>NW_027328740.1:77060288-78532025 GCF_048564905.1 Vicugna pacos | reverse complement strand
CAAGGAAGACATACAAATGATCAAAAAGCACATGAAAAAATGCTCAATATCACTAATTATCAGAGAAATGCAAATCAAAACTACAATGAGGTATCACCTCACACCAGTCAGAATGGCCGTCATTCAAAAATCCAAAAATGACAAATGCTGGAGAGACTGTGGAGAAAGGGGAACCCTCCTACACTGCTGGTGGGAATGCAGTTTGGTGCAGCCACTATGGAAAACAGTGCGGAGATTCCTCAAAAGACTAGGAATAGACTTACCATATGACCCAGGAATCCCACTCCTGGGCTTGTACCCAGAAGGAAATCTACTTCAGGATGACACCTGCACCCCAATGTTCATAGCAGCACTGTTTACAATAGCCAAAACATGGAAACAGCCTAAATGCCCATCAACAGGTGACTGGATAAAGAAGACGTGGTATATTTATACAATGGAATACTGCTCAGCCATAAAAACTAACAACATAATGCCATTTGCAGCAACATGGATGCTCCTGGAGAATGTCATTCTAAGTGAAGTAAGCCAGAAAGAGAAAGAAAAATACCATACGAGATCACTCATATGTGGAATCTTAAAAACAAAAACAAAGCATAAATACAGGACAGAAATAGACTCATGGACAGAGAATACAAACTTGTGGTTACCAGGGGGGTAGAGGGTGGGAAGGGATAGACTGGGATTTCAAAATTGTAGAATAGATAAACAAGATTACACTGTATAGCACAGGGAAATATACACAAAATGTTATGATAAATCACAGAGAAATAAATGTGACAATGAGTGTGTATATGTCCATGAATTACTAAAAAATTGTGCTGAACACTGGAATTTGACACAACCTTGTAAAATGATTATAAATGAATAAAAAATTTTAAAAAAAAAAGAAGGGCAAGAAGAGGGGCAAGTCATGAGAGGAGACAACTGATTCAGTTCTGGCTGGGTGCCTGTGGGCTCCAGGAGAGATGTGCAGTAGGCAAATAAAAGTCTAGAAATCGGGAGAAAGTTCTAGGCTGAGCCAAGTAGTTTTCCTGTTTCAAGAGGCTAATTGGTGTGAGTGGACAAGCTCACAAGAGGTGTATAGGGATAGCTCTCACCCTCCTGCATATGGGATGCATTTGGGAGCCTTTAAAAAATAGTGCAACACAGCCTGGAGTGGGGCCTTTGTACTGTTTATTATTTTTTAAATACTTCTTTTATTTTTGTGGGGAGTATTGAGCTTTATTTATTTTAATGGAGGTACTGGGAATTGAACCCAGGACCTCTTGCATGCTAAGCACGTGCTCTACCACTAAGCCATACCCTCCCCACCTTTTTTTGTTTTTAGACGTTAGCTCTACCCAGCAGTCAGGGTTGAGAATCAACCTGCAGAGAGCAGAGAGCCTTGGGGTTAGAGAACAAGGAGAAGCTGCCCAGAGCCCTGTAGACCCCACCAGGGGCAGCCGGAGACGCAGGGAGCCTCGGAAGGGCTATGAGGAATGTGAACTCAACACTCCCCAATGGCAAAGACGTCAAACATGTTTCAAGCACCCACTTCCCAGCAGTGTTTGTTCTGACTTTACTAGTATTCCAGTAATACTGAGTGAGAATAGAAATTATCTGGACACAGGGATCAAATTCAAATGCTGATTATGACCATTCTTAGTTGCATGATTACTGATTAAAAATTACTCGTCTGCCACGTGTAAAACGGGGGACCTAGCACAGTGCTCGTGGGCTGCTGTGAGCGTAATGAAATGACATCTATAAAGGCGCTCCTGACTCTCAGAGGTAATTGCTACTATTGTCCCCATTTGGGACACCAAGAAACAGAGGCACAGAAAGCTTCAAACATTTGCCCAAGATGAGGGTTGAGGTCAGGAATCAAGCCAATGACTTCTTGGATCCAGAGCCCAGGATCTTCTTACGAACAACACGGCACTGCCCAGGCTTCCTGCTTCAAAACCAGCCTCCCTTTGGCTCAGTTCCATGGCACCTGCACTGCACAGATGTCCTCACTGCCTGCCTGCCCTCCCGGTGTCTGACCCCAGCACTCCTCCCTCTGTCCCACACAGCGCTTCCTTGGGCACACCATCGCTCACGAGGCCATTGCTGTGGCTACTCGGATGTTTACACGGAAACGCAGGTGGCAGCCCAGCTTTTTGCTATACATGCTGCTGTCAGTGGAGGCAAAGAGCTCACAGTTGGTGGGGGAGGCCACTTGTGGTCTCCTCCTTGGCTGGAGAGCTGGATGAAATCCAGTTTTCCTTTGCAACTTAGACATCCAGCATGAGAGATATGTAAGGCCATCTGGCCTCTCAACATAGAAATGATGCCCCCGCAGTTGTTCTTAACATTGTAATCTCCAGGCTCCACCAGGGAGCAGAGGCCATGGCCTGTTGTCCACCAAGTTTTGTTTCCTTGCACAACAGCTACAATGGGGTGAGTTAACACCGGACCAGAAAATCTACAAAGCCCTCGTGTACTATTTCCTGACACTTGCAGGTCACCAAAATACCCCAGATCCTCCAAGTAAACAACTAGTAAGAGGAACTGAGCTGGCTCGTCTGTCAGACCCCTGATGGCAGGACTGATTTGGCCTCTCCTGCTCTCGGGATGATCCGTTCTCCTTCTATGTGCCCTTCCCCGAGTGAAAGGGACTGTTCTTTGTTTATGGGCTAGGGAGTATTTGTGGCTGTCTGACCAGAACCTTCAAAAGTAGAGCTCTTGGTGAGAGTGGAAGCATGGCACCCACGTCTCATGAGCTCAGCTACTCAACAGCCTCATCTAGCCAAGACTGTGGCCAACACCAGGGGTCCATGCTGTTGAGTGTTGGGTCTGGAGAGCAATGCCTTCGCCACTGAGAAGCTGCCCCACCACTTGTGACCTTGTCCCCATCGAGGGGGAGGTGACGCATCCATGGGATGAAAGCCGCGAGGGCACTAGGTGACTGTGGACCAAGCTGTGACTGGCTGGTCCTGCCCACCATGTGACCCATGTTATCCTCAAGTGCAGAAAATCCCCAAAAAGACCCCTGCTTGAGTGAATGGGTCACCTATAAGCCAACTGTTCTTGAGCCGCCTAAGAAGCAACACAGTATATACAGTGAGCCACCCACTCACTGAAGTCCCCAAGGCTCACAGCTCCCTAATGTGACACCAGGTAATCCCAGCAAACAGAAGACCCTTACTTTATAATTGACTTGAGATTTCTACTACCAACACTGCCTTCCACCTTCCACTTATGAAGTTCTTTCCACTCTGTCCCCTGCTCTGCAATTGTGCAATCACTCCTGAGCTCCTTCATGAGACAGGAGGGAAGGGGGAAGGGCACTGCCATTAAAAGAATGGCACAGCCATTAGCACCGAGACGGTGGAAAAGTCAACTCCCAGTAGATCTTGAGCTTCAATACACACTCACTGAAATACAGCAGGATGCTATATGGCACTCCCACAGGTGCCAGGACAGGTTCAAGGCTGACCATGAAAGGTCAAAGGGTGAGTGGTGGCCCAATTTCTGGTAATCGCAACACCTTCCCCAAAGCGGTTGGAATATTCCTCCCACTTATTAGCATATGAAGATACTGACGGCATAAAAACTAACAACCACACCTCGTGGCTGCTCTCTCTGCTGAGGGAGACAGCCCACACTCTGTCTGTGGAGTGTGTATCTACTTTTCCTTTAAACTGGAGCACCCAACCCTCACGCCTCATGGCCTTTCTGTTGCCTTCTGAAACAGCCCACTCTGTCTGTGGAGTATATATCTCTCTGAATAAATCTACATTTACTGAATTGTGGCTCTCTCTTGGATTCGTTCCTGTGCAAACCAAGGACCCACACATCACGAGGTGCATCTCAGGGACCCAAATAAGACCTGGGATACGGCCATCCTCTCCCCCACATTTTCCTGTATCATACATTCCTTCCCAAAGGATCTCACCTTGTGCACTCCAAAGTAGACGGCACTCATGTGTCCTGACGTGGATCTGCTTCTGCGTTTATCATTTCTTATGTCCACTAGAACGTCATCTTCATGAGGACAGGGATTTGGTTCTGTTCACAATGGAAGCACCAGCACATGACAGGTGCAGAAGAAGTATTAGCTGAATGAATGAGCTGTGGGAAGTCCTGGGAATTCAACCTGGAACTCCTAGCCACTTGGGTCCCAGCTCACTCCAGTTGCTCCCTCCTACTCATGGCTGACCTCTTGCCACCACTCTCTGCTCTGCCATCACCTGAGCCTGGATGAGCTGAGATGAGCACACACCACGGAGAGCATGGTGAATGGTTCACGTCGTTGCAACACACTCGCCCTCTGACTGCCAGGGGTTACTTAGGATGGACAAACTGAAGGGAGCACCATGTGCACCGCCCTAACCTACAACTCACTTGAAGCACCAGGAATGCACACATGGGAAGCGCAGGCCCTTTCCAACCTAAGGAGAGGGACTATGGGTGAGAAGAGGGTCTCTGTCAACTAACAGTCTCTTTACAAGCCCAGTCTTAGAAAAGCTCTTTAAAGACACTTTTGGTATCTTCCTTGTGTTTCGGTAATCCCTCTAGATTTTGTCATTTTAATCTATGCATCAGAAATACAGATGCTCTTGAAATCTCTATTGATTTTCAATGAAGAAAATCCTCAATTTCCTTCTCTGCTAGGAAAATTACTGCACTTTATATAAAAAAAGGCAGCTTCCTTTCATGAGTTTCTATCTTCAAACACCTAATTTCACAAGAATCAGTGAAGCAGGACATGAAAATCTCACTGTGCTTTATCACCTACTGGTGGGCAGGAATGAAATGAATGAGTACTGATCTCATGAGATGGGAAGGCTGGGGCTGTCTTATTCCTGCTACAGATGGAAGGGTCCATATCTGTGAAGGGGAGGAAGGACCAAGGATGAGAAACCAACATTTTCTAACCCATTTCTCTTTTTCAGAGTCTCAGACAAAACGCTGTGATTTTATAAACAAAACAAGAACATCTGCACCCTTTTAAAAGCACGCTACAACTTTACTACTACACACGGCACTCTGTCATTGACCTAAAGGCGAATGACAGCCAAGAAATTTGCGGGGATCTTATTCTGTGCTCATCCCTTTTGGTCTTTGGAACCTCAGGAAGTTTGCCTCCTCTCCCTGAGTGTCGTTTTTCTCATCCTTCAAATGGGAGTGTAACAGTCATTCATTTGCTCAGTGTCCATTCGACAACAGGAGACGGCTTATGAAAACAATAATAAAAAAAGCAAAACAGCATTTCTGATCTGTGCTTCTTCC
This sequence comes from Vicugna pacos, assembly GCF_048564905.1. Classification (NCBI taxonomy): domain Eukaryota; kingdom Metazoa; phylum Chordata; class Mammalia; order Artiodactyla; family Camelidae; genus Vicugna; species Vicugna pacos. The sequence goes on along the minus strand of NW_027328740.1, from coordinate 78,526,766 downwards.
TCCTCCTCCCTGAACATGAACTTACAGGCTAAAATGGCATCTTTCACTAAATCCCGAACGTAAGGAGCAGTTCTGATAAGGAAGTCACAGGACTGCAGGTGTAACCGAGAAATGACCCAGTGAAAAAGAATGAGTTGCCAGCAAATCCTCAAAACCCGTAAGGGTGCAAACCCTGGGAGTTACAGCCATGGGTGGGAGTTTCTTAGTTCCCCATTTCACAAAGCCGAGAACTTTGCAGGGCCCATGAAAGACACAGATAACCCAGTAAAACCACACCATGTTTTGGAGTACACCGGGGCCACATTGCTGCTGACCTGCACTGCTGTGTGTCCCAGAGCAAGAGCCCTCGGCGGGGGTGACTGTGTTTGAGGCTGGACAAGAACTTCCTGTTCTGTCTCTTTTGCTCTCTCTCTTCCTGCAATAAAACAACTGGTAGGACTCTGGTGGGGAGCACTGCACCCACATTCTCTGGGAAACCACACACCAGGCAGCTCTAGCTGATCTGAGAGAGGACACGTCAATGAACATATATACACCAAAGTCAGGCAGAAGGCTGCCTGTGGCCTTGGGAATCCAAACTAGCTTGTCCTGTTAATCAGGATATTACACATCTAAAGAAAGTGTGCACCAGATGAAGACGATGCCTTAGACAGCGTCGGTGGTTATGTCCAGCAGTGTCTAAGGACAAGTCATGCTCTGGTAGATGGGAGCATTTTGGTTGCTTTAAGAGTTTGCTACTGAAGGGCTGGGACATTTCATTGGGACTTGAAACTCCAGACCTCTTTACTCACAAAGGCAGACAAGTTAGGTGAGCCAGGTCAGCCTTTATTCCAACTTCCTAACCAAAAGGCTATGAGGTCGAAAATATATTTCTCAGACTCTTCCGCAACAAGGATTCCAGATGTGGCTTTAAAAATTCCCATCAGAGACTGAGATTTGCAAATATTAACTACTATATATAAAAATAGCTAAAAAAACTAAATTTCTTCTGTATAGCACAGGGAACAATATTTAATATCTTATAATAAACTTTAGTAAAAAAATATGAAAAGGAATTCATACATATATATGTGAATATGAAAGACTGGAACATTGTGCTGTACATCAGAATTTGACACATTGTAACTGACTATACTTCAATTAAAATATATATATATATATATATATAATGCCCATCAGCAGCATCTGAGTGTCACTGAAAGAAGAAACCCAGATGAATGGACGCTGAGGTGGTTGGATGAGCTACGTTATTTTGCTGGGGTGGATGCAGCCTGCATGGCAGAGATCTAGAAGGAATGCTCACAACAGCCACTCACTGATCTGAAAGTGAGTTAGGTTAACAGATTTCTGAAATCCTCACTGCCCCTCCTGATGAGCCAAGTGTCTGGCGTTTCTCTGGAAATCACTAGGCGCAATCTGGAACTCAAAGGTAAAAATTAAAAACTGCAGTCAGGTAGCAAAGAGACTGGCAGGACGCGTTGGACAAAAGTAGGTCAGAATCAACAAGGAATGGGGAGGGGATAGAATGTGTGTTGAGGACCCTGAATTCAGGGGTGGATTGTCTATGTTGAGGACTCTGAGTCAGTATGAGTAGATGGATTTGTGTGGACTATGGACTAAAATGGTGGCCATTGTTCAGATAAGTGTGATTTGGAGTATATTTATTTGAGGACGGTTTTTTTTTTTTCCCCTTCAACATTGATCATTTCTAGGGAGCAGAATAATACTCTGCCACACAACATCTAAGTGCAAAAGAGATGCTATGGGATGATGGTGGTATGAAAAATTTCAGTACTGCAATTTCAAGCTTTCCTTAATGAGGTGCACAGCAGTAGGTACTTAAAATAAAATAAGGTACTTATATTAAAGACATCATCATATGTACATATCCTTTAAGATACACATATGGTGCTATAAGTGGGCCTGAAATGTGTTCTGCATTCTAAAATCCGATGAAATAAAATCAGTAGTTCAATATGCCTGTCGGCTCTATAAACATGATGTAGCTCATGATCACAGAAAGCAAGATCAGCTAGGGAATTTGAGATTTGTCGTTTCCAGTGTCAAAGTTAATATTTTTTGCTTTACTTAAAAAGCATTTTTTTAATTAGGTCTGTCAGCATCCATTGGTATACGGGGTTCAGTAGATGTGTTCAGATATTCCAGACAGTGAATCAGAGCAAAGACTGAGGTTTAGACAGTAGTTAAATGCCTCACCCGTGTGATCAGCATCCACAAACTGCTTTACTGAAAATCCTTAAAAGTGAGAACTTCATTAAAGCAACGATAAGTGAGGGGAAAAAATAGCTACAGACTAGTGGAAGTTTTATAACGTGTAAAAATGACAAAAGGCTATTCATGAGCATATTTTTAAAAATCCCTACACTTTAATAAGAAAAACAACAATCTGACAACAGGTTGTACACTGCTGTAGGAGAATCCATGCAGATGGACTCTTATGTGAATGGGGCTGGAGCTGTAGAATTAGTTAGTCTTGCAAGTAACTCAGTTAAACACAAATGCAAGTGGGATACACTTCTAGAATATCTGAGGAAATATCTTGGAAAACTTACTCCTCTATGAAGCAATGACAATGGCAAAATTTGTCAAAATTAACCTCTGTAGAACTCTGGAAATTAAACCAAGACTTCCAGCAATCCGGGGAGTCTTTATTTGAGAAAGAAAAACAGCTAAATCTCCATAAAGATAGTGAGTTTTGAGGCATTGTAACTTGATCTACCCCATCCCTGTATCCTCACCTAAATGGTGGCCTTTATAAGCAATAGTCTCACAATCAAGGTAGGGGCAGAAGTGATTTAAAGTTACCCAAAATATCCGCCCCCAGAGAGCTGTCACTATGTGACCTGTCACAAACTCATGCTGTGCAAACAGCCTGTCCCCAGAGTGTGTGTGGGAAAAAATCAGCAGTGAGTATCTAACATTACAACTGCCTGAGGCAGTGGGACCAGTAGAGGCTAACTAGTTGCTGACTAGGAAACTTAGAAGGCAAAATTGAGTAATGAGAAGTTCTGGGGGTGAAGGTAGGGTTAAAAAGCTCCAAAAAATTCTGAGAATTGTAGAAGGCAATATACATGTGTGGCACATGGCAAGGAAAGATCTGAGAAAATCCTAAGCCTTCAACACTGGCTGAACTTGAGGTTCTGCATAAGCAAGAACTAAAGGCTACGGAAGAGCTGCTGACTGCATGCTGGTGCTGAGGGCATCCCTCAGCATGCGGACACACAGCCACCTGGCAACAGCTCAAACGATTGGCTCCAGGCATTGAAAGAAATCACTGTCCAATTATTACTACAGTGATGACAACTAGGCTTTCTTCACACACACTGATCTCATGGTCATGCATGATAAAGAAAACAGACTTTAAAGAATTTGTTCAGGAAAGTAACTAAATAAATAGCTGCAGCAGCAATGACAATGGAAGCAACAATAAACCCTTGAGATGAGGAAAATCTGGCTTTCAGATCTGCCACATTGTAATATTTTAAATGTCCAGCTTTCAACAGAAAATTACAAGATGTACAAAGAAACAGAAAAGTTTGGTCATAACAGATGGGGAAAAAGTAGTCAATAGAAACTCCCTGAGGTAGCCCAGACACTGGACTTACTAGACAAAGATATAAATAAACAATTACACACATGTTCAAAATACTAACAGAAACCATGCCTAAAGGATTAAATTATGTGCACATCTCATTGTACAGAGAATATCAATAAATAAAATTTATAATAAAAACCAACTAGAAATTCTAGAGATACAAATATGACTAAAATAAAAACTTCAATAAGAGGTTTCTCTGTAGATATGAACTTGTTGGAGAAAAAGTCAGTTAAATTAAAACTACTGAAATTATCCAGTCTGTGGAACAGAAAGAAAAAGGAATAAAAAAAAATAGAACACTGTGTCAGAGATAGGTGGGACACCATCAACAATATCAATACACACATAATGGGAGCGCCAGAAGGAGGGAGAGAAAAAAAGGGGCAGAAAGAATATATAAAGAAATAATGGCTGAAAACTTCCCAAATTTGATGACAGCATTAATTTGTACATCCCAGCAGTTCAACAAACTCCAAGTGCTATAAACGTAGAGACATCTAAAATAGGCACATCAGACTCAGTGTGTCAAAAGACAAGAATAAAGTATCTTGACAGCTGAAAGAGAAAAGTGGTTCAACATATAGAAAGGCTCCTCAGTAAGACAGTTGATTTCTCATCAAAAACCATGGAGACCAGAAGGCAGTGGATGGTATCGTCAAAGAGATAAAAGGAAAAGACTGTCACCAAGTATTTTATAGCCAGCAAAATGATTCTTTAAAAAAAATTAAAGGAGAAATTAAGACACTCCTACAAAAACAAAATCTGAAAGAATTCATTGCTAGCAGGCCTGCCCTACAAGAAATACTAAGGATAGTCCAGCAGGTGTAAATGAAAGGACACTTGCCTGAAAAATAAAGAGCACTACTACATGAGTAAAAAAATAAAACAGTATAAATCGAGTATTACATGTAAATGTTTTGTTCTATTTGATGTAAAGGACAACTGCATAAAACAATACTTATGAAACTGTGTAGATGAGCTTATAAATGCATAAAGGTGCAATTTGTATGACAGTGACAGCATGAGGAGGGGGAGGGAAAAGACTGATACCAAAGCAAAGTTTTTGTGTACTGTTGAAATTAAGTTGGTATTCATGTCAACTAGATTGCTTTAAAACAAGATGTAAATTATAATCTCCAGGGCAATGGAAGAGAAGGAGGAGGAGGAAGAGGAGGAGGAGAAGAAAAAGATAAAATAAACAAATTAAAATGACACACTTGAAAATGCTTACTTTGTACAAAAATGTGTAGTAATAGAGGAATGGGAAAAAAAGACATATAGAAAGTAGACAGCAGTTGTAACTTCAATCTGATAAGAAATTACATTAATGTAAATGAATTAAACATTCTAATCAAAATACTAAAGGCAGAAATAAATGGAATAGACAATAGATGAACAATAGAGAATAATCAACAAAAGGAATAGTTGGTTCTTTGAAAAGATCAATAAAATTGACAAATTTTATCTAGTACTGAAAAAAAAAAGAGAGAAGATTCAAATTACTAAAATGAGAAATGAAAGGAAGGATGTCACTACTGCCCTTACAAAAATAACAAGGAATGTAAGGGAATACCATGGATAATTATATAGCCAATACATGAGATAATGTAGATGAAATGGATAAATTCCTAGAAGGACATAAATGACTGAAGCTAATTCAAGGAGAAATAGAAAACTCAAATAATCCTACAGTAAGTAGTAACTGAAATAGCAATCCAAAACTTTCACACAAAGAAATGCTAGGCCCGTATGGCTTTGTTGGTGAATTCCATCAACTACTTAAAGAAAAAACAAAAACAAAAACAAAAACAAACAAAAAATGCTTCACAAATTCTTCTGAAAATAAAAAGGTGGGCACACTTCCCAATTCATTCAATGAGACTAGTATCACACTGATACGAAAACCAGACAAAGGGATCACAAGAAAACTAAAGACTATCTCTTATGAATATAAATGCAAAAAATCCTCAACAGAATACGAGCAAATCCAAAACAGTAACATATAAAATAGACCACCATTAAGTGGGATGTATCCAGGTATGCAAAGGCAGTACAACATACAAAATTCAATTCATGTAATACACCATATTAATAGAATAATGGATAAAAACTAGGAATAGAACTTCCTCAACTTGACAGAGAACATCTATGAAAAACCTGAAGCAAAGATCATACATAATGCAGAAGCACTGAATTATTCCCTCCCAAAATCAACATTGTACTAGAGGTTCTAGTGAAATCAATCAGACAAAGAAAATAAAGCCTCTAGATTAGAAAGAAAGAAATAAAACTGTTTTGATTCCAGATGACATATTATATATTGAAATCACAAGGAATCCACAAAGGAAAAATAGAAAAGAAAAAAAATCCTCTTAGAATTAATAACCCAGTCTGACCAAAATTGTAAGACACAGATGAATATATGAAAAGTAATTACATTTCTATTCAACAGCAGTGAATAATCTAAAAATAAAATGAAGGAAACCTTTTCATTTACAATAGCATCAAAAAGAATAAAATAATTAGTAATATTAAGAAAAAATATGTGGAATACTGAGAAAAATATCTGAACCTTGTATATTGAAAACTAAAATACTACTGATAGAAGTTAAAAATGACCTAAAATAAATGGAAAGCTCTTCTGTGTTCATGGATCAGAAGCCTTATTATTGTTAGGATGGCCATTGTCCTCAAAATGACCTATATATTCAATGCAGCTCTGGCTTTTTGGCAGAAATGAACAAGCTGATCCTAAAACTAATATGTAAATGCAAGATACCCAAAACAGTCAAAACAATCTTGAAAAATAACAAAGTTTTGAAGTTTCCAAATTCAAAACTCACTAACAAAACTGTGATCCATACAGTGTGGTACTTGCAGAAAGGACAGAAAAATAGATTGAGAGAAAAGAACTAAGAGACCATAAACAAAGTCTTACATGCAGCCATTTAATTTTTGACAAAGGTGCCATGACAATCCAATGGGGAAAAATAATCTTTACAAAAATGATGCTGGGACACCTGTACATACACCTGGAAAGAAAGAAAACTGAACTTTTATCTTAACACCATTTATGGAAATTAACTCAAAATAAATCACAGACCTGAAACTATAAAACATTTAGAAAATGAACAATGAGGAAATCTTCAGGACTTTGGATTACAAATACTTGTAATATATGACACCAAAAGCACAAACAACAAAAGAAAAAATCAAGTAAACTGGACTTCAGTGAAATTAAAAACTTCTGTGCTTCAAAGGACTTCATCAAGAAAGTAAGAAGACAATCCACAGGATGGATGAAAATATTTCCAAAATTTTCCCTGATAAGGGACTTTTATCCAGAATAGACAAAGAAGACTTAAAACATGACAATACAAAGACAAATGTAATTAAAATGGGCAAAGAATTTGAATATATGTTTCTCCAAAGAAGACATACGAATGGGAACTAAGCACATAAAAAGATGTTCAACATCAGTAGGCATTAGGGAAACAGAAATCAAAATCACAATGACATACCACTTCATACCAACTAGGATGACAAATATATATGATATATGATATATAAATATGAATCTATAAACCCAGTAATAAAAAGTGTAGATGAGGATTTGGAGAAACTGGACTCCTCATACATTACTTCTGGACATATACAATGCTTCAGTCACTTTAAAAGCTATATTAGCAATTCCTCAAAATGTTAAAAGCAGAATACATCCCAGCAATTCCATTTTTTGATATATCCTGAAGAGAAGTGAAAATATGTGTTCACACAAAAACTTGTCCATGAGCATTTACAGCAGAATTATTCATCATCAACTGATGGATGGATAAGCAATGTGGTGTATTTATAACTACGGCATATTATTTGAATACAAAAAGGAATTTGGGTATTGATATATGCTACACGATGGATGAGCCTTGACAACGTCACACTAAATGAAAGACGATAATCAAAAAAGGCAGCATACTGTATGGTTCTACTTATATGAAATGCCTAGAACAGGCAAACCTGTAGAGGCAGAAAGTAGAGTGGTGGCTGTTGAGGGCTAAGGGAAAGGAAGGTTAGGGACTGACTTACTAAAGGGTACTGGTTCCTTTTGGGGGTGATGGCTACACAACCCTGAAATGTACATAAAACCCTAATGCACACTTTCAAAGGCTGCATTTTACGGTATGTGAATTATATCTCCATAAACCTGTTATTCTTGAAGCTGAGCCCACCTATGGAGCAACTGACACAGCACTGACTGTGGCATCCGAACGGGGAGTGACCCACCCGCCCACCGCGAAGGAGAGCAGCACCTGACCCAGTGTTGGAGGGGTGCAGTCTTCTTGCCAATGGACACTGTGAGCAGCACAGATGAGGGGGCCAACAGAGCAAGCTGAGTTCATGAAACAGGGAGAAGACACAAAGACCTCTCAATAAAACCATTAAGAGCGTTCAGTCTCTAGGAGAACACATCTTTGTTTTTAAAATCTTTATATACCTGTTTTATTTTCTATTAGCTTTTTAATCTTTACTTTTTAAACAGTTCTATATGTTTACAATTCTCATTTCATTTTTAATTCTCTTGGATTTGATCTGTTATTGATTATTCACAGGTTTTAAATATTGTGTTTTGAGTTTTTTCTTCTTTGCATTAAGGTTTGAAAAAGACATCTCAACTCGATTCCTATTCTTCTTCAACTTGCTCTTCTATTATTGATTATACACTGTTTTCAAACCTTCTTTTCCTCCATTCTTTTAAAATTCTATTTCTCTCTCTCATTTTTAAGTTTTATTCCAGCATAGGCATTAGATAGATAAAGAAATAAACCCCTTTAAGGGCCACAATAGATAACTGATACTCCTTAAGCCACAGTGCCAGAGAGATATGAGCAGTTGAAGAAGCAGAGAAAGTATTCCCAATTAAAAGAGAAAGAGAAATCCCCTGAAAGAATGATCAATGAAATAGACATTAATGGCCTATTAGATCAAGATTTCTAAAAAGAAGTGATCGAATTACTGAAGGAACTAAAAGAGATAGTATTTAGAGACATAAAATATGTCAAAAACAAAATAGTAGCTATAAAGAAGAGCCAAGTAGAATTGGTAAATTCATTGGCTGAAATGAGATCTGACCTAAAGGCAGTACAACTCAGGCTAGATAATGCAGAGGAACGAATAAGTGACCTAGAAGACAGGACAACAGAAAGCACACAATCAGAACAGTTGAGAGAAAAAAATAAAAAACAATGAAAACAATATATGGAACCTATGGGATAATATAAAGCATGCCAATCTATGCATCATAAGAGTTCCAGAAGGGGAAGAAAGAACAAAGGGGATGGAGAAGGTATTTAAAGAAATCATAACTGAAAAATTCTCAAACATAAAGAAAGAATCAGACACCCAAGTACAGGAGGCTCAGAGGTTCCCAAACAGGAAAAGCCTAAAGAGACACACACCAAGACATAACAAAATCAAGATGGCCAGACTGAAGGATAAAGAAATGATCCTAAAGGCAGCAAGAGAAAAACAAAGAGTGAGTTACAAGAGATGGCTCTCAGCTGATTTCTCTACAGAAACACTGTAGGCCAGAAGGGAGTGGAAAGATATATACAAAGTCCTGAATGAAAAAACAGATGCAGCCTAGGATACTTTCTGCAGCAAGGCTATCCTTTAGAACAGAGGGAGAGGTAATGAATTTCACAGAGAAGAAAAACTAAAAGACTTTAGCAACACTAAACCCATGCTAAAAGAAATATTGTAAGGTACACTCTAAATAAAAAAGAAGCAGGATGATACAGAAATGAGAGCTCATAACTGGAAAGGTGATAACTACCATGAATTACAAATAGAATGAACATGAAATTGTAAAAGAAGACATCTAAATCATTGAGTGGGAGAGGGAAGCAAGAAAATATAGAGTATTTTTTCTTTCTTCTTTTTTCTTAAATTTTTCGTTCTAGGTAGGATGGGTTAGAGATTGCATTACTTTCTGTTTAGTACACACAGTTACAGTAATTGCTTAACAGGCTTACAAAAAAGTGTAACCACAAGCCAAAAACTTACAAGTGAGTAACAAAAACTAAATACAATCCAAGATAACAGAAAGGAAAATTACCATACCACAAAAGGAAGAAGAAAGGAACAAAGAAGAAATATGAAATCAACTGCAAATAAAAGTTCAAATAGCAATAAACACTCATTTATCACTAATTACTCTAAATGATAATGGACTAAATGCTCCAGTCAAAAGACAGAGTGGCAGACTGGATAATAAAGCAAAAAACTTCAATAAACTGCATACAAGAGACACATTTTAGGGAGAAGGACACATATAGATTGAGAGTGAATGGACGGAAAAGGATATTCCATGCAAATGGAAACTCCAAAAAAGCAGGTATAGCAGTTCTGATTTCAGACAAAATAGACTTTAAAACAAGGGCCATAAAGATAAATAAAGGCATTTTATAATGATTAAAGGAGCAATACAAGATGAGGATATTACAATCATTAATATATATGCATCCAACATGAGCACCTAAGTACATAAAACAACTACTAACAGAGATAAACGGGGAAATTGATGGGAATACAATCATTGTCAGAAGTTTTAACACCAGTTTAACATCACTAGACAGATCTTCCACACAAAAAATAAATAAGGCAACAGAGAAATTAAATGATACAATAGAAAAATTAGATTTAGTGGATATTTTCAGAGCATTACAACCCCCCAGAATAGGATATACATTCTTTTCAAGTGTGCGTGGAACATTTTCTAGGATTCATCATGTACTTGGTCACAAAAGAAGCCTCAAAAATTTTAAGAAGATAGAAATTATCTCAAGTATCCTTACTGACCACAATGCCATTGAAACTAGAAATCTCTTCAGAGAAACAAAGCATAAAAAAAAGGAAAGCATAGAGATTAAACAACATGCTATTAAAAAAAATGGGTCAATGATGAAATCAAAGTTGAAATTAAGGAATACATTGAGACAAATGAAAATGAAAACAACCACAAAAAACTTATGGGACAAAGCAAAAGCAGTGCTAAGAGGAAAGTTTAGGGCGATACAGGCCTTCCTCAAAAATGAAGAACAATTTCAAAAAAACAATCTAACCCACCAGTTAAAAGAACTAGATACTGAAGAGTAAAAACACCCAAAAAGTCAGCAGAAGGAAGGAAATAATTAAGATCTGGGAGGAAATAAATAAAATAGAGATTAAAGAAATAGAGAAAATAATCAATCAAACCAAAAGCAATTTTTTGAAAGAGTAAATAAAATCAAGAACCTCTGGCCAAACTCACAAAGAAGAAAAAAGAGAGAGCACAAATTTGCAAAATAAGAAAGGAAAATGGAGAAATTACAACAAATAACATAGAAATATAGACTATCATATGAGAATATCATGAAAAACTACATAAAAAAAGGGATAACCTAGAGGAGATGGACACGTTTCTGAAAACATACAGTCCACTAAAACTGAATCAAGAAGAAACTGACCACTTGAACAAAATGACCACTAGGAATGAAATCGAATTAACAATAAAAAAAATCCCTACAAATAAAATCCAGAACTGGACAGCTTCACCAGGGAATTCTACCACACATACAAAGAAGTACTCATACCAGGCCTTCTCAAACTCTTCCAGAAGATTGAAAAGAAGGAATATTCCCAAACTCATTCTATGAAGCCACAATCACCCTGATACCAAAACCAGGCAAAGACACCACCAAAAAAGAGAATTACAGAACAATATCACTGATGAACACAGATGCAAAAAAAGTCCTTACCAAAATACTAGCAAATAGAATTCTACAGCACATAAAAAAGATTATACAACATGCTCAAATGGGGTTCATCTCAGGGACACAAGGGTGGTTCAACATATGCAAATCAATCAATGTAATACTTCACATCAACAAGAGAAAGGACTAAAACCACATGATCATCTCAATAGATGCATAAAAGCTTTTGATAAAATTCAACACCCATTTATGATAAAAATTCTCACCAAAGTGGGTATTGAGGGAACATAACTCAACATCATGAAAGCTATATATGACAAACCTACAGCCAGCATAGCACTGAACGGTGAAAACCTCAAAAGCTTCTCACTAAATTCTGGGACAAGACAAGGATGCCACTATCACCACTCTTATTCAACATAGACTTGGAAGTCCTGACCATAGCAATCAGGCAAGTAAGAGAAGTAAAAGGGGTCTAAATTGGAAAAGAAGAGGTAAAAGTGTCACTACATGCAGATAACATGACACTATATATAGAAAACCCTAAAAGGTCCACACCAAAACTACTAGAGCTGATCGAAGAATTTAGCAAGGTAGCAGGTTACAAGATTAATGTTCAAAAATCAGTTGCATTTCTTTACACTAATGATGAATCAACAGAAAAAGGAAGTAAAGAAATAAAACTCTTTAAAATAGCACCCAAAGAAATAAAATTTCTAGGAATAAATCTAACCACAGAGGTGAGAGAATTTTACACAGAAAACTATAAACCATTGGCGAAGGTAATTGAAGAAGACTTTAAAAAATGGAAAGGTATCCCAAGCTCTTGGATTGCAAGAATCAATATTGTTAAAATGGTCACACTGCCCAGGGCAATATACAGATTTAATGCAATCCCTGTAAAATTACCCAAGACATATTTCATAGAACTAGAACAAATCACAATAAAATTTATATGGAACCATCAAAGACATAGAAATTCCAGGGTATTACTGAAGAAAAAAAAGAAAGAGCCTGGAGGAATAACTCTCCCAGACTTCAGACAATACTATAGAGTTACAGTCATCAAGAGAGCATGGTATTGGTACAAAAACATACATATAGACCAATGGAACAGAATAGAGAGCCCAGAAATGAACCCAGAAACTTTTGGTCAACTAATCTTCGACAAAGGAGGCAAGAATATACAATGGAATAAAGACAGTCTCTTCAGCAAGATAAACATAAGACAAGATACAATAAACCTCCTAGAAGAAAATACAGGCAAAATATCTGACATACATCTCAGAAATGTTCCCTTAGGGCAGTCTACCCAAGCAATAGAAATAAAAGCAAGAATAAACAAATGGGACCTAAAGAAACTTACAAGATTCTGCACAGCAAAGGACACCATATGTAAAAAAAAAAAGACAACCTACAGAATGGGAGAATATTTTTGCAAATGAAACTGACAAAGGCTTGATCTCCAGAATATATAAGCAGCTCAAATGACTTAATAAGAAACAACCAAATAACCTAAACCAAAAATGGGCAGAAGACCTAAACAAGCAATTCTCCAAGGAAGACATACAAATGATCAATGGGCACATGAAAAAATGCTCAATGTCACTAATTATCAGAGAAATGCCAATCAAAACTACAATGAGGTATCACCTCAAACCAGTCATAATGGCCATCATTCAAAAATCCACAAATGACAAATGCTAGAGAGGCTGTGGAGAAAGGGGAACCTCCTACACTTCTGGTGGGAATGCAGTGTGGTGCAGCCACTGTGGAAAACAGTATTGAGTTCCCTCAAATGTCTAGGAATAGACTTGCCATATGACCCAGGAATCCTGCTCCTGGGCATGTATCCTGAAGGAACCCTACTTCAGGATGACACCTGCATCCCAATGTTCATAGCAGCACTATTTACAGTAGCCAAGACATGGATACAGCCTAAATGTCCATCAGCAGATGACTGGCTAAAGAAGTGGTATATTTATACAATGGAATACTACTCGGCCATAAAAACTGACAATTTAGGGCCATTTGCAGCAACATGGATGCTCCTGGAGAATGTCATTCTAAGTTAAGTAAGAACGGTAACAAGGAATAAAGACAATTACCCACAGGTACAGTTATTTTGATTAAAATATCCACACAGAAAGCAAGTCACCCCCACGACTGCTGCCAGGAGGAGCATCTCAGTGTAATAGCCCAGCCAAGCAAAGTAGATTCTGAACTTCTCTCCTTAGAATTTCCTGCAGAAAGACAGAAGGAAATTTCAGAAGACACAAATAATCACTCTGTAGCTTCATCCTCATGTTAATTTATTTTTTTCTTTTTTGGGGGGCATAACTAGGTTTATTTATTTGTTTTTAAATGGAGGCATTGGGGATTGAACCCAGGACTTCATGCATGCTAGACATGCACTCTACCACTGAGCTATACCCTCCCTCCATCATATTAATTTCTGATTCTAAATCAAGGGGGCTTTAAGTTTAATCCTCCGACTCAATTCACTCTTAAAACATATGTGTTTTCATAGCAGCCCCCAAATTCTACCGTGAAATAAGAAGTGTTTTATGTATCATAGAAGTACAGATCACTGGCTCACCTGCTGAAGAGAGATAAATGAGAACAGAGCAAAGGAGAGGACGAGGCTGACTCCAGAGCAGATGCAGAGGATCATCACCACTCACTGGACAGTCTGGCACATTCAACAAATCCCCCCAAAAATCATTCTTAACAGGCTTGACACAAGTGGACATCAACAAGTGGCTCAGTCATCTGTTCCTGCCTTATCTCGGGAATGTCCCTGGAGCAAATACATCGTAAACCACAGATAATAAGGAAATGGCTGATAATGATAACAACTGGGAGTGCAATGTCTGTCTGACAAAATATTTATAAAACTCATTGTGGGAATGGGAGAGGGCAGGAGGGATGTGACTGAGGAAGGCACTGCCCTGTATTCTTTGTATCTAGCACGTCTGTTGTTCCTAGGTTTTAAAACCTCTTCTCAGTTAACCTGGAGTAGATGGAACAGGCCAGGGAGGCAAGATTAGAAGAAAGGAGGCAGGGCATTAAGTGGTGCCAGGCTGATCCTAAAAGGGAGACCGACACAGACAGGCAGACACAGAGAGTTTAGGGATGAGGCGGAACAATGAGACGGCGGCTCAGGTGTGTCTTGCTGTTGCTGAACCTTCCCTCAACTGGCTCACTGATGACTCGGCAGTGCTGGGTAAAACCTGTGGATTTCCTCAGCTCTGAGTTCTCTCTGAGGCTTCCGGCTCAGTCTGGAGCAGAGATGAGTTCCGTGGGCTTAGCCTAAGGGGGACTCAGCTCCGAGAATAGCCTGGAATCCTGGAAAACTTCACGCAGGAACCCCGGAGGCTGGACCAGCACTCACAGGGCTGCTGTGAGACCAGCTCCATAGTCAGAGCCCTGGGCATGGACCATTCCATGGGGAAAAGGGCTGAGCCCGATGCCAAATCAGATAGGAGCGAAAAAGTGTGTTCATTCTCATGTGACTGGGCTTTGTGGCCTGGCTCACGGGTGGCAGGCTCAGGATGGTGTCTGGCAGAGAAAACCCTGGCAATGGGTTTGAGATGTCTTGGACTCTTTCTTGTTAAGCTTTTTGTAATACATTCTTATCAACTATCCATCCTGAAAATGCCAAATTCAAAACTGAAAGAATGTTAGAAGTTGCCTGCTCTAACTGCCCAATGGTAAACACACCCTGCTACAGTTAGAGAGCTGGTCAGGCAGCCTCTGCCTGGATATTTACAGTGACGGGGAGTTCATTACTTCCAAAGGTTACAAGTCGGCAGGAAGGTCAGACAGAATTTTTGAACCTTAAACAGATGTCTGCCTCCTAGTCCTTGCTGAAATGCAAGGAATAATGAGGATCCCTTCAAATGTAGTTTTGCTGATTGTTATCTCTCTCTGCAAAAGCACCCCAATTCTTAACATAAATTTTTCAAAATTCAGCTTTGATTTCTTTTTATCAAACTAATGCCATACATTCAATAAAGAGTCAAACAGTTCTCGAACACCGATTGTAAAAAGGAGCAGTTCCCAACAACTGCCCCATTTCCTGGCCAGAAACAACCACGTTCAGCTCCTACTGCTGACTCTTGGAATACTTACTCCCTTTCTCTGACTAATATCCTTGTAACACAGCCTAATAACTTTTTCAGCTTTATGTATCACCTATTTAACTTTCTATTTTGGAAAATGAGGGTTCAGATCTCTTTCAAACCCCATCTCATCTACATACCCAAACCTTCTTTCTTCCAACCTTTTAATACAGTTACATTATAATTTTCATCAGCTCAGTATCCTTGATTTACATTATTATTACTCTGTACAGACTATTCAAAGCTGTAGCAATTTGTGCTAGTCTTACCTTTTCTTCCCTACTTTGTTTTCCTGGAGTTAATAATTGTCTTGGTAGTTCATAGCTTAGATTTCTGTGCACTTAACAATTCAACCTCAGACCTTCTCTTAACGAACAACTTTCACAATACATTCCAATACATTGTCTACAAATTTCATCTCCTTGAATAAATCTCTTCAGATCTCCTTCCACATGGATTAACGACATGCTAGTCTTGTCACAGAGCTCAAGGGGCCACTAGTGGGAAGTAACAAGGGAATACATGGACCAGGAGCAGGGAAAAGATCAACATAATTGCCTTAGCAATACATACTTAAAATAGTGGGAAAATTGTTTTCTTTACAAACACAAACACACACACAAACCCCAAAAGCCCATAAAGAATGATTAAAAAGCGGTCAAACCCATTGCCCTGCCTTCAAATTCTGTATAACACAAAACAAAAATAACAGAAGGAAGATATCAAATAAATATGAATCTCAACTGGGATTGGGTACACTCAGTGGCAGAGTGTGTGCTCAGCATGCATAAGGTCCTAGATTCAATCTTCAGTACCTCCATTAGAAAAAAAAATTAAAAAGAAAAAAAATTATCAATTTTAAATATTTACATATTAACAAATATCCTCCTTTAAAACTGTGTTCTAAAGGATAACCCGTGTTAAGGAGAAAGTGCCTCTTCGTGACTGATCCTGCTGATAATTGAGGGAGGAAATTAGAGTATGACCACATGAAATAAAATTCCTTATGAAATAATGATCCCGGGTGACAATCATTTTTGGCTGCTGTCATCACAAAAAAGAGAGTCAACTGTAATATTATGTACCTTATGACAGGAGTACAAAACTTCACATAAAAAATATTTTTGCACAAAGTTGAACCTCAATCAGACCAAGCTTTTAGGGGAGGATTAAATCACTTAGCTAAAGCCAATACATAGGATGGAGAAACAAGTCTAACACCATAGGGGAGAATGAAATCAGCCAAACAGGAAATAGAGAAACCCCTCAGCAATTTCAAGGAAAATGAGAAACAGGAAAATTATAGATTAGAACGCACTTGAGAGATATGCTAGCTGCAATGTCTGAATCTTGTCTGGATCTTGATTTCAACCCCAAAACTACTTAAAAGTGTATTTTTGTGACAAGCAGGGAATTATTTTGTAACCCTAAAAAAAAGGAATATTCCAATTTTATTTGAAAGAGACCTTGTCATTTCACTAATGAAAGGTTAAGCTATGTAGGATTGTCTTCAAAATGACCCCATAGTGGGGGAGGGGAGGAGATGGAGATGAAAGATGCAACAACAGTGACTCTGAGTTTATAATTCTGGAGCTGGGTGACTGATAACACCCAGGCAGGCTGGCTGTACTGTTCTCTCTATTTCTGTACATGTTTGAATCTTTCCATAAAATGTGAAACAACAAATAGACTTCAGTGTTTTAAAACCCTCACTTTGAAGGTTAAGAGGTTTGCCCAAGTAGGTGGGCACCTGCATGGGACACTGAGATAAGAAAGAACAGACACCTGGCTCCAGACCGACCTGGGGCTACCTTGACCCTCCTCTTCTCCTAACCATCCACAGCCAGCCCATAACTGCATCCCGTCAGCCCCATTCCCCAAATGCATTCCTCATTGGCTCCCACCATCTCTCAACTGGCCCAATCCAAGAGCCTCCTACCTGGCCTCCCTGCTTCCTGGGTCCCTGCCATACATTCTCCACATTATCTTTGCAAAATGTGAGTGAGAGAAAATTACTTAAGTGCTTAAGCTATCATGACTGCTTCTCACTGTGCTTAGAGTCTACACTCCTTTCCGTGCTCCTGATGCCCTTCTAAACCTCGCGTCTCATCACTCTCACCAGCGCTGGCTCCAGTGTCTCCACAAACCTGCTGAGCACATTTGTGCCTCGGGGCCAATGGACAAGCTGCCTCTATTCCATGGGTGACTTTTCCCAGATCTTCAAATTCCAGCCTCCTTATCGCCATCTCAGCTCACATGTAACCTACTCAAAGATAGCTTTCTTAACTCACTTCCCCCCAAGTCTCCCATCTCAACACTGTGTTATTTCTTCATTTCAATCTGACATTGTTTCCTTATTTGCACGATTATTTTTGTTTTCTCGGTTGTCCTTGGCCTCCATCCCCCCAGCAGCCTTGCCCAAACAGCATAAGCCCCCGGACAGCAGCCGGCGCTGGTGCTCTGAGAAGACACATGCTGAGCGCCACATTACAATCACGTGGTGTAGTGAAACGGTGTCGAACAGCAGATACAGAAAAGCAGTGAGAATTTCTCTCTTATTTTATAATTTAAATGAAATATAACATTTACTCCTATGTAATGAAGAATTTGGTAGGTCTTTGTTCCCAGTTCCTAGGCAGCAACTGCTAAAGCCTCAAAATTTCCCAAGATAAGAGTGTCTTTGCTATTCATGGTGGAACCTTGGATGGCTTGTGTTCATGAGATGACTCAGGATGGGGACTGGCCAGCCAGAGACACCAACCATGTGATTAGAGGAGTGGTGCTTTGAGCTTTGTGACAAGTGAGTGGCCACCAGGAGAGGAAGGGGCTCAAAATTTAGGGCTAAGGAAAGGTTTGACTTACAGTTAGGGTTTGGGTTAGCCATGTCGCTAGTGACCCAATAAATCATGGCTTTGTAATAAAGCCTGCAGTAAAAACTTGGGGCAACGAAGCTCAGAGCTCCTGTGAGCTTCCTGGTTGGTAACACTCTTGGAGGACTGTCACACTCAGATGCCATGAGGACAACCCTGAGCCCTTCCCACTGGGGTGCTCTCCACAACAGCTCACCTGATGAGACCTAAGGGCTGCTGCTTGTCTGTGCTTCGAGGAGGAGCCCATTCCCTGTACAGAAGGCCCTGATCACTGGGGCAGCTGAGGTCCTCTGACGGAGGCTGAAGTGGCACTGGGAATCAGAAGCAAACAGGTGAGCGTCACTGTCACAAAATGTTCACATGTTCTGTTGATAAAATTTGGTGCTAACACTTCATGGTCATTTGTAAATAAGGGGCCCTCACTTGCCAGGAGGGATGGAGGTACCATATAATTTTTCATAATTCTCACCCAGGATTAATATTAACCCCTTGAGGGTCATTTGCAAACGTGGGTGGAAAGGAACGCTTGGATGTCACAGTCCTGGGACCACCGTGGGTACCTGGTGAGAGCCTTGCAGATGCTTAATGTTCTACAACCGGGCCAGTGTTCCACAGCAAAAATCTAGTCCACCCAAGTGCCCAAACTGCTGCAGTGGAGGGACACCTGATGGTCCAGCCCCCTCTTTGGACACCCGGAGGAACTTGGACCCTGACAGGTTAGGGGCAGGGTCAATTCTAAAACCCAGGCATTTTTGTCCCCACAATTCAGTAGTTATTCGGTGACAGCACATGGAATATAAACAACAAAGTAACTTGACATGATGTTATATATTTAGCTTACTCAAGAAACAAAGTTTAAATCCAGTCATTCTCCTTCCCACCTGACCTACTTTCCTTTGTCTTGTACTAGCACCAGATTATTACCCACCCAGCCTTAACAAGGGTCCTGACTCCACTTACCTCCCTCCCAAACACCACATGAGATGATTCCTCAGCCTGGATGTGGGACCAGCAATTACAAGAAGCTTTAGTGGAAAAGAACTGGTTATGCACAGATACCAACTAAACACTGTAGATTCCTGGTGTCCCACAATAGTAATCATGACAGCTGTTTGCAAGTGTCCCCAAAGTTCATTTAAGACTCTCACTGCTAATTTTGCTGGGACATAAATATGAAACATGTGGACTGCTGGGCTGGACTGCTAAGCTGGGTCTCTAATCCAGGAAGCTCAGTGTCTGCTCCCTGCACCCAGCTCCCTGTTCTGTTCATGCATATGCATCAAGAAGCTGTTTAGTGTCCATTTTAATATCTTAAACAGTGCATTTCAATATTGTCTTCATCCACAAATAAGTGTACCACATAGTAGTAATGATCAATCTTAGTATTTGCTTTCTTTGGTCTTAGAGAGTCAGATAAATGGATAGCAAAGATAACAAAGTTATAGAGGGCTATAATATAGTATTTCCTTTATTTCAATGACAGGATTTATTTAAAGAGCTTAGATATAACATCCTTGCATTTATGGCATCATTAAGCGTCTGAAGCTGTTACATTATAAAAACTTCATTTCTAGCGAGATGTTATCAGTTAGAGAAGAGCTCCTAAATTTGAGGGGTTGCTGTCATCTCAGACAGAGTCCCTAAAAAATGTCAGCAATCTGCAGTATTGCCATCATGACAAGAACCCAGACAGATGAAATTTGGAAAGCCCTGTGGCTTTCTAGTGTACAGACATAAAATGGTATTTCAGAGGGAAAAGCCTGAATTACAGAAAGTGATAAATGAAATGGTCTAACATGCACTTCCCTTTCAAAGAACTAATATGTCTTTTGTCGATAATAACATCTGTCAGTAATTATGAAAAGAGCTGACAGATGCATAGTACTTAATATAAGCCAGGGCAGTTGTATCACTGACACAGATTCATTAATCCCCATAGCATCTCTACGAGGTGGGTACTACAATTATCCCCATTTTATTGGTGAGGAACTTGATAGACACAGAGGGTAAATGACATTTACAAGGTCGACAGCGAGAAACCAACACAGGTGTTCCAGCTTGAGTCTACGCTCTTGGCCACTTCTCTTTTTTTTTTTTTTTTGGTGGTGGGGAGATAATAAGGTAATTCTGGTGGGGGGTGGGGAGGTAATTAGGGTTATATGTCTATTTTAGAGGACGTGATGGGGGCTGAACCCAGGACCTTATGCTTGCTAAGCATGTGCCCCATCACTTGAGCTGTGCCCTCCCCTCTAGAGTCTATGCTCTTAGCTGCTAATCCTCACTGTCCCACATGGTAACTGTGGGGGAAGTACAGTTCATTCATTCACTCGTTAAACTCAGCCTTCCCGGTGCCTGAGATTCAGCAGTAAACAAGACAACATGTTTCCTGCCTTAAATGAGCTTGTCGCCTCCTGATATATTATCTTCATTTTACCCAGGAAGAAACAAGGTCAAGAAGATTAGCCTTTTCCTGTTAACACCGGAGGATACATGAGGTGCTTTATTTCAATTCTGCCATTTGACTTACACCATGGGGAGGGAAAGCTGCCTTGCAAATCCTGGAGCTCACAAACCTGTTAATCCTGAATTTTTTTTAACACTGTCCCTTACTTGATACTTGACCTGAGAAAGGATGAAGTAAACCTAAAAATGTTCTAAGAGAGCTTGTGGCTTATACAAGGTAACTAACCAGCCACTGTTTACTATCCTAACAGGAATCTGTAGGCATATTTCTTTTCTTTCTCTTTTTTCCTTTTTATGGGCAGCTTTTAAAAACCAAATCAAACCAACCAAACCAAATCACTGATAATTCAACAGCAGGTTCTAAATCACCCCCAAGACAGCAGCTAAACTCGGTTTAGACTTACAATGCGGTTTCTGGTGGTTGGATTGAAGAATGTATCTCTATCCTGAATATAAAAGTCTTTCATGGAGCTCTTCTCAAATAGGGCAATGAAAAACTCTTGTTCCGGTTGTTGATACTTTCATCCACTTGGAGGACTTTCATCAAACAGCGGAAGTTATCAAAGGCTGAGGACCGGGTTTTCAAATCATTGGGCTTCAGAGGCAATATTATGTGCAGTATCTCAGCGTATGTACAGAACACCTCCCACAGGGGGTGTACTTTTGCAAATACAAGCTTGTCATCCAAAACCTATATTGGGAGAATGAAAACACAAACCAGGAAAATATTTTCACATTTTTAGTATACAGATTTTTCCTACGTTGCTGGTAGTTAAAGCACTTGTGCAAACACACACATATGTCACAGTGGTAAAAGTGAAGATATAATAAAAATAGATTTGCAATACATCATACATTTTTGCCTTAAAGATAATTTCTTTGTTGAAATTACTGAAAAGTTTTTTAAATTCCTTACAGTTCCTTTATAAAATAACCAATGTTTTAGATAAAGAAAAGCAAACTTGTTAATTTTTAGTCCAAATTAGTAACTAAAAATAGAAACACCAAAATATTCTTTGCAGTGGTATTGTAATGACAATTTTTTAAATTTCTGAAACCTAGAACTATTTACATATCTGTTCAATATATTGTTAAACAGCCATTAAAAGGGATTTAAAAGATTTATATTTATTGATATGGAATATATAATAAAAGGAGAAAACAAAAAAAAGTGAAATAATAATTTTCCTTTTTGGAAGGGAAAAATATCTTCATTTGAACAAAAAAAAGTTTAGAAGGATTTTATGATCCTTTATATATAATTAAGGTACAGATGGTTTTTAATTCCACTGTTCTTTCACTTTCAATTTTGGGGGTAACTTTTTATAATAAAAAAATCTTTAAAAAGGTTCTTGCATAAATACATTAATAGATATATTTATGACTATATTCTCTGGCTATTAAAAAAGATCTCCTAGCTGTGGATCTGAAACTTACATTCCATAATGCAGATTCTGACTGACTCGCCTCCCAGCCCACAGCAAAGGCACGGCTAGTGTGACATGTTTCAAATACCATTCCAAGGAACATGCAGGCTCCCAGCCAATGGCTGCAAGGGGACTGACACTGATCTGGTTGCTCCCAGCTGCAGACCATCACAGATGAGGTTAGATCCACAGGCTCATATTTTCTCTGTCAAAAGAAATCAGAAAGTGTTAGGCTTTTACTTACACCAGGGAACAAGAATTTGTTTTTTTATGCAAAAAAATAACAACAAACCAATTTGAACCTGATGAAAAGACATTTACTCAAAACAGCACAGTAGCAATGAAGGTGCTCTGGCAGACAGGGACTTGTTGGATTCCTGTGAGTGCTGGACTCCTCACATGGAATTTCCTTGGCACTCCAGAAGGCCTGTGGTTGTCCTCATGGGTTTGTGGCCATAAGTGGCGCACAAAAGTCTCTGGCTTTGCCACAGTTTCAAAGCCTTTTTGGCTTATGAAAGGTTTTGCCCTCAAATGGAGTTTTCTTGAGTCCAGTCACTGATGTCATTTACCAGAGTTACAGTCCAGATCTGATATTCTAGACTCTTAATATCTTGCAGACATTCAAATGGTTCAGGTTTGGATGTGTATTCACCTCTGCAGGCCTGGACCAAATCCGATAAAGACACCCGGACAAGTTCAGCAAAATACAAAGAAATTTTTCTCTCTGCAAGACTGAAATGTCTGTGAAGCTATAAAAACATCTGCACCTACAAAAATAGGGAACCAACTCATCAATAACATATCTATCCATAATGCATGGACATTCAAAATAAATACTGTATTTACTCCTATTAAATTCTATCTTGCTTTTGCCAAACTGTGTCCTAAACTGAAAGGAAAGTAGGTAAATGTAGAGAATTTTTTACCTTTTAAGAGAAAAAGGAACCCTCCTACTCGGTTGGTGGGAATGTAAATTGGTGCAGCCTCTATGAAGGACAGAAAAGAGGTTCCATAAAAAAATGAAAATAGACTTCCGTGTGATCCAGCAATCCCATTCATGGATATATGTTTGGAGAAAAATTTAATTCAAAAAGACACATGCACCCCAATGTTCACAGCAGCACAATTTAAAATAGCCAAGACACTGAAACAACCCAAATGTTCACTGACAGATGACTGGATAAAGAAGTTGTGGTATATTATATATATATATATATAGTATATATACATGTATGCATATATATACACACGCATATATACACATGAACACACACACAAATGGAATACTGTTCAGCCACTAAAAAATAAAATAATGACATTTGCAATAACATGGATGGACCTACAGGGTATTATGCTAAGTGAAATAAGTCAGAGAAAGAAAAACAAATATTCTATGTATTAACTTATATGTATATCTAAAAAATAAAACAAATTAATGACTATAATAAAACAGAAATAGACTCACAGGTACACAGAACAGACTGGTGGTTACCAATGGGGAGAAGGAGAAGAGGGGAGGCAGGAAGGGGTTAGGGGATTGAGAGGTAAAAAGTACTAAGTATAAAATGGATAGGTTACAGGGCTGTATCATACAGCACAGGGAAATATAGCCATTATTTTATGGTGACTTTAAATGGAATATAATCTATAAAAATGTTGAGCCTCTGTTTTGTACACCTGAAACTAATATGATGCAAATCAACTACTCAATTACAAAATTTTTAATCAAAGTTTTCTTTTCATATTATTTGCAATAAGTTAGAAGCCAGCACTGTCAACAGAAACATAGTGCAAGTCACAATTTTCCAGTAATCCCATTTAGAAAATAAAAAGGAACAAGTGAAATTAATTCCAGTAATAATTACATTTATCCCAAAATATCCAATATACTATCATTTCAAAAGTGTGATTGACACTTTTAAAACTTATTAATAATATTTTACATTATTTTTGTTGTACAAAGTCTTGAAAATCTATTATGTATTTTCCACTTATAGAACATCTCAATTCACAATAGCCACATGTGGCTGGTGGCTACCATACTACACAGACCAGATTACACCATTCACACTTCTGATAAATTAACTGCTCTTACTTATTTAAAAAACTTGCAGAAAAGGGTTTAGATATTCCCTCTATCAAACAAAGCAACCTTGACAGGTGGGGATTATTTTCATTATAAAGTGAAAAATAAAGGTAAGAGAGCCATGCTTACATGTATGTTAAGGTAACAATACCTTCTTAATTCATTCAGGACTTTACAATCTTTCTTCATATGCCAAGGATTCACTGTCACTGCGCAATGTTTTTCACTACTATCATCTTTGTGATTGAGAGGCTTCTGATGACCCTGCTTTGTGCTTCTGTACATAAAGTAACAAAACAGAGAAAAAGACCTTATTAAAGATAATTTAGGGGGGAGGGTATAGCTCAAGTGAAAGATCATGTTCTTATCATGCACAAGGGCCTGGGTTCAATCTCCAGTAATTCTTCTAAAAATAAAATAAATAAATAAAAACCTAATTACCACCCCCAGCAAAAAATTAATTTATTACTTTAATTAAAAGTTTAAAAAAGATAATTTAGTGCAGGCTTATCAGGCTACAAGAGCTACAATGAATGCCCCCACCCATTAATTTAGAAGAAGTCTCACAGTATTTCTCAACATAAAGGCTAAAATATAATTGAGAACACTTCCTGATGGTCAGCATCATTTTAACAAAAATGTAGATAATTACGTCCCTGTTGTCAAATTTCTGTCAGAGTTGGGCATGGAACATTTAGTTAGTAAAAGTGATTTTGCAGCTCTCTTTGAAAGAAATGCTGAGAAATGATCTTTTCTGTTGGAAATTAGCCTGCTTTTAAATTCTTCAGTAGGCATAAGTGTTTACAAACCAGGCAGGAACTGGATTATATTTTACATATACTTTAGAAACTGATTTGAATTTTGCCCTCTACCTGCAAGGCTATTTCTTAGGTAATAACATAAGCAGGCCACTATACTAAATTTTGTTTCCCTGTTTGCTTAATCCTCACAACAACTCTGTAAGCTGCTATTATTACCCCCATATAACAGATAAAGAGCTTGAGGCAGAAAATAATTTGGGTAACTTGGTAAATGGTGGAGCTGGGTAAGACTGCAGCCAGTCTGACACTCAGGTCCATTCTTCTCACCAATGTCTGATACTGCTACCTACATTCAGCAATGACCGCTAATTTCATATTTAAGTGTGTCATTTCTAAAAGTGCAAAGCTATATTAGTACTGCTGTGTAAATTATCCGTTTGAGATGTGATTGCCAAAAAAAAAAAGAAATAAAATCAGGGTGCCACTGAGGGGGGGCAAACTGCATATGGACGGACACAAGGGGACTTTGTGAGGACAAAGTTGCACAAATCTAGAAATAGCTAAAATGGCTGACTTGTACAATTATAATGTGTGAATTTCATGGCCTGTAAATTACACCTTAATACAGATATTAAATTAAGAAACTGGGATACAAAATTAAGACTAAAACACATATATAAATCACACAAAGAACAACAGGCAAATATCATTATTTACTGCACCATTGTCCTTGATGCAGCTTCCTATCCTCACCCATTCCTGAAAGGATGATTCATTTTTAAAATAGTCTTTTAATTTATTCAGCAAATAATTTTTGATTGCCTACTATGTACCCAGGACTAGTCTAGGCAGTTGGAATAGATAAATAAACAATACAAAAGTCCTGTTCTCACGGAGCTTTGTTGGAGTCTAGCTGGGATGGGGGTGGAGATGACAATTCACACAACAGAGCAGCAGAGGAGGTGGCATGTTAGGAAAGAGGAACCATGGAAAAATCAAAAAAGGGCAAGGTAAAGAGAGTTTAGGGTATGGGATGAGGGTGATGTTGTATTAAATACCAGAGCAGGCCACACTGAGGACTGAGGTTAGAACTAAGACTTGGAGGTGAGAAGTCCCAGGTGGACGGAATAACCATCACCGAGCCCAGCGTGCACTTCGCATGTTCCAGAATGGGGGCACGGCTGGAGCTGCAGAGAAGGGTCAGTGCAGATCCTGTATGGCCTTGGAGGACGTTGTAAGGACTGTGGCTTTTACCCAGAGTGAAATGGGGAGGCACTGCAGAAGGACGACACAATCTAACTTAGGTTTTCGAGGCTCACTTGACTGCCAGGTGAGAATAGTCGAAACGGGTCAGAGATGAAAGGAGGGAAGCCTCTGAGAAGGGCTGTGCAGGAGGAGAGGACAGTGGCTCAGGGTAGGGAAGCAGCAGTGGAGGCAGGAACCATGGTGAGAAGTGGCTGGGTTCTGGATATGTTTTAAAGGCAGTGTTAAACCAGATCTATTGACAGAATTCATGTGGTATGTCAGTGAAAGTCAGAATAACTCCAAGTTTTTTGACCCAAGCAGCTGGATGGATTAAGTTTCCACTAACTGAATGGGGGAGGTTGCAGGAAGAACCAGTTTGGGGTGTAGGAGAACAAAGAGCTCAGTTTTTACACATGTTGCTTTTAAGATATCAGAGTTTCAAGTGAAGATGTCAAATCAGCAGAAGATTGTAAGAGTCCAGAGTTGGAGAGAAAAATTCTAGCAGGAGACAGAAATGTGGGAATCATGGGTCACACAGGTGGCACAGGAAGACATGAAACCCAGGTACTCAAACATTAAGATAACCTGGCATTAACCATAGAAGTTGTCCTTGAGGGCCTGCCTACTAGGTGTGGATATCAGTCCTATTTCCTGACCACTCGAGTTTTAAAAAGCAACTTACAAATTAATTCGTGCAAGACACTGCCTCCAGTGTGTGGGTCCAGAGCTGGAGTGGGAGAATTGGATGGTGCACACTACTCCCTACAGTAGAATGTGTGTGTGTGTGTGTGTGTGTACACATGTGTGTGTGCGCAGGGGGATGAGATACACCTGGCTTAAGAAAAAGAGCTAGTAAGTCTAGAAGCTGAAAGATGAAAGAACATCCAGATATGGTAGAGGGAACAGGGGAAACACTGTGTACTGTAAGACATATCCCCATAATGCCATTTCCCACCATCCTTTCATCAGGAACACAGTTGGAAAGGGGGGAATTATGTAGATACGTGTGATGTACACAAACTTTCTGAGTATGTAACACAGAATATCTACATATGTAGCAAGTTAGTGATATTTATATATGCTTCAAGTTTAAAAACAAGTTCACAACAGAGGGAAAATAAAATACTGAGGAGTGGTAGAAGTATCATAGAAGGCCTTTCAATGCTCAGAATGGAAGCAAAAGCAGCTTCACCCAACAAAGAACGTCAATAAGGGTCAAGAATGTTTATATTTGCTTAAGAAATTGAGAGTTACAACTTCCTGCTATAAAGAATTAACATAAGACAGATACCACACTATAAGCAACGTCTATACTGGAGCTTTCTTAAAGCTATTTTAGTTCCTGCTTGTTCTGATGTACTCCAGACACTCTGCAAAGAAAACCTTCTATTCAAAGGCTTAAAGGAATAAAATAAGAAATAACACTGCATTCTTTTCAGTGGTCTCTGTACTGAAAGTCACTTGCAAATGCAGCACCCTGCCACAGGTCCACATTTTTAACAATAAAGACCTTTGCGCAATTTTTCAATTGCTATGTGACTTTGGGTCAGTCTCTCACTAAGAAGCAGAATGGAGTACCAGAAAATGACACATCAGGTCTAAAACTACAGATGTGGGAGATGAACCTACACCAGGAAACAGCTAAGTGGGAGGGTAAGGTTTACCTTTTAAGTTACCGTAAGTGCAGCTACACCTGCTCCCTGCTTCCCCTGTGAAGTGAAGAGCTAGTCTTTTCCAGAAAAGCTCTCATTCTGAGAACTGTCTTCTTTAAAATATTCGGAGATTCTCTTTTAAGGTTCTTGCACTTTTAAGCCTTTCCCCAACTCTACATCCTATAACAAGTGTAAAAATTATCCTATAGCCTATTGTTACAGAACATACTCTACAAAAGCTGAGGTTTCCCAGGGTTTGGATCCCAGAACTCTGCTACCAGATAATCCTAAAGCTTTCCTTCCATAACAGACTCTTCCGCCAATTCCCAGCTGTGGGCAAATTCGGCTTCTCAGATCAGGTAACTTTCTAACTCTGCCTACGAACACTCTGCTGCCAGTAAAGGAACTCTCAGACAGAAAGCACACAATGCCCCTAGTGAGGGTTGCCTCCTTCAATCAATCAAGATGCCATCACCAAGCAAATATTTAAACCTACTGCAAAACCTCTAAAGACATCTTACAAACAATATAGTTTGTATAGATGCATACTATTTGCTCTGGAATAGTGATTTCCAATGGAAGGAACAAAGGACCACATGACCCAAGCAATTTTTTAAAACTGCACATAACCATCCCTCTTCACGTGAGGATTCAGGCAAGACGGTCTTACAGGCCTAGGTGTAACAGAATGACAGCACCTCTAGGAGTAGGTTGAAAAGCAGCGAGGTAGACTTCTAGTGAGAGGGGGTGATGTAATAGGCCCCATCGCCCACTTACCTACCAGCACAGGACAGTCATCTCAGATCGAGAACAAACACTTTGGGAAACAGAGGTTGTTTATATTTTTATGGTATTCTGGTGGAAATAATGCCCTGAGTCATGTGAAGTTGTGGCTGCAAAATTGAACAGGGGACTGGACACTTTCACATTCAGGACAAAAATAGCCCCTGGATAGCCACCATATCTGCTCTCCCCTTTGCCTGTTCACCCCAAAAGCTGCAGGACTCTCCTGCTTGCAATGACACCCACCACTTCTCACAAATTCTTGCCAAGTTCACATCAGCAGCTGGTGGTGTCAAAGTCACCATTTGTACTGCTATGAAGTCCCTCCATTTCTTTATATCCCTTCTATTTTCTCTGTTGTCTTCCTAGCTACACTTGCATTCACAAGATAGTTACCGCACTAACATTGCCTCTGTAATCAGTCCAGGATATAGGAAGTAGAGATTCAACTGTAACCAGTCCCAGAATACTTGTCATGCCACACTAGTGTCCCAAAAAATACTCTGGCATCCCTCATCTCACTCAAAGGACCACTGCATTACTTAGAGGTTGTAAAATTAGAGGGCTTTCTCTACTGGGAAACACTGTGGCTTGTGGTAGAGTTGTGATTTCAGTTTTTGCAACTACTTACAAGCAAAAAGACATGGCCCGCAAATTGTCTTCAAGCGTTTGGTATTTAAACTTTCATTAGATACAGAGCCGGTGGACTAACCGTAATCTATGAACATATGGTCATATTATCAAATAATGTTCATGTCTACCTTACAGACATGTAAGAACTTGGATTACACCTGCAAGCCTCTAGGACTTTAGAATTAGATGTGAAGCATCCTGTGAGATAAAAAACCTCCTATCCAGTCACAGAACACAATTATAGACAACATGACACTAATGTCACTGAATACATTAGTATAGTCCATGTATGGTTAAGTTACATCTCCAATTTCTCAGAGCTGGAAAGGAGATGTCTAGAAAAGCTGGAAAAGCCCAATTACCAAAACAGCTCAAAAGTTAATGCAGACTCCTGCACCTCCCAGAGCAGAGGGCGGAGGGGGCATTGCCCAACACTCTGTCCTCCCCCAGGATGTGGCATGTGGGGAAGCAGGCAGGAATGGGTGGCTGGGACTCGGAGGTGGAGAGGTGATGAAAGCAAGAGTGGAACTGCTCTGGTCCTAGAAAAACAGAGCTGTAAAAAGCTCGGCTTCAGTTCAACCAACTCCCTCTCCCACTTTCCCTCCCACCTACGTGACAAACAGAGCACAGCCAGGCACTTTCTGCCCATGACGGTGACTACTAGTAGGAAAGGGACCAGGATAAAAGCATGTCCTATAAAAGATCAGTCTGATTTTAAGGCTATGTTATAAACAATGAACAGCACTGTCAGAGTGGGACACTTGTGTGGCGCTCAAGTAGGGAGGAGGAGGTTGAGGATCCATTTCCAGCACTTCCATGTCTTTTATCACTCCTATTTCTGACCTTTCCTTTGCCACTTTTTGAAGCACTGCCATCACTGGCAGGTAAAGGGGCAGCAATGTGACTTGGCCGTTTGGCTGATGGGGCTACATTTCCCAGCAGTGGAATGAAAAGGCACTGGAAGAGGATCAGCTGGAAGATGTGAACTGCGGTCCTGGCCTGTGCCAAACACTAACCAGGTGACCCTGGGTTAGGCTCTTAGTCTCTCTGGGCTTCCGGCTGTTTACTTATAAAAGAAGGTTTTGTCATTGCACAAATATATCCAATATGAAATGTAACATGAAAGTCAAACATAATGACATCTCACCTGCTTGCCTCAGGGAACTGTACAAGCACTGAACACTATGTGAATGTAAACACAGTCTTAAGAAAACTATTGAGGTAAAGCACTAAACTGAACATGGAGATAAAGTTTTATGGATTTTCTTGGCTTTCTTTTTTAATTGCAACACTGAATTAATAGTTATTAGCTATAATCCACACCACCACCACTGCGAAAAAATAAAGAAGGTAAGCACTGCCTGGATGCCTGTTATTGCCCGATGCTAAGCAGGGTGAGGGGTATAAAGGAGGCTGAACAAGTGAGTCTTCTCCAGTTACCAGCTAAGTGAGGAGACACATTGGAAACCACCCAGGAATGGTACCAAGTCAGTACTCAAATCCAAGATTACAGGCTACTGATCATAAACAGTACAGGAATACAAAGAGGAGCTAGAAGTATTTGGAATAACTAGGGAAGACTCTATGAAGGGGATGGGGCTCCAACTAGTTCTCAGGGCAATTCTAAGCTGTTTTAACTGAGGACTGGATAGGAAAAGGCTGGTGACTCCTGGTTTTTAATAAGGCACAGGTTACCCTAGGAGGCTAAGTTACATAATGATTGGAACAAATAAGGTAAGTCCAAAATGATGAAGGGTCGAGACTCCCTGGCTGAGATCTGGTTGTGTTAAGTCTTTGACTTGACTGTAGATGTGGGAGCACCAAAACTGTAGGTTGACTGAAAGGGGGGGAGAGAATATCCAAGAATTCAGCAGAAGGAAAAATTCATGTATCAGGGATGAAAGCTCTTCATCAGAGTTTCAGCAATCAGAATAGACACTTGAAACCAAAAACATACAGTTCAAGAAGCTGACAAAATGTGGAGGGTGGTGAGAGAAAGATAAATCAAAGACCACTCCAAGCCTTTGTGTATTCAAGACCGAAAGAATGATTATCCCACTGAATAAGTGGAGACGCTGCAAGAAAAAAGATTATGAAATCAGCTTTAGACATGTTGAATCTGACGTATGAGCTAAGAGTAGGTTTTCTCTAAGAAGCTCAAAATTCAAAACTGAAGCACAGATGTTGAGTACAGGCTTAAGATGCAGATGGACAAGACATGATAAATCTCCTAAAAAAACATAGGCAAAACATTATCTGACATAAATCTTAGCAACATTCTCCTAGGGTAATCTACCCAGGCAATGGAAATAAGAGAAAAAATAAACAAAAGGTACATAATTAAACTCATAAATTTCTTCACAGCAAAGACAACCATAAGTAAAACAAAAGGAAACAACAACCTACGAATGGGAGAAAATATTTGCAAATGATACGACTAACAGAGGCTTAATTTTCAGAATATATATAACAGCTCATACAACTTAATAACAAAAAAACAAACAACTCAATCTTAAAATAGGCAGAAGACCTAAAAAAGCATTTCTCCAATGAAGACACAAATGGCCAATAGGCACATGAAAGAATGCTCGATATCACTAATAAACTGAGAAATTCAAATCAAAACTATAATTAAGTATCAGCTCCCATCATTCAGAATGGCCATCGCTCAAAAGTTCATGAATGATAAATGCTAGAGAGGCTGTAGAGTGAAGGGTACCCTCTTACACTGCTGGTGGGAATCTAGTTTGGTGTAGTCATTATGGAAAGCATGGAAATCCCTGAAAAAACTAAAAGTAGACTTACCCTATGACCCAGCAATCCCACATCTGGGTATATAACTGGAAAGAACTCCAATGTGAAAAGATACCTGCACACCAGTATTCACAGCACCACTGTATACAAGAGCCGAGACATGGAGGAAAGCTAAATGTAGCAACAGATGACTGGATAAAGAAGTTGTGGCATATTTATACACTGGAATACTACTCTACCATGAATAGGACAAAATAAAACCATTTGCAGCAACATGGATGGAGCTAGAGATCGTCATTCTAAGTGAAAGCAGCCAGAAACAGAAAAATACCAAATGATACCACTCATATGTGCAATGTAAAAAAAGAGAGAAAAAGACACTGTGAACTCATCTACAGAACAGAAACAGACTTGCAGACTTAGTAAACAATCAAGGTTACCAGGGAAAGGGGATAGGAAGGGATAAATTTGGGAGTTCGAGATTTACAAATGTCAGCCACTATATATAAAAAGAGATTTTAAATTAAGTTTCTTCTATATAGCACAGAAACCTATGTTCATTATCTAGCAATAACCTATAATGAAAAAGCTGATACAGCCACCAACTGAGGAAGCAGGAGAAGAAAGGAGAGTTAGTTATGCTGGGCTAGAGCCCACTTCTAAAATCCTTGTCAGCCACTGAGGCTGCCCCGAGTACACTGAGCTTTCCTCCCAGGGACAGGCTGACATGACATGCGTCCTGCAAACCTGGGGCAGCAGAGGCCGTCCCCAGGTCTGGCCCTAGGGGAGATGGGAGCAAGTCCACCTGCTCCCCTTGGGGCAGCACCCCTCCCTGCAGCCCCCGCCACCTGACTGCACCACGCCTGCATCTCAGGAAACCACTGACTTGAAAACAACTGATCCACGAACCTGGGGCAGTGGCAGGGAGATGGGCAGCGACCTGGCAAGCTGGTAGACTTGCCCCCATCTCCCCCATGGCCTGTCCAGGGCTCGGCCTCTGCTGCTCCAGGCACGGTCCGCAGGTCAGCCTGCTCTCGGGAGGAGGGCACGGTGTGGTTGAAGGCAGTGGCGGGTTATGGGGTCTGCCCATGGGAGCCCTTGGATTTGCTTCAAACTCCCCAGCGCATGGCCTGAGCTTGGCCTCTGCTGTCTCAGGTTCGTGGAACTCAGGTTACAGGTCAGCCTGCTCCTGGAAGGCGGGTGCTGTGCTGTCAGGGAAAGGCGGCAGCTGCGATGGCGGGATTGGGGCTGCCCTGTGAGAGCGCGGGGGTTGCAACAATTTCCCGCTGCTGCTGCAGCCATCCCAGCACACTCATCGCACCGAGCCCATCTCCCAGGAGCAGAATGACCTGTAACCTGAGTCCCACTAACCTGGGTCTTTAGAGGCCGCCCCCAAGGTCAGGCCGCAGGTAAGATGGGAGCAAATCCATGGGCTCTCATGGGGCAGTCCCCATTCCATCCGAGGCCCCGCGACCGCACCGCACCCACCTGCAAGGAGCAGGCCATCGTCTGAGGGCCAGTCGGAGATGCTCTGGAACCGTCCGGTGCCCTCCCAACTCCCGGGGCTGTACCTGCTCTCCTAAACCCGTGCATAAGCGGCGGCAAAAACACGGTGTTCAGGAACTACTAATACCGGGGTTACCACGAACCACAGCGGTGGCTGGGACCCGCCTCAGGGTCCTAACGGGACGCGCGGCCGGGACCTCACCTCCGCACCCCTCCCTGGGCGCCTCCTCAGCTGCACAGCCCAGGCGTCACCCGCCGGCTCCCCGAGCAGCGCGCCCCCACCAGCGCCCTCTTAACTGTCCGGCAGCGGCAGCCGAGCCGCGGGCAAGCGGCGGCCCAGGCCCCAGGCCGTGTTCCTCTTCCAGGAGCTGGTCCAGGAGCAACCGGCTGCCGCCAGCTTCCACGCGTTCTGGGTGGGTTCCGGCGTCCGCGCGTCTGTCCGTCTGCGCGTGTGCGCCCCTCCTCCTCCCGCCCGCAGCGCAAACTGCTCGGGTGGGTCTCCTGCTTTACCGGCCCTGGCCGCTGGGGCCGGGAGGAGCCAGGTGGGGCCCCTCCTGCTTGTCCCGCCGGGTCTCCATCCCCAGAGCCTTCACCCAGCCACCGACTGGGTCCTGGCATTGAACTAGAACCACGACTGCCCTAGGCCAGGCCTCACCCACCCAGCCCCACTTTCCCTGCTCAACTTCCCCTCCCTGTTACTACCCTCCCACCACTGGCCAGGCCCAGTCTCCCACCAGACCTTGAAGACAGGGCTCCTTCTCCTCACACCATGGTCCCTGCCCTGACACTCCATCCTGCTAGGTCCTAACCTATGGCCCCTACACCCACAAGCTTACCCCTCATGCCTCAGCACAGGACACCCAACATCCTGAAATTATCCCCCTCACCTCTCAGCCAGGTCATTTCCACTCTGATCGGGCCCCACACCTCTCAACCTGTACCCCCACACCATGGGATCCCCTTAAATCTGAGTGCACCCCTACCCTGAGCTCACTCACTCACCCTTCACCCTGTGGTTGGGGTGGGGAAATCCGTGCTCCAGTAATGATGACTACTGCCACCAGTGGGGGATCGAGCCTAGTGTGCAACTTCAGAGTTAATGTCTGAGGCTACAGGGTGAGGCAGGCTGGGATGAAGGTGGTTCCAATTCCTGCCTTGGCACCCTGATCCCCGCAGCCTGTGCCTGAACTGACCTGATGGGTCAGGTTGATCCCAGACTGCCAGCCACTGGCCTTGGGCTTTCGGTGGTTGATGGTCCTGATGGTGATCTGGACTCCTAGGGCGGAGGCACTGGGCACGCGGACCTTTGGGGTGGGGGAGTTCAGAGTATGCACTTAATCCCAGGGTTAGACATCAGATGGTGGGCTGTGTGCATGGGGCTTTGTGCATGGCATGGACTCAGCACAGGTGGGTGCAGGGAACTTGTTCATTCACACCAGGCCAGAGGGAAGAGGGAAGGGAGCTTTTAAAGTGTCAAAGTGAGGAAGCCAAAGCTTTAGAGCAAAGTAGGAAGGTGCACTGGCCAGGCCACCATGGATCTTGCCGCAACACTTGTCCCTTGCATCAGGGGAGACTGGCAGTTGACTGGCCAATGAGACATCCCCTGCTGTGGTATAGTTTACAGGCAATTGAAGGGATTTTGAAAGGTAATTTTAATCCAATAATTTTCAGTTTCTCTGTGGTAGATTAGGTCCAAAATCATGGTGAGTCTGGCAGGGATCCTGCCTGAAATCCAGCCTGGGACAGTGGAGGACCCACCCAGGAATCATCCACTTAGCTCTCACCAAAAGTCACTGTAATAGAGAAGAACAAATCTGACTCCATATTGGATCTGTTCCTTTTCCTTTAACCCTCTGCCGTGTTATCTAGGCTTAGACTTGCAAGCTCTGCACTTTTTGTAAAACAGTGTTGCCTTTAGCCTGAAATAAACAGGAGAGCCTATTCTCAAAAGTCTGAGCTTTAAGGATATTAACACTTTGCACTCCTATAAAGATAACAAGTTGCAGAATAGAAAAAGTTTGTTTTGTTGCATGTTTTGCAGGAACACCATGATCTGACCCACGTGGACAGCTGCAAAGGATTCCAAGAACAAAGAATTCCTACACCAACAAGTTTGAAACAACCAACCACAGCCCCTCCCCTTTTTAGTAGAAAAGGAGCCTGAAGTTGACATGGGGAAGATGGTTCTCCAAGATATTAGTCCGCCATTATCTTGGTTTACAGCTGTTTACGTAGACCAGGTCATAGTGTCTCTGTAAATCCCCTAACAAAACAAAAGTAGTTTTCTATTCTACAACCTGTTGTCTTTATATAAGTGCAAAAGTGTTAATATCCTTAAAAAATCAAAGCCTTGAAAGTAGGCTCTTCTGTATATTTAAGGCTAAAGGCAACATTGTTTTACAAAAGGTGCAGAGCTAGTAAAACTAAGCCTAGAAAAGAGGGCAAAGGGTTAAAGCCAAAAGGACAGATCTTCTATGGAGTCAGATTTTTTCTTTTCTATTATACTATATTCTATTTTTGTTTTAAGTATATAAGAATAAAGTTTAGCCTTTTCCCATTTTAAATTGTGCAATTTTAAGGAGCATTAATTGCATTCACAGTGCTGTGAGACCAGCACCACTTGTTTCAGACTATTTCCTTCCTCAAAGTAAAAGCTTGTATACAAAGAGCACCCCACGTCTTACCTCCCCCAGCCCATGACAAGCCCTAATCCCCTTTCTCTCTCTATGTCTTTACCTATCCTGGAGGTTCCCTATCAATGAAATCGTATAAAAGGTGGCTTTTTTTTGGTTTGTCTGCCCACATATCTTAAGTAGGGACGGGTGAATTATTTTTTTTTTGTTTTCACGTGAATTAGCATTTTTGTATTTTGAGAGGAAAGTCCAGATGGATTAAAGATGAGACGTACCAAATGAAGCCCTTTTAGTAACTCTGTGTATAATCTCGGGGTAGGCACTGCTGTTCTAACTGTGAAACCAGAGCCAGAAGGGAGATGCTTAGCTCTTCTTGTGGCAAAATAAATCCAAACAAAAGCAGAAAACAAAGGCCAAGAAAGACAGCTGGAAAGACAAACCACAGCCTGGAAAAACCTTTCCTCATGACCCAAGATCGGAAAAAAGCTTCACATCCCTGTGGTCCAAAAAGCTCTTGAAGCCCAGTGTTCTGAAAAGAAACAAAACACACAGAGTCAGTTCCAACGAGAGGCAGTGCAGGTGGCCGGTTTGTACTGGAGATGCTTGACCTCTCAGGTGAGGACACAGGCAGACAGACAGACTGCAGAGACAGCATTGGCCACCATCACCCTGGCAGGTCTTTAGCCCGGTGACAACCAGCCCTGGTGACAACGTGAGCAGGCAGAGGCCCCAGGAGGTACCCTGGAAGGAAGAGCAAATGGACGCTCCTCTCCGGCAGAACAAGGTGTAGGATGCATCAAAGTGCCACAGGTGCATCCCTTCCCTAGCAGTGCTGAGCCTTAGAGAAGATCCCACCAAAGTGCTTGCACAATTTTCAAAGATAATGTTTCTTCAGTAACATGAATTCAAAATAATCAATATGTCGTCAAGGGATTTTCAGAAGTGACCTGCCCTGGACCCGTACAATACACACACATAAATACACACATATACACATAAATATATACACACATACATACAGGAAAAGAGACAGACAGACTGAAACACAGAGAAGCAGGGGGAGACAGAGAAACAGAGAGAGAGACAACTCAGAGAGGCACTGAGAGACAGAGACAGAGAGAAGGAACACTGGAGCTGGTAATGAGTGGAACTCACATACATTTTCACAAGTCAGTCTATGTGTCAGAACCTGGTCCCAAAGTCGATCCACCCTCCAGGGGAGGGTGTGGGGATCCCACAAGGGTGTGGGAACAGAAGGCAAAAAATAGGAAGCCATTGTGGGGCAGCCCACCACAGAGGCCGAGATGGGACACTGGGCCTGTATGTCAACATGACAGAATGACCTAGGAGGTTGTATGCCAGAGCGGACGATGTCAGAGTTGTATTTAATTTCAGTCTCACGACTGTGAGCGGGGATGCAAGCAGCAAGGAAAGTGACTTTCTCCAGACCCCAGGGCAGACCCCGGCCTGTGTGGGGTGTGCTTTGCACTCCGCCAGCCCTCTGTGGGTTCCTTCCTTTGCTGAGTCTGTGCACGATCTCCCTGTGATGCCAGCCCGTGGGGGTGACAGATGCAATAGGTGTTTCTAGGTCTAGAGACAGGATGGCTTCTCTAGGAAGCAGGGGCCAGAATGATCCTCACTGTGCTGATGGGGGATTGGGGAGACCCTGAGAGGCACGTGGTTTGTCCAGGATGATAACACTGCTGAGTAGGGGGAGCCAGGTCTGAACCCAGCTGTGTCTTCAGAGCTGCAGCACTGGTTGCATCCAGGACTCCCCAGGGCTATGGGGGGGCTGAGTTGGTGTCACTGTGTGTGGACATGGCATGGAGTGAGAAATGAGAGATTGGAAGCCCAGAAAGGCCCTTGAGGAGCTTTGTGTCAGGAGGAAGCTTGGAGAAGTGGACCCCAGGAAGTGACCTCACTTCCCTGGCAATAGAGCACAACAGAATTTGGAACCGAAGTCACCAGGCACCCGCTCTGTAGAGAAGTCCCTACTCAGCTCACCTGGTTGGAGACAGAGGCATGTTCTGCTGCATCCCATTATCCTGAGGCCACAGGCCCCGGAAAGCCCTCAGCGAGGGTCTCTACCAACGCTGCCGGCACTGGGTCAGGTCTCACCCAAGGCGCCTCTGGCCTTTTGGCCAGAGAGACCCAAAGGTAACACAGGGAGGCCCAGGGCAGGCCCCCCCAGGCTGGGCCACCACTCAGATCCCATCCAGGTAGCCACACGGCCCCATCCTGCCTGGTGGAGGTGGAGCAGTCATGTTGGGGATGGGTATCTGCCTCAAGAAAGAGCAGGACAGAGGCCTGGGGGCCCGGTCACGTAGACAGCCCAGGACAAAGCTGGCTGGCTGGGATGTGGAGAGCCGGGGAAGGGTCCTGCCGCCCGAGGTGGAGCCCATGCTCTCTGGGTATGCATTTTCCCTCCCGGATGTCTGAGCTGAACAAGGTTCCGGTCTGATCTAGCAGCAGAGGGTAGAGTCTACAGAATCAGGAGTGTTCCTGGCCGGGAAGGACTCTGAGACTTCCATGCTGGGTCAGCTGCTGGTCACTATCATTGCAGAGCCAGATACCACATGTTGAAAAGAAGCTGATGAATAAGAACACCAACGCCCCCTCCCCAAGTGAAGGACTGGTGTGTCACTCTTCTGAGGGCCAGCGCAGACTCCTGGTGGGTCTGGATATGGAGGGGTCCCCACCACCATGGCCCACAAATCAGTGGGGCAGGCCTCTGACCCAGACATCACCCAGGGCTCTCCCAGGGACCTACCCGGGGCTGACGGGTAGCTCAGCACACCCTGGCCTGACCTGGAGCACCGTGCCCACCTCGCTGCAAGTCAGGTGGAGGACCAGGAGCCCCCGAAGCAGAGACCAAAGGTCAAAAAAGCAGGGCTGGTGTATGTGTGTAGGTGAGGGTGGGGCGAAGGCTGGGCCACACAGGGAGGTGTCCCTAGAGGCTACTGTTGGGACCAGAAAAGAGAATGGCCTCAGAACACCTGTCTGGAAAAATTCAGTCACAGAATACATCCTGTGGGCACTTTCTGGGTGGGAGCTGTCTGGAAAGCTCTGGGAAGATTTCTGTCCTTGTAGAGGCACATGGAAAGGGAGGCAGGTGCGTAGATTTTTCCTCTCTCACAGCATGAGATCTTCCACAAGACTTAAAACTCTCTCCACTTCCAATAGTTACAGAGGAGGCAGGGGCAGGGGAAGATGTCAGAGACCAAAAATGGGACGAACTGGATCCAGCAGGAGACCTCGAGCTCCCTCCTGCCGCTCCTGCAGCTCCTCCTGAACCTGCGTCTGCAGCTGGACTGCTGGGCAACGGAGAAACAGTTCAGGCATCACCACCACCTGGGGTAGAGCCCCCTCTGCACCCACCCACACCTTCTTCTCCAAAATGTTCTCCAAAATTCCACCGTCAGTCCCCCCACAAACTTGACGTCCCTTCCGCTGGAGATGTTTTTGTTTCATTTTCTTTAGTTTCCTTTGCTTGTTTCACATCATTTATGACATCATTTATTTTTCTTTTTAGAGTTTCATGTAATAAAATGTAGACTTTTCCCCTTTTAAATTGTGCAATTCAGGAGCATTAGGGGCATTCACAATGTTGTGCGACCATCACTACCATCTAGTTTCACACTATTTCTTTCCTCAAAGTGAAACCTTGGATCCAGAGCATGCACTCCCCTCCCTCCTCACCCAGCCCCTGACAACCCCAAGTCCTCTTTCTCTTTGCGTGTCTTTACCTCTACTGGTTGTTCCCTGCCAATGAAATTTTAAAAAAGTATTTTTTCCTTCCTGCCCACATGTTTTCACCTGGGGCTGAGGATTTTTGTTTGTTTTCACTTGAAGCAGCATTTTTATTATTTTCAGGGGATATGCAGGGGGATTAAAGATGTGATGCACAAAATGAAGCCCTTTTGGTAACTCTGTGCATAATCTCAGGGTAGACACTGCTGTTCCCCCTGTGACACCACAGCCAGAAGACACAAGGGAGATGCTTAGCTCTTCCTGTGGCAAAAACAAAACCAAACGAATCAAAAAAATTAGTAAAAGCCCAGAAAAATTGCTTGAAAGGCAAACCACAACCTGGAAAATGCATTCCTCATAACCCAAGGTTGGAGAAATTTTTCCCATTCCTGTAGTCCAAAATCCTTTTGAAACTCAGTGTTCTAAACAGAAACAGAACAGACATGGGCAGTTCCAATGAGAGGCAATGCAGGTGGCCAGTGTGTGTTAGAGATGCTTGACCTCTCAGGTGAGAACAGAGGCAGACGGAAACACTGCAGAGACAGCATTGGTCACCATCACACTGGCGGTTCTTTAGTCAGGTGACAACCAGCCCTGGTGACAATGTAAGCAGGCAGAGGCTCCAGCAGATCCCCTGGAGGGAAGAGTGAAGGGACGCTCCTCTTCAGGAGAACAGGGTGCAGGACGCATCAAAGGGCGACAGATGCATCTCTTCCTCAGAAGATCTGATACTTACAGTTCATCCTGCTAAAATCCTTACACACCTATTCAAAGATGCCTTTTCAAGGGTGTTCATCACAGCACTGGTTGAAACAGTCGGAATTAAAGCAACAATAATATTGATGGAGAGGGGATGGGGTCCATTCGTTCTGGTTCATGTGGATGAATGAATGCTGTTCAGTTGGAAAAGTGGGTGCCTGGTCTCAACCCAATGTCAAGGGAGGCCTCAGGGTGGAAGTATGCAGACCCACTCTCTGCATCCAGGGTCCCATCTGCACGACCACATGTGTGTGAAATCAATATAGATGGAAATTGATCTGATTGTGAGTGTGTGAGAGACAGAGATGGAGAGAGACATACTGAGAGACACAGAGACTGAGACATAAGCACCAAATCATTCATGACAGACACCGCTGTGGGTGGGAATTACAAATCACTTCTTTTTTAGGCAATATTTCAATTTTTTGTACTGTGTCTGTATTACTCTACTAATTCTAAAAGGATTAAAATCCTATGCTAATGTGACCCATTCATTACTCATCTATGGAGTAATTAAAGTACATTAATCCTATTTTTAAAAGAATTTAAAGCCTTCTCAGGACTCAGTTCCATTTCAGCTCAGTGGAAGCAGAGGTTCTCCAGGAGGTCGTGTCTCTTCTGAATCAGCATCCAATACAGGTGAGCAAGAAGTACCCGACTTGGACACTGAAGACTACAATAGATGAGAGAGTCTGTTGAGAGAAATTAAGACCTAAATTCAAAGAGAATAATCCCATATTCATGGAGCAGAAGGCTTCATTCTACTAAGATGACAAAGGTCCATGAATAGATCTAAGGATTCAAAGAATGCCTACCCAAATCCCAGGTGGTATTTTGCAGGAATTGACAATCAATCTAAAATTCACGTGGAAAATCCAGGGGGTCAGAATACATGAGTGAATCTTGAAAAAGAAGAACAAAGTTCGAGGAATGGAAAGTCAGATGGAACCCACGGTTAATACAAAACCTCTTTAAGCTGAAAATAACTGAGATTCAAAAGATGCAGAAGAAAACCTGTCATGGAAGCCAATTCTCTCCTTTCCCTTTTCCCTATTAAGTTAGGTTGATAAAAAAGCCTTTAACTTTCACCATTTAACATGGTAGGTACTTTTCTGGTTGGCTCCTGCGTGTGTATAAATAAAACGTTTCTCTCGTTCATCTCCTCTTTACTTCTGTGGGCTCTTTGGGAAGGACTCTGGATTATGGGGACCTGCTCTTTTCTCACCTTCTTTAGTGACATCTTTTGCCCATGGTGAAGTTCTTAAAAAAAAGAAAAGTCTCATTGGTTTTGGGTCAGATTTGGAAAATGTATACCTTTGGAGACCCCCTGGAGGAACAATGGGGTTCAATACTGCCTGGAGAATTCACTTGTCAAAATGCCTAACAAGACGCTATTTGCAAGGTTTTTTTTTTTTTTAAAGATTCTTACCCTAAAACAAATCCCCTATCTAAACCTCTTGGATGATCAAATATGAAGAAAAAAGGAGAATCATGTCTGGCCTAAGAACACTTGCTTAACAAAACAGAAGGACAGAATCAGTTTCAGAGCAAAAATTAAAATGCATTTATATCATCAACCCTCCCACCCTTTTGTACACTGTCCTCATGTAATCTGCCAGATGGCCCCCTGGAGAAGGCCCTTTGCCCGGAACTCGTGCTCATTTTCAGAGCTCAGCCAAGCGGGAGGTTGGTCCCCAGGGCCTGAGAGGGGCTATGTGTGAAATCTTCTCTGCTGAGACCCAGTGGGCTGAAGGGAACTGTGTTCTCTGAGGGAGAGAGAGCACACCGAGCCTCTGTGGAGGCATCTCTGAGATCCTCCCAAAGGCACACATCTCTAACTCTGGACACGGGAATTTTTGATTGGCATCTTAGTTGGAAATCTCCTCCTGGATAGAAAGAAGCAGATTCAAGATGTTGCAATTGGATGGGCAGGTCGGCCTCTCGAATTAGTCGATGAGGAGGACACGCAATTCTCTGCAGAAGTAGGAACACCCATCCCTGCTCGGCTGACGTCATGTACAGAGAAACAGACGCGACTCTAGGGGGAATTCAAAACCCACCAACCTTTCTTACCGACGTCAACATCCCCACTTTATTCTCCTGTCAGGTCTCTGCACAAAAACTGTGGCTCATCCCCAAATATCACATACCCATCACACTGTACCACTCTGTGTCTGTGTCCAACTCGAGCATTAAGGCCTGTGACCGTTACTGTTAATTCGTGTCTCCCTTTCTGCCCGTCTCCCGCCATCATCCCAGTCCAACCTCGGTGTCTCTCTCCAGGTCAGCAGTACTCTTCCCACTGGCTTCCCATCAGCTTACCTTGCCCTGCTTCCATTGCTTATTCCCCATACGTTACCCACAACGGTCTTATTAAAGTATGAATCAGATCAAGTTGTTCCGCATTGCAAAATACTTTTGTGATTTTCCATTGTATTCAGAAGGATATCCAGAGTCCCTACCAAGGCCCTATGTGATCTGGGCCCTCACCGATCTCTGCAGCCTCAGCTCTCACCGTTCTGCTCCAGCCCATCTTCACCGCCCCGATGGTCCCCACCAGGACAGCTGCGTTTCTAACTCCAAGTCTAGTACTTACACTTCTTCCGGCCTGGGAGGCTTTTCTTGTCTGTTACATACGTGGCTTATTCTTTTGCTTTATTCAGGACTTTGTTCAAATTATTTACCCTCAGAGAGGACTTATCTGACCAGATTATTTAGAATAGCATGCACATATTTCCTATTCAAACATTTTCCCTCCTAAAATGATTTATGTTTCTTTGTGGCAATTATTAGTACCTGGTAGTACATCATATATTTATTTGCTTACTGGTTTACTGTCTGTCTTTCTTACTAGACCTATATTCATGGAACCACAAATAACTGTTTTAACCAGTAACTTTCAAACCACCTTTAAATGAATTCTTTTATAAGATGAGAATTTCAGAGGCTTCCACAGGTTGCTTAGGGGAAAAAAGAAAAAGGATTCAGGTTGAAATAATTTATTAAGGACCTGAGAGTTGGTTATTTATTTTATACATAGTAGTGTGTACCTGTTAATCCCAAACTCCTAATCTAGCAAAAGACCTAGCTGACTACTATTTTTAAAGGAATTTTTTTTCTTTTTAAACTGGGGTTGTTTGAGATCTCTTTTCTTCTTCATTATTTTTCTTTTTTTAAAGATTTTTTCTTATTATTTTTTTACATTGAGGTTCCGCAAATTGAATCCAGCATGTACTCTACCCCTTGAACTATACCATCCCCTCCAAAGACAATTATGTTTATACTTTGACAATACCATATTGAATTAAGATTTTTGTTCCATTTTCCCTTCATAGAGTTTATAACTGAGGGAGAGAGTCAGAGGAAGCCCTGGGCCAACCCTTCCTTCTCAGCGGGTCACTACACAGCA
Source organism: Vicugna pacos (assembly GCF_048564905.1). Classification (NCBI taxonomy): domain Eukaryota; kingdom Metazoa; phylum Chordata; class Mammalia; order Artiodactyla; family Camelidae; genus Vicugna; species Vicugna pacos. Next base: position 78,482,544 of record NW_027328740.1, on the reverse strand, counting down.
GAGGAGCTTGGCTGTCTCCAGGCCCAGCTCACCTTTCTGCTCTGAGGGCCGACTCAGGCCACTTCTCTTAAAAGCGGCGTGTTAGAAGCAGCAGAAAGCCAACTAGCGAGCAACAATGACAAAACTGACCCACCTGCAGTTGGACATCATCTGCTCTGAAACGAACCTCTTAAATTTCTTCTTATTAGTGGATGGTTTTCAAAAATATTCCCAAGGAGATGAATCTCACTCCATTTTTCTGGATTTCTTAGGCCTTCTATGACTTTAACTGCAGGCTTCATTTTCTGCACAACATCTGCAGGGAAGCCAGGCAGAAAACGTGAACAGACCCTGCAGGCCGCGGCTGAGGCCTCCCGTCAAACATCCTTGTTGTGCAGAGCCTACGTTCATGGGACCAGTTTCATTACTGCTGTAATTAGTTCTTGTCCAAGTGTCCCACCGGAAATGTTTCTAGATAGAACGTGGCCTGACGCAGATGAGCAGTGGGGATGTGGGGTGCAGATGACACACAGACTGGAAGGAGAAAAGGGAAATGTTTCTTCAGGCTTCAGTTTGGAAGATTTCTGATTTTTGTATGGACATTAAACTTGGTCAGGCTGAAGCACCATTTGCTCTAAGACGGGGTGATGTACACGTATCCCTACAACTTCAAAAAATATGTTGAAGCTGGGCGTAACAGCCTAGGGGACAGACAGCTTTGAGTGACACCTCCGTTCCAGGATGCCTATGATCTCGGGCTCACAAAGAGGAAAAGAATACACATATTTTGCCTCTGTAGTTCTATGTGAAATTATTTTGACCCTTGCCGGATGGTGTAAGATCAGAGAGCATGTAGTCTTTCGTACATCGCAAAGACGACAAGTCTTCTTGATGAGTCAGCACACTGTTTCCGATGGCCCGGGGTCTATGCCAGACATTAGCTGTCTAGACAAATACCACACAGCCCCCCATCCCTCAAGGAGATCACAGTGTGTCGTGGAAGATACAAATTTAAATAGATTTTCAAAACAATGTGGTAAGAGTCACTTTGCATCATATATACTATATGTTCAGAGGGGCTCTTGCACTGCCTGGGGCTGTGTTCTAGAAGATAGGGAAGGTGTCAGAGAGGAAATGCTTTCTGCACTGACATCTGACGGATTCCAGCAAATCTGTAGACCAGGAGAGTGCATGGTGGGGACGGGATTCTCAGCAGCTTGCGTGTCTCGTGCAGACCCCTGGTCATGTCTAAGAGCACTTTGCACTTAGGGAAGGAACGTCAGTGAGTCTAGAGGCTGTGAGGAACTAACGGAAGCTGAGGCTGAAAAAAAGCAGCAATGAGGTGATGAGAAGGTGTGACGTTAAATCAGAGAGCGTGGACTTCCTCACACACGCAGCGTGGAATTCTTTGCGGTTTTAAGGAGGAGAGTGACACAGATTAGTCATTAAAAGTGAGCAAAGTGGATTGTTCACTCTAAAGTACAGCACTGGGGAGACTAGAAAGGGGTGGGAATTAATGCAGTGGGGAGCGAGGAGCAGGGACTTAGTTGGGGGACATTAAGGAATAGAATTGTAGTACTGATGGGGGTGAGGGAGTGGAAAAGTAAAGGAAAACTCCCAGATGTTTGGCACAGAAAAGAGATGGGACAGTGATGCCATTGTTTGAAAAAGTAAAACTAGTTCTGGGCGAGTGTAAATCCAGACAAACAGAGCTTGAGATTTTTATGTGCTAACCAAATGTGAATGTCTACTTGTCAATTAGAAATATATTTCTGGGACTGAACTGAGATGTCCATGCTGGAAAAGATTTGACAGTTAATCATTGGACAGAGGGCAGTTGAAGCCATGGGAATAAATGCCACCCACTGACAGTTTACCAAAGAAAAGGGAAGGAGGGCACTTCTGGTTCAGAAAATATGGCAGACCAGAATCTTGAAGACCCACTCACTTAAGACACATAAAAACGTAGGACAAAATGCTGCCAGTGTTTTCCTGTTTTTTTTTTAAGGGCACGTTTATTGTGGTATGATACCTGTACAATAAAATACACATATTTCACATGTACTACTTGGTGAATTTGATAAATGTCTACACCCAGAAAACCATAACCACGATCAAGATAGCTAACATTTCCATCACTCCCCAAGAGGGGCACTTTTCGAATCCCCATATTTATCCCTTCCCATCTCCTTCTCTCCCTGTGAACCGTAAGTTTGTTTCTCTATGTCTGTGGGTCTGTTTATCTTCTGTATTTAAGTTCATATGTTTCTTTTTTTGATTCCACATATAAGTGATATCATATGGCATTTTTCTCTTTTCCTGGTTTACTTCACTTAGAATGACTATCTCTACGTCCATCCATGTTGCTGCAAATGACATTATTTGTTTTTTCATGGCTGAGTAGTATTCCATTGTATAAATATACTACTACTTCTTTATCCAGTCACCTGTCAATGGACATTTGGGTTGTTGCCATGTCCTGGCTATTATAAATACTGCTGCTGTGAGCATTGAGGTGCATGTGACTTTTTGAATTAGAGTTTTCTTCTGACATATGCCCGGGAATGGGAAGGCTGGATCATGAGTTAAGCCCATTTTCAGTTTTTAAAGGAACCTCCACACTGACTTCTCTAGTGACAATGCAGCCCATCTTGTGAAAGCAGAGCCATGCTCAGAAAGTAATGGGTATTTCTAAGGGCCAGACATGAAGTGCAGTGAGTGTGGCCTGTTCAAGAATCAGAGGGCAGTCTGCCAGGGCTGGAGGAGAGTGACAAGGGAAGTGTGGTACAGGTAGGAGTCAGACCATGTGGGGACATGGCAGGCTGGGATAAGGAGCCTGGACTTCCAGTAATCCCTTGGTAACCATGGGGCACTGGTTCCAGGACTCACCCTGAAGTCAACATCCATGGATGCTGACGCCTCTTGTATAAAATGACATAGGACTTGCATGGGACTCATGTACATCCCCCCATCTACTTTTATATATATATACAAACTTTTTTTATTGAGTTATAGTCATTTTGCAAAGTTGTATCAAATTCCAGCATACAGCACAAGTTTTCAGTTATACATGAGTATACACATATATTTGTTGTCACTTTCTCTTTCACTGTGTCCTCCTGTGTACTTTAAGTTATCTCTAGATTACTCATGGTATCTAATACAACATGAATGTTATGTAAGTAGTTGCCAGTGTATGGCAAATTCAAGTGTTGCTTTTTGAAACTTTCTGTTTTTTCAACAATATTTTCAATCCACCGTTAGTTGAATCTGCTGGATAGGGAGGCCCTAGATATGGAGAATCCCCAAGCTCCTCCTTCCCACATTCTATATTTTCACTGCAAGCACTGAAGGGGTCCAAACATAGAAGAGACCCATCTACCTGCTGGAAACCCTGAGGAATTCCGTCAGCGTATGTAGAGCAGGAGAGAAGGTTTAGGGCCAACTAGTGGGAAAGGAGGGCCTGCCTGGAGAGGATGGAGGAAGGACAGTAGTGGAAGCCATCACGTACTCTTACTGGAACTAGCTGACAGCAGTGAGGGACGCCAAGGAACTGGGTACACGTCACGTGTGGGGCGATCCTGGCCACCAGGTGCAGGGTTCACATAACTGGGACCCAGTTTGCAAGATCAAAATAACAAGGAGGCAAAGGGGCTGCCTCAGTCCCAGGATCCTGACAACGGCCACAGCGACGTGACCCCAGCTAATGCGGTTCCCCTAGTAAGCCAGAAAAACGAAACTCTGAGCCAAGATATTGCAGATTCCACTGCAGCCACATGGATAACTAGATCTCTAACCTGACAAAATGTAACCACCAGAAACAGGAATCTTTCCTTTTCTCTTCCTTTGGAACTTTGGACAGGGAGTCACAAATCTTTGACGGGAACCACCTATAAACCAATAGAGAGCTCACTTTTTCAGGAATAAGCATGGAGAAAAAGAGTGGGGTGATGGTTTAAAGCAGAAGTCAAAGTTGAAGCCCATCTGAGAAATGGTAAAAACATGTTTCTCAATGAATTCGAGTTATGGCAAAAAGAAGGAGGAAGGTTAAGGAAATCTCTATTAATATCCATTCACCATAAAAGACTAGCCAGCCATAAAAAGACAACACCTTAAATTAATAATTTTTTTTTTTGGTGATGAAAAACAATGCCTTAATTTAAAACAAGGCTTGGGCCATCAACAACACTCTGAGAATTGTTGACCAGGAGAACATAAATCTGCATATAGATATGTAAGTGTTCCAAGTCCACCACTCAAAAACAATTAGTCAATCATGTGTCCAGTTGATTGGGAAATCCCAATAAGTAAATAACTCAAAAGTAGGAAAGACATGGGATTAAATAGTGGTAGTGAGCAATGAAATCCAAGATGTATATACCTATATTTTCTTTGTTAATGTAACAAACTTAAAGCAACTGTCTAAAAAGTAGTAACTGGAGCACACAAACACACACACACACAATTTAGAACAACAGAGAGGTAAAATATGCTAAATTTATCATTATTGAGGAACAGGATCTAATAGATTATTTCATTTTTGAGACTCTTATAGGAATACTGGTCCAATTGCATAAAAATTTATGAACTTAGAGATGATTTATAAAGATTTAGAGAGAATTTTCTTTAAGAGGCAATATAGCTTCCAAATCACTGAAGAGAAAATTAACAATAAAAAAATTAATTAATCTAGGTAATATGGAGTAACACTGACCATATTTACCACCCTAAAATAAACCACAAAATGGATAAAATATATGAAGCAATGATTTTTAAGACACGTGGAAACGATCATCCACTAGGACCTTGCCTTGCCACCTCGATACCAAGGCTCCTAGGCCTCCTACTGCCATCACAAAGGATGTCCACAAGGAGGCGACATTTCCTTCCTCTGCTCCTACTGCAGAGCCAGTCCTGAGCAGTCCTTTTCCAGGTGTTGGCAGGCAGCTCCCAGAAGTGCTCTCGTGGGCCTTGGTCCCTTTTGGCCACCAGCAAAGGGATCAAGGATGAGCAGTGAGCCTCCTTCCTCATCCAAGACCTAGGAAACTATCTGACTTCTGAGCAGCCCTTCACTCTTGTCTGCTGTCTGGTACTCTCCACCCGGCTTCCCGAGTCCCCGGCACGGGCAGCCTGCACTCTGGCCACAGCCCATCAGAATCTGTTCCCCCGCCAAGAGGCCACGCATGATCATGAGCAGGGCTCCAGGCCTCTGGAGCAGTGCGGCTTGGACTGGGTCCTGGCCCTGGGCGCACGAGCTCCATGCCCTTGGTTGAGTCAGTCAACATCTCTAAGCTACAGTTTCCTCATCAGTAAAATGAGGACATAATCAATATGGAAAAAAAATAGAATCTGAGGGGGACTAAATTTCTGGTGATTGAAGATAATTTTAATTTTGATTTATACAGCAAAGGACATCATACAATTTTTACTACATCGTATTTCTAAAGGACAGCTTCTACTATTAAAAGTAATGCATGCACGTACACACAAACACACGTGCAGACACACTGGCTCTAGTCCACATACATCCCCACGGGCACACACACATGGAGTCATGTACCACCCACACACCCATAACATACGCACAACCACACACATCCTCAGGCGCACACACACACATAACATACAGAACCACATACATCCCCAGGTGCACGTGAGCACACACAAACACACAGTCATGTACAACACACGTCCCCAGATGCGCGCGTGCACACACACACGTCTTACACACTTTGGCGTTATTCTAAATCAATTTACAATTGAGGGTCACAGTGTCCATTGTTTTATCCACTCAGAAGGTCCTGACTTTGGAGCTTGAAGCAGGAGCTCTCCTCTCTGGAGATGGTCTTTACCAATTACAGTCTCAGTAGAGCCAACATAACTGCTCTGGACCTTTGGAAGTGCAGGCCAGAGCATACCTGGGAGCTCACATCCTGTACATGTAAACATGTTAAGTGCAGTAGGTTCTAAAGTCCTGCCTTTACAAATATACGTTCATTATAAGGGGGAAGACCAGGTTCAAATTTAGAATTCCAAGACACAGGGGAGTCCGGCAAAGAAAGTGAGCGTGTGGGGAGAGCTGATTCCCAGTCTCTGACCACTAGCCTGATCCTTTTCTTCCCAATGCTGGGTCCATCCCTTGCCACAAGTGGCCTTGGATGTTCACAGGGGGACACTCAAAACTCACATTCGGGATCTGCTCATACCCTCCATACATACAGCTGCCCTTTGGCCTCTCTGTGAGTCCTGGGAATCTGAGCTTCCGGGAGAGCCGGTGCAGGCACTAGGAATGTGTCAGGGGCTGCTGAGACAGGGCATCTGGGGTCCTGGGCTTCTAGAGCATGGGATGGAGCCAATGACCCTGCCCCCTTGGCCCTGCTGATTCCACCCCATGGAGGGCGTGGCCAGAGGAAGTGTCAGGGCCAGAGGGACCCTCTGCAGTGCAGGACCCAGGGCAGCGGGCCCCCTTGCCGGGGTCTAAGAGCAGCAGGCCTAAGGAAAGGTCTGAAGAGGCTGTAAGGTATCTTCATTCCCATTAATTAAACAAAAATAAAAGCATACCACAGGCGTGAGTGGAAAGGGATTTGTTAGAACAAGGGAAGGCACTTGCCAAGGTCTGGCCATAGAGGGCTGGTGGGTTTGTCAGGTTGATGAGGAACCAAGAGGCTGTTAGTCCCTTCTGGGTCTAAACACCTCTTGAATTCCTCCGGGTGACACTGAAATGCAGTGAGACACGGAACTCTCTTAAGTTGTTAAAATCTTCATGGTGAACCATTCAACTCTCTCCTCATTCTTGGCTGCGAAAGCACGATAAACACAGGCCAGAAACTCATCAGCCTGTTGGTTGGTTCACTATCCGTCTGGCGCCTCCTCTTGTAGGAGCCTTTATCACATCACCCAGGGCTGACCCGGCTCAGGATTATAGCTGATTTTCCGCAGGTGGCATCACTTGCTAGTGACATGAAGCAGGCACATTAGCCACCTCCCAAACACTGAGGCTCCTCCTGGGAGGAGACTTCAGACCCCCAATCCAGCCTCTGCACCACGATGTTCCTTAGTGTCACTACCGGTTTGCTGCCTTGGCCTCTAGCTTTGACCAGATCCTCGCCAGATTGTCGATAAATATCACCCATATACCACATCTAAGCTTGTGGTCCAGATGTGACCATGGTTCTTATTTTCTTCCCATCGATGGATTGTTTGATCTTTGAGTAATCATGTCGACAGCAAGGCCAGTACAGCCCTCTTGAGGCCTCCCCGATCCGCCTCTGTGTATAACTGTCCTAGCACCCCAGGGGATCGGGTCTGAAGCCTGGCACTCAGACACGAGGATGTCAGCTGGAGAGACAGGAATTCACTCCTGCTGTGGCTTCTGCTGTGGCTCAATGTGGCCATAAAAACGGATCCCACAGGCCCTGACGTCACTTGACTCACTGCAGGGATGCTCCCACACTGCCGCGTTCCCCCAGAGACTGAGGGCTTTCTGCTTGTTCCGGAAGGCCCCACCCCCGAGGGGACACTGGGTCCAGTGGAGCGTCCAGCCTGCTTCCCCGCCAGCCCTTAGGGCCTTTGTGGGGCCTGGAACATCAACTAACCTCCCCTTAGGGACCCCTTTGTCCTTTGCAGCCAACAGACCTAGGTCATAAGCACTTTAACTCACCTGAGGGTGTTTTCCTCACTTCAGGGGCAGTGAGGACTGGGCTTCTTCACACTCCAAGTGCCCCCGGTCTGGATGCAGACAGTCTGGCTCTCCCCCCAGTCCTGCAGGTTCCGGCCACACCTCCTGCTGGTCACGGAGTCTGTGCTGTATTCTCTTCCAGGACAACAGGTGCACTCTGCCCCCCGCCCCGTCCCCACCAGCAGTGGCAGAGGTGGAGGACAGGCGGGTGAGCTTGGGCCTGAGACACTGCCCTGAAATCAGTGCCCCAGAGGCCGCTGGTGACTAGAGGGACCACGGGGAAGAAGGCAGCATGGGATGGGAGGGGGAGGAAGGTTCAGGATAACGAGATGAAAAGGGGAACAGATAGCACCGTGAGGACCTCGACCATGAAAGGGAAGAAGATAGACAGTGACAGCTGGAGCGGTGTTGGCGTTAAAAGCTGCGGGCATTTTCATTTAATTTTATTAATTACCATTACATATAGTGACATATTTTTATTTGATTAAAGATTAGGTGCCATGTCATATAACAGGATATAGTATATTATTTATTAAATAATACATAATAGTAGATATACTAGCATGTTATGTTCTGTTTATTTATTATCAGATAGTATATAATACATATGTAGTTATTTATATACATAATATATAATTCATGCATCTATATAATATATAACACATAACAATGTAGGATTATGAATATTATATTTTATAACAAGATTACATAACAATAATGATGTAATATTATCCATTGTATAACTTGGCTCATGACACATTCTCACCTTAGGTGCCTGTCAGAAGTATTTATGTATTAAAATTAATATTATAAGAAACAGTTGTGAACCTGTCACCCAGCACCAGAACAGGACTATTGACAGTGACATACTGTGTCCTATCCTGCCCTAGGCCTCTTCTCACAGGAAGCAACCAGCATCCTGAATCCTGGCTTACACTTGCCTTGTGTTACTTTCACACACACAACATTTAAGATCAGTTAAAACAAATGAACTGCAGGTACATGCAACGAAGTGGATGCATCATACACCCTATGTTAAATTGAAAAAGTAAGCCCAAGAAGGTATCCTATAGTGTGCTAAGCTTTTAACTGTGTATATATATGTCAACTAAACTCACTAAATTAAGAACAACTACAGCTAGAGTCCAGGTGGGAGAGGGACAGATAAAAGGTGAGGTGAGCAGATTTGCTGCAGGTGAGCGAGTTCCCTTCAAGTAACATGTCATTCTCTCTGAAGCAGGAGGCAAGGCCATCTGCTGGGAGTCAGGGAAGAGACAGAGGGAAGCTTAGAGGTGTGCAGAGAGCATAGAATGTTGACACCACTGTGTGGCAAGTGGGGAAATGTGCTCACTAGAGAAATCCTGGAGGATTGCCTGGCAGTGGCAACATGCTGGGCATTGATTTGTAGTCTTAGAAATCTGTGCTGGGAGAGCCTGCTGCCTGCAGGCTCAGAACAAATAGAGCTGGGTGAACCGAGATGGAAGTCATCCTGGTGAGGAAATGAAAAGATCAAGGGTCAAGGGGGTTTTGTTTGTCATAAAGAGAGTGCTGACTGTGGATGCAGAGCTGGAAGGTGGGGAAGTGGAAGTAAGAGGAACGTGGACAGGTAGGAAAGCAGAGGAGTCAGTGCATGATGCCCCAGTGAGGGTGAAGGAGGGCCAACGAGGCTGGTGGAGAAGCAGCTGGATGGCTAGAGTTGGGCACATAAAGGAGAGAGGCTGGACCTGGGGTGGAGACACGCCCGGGTATGAGCCCGGGGGTAGGGTGAATGGGAGGTGTCTGGCTCAGGCTGACGGAGAAGAAGACCCTACAATGACCATACTGGGTGGTGGAGGGAGAATCAACATTGACGTCTTGATGGTAGGCGGTGAGGCAATACAGAGTTGGTGGTCCAGCTGCTCCTGACTGAGGCAGATGAGCAGGGAGGCCAGGGTGGCAGGCACTGCTAGGAATGGACTGGGTTTTCCAGGTGTTCCCAAGAGAGGAGGAGAAATCACCTCATGGGGGAAAGTGAGCACAAGGAGGTCAACCCAGGCTCCTGATCAAACGGAGAGTGTGAGGGGGCAAATCGTCAACTCCAGAGATGGTGGCCTAGGAAGCAGGGACCATGGGTGAAGTGAGGGGACACTCAGAGAAGAGAGAGAGATGAGTCTTCTGGGTGTAGGGGGAAGAGAGGCCCCAGGACAAAGGAGCACAGGGGCACAGTGATGAGGATGGACTGGCTCTGTTGTGACACTGCAGGAATGGCTGGATCTTTGTCCTGAGGGCTTAGTTTGGGGGGGCTACTGGCCTCATGAGGGCCCCCCTCTCAGCAGCCTGGACAGATGCTCCCGCTCCTGATAGCTCTGTGGCCACCACTGTTCCCGGAAGGGCTCTGCCTCCATCTTCTATCAGACATTCCTGCCCAGTCCCCGACTGCCAGCGAGGGAGCCTGGGCCTCAAAGCCGTTTGCCGTGGAGGGACACAGGCTCCTTGGAGAAGCAGGCTGATCTTATTTTTCTCCGTAACCCACGGCCTAGCAAAGCGCCAGCCTATGGGTGGGCCATTCAGGGGCTCGGATACTTCTTAAATTAACTCAAAGCAGTAGAATAGCAGAGCTGGAGGAAGTGACCACTGAGCTCACAGAGTTCACTGCCCACACCCCCATTCTACAGATGAAGAAACAGAGGCCAAGCAGCCAAGGTCATGCTGCTCTTTAATGCTGGCCTCTGTTGGGCATACCAAGTGATGAGCTGCACTGAAGGGCCTGAGAGGGGGCTCTGGGGTCAGACAGCTTGGGTTCAAGTCCCACCCCTGCCATTTACTAGCTGTGTGATTAATGACTGTCCTTCCTGTAAAGTGCCACCTCATTTGTTTGTCATGAACACAGAGTTCCTTGAACAGCAGGACAGAATTCTTTAAAGGTTTGCTGTTGCTTTTGTTACTATTATCACCAAGTGAACCCTGAAATGAAGAACAAAGACAGCAAGATTTTTTATTTTAAAAGATTTTAAAATACGATAATGACTGTTTGACTTAATCTATTCAAGTTTGCATTTGACCCTTATTAACAACTGCACAATGGATGACTTTTGAGGAAATGTTACTTCATGTCTTTAATTCTCACTAACTACACAGGCTATTCAACAGGAAGCAATTTTTTTTCCAGGAAGAGGGACAAAAAGTTAACAATATCTCTGTACCTCTCGGTTCCCAGTGAGTTGGTTGTGATCTGTCAACCCAACTTTGGGGAAATGCCCTCTCCTCCTGGGCTCGCTGCACTGCCACGTGGCCTCCAGGGGGCGATTTACCCCCACACGAATCCAGTATCTTGGTTCATATCTTTGCTTCAGATCCCTCAAGGACTGCCCATGCACCAGGGCCCCATCTGCCCCGCCAGTCTCACCTGCTGGCCTCCAGGAAACTATCCTGGGTCTCAACCATCCTCTGTTCCTATGCCCGCCCCACTACTCTTCATTTTGTCCTTCAAGTGTGGGCTCCTGTGGCTTGCCACCAAGCAGGGGTCTCCCAGTCCTCCACCTTGGGGAACTGCATCGTCCTGCACAGTGCCTAGCGAAACTGTGTGGAGGCCGGAAGAATACAGAACAACAGGTGCTCAGAGGGGCTGCCTTTCCCACTGCAGGGGCCCTGGAGAGCTTTCTCCCAGCTGGTTATTCACAGGCGCTGAAGCTGTGGAATCTCGATCTTACCAATTTAAAGGGCATCATCACTAATTACAAAAGAAATCATTTTTTCAGTAGCAAAAGGAGAAAAGACTTTGTGCCCCATGCCCCCATCTTTCTTCCTCCGCCTTCAGAGGTGATTCTCACTCTCTGGGCAAGGGTAGAAAGCAACAAACAGAATATTATTTTTCAATGATTCTTCTTTCCCACTCTGAAGATTGCATCCCAAGACTGATGAAGGCTAGGATGGTTTGGCTTCCCTGTACTGAGTATTCAGAGGCTCAGGGTGGAGGGGGTTAGGGAGATAATTCAGCATTATGGAACCAAACAGAGACATTAAAAGGTTCTACTCTAAACAGAAAGGAAGCAGGATGCTATAGAAATGGGAAAACCATCATTGGAAATGAAATAACGAGTTACAAGACAATAAACATGAAGATGTAAAAAAGAAAAAGTATATCAAAATACAAAAAGGTGGGAAAGGGAGACGGGTAGCAAGAAAAGATAGATTTTTTCTCTTTCTTTTTCCTTTTTCTCATTATTCTTAGGATGTGTTGGAGCCTACGTGATTATCAGTCTAAAGGAAATAGATATGATAATGGGTTGATATACTTGAAAAATAGGGTAACCACAAATCGAAAGCATATAATAGAGTTGAAAAAAAAAACCAAAAAAGAAACAAACTCTAAATGGCTTAAAGACTTAAACATTAGACAAGACGCTAAAAAACTCTTAGAAGAAAACATAGGCAAAACATTATTTGACATCTATCTCAGCAGTGTTTTCCTAGGGCAATCCACCCAAGCAACAGAAAATAAAAGCCAAAATAAACAAATGGGACCTAGTTACACCTATCAGCTATTTCAAAGCAATAGAAACCATAAGCAAAATGAAAAGACAACCTATGGAATGTGAGAAAATATTTGCAAAAGATGAGACTGAACATGGCTTAACTTGTAGACTATAAAAATAGTTCATACAACTTAATAAGAAAAAAAAAATAAACAACCCAATCCAAAAATGGGCAGAACAACTAAACAAGCAATTCTCCAATGAAGATATACAAATGGCCAATAGGCATATGAAAAAAAGGCACAATATCGCTAATTATCTTAGAAATGCAAATCAAAACTACAATAAGTTATCATCTCACACTACTCAGAATGGCCACCATTCAAACATCCACTCACCATAGATGCTGGAGAGGCTTGGAGAAAAGGGAACCCTCCTACATTATTGCTGGGAATGTAGTTTGGTGAAGCCAATGTGGAAAACAATATGGAGATACCTCAAAAGACTAAAAAAAGACATCATTTGATCCAGCAATCCCACTCCTGGGCATATATCCAGAGGGAACCTTAATTTCATAATATACCTGCACCCCAATGTTCACAGCAGCATTGTTTTCAATGACCAAGACATAGAAGCAACCTAAACGCCCACTGACAAATGACTGGATAAAGATGTAGTATTTAGATATAAAAGAATATTACACAGTTGTAACAAAGAAGGAAATAATGCCATTTACAGCAACATGGATGGACTTGGAGATTATCACACTAAAGTGAAATAACTCAGACAGAGAAAGACAAGTAACATATGATACCACTTATATGTGGAATTTTTAAAAAAGATACAAATAAACTTATTTACAAAACAAAAACAGACTCACAGACTTAGGAAACAAACTTAGGAGTTTGGGATTAACAATTACAAACTACTATATGTAAAACAGACAAACAGCAAGGATTCACTGTAGAACACAGGGGAAAATGTTCAGTATCTTGCAACCTATAATGGAAAAGAACCTGAAAAAGAATAGACTATGTATATGTACAACTGAATCACTATGCTGTATACCTGAAACTAACAAAACAGCTGTATATCTGAAACTAACTAAACATTGTAAATCAACCACATTTCAATTAAAAAAAAAGATAAGCTCTAAATAGCTGTATTCAAAGAAAATCTTCAAATCTTACCTCCTACAAAAAGTAAAATGGGAAGCTTGAGCAGGACCAAATTATACTGAATGAGAGGTTACATACCTTCTCCAGCACGTGGCCCATGGTACACATACATCGTGTTTTCCTTCAGGTAAGAATGGCCCTTACTGCCCAGGGAGCGAGTCCTGCTGGGACAAGGCCTCTGTGGCAGTGGCCTCCTTGTCACCGCTCCATCTCACCAGAAGGCCAGGGTTTTCAGAGGGGAGGGAACACAGAGCTCATACACTTCAGATATATTTCCTGAGAAAAACTGTGGAAAGACCAAATTCACCTGCAGTGCAGGAAACATGAGCACGGCCCCTAAGCAGACTGACAAACCCGAAGCAAGACGGCCCGATGTTCACATCGGAACCAGAACAAAAACCGTCTGGCCCCAGTTAAACGATCACCATCTCACCTGCAATGAACTGTTCGTACTCATTGTCAGGGATGTTTCTGTTGAGACTTGAGAGATCAAAAAAGTCAGACCAGGGAATCCGGACCTGGTGGATGTCCAGGCTCTGCTAATGGTAGAGGCGGCCCCAAGGGGGTATCACCAGCACCGACTCTTCCATTTTCAGCAGGGTCTTCAGGAGGAAGGCGATGTGGATACAGACGCCCCTACGGAGGCTGAAGCCCTCCGGAGGGTTGACATAACACAGAAGGTACCTGGCAGGGAGCAAAGGAGAGCGGGTCTTCAGAGCCAGGTCTCTGCACAGGAATCCCGGCTTAGATAGAACAGATACAATGGGAATCTCTGCACAGCACATGGCCTAGACTCAAGACACGTTCAGCAGCTTCTGATTTGTATAGTGGAGGCACTGCCCACCGATCTCTGTGTGGCCAATTATTTCGAGTCCGGGAGCACATGCAGAAGACATCTTGGCATCTGTCTATCAACGCTAAGCACCTGACTAGTACCTGAGCACCCGTTCTCCAGGGAATCTCAAACTTCTTGGCCTAAAGACCCCTGTACACTCTTAAATACTGAGGACTTCAAAAGGCTGCTGTTTATGTGGGTTAAATCTATCAATAGTTCCTGTGTTAGAAGTTAAATAAGAACTTTAAAAAATGCTTATGAGTTCACTTAAAAATAATAACAACCTATTACATGATACCATTAATACTCTTAAGCAAAAAATAAGTATATTTTTCTAAACAAAAATCATTAATGAGAGGAATAGCAGTGATTTTAATTTCTGAGAATCTCTTTTGGACTGGTGAGAGCTTAATTCTATCTGCCTCTACATTACCTGTTTTGTGATATCACAGACTAGGTTTTCCCTGGAAAACCCCACAGGAAACTCGGGAGTTCAAGAGTGTGCAAAAGGCAGGTGACTTCCCGGCGTTCCTACGAAAATAGTCTTGCATCTCAGGGGCCTCGGACTCACTTTGATAACTGCTGCCCTACCCTAGGCGAGACTCTCCTACACAAGAGCCAGGCAAGTGTCCTGGCTTCTTTAATGAGTTACCGCAGCAACACCCCTCCCTTCTCTGTGTTAATGTTTCCCACAACCTCCATTACTGCAGATGAGGATGTAATCCTCAACTGAGGCCTCTAATCCCAGAAGACTACCAACCTTGAAAGGGAGGGCCCATCTACCATCTCTACACCCCGCACAGTCTATTTTGAGTCAAGCCCTAGATAACTGCTAATTGACACTGACCCTTGTCTTATTCCTGAGTTTTAGCGAAGGAGCCAACATCTGGATGGAACTGAAATTTCCCTGCTGATATACAAGGCTGATAAACCACCCTATTCCAACATCTGATTCTGGGGCTCTTCAAAACGCGGGTAAGGCCCCGCTTCATAAAAGACGGGTCCTCCACCTGCCCTTCCCAGGGGTTCTGGGAGGCCGCGGCCACGCAGGGCTACCTGGAGTCGCGGTCCAAGCCCCAGAGCCCGAGGGGGAGGAAAGCCGGAGGCTGTGCCCCAGCCCTGTCCCCCCCGCCCCAACCCGCTCCCCGGCACCACAGCCCTCCCCGGCCGCCACACCAACCCGGATCCCACCCCGGTCCATGTCCACTGGCCCCGCCAACGGCGCTGCCGTACGTTTACCGTCTGTGAGACGCCGCCCCAGAAAGGATGTCGGCCGCCGACTGACGCGGCCAGAACTAGTGGCCCGGCCAAGCAAGCCGCCATCCCCAGCAGCAAACACCGCCATGGCCCCGGGCAGCTGCACACTTCCGGAGCCCGCTGCCTGCCCCAGAAGCGCACGCCAGCCCGCGAGGAGCGCGGCGTCTTTATCCATGGCAACGCCGCGGGGCCCTCCCCTAGCGCTTGCGTCTGCGTCCTCCCGAGGCTAGACGTGCGAGAGCAGAACTTTCGGAGCCAATGGGAGCAAGGGCGCGGCCAGGACGGGGGTGGGGGGAGGCTTATGGGGCAGCTGGGTGGGGCCGGGGCGGGCGGGGCCGCGCGGAGGTCCTCAGCTGCAGGTGGCACCGGCCGGAGGCTGGGGCAATGCTGCCAACAGTGGGCGGGGCGGCGGGGCAGCGGGGCGGGGGCACCCTCACCTGTCTGTGTGCGGGGCTCAGCCTGGGCTCCGCGGCCTCCGCTTGCACCGGAAGTGGACCCAGGCTACCGGTGGGCAAGATAGAGGACTGAGCCCAGGCAGGCACGGCTGGCCAGGTAGGGCACCTGAAGTGCAGATCCGCCAGGCCGGCTGCCGGCCTTGAATACGCGCTGCTAGGCAGTTTCCAAGAAGACGGGATCTGTCCCAAGAGGGGAGGTAGGGCAGGGTGCCAGATGCCTGGTTGGGTGCGGTCTTACAGGAGAGCCACGTTGAGAGGGTGCAGAGCAGCCCCTGTGTTGGCGGGGCTAGGAATTTGGGGTATAGGGTGGGGATGATGTGTGCCATTCCCTGTGGTCTCCCAAAGAACTCGCACCCCCAAGCAAAGGACCCTGCTCCCTCCACCCTTCACTGCATCCCCTGCCTTCCCCAGCACCACCGCCCCTGCCCCCGGAGGGTCCCATGACCTCTCCCCACACCAGGCACCGTCCCTGTTACAGGTACTTATCTCCTGGTGGTTCCAGCCCAAGGGTGGGGGCTGTATCTGACCAGTTAGGATGCCTGGAGCCTTTGTATGAAACCTCAGACTATAATGCAGGCGTGCACAGAGGCCCCTCAAACAGGATTCCCTGCATTCCCTCCCCACCACGCACCCACAGCGCAGCTGCCACACCAGGCCAAGCCTGCTGGAGGACCGCTGTTCCCTCTCCACCTGTCCCTGATCAAGAGTGCACCGCCCACACTGCTGGGTATTTAGTGGGCCTTAGAAGAGCAGCTGGTATTTTCATGGACAAATATTTGCTCTTTTGGGAAGAGTTGAGTGCAAAGGGATGTAGGGTATGCCTTTTCTGTTGTCCTGGAACTGGTGACTAGGATGCAAACTTAAGTCAAAGCAGTTTTTAGAGAGAGCCGCAATATATCTTACCCAAAGATCACTGTTCCCCTACAAAGGCAACACCACCTGGCGGGTGGGGTCCTGGTCCCTCTTTCTGGAGGTTGGGCTTTGCACCCTCCAGCTGGGACAGAGCCCGAAACAGCTCTGAACACGCTCCAACAGGCTTTCCCAGCACAAACTGCCTTTATTTTGAATCTGGCTGAAGGAAGCAGCTGAGAAATCTGGGTAAATCTTCCTGGGTGTAACCATGCCTTTTGTGCTGAATGAAAGAGCGGCTCTCCACATGCTAACAGCTTAGAACTGAATGTGTGTCGAAGCCTTCATGCATGTAGCATGTTGGGAACAGCGTTTCATGGTGAGGGGAACTCTATAACTTACATGTGTATGGGGAAGCCCTCACTCCAACAGGGTTTTCCTGCACAAACTACCTTTATTTCGAAATTGGCTCTTGCTGAGAAATCTTGGTAAGTGTTCTTAAGTGTAGCCATGCCCATTATGCAGGATGAAAGAGCGGCTCTACACTTTTTCACATCTCAGAGATGAATGTGTGTTGAAGCCGTCATTCATGTAGCGTGTTGGGAACACAGAATTTAGTGGTGAGAACTATGTAAATTACATGTCTATGATGAAGCACTCTCTTGAGCCGGGTATTCCAGTGCATACTGCCTTTATTTCGAAACTGGCTTCTCAGAAGCCTGTGGTCTCCACTGCAGGTCTGTCTCCAAACCCAGGGCCAGCATGGTAACTCTGCTCCCCCTGTCTATTCTGGAAGTTCTAGGTGTCCTCCATGGCCCTTCCACCATTATGTTTTTGGAAAACCCCGCAGATGGAATGGGCCTGAGAACAGGAGAGCTGGATGCCAGAAGCCACTGCCCAGTGTGAGGCTCCTGGGAGGGGCATCTCCTCTCCGTGGGCTCTGATCTAACCTCCCCTCTTCCCCACACCCACCACTCTCCTCCTGCATTTCCTGATTGATCCCTGGATAATGGTCCATACCAGGAATGACCTGGGAGAGGTTTTATGAGTCTTTAAGTGGAAAAAAAAAAGAAATCTTTAGACAAGTTACTGAAAGTAACTTCCAGCTTTACCGGGACAGACCTCATTCCAATGTTTAAGGCTAGTTGACAGGGTGTCAAATTGCTTAACCACTCACATCTGAGCAAGTGCTACCTCTCTCTCCAGCTCCCCGCAGCATCCACCTGTGGCAACTTGGCCAAAAGAAGGCAAGAAAGCTCTTTCCCCTCGCCAGCACCAGCGTGGCTTTGGAGTCAGTGGAGGCTGAGAGAAAGAGCCCCGCCCTGAGGTTTGAGGGGCCTCCAGCCACAGCCAGAGGAGCGGGGGTTTTCAGAGTGGCCCAGCAGGGAAACCAGGCAAGGCCACCTGGCCCAAGTCTTCCCTGCCCAGAGAGCCCCATGAACTGCTTTGGGCCACACTCCCCGTTTGGGCCCCCTGCAAAAAGATACCACGGGAGCCACACCTGAGAAGGCAGAAGGACAGCCCTTTAGCCTGGGGTCCCAGCAGGTGTGTCCTGTGAGACCTGTGGCCACATAAGTTCCTTGTCTCTCCAGGTCACTGAAGGGACTGTGCTGGGCATCTTGGTGGTCAGGGACATGGGAACACCTCTAAACTCTGAAGAAGGACAGAGAGACTCTTCCTGGAAGCAAGGATTCCAGGGAGACCCCTTGCCCAGAACTGGGGGACTGTGTCCTGAGTAGACCCCTGGGAGGCAATGTGGGGCTGTGGGGTCCTCTTCTGAGAAGGGAGCAGGTGAGTTTTCCGGGGGTGGGGTCCTGCTTTGTCCAGATATGTCCTTGTGTAAGACTCATTTACAAACACCTCCAAGTCCACCTAGGGGTGGCCCCAGAGGTGGGGGTAGAGGAGGAGAGTGAAGGGTGCAGACTTAGGGCCCCCTGAGCCACCCAGGGAGCCAAGGGTCAGTGGGAACATCTTGGGAGTCTAGTGCAGGGGTGGAGGACGAGCACTAAGAACATGCCAAGTCATGCAATAAAGTGACCCGTGACCACGAGACACAGGTGGCCGTACACCAAAAGAGGCAGATAGAAATTTAGACCCAGGATCTGAGAACCTTGAGAGGGGCTGGAGGGTCCCAGGAACCCTCAGGAACAGCTCTTCTAGGGGCACAGACATCCCAATACACACATTTCTCATGGAAGCTTTTTGGGGTGCAGAGTGAGTTACCAGGATCCTGAACTTAGTATGGAATCACGGTTCCTGGCAATAAATTGCTGTCATTTGTCCCTGGACATGCACAGGGGAGCTGACTGCTGTGGGGGTCACTGCAGGACTAGAATCTTCTGGTGTCTGCTCTGTGACCACAGAAACCCAGGGGGATTTCTCAACAGGAGAACCTGGAGACCATGCCTGCAAGGACCACCCTCATGGGATGGCCAAGGAGCTCGTGGTACCCAGGTCACCAAGTGACGAAGTTGTGAGGTTGCCTGGGGAATCGTGGGGGCATGTAGATTTCTGAGGTCAGCACGTGGGCCCAGCACTGCTGGATGGTCTGCACAAAGAGGGGCCTGCCCTCCTGATGATGGCTCTTAACACCTGCAGGGAAACTGCTCCCAGGGCTCCTGGAGGTCCATATTGAGAGTGTCCTGCCAGCCTTGTGGGGTCACCTTCCCCTGATGCAGAAGCAGACCTCTCTCCCTTGAGGCCCAGGGGACACCTGGCTCAGGTGCCACCTGTGTGCCCTGGACACGCAGAGCCCCAGAGCTCTGGCACAGCCTGGGGTGTGGTGGTGTCCGGGCAAGAAAGGCCCTGGGAAGGGGGTCATTCAAGGGCAGAGGCCACTCTGCAGGGATGCTGGACCTGGCAGCAATGCACTGCTTCAGTACTCCCTTGGGTTGGGTCTCCAACCTGTGGGATGGAAGGGCCACTCCTTCCTGTGTTGCAGTCGGGGGAACTAGATCCATCGTCAAGGTCAGCCCTGAAAATGGAGGCTGCGCTACCTCCATTCCTGGAAAGAAAATCAGTCCCCTCCAGTCCAGGTGATTCAGAAAGTCATTCAGCAATGTTCGGGGCCCCCACTTTAGGCTTTGAATTAGAGCTGAGCGGCTTAGGAGGCCAGATCCCTGTCCGTGGCTCCAGGAGCAGGTTTTCTGCTGGGGGACAGGATCCTCACAAACACCTGTGTCTTTGTGGGACACTCCCCTCTGACAAGCTGGGAGGCAGGGTGCAGTTGTGGGAAATCGTGTTTACATGAGCAGAGGGCCACCATGTGGTGGGGGCACAGGAGACTGTGAGAATGAGTCCCACAGCCTTTCTGGAATCAAAAAACTGGCAAATGTGAAAAAGTGCATAATTTGTTTTATTGAACAGGCTGCTTATGTACGTTTGGAGGACCAGGTTCAATGACTCAGCATCCCTCCAGGACAATAGCCTCAAGAGAAGAACAGACAGAGCAGGAGGAGATCTGGGGTTTCTCCCAGGAATGAGGTGGAACAGGGATTTCTGCAGATTTGCAAGGAGTCCCCGACCACTGAGCATGGGGTTACAGCCCCACGAGACCCCTGTCATGTTTGGCTTGGGCTCTGGTTCTGGCCTGCTCATGTATTCTTCCAGCAGAGTTCCAGAAACTCAGAGGGTGGACTTAGAGGGGCTGCGTTTGGAACCTAGTGAGGAGTTGGAGGGTCCTTTATATTGAGTCCCTTCATCCTAATCACCGTAGCTGAAGCCCAACACCCCCCCAGGCCCCCATGGTTGCCGTGGAGGGAGAACAAGCCTGGCAGGCGACCTAGGGGTCCCACTACTGTGTCCTTCCCTTGTCTTCGTTCCCTTTCACCCCGGAAGGTGTGATTGTCTCGTGTCATGGTGGCCTCCAAAATGTCCCTCCCAGTAATCTCTCTTCTCCATCAGGTGGGGTTCCCAACCCCGCTCAGCCTTCTCTGCATGGATGCTGAAGGACCAGGCCCACCTGAAGTTCTGAGCTCGAGCAGTAAGGTGGAAACAAAGAAACCAATGGAAAAAAGAAGCAAGTGATTGTGGCAAAGCTCCCCACCACAGAGAAGCTGCCCTGAGTGGAAGGGAGAGTGTGGGCATGCCCGTTTGTTTCCTATCTCCCAGTGCTCTTAGCTTTCTTATTGCCTACCTGCATGGTTACAACAAAATGATCTGCAAAACTGAAAATATTTACTCTCTCGCTTTTACAGAAAAGGCTGGCCAGCCCCTGGTCCGGTACCAGGCAAGAGATTGGAGTTCCTTTCCAGTTTGGAAACATCTTGGCAGGCCCAGGTTTGCAAAGGTCTTTAAGAGTAGTTACGGAGTTTTGCTTTTAAACTTTTTTACGGCTGTATATACTTGTGAGATGTGGTTGTGATGTATAATTCTGAGCCGGGATTTTCTCAAACTGTTTCTCACTTCTTATACCAGACATTCCTAAATTCCAAGTGGAACTGCATATTAAGGAAGCCATGGAATTTAGCAAAAGGATACAGATCTCATTTCCTTTTAAGCATCGGTGTACCTCCATCATGGCAGTATTTGTTATGTGTTATTGATAGGGGAACTAAGTAGTAAACAGATTAATAGAAAATAGGGGATTTTAGGTACACAGGTTCATCTTTTCAACATTGTTTGTAATATTTGCAGTTTAAGATGACCATTCCTGAGAAACAGGCAGCCTCTTAGAATGAAATAGCATTTCCTCTGAACCATAATTAATTTTTATTTTGTAGACAGCAGGAAGGGTAATAACACGTCACACATTTGGGGACGTCAAAGAGAAAATGTAACTTTCTGGGAGCGCACTCCCCCGCCTCCCCCTGCCCTTTTTACTGTCCCATTCTCCCTGGAAGGCTCTTTCTTATCTTCTGCTCATGGCTCCAGTAACTCTTTCTTCCTCCTTGTTCCTCAGCTGGTAAGGTTAGTTTTCTACTTTGAACAAGCAAACAAGCCAACAGAAGAGAAATTTCACAAGCAACTCCCAGCACATCCGCTCGCCTTCTGATGTCTGTGACCTCACTCTCGGTGCCCCACCGCTTATTAAAAGTGGCATCGAAAGCCAGTTTCTCCAAAAGTCCCCGAGGCCCCATCCCTCCCATCTTCTCTGGGTTGTCACTCCCAAAACCATCCTCTCTTTCACTGCCTCATCTATTTTGTTCTCCTGCTAGTTGGCACCATCAGTATATAAACGTCCATCCTCTTAAACCAACAGCACTCCTTGACCCTAATTCACCCCCACCAATTGCCACCCTGTGTCTTTGCAGCAAATCTTTAAGGAGTTGTTTAAACTCACTGTCTGCATCTTCTCTTGAGCCATCCCCTTTTACACCCATTCTGGCTTTTCGCCTGATCCCTCGCTCTATGGAAACTGCCCTGTCAAGGCCATCAGTGACCCCATGTTGCTAAATATAGTGGTCAATTTTGACTCCTCATCATGCTTGGCCCCTCGGCAGCATTTGACCCAGCTCTTCCATCCCTCCTACCCCGTGTTCCTGCTTCACTCAACCCCCAGCCCATCTCTCTGTCTGTTTCTGCTTTTGGCCTGCTGGCTGGTCCTTTGCCAATGTCTCCTGTTTTTTCCAAACATATACTGTGGGTGTTCCCCAGGGTGGGTTCCTGGGCCTCTCCTCTCTCTCTCTGCTATTCCTTTGGTGGAAGCAACCCAGCCTTGGAAATTGGCATGCCATCAATTTCTCGATTTCTCCAAAATTCCCTGATTTCCCCTTTCCATCTGAGCCTTTATCCCTGAGACTCACATCACATTCTTTTCCTTTCATCCACCTTGCTTTCACATTCATACATATGTTCTACTATGAAATTACTTTTCCAAATTTTGAATCAGTACATATATATCATGTAAAATGCTCAAATATGTATTATTTCCACTAAGATGCTAATTCTACCTTAGAACATTTCTGCACTTCTGTATTTATGTGAATAAATCGAATAGTATTTCTACAAGCCTCATAGTTAAACACTGTTAGTTTGGGGCTATTATGTAACATGAAATAATGGTACATCAACATAGTCATTTTTCATTTATTTTTATGTAACACCGAGATGAGGTTTTTGCCCTGAAGACTGGTTTTATTGAAATTTTACCTACGTTACGGACAGTCAGTTTATGTGAAAGCCCTCATTTCTCCCCTTTTTGATATATGCTCCATTTGGCTATATATAACATATAACTTGGCATGAAACAAAATTCCCAAATCATTCACATAATACAATTAATATGTTTAATTATATTTTTTAAATGTTAAAAAGAAAAAGAAAACAGATTCCTCTACCTATTAGGCACTTCTGTGGCAATATGTAACACACCCCTTAACCATGACATTGAAGAACTGAGCTGATACCAGCCCCTTTCCACCTGCTCAGCCCCACCTTTTCCCATCCCCTTTCCCATCCGGAGAGGACATCCCTCCCATTGTCCAGGCCTAGATGTTGGAACCATGTCCTTTCTCTCTCTTTCTTTTACACTCACAGACAGCAAATCCAGCTTGTTAGAAAATTCTGGATATTCTGTCTTAATTAAATACCTGCTCTCTGCTCCCCGCCCTCCTAAGAGCCACCTTCAGCCTTTCCTGGATACCAATAGCCTTCTGTTTCCATCTTTGCTTTCCTACAATCTCTCATCCACACAGAGTCAGAGGGAGCCTGTAAAAACATACATTGGGGGTGGTGGGTGTTGCTCAGTGGTAGGGCGCATGCTTAGCATGCTTGAGATCCTGGGTTCAATCACCAGCACATTCATTAAAATAAATAAATTACTTCCCCCCAAAAAACACAAACACAAAAGCATAAGTTGGACTACATCACCCCTCCCCTCAAAACTCACTAAACGGGTCACCATGTCATTAGGAGCCAAAGTCGTCACAAAGGCCTCAGGACCCGGCGTGCTCTGCCTCTCTGCCCACACTCTCCCCCTCACTCTGGGGGCCTCTGGCTCCGGCTCTTCCTTCTTCCTCCGGATCTATTCTGCTTCAAGTTCATTACTCCGTGAGATCTGCCAGGATTGCCTTATTCTCTCCTGCCTGCCTCCCACCCCACCGCCATCACCCGAGTTTGCTCATATCACTCTTTTTTAAAAATTTATCCAAACTCTTGCTACCCCAACATGCTGCCTGTTTCCTCTGCTAAAATTCTGAGCCCCCAGTGATGGGGAGTCATGTCTATTTTGTTGACTGATAAAGCCCGAGAGCCTTGGGAACGGTCTAGTTAGGAGATTCCCGTATGTAGTAGGAGCTTATACACATTTGCTGAATGAATGTAGATGCCCTGGTCCAATCCGATGGAGCACTTCTGTGACGTGCTCAAAGAATAACTCTCCTTTCCACCTGAGAGGGGGTGACAACTTCCCTGGTGATTAAAGGCAAGAATTTTTTGCTTTATGCTGTTAACCTTAGGCGGGGAGACTGGGGGATCTTCATATATATTTTTAAATTTGGTTCACTCTGCAGTTGGTCTTTGGTCTCTGTATAATTTTGAGAAACTCTTTATGAGTGATCATTCTTTGATCAGATTGAACAGGTTCCAGGGGGAAGGACCAAGCCTGTCCCATCAGCCATTCTATGTGTCTTGTCCTGGGACCCAGTGGATGCTCAGCATGTAAGTGAACCGACAGGAGTGAGTGAAGAGATGGGAGCATCTCATTATTGTGGCGGATCTCTGTCCAATGCCTTGAGATTTGGGGAAGGGTTTACGAGTGCAGAAGGGAGAGGTCAGGTCCTCTGTGCTTTTCCTGAGTGCCCTGGCCTTACCCATTCCCCCAGCCCCCTCTGGGCAGCCAAGCCAAGGAGCTGGGCCACCAGGGGTTGTGCTGATCAATAATCCACCTTCACCCCAATTCCGGGGGTAGGTACACATGGTTGTAGACACTGGAGTCAGGTCCTTGGAGGAATTCCTCACCGAACTATGTTTTGGACCTTTTATTTTTCTCTAGAACCTCCAGCTGAAGAAGATTGTTTTAGACACATGAAAGTTGAGGACACCTTCTGTCCCCTCGCAACCCAGGTGGGGCTGGGAGTCTGCTGTTTCTATAGCCGGTGGGCTCGTGTTGATTTGGGCATCCCTGTGCCTGAATTCCTGCAGTACACTCGGTGGTAAGGTTGGGGGTGCCTGGCAGGGAGGGAAGCGGGTTGGGAGACTGTAGAGCTGGGCTGATGTTAACCTGGGGTGAGCGGGAGCTTGCTGATGCATGGCATCTCGGGGCAGGGAACTCTCCACACTCAAGAGGGGTTCCCACTCCCGCAGGGTCCCTTTGATCAGGGTGCTGGGCTGTCAGGGGACCACAGGGGTCCCAGTGAGGATTAGGGTGCCTTCAGGCAATGGGAAGTGTGGGGTCCAGTGGCAATTGAATTAACTGTGCACCCAAACCCAGCCCCCACCTCTTTCAGCCTGTTTCCTAATCTGCAAAACTGGAATGTTATTAAACATCTCACGGGGTCATTGATGGGCTGGGACAGACTAGACAGTCAGGAGCTGGAATTCCTCTGTCCCCTGATTGTTTGCCTTCTTTCTGACTATTTGCTCTCACAAGCTCAGTCTCTCTGTCTCTCGCTCTTTCACTTCTAAGTGTCTCTCATGCTCTGGTTTCATTTGATTTCCAACCACCGCCCCTCCCCTCCGCCAAACTCCAGATGAGTGAACTTGATTTCTATGTGTCAGTTCCAAATTCCCAGGAAAGATGCTCTGTCACCCTCTGGATCTGCTGTCCAACCCATGAGTTGTGGCCAGAGGAGCGAGTCCCTCTGGGACCAGCAGAGGGTCTCTGCCCAGCCCCCAGCCACCACTGTGGGAGCACATAGCTCTCCGTGGAGGAAGTACTGGCTGTGACCTTGTGTCACTAAGTGTGAATTTATGTCTTCTCTTGAACCACCTTCATCCTCCTAAACAAAGATGAAAATTAAACACTCCCGGGATTTGTGTCATGGAACACTCAGGGTGGGGGCTAATGGGGCTGGAATTTCTGCTGTATTTAAGGGGCTACAGTGAATCCCCAACGAGAGCCTGCAAAGGGAACAGCACCAGCCCCACCCGGCACTTAGGGCGCTGAGTCTGCGTGACGTTGAGCCAGGCTTCTGACCACAGCTCAGGGGTCTGGTCTGACCAGTTAGCCTTTGAAACCAACCAGCTTTGGATTCCTCAATCCCACCCTGAGGTTTTACCTGAACCATCAGCTTCTGTATCTCTGAAGACAGATGCTGAGGACCCTTCACGTAAGCCGTTCGCACAGCCCTGTTCAGGCCTTTGTGCTGCACGGTCTGCCCGGCGAGCTGACCGAGGTTGGTATTTTACTGATGTTAGAAGTAGTCTGGTTTCCCGATGTACTGTTTCACTGAACAAGCAACAGAAGCCACTTCTCGCTGATAAAAGCAGAAAAGGGACATAATGAAAAGATACTGGGAGGGTGTGTGGAGTGGCCAGGACCGGAGCCAACCCAGGAGCTGTAGGAGGTGTTAGGGAGCCCCAGGCACCAGGCTGGGAGGGGTGCTACCGGGCCCCCTGCCACCCCAGAAGGGACCCCCCTCTACCCGACCCTCCACCTCACTCACTGCAGGTTCATGTCCCGGCAGGGCCAGGTCACACTGAAGCCACCAGCACACACCTCAGTTGGGGAGCTGGCCCCGTCTGAGCTGCGGGCGTGCCTGGTGTGGGGAGAGGCCCAGTTAGAGGAAGGCAGTTCCCCTACTGTTCCGAGTTAAGGTGCAAGTCAGTGCCCATCACTCAGGAGAGCCGGGCTGGACGGACCTCATTGTGGTGACTAGGCTGTCTGAGTTCACTTATTACTTTCTACGTTTGAAGGCCCTGGAGGGAGAAAAAGTGAAGGTTCTAGTACTTATTTTGTGTTTCCCACGTACCAGGTGTGGTAAGCAAGCCACTTCAGACAAGGCCCGGAGCAACCACGTAAATAGGCCACGGAGCAAGTCGTGCAGTCAGGCCTCTGTGGTCCCGAAACCCGTGTCCCCATCGGCTCCATAGTTACCAGTGGAAACTAGGGGGATTTATGGGACTGTGTGCTCCTGTGAGGGCTGGGATATGTGTGTTTAAGTCCACATCTTCAGAAACTCGGCTAGAACCACAGCCACTGATTGCACGGTGGCAGAGGAAGGGAGGATTCCAGCCTCTGGTCCAGCTCGTGTGGAGCTCAGAAGTTCTTCCTCCTGTCCTGAAAATAACACCAAATCTGAGGGAGCTGCAAACCCACTGCTCTTCTTAGATCCCAGAAGACTGAGGGGGAAAGCTGCTTCCAACCCAGAGAGGTTGCAAAGGGAACAGCGGGCAGGCTTGGAGAGTCACAGCTCCCAAGGCAGAACCTGCTTTTGTAAGAACCCCGGGGGCAGGCAGATTTAACAGGTCCCTGAGGCCAGCAGGAGGCTCAGTGTGGGGAAATCAGAGTGTGACAACTCCAGGGGGCCAGTCAGAGGGGCCCCATGCTCTTTTTCATGTATTTTACATCCAGGACCGTGTCCTGTTTTCAGAATGAAGGCCAGAGGATAACTCCTCATGCTTCCTGCCTGGAGAGGAGAAAATAACTGTATTGAAATACACCCAGAACATTCTGTTTCATTGGGGGAAGTTGTTTTTTGTTTGTTTTTTTAATGAGAAATTATTTTACCAGAGCCTAACCAACCTGGGAGAAGGGAAATCCCTTCTGTGTCACCCAAATTGGGGTGGGGGGAAAGAGACACACTTGTGGAGGTCACAGCTCAGGGCACAGGCTCAATGAGAACTAATCACAGGACTGCAGATGCCCTGCTCTGTCCCGCTCCCCCAACACCTTACCTCCATGTCAGTAGGGCCCGTGTGTAATAACAGGAATAATACTAACAGAAGTAAATGTCTCAGGAGTGTCTAGGGAAAACCCAAAGACAGCGGGGAGATGAAAACAAGGACACACAGGCTGTTTTAGCCTCTCACACCAATAGCTGTAGCAAACTACACACAGCCCAGCCCCAGCAGATAAACAGACAACCTCACAGAAGAAATTATTTATTTTGGTTCTCTTACCCAGTGCATTCCATGGTGCATCCTCGCCTAGAATTGAGTGGAAGCAAGTCCATCTCAGAAGGGACATAACTGAAGAGGGATGGCTTCCCAGACTCTGAGGGGCAGAGAGAGCACCAGCCTGGGTTAGAGAAAGGTGAGGGGTGGGGTAGGGTGTGGGCTGCCTTCTTCCCCATATAAGGAACCTTCCTGAGGCCAGCACAGTAGGAGGGAGGGCCATGGGGTGGAAGCAGCCAGACTTCATCCTGAGAACTGTTGGGATGCCTCAAAGGGACCATTCAGGTGCCCAAACTGGGCCCTGATTGAGGGAGCCAGTCGGTCTGACTCAGAGCCCAGGACTGAGGTGGGCTCACAGCAGGCCGGTATTACTTGGCCGGATCCATTTCACTTCTCCGAAGCCCTGTGTAAAACATGAAGCGTGGACGGCCTGGTGAGCACAGCTCTGCCCTCAAGACCGGTTTCAACTCCTCTCTTCCCAGAGAACAGCATCTCTGAACCCGTCCTGGGTGACCTCACAGAGATCACCCTAGTGGCCCAGGCTAGTGACCGGGAACATGTACCTTCCTGCAGGCAACCCCTGACGTCCACTGATGCATCATATACTGGCAAAGAGTGAGTCACTGTGCATTGGTCTAACAGCAGAGGCTCTGCCAAAGGCCGAAGAGGTGGTGTGTGGGACATGCAGGGGTGCAGGAGTGTAAGCAGCGCAAAAGTGTAACTGGTGACAGGGGTGCAGGGGCTGTGGAGGGCGCAGGCATTTCAGGGGATGTGGGGGAGGAGGGATGCAGAATTGCAGAGAGTAGCAGGGGTGCAGAGGTGCAGGGAGTGTAGGGATGCAGGGAGGTGCTCAGGGACCTGGCCAGGATTAGAAGGCAAGTGCACATCCTTGCAGTCAGCCTGACCCCGGTAGGCTATTGCAATGCTTTTGGGCGGCGGCGGCGGCGGTGGCGGTTGGGAGGCTGCCCGGGCAAGCCGATCGATTTCTTCTCTTCCCTGCAGCCTGGCCTGGGGTGGGGCTTGGCCGCCGGAGATTCACCAAATGTTGCACTCCAGGTAAGCTTGCTCCTGGTAGGTGGGGCGGTTAGGTCAGAGGGCGGTGGCAGCGGCAGAGGGGCGGAGCGGGTCTACCCCTGGTGAACGGGTGGAATAGCTGCCTTGTCCCGGCTGCTGGGCCTGGGAGCGGCCTCTTCTTCCCCAGGTCGCCGGACACTCCTGTCCCACTCAGCTTGCTGAGTGCGGAGTGGGGGCGGGGCCGTTAAGGTGCGGGACCCACGGGGGGAGGGAGGCTGCCGCGGGGGAGCCGATCAATTCGCTCCGCTCTCCCCGGAGGCGGAGCCAGGGGCGGCTTCTGCTGCCCTAGAGGCGGGACGCGGGTCTCCAGATGAACTTGCTCCTGGGAGGCGGCGGCGGAGGCGGCAGGGGCAGGGGATGTGTTCCAGGGAGTTGCTCCATTTCTTCTCTCCCCCACGGCCTGGCTTGGGGGCGACGTCTGCCGCCGGAGATTTGCCTGAGGTCCGACTCCAGGTGAGCTTGCTCCTGGGAGATGGGTGCAGTGCGGTCAGGGGGCTGGTAAGGTGGTGGCTGCAGGCATAGGGAGGCTGCCCCGGAGGAGATTGTGGATTAGCTCCATGTCTGCACCGCGTGGCCTGAAGGCGGCCTCTGCTGCTCCAGGTCCCGGGACACCCCTGTCCCACTTTGCCTGCTGGGGGCGGGAGGCAGGGTAGTCAGGGTGCAGGGGTGGCGGTGGTCGGGGGCCTGCAGCGGGGGAGCGGACCATTTGCTCCCATCTTCCCCGCGTCTTGTCCTGGGGGCGGTCGCTGTTGCCCTGTGTTATGAGACGCGTGTGTCCTAGTCGGCCTGACCCCGGGAGTTGGACTTGGTACTTTGGGGGTGGTGGCAGCAGCGGCAGGTTTTCCCATGGAACTTGTCCATTTGCTCCCACTTCCCCCCATGGTTTGCCCTGGGGGCGGTCCCTGTTGTCCCAAGTTCGTCGGACGTCCATCTCCAGGTCAGCCTGCTCCCTAGAGAAGGCCACTGTGAGGTCATGGGCAAGAGTGGTGGCTGCTGCGGGGGTAGGGGCTGCCTTGGGGAGCTGGTGGATTGGCTCCCGTCTCCCCGATGGCCTGGTGTGGGAGTGGCCTCTCCTGCCCCAGGTCACCAGACGCACCTGTCCCACTCAGCCTGCTGGGGGAGGGGCGCCCTGGGCGGTGCCTTTAAGGTGCGGGGGGTGGCGATGGCGGGGGTAGAAGACCTGCAGCGCGGAGCCTGTCAATTTGCTCTCCTCTTCCCCGTGACCAATCCTGGGGGCGTCCTCTGCTGCCCAAGAAGCCGGATGCCCGTCTCCAGGTCAGCTTGCTCCTGGGAGACGGGCCCGATGTGGTCGAGGGGCAGAGGCAGTTGCGACGGCCGGCTGCCCTGCCTAATGGGGCCACTTCTTCTCCTCTCCCCTGACCTGGCCTGGGGACGTCCTCTCTGGCGCAAGATTCGCCTGACACCCCACACCTGGTCTGATTGCTCCTGGAAGGTGGGCGCGGTGAGATCAGGAGGTGGAGAGGACAGGGGCTGCCCCTGGAGAGCTGGAGGATAAGCTCCCATCTCTCTGCAGGCCTGACGTGGGGGCGGCCTCTGCTGCCCCTCGTTCCCAGGTCACACTTCTTCGGGTCATATTTCCCCGGGGTTGCGGTAGGGTGCGGGGGCGTCGGGGTGTTGGCGGGGGTATGGAGCCTGCCGCTCGGGAGCTGGGGGTTTAGCTCCCATCTTTTCCGCAGATTGGCCTGAGGGCAGCCTCTGTTGCTCCAGGTCGCAAAGCAATTTCTCTGACAGCTTAGCCACCGGAGGTGGGCAGGATGGGCTGAGAGGGCTGAGGCAGCCGCCAAGGTAGCGACGGAGGGGGCTGTCCCTGGCCAGCTGGTCAATTTGTTCCCATCTCAACCTTTGCTGCAGCAGTTTCGCAGAACGCCCTTCTCCAGTTTATTCTTCTCCAGGGAGGTGGGCGCAGTGCATGCAGCCCGAGTTCTGGGCTCTCCCTTGGGAGGGGCAGAACTCTCTTGTTCTCCTTTGTCTTTATTCTTCAGCGAAGTGGTTACTGGACGCAATTCTTAATTCTGAGAAAGTGTAGCCTGTGTTATGGAAGAGCTGCTGGACAGTGAGGTTTCTGGGTGGATTTTCACATCAGCTGATGCCCCAGGCAGGCAGGAAAGCTATTACTCAGAGCTTCTTAGTCTGGGGTTGGGGATGGCCCCGCCATCCTCACCATGCTTTTTAAAAATGTGTTACTCCCCTCTTTTTCCTAGGTGACATTTTAGGTTATTGGGTCTCAGATTGCTGACACACTCATCCCTGTTCTCAGACATCTTTTAAACTTGGGTGAAGTGATAAGTAGGGGAAGATGATTTACTGAAAGGTAAGAATACTTAAATTCGCATTAAAGCTACATTCTGTCAATCTTTCTAAAATGATTTTCCTCTGATTCTAAATCCACGACCTAGTGAATGTTGTACTCCTGTGTAAATTATTGATCTTCACATCACATTTGTTGAGTGGTCAACGAGATTTGTTAATTAGATTATTCCTGAAAGGAAAAGTTCAGGCTTTTCAGAGTTCCTTGTCTGATGTCACCCAGGCAGTCACAGTAGAAGACAGAGCTGATATAAAAATCCCTCAGCTGCCTGAACTGCAAAGCTTCTGGGATTACTGATCCCTGAAATGCAGGTGACTCTTGATGATAATCTGGGGGATGGTTTAAATGATCAGATTCTTCCAGTCCTATAAATGGGTTCCGTGGCCCCAGCCCCGGGAGAACTGGACATAAGGGCCATATCGTGTGTGGTGGGATGGGAAGGCAAGGTGTAAGAGCTGGAATCACTGAGATTCCACACTCGCTAAACACAGACTCCAGAGCCTAATTGTTGTCAGGTTCTGTTCTGGATTTGAGAGTGTGTTCATACATGATTCTTGCCCTTCTGGAGTCACTGCCTGGGTGGAAGTAACCTTTACATAGATCTGTGGAGGATGACATTTAAGTAGATGGGCTGTTATGGTTCTCAATGTGCACAGGCTTGCTCTTCCAGGCACTCGTGGGACTAACGCGAGTCATGTTATTCACTCATTCACTGGTTTATTACCCTTGAATTGATCACTCGTCCCACAGTAAGTGAAACAAGGTAACAGGAAGCTGAGTTTTGTCCCCTCTCCTATCACTGATTGTTTTTCAGTCGGGCGCCCTGCGTATGCATTGTGAAACGGTGGTATTTCGTGCCCAATGGGGCAGCACTGTCAGTTCTGAGAATCAGGGGAGACACATGGGTAGGACAGCACCCTGACACACATGGCACCCCCCATCCCGTGAGACAGAATTGTCGATGCTCAGGTGACCCGATGTAGACTGCGGTGCTAAACCTGAGCATGTTTAGTTATCCTGGTGGCTATGAAAATACAGACTACCAGTCGCTACCTCTGGAGACTCTGAGGGTGTGCACCCCAGAATTCTGCATTTTAAGAAGCACTTTAACGAATCCTGATGAAGAGATCTGAGTGTCCCACGGAGAAACACTGGTGTGCGAGGCACCAATATTGAGGATTCTCAGGGAACGATGTCTTTTTAGGATGGTCCATGGGCCCTCACTTTAGACTTTTGCCTTGGGTTTAATTGTATGTGTTCAGAAGTGATGTCTTTCAATTCCAGTGCATGTCAGCATGCTCTGTGCAGGGATTTACTCTCAGTAGATGGCAAAAACTATGATTCTTCAGGTCACCGAGCTACACTGTGAACGATATTTTATTTTGGTTTTCTTTGTAGCAATGCAGAGTCTCCCGAGAAGAGATTTAGACTCAACAGCTTTGTGTCAGACTTTGGAAGACCGCTGCTGCCCAAGGTGTTCTCTGGCAGTGCAATGACGAATCTAGGTCCCTCTTTCACTGCTACATCAATGAAGTGGACCACTTGGACAAGGCCAAAGCTGGTATCGCTACCATAGCCCTTTACAGTGTTATTCGGCTCCAGGAAGCCATCAGATGCAGCAGGTGGCCAGAGGAGGAGCCGAACAGACTCATGAAATGTGACATCCCCAACTTTATCAACACGGACCAGAACTCTGCCTTTGTGGAAGATGATTTCCTGATTTTGTAACTACCGATTGTTCTAGAAAATAAGCCAGTTGCCCAGAACTCACACAAAGACTTGAATTGAGAAACGTGCTTTCTCAGGTATCTTTCTGAAGATGTGAAGTCTGTCTTTGTATGGAAGGAAGTCCCCTTTCACAAAACTGAATGTGTTTGTGTCTGAGAGAGGGAAATGGAGACAGAAAGACGAAGAAGCAGAAGAGAGCCCCCTCAGAAGAGATCTAGTTAAGGTGAGTTTTTGTGCCTTTAAAAAACATTTGGGGTTTTAGGGGGAACAAAGTATTTACACTGTCTTATTCTCCTCATTGGAAACCTTGGCCCCGTCGTCAGAGTCAGCGGCCTTGAACGGGGGTTGCACGCTGCGTTTCATCTGGCACTGCCACTTCCACGCTCTGCCTTTAGCACGTTGCTTTGCCTGTCAGGGTTGCCACCCTTTTAACTGTAAGGTGAGGAGTCTGGAGTAGATGATCCACCCCAGCTCTGCTGTTTTGCAAATTTCTGATTTCGTATTCGGATGAGTCTGGGATACACCCAGAGCAGTATAAACCAGGCCCTACCTCCTGCCTATTGCTGGGGCATCCCTCAGGTCTGTGCCTTCTACTCAACCCTTTACTGAGCCCAGCTTTTGTCAGGAGCCCAAGTGCCTACCGGGATGGCAGGGGACTTGTCTTTCGTGGTCACGGTGGCCAAGAATTCTATTGGTGTGCTGAAACAACTCTTCTGAGATCCTCCACCCACCCCTGCTCAAACCTAATGACAGCACTACGGTTCCTTTCCTAGGAGGAGAATCAATCCATGGTGCATTTTATGACAATCCTGTCCCCAGGGATGCACGGAAGTTTATCAGCTGAGTGAGGGGAGGTGCCTCTGTGTCCCTGTATCTCTGTCTGCTGACAGTTCGCTGCCACCGGCTACTGAACAAGAAAAGTGCTATTCACCATGTTGTGTGTTTTCCAAATGTGTAGGTGATGGTCTTGTGGCTCGTGCGTGGGCTTTGATTTGGGATGGTGAAGGGCTTATAAATACCTCATCAACATGTATTCGAGGTGGCCTGGTGCCACACAGATTTGATTCATGAAGGCATCAAGCCTGCACACTGGTTTGGAAACAACTTGGTTTTGATCATTCACACTGCATGCATGACTCGCTGCTAATCTCTGGGTGGTTTTTCATTTCAGATTTATTCACCCCATGTCTTGCTTAAGCTGAAAAATACATTTATTTCACCAGAATATTCTCTGATTCTTTGTTTACACACATCCAGTTTTTTTAATTCCTTTAAAAATGATTCTGTGTTTATAATGCCTCCTAATTTCTATCATCTCTATGTTGCCAGTGGCCTGAGACATGCACCAGATTTGATGCCGGAACAGTTCCACCAAAAGAAATCCCTTTGCCGTAATATCTTTTGAGGAAAATATTATTCTTTAAGGCTCTAACAGTAAATCGTAGAAGAAAGCATGGAACATTTCTTGTAGTTAATACATGTTCATGCGAAAAGAAATGATATTTTCATTAAACAATGTTAATTTTAATAACTTTTACAAATGTGAACATTATTATTCATAATTTAAGTAACCAGATAAAACCACAGTTATTTATTATGAAGATTGAAAACTATTTACACGGTCTCTTAATTAGAAGTAGCTTTATTAGAAGACTGAAGGGTATTTAAAAGATGGAAAAATACCCATGATGACACCATCATTTTTATTAACTAAATATCAAGAACTGTGCAGGGATAAGATTTAACCCTCTGCAAACTGCCAAGTTAGCATGAGGTAGTTTGTGGATGCTGCCAGAGGACAGGACACTCCCCCAGGATCAGAGACAAAGGACTTCCTGCCAGCACAGCAGGCAGCCTGTGGTTCAAGTTCATATTGGTTCCTGAGTTCCTTTCCTATTGCTGTTGTAACAAAGGACCACAGACTCAGTGGCTTAAAGCAATACACATTCATCTTCTCACTGTTCTAGGGTGCAGTAGTGCAAAGTCAATGTCAGTGGGTAAAACCAACGAGTGGCCAAGGCTAAGTTCCACACCGAGGCTCTTGGGAGGGATTCGTCATCCTACCTTTCCCAGCTTGCAGAGGTGCTCACACTCCTTGGCCCAGGGCCCTGTGTCACTGTGACCTCTGCTGCCACTTTACATCTCTGTCTCTGACTATATAGATATAGAGGAAGAGTCTTCTACATCTGGTATGGACCCTTTTTCCTACATGGACATTGTATCCCTATTTATGTGCAGATGAAAACCCCTTCCCTCCAGGGTGCGGTGGCATCAGCTCACAAGATGACCACTCTGGGCTTTAAGTGTCCTCTTTGTATTGTCATCAGGGAACTTCTCTCTCCATAGTTAGCTCTGTGTTAATTTGTTGTTATATTTTACCCAGAATTACTGAAAGTTTTACTTAAAAGGGATCCTAATTAGCTCTGTTTACCTGTTTCCAGAGCTGAAAGCTTCAGTTCTAGAGTATCAGTTTGATTTTTCCTAAAAATACATTCCAGTATATTTCTCTGGTGAAAGTCTCTACCCTGTTATCTATTGTCCCATCATTTCCTTATTTTCTTGAATATATTAAAAGTATTTTATAGCCTTTATTGGTAACTCTGATGCCTACATCACATGGGGTTTGCATCCTTTGTCTAATGCTCCTTATTCTCATGTTATCTGTCATATAGTCTGGACATGTTGCATGTCTAGAAATTCTTTATTACATGGCAGACATTGCAAATGAAAAATCCATGTTATCTTCTGTGAGAGCTTTTCTACCTTCCCGTTAGGCAGACAGTGTGAGGGACTGATCATGTCACTCCAATCAGGCGCTGAGGTGGATCAGGACTAAAGTGCCTTTTTTCTTAAAACAGCTTTGAGGTATACTTGGCAAAATAATTTTCACACGTTTAAAGTGTACAGCTTAATACGTTTTGACGTAAGTATATCCCCAAGGAACCATGACCACACTCAAGACAGTGAACATACCCATCACCCACAAAGCTTCTCTCCTGACTTTTGTTGTCCCTCCCTCCCTCCCCGTCTCTTCTCCTGGGAACCATTGATCTGCTTTCTATCACAACATATTGGTTTGCATTTTCAAGATCCTTATATGAATGGATTCATGCAGTATCTACTCTATGTTGTCTGACTTCTTTCATTCAGTGTAATTATTTTGAGAATCATCTGTGTTGCTGTATTAATAGCTTGTTTGTCTTATAGTAGAGTATTGTTTAGTGCTGAGATTTTACTGAAGAGTTTATTGTGAGCAGTGTTTGTATAGACCATCATTTCTTTCTGCATTTACTTCTTGATGGATGCATGGGTTATTTACAACTTGTGCTATTATAAATAAAATAGCAGTGAATATTTGGTTACAAGTCTTTGTATGGACATATGCTTTTCCTTTCTAAAGCACCAGATGAGGAATGTCTGGATTATATGGTACACAGGTGTTTACCTTTTTAAAAGAATCTGTTAAAGACTTTTCCAAAATGGTTGTACTATTGTAAATTCCTCGTGGTGTGTATCAGTTCTGGTTGCTCTACTTCCTTGCCAGCACCTTGTAAGGTCAGTCTTTCTAACTGTATTCATTCTAGTATGTATGTGAACTAGTATCTCACTGTGGTTTTTAAAAGTATTTCTCTAATGACTAATGACACCTTTAATCAGCATCTTTTCATATGCTTATTATCCATCTGGATATCTTTACTGAAGTGTGTTTTCTGGCCTCATTCATTCAGGTGTTTGAATTATTATTGAATTTTGAGACCTCTTTATTCTGGATCAGATACAATGAGAGAACTTTATCAGATATATGATCTGCAAATAGCTTCTGTCTATGGCTTGTCTTTTCATTTGCTTAGCAGTGTTTAGAAGAGCATTGAAGAGTCTTCATGTTCATAAAGTTCACTCTATCAGTTTCTTTTTAAAATAGATGATACTTTTGGTGTCATAGCAAAGAAAAATTTGCCAAACCCAAGGCCATAAAGCTTAAGCCTATGCTTGTTCTCCTAGCTCTTTTATAGTTTTAGATTTCCTATTAAGATCTATGATCCATTTTGAGGTAAATTTGGTATATTTTGTGAGGTGTGGATCAAAGTTCATTTTTTTTTTTTTTGCGTATCACGATCTAATTGTTCCAGCACTACATGCTGAAAAGATCCTTTCTCCACAGCATCCTTTTTGAGAATCAATTGTCTGTATAAGTCTTGGTTTAGTTCTGAACATTCTATTGTGTTCCATTATTCTATTTTTCTGTTTTACACCAACACCATAATTTCTGATTACTGTAGCTTTATAAAAAAAGTTTGAAAATCAGATAGTGCAAGTCTTCCAACTTTGTTTTTCTTGTTCAAAGTTGTTTTGGATTTTTGGGATCCTTTGAATTTTTATATGAATTATAGAATAAGTTTTTAAATTCCTTACATCCTGTTCTGCCAAAATTCCACCCATGTCTTTGGCCGTCTCCAAAGCCACATTTTCTGAAGAAGTCTCTCTAGATCCCAGGTGAAAGGAATTTCTCTTTCGTCTGTGCTCAAATCACATTTGATATTATTTGATTACATTTAATCATATTTGCCTGTATGTACTTGTCTGACCTTTCCAGCCATTTAGTAAATCTCAAAAGATTAGGAATCTTGACTTGGTTCCCTCTGTGTGCTGAGAAACTAGTTCTATGCTTTGCAGGAGTGAGCCCTGCAGTAAGAGGTATCTGCAGCACACATCTAGCTCATTGCTTGAATATTGTCAAGGAATTCTGCAGATTTAGAATTGTTTATTGATTGTTGTCTCCAAGACGGCTCAGTCTTTTTTATTTCTATTGCTACTGCTGCAGTTTCAAAGAACAATGGGCTAGTTATTTTCCAAATATCAAATCATACTCTAATTGTGTTGTCACGCAAATTATGTGCTGCTGTGTCTTAACAACCTGCTTAGTGTTCACAGGCTCCTTCACTCATGGAAAATTTGGGAGAATGTCATATCCTTAGAGATAGCAATGCTGTCTTTGGCGACCTGAGCAGCAGTATCTGAATTCACACCTGCTGTTTTTCCAGTGTCCCCTCTAGACCTCCTCCAGCCCTCCATGGGGGGCCCTGCAGTTCTGCCCTAGAAAAGCCTGTTGCTTCTCAGGAAGACTTCCCTATGAAACATAACCATGTCCTTCTTGTGGGGACATTCAGTCCAGAGACCTGAAAGCAGGGGAAAATATTTAGCCTGCTTTTGGTAGAACCTAAATTCTTCCATACTTGTTAGAAGCAATTTCAATGAGGAAACTGTTTTGGCATCTAACAAATCAGCATAAATGACTGATGAGGAAGATCAGCTTCCCCATCCCACTCAGTCGTCATGTTGATGTGACACACACATTGGCAAACATTTTCCCCTGTGAGCAACGTAAAGTTCAAGACGTTATGAATGGCTTTTTGTTTTTATTTCTTAGTCTTTCCACATTCACTGTGTCTCGTGAGATTATATGAATCCTGCTTATTTTCAGCCCAGCACTAAACTTTTTAAAAGGATCACGTGTTTAAAAGGCTAGTGGACAATTTTTTAGAAGACAGAAATCCTTAGATTTTGGTCCCAGAGTTGAATCTTGGTTAGTGGTGAATGAAAATTCCCGTTAAAATTTTAAATTCAGTGATATAAAGTCTTAAAAATAGTTAAATATTAGTCAATTTCATTAAACACTATAAGAGTTATTTACTTTTAAGCCTGTTTCTGGGGCAATTTTGCAATGATTCCCTCCCTTTATCGATTCCCTCTTTATCAGAATCCTTGAGAGGCCCCTGTCATCATTGTCAGTATCATCATCATCATCATGGAACTGATTCTTCTGGAAGATTCTAGGAAAATAAAGAGATGGACGGGATTATGTGTAGGTCAGTGTGTGCATATACAATAAGAACAGCTGTCAGACATTAGATGCAAGATACCCATTTCATTTAGGGGAGAATGTGGTCATGAAATCCTGATGTGGTGAATGAAGGAAGCGGTGGGAACAGGATAGTCAATGGAAAGGAGGAGGAAGTGAGTGAATTGGAGAGCATAGATCCTTGGTTAGTTGATCAGCACATTGGTGAGAATGAGGGGAGTGTGATGGCAGAATCATGTCCCTCCCCGGCCACAGGGTAGCCACCTGTGACATGTTACTGTACATGGCAAAAGGGATGACAGA
This sequence comes from Vicugna pacos, assembly GCF_048564905.1. Classification (NCBI taxonomy): domain Eukaryota; kingdom Metazoa; phylum Chordata; class Mammalia; order Artiodactyla; family Camelidae; genus Vicugna; species Vicugna pacos. The sequence continues at coordinate 78,443,570 of NW_027328740.1, read as the reverse complement.
TATTTTAGGATTAAAAATCTTAGAGGATTTCTGTCTCCTAAATTGTCTATTAGTTAGCCTTTAAACCCATGATACATTATTATAGATTAGTGCAGGGGCACAAATAAAAAGGATTCATATAATCTCACCAGACAAACTGAATGTAGAAAGGATAAGGAAGAAAAACAAAAAGTCACTTATAAGTGCCTTGAACCATAAATTGCTCATGAGGAAATGTTACACAAGGTGAATGTCACAGCCACATACATACTGCCTGAGTGGGATGGGACAAGGGGATCCTGAGATGAGACAATAGGGTGAGTAGTCTGGATTGTCCAGGTGGGCTGAATGTAATCACAGGGGTCCTTAAAATGGAGGATATTTCCCAGCTGAGTTTAAAATCAGAGGGAGGTGTAGCGATGGAGCAATGTTCAGAAAGGCTGCTGACCATGAAAATGGAGGAAGTTGAGGGGCACAAGCTAAGGAAGGTGGGTGACCTCTGTAAACTGGAAAAAAAAAAGGAAACATTCTCTTCTAGACCCTCTAGAAGGAAGGAACCCTGCTGGTATCTTGAATTTATCCCAATGAGAACTGTGTTGGATCTCTGACATCCACAGCCATAAGCTGATAAGTCTGTGCTGGTTTAAGCTATTAAGCTTATGGGAATTTGTTACAGTGGTAATAGGAAAATAACATAGTGAGCGGTAGTGTAAGGGATTAAAGGTCTAGGATGGGGTGTGGAGAGAATTCTGACATTTACACCTAAAAAACAACCAGGTGAAGTGGGAAGGTGTTTTAAGGAAGACCTACCTGGCAGGGCTGTCAAGCAGACTGGAGTGAGCGAATCCTTGGAGTTAGAGGAATCAATTAAACCTCACAAGGAAAATAAGAAATAAAATGTAGCAGGGCTTCAGTGTTAGTAGATGTAGGAATGGAAATGGGCAGAGAGATATAAACATTATTTTGAAATTAGCTACAGGTTTGATGACTGCATGTTTGGGAGAGTTAGCCGATGTGTGGACTGAATGCATCCCCTCAAAATCCATATGTCGAAACCTCATCTCCCAGGGTGATGATATAGGGATGCGGGGCCTTTGGGAGGTGATTAGTAGGATAAAATGAGGTCATGAGAGTAGAGCCCTCATGAATGGTATTAGTGTTCTTATACAGGGCCCCAAAGTGCTTGCTTCTCTCTCCTCTCTGGGCCATGAAGATAGTGGGAAGACAGCCATCTTCGAGCTGGCAATCCTCTCCCAGATACATTGACCTTGAAAGCCTCAGCCTCCAAACCATAAGGAATATGCTGGTTGTTTAAGCCACCCGACACACGGTAATTTGTTACAGAATCCCAGACTGACGAAGACAGTGGAGAATGCCACTGTGTTTTGCACTGATTGCCTGGAGAATGCTGAAACCCAGGGAAGTGGGCAGCACAGACGTTTACTCATTTAATCCTGCCAACACTGTAGGGGATAGAGTCTACATTTTCCTCGCTATTTAAAAGGTAAGGAAAAAGAGGCACAAATAATAACAATGACAACGACAACAACAACAACAACAGCAACAATAATTTGTCCAAGATTCACACAGAACTCCCTGGAGGGAGAGTGAGAATTAATACTTATGCAGGCTGGCCCCAGAGCCCCTGCTCATAACTACTAAGTCAGATCACCTTGCTTATTTAATCAGTTTTTTTCAACTGTGATATGAGTGTACTGTGTCCAGTAACTTATAATTTCAAAATACCTCACTGTAAGGGAAACATTAGTCGCAGGCATTACAACCCACAGAAAGCTAGACATACAAAAATAACTTGTTAAGGCAAGATAACCAATAATGTTTTTAAATATTATACCTGCTGACCCTTTGCAATAAAGTGTTTATTTATAATTCTGTCTGGCTACAGAATAACATCATAATCCTGCATGTGGCTGGTGGCTCCCGTGTTGGACAGCACGGGTCTAGAGAATTTAAATGACTTGCCCAGCCTTGCCCAGGAAGCTCGTGGTGGGATCAGAGCTATAGTCTGGGACTGTTCCTTCCTATCCAAGTCCCTCATGGAAGTTTAGAAGCTTCTCCTTTGGTGCCCAGCTGTCTATCCGTACTTATGACATCTTGTCAGGTGCCCCGGCCTGCTCCTGAACATCAGCCAGAACCCACTTCTGCTCTTTTTTGGCCAGGTAATACCTTCTAGCAACTTCCATTGCCTTCTTGGCATCAGTTTTTACATGGAAGGGTAGTGGCTAGAGAAGGAAATGTGTCCACATGACAGGTTTTTCATAAATAAAGTAGGAGTGGTCAAGAGAAGAAAACCTCAGGAATACGAGTGGAAGCAGGTCATTTAATATACCAAATGCGTACTTTCAATGTATGTTTGTGTTTCCGAGTCCACGCTTGTTCTACTCGTGCATTATAGGCCAACACATCAGGAGACAAGGATTTGGGGCAAGAAATAGCGGCTTTAATTTGTAAAGCCAGTGGAGAAGATGGTAGACCAATGTCCTGGAGAACCATCATCCCAAGTCAGAATTCAGGCTCTTCTTATATTAAAAAGGGGAAGCGGGAATGCTTGGTTGATGCAAACTTGGTGTATGAATTCTTTGTTTTTAGAATCCTTTGTTCTTGCAGCTCTTCACCTGGGTCAGATCCGTGTAAACCTCCAACAAGCAAATGTTATTTTCTATTCTGTATCTTGTTATCTTTATACGAATGGAAAAGTGATAATATCCTTCAAAGTCAGAGCCTTGAGATTAGGGTCTCCTGTATATTTCAGGATCTAGGCAACATTGTTTCACAAAAGGTGCAGAAACAGCAAGACTAAGCCTAGGAAACAGGGCACAGGTTTAAAGTCAAAGGAACAGATCTAATATGGAGTCAGATTTGTTCTTTCCTATTTCAGTAGTGCCATGGAGAAGGCACTGTGGGCAGCTTTCTGTAGGGTCCTGGAGGCTTTCTCTCTCAGCCTCTGTGCGCCTCTATTGAAAACCCGTCATCGCTATCTGGCCTGCTGGAAAACCAGTCCGCCTGTTTTGCCCTGAAGTTGTGTTCTGTTTATAACTCATCTCTACTCCTTGGAAAACAACTCAATAAAAACTCAGTTGGTTTCCCACCAGCCCTGAGCAGGGGTGAGGGATAGCATGTTATTATTTTATAAAAAAAAATATAAAAAAGTTTTAAAACAGCACTGGGCACATAGGAGAGAGACAATCAATGCTTCCTGGCTTAAATCGAAAATGATGACTCAGTGAGTCTATGGCTGCTGTATTTGCTGAGCTAGTTACTCCTTTGCTCCATTACACATTTATTTTAACTGAAAAAGAAATATATGCATATGGTTAAAAAAATTCAAACAGAGCAAAAAATACTCAAGTGAAAGAAGTTTTCCCTCATCCTCTGTTCTTACACGCCTCCCTGGAGATGCCAATGTTTACAATCCTTTGTGTGCTTTTCCAGATATGCTATGCAAGTTCCCACCAATGTATGTAAATTCCTTTAAAGTTTTACTTATTTTTAACTTTAAGGGATTTAAATCCTCAAGTGGCTTCTGCCACAGTAATAGAAAAGAAGAAATCTGACTCCATATTAGATCTGTTCCTTTGACTTTAACCCTGTGCTCTGTCTCCTAGGCTTCTTCTTGCTTGTAAAACAATGTTGCCTAGAGCCCAAAATATACAGGAGAGCCTATTCTGAAGGCTCTGACCTTTAAGGGTATTTAACACTTTTCCAATCATATAAAGATAACACGTTGCAGAATAGAAAATAACGTTTGTTTTGTTGGAGGTTTACAGGGATCTGACCCAGGGAGATAGCTGCAAGAACAAAGGATTCTAACAAGAAGGAATTCCTACACCAAGAAGTTTGCAAAAACCAAGCACATAGGAAAGCAGCCTGAATTGTGACTTGGGGAGATGGTTTTCCAGGACATTAGTTTGCCATCTAGGTCTACAGAAACTTGCTATTCCATGCCCCAACACTTGGTCTCCCAACTTACTGGCCTGTCCTGCACTGAGGAGAATGAATTTGGACTCAATAACACTTCTACCTACCTAGCAAGTTGGACACTGGGACTGAGGGCAGCTCTCCCACACACAGGGGCCTACGGTGAGCCCTTGATTATTCCCCGAGGTTGGGGTGTGGTTTACCCAGGAGGGATGGGGACTCTACACCAACACTCAGGCAGTCTGCTCCTTCTGGGGCTCTGACATTTTACCTCCCGCTCCCTGCCAGCCCAACATTTGGGACAGTGGAGCTAAGGCAGAGATCGTGCCTGCCTGTTTCCCAGCGTGTAAGAGGGGAATATGTACTCTTCCCAAGGTAGTTCTGAGAAACAACACCTGCGGGTGCTTGGTTCCCTGAGCAACAGTAAACCTAGCTCCTTGTGGGGGCAACGGGTATGATACCCGTAGGGTTTCTGCAGAGACCTTAGCTGGAGGGCTGGGCCAGGGACGTAAAATATGAGCTGTGGGCAATGACGGGTAAGAGAAGGGTGTATAGGCAGGACTGCTGCCTCCTTCGGGGTGCCACAAGAGGTAAAACGCTTTCTCCCCATCTCTGTTACTCCCCTCCCAATTCCAGATAACTGCCTTCCCTCTGCTCCTCCTGTCCATGTGTCTCCCTCCACTTTTCCCCGCCTCCCCTCCTCCTCCCCTATTCTCCCTCCCTCGGTTCCCCTTCTCTCTCAGGACCCAGAGCGGATCGCTGGCCCTCCTGCGCATGCGCAGTTGCTGCCAGCTGGACCGCGTGTTGGAAGCTCCAGCTCCGAGCCGGGGATCGGCCCCAATGGCTTCTCAGCTCTGTCGCCCTGTAGGCCTTTGGCTACTGCCTGGGGCCGGGGCCTCTGGCTGTGGAAGTGCAAGGTGAGGGGATATCGGGAAAGGGGTGAGGCGGCTGCGGGAGGGCGGTCGGCGTGTCACAGCCCCCAGGGCGCCAGTCAGCGTGTGTTCAGCTGGATTGCTCGGGCCAGACCCCTCTGCCCGCGCCACCTGCCCCGGCGCCCCGGCCACAGCTGTCCAGGGCCAGGTGTGCCCCTGCCGCCTCTTGGCCCAGCCGGGCTCCCCTCAGTCCGCGGCTGGCGTCCGCTTCCCCTCTCCCGCCCGCGAGTCCTCCCCTCCCGGTCTTCCTCTCCTTGGCCGCCGACCCGTCCCCACCACTGGGCGGGCTGTGTCCCGGGCGGGCGGGGTCTGCACACCCGGACGGGGCTGGCGGCTTGGGCTGGGGCTGGGGCTGGCCTCCGAGCGGGGCTGCAGCCCGCGTCCCCCACCCCGCTCTCCCTGCCCCGCGACCCCGGGGCTGCCTTCCTCTCCCTTTCCCGATCCCTGAGGTCCAGATTAGCGGCGTGGGCGCTGCTCCCCAGGCTGAGAGCCCGCGGCTGTAACTCCCAGCTTCTCCTGGTGGAGTCGGGAAAAGGGAGCGGCAGTGCTGAGGGAGCTTCTGTCTCCTTGATCAGGATTTCTGCCCCAGGTAAGTACCTTGAACACTTTCAGGTGTTATGATGGCGGTGCTTGTTGATGTCACATGTTTTTATACTGAGAGGGATTACAGTGGTGAAAGCAGGGCTTGGTTCAGTTAAAAATGAGCTGAAGGCATGAGGCTGTCTCATCCTCCATCATTCACTCTCCCAGGGTGAAACGTGAGACCGTCGATCTTAAAAAGATACTTATAGTCCCTAACTAGTCCAGCCCAGCTATTGTGTGTTAACAGGAACAGCACAACCCGAGGCGTTGGAGACCCAGGGACATTGCACTCCTAAAGAGCTCCTGGCAAAATCTGGTTTGTTTTGTTTTTTTTGTTTGTTTGTTTTACTTAAATTGTGGGACAGACTAGTAGTATAGAGGGAAAAATAATTGGCAAGAAGGATTTTTTCATTTAACAGCTTTATTGTGATATTGTTCACACACCATGAAGTCCACCCACTTGAATGTTACAATTCAGCAGCTTTTAGCATATTCACATTTGTGCAACCATTATTATTCCAGAACGTTTTCATCACATCAGAAAGACCAGTTGAAATGCATGACCTATCCACCCCTTCCCAGTGGTGGTTCTAAAGAAGTTTCTTGGCTGTTCCTGACCATAAATTAACTTGTTACATTCCATGAAATATCTGGGAGGAATTCTAATCAGAATTGCAATGAATCTGTCTATCAAAGCAGGAAGAATTAATGTCTTTATGGCATAAACTTCTTCTACACATGAATATATTTGGGACCCTATCTTTTCATCTGTCCAGAGCCAGGCCTATGGGAAATCCTCATTAATTCTTGGGTTTGTGAATGATGAGATTCAATACATCATTAGATGCAACTGTAGCCTTTCACTGAAGAGAAAAGTAACCTCGTAGAAGCCAAGTGATTCTCTGATGGTTAGAATGAGTGACCGCCAGTGCTGGAGTATTCGAGTGGACTTGGTGCTTGCAGAGTTCTCCACCACCTACAGCTAAGGGGATTACCGTGTTCTTTTACTTTTTTTTTTTATGGCGTTGCTTTTATTTTTACTTATTATATAAAATTATTTTTTATTGAAGTGTTGTAAATTTACCATGTTAGCTTCAGATGTACAGCAGAGATTCAGTTATAAGCTTATGCATATGTATATAAATGTTTTTCAGATTGTTTTTAGTACAACTCATTACAAGAAATTGAAAATAGTACCCTGTGCTATATAGTAGGTCCTTGTCATTTATTTTATATTTATTAATGTGTATCTGTTAATCCTCCCTTTCCTGCCTGCTAACAACAGTTGGCTTTCTATGTCCATGAGTCTATTTCTAGCAGCACCATTTTTGCTAGCAATATATGCTGGTTGGCTCTTTTCTGTTTCAGTAGTTCCATCTTATGTGTGGGCGTTTTTCTTCTGGTGGGCCTGTGTGTTTTGCACACGTGATAATAGAGATCTGTATTTGGGAGAACTCCAGGCCTCGTGTAGTCCCTTGTATGGAGCGCCCACTGAACTGATGCTTGAACTTGGAAAAAAACAGTAAATGTTGGAATTTCCACTATGGTTGAGACTTCCAGGTTTCTATAACCTCTTTAGCCCACCTAAATTTTGGCTTCACCCAATACTGGATAATTTCGTGGAACTTCATGGTATGGTGGTGTAGAGACAGGGCCTTGTATGCTTCTTCTCTTTCCTTTTTCTAACAATCATTTTCCTGGGCCTTCCAGGTACTCCCCCAGAAGGGCCCAGGGCTGGCTTGGTGTTGCACTGAGGCAATATTTGTTAATAAGTCCCTTTCCTCATCTCTTCTGAGCCTCCATTTCCTTCTCTGCACAATGAGGGCTTAGACTAGATAAGTGCTTTTCAGTTTCTTTTAAAGCCATGTTTCCTTTGAGAAACAGAAAATTCAAATCTCTCCTCCCATCACAACCCTTTAGATTTTGACACGTCCTCCAAGGAGTCACATAGCTCTTTGTGGTAAATTGATGTGATTGTGATTCCACGTGGCACAGAAAAGACTCTTCAGAGATTTATTGCAGGGAGAGGGCAGGAAAGGGGCAGTATGTCACACTTTCTTGTGTGAGCACTGGAGCAAAGGCTTGGGTTTAAATACAGTGTCTGATGTGGCATCTCTCTAATCTTGCACAATGTGATAAACCTCTATCCCTAGTTTCTTAATGTGTCAAGTTGGGGTGGTAATGTTTTAAGGCTTTTGTGAAACATTATACACATAAGCCATTTGTGTCTCGGTAGATACAAGACCTGCTAGAGAGTCGGAATTTCTTTAAAAATACATATATATTGTCCACATCACTCTGTCTGTGTGTATTTTGAAGTTCCTGGAGGGTGAGGGTTGAGTGTAATGTCCATCGTGGGACAGGTGGCCCATGGGTCTGTGTGCCTCAGATTGCCCCCTCCACCCCAGTCCTCTTCCTCTCAGTCCAGGATGAAGTTCCCTAGTAGATTTACACACAGGTCTTGTGGAAATGGCTTTTCATTTTATTGTTTCACCAAGGAGGGTTGCCATCATGATCTCTGTGGTCAGGTTTTGGTGACCTGAAGGCTATGCAATTGGGGATTTCTATTTTATAAAAAGAAAAAAAATTACAAATACAAAATTAGACCTAGGTTGGTGGCAGGGGCTTTTGAAAGTGGGGACCATTAGCTTTTTTAGCTTCAGGTGCAGTGGCCTCTGGCCACGAGGACACATCCTCATGCTCTGAATTTGGAGGGACCAGTGGGTTCAGTGGGAATATTTACTGAGTGCATCTCATGGGCTGCGCATTCTCTTATTTGTACTGTGTGTTCCTTATTTGAGACGGTGAGCTGATTTAAACTCAATAGCCTCTTTAAAATAATAGACTTTTTATTTTTAGATGTAATGTAGATTCCCATGTAGTTGTAAGAGATAATATGGAGAGGGCCTATGGACTCTTTGCCCAATTTTCTTTAATAGTTCCATCTTGCAAATTTGGGGTACTATTCATTCGTGACTCACTAACCCTTTTAGGTTTGTGTTATTGCCCTCATTTCTATTTATGAATAAACTGGTGTTGAGAGAAGCACACAGGTCTGCCCAGGTCACCCACGTGGTTAGTGAAGATTTGGGTGGAAAGTGGGCTTGGCATTTCCAAGCAGTACCATTATGATGGTCTGTGGCAGGGAGCAGCATTCACTTTGCTTGTTTATTCATTCATTCAACAAACATTTATTGAATAAACTCTGTGGGTCAGATGCTTTCATAGGGTTATCTGATTCTTCAGCAGTATGGAGAATCAGGTAATGTTTTCTTTTTCTTTTTTTTTTTAATATGAGAAAAATATCTCTGAGAGGTTATAATCTCCCCAAAGGAAAAATAGCTCATAAATGAGGGATAGTACATTTGTACAGTTCCTTCTTCTTATGCAGGTGGTATCCTAGGCATTATACATTTGCAAACTTCCATAATCCAGATATATTCTTGTAAGGCAAGAAGTTTTTTTTTAATTGAAGTATAGTCAAGTTTACAATGTTGTGTCAATTGCAAGGTGGTTTTTTTTGAATTTTGAATGGAGAAAATATTTTTTGAGGGGGTTAATTAAGTTTATTTATTTGTTTCATTTTTCTAAAATGAGGTACTGAGGATTGAGCCTAGGTCCTTGAACATGCTAAGCACGTGCTCTACCACTGAACTGTACCCTCCTCCCCAAAGCAAGTTTTCTTACCCATTATTCTGCACCTTAGGAGTTCAAATAAATTGGCGTTGAAATCCAGATATTTTGATCCTACTATGGTTCTTTGCATTATATCCTGCTGAGCGGTGGGGAAGCAGTTCCTTTATTCATTCATTTATTCAGCAGTTTTGAGCACCGACTTTGCATCAGGGCCTGCCTAGGTGCTTGGAAACAGAAAACAAGAAATGATCCTTTTCTGCAGGGGATGGAAGCCTAGACCAAAAGCTGGGTAATGTGATCTGAGCTTCAGTAGCCATGTGCAGATGCTGAGGACAAAATTATCCCCGATTTGCTTGGACTTCCCTTGCCTTCTGGCTGGTGCACACCAGGTCGCCGCATCCCAGTGAGGCCCGCAGCCCACAGCACAGTATGTACATCGATTTACCCTCCCTTCTCGGCAGGGCCTGCAACATGAACGCCCCTGACTACGTGCAGTGCGCTGAGGACCACCAGACTCTCCCGATTGTGGTCCAACCCGTGGGGATCATCTTAGAGAATTTCTTTTGCATCTATAATGGAATCTCCTTGGTGAGCCAGATCAGACCGTGCGGCTCCCAGTGGGCACTCTGTATCTACTATAGGTATCTCTATGCGCCCGAGAATGGATGGAGTGACTTCCAGACCCACCGCAATGTCATGGGCCTTGTCACCATTACTGACTGCCTCTTGGCCAAGACCTTCTAGAAGCTCCACGCACAGAGGAGCTGTATGGCACCACGCTCTACGACTCTCAGCTCTTTGTCTTTGTGCTGTATGGGGAGGTGGCCGAGCAGCAGCACACCGACGTGGCCTTCAATCTACGAGGACTGCAGGGTGGTGGAGAAGAGGATCGATGACTTCACTGAGTCACTCTTCATCTTGCCCAAGTCCAAGTGGCTGGATGGGGACCCCGAAAATTCTGGGGAGAAGACCCCCCTCCTCTACATCCTATTTGAGAAGGAGGACTTCGTGGGACTGGACACAGACAGCAGGCAAGTCAACCTGAAGGCCGGGCCACCCTGGCTGTGTGACAGATTGCTTCCCTACATCCAGAATGGGATCATCAAGGAGGAGGGCTTTCTTGTAGCCAAGGCGGGAAGGAGGTGTAGCCCGCCGGTTTTCAGACGTTTAAAACTAAATCCGCCTTTGTTTCAGAGAGATCCTTTTAGGGTTAGTGTGGACACTTACTCCCCCTTTTCAGCCAGGACACTTGGGGGGACCCCTGGAGTTGCTGTCCAATAGAGTAGCCACAGCTACTGTTGTTAGTAGTGCTGGGGAGGAGGCCGGTCTGAGCTGAGATGTGCTGTAGGTCAAATGCACATCAGACGCTGAAACTTGTCTAGTAAAAAGAATATAAACTATCTTGTTACTTTCTATATTGATTACACGTCAAAATGATAGTATTTTACATACAGTAGAATAAGTAAGGTCTGTTCTTAAAATCAGTTGCTTGGTTTTTTTTTTGTTACATTTTAAACGTGGCAACTGGGAAACGTTATTTACATGACTCTCATTTCATTCCTGTTGGACAGCCTGTCCTGGGACAGTTTCATCCCTTTGCTTATAAATGAGACTCTGAATCCCGAGACGCAGAACGAGGTGCTGGTTGAGCTCAGGGTGGAGCCGATGTCTCCTGCCTCCCAGGCCCAGCACCAGCACGGCTCAGGCCCTCTCCCCTGCCTGACAGCCACCATGCCAAGTTAGGACATCAGAAACACTGCCAGGGGCTTCCGAATTATCTCCTTACGCAGGGAAAGGCGTGTCACGGTTTATGGGACACAGCAGGGAAAAATTCGTCCTCACTTTGTCCCTGTGATTAGGTCAAAGGCCCCACTCTGCCTTGGAAGTGCAGACGATCTCTTCTGGGCTGCCTAACCCCTCACCCTCTACTATGTTTCCCTGTGTATCTTTCAAGCTGTCCCTCGGGCAGAAGAGGGTGAGACGTCTTTGCCGAGAGGTGGTCCCCCTTTACTGGGGAGAGTGAGGTGAGCTGTGTCCCCCCGGCCTACGGCCTCGGGCCTTGAGTCTGGAGAGCGCTCATGGCGGTCCCACAGGTGACGGTCGGAGGACATGGCACGTGCTGCCGGGCCCGCTGTGCAGGAGGGGCTCTGTGATTCTCTGTGATTCTAAGTTCAGATTCTACTTTCTTGTTGTTGGTAAGATGGAGGAGAAGATGCCAGAGAATTGATAAAAAGAAAATTCACACCAGTCCTGTGAATGACAGACACAGGGGATCCGTGTCCCACCTGCGTGTGGTGCCTGGCGGGCTCTGGAATAATTTTCACTTCCTCCCCGGACATTCCTCTATGGCTTAAGGAAGGGGAGAGGCATGTCGTGGCCATGATCTGTACTTGTCCTCACAGGGCCCTGTGATCTACATGCCCACACTACACTTCTGCTCCTTGGAGATGAGGTGTCAGGTTTAGGAAACTGGGCACTGCTGAGGGCATAGCTGCCAGAACCGTGCTACACCAAGGCTGGCTCCGTTCACCTCACCTGTCACCTCCTGTTGAGTCCTAAGGCGTCATTCAAGGTAGGTGCATCGCTGCAATGAAAGCAGGGACCTCCTTCACCCCCTGGACAGACTGGTGGGTGATCAGTGGAAGCCTGGAGCCCTGCCCCAGCCCCACGCCAGTGCCTCCTATTTTGTCATAGGAGGCACTGGTGACATTTTTGCTCAGCAACTGCTTGGCTCTGATTCTGCAGAGCCAACAGAGAATGCCAGCTTGTTTTTGCCTTTTGAAGTCTGCCCTTGGGATTTGGCGGAGTAGCTGGATGTGTGCTTAGCCCATAGTGGTTGACACTGTCACCATTGTTTACCCAGAACCTCGTGTACCAGGCATGGCTGCCGGCATCAAAATACAGCAGCGCATTAAACCTCCCTCCTGGTGGATCTGTCTGTTCTGGTACCATAAGGGCTCAGCCAGCATCTGAACGTCAGTGAGATAACGTGGCCAGTGAGCTCGGGTCAAGCACGTTCTCCTCCAGTGACTTTTACTCCATTGTTGCTTTTACACAGTCATTAATTTTTTAAACAATGCTTTGGTTCAGGAGCAGAACCTAATTCTCCCCTGTTCCTCTTGGTGGGAGTGAGTAAAGTTGTGCAGCTTGAAATGCGACCACATTTTGTAGCTCAAAAGCTGTCTACACGCATCTAGGTGAAGTTTTGGTTTGGGGGGCTGACCACGTTGGGGTCCCCCGGCAGCATCGCTCCCCTCAGGCCCCTGCCTTCCCTGGATCAGGAGGTGAGGGTGGGTCTCACCGTCCCTGCATCCCTGTCCTCATCACACTGACGTAATTTCTTGTAAATGCTGTCAAAGTCATTTTTGTTCTCGTGTGTTTCTAATTTTGGCTGTTCCTCTATTCCTTTTTCTATTTTCCTTTTTCCCTTATACCACCCCGTGAGCATGTTGTTGGGTCTGAAAATGTGGGCTGTGCACACCCTGCATTGGAATAGCCAGATCGCCCTCTGTGCCGTCTCCATCGCTATAAAAAGCAAAAACTTAACAGTTGCCATGATTCATATATTATCCTAGTCATCTTATTTTCTACTTTTTTGGAATTTTTGCTATGTTAGCACATCACCCACTGGAGTTTGATATCTGTTAAAGTCCTTGCTTTGAGGAACCTGTTAGTTCGTCCTTATATTTGGTAACAAATGCTCTCTTACTAATTTTGTTTATTTGTTTTGAAGAAGTGAGATGCGAATTGATTTAGGCGGCTGCTGAGGGATTTTTTTCATGGAGTATTTAAACTTGGAAAGTCAAATTCTGCAGCACCTTGCTTGATTCTGGCTTTTACACAAACGTGCTCGGCACATGGTTCCTGGCTGTCGCTGTGTGACGTGCGTGACGGCGCTTCCTGGCCGGCGGTCACTGGTGAGGAAGTGGCCGGCTCGGGGGTGAGCAGCTGCAGGGGACTTTGTTGGAGGAAGCAGTCACCGGTTTTTTGTTTTTTGGTTTTTTTTTTTGCATTCACCTTCCCAGTGCCATTTACTTTACTTTGCATTCATAGAGGGGCAGGAGCGGGCCTAAAACCATGCCACTCTTTTGTTCCCTTTATGAGGCTGGTTTTTCTAAGTATCAGGAAAACATTGCCTTGTCCTAAGTAACTGGTTCACTTGGATCTGGTGGACACAGGGACCGCTAAAGGGGACCGTAGCTTCCTCTCTGCTTCAGCCAGTGGGCATTCAGAGCCGGGTCTGTGGTTTGCCTCAGCAGCCGTGCAGGCCTCCCTGCACCGGCCTTTACTTTTACCCCTTTTTGGCAGTAAATAGCTGACTCTGTGTCTGTTGCAGCTGATGTCCACCACTGACGGCCGTGTCGTTATTTTGCGGTAGTGAGTCTCCAACACCCCTGTCAGCCGTGAAGGGACCTTGCATTCTCACCCAGACCCTGGTTCATCTCACCCAGGGAAAGGGCTTGGCCACCAACGTCATGCTGGACATGAGGCCTTGTTTCTCCTTTCATGCTCTGGTCCAAATGTGGACACTTCATCCTTCACTGACTTGGTCTCGCTTGAGACAGTCCAGACTTTCTGAAAGAGTCCATCACATTCTGGGGGGGAACAGAACAGAAGTAAGAGTCGCAAGTAGGAGTCTAGGCTGTCTGGGTTGGCAAATGCAGGCTGGGATCTGTGATGGCCGGTCTGTGCCCTGGAAACTGGCCTTTCCCGTGGCTCCCGAGAGAAAAGGGGTCGGAGCGAGAACAGACTTGCCTGGGTTCCTACCATCCTCATCTGCTCACTGACAGGAGTGTCAGCTAACTAGGAGCTCCCCCAGACCTCAGGCCCTTCAAACCTCAGATCACGGGAGATCCTTGAGTCCCTTCTTCTGGTCCTTCTTTGTGAGAATCCAGTGCCTTCTGAGGTGACTGGAAGCAGGAGATGCCTCCCCCTCCAGGGAACTCCCTTCGGAGGACTGTGACTCAGTGCACCTTGCTGTGAGCTTGTGGGTTTCCATCGTGCTCCCTGCAGAACCAGACTTGAGACTGGCTTAGCGACAGAAATAACAAGACTGATTCCAGGGCAGGGCCAGGTGGAGGGAACAGTGGAAATTGAATGTGACCTCAAACACCTAGGTGGGTGCTGGGGCTGTTACTAAAATGGGGAGCCTGGGAGGTACCTGCCAGGAATCGAAGTCTAGAGTAAATGGTGGACATAAGGCCTTTTTTTTTGACATATGGCATTTTTAAGATGCCATTTGTCATCCAAGTTAGGACTTCCAAGAGGCACTCGTGTCTATGAGCCTGGGGCTCAGGTGAAGGAGCCGGACTAGAGATACACATTGGGATTCGTCATTCTTAGCTGGTGTTCACAGCCGTGCAAGTGGATCAGCTCATCTCAAGAGGTGCAGACTGTGTCTGAGGGGGGGCAGGGCTGTGCCTGGTTTGGAGGAAAGCCCGGACCATGCAGCTTTGGTGTGTCAGTCAGCGGCGTTTGTGATTTTCAGAGCAATGGCATTTATCCTTAAGGTTCTGGGGGGTGGGCAGGGCCACACAGGAAGAAATCTGAAGAGAGGGTTTTGGCCACGTGTGCGCGTCTTGGGACGATCCAGAGGCTGCAGGGTCCAGAAGGGGAAACTCCTCAGAAGCTGGAGTCGGAGTGGGGAGTTGGGAGAATGTAGTCACACTCTCCTGTGATGAAGGGAGGGAGGCCTAGGGAGTCCGCACCCTAGCGGACTCTCTTTCCCACGAACAAAAGGCAATCAGACAGAAGATTTGAGGTAAGAAGGGATGGGCGTTGGGAGAGGAGCCAACCTGGAGAACGGTGGTTGAACAATTCTTGAATAGTCTCCCTGAAACATAGAGTTAAAAAAACCCAGACTCTTAAGAATATTGATAGTGACTGGGGAGGAGGCAGTTGTTTTTCTGACCTCCTAAGGGTAAGGTATGTATCCGGGGATATACAGAAGAATCGGGCAGTCTGTTCCTGGGGCTTCACCCTTACCAGGGGGAACAGTGCAAGTTTAAATGGGGAGAAGGGCAGCGGAGGGAAACTAGCCAGGTCCCGTGTCACGTACCAGTCGGCCGCCCTACTTGCGTGTTGCATTCACATCCATGCCTCACAAGTGGGCGGTGGCAGCCCCGTTTTGAAGATTGGGAAGCCTCCTCAGAGGTTTAAGGAATTGGTTCACTTAGCAGCTAGTAAATGCTGTAGCAGGATTCCAGCAGGGCCTTGTCAGACTTCAAGGGCATGTTCTCTCTACTAATTCCGGTTGTACCTGAAATGGTGAAGTGAGTCAGTTTCGGAGCCTTTCAGAGAAAGTACGCTTTAAGTGCCTCAGGACTGTTGCACAAAGCTCAGTGTTCTTTCATGGTTCGGAACCACCGCAGTGCTTTTTGCCCCACAGATGTAAGGTCTTACTCCTTTGACGATGGCGTGGTTGTAAATGACATACAGGTGCAAAACCACACTTAGCAGCTTCTGAAGGGAAACTCTCCTGTTCTCCCTTGATCGGCTTTCTTCCACGGGATGTAACTGTGCTGCAGCTGAGGCCTGAGCTTTCCGTATGGAGTGAGGGTTTGATATCCAAATTTAGCATAAAACAGTCAGATGGAGAAAATCGAAGATGACAATATATTTTGGGGTTTCATTAGACAAGACATACTATCTGTTAATGGCTCATAAAGCTAATGAAATTGAGTACAGAACATTGCATTTCTTACTTTCTACTGAGAGCTGTCTTCCAACATAAGGTTCTCTGCTTTGGAACTTCAGCTCAGCCACTAGGGCGCCTGTCATTGTGTTGGTGTGATTGCATTTACACAGTGCATGTAATCTGGGCTTCCTTAGCCCCAAACACTCCAGTGCAGAATCATAGGCTGTAGCCATCACTTAGTTATACAAATACTTCTAAAACTATATGATACCAAAAAAAATAAATAAATAAAAATAAAGAGAGAGAGGGAGATTGCCTTTATCAAAGTTCCTTTGGATTTTAACTGCAAAGTGTTGTTGAGCAGCTCTGGTTTCCTTTGGATATGAATATATACATTTCTTTGCATGTAACTTGGATTTCAGGCTTGAACACCAAGCTCTTGTTTTCCACAAAAATCATAGCCAAATGACACACGTATGAAACAGTTTATTCTTTTTATCTGAGACAGAATCCTTGAATTTGGGACTTGAGCTGCGACTTTCCTGTTTGCTCTTCCCACCCCTCTTGTCACCTCACTCCTTTTTCCCACGTGGCCTCCAAGAGGTCATGGTCTCATAGGAGCAGGTGGACAAATACCAGTTGGTCGCCAAGCAGTGCTGCTGTAGATGGAGCCAGCCAAGAGCTAAAGGACATCATCAGGGAGGACTTCCTGGAAGAAATTGGCTCTACATTCAGTTCTGGGGACAGAGTAAGAGTCAGCCAGGGGAAGGAATCAAGAGGGTGACTCAGGTGACAGGAGCAGCCTGGGTAGAGGCCTGGAGGCTTGTGGGGTGGGGACTCGGGGAGACTGCCCTGTGTGGTCCAGGGTGGTGGGTGACCCTGCTTTGAAGGACACTGGAGAGGGCCTAGGGGTGGAGGGCTTTGGAGGAGCTTGGTTTTTACTAGAACTGACACAGAAGAGGCAGTGAAGGGTGTCAGCAGGAAGTGACCCTTAGGAGAGCAGCTCTGCCTGTCCTTTTGAGTCCCACCCCTTCATTCTTTTATTCACAACACACGCAATTCTGAGTGTCTAGGGGAGAGGGGGTGGACCCACAGTAGTAAGCAAAATGTACTTGCTTCTTGAGAGCTTAGCAGTGTCAGAAGTTGACTTAGATTAAAATGTTTTATTAACACAGCAGGGCACCTAATCCAAAGTGCGGAGGTTGGAGGGAAGGAAGACTTCCTTGACAAACAGTTAAAATGAGCCTGGAGGCTAGTGGGAAGTAGCAGCAGGTCACGGGGCCCCTGAGGTCACTGGGGACCTGGTACTGAGGTGAGGATGGACAAGCAGGGTCGGGGGTGGGGCTAGAACTCTACCAGGGAGCCTCTGATGGGTTTGAAGTGGGGGAGATGTAATCAAATTTGTGCTTTGGGAAGGCTGCCTTGGCTGTGTGTGTGTGTGTGTGTGTGTGTGTGTGTGTGTGTGTGTGTGTGTAGCGGGGAAGAGGGGGAGGGTGTCACCAACTGGGAGGGTCATTAGAAGACCATTCACAGGCTCGGAGGCCACCAGTGGGAGAGGGGCGTCGGGACTGCTTGGGGACCGCAGGGGCAGAGTGGATGCCGGGTTTCCTTGTGTGGAGGGCTTGTTAGCGGGGTCGCTCTAGCGACACCTTGTGGCTGGAAGTAAACAGATGGAGGCCACCAGGTGGACTTTCCTCTTCTCTCCTTCCCTGCCTTGTGTGATGATCTTAGCTCTGCCAACATATGGAACAGAAGAGCTAAGTTCCAGAGTAGCCCAGGACTTTGCTGGGCTCGTTCAAGTGAGAGCAGATAGGATTTAGGCTTGTGTTGAGATCTGTAAGTTAACTTAGCTAGAAACGTCCTGTCTTTTGGATTTTCATAGGGGTAGTAATTCTTGATAAAGATTGCTTTCTTGGTGAGAGGAAATTTAATACAACTGATGTCTTTCTCAAAAAATATCTTATCTTTTAAGAAATTTAATATTCAAAATAATAGGAATATTTTAAAATGATAAACTAAGGCTTTCGTGTAGTTTCTTTGGTTTCTGAGTTGATGTGTAGGTAGACCCTTTGCATTACATAATAGCACATCTTTGACAGTATTTAAAGAGCTGTTAGTGAGCGCCCCCAATTTGAAAGCATCATTAAAGCTTGCTCTGAAATAGTGAAGTCATATAGGTCTTGTTTGCAGAAGCCAGATATTTGGTTTATAATCTGCAGCATAGCTCCCTTTATAAAATAATAATAGATTCAAAATTAACAAAGTGGAAAATAATTGATTTTTTTTAAAAAATGAAACATAAACTTTCTTGTGCTATTGTTGCAACTGGAAATTTTGAAAAGAAAAATCCTATTGTAATATCATCTAAGTGAAATACATATATGTCTGTCACATTTGAATAGTAACTGCACAGTGGTTTTTGAAGTCAGGATCATTCCAGCTCAGATACTGGCAGTGATGGTTGCTGGTTTTCAATGGAAGAGCCTAAATTTGCTTTCTTAGCTTTATTCTTTTCTTTTCTTATATTTTCTTTTCTTTTCTTTTCTTCTCTTTTCTTTTCTTTTCTCTCTCTCTCTTTTTTTTTTTTTTTTTTTTGGGTAGTGCGAGGGTTGAGTAGTGCTGTGCCAGCATGATTTGGGGGCAATTTGTGGGCAGATGTCGTGCAGCAGCAGTGAGATATTTCCATGCATTTTACTTTCCGGACATCACCAGGGAACATGTGTGGTTTGTGCCTGCAGGATGGGATGCTGCAGGACTCCCTGGTCCATCAATGTTATGTCTTGGAGCTGCTCCGGTCAGTGAATGATTTTCTGTGGCTTGGAGCTAATGTGGTCTGATGCAGATGATCAGATGTGTAACTAAAGTACTGTTACTTGAAATAAGAGAAAAGCTAGCAAAAATGTCTCTAAAATACAGGATGAGGGAGGAGAATTGGCTGAGCTGCTTGCAGTGGGGAATATTCTCAGGTGACTCCCTCACTGTGTCTCCTGTCACTATCCCCCACAGCCCTGCATGGCAGTCCTACTGAAGCAACCATGCACTTTCTCAGAAACGCGCTGAATTTCCTTGTGCCTCTGATTGTTCACTTTTTTTTTTGAAAGCACATCTTGCCCTTTGCTTAAATGCCATCCCTGCTAGCCACCACTTACACTCATTCTTCTGGACCTCATCCATATATAGCTGCTGAATGAAAGAACAAAATGTAGTATCTCCATTTAGTGGAATATTATTCAGACATAAGAGTGAATAAAAAAGAAAAAATAAATAAAGGGGAATATGAAAAAAGCCATCTGCTCTGGGTAGTCCACCCTGACTGCTCAACCTGGCCTTTTCCCTTTGAAACCCCATCCCTTATACCCCACTCTACTATTTTTGATAGTATTTACCACCTTCTAATAAAGTTTAACATTTTCAAAAAAAAAGAGACATGCTGATACCACTTCAACATGGGAAAGCCTTGATAACAGCACGTTAACTGAAAGGAACCAGACACAAACAGCCACATATTGTTGATTTCAGTGATCTTAGAAATGCCCAGAATTGGCTCATGCAGTGGCAGAGAGCAGATGATGGTTGCAAGGGGCTGGGTGGAGGGGGGTTGTGGAGTGACTGCTAGTGACAGGGGTGTTCTATTGGGGTGATGAAGTGTTCTGGAAATAGATGGTGGTGAGGGCTGCACAACCGTGAGTGTGCAGAAGACTGCTGAGCGCTGTCTCTGGGAGTGCTTGTTGTTGGGGGGGCTTTATTTTGTTCTCATCCTGTAATGTGAAGGGTCATCTTGTGCTGAGACCATTCAACTCCTGTGAGTGGTAAGGCTAAGAGACTTTGCAGAGTCATGTTTCTTTTTTCCCCCTTGCTGAGTGTAGGCAAAAATGGTTTAAGCCTGAGAAAGTGCTCCATATGCAGAAATGTCTTTCAGTTTTGGCTGGTGTAAAAATCTTGTGAGCTTTTTAATCATTTAGGACAGTCTGTAGAGGGAAACAGCCTGTGAAGCCTGGGTGAGACTTGGAAGAGCCGCGGTACCCTCCCAGACACGGGTGGGGATTTCACCCCCATTCAGGCAGTGAAGGGCCAAGACCCGTGAGAGGAGTTGACAGTCATGAATATTTATGTGTATCCGCTGCTTCATCTTGGATATTAATTTCTAGCTGAGTCATTTTGTGGCGGCAGCCTCATTCTACATCAGGAATTTATAGTATCTGCTCTTTGAGGTGAAGAGCTGACAGACTTGATTATTTAACAGTCTATCTTGTATTGATATCTCAGATTCCTTTGTCAATCGCAAAACAGCAGAAATACAGACGTCCTTTAATGCCGATGTGACCTGGAGCAGGTTTAGTTTCTGTACCTCAGTGACCTTATCTGCGTGTGGGGAAGATGATAACAGTGCTTCCCTCAGAGGGGCTGGTGAGAGGAGACTGAGAAGCACAAATGGAAGACTTACACGAGATGCTCATGAATGACAAAATTTAGTGCTCTCAGCCTGGTGAGGCCTCAGGGGCAGAGATGTCAGAACAGAGCAGTCCTAGCCGGAGTTCGATCCGCATTGGCAGGTTTTATGATCACTATCACCACTGTGGGTTATCAGGTAGTTTTAAGACTTGGTAATATGAATTCATGAATAATGTTAAAGACTAGACAACTCAGATCCGGTTTACATAGTTCTCAAGATTTCCTGTGAGAAATGGATATTTTTTCCCCATCTTAAATCTGAGTGGATTCTCTAAAAAAATTCTGTAGTCCTCCATCTTTTTCCTTTAATTCTCCTTTTTTTTTTAATAAAAGTTTTTAAATGGAGTTACTGGGGACTGAACTGAGGGCCTCATGCGTGCTGAGCACATACTCTCTCAACTGAGGTATACTCTGCCCCATAATTTTTTTAAACTTTACTTTCTTAGTATTCAGAGGTTAGAGGCCTCTAATTCTTTTTTTGGAGACTTGTCCATACACCGGTAAATCTAAAATTAATGGACAAAATTTGGTTTATTAAAAAAATCATTAGAACTTTTATCAATCCATTCAAAAGGAAATGCTTATTGAGTTAAAATGTTTCTCCTTTATGGTGATTTCTAATTTTTGGTCTAGCTTAACTTATTAAAAGTAATCCTCATCATCATAATGACCAAGCTTGCTGTGAGTGGACACCTACCAAAGGCTAAACTGTTTTTCTCATGTTTTACTTCAAAGCAGGTGTTTGACGGTAGGTATCAATGTCTCCTTTTTGCAGCTGAGGGATTGAGAGGTGGGCAGCTTGTCCCAAATCAAACGCAGCTGGCGGTGCCTAGCTCGGTGCTGGAACCCAGGCTGCACAGGATGCATTCTCAATTTCTCCTCTGATCAGCCTCCCGTTGAGTGGTTTCCCGAACTCCTGTGAGTCCATAAATGACCGATTTTGGCGATCTCAGCCTGATGAGGCCTTCAAAGGAGAGACACCAGTGAGAATGTGAGACAGAGTGGCATAAATTAAAATTGTACATTTTCACAAATGTTGCATTCTCAGGTAATGACTTAAATAGTTTATGTTTTCTTTATATTAGTGCTATGTAAGCACTAAAAACAAAACATTAAAAATGATTATAGTGCAAAATAGGAGTGGGCTTTGAAAGTCCAATCATTGCTAATGATGTTGCTTGTTTTTCTCTAGTGGTGCTTATTGACAGAATAATTTACAATGACTGAATTTGTTTTATGTATGTAGTCTTAGTATGGAGGAAAAGTTTGTCAGTGCATATTGAAAGTAAAATCTTTACTCTTTTCTTTCCTGATGATAAATATGTACGTTGTTTCCATGGCTTAAGTATATTTCCTCATTTGTGAAATTTGAGTGATGCCGTTTACCATGTCTGACTGTGAGAGGTAGACGCCTTGTATACAAAGCATCCAAGAGCTGCTTAGTAAAAATGTGCTGTCACAATGACAGATAGTTTAGAAGGATCAACTGTGAATACTAAAGAGGGTGGCTTGTTTCTGATGCATATTCAATATGGATATATATGAATATGGCTTAAAGTAACAAGGATTCAGGGTTTTGTGTGTGTGTGTGCGTGCAGTATGAAGTTTTAATGAAATCTGTATCATTCTATTGAGACAGGGACTAGTTAAATTGACTTAAGCAGACGACCTTGAAGATTATTTACACAGAATGTGTATTGTTACAACTCAGTGTTCATGCTGCCGTGTAACTATACACTCAGACATTTAAATTCGTAGGACTCTGACCAGAAGCATTAAGTTTAGAAAAATCCACATTGATCATTTTCAGGGAATAAGCTTCTCTCTTTTGTGATTAAAGAAAATTTTGATTTATTTTTCTGCACTCTTAATAGGTTTTAAAATATCAAAACATTGATTTGACATGTCAGCTTTTTTAATAGAAAAAAGCTCATGCTGTTTTAATATGTAAATAAATGTTTTTGTATTTCAATACACTTCTATGATTTCCTGGCTCTTTGAGAAGTATTTTGCAAGATACTTAGATTACCTCCTGTTGGAAAAATACAGACATGACTTTTATGAATATAGGCCTAGTACAGGTCTGTTGGTTTTTGCTACAGTGCAAGACATGAGGACTAGGAGAGCAGTATGTGCTACATAAGCTTTTAGTTATCTGATTCTTGTTTCTGATCCACAGGCAATTTTTGTGTTGCACCTTTCCAGGCAACCAGGAAGGCCTTTTAAGCCATAGGTGGAGCTGTTACACCTTCTTACAGTCTTAACTTTCCTGTTTGTAAAGGAAGTCTTAAACAACGTTTTTTTTTTTTTTTGATTCCTTTGCTTAGTGCTTCAGGGTAGCACAATGTCCATTATGTCTGACTACCTGGAACTATTATTCTGCTTATGTCTTAGTTTTATTCTATCATCTCGCTGTGAACATTTCAGACTTCCTGTGCAAACAGTTGCAACATCGGACTTTTCTTGCAGTGTTAGAAACCAGTGAGCCGGGATTTTATAAAAGAGCTAGAAGCGGCCTCTGGAGCACCTTAAAGCTGAAAAGTGTACTGAGTTCCCTAAGTATTATCCCCACCGCTGTGTGTCAATGGGTGGTAGGAGATTTGGTACATATACAAAGGGGTGTGGTGTTTTGACTTGGGTTTGTGTGCACGCGCTGCCACTGAGCTACGTGATCCTGAGTCAGTTCGTTCTGAGTTTTTCCCTCGTCTGTGAGATGGGGACACTCATTTCTGTTTTGTAGAATTGTGAGAATTAGAAATTATGTAAAGTGTTTAGCACAGTGTGTATGACAAGAGGGCT
Organism: Vicugna pacos; assembly: GCF_048564905.1. Lineage (NCBI taxonomy): Eukaryota > Metazoa > Chordata > Mammalia > Artiodactyla > Camelidae > Vicugna > Vicugna pacos. Next base: position 78,420,614 of record NW_027328740.1, on the reverse strand, counting down.
CATAATCTTAACTGCTATTTGGTGTGAAGCCATCATTTGATAGTCTTTGGCAATTACTGAGAAACAGGAAAATAAGAAAAGCTGGTTTTATGATGAAAGATATTTGAGGAGGTTCCATAGTTCCTATACACATAATTTAGCATCAGCAGAGTCAGGACAGTTACACAGTCGCCCTGAACCAATGTTAAGCCACAGAATTTTTGTTACTTCATATATGTTGGGGCTTAAGGGGACCCAATACTTATACACATGTTGTGTCCAGCAGCCAACTGAGAGATGACAAAGAAGAACAGGCAGGCGATAAATGTCTCCTTTATTACTGATGAAGCCACGTTCTCCATGAAATTCAGGGCTGTGGGAGAGTGAGTGTCATGACACTATGTCCCAGAATTAGAGACTTACGCAGTCCCAGGTAACTCTGGTCCACAGCGAGCATTCCCTTGAGAGATTCTGACCCATAATGCACAGGACTGTCTTGCCATGGAACTGAGCATCCCGGCTGCTTCCTAAGGGTGGCCAACACTGGAGGGGAAGGAAAGCTTTCATATGCCCTGCTTGTCTCCCCGGACTCACACCTCAATCTGTTAGTGTGAGGAGGGCTAGCCGTGGGCCAGTGGTCAGGAGTGTGAAGGGAGAAGCAGTCTCCCATGGACCAGAGGAGTGGGGAGGAGGGAATCCCCCCTCAGTTTAAACAGGTGGTGGCTTGAAACAGAAGGGTGCTCCTCAAGAGTTTATAAGAGGGGAAATAAGTATTTCCTTTGGGACTCAGAATAGTCATGAAACACAGAAGATGATTAGATGGGAGACTTGTAAATCACTTTCTTATTAAATTGAAATTTGTTGGGCACCAAAAATGTGCTACATTCTTTTCTGAGAGTTTTACAGAAATGAATCCTCCAATTTTCACAACAAGTGAGTAAGAAAGATTTGATTGTTATCCCAGGTTTACAGTGTGGAAATTGAGGCACACAGAGGGTAAGTAATTTGGCCAAGGTAACAGAGCTAGTAAGTGGCAGAGCTGGGATTTAAATCCTGGCTATCTGGTTTCCAGGCTCCCAGGGATGGGCTTTGGGTGTTTACAGGTATCTGCATCCCTGGATCTCTGTACCTCTGCATCAGTTAGACCAGAAAGGACAGGGAAAGTGGAGTTATACAGGTGCTCACAGTCGTGTCTCAGCCACTGTCCATGGAGTGTGCCCCGTGATTGGCATTAATTGTTTTCCAGGCAGTAGATCTGTTCTTATAACAGAAATTTAGTCCATTGAGTTAATCTAGAAACCCCTCCTACTCTGCTTCTGTCCACGCTTGCCATGTGACTGCCTGCCCGAGATTGGGCCGTGGAGGAGAATCTGTACTCATGGTTGAACTCTGATATTTCAATCTGGTTTGTAGTTTCACATCTCCTGTTACATTAATAAATTAAATTTCTGGTTTTCTTGCATCAGTGTGTCATAAGTTTGCTTAATGTGAAACCAGTCCATGGGAGCCGAGGGGTGCTGACGGTATAATTTCTGAGCATGTGGCATTTCTACCCGTGCAGAAATGGCTGGAGGATGTCCACCTTCCTCACTGATTTCTCCCAGCAGCAGGGTCCTCTCCCACCCCCGGATGTGAGGATGGGATCTCTCTGAGTAGGCCATTCAGAGGCCGAGTCCACCAATCCGAAAATGATGAAGTACCTGGAAGTGGGTTTAATAGAAGACAAGGGCTTCCAGGTTGTCAGATGTGCTGTTCGAGTCCATTTGGTGAAAAGCTGTCCACTGTCTGTGGTTGAGCTGCTTCTTTGCTGTTTAAAAGTCTGTATTACATGAAGGGATTTTAAAAAGCAGAAAGGTGTGATTTCAGGTGGTACATCCGCACCGGTGAGTAGTGCTGGATGACCGCCTGTGTGAGGAATAGACAGAGTCTTACAAACTTCATAAAACAGCTTTTAAAGCTCTTCCATCTGAGTGCACTTCGTATGGGGTCCAGTTCATGACTGGTCGCGCTGAGAGGGCACGTAACTGATGATGGCAGAAAGGACACGGAGGCATCAAAATGGTCCCAGACATTTTCTCTGTTTAGAGGATGGGGCACAGAGTAATATATTTGAGATGGTTTTTCATTGAACACTTTTGAGTATTTTCTAGGACTCCCCAATCCCCCATGGTTCCATGCAGCTGGGTGTCCCCTCAGTGCAGCTCTGTCAGCGCTTGCCCTGGGCTGACGCGGTGTCACGGGGAGCAGGACGGTCAGTGTCCCCGGCTCCTCCGAGCTCCGTCTCCTCATCCGCAGAGCCGGGTTTCTCATCCGTGTCTACTTAGTAGGATTGCTGAGAATCACACGTGATGGTTGTCAGGTGTGATTTGTGGTTGTCTCTGTGATTGGCGTATAGTCAATATTTGATAGAAACTCTTGTTTTTTATTATAATTGTGGCTCCTAGATTGCAGTGGTTTTTAGTCTGCATTTATTTTTTTATATAAATTTATTCTTATTTTTAAGTAAGCACTTGTATTTATTTATTTTCATGAAGGTACTGGGGATTGAAGCCAGGAACATGTGCGTGCACAACAGGTGCTCTACAATGGAGTAATACCCACCCTCCTTGTCTGCACTTAAAAATAAATATTTCAATACACAAAATATTTCTTAAACACCATCATGGGTCCTATTTTCTGCATAGACAATTGAATACATATGCCATCTCAATAAGAATAAATGTCATAGGGACATACCTTTCTAAATCTGTTTACATGTTTTAAAACGATCATAGCTAGTGAAAAACACGAGTCTTGGATCCACTACTTCTTAGGGTCTGCTTTGCCATCATGGGGAATTACATTCTACAGAGAAGGCTAATTGGATCTCATTGATATTTGGATGATTTTGCAATGTTCAAGGCTTTCAAAAGCTGACCGTTTTGTATTTTAAACTAACTACAAAGTTATCTTCTAGAAGTTGTAAGTCCTTAGCTTGTGAAGTGCCCAGTAATTCAGTTTGTATATGTCTGTGTCTCTGTGAACGTGTATGTGTGTGATTTCAGGAATGTAGCAATAAGTTCCATATAGCCTTCTGAAATCTTTCTCCTCCAGTTCAAGGTGTAGGTATATATTTACACAAATAAATTGATACTCTTTTGTGATTTGGCATATTGGTGGGAATAAGAGGTTCTCATAATTGTTTCAGAAGGGTTGGGGAGCATGAGCTTAGAAAATGGGAGGAGATAGAGGCAGGGAGGTTCTTTAAACTTTGTGCAAGATGAGAAACAGTAGCTTTTCTTTTTTCTTCTAAAGCAAACTGGCACTGAATTGTAACATACTAATACTCAGAATTGCTTTTCTGATCAGAGACAAGTGCCTCAGATTTTTCAAGGCAACATGAATGATGAAATGTGTTTTAGCAGTTATCTTTAAAAGTAGTTTTATTTTTCAAGTATAAGTCTATAGACTGTTCTTTTTTTCCAGCTGTACAAGAATTTCTCATTGATCCAGGTACGTGATCAATGTGTTTAGTTTCTTTGGGTTATTTATTTTTTTTAAGTGCTTGATTCATTCTGGTGTGAATGAATGTTTAAAATTTCTGGATTTTGATCTTTAAAACTTGCTGATTTATCAGAACTGCAAAAAACCTGATGTTTGTTCCTTGTTTGGTGGGGCAACCTATTGATTTATGTTGTCTGTTATAGAGGGAAATTCTTCCTCTAGCCTGTAGATAATTAAGTGAATGGTTTGCAGTGTGCCTTAAAAATTATTTGAATGCATTGAGCATGTTTGTCCAGTGAATTTTGGATTGAGTCATAATAATGACTTTGCTTTGATTCTGTGGCTTTTGTCCTCTCCACAAGAATTTGAATTCTGTTGCATTTTGTATTCGTGTTCTTAACAGGGGAAGGAATTTTGCATTTTTTACAGAGGTGGGTTTTCCTATCCCCTCTGAATTCCTTCTGTAATTGATACAGCGAAAATCTGTTATTGCAGTGCTTAATTATTTCATAAAAAATTTTTTGGCTTAATCAGAAACAATGACAAAGAATGATAATAAAAAATACGAAAACCTTCCTTCCTTTGAAGAATAGAAATGAGGTGGTCAGGCTCACGCATGCTTTGTACCTGACACACTTACTCTCATGTCATTGTGTATCATGAGTCGGAGATGGAGTTGCTTCAGGTTTATAGATTTTTGTTTTAACATTTGTGTTGAATTCATTCTCTAGGCATGATGATTCCTGTTGCCTTTGTGGAAAGTGTAGATGAAGGGAAACAAATGCTTTGTTTTGTTTTCAGGAGGCCTGAGATGCTGATGAGAAAAGAGTAGAGGGTGGGCTGAGGAAAATAGTGATAGACCCTCACCTCCAGGCTGAAATTGATGAACAAAGAAATCAATTAAGTGTATTGGTATTTGACTAATAGAAGTCAGACAGCCCAGACTGTCTAGTTATACCCAAAGGAAAGTACTGAATTCACCTGCAGAATTAGGTGCTTTACCATGTAGAAGCAGCTTAGAGCAATCAGAAAAATCAGTCTTATGATGAGATATAAAAAGAATATAATATCTTTTATTTCTGAAACTTTTCTACATTAAGTTGTGTAGAGCTAAAATTAAGTTTCAAGCACCAGGAGTTAAGAGTTTAGGTGGTTCTGTGGGATCGTTATTCAGGGATGTGTCTAGACCCTGCTGGAGTGGCCGAAGCTGGCAGGAAAAGATCCAGAGCCAGGATTTGTCATCCTAGGATGTCCTCCATAATGGTTCCATGTGGGAGCCCATGATTGAGTTAACAAGTTGTAACACATCGCAGCCGCCTGTCAAATTTAAGAAAAAAAATGTGCTTATTAACTGCTTTAAAGCAAACACCTGTGCATCCTCACTCCTGTCTCCTTGCCATAAAAAGCAGAGACAATGCCTTGCTTGCATATTTGAGGTTATAGATAGCACACTGCTTATTGCAGAGCAATGACCCAGGCCCTCAGCTATAAACGCCAGGCCTGCATGGTGTTAGATAGTCTATTATCCCCAAAACAGGGACCAGGCTGGTCTGGTGGTCTGCTTTGTAATGAACATGTCTAAAAAATGTATCTTGTTGCCCTCAGCCCATGACTTCCCTAAAGGTAAACTAAGCCTTAGTACTCATGGTGGAGTCTACAATCTCTGTCTCATCCCTTCTTTCCCCAAGTTCCTGCCTACTATCTCACAACTGTTATTGACTTTTTACTTTGATTATACACAATAAATATGGGAGCATTTGAGAGACTCGTGGATTTGGCTCCCTAATCCCTCTCGCTTTCTTTCCTTTTTCCGCAGTCTTGAGAAATTCATTCCGTGTCGGTAAGACTTCCGCCAGCCAGAACCCACAGTTCCAGGTGAGAAGGATGCAGGCTTTATCCCTCCTACCCGAGGGAGAGAGAGGAGATAATTGAGATATGCTCCCCTGTGGTCCCTTCCTGCCCCAGGGCCACTCCAGTTCACCTGCAGCCTTCTGGCCTCTGCTCACAGGGCCTCTGTCCCAGGATTGACCGCAGCCTTTTATTCCCTTGTCAACATTCCCTGTGCCTTTCAGAGGTTGCTCTCTTCTCTGCAATTCAACCCTGGCAGATGTGATGGTGGTCAGCGTCCTGATGGTCAGTTACTTGGGGACTCCCAGGAGCCATGCTGATTCTCCTGAGTCATTCGGGGTTACAGAACTGTCAAGCACTGCAGGAAGCCCATTCACGTGAGTTCAACACAGCATTACATCACTTTCATTTTATTTTTGAATTTTCAGTGGAGAAATTATTTGTAGCACACTGTTCCAGATTTTAGGCCGCCTGCTTTCCTCACCACCATTTCCTTGTTGGCTCTGGTGCTTGTTTTAAGAACCAGGTTTCTTCTCTGGTCATTTGTAGCAGCTGGGCTTGCCGAATCCTTGATTTGCATTTGAAGCAGAATGCTTCTTCGTGATGTCAAACTGATTTTCCTTGTCATGTCTGAATATTTCTTGTACACTCAGCAACAGTTTCAAGTGAAATGCTCTTGTCCAATTTCGGTTAACTTATATTTGCTGATCTCCTGCTTTCATGCTGAGGGCAGTTTCTTCTTCCTGTAATAAATGTTAGCAATTTGCATTTACTATGGAAGTTACTAATCCGAGGTGCTTTTGTTCTTAACAGTTTTAATACAAATCACCCATTAAAATGTACAGCGGATTTTACTCTATGCCCAGAAATGTGCATCCCAGTCAATCTTAGAATATTTTCTTCCCCCCAACAGGAAACCCAGTACGCATAAGCAGACATTATCAACTTCCCCATCCTCCCCAAGCCCCAGGGAGCCACTCTTCTGTCTCTGTGGATTTGCCTGTGCTGAACATTTCATGCAATTCGAGTCACTTCATGTAAGTGGAACCGTCTATTTTGACTGACTTCTTTCACACTGAGTAACGTTTTCAATGTTTGTCCATGTTGTGGCCTGAGTCAGTACTCTATGCTTTGCTATTGCTGAATAATATTTCACTGTATGGCTGGGCCCCTTTATTTACCCATTCATCACGTGATAGTCATTTGGGTTGTTTCTGTTTTTTGGCTCTGAAAATTAATGGCGAAAAGTAATGGTGAATATTCCTGTAGGAGTTTTTATGTTAACATTTGTTTTCAGTTCTCTTACTTGTGTGCCCAGGAAGCAGAATTGCTGGATCATTCAGAAGCCAAATGTTCAACTCTCTGAGGACGTGCCAGGATGTTTTCCAAAGTGGTCACGCTGTGTTACATCCTCACCAGCAATGGCTGCGGGCTCTGCTTCCTCTGTGTCCTCATTAGTGCTTGTTAATCTTTTTTTGATTTTAACCTATTGTAGTGAATGTGAAGCGGTTTCTCCTAGTTGTTTTGACTTGATTTCCTTTAGAGCTAATGTTATTGAACACCGTTCCATTGTGCTTATTGGCCATTTGTATATTTTCCTTGAAAAATATCTTTTCAGATTCTTTTTTCATTTTTTAATTGAGTTGCCTTTTTATTGTTGAGCTGTGGAATTTTTTTTTGATACACAAATTCCTTATCAGATAAATGATTTGAAAAAATTTTCTCCTGAGTGTTGTTTTTTCACTTTCTGGATGGTGTCTTTTGAAGCAAAGTTTTAAAGTTTAATGAACTCCAATTTATCTCTGTTTTCATTTTTCCTTGTGCTTTTGGGGTAATATTTAATATCTGATGTATTTTATTAAAACTTGTATATATAAAATAACTTAATTCTTAGGACCGTTCTAGGAGATGGGTGCGGTTGTTGTCCCCAGTCTATGCATCGGAGACTGAGATGCAGAGAATTTGACTGACATATTAGTGTCAAAGCTACCCAGTGCTGTGGGAATTCAGACCCTCATGTTTTTCCCTAGCATCTGAGCTCAACACCACCATGCTCCAATCTTTCCAGGAAACGTTAATGAAAAAATCTTTACTTTTTTGATTTCTTGTTAGATTTTTTTCTTATTGGGGACCTCAAATTCTCATTTTCTTTTCGGATATCAGTGTCGATTTATTTTAGGTCTCATGTAGGGAGAAGCATTGCTATCAGTTAACTTCTTTATTACTCACTCTCCAGTGATGATTGTTGCTAGTTGATCTAATCAAGTCATGCTTAAGTCTTTCCTGCTCATGACACTAACAGCAGAGTCATGACTTATAGAATGCTCAAAGAAGAAAGTACTTGATTGATTTTATTTTGCCAACCAATCAAACCAATCAGATAAAACCCTGGTGTTGACACAGACTATAAGCCCTCCAGAATAGGGTCACTGTCTTCATTGTGTTTCATTTGTTGGGTCACAGTGTCTGGATAGTGCCTTGCTCTCCAGCAGTTTTGTGAGGATACGGTGCTCGTGAATCATTGTAAGGACAGAATTTTGACAACAGACTGTGTTGTTCATTTCACGACGGAAAAGGTAATATAGAATTACTGTTCAGATCTGTTTTAAGATTAAGCTTTGAATTTTGAGAATAGTTCAAGAAGCCATACAAAGCTCTTTTTCACTAATTTTAGATCTATCTTAGACACATTATGTTTACATAGCAGAGTAACTTATCAAGTAGATTTGACAAAAGGAGTGTTATATTGATTATTTGTTTTAGTTGAAATATTCTACCAGGGATAAAGTCATAAGTGCCCATAAATGAACAAATATATTTGTATTTAAATGCAACATGGGAGCAGACTACATATGTTTCTATATAATATATATGACTGTGTGTTTTAATCTTTCTGTCAGTGTTTTAATAGTTTTTCAGCAATTTTGTAACTTTAGAATTCTTCTATGGAAATCACCCCCAATTCTAGTGCAGTTTGTACTGTGTATCCTGTCTTATGCATGGGATTCCACTGTCCCCTCAGTGAGGAATTTCCTCTCCTATTGTGTTAGGAGCAGAGTTAAAGGAACTGTGATTTCTAGGCCTTTGCTCTCCATGTGTTTGCAGTTGGCTCTCAGTCACGATTTTCCCTTTCCAGAGTTTTCATTGTTAAATTAGAATTTCTGAAAATAACTATTAATATGTTGCATTGGTCTCCCTAGAAACTTGACGTCTTTGTGCTTTTCAGTTTTCAATTTATGAAAAATGCAAATGCACTCTTGTTTTTAAGTTGTCCTTTTTCAATAGATATTTATCTCTTAATTGATAGAATAATTTTTCCCAATGAATGAATTGGTGTGCATGTTTTAAAGGATAACTTACTTTTTATTTTTCTTATTGTAACAGTAATATTCATTGTAGAGAATTTAGTAAATAAGGATTAACACAGTAATAACTTCACAATGGCCTCTAATCTCACCTGGAGATACAGTTGTAAGGTTTGAAATTGAGAATTATAAGTCCTCTCAAATTTTTCTTTTTCAAGTACGTAGAGGTTACTGAGATCCTCGAATTCCCATATGAATTGTAGCAGCAGATAGTCAGTTTCTGCAGAGGAGCCCGCTGGGATTGTGATCGAGACCACGTTGAATATACGGATCGATCTGGGGAGCACTGCCATTCCAAGAGCACTTTCTTTTGATAGGGGAATGTGTGTGGAGTGTCTGTCCTGGTATTTAGGTCTTCTTTAACTTTTTTTTTCAACAATGCTTTGAGTTTACAGAGTATTATTTTACTTTAATTATCTTTGCCTTTATATTGAGGACAAGTGTGCAAGGTACCGGGATCAGAAGTGTATTTGAGCCCCGCAACTTGCTGCCACCATGGACGCTGCGCTCTTGCTTCACCCGCTGTACAATCTTGCACAGAATACGACCTCAGTAACTCTCTCTTGAATGAATGATTATATGATTGTTGGATGATGCTTGAGAGTCCTTGTGATGATTTTTTTCCCCAGCCTTTCCCCAGTTCTTAACTATGCCCTTTCTCTTCCTAAACTCCAGCCTGGGTTTCAGCCTGCCTGTGGCATTGATTTTCCTTGTCTATGGACTCTTCCTTTCACTGGTTCCCGATAATGTTACATGTGGGCTGTGGAAACTTGCTAGATGTCAAGAAAGAGCTAATCCATTGTAGGCCAGTATTTTTAGAGTTTGTTATTGTTTTATTGATTGAAATTAAATGAGGCTGCCCCCTGAGCCCTCCCGTGAGCACTTTTGACCTTCCTACAGCTGATACTGCTCTAGTTGCTGCATGTGCCCTTTCCCCAGCCTTGATTTTGTAATTGAATAAGTCACCATCACTGGAGCCCTCTCTTTAAAAGATAAAGAGAACATTTGCTCCTTTTCCCTGTTTGGAGACTTCGATGAGATGAGATCCCAGATAAAGAATGGAGCCCCACCTCTTTCTGACCCCCGCTGTTTCCGTTCCTTTCTTCAGGGGAAAAGAGTACAATTCAACAGTATAAAGATTGATTGTGAGCTAATGAGATAGACAAGACAACCGATCATTTATTAAATAACCTTTCATGATAGAAACAAATGTATTATACACACAAACAGCACACAAAGCACTGTAGTACCATGGTTACAATCGTGGGTCCGAGTTCGTGTCCTGCTCTGGAGAGACCAGTCCTGTGAGATGGAGAACTGGTAAGTCGGCTTAGCCTCTCCAGAACTGGTTTTCTGTCCTGCAGAGACGGGGCTCGCTAGGCGTCCCCCCCGTAGAGGTGCTGTGGGGTGTAAATGATGCGCATGGGCAGCCTGAGCACAGCTGCTCATTCCTCGTAAGTGCAGGGTAGCATAGCTTTTTCGGTGATGGCTTTATGACCGCCCCATGTAGACTGTCAGTGCTCTGAAGGGATGCCTTGTGGTTTGGAGATGGGATTCTCACTTCTGTAAATACCCAAGTGTAGTGTTATTGGGCCCTGCTGATTTCAGTCTATTCTTTAGAAAGTACATATTGTAGATATATTTTTCAAGCATGCGTGCTTTTTTTCTTTTACTATTTAAAGTTCTACCCTCTCATCTCTTGGTATTACTTTTCATGGAATCCAGGAAACAGTCCTAAGCTACCTGCCTCTTCACACTTTTCCGTGGTGGTTTCCTTCCCTGATTAGAAGAGGGTTTTGCATAGGAAATTTTATTTGTTCCCCTTTTCTTGGAGTCTCTCTCTCTGTCTGCCCATCTCTCACCTCTCAATCTGTCCATTTCTCAACCCACTGCTTCTTCTGACATGTTCCAAAACGCATTTCAGGTAGCTTACAGAAGAACAGATACCAAATAAACAGGTGAGAAAATGGGGCCCAGTTCAGACAGTGAGGCTAGGAGGCGAGCCTGTGTGAGGATTGCAGGCGTGAGACACATGTCTCTGCCATGTGACTTATAAGATCGACAGCAGCAGTGTGCTTCAAGCTCCCAGCAGACACAGGGAAGCAGGATTTGAGGGAGATGCTTACTGGCTGTGAAATAAATAAGTGACTTAGGAGAAGCCCAGCCTTTCCAGCTACTAAGGCTTAGGAGAATATTTTGAGTGTCTTCCAAAATCAGAGTATGGCATCTTTTCTTTTTCAGAGTTCTATGTATAGTTGGTTACATTCTATACCTGGAAATTTCTCCAAAACTGCTTCCCACGTGAGTCCCATGGCTCGGGGATTGGGTGGTTCTGCTCATTGATGGGGGTTGGCCAGAAACAGAAAATGAGAGCCTCAAAGGGGCCTGGGATTTGTCAGTTATGTTTTGTCAGTGCTGTAGGGTTCAAGAAATGCTTTCACCGTTTCTCTCCATCTGAGGCGGCAGCGTAATCTCTTACCAGCATCAGGAGCTCAGGGCCACGGGATGGTGGGGGCTGACTGCACTGCCGTCAAGACAGCTGAGCTAGTCACTGCAGGTGTGGTTCTTTTACATACTGCATTTCATGTTCTTTACTAGAATGTTTCAACAGGGAGTTAATTAACTGAGTTAATTAACATTTAATAAATATGATCTTTGTTGAAAAGACAGTTATAGGCAGAATATAAGCTGTGAAGTCTTTAAAAACGGTTTCATTACTGAAATTTCATTTGGGGAGATACACGGTTTATCTTATATATGGCTCTCTTTTAAAGTAACAAAGAAACAAGACAGAAAAGGCAGAGGATGATTTCTGTTCTTCCTCTCGGCTTGCAGGTGCCCTCACCCCCAGTAGCATCAATCAAGACACCAGCACTGACACTGGCCGTGCTCAGAACTGCCTCAGCCCTGAAGACACTGCTGACAAATAGAAGGGGGCCACGCCCTGTTACAGCAGGTGCTCTCACTTTGTGGGTCCTTATGTAACTGCGTGGTGTTAATCAGGATCGCCCGTCCTACATTGTGTGATGCTGCTGCTTTGTCTCCTAGTTACTTGTTTCTCTAAGTATTCTTGTATTATTCTCCAATGCATAGTACTACACACCCAAAAATGCTTTTTTCAGATGAAAAAGAATGTGCATTTAAAATAATAACTCTGAAAAGGGGGGCAAAAGAGGCTATCCTTGTCCCGCTATTCAAAGATAATAATTAAGACGTTAACGTATATTTTCATCAGTGTGGATCACCTCTGTCATAAAAAACCAGAGAGCACTCTGTGACTGTTTACTGTGTGGACACCTCCATTTTCCATTTGGCTTTTTATATGTTTTTCTACAATATTCTATCTCCTCTGGCATGATTTTTGATGACCAGTATAGTATTCTGTCTTGTGGAGGCATTGTCAATTTTACTTCGGACTTAAATAAACTTTTAAATTCCAAGTATACTTAACTGAAATACTGAAAAGAGAACTGTGGTGGTACAGGAAGGCCCTACCTCCCTTCCCCTTATTTCCGAAGAGAAAAAACTGTTGAAAATTTGATATATATATTTCATGACCTTTATGCCTATGACATACATATATACACACATATGAGAATTCCATGTATACGTGTGTGTATATATGCTTTATTTAAAAATGAGACCATACTATATGTTTTTCTGCAGCTCGCTTTAATCACTCAGGTGTATATCATAGACGTCCTCCCACTCCAGACTCACCCGGTCCTTTCAGATAGAGTGGAGGGGTCTCCTGATTTGCGGGTGTGGTCTCTTTCCCACGCACACCTTTGGTGAGAGAATGCTGTGGACAAGGCCCTGGACCACAGCGAAACGCTGGCTCCCTCATTGCTCGCAGCTCGTCGTGATTTACCGCATCATTGTCTTGATGGTGGACAGTTAAATTTTCTCCATTTTCCACTGTCAGAAAGGATATTTGACTGGCATCCTTCTTGTACAGACATTCCTGTGATCTTTTATGAGTATTCCCTTAGTTAAGGCTTCTGGAAATTTAGTCCCTGGATGTGACATTTACATTCATCACAGACTCCATTCAAGTAACTCTAGAAATTCCTTCCATAGGGGAATGAAAAGATGCACAATTACTTATGTAACCAATTCTCCATTGCTGGATATGATTTCACTTCAGTTTTTCTTCCCACCATTGTAAACAGTGCTGTGTAAATGCCCTGATGGGTACATCTTTTTGGACCTAATTTGTTTTTTCCTAAAGGAAACGATTCCTAGAAGTGGTGTTGAGTCATTGTGTACGTACTTTTTCAGAGTTTACATATCCATTGACATGTCGTCCTCTGAAAATGTCGCTCATGGTTTCTTCTCCCACAGATGGACACTAGATAGAATATCTTTTAAAAATATTTGCCAATATGATGAGCAAAAGTGCTTTTTCATTGTTTTAGTTTGCATTTGATGACCAGTGAGGTATTGAGCATTTTTCACTCATTAGCCATTTGACTTTTTTAAAATGAATGATTCCTTTTATCCTTTGCACACATTTAAGTGGGGGAGCTTCTTGTTGGTTTGTGACAGCTCTTTGTATGTTATGAACATTAACTTCTTGTCTTCAACAACATGTATCACAGAGCTTTTTCTTGTCATTTCTTTCCTTTCATTTTGTTTAGGAGGATTTTAATTTTGGTAGTGTCTCAAAATATTCTTATGATAATAAATGTATTCCTTATGTGTTTTATCTTTGAAATTATTCTTAAAAATAATTTCTTATACTGGAATAAATCTCCTCTGTAGGTTTTTTTTAATCTCTAAGATGGAGATGATAATAGTACTTGTTAATGTAAGGGTAAGTTGAGTTAATAAGAGCAAAGTGTTGTATTTGCTGTTATTAGTACTTTTTTATATTTACATCACTGTCTGTAAATTATCTTGTGGTCCTTATGAGAGGAATAGTATTTATTCTTTCTAGGTGATTGTCTGATTGTCTCAGGACAATTGCTGAAGTCATACTTTTCTCTTTGATTTGAAATCCCACCTTTACAAAATACTTGTGTACACTAGAGTCTCTTTTTGAGCTCATGGTTCCCTTCTGTCAATCTGCCTTTCTTACTCCAGCACCATAACTTACATATTGTAAAAATTTATTTAATAATTGGCAGTCTGAATTTTTTTCATTCTTTTCTTCCATCCCAAATTTTCTTGTCTAGTATTATGATTTTATTATTCCTGAAGAATTCCAAAATATTTTGTTCAAGTTAAAAAAAATCAGATTGGAGTTGTCATGGGAGTTTTCAGTAAGTTTTGAATTATTCTGATGAGAACTTACATCTTTACAAAACTGCTTTCCTCCATGCAATTTGTTGATGTCTCTACATTCTCACGTCTTACTTTACCCCTCAGTACAGCCCTGAAGTTTCTCCATTTAGAACATGGGCATTATTTTTTAACTTATTCCAGATTATTGTTTATGTTTTTGTCAATTTTGTAAGTGAAAATTTTTTGCTATTATATTTTTAAACGCTTAAAACTGAAATTTAGAAAGGAAGATTCGGTTTGTAAATACTCACTTTGTATTTTGTCATTTAAAATTGTAAGTATTAAGTAGTTGTTCCAGAATCCTTTCTTTTTTGTTTTTAAAAATTTGTGTCGAAGATTCTCAAAATGTTCATAGCTAAGTAGTATAGGTGGGGAGACAGATGGAGAGAGGTAGTGTGGCTCATGTACAAACTGTGAGCAGTTTCATGGCTGCCTTTAGGCTGGAGAAACCACAGAAGAGCCCAGGTTAGACAAGGAATGGCTTTGTATGCACTTGAAAGCCAGCTTTCCTGCCTGTATGGTGAAGCCTGGTGGGCGTGGCAGGTAGATGATCAAGGTCTGATCAAGGTCATTTGCTGCACAGAGCGCTGTGTCTGTGAGAAATGGTGACCATTGCCATGGCAAATGCTTGGTGCCAGGAACAATGCAGGGGAGCTGGGGAGCCTGTGTTAAGGATTTTCCAGTCCTGGGAGTGGGAAGATCAGACTCTGCATTCAGATCTGAGTTTGAATTAATCCTCTTTAGTTTACTGGACCTCTGACTTTTGTCAAGTTATGCATCCTGTTTGAACTCCTGCTTTGTTGTCTCTCAAAACAGAAGAATTACAGCCTGCTGCTAGAGTGTTTGATCAGGGTAAATGATTTGTGTCTATAAGATGCCACGTACAGTCACAAGCTCAGTGAGCAATGAGCTGTCCCCTCTTCTCCTGCAAATCAGTGCTCGATAAGTCATCAGCAGAAAGCGAGTCCCTAATTTGTATGTGGTGCAAGGAAGAACAAAACTAACGTCTTGCCTTTCCCTGGCAGTATTCTTAGTTCTTTGCTTCATGTACCTCTTTCCTCCTTCACTCTCCCCTTTCACCTCCTCCACCAAGAGCCTGAGACTCTCTCAGAACACTAGATTCAAATTATTTAAATGGTGGCTCATTCCCATGAAATGACAGTGACTTAAAAAAACTGTACACATCCCAGAATTCATTGTATTTGATTTACACACACACACACGTGCACACACACACACACACACATCAGGCTACCTCCCATTTGCTGAGGGAGAAGGGCCACTTTTTCTGAGTTTTCATTTACTCAGCGTGAGAGCAGTCTCTTAAGCAGAATTTCACCTGGCTTCGTGCATGGTTTTTTAAATTGGATTTCTGCTTTTTGTCCATAAAAATATTCTCCTATTAGAAGAAAGGAAGTGGAGACATAGATATTCTGCTGAGATATTGGTGTTATCATATTTGAGTTTTAATGGACATAAGGCGGCATAGAGTCATACATTATTATGGATGAGAATCCATGATGATGTAACTTAGACAAGAATCTGGGTCTCCTGCCATCGTGTCCACGCGGGTGAAGAGGCAACTGGGTGGGGGATGGCAGGGAACCTTCTTGCTTGAGTTCCAGGTTCTTGTTAGTTTTCATTGCTCAGCTGCCTTTAGTTTATGTCCATGAGGCCTCTCATGGGAAGGTCACTATGTCCTGAGAGACTGAGTTACTAATCAGCAGAAAGCTCTGGACCCACTCATATTTTCCAGAGTTTTTCTGCTGACCTGCTGACACTTTATATAAATGAGACCTAACAAACTACTGGATATAAAATCCTTATTGTTATCATTTGCCCTCGAGTTCCATAGGAATGGGGTGCTGTCTCAGGCTGTCTAAGGCTAGATCTGAACAAAGATAGGGTGATAGGCTCTGCTGCTGGACCCTCCCCAGTCAAATGGGATTTCCACCTTAGTTTTTAGAATCAGGCAGATGAGTTCAAATCTTGTCTTTACCAGTTATTAGCTTTGTGACCTTGGGGAAATAACTACTTTTTTGGTTCCAATTTTCTTTATCTGTAAATAAGTTCAGTATTTATTTTAGGGTTTTTGTTTTAGAATTGAATGTGCTAATTCCCTAATTTATTCCTAAAATACTGATCACATGGTTCTATGCTGGTGCCTTAGTAGTTGATTGCTAAGGGACTCAACAGTGAGAATGGGGGTGGAGCCCCCTGGATCATACAGCTTATATTCCAGGATATGCTTGTAAAAGACAAGATTGCAGTGGATTTTTAGTAAATGTCCATTCCTTTCCTAATCCCCATTGATTGTGTATATATCTTTATACTAATATATGAACAATTTTTTGCAGTTTAAATCTCTTTGTAGTATTTAAAGAATGTAGCTATAACAAAAATACGTGAAATAAAATGACTTGACTTTTATTTTCCTTTCAATAAGCAAAACAAAATAAAATAGAAAAGAAAAGAAAAAGTATTGAAGGAGTAGAAATAATTTTATTTCCGTGGAATCAACTACCTATGTTAGGTTTTTCCATTGTGTTGTTCAACATCATATAAAATTGACAGGTTGTGACTTCAGTGTTGATAGCTAGGTGAGTATAGTTTCTTTTTGTGGTTGTCTTTGATGAATTATTTGCACTAGATCATAAATGATGTGCATGTTACATATTGGAAATGAGGAAACATTGGAGACATACTACCTCCAATGCAGTCATTTTGTTACTGAGTCCAAACTCGTTCTGCTCGCCACATGACAGGCCAATATACCGGGAGATGAGGTGTTGGA
This sequence comes from Vicugna pacos, assembly GCF_048564905.1. Classification (NCBI taxonomy): domain Eukaryota; kingdom Metazoa; phylum Chordata; class Mammalia; order Artiodactyla; family Camelidae; genus Vicugna; species Vicugna pacos. The sequence continues at coordinate 78,403,859 of NW_027328740.1, read as the reverse complement.
GCAAGGAATAGTGACTTCACTTGCAATGCTGGCAGACCCAGAAGACGGCAGACTGATGTCCTGGAGAACTATCTTCCCCAAGTAAGAATTCAGTCTCCTTTTATACTAAAAAGGGGCGGGGTTGTGGTTGGTTGTTGCATACTTCTTGCTTTATGAATTGTTTGTCCTTTGAATCCGCTGTTCTTGCAGCTGTCCATGTGGATCAAATCATGGTACCCCTGTAAAACCTCCAAAAAAACAAAGGCTATTGTCTATTATGCAACTTGCCATCTCTACAGAAGTGCAGATGAGCTAACATTTTTAAAGATCAGGGCCAGGAGAATAGGCTTTCCTGCAGATTTCAGGCTAAAGGCAACTTTCTTTTTCAAATGGTGCAGAGCTACCAAGTCTGAGCCTAGGAAACAGGGCACAGGTTTAAACTCAAAGGAACAGATTTAACATAGGGTAAAAACTGTACATTTTATTACAATTCCGTTTCCAGCTTCATAGATAATATTAGTAAGAAATACGAGCAATTTTGTATTTTTGCTTCTTAATAACCGATAAGTGTACCAACTATATTTTGTGAGCAGGGATGCTGTGCAGGCATTGGGGTGACAGCAAACTCTTGTAGGGGGTGGCCGACCCTGCAACATCTCTGATGCCCCGTGAGTGTTGGTGAGGGTCCCCGTAGCCAGGGGCTCTCTTCAGGAACCAGCATATGGGCATTGACCTCTGGAGACCTCTTTTTCGGCTGCAGGAATTTTTTTCAGATATTGAGATTGAAAAATCACTCCAGCTGGGAATAATTAGGGAAAAAAACAAAAGGAAAAGGTTTTGGAGTAGAGTAGAAGAGTAGGACATAAGATCACGGAGCCTGAGTGCTTGGCAGCGGGGCCTCGGGAGAGAGGGGAGCAGAGGTGGGGAGGGGCCTGGCTCCAGAACCAGCTCCTGTAATTGCCCCCGCACGCAAGCCACATAGCTTTAAATTGGCCTGGGCCACCTCTCTGGGCTGGATATCACCCTGGGCAGAACCGTGGTATCTGTAAAGTAAAATGACTTCACAACTATTGCACAGAGCTGCAGGTGTAAGAGAGCCTAAGCCTGTCTCAGAGTGCAGGGGACAAGCGGAAAGGAATGGCAAAATTTCCACTGACAATTGAAATTTTGTTAAATAGCCTGCTACAGTTGTTTGCATCACTTGAATGAATGCAGGCATATTTCTGTGGGCATTTATAGGTTCACTGAACCCCACCAGCCCCTCTTGCCCCCACTGTGCTTTCTCAAGCACAGTGCCCCTCCTGCTTGGGTGGAAAACGCTGCTGGTCCTTGCCTGGGGCCGGGCTGCTGCAGGGCACTGAATCCCCGAGGCACGGCCTGTGAGACACGACAGGAACATCTCTGCTCTTGACTGGGTGCCTCCGTTTCCCCTTCAGTGTAAAAATGCCGATGACTGAGTTAGAAGCATGCTTCCAAGCTGTCCATGTCCTTGGCATCCAGAAGCGGAGCCTGGAAGCTTTCGAATTTATCCAGAATGCGGTTTACATTCACCTTCAGCAGGTGAGTGTATGTCCTTACACAAGTGGAGGAATTACTGCAGTTTTCCTGGAACTTTCTCACTACAAGTCCATTTGATTTTTCTGTGCTAGGATTCAGTATGGCCTGCTAAAAACTCTGGAGTGAGATCTTGAAACCCTGATGAAGAGCATTATTTATTTCATTTCTCTATATGATACTCTTTTACTTTTAAAATTCAGAATTTTTGGTTGTTTCAAAAATTTTTTGGGGGGGTTGGAGAATCATGTTTACTCTTACCATCTTTGCAACCTGTTGCTTTGTGCCTCTCACCTGTCTTCTGTCACTTGTGAGGCGGTTCCATTTGTGACCCTGTCCGGGTTGTTCATGTTATAAAACATAAAGCCTGTAAAAGTACAGTCCCTTTTCCTCCGAAGACATTCCACAAATACTCCTTTAACCTGGGTGTGGTTTTAAGAAGACAGAATCTTTAGAACATGTCCTTGCAGGTTGCTAGTGCAAAATCCCAAAATCAATAGTCTAGCTCAACATCTAAAATCTTTCTAATTTACCTTGGAATTGTATGGATAATTGAAGCAGTTTGCTAAGAACTCAGACCAGGTTTAGAATACAGGCTGGTGTAGCTCAGCAGGTCCTCCCAAGCTGATGCTCTGCCAGAGGGCGGGGCCGAGGGGAGAGGGCGGGGCCGAGGGGAGAGGGCGGGTCCTGCCCTCCCTGAGGTGACAATTTCATGGCAAAGACTTTCACCTGGTGAAGAACTTGGAGTTTCTTCTAAGAAGAGTGGGTCTGAAAAGAGTCCAAAAAGCGCGGGAGTGACAAAGTCCCATTTGTCTCAAGTAGGGGAGAGTGGCTGTGGGGCCACGTAGGAGACTCGTGAGTCCAGGTGGGCAGTGTTGGTGGCTTCCACTTGAGCAGTGGGACGGTCAGTGTTTAAAAGCGAACATATTGAAGGCATGTTTAGATGTTAAAAAGGAAAGGATGAAGGCTGTCTGTGAATGTAGGATGGAGTAAGGCCCAGGTTTCTGGGTGGATTAATGAGGTAAATGATTCTCCTTCTGTGCTCTGAGGAGGGAAAGCTGCAGAGGGAGTTCTGCGGAAATCTGATGAGTTCAGCTGTGGGTAAAGTGAAAGGTTGTTAGATGTGTGGTCTGGGAGCTCAGGTGAGAGCCAGTAGTGAGTAGGGGGAGGTGAGAGGGACTTTCAAATAATTTTGTATTGTGAACATACAAATAAGTATGAGTAATGACACATTTAACACCTCTATATTCTGGATTTAAAGCCCAGTAACATTTTGCTATACTGACTGCAGAGGTTCTTAATATTTTTTAATAGAAATAAGTAGAAACAAAATAGTGGAGTTAGTGAGCATCTTAGAGTAGATGTGTGTCCTTGTATGTATTTTTATACCTCATCTGTTTATAACCATAATCTACAAAAAGTTATCTTGCTTAGCATAAGAGTTAAACACAGGGACGTGACACACATTGTTGGGGGTTGAAGCTGATCTTCTCGGGCAAATTATGGACCCTCTCTTTGCCTTAGTTGCATCGTCTGTGACTGCCCCAGGGCCCCTCATCACAGCTGATTTCCTAGAGTAGATGTTGGGAGGGAGGCTGCTGAAGGGAGTAAGAGGTGGCAACTGCTAGGGATATTGAAGAGAGACAAAAACAGATTAAAGCCGATAAACTGAGTACAAATACCCTCTAAATAGAAGGAATCCCGCAGTGTTTTGAGCCGCTTATCATAAGGGAAAGAAAATCACGTGGATCCAAAGCTCTTGAGCATATGAGTATTGTGGGTGGGAGGGTGTCATTATAAAAGTGTTGAGAAAAGGCCTCTTTGTTTTCCTTGACATTGCCAGTAAGGATGGGGAGCAGAAGTGAAACCCTCTGCTTCACAGTTGAAGGTGCTGTTTTGTGCAAAACTGACCAAAGTTTGGAAACCAGTCATCAGCGATGCTGGCAAATGAAGAGGCTTCTGGATTGGGTGGGGCACTTGCTGTGACTTCCAGGTGACCTGCTGGCTGGGGGCTGTGTGGCGGGCAGTAGTTTTGCAGGGTAGCCCGGGCATAATCCCTGGCTCTGATGCTGCTGGTCTGATTAACAGACCTGGGCGCACACTGTCCTAATGGGGCAGCTCGGGATGTGGCCCTGCCGTGCTGAGAGCGAGAAGAGGGCTCCCCTGAGGAGGTGTCCCTGCGGAGAGTGGAAATGTACTCCTGTAGGGGAGGAAGAGCCTCTGAGCAGCGGGCCGGATGCACAGGCAAGACCAGCATGAGCACTGATGTTTCCGGGAGCCGGAAGTCATACAGTGGCCCAAACGGCCTTGTTCCTGAGAGACTGGAGGGAATAGATGCTGAAAAGGCAGGCTAGGGTCAGACCCTGTGGTGGGTTATGAGTGACAGGAGAGGATTGTTCAGGCAGGCATGAGACAACCCTGTGGGCGTCCCAGCTGGGGCGTCACGCCGAAGGGAAGAGCAGAGTTATAGACTTTGCCACTTATTAGCTGTGTGACTTTAAGCAATATCACCCCACCTCTCTCTATATATATCTTCATCTGTAAAGTGACACAGTGACAAGGTCGTGTCATCAGAAGTATTAGCTTAGCTCTGATCCTCTTTGTCGACTCCTGTCAGTGCTTCCCTGCAAGGTTCTGCAATGGCTGCTTTTACTCTGAGACAGGAGGGCGTAGAGGGACACTGTAATACCCGAGGGCAGGAAGGGGTTGCTTTAAAAGCAGACATGTAACAGCCTGCAGCTGCAGACATGCAGGCAGTTTGGTTGACGGTCCTTGAGAGGACATTGGAGGCCTTAGCGTCGTCTTAAGTCTTGTTTCCCTTTGGGGACCGGATTTGCCTTTGGGGATTGATGTTGAAGATTTGAGTTTCTGCAAAGCTGTTTTCAGAGATGGGTATATACGTAAAATATCATATAAAATAAAATGATTTATTTAACGAGTGCGAATTTGTAGCTGTTAGGAACAGCTCTGTTGGCCTGGTCTCCACGGGGGACACCAAGGGTCAGCAGAGCGTGCAGGAGGGCAGGCAGCCTGCAGTGCTTCTGCGGGGTGTTCTCCCCAGCAGGGCGCTCTGCTGAGTTGAGTCTTCTACGAGTTTTGTTGCCAGAGGAGCAGACAGCAAATTAATGAGTTCTAGAGGGATTGTATAATGACAGGAAGAAATAGGAACCCGGAGATTTTCCGGACTAAAACACGCTTTGGTTCCTGATTCAGTGTGTTCCATTACAGAATTGATGAGTTGTGTCTATTCTGGAACGTCATTGAAATAAACGTTCAGCCTATATGTTAAGAGCTTTGTTTTATTTGGCTGCAGGACTCGAGCCGGGATGACAGCCTCTCAGATCACTCTGAGGGACTGCTCCCAAGAGGTAGGGGAGGAGCTAGGATATATAGAAGCTTACAACAAAGACCAGGTAATTGGAACAATAAAACATTGCTTGTTATCTAAAGAAAACCAGATATCTCAAGTTCAAGTATTTACTGCTTTTCTATGTATGGTGAGAAGCAAACATTTGGGTCATTGAATTCATTCCTTTGGCAATCCCCTGGCTATCTAGGGCCAGTATCCTGTCCTTTCTTACTCTGAGTCTGCTCAGAGGGCACCACTGTGAGTGGCTGAGAGGCCGGGCTGTAGGCATGTACTCGCTGGGGGTTGGCAGCAGCCGCTGATGACTCGGATTCAGCATTCTTTGTTTACTGTCATGGTTGCAGTATTTTCATGCACATTGTAGTATTTTCATTCACAGTGCTCCCACTTGGTCCTAAATTCGACCAATATTTTGAGAGAAATTTCATGACCAATTTTGTCCCACGGTGCTAGGATGGCTCATTCCTAGTTCAGGTGAAGAATCTTCTGAGTTGCCGTTCAAGGTGTTAGTTTTTTTTGTCAGGCCCTGTTGATACTAAAAGTTCTCTGGATCACCTGTCTTACTAGTCTATTATGATACAGAAAGTGTTTACCCATCTTTGCTCATTCCCATACCTAGAATCACACTATTATATTTATTTTATTCAGGGTTATAAAATTTATCTGTTTCTTCAAGATGTTTAGCCATCATCAATCTTGTGGGCCTAGTTACACATTGGGAATTGTAACAGACAACAATTTTATAAAATAGACAGGATATAAGTAATACAGCTAGTAACGTTAATAAAGTCACGAGTAAGAATTTAATAGTCGAGAAGTTGTATTTTTGGGTTAAAATTTTGCTTGTGTTTCTGAGTTTGATCCTATGAGAAAGTTCATATTTATGGTCAGGGTCAGAGCAGGTATTAATTGGCCAGTTGAAATCTCCCACATTGTAAGATCAACAGTGGCCTAAACAGAACTATAAATTCTTTTTAGAATAACGTTTCTGAGGGCTATCTAGTAAGAGCCTTGGAGTAGGGAAACCCACCAAGGTAACACAGAAGTACTAGACATAGGTAATTTATCATAAACTTAACAAGTGGAGTAGTTCATAATCAAAGGTTGGAGAAATTATCAAAGTAATTGGTATACAGTCCTGGTCCGGTGTCTTGGGTCAGCTGTCTAGCTCAGATGTCATCTTCTTCTCATCCTGGTCTGGTAGCTTTTTCTCCATTTGGGCATTGTTTTCAGGGGAGCAGCTCTCGATAGGCCAGTGCAGTGCAGGGGATGTTTCAGATAGGAAATGAATCGGAGACTCCGTTTCCTTCAGCTTTGGTGTGTATGGTCTGGTAAAGAGTACCTGAAAAAGGGTCCTTCCATTCAGGTTGGAGACAGTTCTTTAAGTCATGCCTGTTGCAGTATGTATAACCCCTGGCTGCAGGTCATGGGGCATTGGAACTTTACCCAAGGATAGATTTCTGAGCTTCAGAAACAAACCTAGAGTATCTTTTTCGTAATTCAATTAAACCGTAGAGTAATGTGACATAACAGCAAGGAATGATCTGGAAAGTGTCTTAGTAAATATGGACCTCAATTAACAAAACTAGAATTTAATATCCACTAAAATATAATTTATTTTCTCTCTTAAGTTACCCTCAGTTTTCTCAAATATAGCCAAATCAAGATTAATTTTTTACAACTTAAGTCTGATTATTTGATCATATAGGCTTTTTTAAATTGGCTGTGTTGGAAGTTTTAATACGGAGTCTCAGGGTAGAATGTTAAGGTTTGCTAAGGCCAAGAAAGACACGTCAAGGCTTTTCATGGGTTTCTGCCTTACAGATTTAGGTAAATTCTTTTCTCTTTAAAATCCTTAAAATATCTTTATACTCCTATATCTGTTAGGAGATGATGTCCCTAATTTGTTTGATAGAGCCACTGGGGACCTAAGTGTTTTTAGTCTCTTGAGGGATCAGATAGAGAGAAAAGATAAGTGTTCCAAGTGTGATTACATAGGTATAATTTATCAAATTGCTGTGAACCATAACTAGCTTAAGGAGAAGAGATTCTTTACGTCTGGGAAACAGGTTAAAAGCCAGTAGTATTTCAAACAATATCAAAAATTATAACCATATTCAGCAGGTTAATCAGTCCCATGTAACTAATTCTTTTAATGAGAGTTTTCATTAGAACTTTAAAATTTCTTACCCAGTTTAGTTCAGTGCTGTAGTTTGAAATTTATTAGAAATCAGTAAATCTCCTTGAAGAGAAAGCATTTTGCAAAACCATCAGAAGAAAACAATTAACTGTCTATAAATGACAAAATATTTAAAAGCATGGTTAAACACCGTTACACTATAATCAATAAAGAAACCTGTTCACTATACCCATAATTATCACTGGTAACATTTCAGATATGCCAGAATTTTAGGGAGTCCATGTAATTTCTACAATACCTATATTAATAATATTTCTCATTCAATATAACCTTAGAAGTTTTATGATTCATTTGACAATTCCATGTTATTTAAAATGCCAAATGAAACTTTATAGTTAAAAATCTCTCTTTGGGATGTTTCAGGGGCCTTCTGTAGCATCCCAAACTTAACTGGAGATTAAAAGAATTTTAATTAATTAAATTAATTTTTATTTAATTAATTAGAATTTTATATTTGGGGAGCTTTGTGAAAGATTTCAGAACACTTGATCAGATAAACATATAGATCACTGTAAAGTAGTACTAATTCATTAACAAGAAAATATGTCAAATGTAAAGGCAGAACAGATCAGCTAAGTGGTATAAGAAGTTTTACAATCTGTTACTGAAGGTGGATTAATATTTTAAGAAAATTTTTTCCTCTTAACAGAGAGAAAACCAAATCTAATCTTATTCCAGCTAACTTCTAAGATTCATTTACGTTGCCCAATTTGTTTCTAAACTTAGCCAATTCTGACCATGTACAAAACTCTTCCCTCAGGGTTCCTTTTCCACAAGCCTTCCACAGTTTTCTATACTTATATTAGTGTGTCCCTTATTTTGTCTTCCATTCAGAGGTAACCAGCTTCAGGAGAAAGTCACTATTTTTCATTAACAAAGTATTATTCCATTCTTACATCTTCCTTTACGCATTTATATTACTTTCCTAGGATACTGAGATCATTCCCTTACTAATAGAGACTATTTCAGTGTGGCACCAACCATTTATTAATATTTCTATATACCTTTAGTTTCACTGTAAGAGGAAGTCAAATGTTAAGTAATTCGTATTTCAATGTTATTTTATCTGAAAATGGCATAGCTATTTAATAAAATCTTGTCATTTAACTTAATTTAGCACACCACTAGGATTTAAAGATACCAAACACTTGGAGATTATCTTAAACATACATTTTAAAAATATATTTTAAATATTTACCCAAAGCTCTCATCTCATTTGCATTTAATTTAATTAAAATTTTACCACAGCACATTACTTTTATTTTTTTTTTTGACAAATCTGCAACAGATATAACAGGATCTTATTTGACTTTCATTAAACCTAGGTACAGTAAAGGTATTATACATAATATTGATGACTTTAAAGATGTCTATATTAATTAGAACATACTTAAACTAAACAATATCAAATATTATCTTAATATTGAATATTTTCCATTTCACATGATGTTGAAAGTCAATTTGTTCAGTTGTTATTTTAAAAATACTTAATGTTTAAGCTCTTATATTTTTACGTCAATTAAGCAGAGCTCTATGACTTTGAATTTTTTTTCTTTAGCAGTAGAAATATCTCACTTCTATAATGTGTACACAGGCTTATAATCAGAAAAAAGCTAGAGATCTCATAGCTTCACTTTAAAACTTACTTATAAGATAGGTATAATAATAGTTGGAGTAAGCTGAATTTGCTTGCTCAAATCACTAAGGCTTACTTTTTATGAAACAGACAGTTAAAATATCTTCACAAAGGCTGAAGGACCCTTCAGAGTTCTGAGTTCTAATATGCCAAAAATTTCTTGGCCTTAAGGTTTATTTCGTTGAGCTAATTAGACTCAGTCCTAGGTCACTGTTTGTTATATTTATATTTCTGATGTGCAAGACAAAGACACTGTCTTCCAGGTCCCCAGAGAACTGCTCTCTCACCCATGCCGTATTTTATCTCCTTAAATGGCATTTTTGTATCAGTGAGAAGAGCTGTAAACAAAGAATTCCATGTTTTAAAACATTAAGGCTTACTTAAATATGTCTTCCAAAACTTGCATAAGGCATTTAGTAAGATCTCTTTTCCTTGTGTTATAAGTTAAACCCAGGGTAAACCTGTATTTTTTTATTAGCCACTCAAATTAGTTTTTAGTTTTACATTATATTGGACGGCTTATGTAACTATATTGGTTTATTTTAATTTGTTCAATTAATATTTTCAGAGGGACAGATATGTGCCTAGCCTTATAATACCAAGAAGGGGAAGTGTTTTTCCTCTTAAACATACGTATCCCACAACATAAGCAAAAGTTTTGTATAAAGACCATTTAAATATACCAATTTCACAAACTTTTATCTCAATTTTATTAAATCTTATACCTTTAATTTTTATATTTATTAAGTTTAATCAATAATTCTTATTTCTAGAAGGAGTGCCAGAAACCTATTTTTGTGTGTGTGTGCATTGTATATAATTTTATAGAAGTCTCTAGGATGCCCAAGTTTCAGCCAAAGAGCTTAGGCACTTCTCAGTTTTTAATTTCATTAATTGGTCTGTTATCCCAATTATTGATCAAGTATTTCAGTCTATATATACATATATTTCAAACTGTGGTAAGTAAAATGGGCTTGTTTGAACTTTAGTCTTGGGGGGGAGTAGGTGAACTCTTTGGCCCTTTTTTTTTTAACTTTACGTTGTGTAGTATCAAAACCCTGTATGTAAATCCAAAAATGTCCATTTTATGTATTTGATTCAAAATAACCATATAAAAATATTTATCCTTTTGGGATAAGCCACTTAATTTTTTTTTCGACATTTTTACAATCATTTTTCCAGTTATTCAACCTAATTAACATTAATAATTCTAAGTTTTTATTAGCATATCTAGAAACATTTATTAGAAAGGAAAAACACAAACGTAGCTTTTCAAACCAGTTTTATTTTTTTAACTAAGTTCTTAGGTTAACCAGTAGATATATTTTTCTACATTTAAACTTGATTTTAATAGAAACCATAAAACAACTGTTTATAATGAGATCTCTTTAAACTTTCACCAATTAAAAAGTTTTCCAAATTAAAAAATCCATCATATGGCCGTCAATTTATATACAAATATAATATATATATAGTGATTTTAAACCAATAAGATGAAGAGGCCCTTCCACATGAGAGTCGGGGTGTTGCCTAAATAAAATTCAAAGGTTTACTCTCCAAAAGCTAAAAGCCTTTGTGGTCCAGGCTGATGAAACAAAGTTTAAGATGGCAAAATATCTGAAAATTGGTACTATCAAAGAATTGCTTAGAATCCCAATTTATTTGCGTGGCCACCATATGTACACAATACTTGAAACTTTTGTATGGTGGAGTCCAAGGTTTCCTTTAAAAAATAAACTAAACATACATATACATACATACACACACTTAAAACACCCAGAGAAAGATAAAACATTTACATTTCAAGGACACAGGAAGAGAAATCCAAGTTACCCCTAAAGGGGATTTTGTTTTTATAAGTTCAGAATGCCAAAATTGTTTTTATCAGGCCTGGTTAGTTATTTTCAGAGTGAGTTTTTTTTTTCTTATTCCCAATTAATGTTGTAAATTTTGTATGTACATAAACCTGGCTGGGGTAATAGTTGGAGACTGGCAATCTGTCATTTCTTTTTCTTTCCTTTTCTGTTCTTTATTTTTTTTTTGAAAGTTCTATTCCCCATTGTAAGGTCGGGTTCTCAGAATAAATTTGCTAGTAAGATTTCCCACAGGGACAACTCTGTGTCATGAAGTCTTTGTGTCTACCACTCCTGGAAGATTCTCTGTCACCCGAGAAAGCTGTTACCAGCCAGGAGGATGGTCCGAATTTTGGAGTTGAAAGTTTCCTCATAAGAGTTTTACTTTTATCCTGAAAAATTCAATGTAGGTAACCAAATTGAGGAAAATATTAGACCAGACTCTTACCTAACCACTCAGTCCTGAACCCAGTGTCTTTCAACTTGGACTCACTCAGGATGTCTCCACTGGGTGAGTATTTTCCTCATATGTTTCCACCAGCCCCACTTTGGACATAGCCTTAAGGTGGATATTTCCTGTTATCTTTCAACCAGGCCCCACCCAATATGTCTCCACTGGGTGGGTAATTCACCTCAGGTTCTTTCAACTGGAGGGCCACGTACCTGGATACACCGCCAGATAAACTTAGGATCATCAACCAATATGTGAGATCCGAGAACCAAGAGAGACTCACCCAAATTCATCTGGACTCCCCGAGGAGGTGGATGGGCACAAAGGGCCACTGCTGGTACCAAGGTTCCGGTTACTTGGAGAGTTCAGGTGGAGAGAAATCTGCTGTGGTGCTTCATGGTGTCCAAAACTGTTGACTGAAATACATGTGCAGCCGAAAATTTAAGAGTTATGTTTCATTTGGCGGGAGGACTCGAGCCGGGATGACAGCCTGTCAGAACTCTCTGAGGGACTGCTCCCAAGAGGTTGAGGCAGAGCTAGGATAAATAGGAGCTTTACAACAAAGACCAGGTTGTTGGAACAATAAAAGATTGCTTGTTATCTAAAGAAAGCCAGGTATCTCAAGTTCAAGAATTTAGTACTTTTGTATGTGTGAGAGGAAGCAAATATTTGGACTCACTGAATTCATTTTTTAGACAAGCACCTAGCTATCTCGGGCCAGTAGCCTGTCCTTTCTTATTCTGAGTCTGCTCAGACGACACCATTGTGAGTTGCTGTAGCAGCTGGGCTGCAGGCCTGTCCTAGCTGGGGGGTGGCGGCAGCCTTTAATGACTTGGTTTCAGTATTCTTTGTTTACTGTCATGGTTGCAGTATTCTCATTCACATTGTAGTATTTTCGTTCACAGACTGATTATGGATAATCTGCAACCTTGGAAAGCAACCGAGATGGAATTACTGCAGGTACCTTCTGCTTTAATAAGCCGTGTGCAAACATAAACAGGGAGGAAGCATACACTTGGATTTGGAGGTGTAGGAAAGGGATCCTGCACATTGCAGGAGAACGCAATGCAGAATTCCTTAAGTCCAACTTTCTTTACTGTAGTGGTTTCTGAGAACAGTTTATGGTAATTAACCAACATTGACAAACTGCACAGATTGCATTTAAGAGCTGGCCGGCTGAAACTTGTGTATTGGAGAGGTGGAATTCAAAGGCAAGTGGTCAGGTGGATTGGAGAGAGATGGAGCCAAGGCCTGGGCCCAGATTCCGGTTTAAATTGCCATTTCTTCACCATAGGGCCTTGAAATAGAATTCAAAATCTCTTAACCTGTTGGTGAATCTGTGAAATGGGCATAACATTCGTTTCACCCTGGGATTGTTGTAAGATCTAAAGAGTATTATAGCACACATGAAGCACTTAACCCACTGGCACTTAGCAGTGTTCACTGTGTGGGGCCGCCCCGCTTAGCATGTGTCAGAGCCGTAAAGGCAGCATTTGTCTGTTGAGGATGCACTTGTAGCCCCTTGGCTAGGTTATGAATTTGGTGATTTCCTATAATCCTTGTAATTCTATGTGCCATGGACAGTTATTTTCATGGACAGATGAGGAATCTCATGGTAAAAAGACTGTATAATTTGCCCAAAATCAGACCATAATTTTGGGTGCAGAGGCCTCGGTTCAGCATGGCCCCCTGGGCCTTCGGCCCTCTCTGTTCAGCACCAGAGCCAGATATGGAGTCGGCTGTTTCCCTGCCAAGAATATCCGGCAGGCCGCAAGACACATCTGGCCCTGTGCTGCTTGAGCAAAAACTCCGAAGGAGAGACAGTTACAAAAGGGATAAACATAAAAACAGACGACAGCAAATTGTGATCAGCTCTGAGAAGGAAAGGAACACGTCTCGCCGTGCAGAGCTGGGAGCTTTCCCGTCGAGGCTGCTCTGGGGGTGTTCATCTCAGCTAAACAAGTTCTGCTGCTGCACCAAGGCAGGAAGGCAGGGCGCGTGTGGCCAGGTAGACAGGGCCTCGTTGATCGTACTCATTCCTCATTAAGCGGCAGCTTTCACGGGCACTTACCTAGTAAACAGATGTTGGCCATAATCATCACGCACTTTGCTTGGTAGTTTTCTTGGCCCCAGCATTGAGATGAGGTCATTGAAGCTGGGGAGTTTGCTGCATGCCCGTGATTACCTTGCAAATACCCCGACTGTTCTTTCAATCTAGACTGGTGTGGCTGTCATGTCCCAGCCCTGTGAATGGCATCGTGTAGCTTCTCCCAAGTGGCCCAAATGACTGACATTGATATGCTTAATTCGTTGGAAATAGTATGTGACAATAATAGAAAAAGGTAGTAAGAAATTGTTTGGAAAACTGGAAAAAACCTTTTCTTCCCCAGCTGGGGGAGCGTAACCCGTATCACTCACCCTACTCACTGCCTGTCACCTCCTCCCCGCTGACTCCGTGTTCATAAGCCACACTGAGCCTTGGGAGAACATTTTGCCTCATGACACTTTTGACTAGGACCTGCAACTTCTTTGTCCCTAGTTAACTCTCTCTTCAAAGCCATTCAACTTTTTGCAGGCTCCTCCACTCAGATGTAAGAATAGCCTCTTTAAACTTCTTGATACAGCTCCTTAATGAAGATCTTGTGATGGAAACCTAGCCAAAACTGGGATGTATGCATATAGTGACTGCAAACTCAGCACTTTGTTAGTTCAGAATCAGAGGGGTGAGTGACTCAGGAAATGCTTTTTTAAGGTAACAAGGGGAAAGTGAAAGGACGCAGGCTGTGTGAGAAAGAAACATCTCAATCACAGCCAGTAAGGCACCTGTGTTCAGGATGGGGTGTGGCGAGTGCAGAGTTCTCACAAAAAATAGTGGTGTGATGGGAGCGAGGACAGTTGGGTACTTTATTGGGGAGGAAAAAAAGTGGGCTGAACATTTCCTTGTTGAACAAGAGGATTGTGACATGACGTGCTTGTATTTTGGAGAGAAGGGTTTTGTGGGGACAAGCCTAGGAGTACGCTGTATGTCTGGGGAGTGAGCACAACAGAGAAACACAGAGAACCGGGCAGACCCCAAGACCCATGCTTGGGGAGAGACTGCCCACCAATTGGAGCCCTGGAGGCAGCTTCTGTCCCTTAGCTGTGGCCTCAGACCTCCCTTCACAGCCCAGTCCTGTTGATACAAGAATAAAAAACGTTGGGCATGAGAAGGGCTGTGTCCCAGGCTTTCATTGAGCCCCTGGGATGTGCCCCACCAGATTTTGTTCCTTAACTTCATGCAGTAAAGAATTCAAGAGCAAGCCAGTGTTGAGTAAAGGTAGATTTATTCAGAGAGATACATTGTAATGCAAGAGAAACGTCACGAGGTGTGGGGGTTTGATGCTCATATTAGAAGTAGGTACACACTCCACAGATTGAGGGCCTTCCCCAAAGAGGGAGAGAGAGTGGTGACCGCGAGGTGGCACTGTGTTGCTTGTTTTCTTGGGCTTGGTGGTTTCATATGCTAATAAGTAGAAGGACCAGCCTTAGGGTAAGGCGCTGGGATTCCCAGGGAGTTGGCCATTTCCCACCCTTTGACCTTTTGTGGCTATCATTGGGGCTGCCATGTTGCCTGGGGCATGTTATTGACCAAGTTACTAATACAATGGATGTTTACTGAAGCTCAAGATCTGCTAGAAGTTAAATCTCTTCATCCTGAGCCTCAAGGCCTATTGGGGGTTGAATCCTTTAACATTTTGATGTTAATTGCTGTGGCCTTCCTTGAATGGCTGTGCTATTCCCCCTTCCATCCTGTCTCACTGTGATGACACAGAGACAGCAAAGGTCTGGCCCTACCTGTGCTCTTGCATTTAACTGCGGGAGGTGTGAGGTGGGCTTATGATGACCCTGAATGGTGAGAAAAATATTTCAGATATTCCTACGTGAGACATGGGGACCTGACAGCAACCTCCGCAGATTTATCTCACGGGCATTATCGCTTGTGTTGTTATAGAAACAACAGGCAAGCCAAGAAACAAGTATAACTCACAGGGTTGTAGTACTGAGATTTATTATGCTGACACGCTCAGAGGGGCTTCTTTTCCAAACCTCTGAGCACCTCCAAGACGTGCACATGAGGTTTTATAGGGTTAATTACAAGTATGGGGCTATTAGCCAATAAGGCTCAAACAACAAAAAGCAAGGAATCAGTACACTGAAGCTTATCAATTTGGAACAGATCCCGTTACTGCCAATTGTTGTCCTTGGATTTACGTGTTAGCTTATTAGCCCATTAAACTGACACTAAACTTCAGGTTTACCAAGTAGCTCAGCAAAACTTAGATCAGTAAACCGACATTATCACACTTAGATTTGTGACTTAGCTTGTTAGCCCAGCTGGGGTTTTCCTTCACAGTGTCACTTATCTTTTTTATTTTTCTTTTTATCTGTTTTTAAGTATTTAACCCAAATTTAATATCAGGGTTTTTTGGGAAAGAAATTTCTCTTTTTCTTTTCTTTGGGGTTCTTTTGGTGGGAAGGTAATTAGATGTATTTATCTGTTAGTGGAGGCCCTGGGGCTTGAACCCAGGACCCCGTGCACGCTAAGCACATGCTCTACCACCCACCCCTTCATCATATTCTTTTTGCTTTAGCTGCCAAGAATCTTACAGCTGAATTTGTAGTCGGCCTTTAACACTTGCCCTGACTTCATCGAATCCATTTTTATGAGCTTATCTCCCCCTGGTTTCATTTAAGTATTGAATCTCCATTTTCTCTTCACTCTCCGTTTTGCCTTTTTGTTGTTATGGTTGTTAAGCTGTGTTTAAAAAAATTGTTTAAATTCTCTTTTAGCAAGAGGCTGAATGTAAATATGCAAACAAACAGCACAATTAAATGCTTTTATATATTCTAAGCTGTTTAGTATTTACTTAAAAACCGATTTGAATATTAAAGTGATAACATTTTAAAAATATTTTTTAATTTTTTATAGAGATATAGCTGATTTAAAATATGATATTAGTTTCAGGTGTACAATAGATGCTCCATTTATAGTTACTGTAAAACATTGTCTGTATTCCCTGTGTTGTAAGATACATCCCTCTAGCGTGTTTACATTACATGTTGCAGTTTGTATAAGAAAGTTGGGTAACGCAGAGTCTGGAACGTGGCTGTGTATGACTCAGGTTCACGCTCACCCTGCATGGCAGAGCTCAGGCCTTCACTCCTTTCTGCAGGGGAGCGAGTGGAGGCAGCTGTCATCAGCGCTGGCACCACCCTCTGAGTGGCAGTGACAGCAGTGACTGTGTGTGGACGTGCAAATTGTTTTTCCAAGAGCTTTATATGCGTTTCTGCATTTAATAATCAAAGCCCTCCTGTGAGGAAGCGTTTTAAGTTTTTAATGCATAATACATTTTATTTTGATATTGATAGATTTCAAACCTCTGGAAAATTTACAGGAGTAGTACAATAAATGCTTAGATACAGTTCACCTTAAAGGGCACTATTTGGCTTTCTGTGTCTGGCTTATTTAACATAAAATTTCAAGGTTCATCCATATTGTAGCCTGAATCAGTACTTTATTCTTTTTGTTTGATAATATCCTTTTCCATTTTTTTTGGTTTTAGTCTATTTAAAAATATTTTCATTGAAGTCTAGTCAGTTTATAATGTTGTGTCAGTTTCTTGTCTACAGCACAAGACTTCAGTTAAAAAGGAACATACCGGCATTCATTTTCATACTGTTTTTAAACATAAGTTACTATAAGATATTAAATATATTCTCCTGTGCTATACAGTATAAACTTGCTGTTTATTCTTTACATACTCAGTAACTGCAAATCTTGATCTCCCAATTTATTCCTTCCCACACCCTCCCCCCTCTGGTAACCACAGTTTGGTTCCTGTGACTCTGTCTGTTTCTGTTCTGTAGAGAAATTTATCTTTTTGTTTCTTTCTTTTTTTTTTTTTTTTGATTCCACATGTCAGCAATCTCATGTGGTATTTTCCTTTCTCTTTCTGGCTTACTTCACTTAGAATGACATTCTCCAGGTCCATTGATGTTGCTGCAAATGGCATTATTTTATTATTATTTTATGGCTGAATAGTAGTCTATTGGACAAATATGCTACAACCTCTTTATCCAGCCATCTGTCAGTGGACATTTCGGTTGTTTCCATGTCTTGCTATTGTAAATAGTGCTGCTGTGAACATTGGGGTGTAGGTGTCTTTTTGAATTAGGGTTCCTTCTGGATATATGCCCAGGAGTGGGATTGCTGGGTCATCTGGGAGGTCAAGGTTTTGTCTTTGATGAACCTCTATAATTTTTCCACAATGGCTCCACCAAACTGCATTCCCACCACAGTGTAGGAGGGTTCCCAATTCTCCGCAGCCTCTCCAGTATTTATTGTCTGTGAACTTCTCAATGATGGCTATTCTGACTGGTGAGAGGTGATATTTGATTGCAGTTTTGATTTGCATTTCTCTGATAATGATATTGAACATTTTTTCATGTGCCTACTGGCCATTTGTGCGTCTTCATTGGAGAAATGTTTCTTTAGGACTTCTGCCAATTTTTGAATTGAATTGTTTGTTTTTCTTTCTTATTAAGTGTAATAGCTGTTTACATATTCTGGGAATTAAGCCCCTAGCAGTTTCATTTATTGCAAATATTTTCTCCCATTCCATAGGTTGGTTGTCTTTTTGTTTTGCTTACTGTTTCCATAGCTGTGCAAATGTTTGTTAGTTTAATTAGAGCCCTCTTGTATATTTTTGGTTGTTTTTCTATTGCTTGAGTAGACTGCTCTAGGAAAACATTGCTGAGATGTATGTCACATGTTTTGCCTATGGTTGCTTCTAAGAGGTTTATAGTGTCTTGTCTACATGTTTAATTCTTTAACACATTTTGAATTCATTTTTGTGTATGCTGTGAGGGAGTAGTCTAACTTCATTGATTTACATGCAGCTGTGCAGTTTTCCCTGCACCATTTGCTGAAGAGGCTGTCTTTACTCCATTGTATGTTCTCACCTCCTTTGTCAAAGTTTCAATGACCAAAAGTTTGTGGGCCTATTCTTGGTAAATGTGTTTATCCGTTCATTGATGGATGGATATTGTTAGTAACTTTTGGCTACTCTGAATGATACTGCTATGAATATTGATGTGAAATTTTTATGAGAATATGTTTTCATTCTGTTGGTTGTACAGTTGGCCCTCCATATCTGTAGTTTCCACTACATGGATCCAGATGGCTGATTGTAAAGGGACTCGAACATCCTTGGATTATGGTATCCAGGGTGTGGGGTTCCTGAAACCAACCACCCAAGGGTATTGAGGGATGACTCTACATATAGGAGTGGAATTGCTGAGCCATATAACTCTAAGCTTTTGAGGAAATACCAGACTTCTCCAAAGATGTTGCACAATTGTCCCTTTCCCCTGGCCGCATATGAGGTTTCTCTGCCTCCTGAATGACATTTGTTATTGTCCATGATTTGGTAATAACCATCTTAGTGGGTGTAAAATGAGATCTCATTTTGATTTTGATTTGTCTAGTGATGTTGAGCATCTTTTCATATGCTTATTGGCCATTTGTATATGTATCTAAATTTGTGGTAAATTTAAAAATTGGGTCTGTTTTATTGTATTGTTCAGTTGTAAGAATTCGTTATATATCCTGGATGCTACTCTCTTATTAGATAAATGTTTTGCAAAATTGTTCTTCTATTCTGCACATTGTCTTTCACTTTATTTTTTTTAAACATTAAAACAATTTCTTTACAGGGGAGGTAGTTAGATGTAATGATTTATTTTATTTTTCTTGCTAAGCACGCACTCTCTGACTTGAGATACCCATTTCCCCTGTCATTTGACTTTCTTGATGATGTCTTTTGTAAGAAAAGGGTTTTAATTTTGATGAAGTCCAGTTTATCTGCTTTTTTCTTCTATCACTTGTGCTCTTGGTATTGTATCCAGGAAACCAAAGCCTATCCTAGGACCACAAAGATTTATACTGTGTCTTCTTTTAGAAAGTTTATAGGTTTAATTTTTACATTTCTGTCTGTGATCTACTTTGTTTTAATTTTTATTTGTTATATAAAATATGGGTGTTCAGATTCCAGATTGATTCTTTTGCCTGCAGATACCCAGCTGTCCCTGCACAATTTGTTGAATAGACTATTCTTTCAATGGGGTGTTTTTGGCCCCGTAGTGGAAAACTGTCTGTAAATGTAAGTTTTTCCCCGTGGGTTTTTATTGTGTCTCATAGATTTATTTATCCAAACTTATGCCAGCATCATACTGACTTATTACTATAGCATTTTAGTACCTTTTAAAGTGAGTCCTCCAACTTTACTCTTCTTTTGCAAGGTTGTTTTGCCTATCCTGGGCCCCTTGCACGTCCATATTAATTTTGGGATCAGTTTTTCAATTTTTGCAAAGAAGTCAGCTGGAATTTTGATAGGGATTCCACTGTATATGTAGATCATTTTGAGGAGTCTTAATATTTTTAATAATACTGTCTATCATTCCATGGAAATGGGATGTCTTCCATATATGTAGATCTTTTAAAATTTATTTTGGTGATACTTCAAAAAGTTCAATGTACAAATCTTGTAAACTTTTGTTAAATGTATCCCTCATTTTATTTTTAATGCTGCTGTAATTGGACATGCTGAGTTTCTTATGGGTGGGACTATATATCAATCTTCTTATTTCTAGAATTCCTTAACAGCAATTACCCTAGTTATATATTTGCTACTTAAATCTATCCACAACTATTCCCCGCCCCGTGTTATAAGAAACCAAGACCCAAGTTAAGCTACCTGAACACCTATGTGGAAATGTGAAATGAGACCCTTGGGTGGGGCTTTGTGCAGATGATACTGGAGCTTATTCAGGATGGCTTCATCGTAATTTCTTTTAAACAACCCTTCCGGTGTATTTAGTCAGATACATTAAGAACATGCCCTTTTGATGTGCGGAGTAGCTAAGACTATGATTTTCAAATAATTTCTAGTGAGAGTGTTGTTCTTGAAACCTAATTTGCATCAATCTTTGAAGATTTATGTTTCAGGTGCTTTGACTAAAGAACCCCCACCTGTCTTTAATCAATAACGACAACTAAATGCTCAAGCAACATGTAAGAGCTTGAGCAACCTGCCCCCACCCCGTAGTGCTGGGTGGCTGCAGCTGCAACTGGAGTCAGCGCTTACCTATCCCAGTACGCTTGTGCTGATCTGCTCAAAGTGGTTCGTCCAACAGTTTGTCAGTAGTCTGTTGGACAAAGTCATTAAAAATTGATTGAAGGTTGCTGGAATGCAATATATTCTTATTAATATTAATTAAGCACATATTGAGTGCTTATTGTATGATGGAATTGTCCCTCAGCCTCACATGAATATTATTTCTCATAAAACCTCACATATTTCCTTGTTAATCTCACTTTACAGATAAGGAGACTGACAATTAGGTCTTCTCTCTTTCGGGGGAGCTCATTATCAATGATGGGAAGTTATAAGGAAAAAGATATTTATTCATCATGAGAAAACATTTTTCTGAGGGTCAGCAAAGAAGAAGATGAACACTGAAGAAGGTGATCATTGTTCAAGTGAGACAAGCCCTGGGTTCTGCGGAGTCTGCATCCCTGTCCTAGAGAAGGCACGTGTAGATCTGCGTACTGGGTAAGGCGGCGTGGCCGCGCAGGGAACGCGGATGCTGGGCCGTTGGGCTGTGCTCAGGCCTGGTGGGGCTTTCTCCTAAGGGCAGCGGACCATCATTGACAGATTTTATGTTGGAGAGTGGGGTGCTCTCGTAGTTCACTTTTGTCTTGTAGAATGCTTGGAAACATTTAGAAGGCTTGGCAGGAGGTGATGTGATGAGTCAGAGTAGGGTGGCTGCGAGGTGTAGCAGTGTTCAATTTTCAAGTGGTTTTCAGGCCCAGGCTTGTGGCTCAGTAGCCGTGTCAGTTTGAATGACGCACTCAAGGAAGTGAAACAATTTATCTAATCAATTGAAGCAGCGATGTACCCAATTCCCAGGACTGTTGTGGAGATCCAGTGAGATAACGTTTGCAGTGTGCAGCATGGTCCCAGCACAGAGTCAGTGCTGAGTGAGTGCCAGTGAGTATCTGGTAGGTCAGGTGTGGGTGGTGGGACTCGGTGTCTGAGGATATCTGGGCCCTGAAGGAGGGGTCCATTCACATCTGTGAGTGATGGGTCTGAGTTGGGAGAGGCACGGAGAACTTAGCCCCCGACCAGAGGCCCTGGGCAGGACGGCTATGGGAGGAGCACCGTGAAGTCAGCTCTTTGCAGGTGGAGTTGGAGGTGCCCTTGTGACATCTAAGTGCAGTGTCACGAGCTGAAAGTGGAGGTCTGCGCCCAGGCTGTGCATTTTCGAATAATGTCAACTCCTGAGGACACCGAAGTATTGATCACTGAACGGAAGTCATACTTTACAGGACAAATGAATAGTAGTATCACCTCTGTCATCAAAGCTCACGTCTATTTATTCATCACTCAGTTTGCTAATTGGGTACTTACAGAGCTCACTTCACCGTCCTCCCGTGGGCTCAGGCTCCACAGAAAAGAGCTGGTGTGTCTTCCTCTTTTCCAGAAGAAGACACATTTAGCTTGTAGACTTCTGTACCTCGCCAGACTTAGGATATTAGTTTGTTGGTTTAATTGTATTTTCTGTTGGCCATGTCCTGACAGGAGAGAAATTTTACCTCATGGTCATTTTTCAATTAGCTGTTACTGAGAATTGCTGATCTGATACATAGTGTATGTATTATATTAACTTTGTAGAGTAGTTATCATTTTTCTGTCTTTGCCCTTTAATTTTGATTGCCCCTTCAGTGTTCTATCCTTTTTGGGGCCTTATTTTTTTTTAATTAAAAAAATGTCTGTTAACAGTTAAGAAAACAAAAACAAAGAAAAAATGCACATGGGAGCTAAATTTAGAAAATGTCTAGTGTGTTTTCTTTCTCGGCAATGGAGGGTTCTAGAAACTCGTGAAAACTTTCATTACACAAGTTCCTTAAAATGCTGATTAAGAAATAAAACCTTCCTTCCTCATCTTTCAAGCTGCACAACAAATTGTCAAGAAAGTGAGGGAAAATTCTCAGAAGCCAAGACAAATGAGAAAGCAGGGTTTCTGGGAGATAAGCGAGCCTTAGAATCCCTGGGGTGCTGGTTTGATCCTGAACTGATTTTCAGTTGCCTTGACAGGAGGGCAGGATGTGAGCCCCAGGCCTCTGACACTAGGAGTTGGATGGGGGATCATATTATGGGCCAAGCCCATCCTGAGGATCTTGGTTTACTAAAGGGTGAAATAGGAAAAAAAAAATTCCTCAAGGCAAGAAATTAAGGAAAGTCAATTTTGTTGGAAGAGGGGAAAAATAACAAATCCAAAGTAAGGATATAATTTAAAGTTGTTCTGGCATTAGAGTGACCACAAACACCTGGCAGAAAAGCCCAGATACTCCTTGATTGATAAGTTGTGTTTTGAAAGAATCAGTGAACAGCCATTCTGAAAAAGGCCTCCAGAGTCTTGTGGATCAAGATACTGGACAGCAAACACCTCCCTTCCAAGGTCTCATTCAAATAACCAGAAAGGTTTTAAAGGAAAGAAGCCATAATCATAGATCTTTTTATTAACAGTTCTATATGCTACGAATTCAGAGGTGACTATGTAGTTGTCTCCTCTATTATGGACCTTACTTTCTCTTTGGGGAGACAAAATGACATAGTTGGTAATCTTGGTGGAGGGAGGTGTTAGTCTGTTGCAATTAGCCAGGAGAGGAGATTAAGAAAACAGTGAAGGGTGGGTGAAATTTTTAGCTGAGGACAGTCTTGTTCACTTGGCTTTTAATTGCAGGCTCAATGAACTGTCACTGGAGGGAATAGATCTTACGGAGGATGGACATAGCTCAGGCCTCATTGGAATGGACAAATGAACCTGGAGAAAGACAGTCAAATCTGTGCAGACATTAAAGTTCACTTGAACGTGCTGCATCCCTGAGCCAAAGATAGGACAAATATGCAGCAATTCTTGAGGACAGAAGAGTGGTTTTTAAGGTTCTCCAAGAATGAATCCCATGGAACCGAGATGGCCAGTTGTCAAACTGAGACTTTGTTCTTTGGACGGTGTACCCAGCAAGGGTATTGGCCTTTTATATGTTTCCATTTGTCTTTAATACATGTCTGTTGATGAGGACGTGGGCACAAATGTTTGACACCTTGTCGAGGCGATTTTGGATACCTGCCAAGAAGCACGGGCACAGTTGCGGCTGCTTCATACATCTTGCAACCCATCCCATTCCCCGGCTCCGTGATCACGGCAGAGTGGTTCCTTGTTGACCTGTCCGTTTCCTCTGTGACATCATAACCCATGAAAAGACCGGAGCATATTAACTTGGCTTTGTTAAAGTCAAAGAAACAGATCAAATGTGGAGTCAGATTTGTTCTTTCCTATTTCAGTAGTACCATGGAGATGGCAGTTTGGGCAGCTTTTTGTAGTGTCCTTGAGGCTTTCTCTCTCAGCTTCTTTGCGCCTCAATTGAAAACCCTTCATTTCTGTCTGGCCTGCTGGTAATGCACACTGCCTGTTTTGCCCTGAAGATGTATTCTGTTTATAAACTCATCTCTACTCCTTGGAAAACAACACAAGAAAAACTCAGTTGGTTTTCCACCAGTCATGGGCAGGGGTGAGGTATACCATGTTATTATTTCATAAAATAGTAGTAATAATAGTAATAGTAATAGTACTAGAAATAATAATAGTATAATAATAATAATAATAATAATAATTATTATTATTATTATTATTATAATAAAAGAAGTCTTAAAACAGGACTGAGCACATTGGAGAGAGTCAATAAATGCTTTCTGGCTTAAATCAAAAGTGATGACTTAGTGATTCCATGGCTGCTGTATTTGCTAAGCTAGTTACTCCTTTGCTCCATTACACATTATTTTAACTGAAAAAGAAATGCAAGCAAAAGGTTAAAAAAAAAAAACTCAAACAGAGCACAAAAATACACAAGTGAAAGAAGTTTTCCCTCATCCTCTGTTCTTTCAGCCCTGTCTGGAGATGCCACTGTTTACTATCTTTTGGGTGCTTTTCCAGATATGCTTTGCACATTCCCACCTATGTATGTAAATTCCTTTAAAATTTTAGTTATTTTTAACTTAAAGAGATTTAAATCCTCAAGTGGCTTCTGCCCGGGTAATAGAACAGAACAAATCTGACTCCATATTAGATCTGTTCCTTTGAATTTAACCCTATGCTCTGTCTCCTAGGCTTCATCTTGCTTGTAAAAAATTGTTGCCTAGAGCCTGAAATACACAGGAGAGCTTATTCTGAAGCTCTGACCTTTAAGGATATTTAACATTTTTTCATTCATTAAAAGATAGCAAATTGCAGAATAGAAAATAACGTTTGTTTTGTTGGAGATTTACAGGGATCTGACCCACGCAGATAGCTGTAAGAACAAAGGATTCTAACAAGAAGGAATTCCTACACTAAGAAGTTTGCAACAACCAAGCGCGTAGGAAAGGAGCCTGAATTGTGACTTGGGGAGATGGTTTTCCAGAACATTAGTTTGCCAACTAGGTCTACAGAAACTTGCTATTCCAAGCCCCAACATCTGGTTTCCAAACTTATTGGCCTGTCCTGCACTGAGGAGAATGAATTTGGACTTGGTAACATTCCTATCTACCTAGAAAGCAGGGCACTGGAGCTGAGTGTTATGGAAACAGGCCAGCCAAGAAACAAGCACCAATCGGAGTGCTGGAGTACTCAGAATTTTTATGCCGGCGGGCTCAGAGGGGCTTCTGCTCCAAATTACTGAGCACCTCCAAGACGTGCACATGAGGTTTTAAAGACTTCAATACAAGTAAGGGGATATTAGCCAATAAGACTCAAAGAACAAAATGCAAGGAATCAGTACACTGGAGCTTATCAATTTGTAATAGTTCACATTACTGACACTTGTTGAGCTTGGAATTACGAGTTAGGTTGTTAGCCCAATAAACTGACACTAAACTTCAGATTTACGAGATAGCCCAGCAGAACTTAGATCAGTAAACCGACACTTATCACACTTAGATTTGTGACTTAGCTTGTTAGCCCAGCTGGACTTTTCCTTCACATGAGGACAGCTCTCCCACCCCCAGGAAACCACTGTGAGCCCTTGATGTTTCCACTAGGGTGGGGTATGGTTTACCCAGGAGGGATGGGGACTATGCACCAACACTCAGGCAGTCTGCTCTGTCTGGGGCTCTGATCTTGTACCACACCTCTCCCCGCCAGCCCAACACCTGGGACAGTGGAGCTAAGGCAGTGATCCTTCCTGCCTGTTTCCCAGCGTGTAAAAGGGGAATATGTGCTCTTCCCAAGGAAGTTCTGAGCGACAACACCTGCGGGTGCTTGGTTCTCAGAGCAACAGAAAACCCAGCTCCGCATGGGGGCAACGGGTGTGATCCCCGTAGTGTTTCTGCAGAAGCATCTGATGGAGGGCTGGATCAGGGAGGTAAAACATGAGCTGCGGGACTTGAACGGTTACAGAAGGGTACAGAGGTAGGTCTGCCATCTCAGGGTGCCCTAGAGGTAAAGCTTTTTCTCTCCAACTCCGCTACGACACTCCCCTATCCAGACCCATCCCTTCTCTGCTCTTCCTGTCCATCTGTATCCCTCCACTTTTCCCCTCTTCTCCACCCGCTCCCATCTTCTCCCTCCCTCGCTGTCCCACCTTCTCTCGCAGAATCCAGAGGATCCATGTCCCTCCTGCGCATGCGCTGTCGGTGCCTGGTGGTCCCCTGGTTCGAAGCTCCATGTCCGAGCCGGGGATTGGCCCCAAATGCTTCTCAACTCTGTCGCCCGTTAGGCCTTTGGTTCCTGCCTGGGGCCGGGGCTTCTGGCTGTGGAAGTGCAAGGTGGGGGCCTCCCGGGAAAGGGTTCAGGCGGCTTCGGGAGGGTGATCCGCCTTTCACAGCCCCCAAGGGCGCCAGTCAGCCCGTGTTCAGCTGAATTTCTCTGGCCAGACCCTTCTGACAGCACCACCTGCCCCGGCGCCCCGGCCACAGCTGTCCAGGTCCAGGTGTGCGCCTGCCACCTCTCACGCAGCCGGGATCCCCTCAGTCCACGGCTGGCGTCCCCTTCCCCTCTCCCGCCCGCGAGTCCTCTCCTCCCGGGCTTCCTCTCCTTGGCCGCCTGCCCGTCCCCACCAATGGGCGGGCTGTTTCCCGGGCGGGCGTGGTCTGCGGACCTGGACGGGAGCGGGCGGCTTATGCTGGTGCTGGGGCTGGCCTCCGAGCGGGGCTGCAGCCCGCACCCCCCCTTTCCCTCCCCCCTAGGGCTGCCCTCCTTTCCCTTTCACCCTCCCTCAGGACCAGCTCAGTGGCGTGTGTGCTGCTCCCCGGACTGAGAGCCTCTGGCTGTAGCGCCCAGCTTCACCTGGTGGAGTCGGGAAAAGGGAGCATCAGTGCTGAGCAAGCTTCTGTCTCCTCCCTCAGTGTTTCTGCCGCAGGTAAGTATCTTGAACACTTTCAGGTGTTATGATGGCGGTGCTTGTTGATGTCACGTGTTTTTATAGTGAGAGGGATTAACAGTGGTGAAAGCAGGGCTTGGTTCTGTTAAAAATGAGCTGAAGGCATGAAGCTGTGATATCCTCCTTCCTTCCCTCTCCAAGGGTGAAACGTGTGACAGTCAATTTTAAAAAGATAGTTACAGTCCCTAGCTAGCCCAGCCCAGCTAGTGTGTGTTAACAGGAACAGCATCACCAGAGGCCTTGGAGACCCAGGGATTTTGCAGTCCTAAAGAACTCCTGGCACAGTTTTGTTTGTATTGGTTTTTTGTTTTTCTTAAATTGTGGGACAGACTAGTGGTATAAAAAGAAAAATATTTGTCAAGAAATATTTTTTCATATAACAGCGTTATTGTGATATAGTTCACACACCATGAAGTACATCCATTTAAATGGTAAAATTCAGCAGCTTTTAGCATATTCACAGTTGTGCAACCATTATTATTCCAGAACGTTTTTATCACTTCAGAAAGAGCAGTGGAAATTAATGACCTATCCACCCCTCCCCAGTGGTGGTTCTAAAGAAATTTCTTGGCTAATCTTGACCATAAATTCACTTGTTACATTCCAAGAAAAATCTGGTAGGAATTCTAATCAGAATTGCAATGAATCTGTCTATCAAAACAGGAAGAATTAACGTCTTTATGGCACAAACTTCTTCTACCCATGAATATATTTCGGACCCTATATTTTCCTCTGTCCAGAGCCTGGCCCATGGGAAGTCCTCACTACTTGTTGGGCTTGTGAATGATGAGATTCTATACATCGTTAGTTGCAGCTGTAGCCTTTCACAGAAGAGAAAAGAAACCTCAGTGAAGCAAGTGACTCTCTGATGGTCAGAAAGAGTGACAGCCATTGCTGGAGTGATCCAGTGGACTTGGTGTTTACAACCAGAATTCTCCACCACCTACAGCTAAGGGGATTAGAGTGTTCTTTTATTTTTTCTTAATGGCGTTGCTTTTATTTTTACCTATTTTTTAAATTATTTTTTATTTAAGTGTAGTCAATTTACAATGTTAGTTTCAGGTGTACAGCAGAGATTCAGTTATAAACATATGCATATGTATATACATATGTTTTAGATTGTTTTTAGTATAACTCATTACAAGAAATTGAATATAGTTCCCTGTGTTATATAGCAGGTCCTTGTCATTTATTTTATATTTACTAATTTGTATCTGTTAATCCCTCCTTTCCTGCCTGCTAAATACAGTTTGCTTTCTATGTCCATGAGTCCATTTATAGGAGCACCATTTTTCCTAGTAATATATGCTCTTTGGCTGCTTTCAGTTTCAGTAATTCCATCTTATCTGTGGGCGCTTTTCTTCTGGTTGCCTTTATGTGGTTTGCACACGTGGTAATAGAGATCTTTATTTGGGAGAACTCCAGGTCTCGTGTAGTCCCTGGTACAGAATGCCCACTGAATTGATGATTGAACTGGGAAAAAAGCACAGTAAATGCTGGAATTTCCACTATGGTTGAGAATTCCAGGTTTCAATAACCTGTTTAGACAACCTTACTATTGGCTGCACCCATACTGGGTAATTTGGTGGAAATTCATGGTATGGTGGTGTAGAGACGGGACCTTATATTCTTCTTCTCTTTCTATTTTCTAACACTCATTTTCCTGGGCCTTCCAGATCCTCCCCCAGAAGTGCCCAGGGCTGGCTTAGTGCTGCGCTGAGGCAATATTTGTTAATAACGCCCTTTCCTCTTCTCCTCTGAGCCTCCGTTTCTTTCTGTGCACAATGAGCGCTTAGACTAGATAAATACTTTTCAGTTTCTTTTAAAGCCATGTTTCCTTTGAGAAACAGAA
This sequence comes from Vicugna pacos, assembly GCF_048564905.1. NCBI lineage: Eukaryota > Metazoa > Chordata > Mammalia > Artiodactyla > Camelidae > Vicugna > Vicugna pacos. Next base: position 78,375,447 of record NW_027328740.1, on the reverse strand, counting down.
AATGCAAATATCTCCTCTCAACCCAACCCTTTAGATTTTGGTATGTCCTCCAAGGAGTGACATAGCTCTTTGTGAAAAATTGATGTGATTTTGATTGCAGGTGACACAGAAAAGACTCTTCAGAGATTTATTGCAGGGAGAGGGCAGGAAAGAGGCAGTATGTGACACTTTCTAGTGTGAGCAACGGAGCAGGGACTTGGATTTAAATACGGTGTCTGACGTGGCCTCTCTCTAATCTTGTAGAATGTGATAAACTTCTCTACCTCAGTTTCTTGATGTGTCAAGTTGGGGTGATAATATTTTAAGGCTTCTGTGAAACATTATACAAATAAGACATTTGTGTCTCGGTAGAAACAAGATCTGCTAGGGATTCAGGGATTTGTTTAAAAAAAATTCTTGTCCATAGCACTCTGTCTGTGTGTATTTAGAAGTTCCTGGAGGGTGAGGGTGAGTCTAAAGTCCATTGTGGGACAGGTGGCCCATATTTCTCCGTGTCCCAGTTTACCCCCTACTCCCCAGTCCTCTTCCTCAGTCCAGGATGAAGTTCCCTAGTAGATTTACACAGAGGTCTTGTGGAAATGGCTTTTCATTTTATTGTTTCACCAAGAAGGGCTGCCATCATGATCTCTGTGGTCAGGTTTTGAAGGGCTGCCATCATGATATCTGGTAAGAATTCTATGCAATTTGGAGTTCCAATTTAATGAAAAGAAAAAAATTACAAATAGAAAATTAGAACAAGGGTGGTGACAGGGGCTCTTTTAAGTGGACACCATTAGCTTTGTTAGCTTCAGGTGCTGTGGCCTGTTGCCACGAGGACCCATCCTCTTGCTCTGAAGTTGGAGGGACTATTGGGCTCAGTGGGAATGTTAACTGAGTGTATCTCATGGGCTGGGCATTGTCCTATTTGTACTGTGTGTTCCTTATTTGAGACAGTGAGCTCACCTAACCTCGATAACCTCTTTAAAATATTAGACTTTTAATTTTGAGATGTAATGTAGATTCCCATGTGGTAGTAAGAGATTATATGGAGAGGGCCTATGGACCCTTTGCCCAGTTTTCTTAATGGTTCCATCATGCAGTGTTGGGGTACAATTCATTACTGACTCACTAACAATTTGAGGTTTGTGTTATTGCCCTTATTTCTATTCACGATTAAACTGGGGCTTCGTGAAGCACGCAGGCCTGTCCAGGTCACCCACATTGTTAATGCAGAGTCGGGTGAACGTGGGCTTGGGATTTCCAGGCAGTACCATTATGATGGTTTGTGGCAGGGAGCAGCATTCACTTTGCTTGTTTATTCATTCATTCAACAAACATTTATTGAGTAAACTCTGTGGGTCAGATGCTTTCATAGAGTTATCTGATTCTTCAGCAGTACTGAGAATCAGGTAATGTTTATATTTTTTAATCTGAGAAAATTAGCTCTGAGAGGTTATAACCTCCCCAAAGGAAGTATAACTCATAAAGGAGGGATAGAACATGTGTACAGTCACCTCCTTTTATGCAGGTGGTACCCTATGCATTTTACATTTTCAAACATCCGTAATCCAGATATATTCTTGTAAGGCAAGGCTTTTTTTTTAATTGAAGTTTAGTCAAGTTTACAATGTTGTGTCAATTGCAAGGTGTTTTTTGACTTTTGAATTAAAAAATACTTTTTCAGGAGGGAAATTAGGTGTATTTATTTGTTTGATTTTTTAAAATGAGGTACTGGAGTTTGAACCCAGGACCTCGTACATGCTAAGCATGTGCTCCACCAATGAACAGTACCCTCTACCCCAAGGCAAGTTTTCTTATCCATTATTATGAAGCTTAGGAGTTCAAATAAATTGAATAGGAATCCAGATCTTTTGATCCTACTGTCGTCCTTCTCTTTATATTCTGCTGAAGGGGGTTGGGGAAGCATTTCCTTTGTTCATTTCTTTATTCAGCATTTTTGAGCAGTGACTTTGCATCAGGGCCTTGCTAGGTGCTTGGAAATAGAAAATAAGAAATGACCTTTCTCTGCAGAGGCAGGAAGCCTAGACCAAAAGCTGGGTAATGTGATCCGAGCTACAGTAGCCATATGCAGACTCTGAGGACAAACTGTACCCTTGGATTTGCTTTGGCTTCCCTTGTCTTCTGGCTGGTACACACCAGGTCACCGCAACCCAGATGGGCCCGTAGCACACAGCAGAGAATGTACCTCGATCTCCTCTCCCCTCTCGGCAGGGCCTGCAACATGAGCATCCCTGACTACGTGCAGTGTGCTGAGGACCACCAGACTCGTCCCGTTGTGGTCCAATCCATAGAGATCATCTCAGAGGAGAATTTCTTTTGCATCTATCAGCTACTCACCTCGGTTAGCCATATCAGCCCTTGTGGCTCCCAGTGGACACTCTGTATCCACTACAGGCACCGCTATGTGCCCGAGAATCGGTGGAGCGTCTTCCAGAAACACCCCAAGGTCTTGGGCCTTCTCACCATTACCGAATGTTTCTCTGCCAAGGCCTTCGAGAAGCTCCACATGCAGAGGAGCTGTATGGCGCATCGCTTAATGACTCTCAGCTTTTTGTCTTTGTGCAGCATGGGGAGGTAGCCGAGCAGACGTGCACCGACGTTGCCTTCAATCTAAGAGTACTGCAGGGTGGTGGAGAAGAGGATCGAGGACTTCACTGAGTCACTCTTCATCTTGCTCAAGTCCAAGTGGCTGGATGGTGGCCCCAAGAATTCTGGGGACAAGATCCCCCTCCCCTGCATCCCGTTTGAGAAGGAGGACTTCATGGGACTGGACACAGACAGCAGGTAATTTTACCTGGAAGCCAGTCCACCTTGGCTGTGTGCTGGATTGCTTCCCTACATCCAGAAAGGGATCAGCAAGGAAGAAGTCAATCTTGTAGCCAAGGGGGGAGGGAGGTGCAGCCCGCCGGTTTCCAGACATTTCAAAGTGAATCCGCCTTTATTTCAGAGAGATCCTTTTAGGGTTAGTGTGGACACTTACTCCCGCTTTACAGCCAGGAACATGGTGGGACCCCTGGAGTTGCTGTCCAATAAAGTAGCCAAAGCCACTGATGCTAGGAGCACTGGGGAGGAGGCTGGACTCAGCTGAGATGTACTGTAGGTCAAATGCACATCAGACGCTGAGGCTTGTCTAGTAAAAGTACATAAACTATCTCTCTACTTCCTATATTGATTACATGTCAAAATAATAGTATTTTACATACAGTAGATTAAGTAAGATCTGTTCTTAAAATCACATTCTAGTATTTGTTTTTTGTTTGTTTGTTTGTTTCTTTGTTTCAAATTTTAAACGTGGCAACTGGGAAACTTTCTTTACATGGCTCTCATTTCATTTCTGTTGCGCAGCCTGTCCTGGTACATGCTCATCCCTTTGCTTATAGATGAGATGCTGAACCCCGAGAGGCAGAACGAGGCGCTGGTTGAGCTGCGGCTGGAGCCGCTGTCACCTGCCTCCCAGGCCCAGCACCTTTTCAGCTCAGGCCGTCTCTTCCTGCCCGACAGCCACCATGCCAAGTTAGGACATCAGAAACACCGCCAGGGACTTCCTAATGAACTCCTTATGCAGGGAAAGGCGTATCACGGTGTATGGGACAGAGCAGGGAAATGTTCATTCCCACTTTGTCCCTGTGATTAAGTCAATGGCCCCACTTTGCCTCGGAAGTACAGATGAGCTCTTCTGGGCTGCCTACCCCCCACCTTCTGCTCTGTTTCCCCGTATATCTATCATGTTTTCCCTCGGGCTGAAGAGGGTGAGATGCCTTTGCCGAGACGTGGTCCCCCTTTGCTGGGGTGAGTGAGGGAAGCTGTGTCCCCCCGGCCTACGGCCTCGGTCCTTGAGTCTGGAGAGGGCTCATGGTGGTCCCACAGGTGGCGGTCAGAAGACCTGGCATGTGCTACCGGGCCCGCTTTGGAGGTGGTGCTCTGTGATTCTTGAACTTACCTAAGATCAGATCCTACTTTCTGGTTGTTGGTAAGTTGGAGGAGAAGATGCTAGGGAATTAATAAAAAGAATGTCTAGACCAGCCCTGTGAGTGAGAAGCACAGGGGACACTAGTCCCACCTGCGAGAGCCCACCTAGCAGGCTCTGGATGAATTTTCTGTTCCTCCCCAGAAATACCTCTATGGCTTAAGGAAGAGGAGAGGCATGTCGTGGCCATGATCTGTACTTGTCCTCACAGGGCCCTGTGATCTACATGCCCGCACTCCCCATCTGCTTCTTGGAGATGAGCTGGCATGTTTAGGAGCCTGGGCACTGCTGAGGGCATAGCTCCCAGCACCGTGCTACACAGAGTCTCGCTCCGTTCACCTCATCTGTCAACTCCTGCTGAGGCCCCAGACATTAGTCAAGTAGGTGCATCAGCGAAACCTAAGCAGGGACCACCTTCTCCCCCTGGACAGACTGGTGAGTGAGCAGTGGAAGCCTGGAGCCCTGCCCCAGCCCCCACGCCAGTGCCACTTCTTTTGTCATAGGAGGCACTGGTGACATTTTTGCTCAACAAATGCTTGTCTCTGAGTCTGCAGACCCACCAGAGAATGCCAGCTTGTTTTTGCCTTTTGAAGTCTGCCCTTGGGACTTGGCGGAGTAGCCGGATGTGTACTTAGCCCACAGTGGTTCAGCGCATTAAACCTGCCTCCTTGTGGGTCTGTCTATTCTGGTACCATAAGGGCTCAGCCAGCATCTGAACGTCATTGAGATAACGCGGCCAGTGAGCTAGGGTCAAGCACATTCTCCTCCAGTCACTTTTACTCCATTGTTTCTTTTACTATTCCACAGTCATTAATTTTTTAAACAATGCTTTGGTGCAGGAGCAGAGCCTCATTCTCTCCTGCTACTCTTGGTGGAAGTGAGTAAAACGGTCCAGACTGAAATGCGACAATAATTTGTAGCTCAAAAGCTGCCTAGTCACTTGTAGGTCGAATTTTGGTTAGGGGAGCTGAACACGTTGTGGTCCCCCGGCAGCGCCGCTCCCCTCAGGCCCCTGCTTTCCCTTGAGCAGGAGGTGAGGTTGGGCCTCACCATCCCCGCGTCCCTGGCCTCACACACTCACATAAATTCTTGTACATGCAGTCAAAATTATTTTTGTTCTTGTGTGATTCTAATTTTCTCTTGTTCCTCTTTTCCTTTTTCTTTACTTCTTTTTCACTTGTACTGCCCAGTGAGCATGTTGTTGCTTCTGAAAATGTGGGCTGTGCACACCCTGCATTTGAAATAGCCAGATTGCCCTCCGTACAGTCTCCATCGCTTTAAAAAGCAACAACTTAACAGCTGTTTTGATCCATCTATTATCTTAGTCATTTTTTATTTTCTAATTTTTTGGAATATTTGCTTTGTTAGCTCATCACCCACTGGTGTTTGATACCTGTTGAAATCCTTGCTTTTGAGGAACATGTTTGGTCCTCCTTTTATTTGATGACAAATGCGCCCTTATTAAATTTGTTTCATTGTTTTGAAGAAGTAAGATGTGAATTGATTTAGTCGGCTGCTCAGGGATTCTTTTCATGGAGTATTTAAACTTGTAAGGTCAAACTCTGCAGCATTTTGCTCGATTCCTGCTTTTACACAAACGTGCTCAGCACGCGGTTCCTGGCTGTCGCTGTGTGACGTGCGTGACGTCGCTTCCTGGCCGGCGGTCACTGGTGAGGATGTGGCCGCCACGGAGGTGACAGCTGCAGGGGACGCTGTTGGAGGAAGCGGTCACCGTTTGGTTCTTTAATTTTTTTTTTTTTTGCATTCAACTTCCCCGTGCCATTTACTTTACTTTGCCTTCATAAATGGGCAGAATTGGGTCTAAAATCCATGCCACTATTTTTTCCCTTTACGAGGCTGGTTTTTCTGAGTATCAGGACAACATGGCCTTCCCCTAAGTAGCTGGCTTACCTGGATCTGTTGGGCAAAGGGACTGCTAAAAGGGCCGTAGCTTCCTCTCTGCTCCAGCCAGTGGGCATTCAGAGCTGGGTCTGTGGTTTGCCTCAGCAGCCGTGCAGACCTTCCTGCCTCGGCCTTTACTTTTAACCCATGTTGGCAGTAAAGAGCTGAATCCGTTTCTGTTGCAGCTGACGCCCACCACGTGGGCCCCCTAACGTGTCGTTAGTTTGTGGTAGTCAGTCCCCAACACCCCAGTCATCAATGAAGGAAGATGATTTGTCCAACCCAGGACCTTGGATTCTCAACCCTACCCTGGTTCATCTCACCTGGTGGAATTGTTTGGCCACCACCATCATGCTGACCATGAGGCCTTGTTTCTCCTTTCATGCTCTGGTCCAAATGTGGACACTTCATTTTTCACTGAATTTGTCTCGCTTGAGACAGGCCAGAATATCTGAATGAGTCCATCACATTCTGGGTGGGGAACAGAATAGAAGTAAGTGTCGCAAGTAGATGGAGTCTAGGCTGTCCAGGTTGGCAAATGCAGGCTGGGATCTGTGATGGCTGGGCTGTACACTGGACACAGGCCTTTCCCATGGCTCCTGAGAGCCCATGAGTTGAAGTGATAACAGCCTTGCGTGGGTTCCCCCATCCTCATCTGCTCATTGGCAAGTGTGTCTGCTAATTAGGAGCTCCCCCAGACCTCGGGCCCTTCAAAGCTCAGACCATGGGAGAACCTTGAGTCCCTTCTCCTGGGCCTCCTGTGTGAGAATCCACTGCCTTCTGAGGTGAACAGCGGCAGGAGATGCCTCCCCATCCAGGGAGCACCCTACGGAGGACTGTTAGTGCACCATGCTGTGAGCTTGTGTGTTTCCGGCCATGGTCCCTACAGAACTACACTTGAGATGGGCTTATTGATGGAGATAACAGGACTGATTCCAGGGCAGGGCCTGGGGGAGGGAACAGTGGAAATTGAATGTGACCTCAGACACCTCGGTGGGTGCTGGGGCTGTTACTAAAATGGGGAGTCTGGGAGATACCTGACAGGAATGGAATTCCAGAGTAAATGGTGGACATGAGGCATTTTTAAGATGCCATTTGTCATCCAAATTAGGACTTCAAAGAGGCACTCGGGTCGATGAGCCTGGGGCTCAGGTGAAGGAGCCGGACTAGAGATACACGTTGGGAGTCGTCATTCTTAGCTGGTGTTCACAGCCTTGCATGTGAATTAGATCATCTCGAGAGCTGCAGACTGAGACTGAGGGGGGCAGGGCTGTGTCTTGGTTGGAGGAAAGCCCAGACCATACAGCTCTGGTGTGTCAGTCAGTGGCGTTTGCCATTTTCAAAGCAATGCCAGTTATCCTTAAGGGGCCAGGGGCTGGGCAGGGCCAGCCAGGAAGAAATCTGAAGGGAGGGTCGTGGCCACGTGTGCGTCTTGGGAAGGTGCAGAGGCTGCAGGGTACGGGAGGGTAGACTCCTCAGAAGCTAGAGTTGCAGTGAGGAGTGGGGAGAAGTTAGTCACAATCACCTGTGAGGGAGGGAGGGAGGCCTAGGGAGCCCCACCTTACCGGACTCGCTTTCCCATGAACAGAAGGCAGTCAGACAGAGGATCTGAGGTGAGAAGGGATGGGCACTGGGAGGGGAGCCAACCTGGAGAATGGTGCTTGCAAAATTCTGGAATAGTCTCCCTGAAAAATAGAGTTAAAAATACCCAGACTCTTAAGAACATTGTTAGTGACTTGGGAGGAGGCAGTTGTTTTTCTGGCCTCCTAAGGGTAAGGCATGTATCCAGGGATACACAGAAGATACGGGCAGTCTGTTCCGGGGGCTTGATCGTTACCGGGGGAACAGTGCAAGTTTAAAGGGGGAGAAGGGCAGCGGAGGGAAACTAGCCAGGCCCCGTGTCAGGTACCAGTCGGCCGCCCTACTTGCGTGTTTCATTCACATCCATGCCTCCCAGGTGGGCGGTGGCAGCCCCCTTTTGGGGATTGGGAAGCCTTCTCAGAGGGGTTAAAGAATTGGTCCATTTAGTGACTAGTAAATGCTGTAGCAGGATTCAAGCAGGGCCTTGTCAGAATTCAAGGGCATGTTCTCTCTACTGTTTCCAGTACTTCCCTGTTATACCTGGAATGGTGAAGTGGGTCAGTTTTGGAGCCTTTCAGAAAAAGTATGATTTAAGCGCCTCTGGACTGTTTCACAAAGCTCAGCATTCTTTGATGGTTCTGAAGCACGCAGTGATTTTCGTACCAGAGAGGTAACGTCTAACTCCTTTGATGATGACGTGGTTGCAAATGGTGTACAGGTGCAAAACCAGACTTTGCAGCTTCTGAAGGGAAACTCTCCAGTTCTCCCTTGGTCGGCTTTCTTCCACGGGATGTAACTGTGTTGCAGCATAGGCCTGAGCTTTCCATATGGAGTGAGAGTTTAATATCCGATGTTAGCATAAAACGGTCAGATGAAGAAAATCGAAGTTGACAATTTATTTTTGGGTTTCATTAGTCAAGATATACTATCAGTTAATGGCCCATATAGCAAATGAAATTGAGTACAGGACATTGCATTTCTTACTTTCTATTTAGAGTTCTCTTACAGAATAATGTTGCCTGCTTTGGAACATCAGCTCCACCACTCACGGCACCTATCAGTGTGTTGGTGTGATTGCATTTACAGAGTGAATGTAATCTAGGCTTCCTCAGCCTCAAACACTTCAGTGCAGAATCACGGGCTGTAGCCGTCTGTTAGTCACGCAAATACTTCTAAAATTATATGATTCCAGTAAAGAAAGAAGAGAGAGAGATTGCCTATATCAAATTTCCTGTCAGTTCTAAATGAAAACTGTTGTTGAGCAGCTCTGGTTTCCTTTGGATAAGAATATATACATTTCTTTGCATGTAACCTGGGTTTTGGGCTAGAACACCAAGTTCTTGCTGTCCACAAGCCACAAAAATAGTAGCCAAATGGCACACGTGTGAAATATTTTATACTTTTTTCTGAGAAAGTATCCTTGAATTTGGGACTTGGGCTGTGATTTCTGCTTTTTGATTCCCCCACCTGTCTTGTAATCTCTCACTCCTTCCCACGTGGTTCCCAAGTGTTCGTGGTCTCAAAGGAGCGGGCAAACACCCAGTTGGTCACCATGTACTGCTGCTATAGATAGAGCCCAGACAAGACTTAAAGGACATTATCAGAGAGGACTTCCTGGAAGAAATGGGCTGTACATTCAGTTGTGAGGACAGAGTAAGAGTCAGCCAAGAGAAGGAGTCAAGAATGTGGCTCAGGTCGCAGGTGCAGCCCGGGCAGAGGCCTGGAGGCTTTTGGCGTGGGGACCCGGGGAGAGTGCCCTGTGCGGTCCAGGGTGGAGGGAGCCCCTGCTGGGGAGGACACTGGAGAGAGTCCGGGGTGTAGGGCTTTGGAAGAAGTTGAGTTTTACTAGAACTGACACAGTAGGCAGTGAAGGGTGTCAACAGAAGTGACCCTCAGGGAAGGTACTTCTGGTTTTGCTTCTGATATACTACAGACAAAAGGGTCGGGACGGGTGAGAGCAGGTATGTCTGTCCCTTTGAGATCCAACCCGTCATTCATTTATTCATAACACGTGCACTTCAGTGAGTCTAGGGGAGAGAGAGTGTAGCCACATAAATAAGCAAAATGTATTTGCTTCTTGAGAGCTTAGCGTTGTCAGTTAGCCTAGAATGTTCTAGGAAGAGAGGAACAAATTGTGGAGGTTGGAGGGAGGGAAGGCTTCCTTGGGAAACAGTCAAAATGAACCTGGAGGCAAGTGGGAAGTAGGAGCAGGTCAGGGGGCTCCTGAGGTCACTGGGGACCTATGTACTGAGATGAGGCTGGGCGAGCAGGGTCTGGGGTGGGGCTAGAACTCTACCAGGGAGCCTCTGAACTGTTTGAAGTGGGGTTGATGTAATCAAATTTGTGATTTGGGAAGGCTGTCGTGGCTTTGTGTGTGTGTGTAGCGGGGAAGAGGTGGAGGGTGCCACCAACTGGGGGATCATTTGAAGACCATTCACAGGCTGGGATATGGGCTTCGGGGCTACTTGGGGATGGCAGGGGCAGTGTGGATGCCGGCTTTTCTTATGGGGGACTTGTTAGCGGGGCTGCCCTAGAGGCACCTTGTGGCTGGAAGAAAACTGATGGAGGCTGCCAGGTGGACATTCCTCTTCTCTCTTTCCATGCCTAGTGTGATTATCTTAGCTCAGCCAACATTTGGAACAAAAGAGCTAATCTCCAGGGTTGCCCAGGCCTTTGTAGAGCTCCTTCGAGTGAGATCTGATAGGATTTAGGTTTGTGTTCAGATCTGGATGTTCACTTAGCTAGAAACGTCCTGTCATTTCGATTTCCATAGGGGTTTTTATTCCTGATAAAGATTGCTTTCTTGGTGAGAGGAAAATTATTACAGCTGTTGTCTTTTTCACAAAAAATCATATGTTTTAAGAGCTTTAATATTCAAAAGAATAGGAATATATAAAATATTTAAGGAAGTCTTTGGTGTGGTTTCTTTGCTTTCTGAGCTAATGTGGACTTAGAGCCTTTGTATTACTTAATAGCACATCCTTGTCAGTATTTAAAGAGCTGTTAGTGAGCACCCCAGGCCCCACCTCTCAAAGAATCGTTAAAGTTTGCTCTGAAATAGTGAGGTCATAAACGTCTTGTTTTCAGAAATCAAAAGGTTTTAAATACGCACCATAGCTCCATTTATAAAATAATAATAAGTTCAAAATTAAGAAAATGGAGGATAATTGATTTTTTTTAAAGCCTAAACATAAACTTTCTTGTGCTAATTTTGCAACTGGAAATTTTGAAAAGAAAAATCCTACTGCAATATCATCTACGTGGTATATATATATGAGTTTCACGTTTGAAATGTAACTGTGCAGTGGTTTTCAAAGTCAGGAGCATTCCAGCTCAAATACTGGCAGTGGTGGCTGCTGGTTTTCAATGGAAGAGCCTAAATTTGCCTTCATGGCTTTTTTTTTTTTTGTACTGAGAAGGTTGAGTAGTGCTTTGCCAGCATGATTTTCGGGCAATTTGAGGGCAGATGTCGTGTTCCAGCAGTGAGATATTTCCATGCATTTTATTTTCTGGACATCACCAGGGCACATGTGGGGTTTGTGCCTGCAGGCTGGAATGCTGCAGGACTCCCTAATCCATCACCATTATGTCCTGGTGCTGCTCCGGTCAGTGAATGATTTTCTGTGACTTGGAGGTAATGTGGTCTGATGGTGATGATCAGACGTGCAGTTAAATGCTATTAATTGAAATAAGAGTAACCTAGAAACATTGCTCTAACAATACAGGATGAGGGAGGAGGATTGGCTGAGCTGCTTGCAGTGGGATGTCTTCTCAGGTGACTCCCTCACCGTGATTCCTGCCAATATCCGCCCCAGCCCTGCACGGTAGTCCTGCCGAAGCAAGCAAGCACTTTGCTCAGAAACGCACTGAATTTCCTTGCGCCTCTGTTTGTTGGCTTTTTTTTGAAAACACATTTTGCCCTTTGCTTAAATGCCATCCATGCTAGTCACCCTTTACACTCATTCTTCTGGACCTCGTCCATACATAGCTGCTGAATGGATGAACAGAATGTAGTATCTCCATGTAGTGGAACATTATTCACACGTAAGAGTGAATAAAAAAGAAAAAAAAAGAGGAAAATGAAAAATGCCACCTGTTTTGGGAAGTCCACCCTGACTGTTCAACCCACACTTTTCCCTTTGAAACCCAATCACTTATGCTCCACTCTACTCTTTTTGATAGTACTTACCACCTTCTAATAATCTTTAACGTTTCCAAAAAAAATAAAAAATAAAGAGATGCTGATGCCACTTCAAAATATACAAGCCTTGCTAACAGCATGTTAATTGAAAGGAAGCAGACACAAACGGCCACATATTGTTGATTTCAGTGATCTGAAAAGCCCAGAAAAGGCACATGCAGAGGCAGAGAGCAGGTGATGGTTGGAAGGGGCTGGGTGGAGGGGGATTACGGAGTGAATGCTAGTGATAGGGGGATTCTTTTGGGCTGATGAAGTGTTCTGGAAATAGAAGGTGTTGAGGGCTGCACAACTGTGATTGTGCAGAAGACTGCTGAGCGCTGTGTCTGGGAGTGCCTGTTGTTGGGGCATCTTTATTTTGTTCACATCCTGCAATGTGAAGGGCCATCTTCTGCTGTGGTCATTCTACTCCTGTGAGTGGTGAGGGTCAGGACTTTGTAGAGTCCTGTTTCTTTTCTCCCTCTGGCTGAGTGTAGGCAAAAAAATTTAAGCCTGAGAAAGTGCTCCATCTACAGAAATGTCTTTCAGTTTTGCCTGGTGTAAAAATCTTGAGAGCTTTTAACCGTTGAGGCTAGTCTGTGGGGGTAAATAGCCTATGAAGCCTGGGTGAGCCCGGGAAGAGCCGCGCTTCCCTCCCAGACACGGGTGGGGATTTCACCCCCTTTCAGGCAGTGAAGGGCCCAGACCCGTGGGCAGACTTGACAATCGTGAATATTTACGTGTATCCGCTGCTTCATCTTGGATATTAATTTCAAGCTGAGTCAGTTTGTGACGGCAGCCTCATCCTACATCAGGAATTTATAGTATCTGCTCTTTGAGGTGAAGACCTGACAGACTTGATTATTTAATAGTATGCTTTGAATTGATATCTCAGATTCCTTTGTCAAAAGCAAAACAGCAGAAATACAGACGTCCTTTAATTCCAATGTGGCCTGGAACGGGTTTAGTGTCTGTGCCTCAGTGGCCTTATCTGCGGGTGGGGAAGATGATAACAGTGCTTCCCTCAGAGGAGCTGGTGAGGGGAGAGTGAGAAGCACAAATGGAGGACTTACACGAGATGCTCATAAATGACCGAATTTAGTGCTCTCCGCCTGGTGAGGCCTTAGGGGTAGAGATGTCAGAACAGAGCAGTCCTAGCCGGAGCTCGATACGTGATGGTAGCTGTTATGATCAGTATCACCACTGTGGGTTATCAGGTAGTTTTAAGACTTGGTAATATGATTTCATGAATAATGTTAAAAGACTACACATCTCAGATCCAGTTTACATAGTCCTCAAGATTTCTTCTGAGAATTGGATGGTTTCTTCCCTATCTTAAATCTGAGATGAGTCTCTAAAAATTTCCGTATTCCTCCATCCTTTTGCTTTAATTCTCTATTTCTTAAAAAACAAAGTTTTTAGATGGAGTTACTGGGGACTGAACTGAGGGCCTCATGCATGCTAAGTACATACTCTCCCAAATGAGGTATAATCTCTTCCCTGATTTTTTTTTAAATTTACATCTTAATTTTCAGAGGTTAGAGGCCTCTAATTATTTTTCTGGAGACTTGTCCATGAACCTGTAAATCTACAATTAATGGACAAAATTTGGTTTATTAAAAAAAAATCTATAGAATATTCTACAGTCCACCCAAAAGGAAATACTCATGGACTTAAAATGTTTCTCCTTTAAGGTGATTTCTCCTGTTTGGTCGAGCTTAATTTGTTAACAGCCATCCTCATCATCATAATGACCACACTCGCTGTGAGTGGACGCCTAACTGAGGCTAAAATGCTTTGCTCATATTTTACTTCATAGCAAGAGTTTGATTGTAGGTATCAGTGTCTCCTTTTTTGTAGCTGAGGGATTGAGAGATGGGTCAGCTTGCCCCAAATGACATGCAGCTGGCGGTGGCTAGCTCGATGCTGGAATCCAGGCTGCACAGGATGAATTCTCAATTGCTCCTCTAATCAGCTTCCCGTTGAGTGTTTTCCCGAACTCCTGTGAGCCCATAAATGACCGATTTTAGCTATCTCAGCCTGATGAGGTCTTCAAAGGAGAGACACCAGTGAGAATGAGAGGCAGAGTGGCATAAATTAAAATTGTACATTTTCACAAATGTTTTATTCTCAGGTAATGACTGTAAAGGAAATAGTTTTTTAATTTAGTGCTTTGTGAGAACTAAAAACAAAACATTTAAAATAACTATTGTGCAAGAGAGAAGTGGTCTTTGAAAGTCCAACTGTTGCTAATGATGTTACTTGTTTTTTCTAGTGGTGCTTATTTACTGAAAAATTTCCAAACACTGAATTTGTTTTATGTAGTCTTAGTATGAAAGAAAACTTTGTCAGTGAGTATTGTAAGTAAAATCCTTACTCTTTTCTTTCCTGATGATGAATATCTTAGTTGTTTACATGGCTTAAGTATATTTCGTCATTTGTGAAATTTGAGTAATATGGTTTACCTTGTCTGACTGTGAGAGCTGGACGCCTTGTATACAAAGCACCGTAGAGGTGCTTAATAAAAATGCGCTTTCACAGTGACTGATAGTTTAGAAGTATCAACTCTGAATACTAAAAAGGGTAGCTTATTTCTGATGCATATTCAATATGTGTATATATGATATACATTAATATGGCTTAAAGTAACTAGGATTGTTTTTTTTAAGTGCAGTATGAAGCTTTAATGAAATCTGTGTCATTCTAGTGAGACAGGGACTACTTAAATTGCCTTAAGCAGACGACCTTGAAGATTATTTACACAGAATGTAAGCTCAGAATTCATGTTGCCGTGTAACCATCCATCAGACATTTAATTTCTCGGGATTCTGACCAGAACCATTAAGTTTAGAAAAATCCACATTGATTATTATCAGGGAATAAGCTTCTCTCTTTTGTGACTAAAGAAAATTTTGATTTTTTTCTGCACTCTTTTCAGGTTTTAAAATTTCAAAATTTTGATTTGACATGTCACTTTTTTAATAGAGATAATAAAGCTCATGCTGTTTTAATATGTAAATAAATGTTTTTGTATTTCAATACCCTTCTATGATTTCCTGGCTCTTTGAGAAGTATTTTGCAAGATACTTAGATTACCTACTGTTGGAAAAATACAGACGTGACTTTTATGAATATAGGCGTAGTACAGTTCTGTTGGTTTTTACTACAGTGCAAGACATGAGACCTAGGAGAGCTTTGCTGCTGATTGCCAGGAGGACAGATCTCAGGTCTCAGTCTCCCCTCGTGTAAAATGAAGTGGCTGGACTGGATTCTTTCCTCTTCTAAGATGAGCTTCCATGAGCCTATGTCTTTTGTTTATATTTAGGAGTATTAGCAATATCAGATTAAATACTGAATACCCCTCCATCCCCCCGAAGCAAAGTGCAGTATATGCTACATAAGCTTCTAGTTATCTGATTCTCGTTTCTCATCTTACAGTCAATTTTTGTGTTGCATGTTTCCCGGCAACCTGGAAGGTCTTTTTAGCCATAGGTGGCGCTGTTGCAACTTTTTACAGTCTTAATTTTTCTGTTTGTAAAATAAGGCTTAAACAATGTGATTTTATTTTGATTCCTTTGCTTAATGCTTCAGAATAGCACAACGTCCATTATGTCTTTCTACCTGGAAAATTTTTTCTGCTTATATCATAGTTTTATTCTTTTATCTCGCTGTGAACATTTCAGACTTGCTGTGCAAACAATGGCAAAATCGGGCTTTTCTTCTAGTGTTAGAAACCAGTGAGCCGGGATATTATAAAACAGCTAGAAGCTGCCTCTGGAGCACCATAAAGCTGAAAGGTGTGTTGAGTTCCCTGAGTATTGACCCCGCCGCTGTGTGTTAATTGGTGGGAGTTGATTTGGTACATATATGATGGGGTGTAGTTTCTTGACTTGGGTTTGCCTGCACGTGCTGACACTGAACCATGTGATCCTGAGTCAGCTCGTTCTGAGTTTTCCCCTCGTCTGTGAGAAGGGGACACTCATATCTGCTTTGTAGAATTGTGAGAATTAGTAATTATGTAACATGTTTACCACAGTGGGTATGTCAAGAGAGCTCATAAACTTTAGCTGCTGTTTTGTGTGCAGCCATCATTTTATAGTCTTTGGTAATTACAAAGAAACAAGAAAATAAGAAAAGCTGATTTTATGATGAAAGATATTTGAGGACGTTCCATAATTCCTACACCCATAATTTAGCATCAGCAGAGTCAGAACTGTTACACAGTCGCCCTGGACCAACGTTAAGCCACAGAAATTTTTGTTACTTCATATATGTTGGGGCCTAAGGGGAACCAATACTTATACACATGTTGTCTCCAGCAGCCAACTGAGAGATGACACAAAAGAGTAGGCAGGCGATAAATGTCTTCTTTGTTACTGATGAAGCCACGTTCTCCATGAACTTCAGGGCTGTGGATAAATGAGTGTCATGATACTGTGTCCCAGAAGTAGAGACTCACCCTGTCCCAGGTATCTCTGGGCCACAGCAAGCCTTCCCTTGAGAGAATGAGCCCCATCATGCACAGGGCTGTTCTGCAATGGAGCTGAGCATCCAGGGTGCTTCCCTAGGGTAGTCAACACTGGAGGGAAAGGAAGGGTTTCACATGCCCTGCTTGTCTCCCCGGAATCACAACTCAATCTGTTAATGTGAGGAGGGCTAGCTGTGGACCAGGGGTCAGGGCTGTGAAGGGAGTAGCACTCTGCATGGCCCAGAGGAGTGGGGAGGAGGTATCCCTTCCATCAGTTTAAACAGGTGGTGGGATGGAACAGAAGGGTTCATCGCATGAGTTTATAAAAGGAGAAATAAGAATTTCCTTTGGGTATTAGTCTAGCCAGGAAACACAGAAGATGATTAGGAAGGAGACTTGTAAACCACTGTAATATTAATTTGACATTTGTTGAGCACCCAAAATGTGCTACATTCTTTTCTGAGCGTTTTACAGAAATGAATCCTTCAATCTTCTCAACAAGCGAGTAAGGAAGGTTTGATTGTTATCCCAGTTTCACAGTGTGGAAATTGAGGCACACAGAGGGTAAGTTGACCAAGGTCACAGAACTAGTAAGTGGCAGAGCAAGTATTTTAACCCTGGCTGTATGGTATTGTGGCTCCCAGAATGGGCTTTGGGTGTTTAGATGTATCTGCATCCCTCGATTTCTGTACGTCTGTGCATCAATTAGCCCAGAAAGGACAGGGAAAGGAGAGTTACACAGGTGCTCACAGTCGTGTCTCGGCAACTGTCCACGAAGAGTGCACCGTGATTAGAATTAATTGTTTTCCAGGCAGCAGATCTGTTGGTATAACAGAAATTTAGTCCATTGAATTCATCTAGAAATCCTTCCTGCTCTGCTTCTGTCCACACTTGCCATGTGACTGCCTGCCCGTGTTTGGGCCGTGGAGGAGAACATATACTCATGGTTGAACTCTGATATTGCAGTCTGGTTCATAGTTTCACATCTTCTGTTACATTAATAAGTTAAATTTCTGGTTTTCTTGCATCAGTGTCTCATGAGTTTGGTTAATGTGAAACCAGTCCATGGGAGCCCAGGGGTTATGATGGTATAAATTTTTAGCACGTTGTGGCACTTCTAGCCATGCAGACATGACTGGGGGATGTACGCCTTTCTCACTGATTTCTCCCAACAGCAGGGTCCTCTCACGGATGTGAGGCTGGGAGCTCTCTGAGTAGCTCAGTCAGAGGCCAAGTCCACCAATCCGAAAATGATGAAGTACCTGGAAGTGGGTTTAATAAAAGTAAAGGGCTTCCAGGTAGTCCGATGGGCTGTTCAAGAAATTTGGTGAAAAGCTGTCCACTGTCTGTGGTTTAGCTGCTTCTTTGCTATTGAAAAGTCTGGAGTAGATGAAGGGATTTTAAAAAGCAGAAAGGAGTGATTTCAGGTGGTACATCCACACCGGTGAGAAGTGATGGATGACCGCCTGTGTGAGGCACAGACAGAGTCTTACAAACTTCATAAAACAGCTTCAAATGCTCTGCCATCTGAGTGCGCTTCATATGGGGTCCAGTTCATCACTGGTCACGCTGTGAGGGCAAGTAACTGACGATGGCAGAAAGGACACGGAGGCATCAAAAAGGTCTCACTCATGTTCCCTGTTTAAAGAATGTGGCACAGTGTATTATATTTGAGCTGGTTTTTCACTGAACAGTTTTTAGTGTTTTCTGGGACTCCCCAGTGCCCCAAGGTTCCATGCAGCTGGGTGTCCCCTCATTGCAGCTCCGTCAGCGCTTGCCCTGGGCTGATGTGGTGTCACGGGAAGCAGGACGGTCAGCGTCCCCGGCTCCTCTGAGCTCCGTCTCCTCATCTGCAGAGCCTGGTTTCCCATCCGTGTCTACTTAGTAGGGTTGCTGAGAATCACACGTGATGGTTATCAGGTGTGATTTCTGGTTGTCTCTGCGATTGGCAAATAGCCAATAATTGATAGAAACTTGTTTTTTTTATTGTAATTGTGTCTCCTAGATTGCAGTGGTTTTTAGTCTGCATTTTTTTATAACTTTACTCATTTTTAAATATGCCCTTATTTTATTTATTTTTTTTTTGAGGTACTGGGGACTGAAGCCAGGATATTGTGCATGCTATGCAGGTGCTCTACAACTGAGTAATACCCACCCTCCTTTTCTGCACTTAAAAATAAATATTGCAATACACAAAATAGCTCTTAAACTCCATCATGGGACCTGGTCTCTGTATAGGCAAATGAACACGTATACTATTTCAATAAGAATAAATGCTGTTGAGACATAAGTTTCTGAATCTGTTAATGTGCTTAAAAACGATCATAGCTAGTGATAAACACGAGACTTAGATCAAGGACTTTTTAGGGTATGTTTTGCCATCATGGGAAATTACATTCTACCGAGAAGGCTAATTGGGTCTCTTTGATATTTGGATGGTTTAGCAGGTGATCAAGTCTTTCCAAAGCTGACAGTTTTGTATTTTAAACTAACTACAAAGTTATCTTCTAGAAGATGGAAATCCTAAGTTTGTGAATTTCCCAGTAATCCAGGGGGTATGTGTCTGTGTCTGTGTCTGTGTGAACGTTTGTGTGTGTGATTTCAGGAATGTAGAAATAAGTTCCATATAGACTTCTGATATCTTTCTCTTCCAGTTCAAGGTTTAAGCATATACTTACACAAATAAATTGATTTTCTTTTGTCATTTGGCATATTGGCGGGAATAAGAGGTTCTCATACTTGTTTCAGAAGGGTTGGGAAGCATGAGCTTAGAAAACGGGAGGAGAAAGAGGCAGGGAGACACTTCACACTTTGTGCAGTATATGAGAAACGGTAGCTTTTCTTTTCTCTTTTCTTCTAAAGCAAACTGGCTCTGAATTGTAACACACTATTACTCAGAATTGCTTTTCTAATCAGATACAAGTGCCTCAGATTTTTCAAGGCAACATGAATGATGAAATGTGTTTTAGCATTTATCTTTAAAAGTAGTTTTATTTCTCAAGTAAAAGACTATAGCCTGTTTCTTCCAGCGTCTCAAGAAATTCTCATTGATCTATGTACATGTTCTATGTGCTTATTTTCTTTTCTTTTTTTTTAAGTGCTTGTTTCATTGTGGTGTGAATCAATGTTTAAAATTTCTGGATTTTGATCTTTAGAAAATGCTGATATATCAGAACTGTTAAAAACCTGATTGTTCTTTGGTCCTTGTTTGGTGGGGCACCCTATTGATTACTCTTGTCTGTTAAAGAGAGAAATTCTTCCTCTAGCCTGCAGATCATTAAGTGTATGGTTTGCAGTATGCCTTTAAATTTCATTGAATGCATTGAACATGATTGTCCAGTGAATTTTGAGTTGACTCATAGTAATGACTTTGCTTTGATTCTGTGGCTTTTGCTCCTCTCCACAAGAGCTTGAATTCTCTGTTGCATTTTGTATACGTGTTCTTCACAGTGGAAGAAATTTTGCATTTTTTACAGAGGTGGTTTTTCCTAACATCTCTGAATGCCTTCTGTAATTGATACAACAAAAATCTGTTATTTCAATGCTTAATTATTTCATAAACTAGTTTTTGGCTTAATCAGAAACAATGACAGAGTGATAATAAAAAATAGGAAAACTTTCCTTCCTTTGAAGAATAGAAATCAGGTGGTCAGGCTCACCCATGCTTTGGGCCTGACACACTTAATCTCATGTCATTGTGTATCATGATTCGGAGATGGAGTTGCTTCAGGTTTATTGATTTTTGTTTTAACATTTGTGTTGAATTCTTTCTCCAGGCTTATGTATCCTGTTGGGTTTGTTGAAACTGTAGAAGGGAAACAAAAGCTTTTTTTGGTTTCCGGAGGCCTGAGTTGCTGATGATAAGGGTTGAGGGTGGGCTGAGGAACAGAGTGACACTCCCTCTGCTCCCAGCTGAAATTGATGAACAATGAAATCAATTAAGTGTATCGGTATTTGACCAATAGAAGTTAGTGAGCCCAAACTGGCTAGTTATGCCCAAAGAAAGTACTGAATTCACCTGCAGAATTAGGTGCTTTACCAAGAAGAAGCAGCTTAGAGCAATCAGAAAAATCAGTCCTATGATGAGATATAAAGTAAATATGATATCTTTTATTTCTGAAACTTTTCTACGTTAAGTTGTGTAGAGCTAAAATTAAGTTTCAAGCACCAGGAGTTAACAGTGTGGGTGGTTCTGTATGATCATTATTCAGGAATGTGCCTAGACTCTGCTAGAGTGGCTGAAGCTGGCAGGAAAAGACCCAGAGCCAGGATTTGTCACCTTAGGGTGTCCTCCATAATGGTTCCATGTGGGAGCCCATGATTGGGTTAACAAATTGTAACAGACCCCAGCCGCCTGTCAAATTTAAGAAGAAAACGTATGCTTAGTAACTGCTTTGCAAGCAAGTGCCTGTGCATCCTCACTCCTGTCTCCTTGCCTTAAAAAGCAGAGATAATGCTTTGCTTGCGTAGATGATGTTTTAGATAGCACTCTGCTCATCGCAAAGCAATGACCCAGGCCCACAGCTATAAAGGCTGGGCTTGTGTGCAGTTAGATACTCTATTATCCCCCAAGCAAGGACCTAGCTGGTCTGGTGGTCTGCTTTGTAATTCACATGTCTAAAGAATGTATCTTATTCCCCTCACCCCATGACTTACCTAAAGATACACTAAGCCTTTGTACTCATGGTGGATTCTACAATCTCTGTCTCATCCTTCTTTCCCCAAGTTCCTGCTTACTATCACACAACTGTTAATGACGTTTTCCTTTGATTATACACAATAAATATGGGATCATTTGAGAGGCTCGTGGAGTTGGGTCCCTACGCCCTCTCTCTTTCGTGACTTTTTCCACAGAGTCTTGAGTATTCATTCCCTGTACGTAAGACTTCTGCCAGCCAGAACCCACAGTTCCAGGTGAGAAGGATGCAGGCTTTATCTCTCCTACCTCTAGGGAGAGAGAGTAGAAAATTGAGATCTGCTCTTCCGTGGTCCCTTCCTGCCCCAGGTCTGCTCCAGTTCACCTGCAGCCTTCTGGCCTCTGCTCACACTGCCTCTGTCCCAGGACTGACAGCAGCCTTTTCTTCCCTGGTAAACATTTCCTGTGCCTTTTAGAAGTTGGTCTCTTCTCTGCAATACAACCCTGGCAGATGTGATGGTGGTAAACGTGCTGGAGGGCAGTCACTTGGGGACTGCCAGGAGCCATGCTGATTCTCCTGAGTCTCTCATTCGGGGTTACAGAACTGTCGAGCAGCAGAGGAAGCCCTTTAACGTGAGGCCAGCTCAGCATTGCATCACTTTCATTTTATTTTTGAATTTTCAGTGGAGAAATTATTTGTAGCAAACTGTTCCAGATTTTTGGCTGCCTGCTTTCCTCACCACCATTTCCTTGTTGGCTCTGGTGCTTGTTGTAAGAACCAGGTTTCTTCTCTGGTTATTTCTAGCAGCTGGGCTTGCCGAATCCTTGATCTGCATTTGAAGCAGAATGCTTCTTCGTGATGTCAAGCTGATTTTCCTATTTCTGAATATTTCGTGTACACTCAGCAACTCTTTCAAGTGAAATGCTCTTGTCCAATTCTGTTAACCCATATTTGCCGATCTCCTGCTTTCATGCTGAGGGCAGTTTCTTCTTCCTGTAATAAAAGTTAGCAATTTGCATTTACTATTTGAAGGTTCTGGCCCTAGGTGCTTTTGTCCTTAACAGTTTTAATACAATTCACCCATTAAAATGTGCAGCGGTTTTTACTCAAAGCCCAGAATTGTGCATCGCAGTCAATCTTAGAATATTTTCATCCCCCAACAGGAAGCCCTGTATGCACAAGCAGTCATTCCCATCTTCCTCATCCTCCCCCAGCCCCAGGCAGCCATTGTTCTCTCTCTATGGATTTGCCTGTGCTGGACATTTCATGTAAAACAAGTTATTTCATGTAAATGGAACTGTCTATTGTGACTGACTTCTTTCACACTGAGTAACTTTTTCAATGTATTTCCAGGTTGTGGCCTGGGTC
The DNA here is from genome assembly GCF_048564905.1 of Vicugna pacos. NCBI lineage: Eukaryota > Metazoa > Chordata > Mammalia > Artiodactyla > Camelidae > Vicugna > Vicugna pacos. The sequence goes on along the minus strand of NW_027328740.1, from coordinate 78,353,347 downwards.
AGTACTCTATGCTTTGCTATTGCTGAATTATATTCTACTGTATATCTGGGCCCTACTGTTTACCCATTCATCAGGTGATAGTCGTTTGTGTTGTGTCTGCTTTTTGTTTGTGAAGAGTAATGGCGCCGTGAATACTCCTGTAGGAATTTTTATGTGGACATTTGTTTTCAGTTCTCTTACTTGTGTGACCAGAGAGCAGAAATGCTGGGTCATTCATAAACCAAATGTTCAACTCTCTGAGGACCTGCCAGGCTGTTTTCTAAAGTGGCCACCCTGTGTTACATCCTCAAAAGCAAGGGCTGCGCTCTCCGCTTCCTCTGTGTCTTCATTAGTGCTTGTTACACATTTTTTTTATTATAACCTATTGTAGTAAGTGTGAAGCGGTTTCTCCTAGTGGTTTTGACTTGATTTCTTTTACAGCTAATGATATTGAACATCGTTTGATTGTGCTTATTGGCCATTTGTATATTTTCTTTGAAAAATACATTTTCAGATACTTTATACACATTTTAATTGAGTTCTCTTTTTCTTGTTGAGTTGTAGGAGTTTTTTCTTTTATTTGAAGATACAAATACTTAATCAGATAAATAATTTGAAAAAATTTTCTCCTCTCTGATGTTTTTTCACCTTCTGGATGGTGTCCTTTGAAGCAAATTTTTAACATTTGATGAACTCCAATTTATCACTGTTTTCTTTGTTCCTTGAGCTTTTGGGGTAATATTTAAAATCTGAGGTATTTTATTTAAACTTTTATATAAAAAATAACTTAATTCTTAAGACTGTTCTAGGAGATGGGTGCTGTGGCTGTCCCCAGTCTATGGATAGGAGACTGAGGTGCAGAAAATTTCACTGAAATATCAGTGTCACAGCTACCCAGTGCTGTGGGATTTCAGACCCTCATGTTTGTCCCCAGCATTTGTGATCTTCACCACCATGCTCCACTACTGCCTGGAATCATTAATGAAAAAGTTTTCCTTTTTTGATTTCTTGATTGTTTGTTTTCTCATTGGGGAACTCACCTCTTCATTTTCCTTGCAGAGATCTGTGTAGGTTTATTTTAGATCTCATGTACTTATTTATTACACAGGCTCCAGCGATGATTGTGCCTAGTTGATCTAATCAATTCATACTCAAGTCTTTCCTGCTCATGACACTAAAAAGAGAGTCATGATTTACATAATGCTCAAAGAAGAATGTACTTGAGTGATTTTATTTTTCTAACCAATCAAACAAATCAAATAAAAACCCGGTGTTGGAACAGATTATAAGCCCTGCAGAATAGGGTCACTGTCTTCCTTGTGTTTCATTTGATTTGTCACAGTGTCTGGATAGTGCCTTGCTGTCCAGCAGTTTTGTGAGTATACGGTGCTCGTGAATCATTGTAAGGAAAGAATTTTGACAACAGACTGTGTTGTTCATTTCACAAGGGAAAAGATCATATAGAAATACTGCTCAGATTTATTTTAAAATTAAGCTTGGTGTTTTGAGAAGGGTTCAAGAAACCATACAAAAATCTTTTTCACTAATTTTAAATCTATCTTAGACACATTATGCATACATAGCAGAGTAACTTATCAACTAGTTTTGACAAGAGGAGTGTATTATTGATTATCTATTTTAGTTGAAATATTCTACCTGGGATAAAGTAATCAGTGCCCATAAATGAACAAATATGTTTGTATTTCTATGCAACATGGGGGCAGACTTCATATGTTTTTATATAATATATATGACTGTGTGTTTTAATCTGTCTGTCAGTGTTTTTATAGTTTTTCATCAATGTTGTAACTTTAGAATTCTTCTATGGAAATCACCCCCAATTCTAGTGCAGTTTGTACTGTGTATCCTGTCTTATGCATGGGATTCCACTGTCCCCTCAGTGAGGAATTTCCTCTCCTATTGAGTTAGTAGCAGAGTTAAAGGAACTGTGATTTCTAGGCCTTTGCTCTCCATGTGTTTGCAGTTGGCTGTCAATCAAGATTTTCTCTTTCTTGAGTTTTCATTGTTCAATTAGAATTTTGGAAATAACAATTAATATGTTGCAACACTCTCCCTAGAAACTTGATGTGTTTGTGCTTTTCAGTTTCCAATTTACAAAAAATGTAAATGCACTCTTGTTTTTAAATAGTCCTTTTTCACTAGATATTTGTTTACTTCTTTATAGTCAAAATATTTTTTTCCCAATGAATGAATAGGTTTGCATGTTTTAAAAGATACCTTACTTTTTAAATTTCTTATTCTAACAGGTATATTCGTTGTACAGAATTTAGAAAATAAGGATAAACACAATTATAACTTAAAAATGGCCTCTAATCTCACCTGGAGATACAGTTGTAAGGTTTGAAATTGAGAATTACAAGTCCTCTCAAACTGTTCTTCTATTTCAAGTACGGTTTGGTTACTGAGATCCTCGAATTCCCATATGAATTGTAGCAGCAGATAGTCAGTTTCTGCAGAGGAACCCACTGGGATTGTGATCGAGTCCACGTTGAATATATGGATCGCTCTGGGGAGCACTGCCATCCCAAGAATGCTGTCATTTGATTCAGGAATGTGCGTGGTGTGTCTGTCCAGGTATTTAGGTATTCTTTAATTTTTTTCAGCATTGCATAGAGTTTACATTGGATTATTTTACTATATATTTTGCCTTTATACTGAGGACAAGTGTGCAAGGTACCGGGATCAGAAGTGTATTGGAGCTCCGCAGCTTGCTGCCACCATGGACGCTGTGCTCTTGCTTCGCCCACTGTACAATGTTGCACAAAATAGGACCTAAGTAACTCTCTCTTGAAAGAATGATTATATGATTGCTGGATGATGCTTGAGAGTCCTTGTGATGATGTCTTTTTCCCAGAATTTCCCCTCTTCTTTACTATGCCCTTTCCCTTCCTTTCCTCCAGCCTGTGTTTCAGCCTGCCTGTGGCATTGATTTTCCTTGTCTGTGGACTCTTCCTTTCACTAGTTCGTGATAATGTTACATGTGAGATGTGGAAACTTGCTAGATGTCAAGAAAGAGGAAATCCATTGCATTCTAGTTTTTTTAGAGTGTGCTATTGTATTATCGATTGAAATGAAATCAGGCTGACCCATTGAGCCATCCCCTGAGCTCTTTTTGCCTTCCTACAGGTGATACTGCTCTCGTTGCTGCATGTGCCCTTCCCCCAGACTTGGTTTTGGGGTTGAGTAAGTCACCGTCACTGGAGCCCTCTCTTTAAATGATGAAGAGAACATTTGCTCTTTCTCCCTGTTTGGGGACTTGGATGAGATGAGGCAACAGATAAAGAATGGAGCCCCACCTCATTCTGACCCCCGCTCTTTCCGTTCCTTTCTCCAGGGGAAGAGTACAATTCAAAAATATAAAGATTGTGAACTAATGAGATAGACAAGACAACCGATCATTTATTAAATACCCTTTCATGCCAGAAACAAATGTATTATACACACAAAAAGCACATAAAATACGGTAGTACTGTGGTTACAAACGTGGGTCCGAGTTCGAGTCCTGGTCTGGAGTGACAAGTCCTGTGAGATGGAGAATTGGTAGGTCGGCTTAGCCTCTCTTGGACTTGTTTTCTGTCCTGCAGAGATGGGGCTCGCTAGGCGTCCCTCCCCCGTAGAGGTGCTGAGGGGTGTAAAAGACACGTGTAGGCAGACCGAGCACAGCTGCTCTTTCCTCGTAAGTGCAGGATAGCATCGCTTTTGCGGTGATGGCTTTATGACTGCACCCTGTAGACTCTCAGTGCTCCAAAGGGATGCCTTGCAGATTGGAGATGGGATTCTCACTTCTGTATATACCCAAGGATTGTGTTATTGGGCCTTGCTAATTTGACTCTATTCTTTAGAAAGTACATAATGTAGATATATTTTTCAAACATGCATGATTTTTTCTTTTATTATTTAGAGTTCTACCCTCTCATCTCTTGGTGTGACTTTTCATGGAATCCAGGAAACAGTCCTAAGCAACCTGCCTCTTCACACTTCTCCGTGGTGGTTTCCTTCCCTGACTAGAAGAGGGTTTTGCATAGGTAATTTTGATTGCTCCCCTTCTCTTGGAGACTCTCTGTTTTTCTGCCCATCTCTCACCTGTCCATCTGTCCATTTCTCTACCCACTCATTCTTCTGACTTGTTTCAATAAGCATTTCAGGCAGCTTACAGAAGAACAGGTACCAAATAAACAGGTGAGAAAATGGGGCCAAGTTCATACAGTGAGGCTAGGAGTTGAGCCTGTGTGAGAGTTGCCAGCGTGAGACACACGCCTCTGCCTTGTGACTTATAAGATAGACAACATCAATGTGCCTGAAGCTCCCAGCAGACACAGGGAAACAGGGTTTGTGGGAGATGCTCATTGGCTGTGAAATAAATAAGTGGCTTAGTAGAAGCCCAGCCTTTCCAAGTACTAAGGCTTAGGAGAATATTTTAGTGTCTTCCAAAATCAGATTATTGCATCTTTTCTTTTTCAGAGTTTTATGTATAGTTGGTTTACATTCTATACCTGGAAATTTCTCCAAAACTTCTGCCCACGTGAGTCCCATGACTCGGGAATGGGGTGGTTCTGCTCATTGACGGGTGTTGGCCAGAAACGGAAAATGACAGCCTCAAAGGAGCCTGGGATTTATCAGTTATGTTTTGTCAGTGCTGTAGATTTCAGAAAATGCTTTCACCTTTTCTTTCCATCTGAGGCAGCAGCGCGCTCTCTTACCAGCATCAGGAGCTCAGGGCCACGGGATGGTGGGGGCTGACTGCACTGCCGTCAAGACAGCTGAGCTAGTCACTGCAGGTGTGGTTCTTTTACATACTGCAGTTCATGCTCTTTACTAGAATGTTTCAACAGGGAGTTAATTAACTGAGTTAATTAACATTTTATAAATATGATGCTTTGTTGAAAAGACAGTCATAGGCAGAATATAAGTTGTGATCACTTTAAAAATGGTTTCATTACTGAAGTTTCAGTAGGAAAGATCCAGTTTATCTTATTTCCGCCTCTCTTTAAAAGTAACAAAGAAACAAGACAGAAAAAGCAGAGGATGATTTCTGTTCTTCCTCTCGGCTTGCAGGTGCCCTCACCTCCAGTGGCATCCATCCAGACACCAGCACTGACACTGGCCGTGCTCAGAACTGCCTCAGCCCTGAAGACACATCTGACAAATGGAAGGGGGCCGCGCCCTGTTACAGCAGGTGCTCTCACTTTGTGGGTCCTTATGTAACTGCGCGGTGTTATTCAGGATCGCCCTTTCTACACTTTGTGACGCTGCTGCGGTGTCTCCTAGTTATTTGTTTCTGTAAGTACTCGTGTAATTTTCCAATGTGTGGTACTAGACATCTAAAAATGCATTTTTCAGATGAAAAATAGTGTGTATTTAATATAAATGTATGAAAAAAGGGTCAAATGGATCTATCCTGGTGCCAGTACTCAGAGATAATAATTAACACATTAACATCTATTTTCTGTTCTTTTCATCAGTGTGTATTACCTCTGTCATAAAAACCAGCGAGCAATGTGTGCCTGTATACTGTGTGGAGACCTCCATTTTCCATTCGGCTTATTACACATTTTTCTACAATATTCTATCTCCCCTGGCATGATTTTTAATGACTAGTATAGCATTCTGTCTTGTGGAGTCCTCGTCCATTTTACTTTGGACTTAAATAAACTTTTAAATTCCAAGTATACTTAACTGAAATTCTGAAAAGAGATCTGTTGTGGTACCGAAAGTCCCCTACTTCCTTCCCCTTTTTTCCTGAGAGTAAAAACTGCTGACAATGTGGAGTATATATTTCATGACCTTTATGCCTGTGTCATATAAATAAACACATACATACACGTATATGAGAAATCTATGTCTATGTGTGTGTATATATGCTTTATTGAAAAATAAGGCCATACTATATGTTTTCTGCAGCTCGGTTTATTCACTCAGGTATATATCACAGACGTCCTCTCTCTCCAGACTCACCCGGTCCTTTCAGATAGAGTAGAGGGTTTTCCTGATATGCAGGTTTGGTCTCTTGTGTAAGGACACCTTTCGTGGGAGCGTACTGTGGACAAGGCCTTGGACCACGCCGAAACACCGGAACTTTAGTGCCCACAGCTCACCGTGATTTACCGCATCATTGTCTTGATGGTGGACACTTAAGTTTTCTCCATTTTCCACTGTCAGAAAGGGTGTTTGACTGGCATACTTCTTATACAAACATTCCTGTGATCTTGTATGAGTATTATTTTCGTTAAGTTTTCTGGAAATTTAGTCCTTGGATGTGACAACTACATAAATCACAGGCTCCTTTCAAGTGAATCTAGAAATTCCTTCTCCTGTGGGGCATGAAAAGATGTAGAATAACTTATGTAACCAATTCTCTATCGCTGGATATGATTTCACTTCAGCTTTTCTTCTCACCATTGTAAACAGTGCTGTGTAAATGCTCTGATAAGTACATCTTTTTGAACTGAATTTTTCTAAATGAAACGATTCCAAAATGTGGAGTTCAGCCTGTGTGTACACACGTTTTTCAGAGTTTACATATCCATTGACATGTCATCCTCCAAAAGATCGCTCACAGTTTGTTCTCTCAAAGATGGACACTAGCTAGAATATCTTTTAAAAATATGTGCCAATATGATGAGCAAAAGTACTTTTTCATTGTTTTAATTTGCACTTGATGACCAGTGAGGTATTGAGCATTTTTCACTCATTAGCCATCTGACTTTTAAAAAGTGAATGATCTCTTTTGTCCTTTGCACACATTTAAGTGAGGCAGCTTCTTGTTGCTTTGTGACAGCTCTATGTATATTATGAACATTAACCCCTTGTCTTCATCAACATGTATCAGAGAGCTTTTCCTTGTCATATTTTGCCTTTCATTTTGTTCAGTAGGTTCATTTTTGTTGTGGCCCAAAATAATCTTAAGATTGTAAATGTCTTCTTTTTGGGTTTTATTCCTGATATTATTCTTAGAAATACTTTCTTATAATGGTATAAATTTCTTCTGTAGGTTTTTTTAATCTCTAAGATGGAGATGATGATGGTACTTGTTATAGTGAAGAGAAGTTGAATTAATATGAGCAAAGAATTATATTCGCTGTTATTAGTACTTTCTAATATTCACATCACATTCTGTAATTTTTCTTGCGGTCATTATGACTGGAATAGAATTTGTTTTTTCCAGGGGATTCTCTGATTGTCCCAAGACAATTATTGAATTCCTACTTTGCTTTTTAACTTGAAATCCCACCTGTAAAGAATACTTATGTACACTAGAGTCTCTTTTTGAGCTCATGGTTTATTTTTATCAATCTTACTTTCTTACACTAGCACTATATCTTACATATTGTAAACATTTATTTAATATCTGACAGTGCGATTTTTTGATTCTCTTTTCGATCCCAAATTTTCTTGGTTAGTATTATGACTTTATTATTCCTGAAGAATTCTAATATAATTTTTCAAGTTAAAAAAAAAAGAAGTGCTCTCGTGGGATTTTTTAGTACTTTTGAATTATCTTTAGGAGAACGTACATTTTTACAAAACTGCTTTCCTGCATACAAAATGTTGATGTCTCTACTTTCACACCTCTTACTTTACCCCACAGTACAGTCCTGTACTTCCTCCATGTACAACATGGGCATTGTTTTTGAGTTTATTCCAGATTATTGTTGATGTTTTTGTTAATTATTTAAGTCAGAATTTTTTGCTATTGTATATTTTAACTGTTAAAACTGACACCTAGGAAGGCAGATTCGGTTTGTAAATACTCACTTTGTAACTTCTCATTTAAAATTGTAAGTATTAAGTACTTGTTACAGAATCCTTTCTTTTCTGTTTTTAAAAATTTGTTTCCAAGATTCTCAAAATGGTCATAGCAAAGTAGTATAGGTGGGGACAGAGATGGAGAGAGGTAGTGTGGCTCATGTACAAACTGTGAGCACTTTCATGGCTGTGTTTACGCTGGAAAAGCCGCTGAAGAGTCCAGGATAAAACAGGGGTGGCTTTGTATGCAGTTGAAAGCCAGCTTTCTTGCCTGGTGAAGCCTGGTGGGCGTGACAGGTAGATGATCAAGGTCGAATGGAGGTTATTGGCTGCACAGAGCGCTGTGTCTGAGAACTGGAGAATATCGCCATGGGAAATGCTTGGTGCCAGGAACAAAGCAGAGGAGCTGGGGACCCTGTGTGTTAAGGAATTTCCAGCCCTCGGAGTGGGAAGATCAGACTCTGCATTCAGATCTGAGTTTGAATTCATCTTCTTTAGTTTACTTGTCCTCTGACTTTTGTCAAGCTATATACCCTATTTCACTTCCTGTTTTCTTATCTCTCAAAATAGGAGAATTACAGCCTGCTGCCAGATTGTTTGATCAGGTTAAATAATTAGTGTCTATAAGATGCCACGTACAGTCACAAGCTCAGTGAGAAATGGGCTGTCACCTGTTCTTCTGCAACTCAGTGCTTGACAAGACATGTGGGAAAGACAGTCCCTAATTTGTGTGTGATGCAAGTAGGAACAAAATTAATGTCTTGCCTTTCCCTAGCAGTATACTTACAGCTTTGCTTCATTTACTTCTTTCCTCCTTTCCTTTCCCCTTTCCCATCCTCCACCAAAAGATCCTGAGACTCTCTCAGAATAGTAGATTCAAATTATTTTAAAGGTTGGCTCATCCTCATGAAATGATAGTAACATAAAAAAAATCTGTGCACATCCCACAATACATTGTATTTGATTTACACACACACGTGTGCACACATACACACACACAATCAGGCTACCTTCCACTTGCAGAGGGATAAGGACCACTTTTTCTGAGTTTTCACTCACTGAGCTTGAGAACAATGTCTCTTACACAGACTTTCACCAGGCTTCGTGCATGGTGTTTTTAATTGAATTTCGGCTTTGTGGCCATAGATATAGTCTCCTAATAGAAGAGAGAAAGTGGAGACATAGACATTCCGCTGAGATATTGGTGTCATCATATTTTAGTTGGAAAGGACTTAAGACAGCATAGAGTCGTAATATTATATGGGTGAGAATCCATGATGTTGTAACTTGGACAAGAACATGGACCTTCTGCCGTCTTGTCCACAAAGGTGAAGAGGCAACTGGGCAGGGGATGGTAGGGATCCTTCTTGCTTGAGTTCCATGTTCTTGCTAGTTTTCATTGCTCAGTTGCCTTTAGTTTATGTCCATGAGGCCTCTCATGGGAAGGTCACTCTGTCCTGATAGATTGAGTTTCTTATCAGCAAAAAGCTCTGGACCCACTCATATTTCCCAGAGTTTTCTGCTGACCTGCTGACACTTTATATAATTGAGACCTAAGAAACTACTGAATATAAAATCCTTATTGTTATTGTTTGCCCTCGAGTTCCATAGGAAGGGGTGCTGTCTCAGGCTGTCTAAAGCCAGATCTGAACAAAGATAGGGTGACAGGCTCTGCTGCTGGTCCTCCACAGTTGAAGGGGATTTCCAACTTAGCTTTATATTCAAGGCAGATGAGTTCAAATCTTGCCTTTACCAGTTATTATCTTTGTGAATTTGGGGAGAAACTGTACTTTTTTGTGTCCAAATTTGTTTATCTGTAAGTAAGTTCAGTATTTATTTTAAGGTTTCTGTTTTAGAATTGAATGAGCTAATAGTCTCATTTATACCTAAAATAGTGATCTCATGGTTCTATGCTGGTGCCTTGGTAGTTGATTACTAAGGGACTCCGCAGTGAGATTGGGGGTGGGGGACCCTGGATAATAGAGCTTATATTCCAGGATATGCTTGTAAAAGACTGGATGTGCAGTGGATTTTTAGTAAATATCTACTCCTTTCCTAATCTGCATTGATTGTGTATATATCTTTATACTAATATATGAACAATTTTTATTGCAATTTAAATATCTTTGTAGTATTTACAATATCTAGTTATAAAAATACGTGAAATAAAAAGATTTGAATTTATTTTCTTTTCAATAAGCAAAACAAAATAAAATAGAAAAGAAAAAAGTTTTGAAGGAGTAGAAATAATTTTATTTCTGTGGAATCAATTCCTTGTAATAGGTTTTTTGTTCATGTTGTTAAAAAGCATAGAAAATTGATAGGTGGTGAAATACTGGAAATGAGGAAACAGTGGAGACATACTACCTCTAAGGCAGTCAATTTGTTACCAAGTCCAAACTCGTTCTGCTTGCTGCATGACAGGCCGATTAATCGGGAGATGAGATGTTGGAGTAAGGAAAAGAGACTTTATTTGTAAAGCTGGCAGACCCAGAAAATGGCATATTGTTATCCAGTAGAACTCTCTTCCCCAGGGCAGAATTCAGTCTCCTTTTATACTAAAAAGCGGCGGGGATGTGGCTGGTTGTTGCAAACTTCTTGCTGTATGAATTGTTTGTCCTTGAAATCCTTTGTTCCTGCAGCTGTCCATGTGGGTCAAATTATGGTGCCCCTGTAAAACCTCCAAAAAAAAAGAAAGTTTATTCACTATTTTACAACTTGCCATCTATACATAAGTGTAGAAGAGCAAATATCCTTAAAGATCAGAGCCCGGAGAATAGGCCCTCCTGGATATTTCAGGCTAAAGGCAACTTTCTTTTACAAAAGGTGCAGAGATAGCAAGTCTGAGCCTAGAAAACAAGGTACAGGATTAAAGCCAAATGAACACATCTAACATGGAGTGAAATTTGTTCTTTCTATTACAATTTCTTTTTCTCCCTCATAAATAATTTTAGTAAGAAACATGAGCAATTTTTTTATTTTTGCTTCTTAATAAAGGACTACAACTACAATTTAGTGAGCAGGGATGCTGTGCGTGCCTTGGTGTCACAGCAAACTCTTGTTGGTGGTGGTCGACCCTGCAACATGCCTGATGCCCCGTGAGTGTTGGTGAGGGTCCCCCTAACCAGGGGCTCTATTCAGGAACCACCATATGCGCGTTGACCTCTGGCACCTCTTTTTCAGCTGCAGGAAATTTTTTCAGATTCTATGATAGAAAAATCACTCCAGCTAGGGATAATCAGGGAGTAAAGGAAGAGGAAAAGGGCTTGAAATAGAGTAGAAGAGAAAGACAGAAGCTCAGGGAGCCTGGGGGCTTGGCAGCGCTGCCTCGGGAGAGAGAGGAGCAGAGGTGTGGATGGGACCGGCTACAGAACCAGCTCCTGCAGCTTTCCCTGCACCCAAGCCACACAGCTTTTAATAGGGCCCAGGACTCTCTCCTGGCTGGATGTCACCCTGGGCAGAACCTTGAGAATCGAAGGTAAGGGGTGGGCAGCACTCACCTAGGGGGTCACTGAGGACTTTGGTCAAGTCCACATTGACTTTTCCAGTCATGTGCCTTCACCTGTTCTTTATCTCAGGATCTGAGAAGCAGGAGCAAGGAACTCAGGGAGAGATGCAGGAAGATATCTGACTGTGTTAAGAGACGACAGTCACAGTGACACTGGGAGCGAAGACACTTGCAGCAAAGTAAAATAACATCACAACCATTGCATCAGAGCTGCATGTGTGAGAGAGCCTAAGCCTGTCTCAGAGTGCAGGGGACAAGCGGAATGGAATGGTAAAATTAACACTGACAATTGAAATTTTGTTAAATAGCCTGCTACTTTTAATTTTATCACTTCAATGTATGCAGGTGTATTTCTATGAGCATTTATAGGTTCACACAACCCCACCAGCCCCTCTTGCCCACATGGGGGATGGGATTTCTCAAGCACAGTGCCCCTCCTGCTTGCTTGGGCCACGCTGCGGGTCCTCACCTGGGGCCGGACTGCTACAGTACACTGAGTCCCCGAGGCACGGCCTGGGATACATGACAGGAACAACTGTGCTCTTGGCTGAGGGCCTCCATTTCCCCCTGCAGTGTAAGAATGCCGGTGACTCAGTTAGAAGCATGCATCCAAGCCGTCCTTCCGTGTCATCACCATCTAGAAGCGGTGCCTGAATCTTCTGAATTTCTGCAGAATGTGGTTTACAATCACCTTGAACAAGTGAGTGTGTGTCCTCTTTCAAGTGGAGGAGTTACTGCCGTTTTCCTGGAACTTACTCACCACTAGTCCATCTGATTTTTCTGTGCTAGGATTCAGTATGGCCTGCTAATAACTCTGCAGTCAGATCTAGAAACCCTGATGAAGAGGATTATTTATTTTCTTTCTTTATATGATAGTATTTTACTTTCAAATTTCTGAGTTTTCAGTTCTTGGAGGGATGTTTTGGGGGTTGGAGAAACAATTTTGCTCTTACCATCTTTGTGACCTGTTGCTATATGCGTCTCACCTGTCTTCTGTCACTTGTGAGGCGGTTCTATTTTTGACCCTGTCCGGGTTGTTCATATTTTAAAACATAAAATCTGTAAAAGTACAGTCCCTTTTACTCTGAAGACATTCCACAAATACTCCTTTAATCTGGGTATGGTTTTAAGAAGACACAATAATTGGAATATATAATTGCAGGTTGCCAGTGCAAAATCCCCAAATTAATAGTCGAGCTTAACATCTAAAATCTTTCTAATCTACCATGGATTTGTATGGATAAGTGAAGTAGTTTGCTAAGAACTCAATCCTCCCAAGCTGATGCTCTGCCAGATGGTGGAGCCGAGGGACGAGGGTGTGTCCTGCCCTTACTGAGCTGACAGTTTCATGGCAAGGACCTTCACCAGGTGAAGAAATTGAAGTTTCTTCTAAGAACAGTGGGTCTGAAATGAGTCCAAAAGCGTGGGAGAGACACAATCACATTTGTCTCAAGTAGGGGAGAGTGGCTGTGGGGCCACCTGGGAGACTCATGAGTCCAGGTGGGCAGTGTTGTTGGCTTCCAATTGAGCGGTGGGACGGTCAGTGGGTAAAAGCGAACAGATTGAAGGCATGTTTAGATGGTAAAGAGGAAAGGATCAATGCTGTCTGTGAAGGTAGGATGGAGTAAGGCCCAGGTTTCTGGGTGGATTAATGAGTTAAATAATGGTCCTGCTGTGTTCTGAGGAGGGAAAGCAGCAGAGGGAGTTCTGGGGGAAAACTGATGAGTTCAGCTGTGGGTAAAGTGAAAGGCTGTTAGATGTGTGGTCTGGGAGCTCTGGTGAGAGCCAGTAGTGAGTAGGGGGCGGGGAGAGAGACTTTCAAATCATTTTGTCTTGTGAAAATACATACAAGAATGAGTAATGACACAACCCCTGTATATTCTGGATTTAAAACCCAGTAACATTTTGCTATATTGACTGCAGGGGTTCTTAATTTTTTAATAGAAATAAAATAAATAGAAACAAAATAGTGGAGTTAATGAATATCTTAGAGTTGATGTGTGTCCTTGTATGTATTTTCATACCTCATCTGTTTATAAACATAATCTACAAAAAGTTAACTTGCTTAGCATTAGAGTTGAACAGAGGGACGTGACACACTCTGTTGGTGGTTCAAGGTGATTTCTTGGGCAAATTATGTAGCCTCTCTGTGCCTTAGTTGCATCTTCTGTGACTGCCCCCATGCCCCTCATCACAGCTGATTTCCTAGACTTGAAGTTGGGAGGGAGGCTGCTGAAGGGAGTAAGAGGTGGCAACTGCTAGGGTCACTGAAGAGAGAGACAAAAACAGATTAAAGCCGAGAAACTGAGTGCTAATACCCTCAAAGGAGAAAGAATCCCTTAGTTTTTTGAGCCACTTAGCCTAAGAGAACGAAAATCATGTGGATCCAAAGCTCTTGAGCATATGAGTATTGTGGGTGGGAGGGTTTCATCAGAAAAGGGTTGAGAAAAGGCCTTTTGGTTTCCTTTTACGTTTCCAGTAAGGATGAGGCGCAGAAGAAAAACCACCCGTTTCACAGTAGAAGGTGCTGTTTTGTGCGAAACTGTCCGAAGGTTGGAAACCATTCATCAGTGGTGCTGGCAAAAGAAGAGACTTCTGGATTGGGTGGGGCACTTGCTGTGACTTCCAGGTGACCTGCTGGCTGGGGGCTGTGAGGCGGGCAGTAGGTTTGCAGTGTGACCTGGGTATAATCCCTGGCATTGAGGCTGCTGTTCTGACTAGCAGAGCTGGGCAGACACCTTCCTAACGGGGCTGCTCGGGATGAGGCCTGGGACACCTGCCATGCTGAGGGCGAGAGGAGAGCTCCCCTGAGGTTGTGTCCCTGTGAAGATTAGAAACGTCCTCCTGCAGGGGAGGAAGAGCCTCTGAGCAGCGGGCCGGATGCACAGGCAAGACCAGCCTGAGCACGGAGATTTCAGGAAGCCGGAATTCATACAGGCCCGAACAGCCTTGTTCCTGAGAAACTGGAGGGAAAAGATGCTGCAAATGCAGGCTAAGTTCAGACACTATTGTGTGTCATGAGTGATAGGAAAAGACTGTTCAGGCAGCCATGAGAGAACCCTGTGGTTGTCCCAGTTGGGCGTCACACAGGAGGGAGGAGCAGAGTTATATACTTTGCCACTTATTAGCTGTGTGACTTTGAGCAATATCACCCCACTTCTCTCTATATATATCTACATCTGTAAAGAGACACAGTGACAAGCTCGTGTCATCAGAATGCTTTGTTTAGCTCTGATCCCCTTTGTCCAGTCCTGTCAGTGCTGCCCTGCAAGATTCTGCAGCGGCTGCTCTTGCCCTGTGATGGGAGGGCATAAAAGGGCATTGTAGCACCCGAGGGCAGAAAGGGGTTGCTTTAAAAGCAGACATGTAGCCTCCTGCAGCTGCAGACCTGCAGGCAGTTTGGTTCATGGTCGTGGAGAGGACTTTGGAGGCCTTAGCGTCGTCTTAAGACTTGTTTTCCCTTGGGGACCTGATTTGCCTTTGCAGATTAATGTTGAAGATTTGGGCTTCTGGCAAAGCTGTTTTCAGAGATGGGTATATACGTAAAATATCATATAAAATAAAATGATTTATTTAACGTGTGCGACTTTGCAGCTGTTGGGAAGAGCTGTGTTGGCCTGGTCTCCACGGGGGACACCAAGGGTCAGCAGAGCGTGCGGGAGGGAAGGCAGCCTGCAGTGCTTCTGCGGGGTGTTCTCCCCAGCAGGGCGCTCTGCTGAGTTGTCTCTTCTCTGAGTTTGGTTGCCAGAGGAGCAGACAGCAAAGTAATGAGTTCTGGAGGGATTGTATAATGACAGGAAGAAATAGGAACCTGGAGATTTTCTGGACTAAAACACGCTTTTGGTTCCTGATTCAGTGTGTTCCATTACAGAATTGATGAGTTGTGTCTATTCTGGAACGTCATTGAAATAAACGTTCAGCCTAAATGTTAAGGGCTTTGATTTATTTGGCTGGAGGACTCGAGCCAGGATGACAGCCTCTCAGATCACTCTGAGGGACTGCTCCCAAGAGGTAGTGGAGGAGCTAGGATAAATAGAATCTTTACAACAAAGATCAGGTAATTGGAACAATAAAATATTGCTTGTTATCTAAAGAAAACCAGATATCTCAAGTTCAAGTATTTAGTGGTTTTCTATGTATGGTGGGAAGCAAATATTTGGGTCATTGAATTCATTCCTTTGGCAAGCACCTGGCTATCTAGGGCCAGTATCCTGTCCTTTCTTGCACTGAGTCTGCTCAGAGGGCACCACTGTGAGTGGCTGAGAGGCCGGGCTGTAGGCATGAACTCACTGGGGGTTGGCAGCAGCCGCTGATGATTTGGATTCAGCATTCTTTATTTACTGACATGGTTGCAGTATTTTCATGCACATTGTAGTATTTTCATTCACAGTGTTCCCCCTTGGTCCTAAATTCGACCAATATTTTGAGAGACATTGCATGACCAATTTTGTCCCACGGTGCTAGGATGGCTCATTCCTAGTTCAGGTGAAGAATCTTCTGAGTTGCCATTCAAGGTGTTAGTTTTTTTTATCAGGCCCTGTTGATACTAAAAGTTCTCTGGATCACCTGTCTTACTACTCTATTATGATCCAGGAAGTGTTTACCCATCTTTGCTCATTCCCATACCTAGAATCACACTATTATATTTATTTTATTCAGGGTTATAAATTTTATCTGTTTCTTCAAGATGTTTAGCCATCATCCATCTTGTGGGCCTAGTTACACATTGGGAAATGTAACAGACAACAATTTTATAAAATAGACAGGATATAAGTAATACAGCTAGTAACGTTAATAAAGTCACGAGTAAGAATTTAATAGTCGAGAAGTTGTATTTTTGGGTTAAAATTTTGCTTGTGTTTCTGAGTTTGATCCTATGAGAAAGTTCATATTTATGGTCAGGGTCAGAGCAGGTATTAATTGGCCTGTTGAAATC
Source organism: Vicugna pacos (assembly GCF_048564905.1). Lineage (NCBI taxonomy): Eukaryota > Metazoa > Chordata > Mammalia > Artiodactyla > Camelidae > Vicugna > Vicugna pacos. Next base: position 78,337,157 of record NW_027328740.1, on the reverse strand, counting down.
TCCCACCTTGTAAGATCAACAGTGGCCTAAACAGAACTATAAATTCTTTTTAGAATAACGTTTCTGAGGGCTATCTAGTAAGAGCCTTGGAGTAGGGAAACCCACCAAGGTAACACAGAAGTACTAGACATAGGTAATTTATCATAAACTTAACAATTGGAGTAGTTCATAATCAAAGGTTGGAGAAATTATCAAAGTAATTGGTATACAGTCCTGGTCCGGTGTCTTGGGTCAGCAGTCTAGCTCAGATGTCGTCTTCTTCTCATCCTGGTATGGAAGCTTTTTCTCCATTTGGGCATTGTTTTAAGGTGAGCAGCACTCTATAGGCCAGTGCACTGCAGGGGCTGTTTCAGATAGGAAATGAATCGGAGACTCCGTTTCCTTCAGCTTTGGTGTGTATGGTCTAGTTAAGAGTATCTGAAAAAGGGTCTTTCCATTCAGGTTGGAGACAGTTCTTTAAGTCATGCCTGTTGCAGTATGTATAATCCCCTGGCTGCAGGTCATGGGGCATTGGAATTTTACCCAAGGATAGATTACTGAGCTTCAGAATCAAACCTAGAGTATTCTTTTCATAATTCAATTAAACTGTACAGCAGTGTGACATAACAGCAAGGAATGATCTGGGAAGTGTCTTAGTAAATATGGACCTCAATTAACAAAACTAGAATTTAATATCGACTAAAATATAATTTTTTTCTCTCTAAAGTTACCCTCAGTTTTCTCAAATATAGCCAAATCAAGATTAATTTCTTTACAAATTAAATCTGATTATTTGATCATATAGGCTTTTTAAATTGACTGTGTTGGAAGTTTTAATACGGAGTCTCAGGGTAGAATGTTAATAAGGTTTTCTAAGGCCAAGAAAGCCACGTCAAGGCTTTTCATGGATTTTTGCCTTACAGATTTAGGTAAATTCTTTTCTCTTTAAAATCCTTAAAATACCTTTATACTCCTATATCTCTTAGGAGATGATCTCCGTAATTTGTCTGATAGAGCCACTGGGGACCTAAGTATTTTTAGTCTTTTGAGGGATCAGATAGAGAGAAAAGATAACTGTTCCAAATCTGTATACATAGTTATAATTTATCAAATTGCTGTGAACCATAACTAGCTTAAGGAGAAGAGATTCTTTATGTCTGGGAAACAGGTTAAAAGGCAGTAGTATTTCAAACAATATCAAAAATTATAACCATATTCAGCTGGTTAATCAGTCCCATGTAACTAATTCTTTTAATGAGAGTTTTCATTAGAACTTTAAAATGTCTTACCCAGTTTAGTTCAGTGCTGTAGTTTGAAATTTATTAGAAATCAGTAAATCTCCTTGAAGAGAAAGCATTTTGCAAAACCATCAGAAGAAAACAATTAACTGTCTATAAATGACAAAAGATTTAAAAGCATGGTTAAACACCGTTACACTATAATCAATAAAGAAACCTGTTCACTATACCCATAATTATCACTGGTAACATTTCAGATAAACCAGAATTTTAGGGAGTCCATATAATTTCTACAATACCTATATTAATAATATTTCTCATTCAATATAACCTTAGAAGTTTTATGATTCATTTGACAATTCCATGTTATTTAAAATGCCAAATGAAACTTTATAGTTAAAAATCTCTCTTTGGGATGTTTCAGGGGCCTTCTGTAGCATCCCAAACTTAACTGGAGATTAAAAGAATTTTAATTAATTAAATTAATTTTTATTTAATTAATTAGAATTTTATATTTGGGGAGCTTTTTGAAAGATTTCAGAACACTTGATCAGATAAACATATAGATCACTGTAATGTAGTACTAATTCATTAACAAGAAAATATGTCAAATGTAAAGGCAGAACAGATCAGCTAAGTGGTATAAGGAGTTTTACAATCTGTTACTGAAGGTGGATTAATATTTTAAGAAAATTTTTTCCTCTTAACAGAGAGAAAACCAAATCTAATCTTGTTCCAGCTAACTTCTAAGATTCATTTACGTTGCCCAATTTGATTCTAAACTTAGCCAATTCTGACCACGTACAAAACTTTCCTCAGGGTTCCTTTTCCACAAGCCTTCCACAGCTTTCTATACTTATATTAGTGTGTCCCTTATTTTGTCTTCCATTCAGAGGTAACCAGCTTCAGGAGAAAGTCACTATTTTTCATTAACAAAGTATTATTCCATTCTTACATCTTCCTTTACGCATTTATATTACTTTCCTAGGATACTGAGATCATTCCCTTACTAATAGAGACTATTTCTGTGTGACACCAACCATTTATTAATATTTCTAAACACCTTTAGTTTCACTGTAAGAGGAAGTTAAATGTTAAGTAATTCATATTTCAATCTTATTTTATCTGAAAATGGCATAGATATTTAATAAAATCTTGTCATTTAACTTAATTTAGCACAACTCTAGAATTTAAAGATATCAAACATTTAGAGATTATTTTAAGCATACATTTTAAAAATATATTTTAAATATTTACCCAAAGCTCTCATCTCATTTGCATTTAATTTACTTAAAATTTTACCACAGCACATTACTGTTATTTTTTTTTTGACAAATCTGCAACAGATATAACAGGATCTTATTTGACTTTCATTAAACCTAGGTACAGTAAAGGTATTATAGTTAAGATGGATGATTTTAAAGATGTCTACATTTATTAGAACATACTTAAACTAAACAATATCAAATATTACCTTAATATTGAATATTTTCCAATTCACATGACACTGAAAGTCAATTTGTTAAGTTTTTATTTTAAAAATACTTAATTTTTAAGCTCTTATATTTTTACATCAATTAAGCAGAGCTCTTTGACTTCGAAATTTTTTTTTTTTAGCAGTAGAAATATCTCACTTCTATAATCTGTATGCAGGCTTATAAACAGACAAAAGCTAGAGATCTCATAGCTTCACTTTAAAACTTACTTATATTTATAATAATAGTTGGAGTAAGCTGAATTTGCTTGCTCAAATCACTAAGGCTTACTATTTATGAAACAGATAATTAAGATTTCCTCACAAAGTCTGAAGGACCCGTCAGAGTTCTGAGTTCTAAAATGCCAAAAATTTCATGGCCTCAAGTTTTATTTCGTTGAGCTAATTAGGCTCAGTCCTAGGTCACTGTTTGTTGTATTTATATTTCTGATCTGCAAGACAAAGACACTCTCTTCCAGGTCCCCAGATAACTGCTCTGTCACCCAGACCCAATTTTATCTCCTTAATTGGCATTTTTGTATCAGTGAGAAGAGCTGTAAACAAAGAATTCCATGTTTTAAAACTAAGGTTTTCTTTATTTTGTCTTCCAAAGCTTGCATAAGACATTTATTAAGGTCTCTTTTCCTTGAGTTATAAGTTAAACCCAGGGTAAACCTATATTTTTTTTTTTAGCTACTCAAATTACTTTTTAGATTTACGTTATATTGGACGTCTCAAATAACTATATTGGTTTCCTTTAATTTGTTCAATTAATATTTTCAGAGGGATAGACATGTGCCCAGCCTTATAATACCAAGAAGGGGAAGCGTTTTTCCACTGAAACATATCTATCCCACAACATAAGCAAAAGGTTTATATAAAGACCATCTAAATATACCAATTTCACAAACTTTTATCTCAATTTTATTAAATCTTATACCTTTAATTTTTATATTTATTAAGTTTAATCAATAATTCTTATTTCTAGAAGGAGTGACAGAAACCTTTTTTTTGTGGGTGTACATTGTATATAATTTTATAGAAGTCTCTAGGATGCCCAAGTTTCAGCCAAAGAGCTTAGGCCCTTCTCGATTTTTAATTTCATTAATTGGTCTGTTGTCCCAATCCTTGATCAAGTATTTCAGTCTACATATAAATATATTTTAAACTGTGGTAAATAAAACGGACTTGTTTGAACTTTAATGTTGGGGGGGAGTAGGTGAACTCTTTGGCCCTTTTTTTTTAACTTTACGTAGTGTAGTATCAAAACCCTGTATGTAAATCCAAAAATGTCCATTTTATTTATCTCATTCAAAATAACCATATAAAAATATTTATCCTTTTGGGATAAGCCACTTATCTGTTTTTTTGACATTTTTACAATCCTTTTTCCAGTTATTCAACCTAATTAACATTAATTATACTAAGTTTTTATTAGCATCTCTAGAAACATTTATCAGAAAGGAAAAACAAAAATGTAGCTTTTCAAACCAGTTATATTTTTATATCTGAGTTCTTAGGTTAACCATTAGATATATTTTTCTGCATTTAAACTTTATTTTAATAGGTACCAATAAAACAGCCGTTTATAATGAGATCTCTTTAAACTTTCACCAATTAAAAAGTTTTTCCAAATTAAAAAATCCATCATATGGCCATCAATTTATATATATATAAATATATATATATATATATATATATATATATATATATATATATATATATATATATATAGTGATTTTAAACCAATAAGATGAAGAGGCCCTTCCACATGAGAGTCGGGGTGTTGCCTAAATAAAATTCAAAGGTTTACTCTCCAAAAGCTTAAAGCCTTCGTGGTCCAGGCTGATGCAACAAAGTTTAAGATGGCAAAATATCTGAAAATTGGTACAATCAAAGAATTGCTTAGAATCCCAATTTATTTGCGTGGCCACCGTATGTACACAATACTTGAACTTTTGTATGGCAGAGTCCAAGGTTTCCTTTAAAAACTAAACTAAACATATATATACTTACATGCACACACTTAAAACATCCAGAGAAAGATAAAACGTTTACATTTCAAGGACACAGGAAGAGAAATCCAAGTTCCCACTAAAGGGGATTTTGTTTTTATAAGTTCAGAATGCCAAAAAATGTTTTTATCAGGCCTGGTTATTTCCAGAGTGAGTTTTTTTTTTTCTTATTCCCGATTAATGTTGTAAGTTTTGTATGTACATAAATCTGGCTGGGGTTTTACTTGGAGACTGGCAATCTGTCATTTCTTTTTCTTTTCTTTTCTGTTCTTTATTTTTTTTTTGAAAGTTCTATTCCCCATTGTAAGGTCGGGTTCTCAGAATAAATTTGCTAGTAAGATTTCCCACAGGGACAACTCTGTGGCATGAAGTCTTTGTGTCTACCACTCCTGGAAGATTCCCTGTCACCCGAGAATGCTGTTACCAGTCAGGAGGATGGTCCAAAATTTGGAGTTGAAAGTTTCCTCATAAGAGTTTTACTTTTATCCTGAAAAATTCAATGGAGGTAACCAAATTGAGGAAAACATTAGACCAGCCTCTTACCTAACCACTCAGTCCTGAACCCAGTGTCTTTCAACTTGGACCCACTCGGGATGTCTCCACTGGGTGGGTAATTCACCTCAGTTTCTTTCAACTGGAGGGCCACGTACCTGGATACACCGCCAGATAAAACTTAGGATCATCAACCAATATGTGAGATCTGAGAACCAGGAGAGACTCAGCCAAATTCATCTGGACCCCCCGAGGAGGCGGATGAGCACAAAGGGCCACTGCTGGTACCAAGGCTCTGGTTACTTGGAGAGTTCAGGTGGAGAGAAATCTGCTGTGGTGCTTCATGGTGTCCAAAACTGTTGACTGAAATAAACGTGCAGCCTAAAAGTTAAGAGTTATGTTTCATTTGGCGGGAGGACTCGAGCCAGGATGACCGTCTCTCAGAACTCTCTGAGGGACTGCTCCCAAGAGGTTGAGGAAGAGCTAGGATATATAGGAGCTTTACAACAAAGACCAGGTTGTTGGAACAATAAAAGATTACTTGTTATCTAAAGAAAGCCAGGTATCTCAAGTTCAAGAATTTAGTGATTTTGTATGAATGGGAGGAAGCAAATATTAGGACTCACTGAATTCATTTTTTAGACAAGCACCTAGCTATCTCGGGCCAGTAGCCCGTCCTTTCTTATTCTGAGTCTGCTCAGAGGGCACCATTGTGAGTTGCTGCAGTGGCTGGGCTGCAGGCCTGTCCTCGCCGGGGAGTGGCGGAAGCCTTTAATGACTTGGTATCAGTATTCTTTGTTTACTGACATGGTTGCAGTATTCTCATTCACATTGTAGTATTTTCGTTCACAGACCGAATATGGATAATCTGCAAACTTGGAAAGCAACCGAGATGGAATTACTGCAGATACCTTCTGCTTTAATAAGCCGTGTGCAAACATAAACACGGAGGAAGCATACACTTGGATTTGGAGGTGTAGGAAAGGGATCCTGCACATTGCAGGAGAACGCAATGCAGAATTCCTTAAGTCCAACTTTCTTTACTGTAGTGGTTTCTGAGAACAGTTTATGGTAATTAAACAACATTGACAAACGGTGGCACACATTGCTTTTAAGAGATGGCCGGCTGCAAACTTTTATATTGGACAGGTGGAATTCATAGGCAAGTGGTCAGGTGGATGGGAGAGAGATGGAGCCAAGGCCTGGGCCCAGATTCCGGTTTAAATTGCCATTTCTTCACCATAGGGCCTTGGAATAGAATGCATACTCTCAACCTGTTGGTGAATCTGTGAAATGGGCATGATAATATTCATTTCTTCCTGGGATTGTTGTAAGATCTAAAGAGTATTATAGCACACATGAAGCATTTAACACCCTGGCACTTAGCAGTGTTCACTGTGTGGGGCCGCCCCGCTTAGCGTGCGTCAGAGCCGTAAAGGCAGCATTTGTCTGTTGAGGATGCACTTGTAGCCCCTTGGCTAGGTTGTGAATTTGTTGATTTCCTTTAATACTTGTAACTCTGTGTGACATGGGCAGTTATTTTCATGGACAGATGAGGAATCTCAGGGTAAAGAAGACTGTGTAATTTGCCCAAGGTCAGACCATAATTTTGGGTGCAGGGGCCTCAGTTCAGCATGGGCCCCTGGGCCTTCTGCTCTCTCCGTTCAGCACCAGAGCCAGATATGGAGTTGGCTGTTTCCCTGCCCAGAATATCCGGCAGGACCCAAGACACACCTGGCCCTGTGCTGCTTGAGCAAAAACTCCGGAGGAGAGGGAGTTACAAAAGGGATAAACATAAAAACAGACGACAGCAAACTGTGATCAGCTCTGAGAAGGAAAGGAACACGTCTCGCCGTGCAGAGCTGGGAGCTTTCCCGTCTGGGCTGCTCTGGGGGTGTTCATCTCAGCTAAACAAGTTCTGCTGTTGCAGCAAGGCAGGAAGGCAGGGCGCATGTGGGCAGGTAGACAGGGCCTCATTGATCGTACTCATTCCCCATTAAGCGGCAGCTTTCACGGGCACTTACCTAGTAAACATTGGCCATAATCTTCACGCAATTTGCTTGGTAGTTTTATTGACCCCAGCTTTGAGATGAGGTCATTGAAGCTGGGGAGTTTGTTGCATGCCCGTGATTACCTTGCAAATACCCCCACTGGTCTTTCAACCTAGACTGGTGTGGCTGTCATGCCCCATCCCTGTGAATGGCATCGTGTAGCTTCTCCCAAGTGGCCCAAATGACTGACATTGATATGCTTAATTCGTAGGAAATGGTATGTGGCAATAAGAGAAAAAGATAGTAAGAAATTGTTTGGAAAACAAGAAAAAAACCTATTCTTCCCCAGCTGGGGGAGCGTAACCTGTATCACCCACCCTAATCACTGCCTGTCACCTCCTCCCTGAGGATTCTGTGTTCAGAAGCCACTCTGAGCCTTGGGAGAACATTTTTCCTCATGACACTTTTGACTAGGACCCGCGACATCTCTGTCCCTGGTTAACACTCTCTTCAAAGCCGTTTAAATTTTTTGCAGGTTCCTCCACTCTGATGTAAGAATACCCTGTATAACTTCTTGATGCAGCTCCTTAATGAAGATCTTGTGATGGAAACCTAGCCAAAACTGGGATGTATGCACATAGTGACTGCAACTTCAGCACATTGTGAGTTCATAATCAGAGGGGTGGGTGACTCAGGAAAGGCTTTTTTAAGGTAACAAGGGGAAAGTGAAAGGACGCTTGCTGTGTGAGAAAGAAACATCTCGGTCACAGCCAGCAAGACACCTGTGTTCATGATGGGGTGTGGCGAGTGCAGAGTTCTCACAAAGAAAGAAGTGATGTGATGGGAGGGAGGACAGTTGGGTAATTTATTGGGGAGGAAAAAAGTGGGCTGAACATTTCCTGGTTGAACAAGAGGATTGTGACATGACGTGCTTGTATTTTGGAGAGAAGGGTTTTGTGGGGACAGGCCTAGGAGTACGCTGTATGGCTGGGGAGTCAGCACAACAGAGAAACACAGAGAACCGGGCAGACCCCAAGGCCCAAGCTGGGGGAGAGGCTGCCCGCAAATTGGAACCCTGGAAGCTGGTTCTGTCCCTTAGCTGGGGCCTCAGACGTCACTTCACAGCCCAGTCCTGTTGATACAAGAATAAAAAACGTTGGGCATGAGAAGGGCTGTGTCCCAGGCTTTCGTTGAGCCCCTGGGATGTGCCCCACCAGATTTTGTTCTTTGACTTCATGCAGTAAAGAATTCAAGAGCAAGCCAGTGTTGAGTAAAGGTAGATATATTCAGACAGATACATTGAAATGCAAGAGAAACGTCACGAGGTGTGGGGGTTTCATGCACAGATTAGAAGTAGGTACACACCCCACAGACAGAAGGTCTGTCTTCTCCAAAGAGGGACAGAGAGTGGTGACCGCGAGGTGGCGCTGTGTTGCTTGTTTTCTTGGGCTTGGTGGTTTCATATGCTAATAAGTAGAAGGACCAGCCTTAGGGCAAGGGGCTAGGATTCCCAGGGAGTTGGCCATTTCCCACCCTTTGACCTTTTGTGGCTATCATTGGGACTGCCATGGTGCCTGGGGCATGTTATTCACCAGGTTACTATTACAATGGATGTTTACTGAATCTCAAGATCTGCTAGAAGTTAAATCTCTTCATCCTGAGCCTCAAGGCCTATTGGGGGTTGAATCCTTCACCATTTTGATGTCAATTGCTGCGGCCTTCCTTGAATGGCTGTGCTCTTCCCCCTTCCATCCTGTATCACTGTGATGACACAAAGACAGCAAAGGCCGGGCCCTAACCGTGCTCCTGCATTTAACGGCAGGAGGTGTGGTGTGGGCTTATGATGACTCTGAGTGGTGAGAAGGATGTTTCAGATTTTCCCACGTGAGACATGGCGACTTACCAGCAGCCTCCCCAGATTTATCTCACGGGCATTATCGCTTGTGTTGTTATGGAAACAAAAGGCCAGCCAAGAAATAAGAATCACACAGAGGGTTGGAGTACTGAGATTTATTACGCTGGCGGGCTCAGAGGGGTTTCTTTTCCAAAGCTCTGAGCACCTCCAAGACGTGCACATGAGGTTTTATAGGGTTAATTACAAGTATGGGGCTAATACCCAATAAGGCTCAAACAACAAAAAGCAAGGAATCAGTACACTGAAGCTTATCAATTTGGAACAGATCACGTTACTGACAACTGTTCACCTTGGATTTTCGGGTTAGCTTATTAGCCCAGTAAACTGACACTAAACTTCAGATTTACCAGGTAGCCCAGCAAAACTTAGATCAGGAAACCGACACTTATCACACTTTGATTTGTGACTTAGCTTGTTAGGCCAGCTGTGGTTTTCCTTCAGTGTCACTTATCTTTTGAATTTTTCTTTTTTTCTTTTTTTTAATATTTAATCCAAATTTAATATCAGGGTTCTTTGGGAAAGAAATTTCTCTTTTTCTTTTCTTTGGTGATCTTTTAGGGGGGCAGTTAATTAGATGTATTTACCTGTTAGTGGAAGCCCTGGTGCTTCATCCCAGGACCCCGTGCACGCTAAGCACACGCTCTACCACCCGCCCCATCATCTTTTCTTTTTGGTTTCGCTGCCAAGAATCCTACAGCTGAATTTCTAGTCAGCCTTAACCCCTTCCCTGACTTCATGGAATCCATTTTTATGAGTTTACTTCCCCCTGGTTTCATTTAAGTATTGAATCTCCATTTTCTCTTCACTCTCCGTTTTGCCTTTTGTTGTTATGGTTGTTAAGCTGTGTTTAACAGAATTGTTTAAATTCTCTTTTAGCAAGAGGCTGAATGTAAATAAATATGTAAGCAAACAGCACAATTAAATGCTTTTATACATTCTGAGCTGTTTAGTAGTAACTTAAAAACCGAATTGAATATTAAAGTGATAGCATTTTAAAAATATTTTTTAATTTTTCATAAAAATATAGCTGATTTAAAATATGATATTAGTTTCAGGTGTACAATAGATGCTCCATTTATAGTTACTGTAAAACATTGTCTGTATTCCCTGTGTTGTAAGATACATCCCTCTAGCGTGTTTACATTACATGTTGCAGTTTGTATAAGAAAGTTGGGTAACGCAGAGTCTGGAACGTGGCTGTGTATGACTCAGGTTCACGCTCACCCTGCCTGTCAGAGCTCAGGCCTTCACTCCTTTCTGCAGGGGAGCGAGTGGAGGCAGCTCTCATCAGCGCTGTCACCACCCTCTGAGTGGCAGTGACAGCAGTGACTGTGTGTGGACGTGCAAATTGTTTTTCCAAGAGCTTTATATGCGTTTCTGCATTTAATAATTAAAGCCCTCCTGTGAGGAAGCGTTTTAAGTTTTTAATGCATAATACATTTTATTTTGATATTGATAGATTTCAAACCTCTGGAAAATTTACAGGAGTAGTACAATAAACGCTTAGATACAGTTCACTTTAAAGGGCACTATTTGGCTTTCTGTGTCTGGCTTATTTTAGCATAAAGTTTCAAGATTCATCCATAATTGTAGCCTGAATCAGTACTTTATTTTTTTTGCTTGATAATATCCTTTTCCTTTGTTTTCGTTTTTGGTCTATTTAAAAATATTTTCATTGAAGTCTTGTTAGTTTATAATTTTGTGTTAGTTTCTTGTGTACAGCACAACACTTCAGCTAAATAGGAACCTACCTGTATTCATTTTCATCCTCTTTTTAAACATAAGTTACTATAAGATATTAAATATATTCTCCTGTGCTATACAGTATAAACTTGCTGTTTATTCTTTACATACTCAGTATCTGCAAATCTTGAACTCCCAGTTTATTCCTTCCCACACCCTCTCCCCACTGGTAACCATAGTTTGGTTTCTATGTCTCTGTGTCTGTTTCTGTTCTGTAGATAAGTTTATTTTTTTGTTTCTTTCTATTTTTTTTTTTTAGAGTCCACATGTGAGCAATCTCATATGGTATTTTCCTTTCTCTTTCTGGCTTACTTCACTTAGAATGACATTCTCCAGGTCCATTGATGTTGCTGCCAATGTCATTATTTTATTATTATTTTATGGCTGAATAGTAGTCTATTGGACAAATATGCTACAACCTCTTTATCCAGTCATCTCTCAGTGGACATTTCGGTTGCTTCCATGTCTTGATATTGTAAATAGTGCTGCTGTGTACATTGGGGTGTAGGTGTCTTTTTCAATTAGGGTTCCTTCTGGATATATGCCCAGGAGTGGGATTGCTGGGTCATCTGGGAGGTCAATTTTATGTCTTTAGAGGAACATCTATACACTTTTCCACAATGGCTCCACCAAACTGTATCCCCACCACAGTGTAGGTGTGTTCCCAATTCTCTGCAGACTTTCCAGTATTTATTGTCAGTGAACTTCTGAATGATGGCTATTCTGACTGGTGAGAGGTGATACTTGATTGCAGTTTTGATTTGCATTTCTCTGATAATGATAATGAATATTTTTTTATGTGGCTACTGGCCATTTGTACGTCTTCATTGGAGAAATGTTTCTTTAGGACTTCTGCCAATTTTTGAATTGAATTGTTTGTTTTTCTTTCTTATTAAGTGTAAAAGCTGTTTACATATTCTGGGAATTAAGCCCCTAGCAGTTTCATTTATTGTAAATATTTTCTCCCATTCCATAGGTTGGTTGTCTTTTTGTTTTGCTTACTGTTTCCATAGCTGTGCAAAAGCTTGTAAGTTTAATTAGATCCCTCTTGTATATTTTTGGTTGTTTTTCTATTGCTTGAGTAGACTGCTCTAGGAAAACATTGCTGAGATGTATGTCAGATGTTTTGCCTATGGTTGCTTCTAAGAGGTTTATAGTGTCTTGTCTACATGTTTAAGTCTTTAACACATTTTGTATTCATTTTTGTATATTCTGTGAGGGAGTAGTCTAACTTCAATGATTTACATGCAGCTGTTAAGTTTTCCCTACACCATTTGCTGAAGAGGCTGTCTTTACTCCATTGTATGTTCTCACCTCCTTTGTCAAAGTTTCAATGACCAAAAGTTTGTGGGCCTATTCTTGGTAATTTTGTTTATCCGTTCATTGATGGATGGATATTGTTAGTAACTTTTGGCTACTCTGAATGATACTGCTATGAATATTGATGTGAAATTTCTTATGAGAATATGTTTTCATTCTGTTGGCTGTACATTTGCCCCGCCATATCTGTAGTTTCCACTACATGAATCCAGATGGTTGATTGTAAAGGGACTCGAACATCCTTGGATTATGGTATCCAGGGTGTGGGGTTCCTGAAACCAACCCCCCAAGGATATTGAGAGATGACTCTATATGTAGGAGTGGAATTGCTGAGACATATAACTCTAAGCTTTTGAGGAAATACCAGACTTCTCCAAAGAAGCTGCAACATTGTTCCTTTCCCCTGGCCGCATATGAGGTTTCTCTGCCTCCTGAACGACATTTGTTATTGTCCATGTTTTGGTTATAACCATCCTAGTGGGTGTAAAATGAGATCTCATTTTGTTTTTGACTTCCCTAGTGATGCTGAGCATCTTTTCATATGATTATTGGCCATTTGTATATCTATTTAAATTCGTGGTAAATTTAAAAATTGGGTGTATTTTATTGTATTGTTCAGTTGTAAGCATTTGTTATATATCCTGGATACTACTCTCTTATTAGATACATGCTTTGCAAAATTTTTCTTCTATTCTGCACATTGTCCTTTAACTATATTTTTTTAAACATTAAAACAATTTCTTTACAAGGGAGGTAGTTTGATGTAAGATTTATTTTATTTTTTTGCAAAGCACGCACTCTCTGACTTGAGATACCCTTTTCCCCTGTCATTTCACTTTCTTGATGATGTCCTTTGTAAGAAAAAGGTTTTAGTTTTGATGAAGTCCAGTTTATCTGCTTTTTCCTTCTATCACTTGTGCTCTTGGTTTTGTATCTAGGAAACCAAAGCCTATCCTAGGCCCACAAAGATTTATACTGTGTCTTCTTTTAGAAAGTTTATAGGTTTAATTTTTACATTTCTGTCTGTGATCTATTTTCAATTAATTTTATTTGTTATATAAAATATGGGTGTTCAGATTCCAGATTGATTCTTTTGCCTGCAGATACCCAGCTGTCCCTGAACCATTAGTTGAATAGACTATTCTTTCAATGGAGTGTTTTTGGCCCCCTAGTGGAAAAGTGTCTGTAAATGTAAGTTTTTCCCCGTGGGTTTTTATTGTGTCTCTTAGACTTATTTATCCAAACTTATGCCAGTATCATACTGACTTAGTACTATAGCATTTTAGTACACTTTAAAGTGAGTCCTCCAACTTTACTCTTCTTTTTCAAGGTTGTTTTTGCTGTCCTGGGCCCCTTGCACGTCCATGTGAATTTTGGGATCAGTTTTTCAATTTTGCATAGAAGTCAGCTGGAATTTTGATAGGGATTCCACTGAATATATAGTTCACTTTGAGGATTCTTAACATTTTTAATAATATTGTCAATCATTCCATGAAAATGGGATGTCTTCCATATATGTAGATCTTTTAAAATTTATTTTGGTGATACTTCAAAAAGTTCAATGTACAAATCTTGTAAATTTTTGTTAAATGTATCTCTCACTTTATTTTTAATGCTGTTGTAAATGGAAAGGCTGAATTTCTTATGGGTGGGACTATGTATCAATCTTCTTATTTGTAGAATTCCTTCACAACAAATACCCTTGGTATATATTTGCTACATAAATCTATCCACAACTATTCCCCGCCCCGTGTTATAAGAAACCAAGACCCAAGGTAAGCTACTTGAAAACACCTATGTGGAAGTGAGAAATGAGACCCTTGGGTGGGTCTTTGTGCAGATGATACTGAGAGCTTATTCTGAATGGCTTCTTCTTAATTACTTTTAAACAACCCTTTCAGTGTATTTAGTCAGATACATTAAGATTATGCCCTTTTGATGTGCGGAGTAGCTAAGACTATAATTTTCAAATAAATTCTAGTGAGAGTGTTGTACTTGAAACCTAATTTGCATCAATCTTTGAAGATTTATGTTTCAGGAGCTTTGACTAAAGAACAACTGTCTTTATTCTATAATGAGAACTAAATGCTCAAGCAACATGTAAGAGTTTGAGCAAACTGCCCCCGCCCCGTAGTGCTGGGTGGCTGCAGCTGTAACTGGAGTCAGCACTTACCTCTCCCAGTATGCTTGTGCTGATCTGCTCAAAGTGGTTCGTCCAACAGTTTGTCAGTAGTCTGTTGGACAAAGTCATAAAACATTGATTGAAGGTTGCTAGAATGCAATATATTCTTATTAATATTAAGTAAGCACATATTGAATGCTTACTGTATGATGGAATTGTCCCTCAGCCTCACATGAATATTATTTCTCTTGAAACCTCACATATTTCCTTGTTATTCTCACTTTACAGATAAGGAGACTGAGAATTAGGTCTTCTCTCTTTGGGGGGAGCTCATTATTAATGATGGGCAGTTGTAAGGAAAAAGATATTGATTCATCATGAGAAAACATTTTTGTGAGAGTCAGCAATGAAGAAGATGAACACTGAAGAAGGTGATCATTGTTCAAGTGAGACAAGCCCTGGGTTGTGCGGAGTCAGCATCCCTGTCCTAGACACGGCACGTGTAGAGCTGCGTGGTGGGTGAGGCGGCGCGGCCGTGCAGGGAAAGCGGATGCTGGGGCCTTAGGCTGTGCTCAGGCCTGGTTGGGCTTTCTCCTAAGGGGAGTGAACCATCATTGACAGATTTTAAGTAGGAGAGTGGGGTGCTTTCATAGTTCATATTTGTCTTCTAGAATGCTTGGAAACATTTAGAAGGCTTGGCAGGAGATGATGTGATGAGTCAGAGTAGGGTGGCTGCGAGGTGTAGCAGTGTCCAATTTTCAAGTGGTTTTCAGGCCCAGGCTTGTGGCTTAGTAGCCGTGTCAGTTTGAATGACGCACGCAAGGAAGTGAAACAATTTATCAAATCAATTGAAGCAGTGATGTACCCAATTCCCAGGACTATTGTGGAGATCCAGTGAGATACACTGTGCAGTGTGCAGCGTGGTCTCCAGCAGAGAGTCAGTGCTGAGTGAGTGCCAGTGAGTATCTGGTAGGTCAGTTGAGGGTAGTGGGACTCGGTGTCTGAGGATATCTGGTCCCTGAAGGAGGGGTCCATTCACATCTGTGAGTGATGGGCCTGAGTTGGGAGACGCAGGGAGACCTTACCCTCCGACCAGGGGCCCTGGTAAGGACGGCTATGGGAGGAACACCGTGAAGTCAGCTCTTTGCATGTGGAGTTGGAGCTGCCTTTGAGACAACTAACTGCAGTGTCACGAGCTTAAAGAGGAGATCTGGGCCCAGGTTGTGCATTTTCCTAAAATCTCAACTCCTAAGGACGCCGAAGTATTGATCACTGAACGTGAAGTCATACTTTAAAGGACAAACGAATAGTAGTATTATCTCTGTCATCAAAGCTCACGTCTATTTATTCATCACTCACTTTGCTAATTGGGTACTTACAGAGCTCACTTCACCGTCCTCCCGTGGGCTCAGGCTCCACAGAAAAGAGCTGGTGAGACTCCCTCTTTTCTAGAATAAGACACATTTAGCTTGTAGACTTCTGTACCTCGACAGACTTAGGAAATTAGTTTGTTGGTTTAATTGTATTTTCTGTTGGCCATGTCCTGACAGGAGAGAAATTTTACCTCATGGTCATTTTTCAATTAGCTGTTACTGAGAATTGCTGATCTGATACATAGTGTATGTATTACATTAACTTTGTAGAGTAGTTATCATTTTTCTGTCTTTGCCCTTTAATTTTGTTTGCCCCTTCAGTGTTCTATTCTTTTTGGGGCCTTATTTTTTTTTTAATTAAAAAATGTCTGTTAGCAGTTAAGAAAAAAAAAGCAAAGAAAAAATGCACATGAGAACTAAATTTAGAAAATGTCTAGTGTGTTTTCTGTCTCGGCAATGGAGGGTTCTAGAAACTCCTGAAAACCTTCATTACACAAGTTCCTTAAAACGCTGATTGAGAAATAAAACCTTCCTTCCTCATCTTTCAAGCTGCACAACTCATTGTCAAGAAAGTGAGGGAAAATTCTCAGAAGCCAAGACAAACGAGAAAGCAGGGTTTCTGAGAGATACGTGAGCGTTAGAAGCCGTGGTGTGCTGGTTGGCTCCTGAACTGATTTTCAGTTGCCTTGACAGGAGGGAGGGATGTGAGCCCCAGACCTCTCACACTAGGAGTTGGATGGGTGATCATATAATGGGCCAAGCCCATCCTGAGAATCTTGCTTTACTAAAGGGTGAAATAGGAAAAAAAAATTCCTCAAGACAAGAAAGTAAGAAAAGTCAATTTTGTTGGAAGAGGGGAAAAATAACAAATCCAAAGTAAGGATATAGTTTAAAGCTGTTCTGGCATGAGAGTGACCACAAACTCCTGGCAGAAAAGCACAGCTACTCCTTGATTGATAAGTTGTATTTTGAATGAATCAGTGAACAGCTATTCCGAAAAAGGCCTCCAGAGTCTTGTGGATCAAGATACTGGACAGCAAACACCTCTCTTCCAAGGTCTCATTCAAATAACCAGAAAGGTTTTAAAGGAAACTAACAATAATCTGAGTTGTATTTATTGACATTACTATATGCTAAGAATTCAGAGGTGACTATGGAGTTGTCTCCTCTTTTATGGACCTTATTTTCTCTTTGGGGAGAAAAATGACATAGTTGGGTATCTTGGTGGAGGGAGGTGTTAGTCTGTTGCAATTAGCCAGGAGAGGAGATTAAGAAAACAGTGAAAGATCGGTGAACTTTTTAGCTGAGGACAGTCTTGTTCACTTGGCTTTTAATTGCAGGCTCAATGAGCTGTCACTGGAGGGAATAGATCTTACGGAATATGGACATAGCTCAAGCCTCTTTGGAATGGACAAGTGAACCTGGAAAAAGACAGTCAAATCTGTGCAGACATTAAAGTTCACTTGAACGTGCTGCATCCCTGAGCCAAAGATAGGACAAATATGCAGCAATTCTTGAGGACAGAAGAGTGGTTTTTAAGGTTCTCCAAGAATGAATCCCATGGAACCGAGATGGCCAGTTGTCAAACTGAGACTTTGTTCTTTGGACGGTGTACCCAGCAAGGGTATTGGCCTTTTATATGTTTCCATTTGTCTTTAATACATGTCTGTTGATGAGGACATGGGCACAAGTGTTTGACACCTTGTCGAGGCGATTTTGGATACCTGCCTAGAAGCACGGGCACAGTTGTGGCTGCTTCATACATCTTGCAGCCCATCCCTTTCCCCGGCTCCGTGATCACGGCAGAGTGGTTCCTTGTTGACCTGTCCGTTTCCTCTGTGACATCATAACCCATGAAAAGACCGGAGCATATTAACTTGGATTTGTTAAAGTCAAAGAAACAGATCAAATATGGAGTCAGATTTGTTCTTTCCTATTTCAGTAGTACCATGGAGATGGCAGTTTGGGCAGCTTTTTGTAGTGTCCTGGAGGCTTTCTCTCTCAGCTTCTGGGTGCCTCTATTGAAAACCCTTCATTGCTGTCTGGCCTGCTGGTAATGCACACTGCCTGTTTTGCCCTGAAGATGTGTTCTGTTTATAAACTCATCTCTACTCCTTGGAAAACAACTCAAGAAAAACTCAGTTGGTTTTCCACCAGCCATGGGCAGGGGTGAGGTAAACCGTGTTATTATTTCATAAAATAATAGTAATAATAGTAATAGTCATAGTAGTAGTACTTGTAGTAATAGTAATAATAATAATAATAATAATAATAATAATTAATAATAATAATAATAATAATAATATTAATAGAAGTCTTAAAACAGGACAGAGCACATTGGAGAGAGTCAAAAAATGCTTTCTGGCTTAAATCAAAAGTGATGGCTAGTGATTCCATGGCTGCTGTATTTGCTAAGCTAATTACTCCTTTGCTCCATTACACATTTCTTTTATCTGAAAAAGAAATACAAGGAAATGGTTTAAAAAAAACTCAGAGAACAAAAATACACAAGTGAAAGAAGTTTTCCCTCATCCTCTGTTCTTTCAGCCCTCTCTGGAGATGCCTCTGTTTACTATCCTTTGGGTGCTTTTCCAGATATGCTTTGCACATTCCCACCTATGTATGTAAATTCCTTTAAAATTTTAGTTATTTTTAACTTAAAGGGGTTTAAATCCTCAAGTGGCATCTGGCCGGGTAATATAACAGAACAAATCTGACTCCATATTAGATTTGTTCCTTTGAATTTAACCCTATGCTCTGTCACCTAGGCTTCATCTTGCTTGTAAAACAATGTTGCCTAGAGCCTGAAATAAACAGGAGACCCTATTCTGAAGGCTCTGACCTTTAAGGATATTTAACACTTTTTCATTCATTAAAAGATAGCAAATTGCAGAATAGAAAATAACGTTTCTTTTGTTGGAGGTTTACAGGGATCTGTCCCACGCAGATAGCTGCAAGAAGAAAGGATTCTAACAAGAAGGAATTCCTACACTAAGAAGTTTGCACTAACCAAGCACATAGGAAAGGAGCCTGAATTGTGACTTGGGGAGATGGTTTTCCAGGACATTAGTTTGCCATCTAGGTCTACAGAAACTTGCTATTCCATGCCCCAACATCTGGTCTCCCAACTTATTGGCCTGTCCTGCACTGAGGAGAATTAATTTCGACTTGGTAACACTCCTATCTACCTAGAAAGCTGGGCACTGGAGCTGAGTGTTATGGAAACAGGCCAGCCAAGACAAAAGCACCAATCGGAGTGTTGGAGTACTCAGAATTATTATGCCGGTGGGCTCAGAGGGGCTTCGGCTCCGAAGTTTTGAGTACCTCCAAGACGTGCACATGAGGTTTTAAAGGCTTAGTTACAAGTAAGGGGGGATTAGCCAATAAGGCTCAAAGAACAAAAAGCAAGGAATAAGTACACTGGAGCTTATCAATTTGTAACAGATCACATTACTGACACTTGTTGAGCTTGGAATTACGAGTTAGGTTTTTAGGCCAATAAACTGACACTAAACTTCAGATTTACGAGATAGCCCAGCAGAATTTAGATCAGTAAACTGACACTTATCACACTTAGATTTGTGACTTAGCTTGTTAGCCCAGCTGGACTTTTCCTTCACATGAGGACAGCTCTCCCACACCCAGGGAACTACTGTGAGCCCTTGATGTTTCCACTAGGGTGGGGTATGGTTTACCCAGGAGGGATGGGGACTATGCACCAACACTCAGGCAGTCTGCTCTGTCTGGGGCTCTGATCTTGTACCATCCCGCTCCCCGCCAGCCCAACACCTGGGACAGTGGAGCTAAGGCAGAGATCCTGCCTGCCTGTTTCCCAGCGTGTAAAAGGGGAATATGTGCTCTTCCCAAGGTAGTTCTGAGCGACAACACCTGCGGGTGCTTGGTTCTCAGAGCAACAGAAAACCCAGCTCCGCGTGGGGGCAACGGGTGTGATCTCCCTAGGGTTTCTGCAGAAGCATCGGACGGAGGGTTGGATCACGGTGGTAAAATTGAGCTGCGGGGCTTGAAGGGTAACAGAAGGGTACAGAGGCAGGTCTGCCGCCTAGGGGTGCCCCAGAGGTAAAGCTTTTTTTCTCCAACTCCTCTAAGACCCTCCCTTCTCCAGATCCCTTCCTTCTCTCTGCTCATCCTGTCCATCTGTATCCCTCCAATTTTCCCGTCCTCTCCACCCGCTCCCATCTTCTCCCTCCCTCGCTGTCCCACCTTCTCTCACAGAACCCAGAGAGGATCGCTGGCCCTCCTGCGCATGCGCAGTCAGTGCCAAGTGGTCCGCTGGTTGGGAGCTCCATATCCGAGCCGGGGATCGGGCCCAAAGGCTTCTCAACTACGTCGCCCGGTAGGCCTTTGGTTCCTGCCTGGGGTCGGGGCCTCTGACTGTGGAAGTGCAAGGTGGGGGGCTCCTGGGAAAGGGGTCAGGCGGCTGCGGGAGGGCGGTCCGCCTGTCACAGACCCCAAGGGCGCTAGTCAGCCCGTGTTCAGATGAATTGCTCAGGCCAGACCCCTCTGCCAGCGCCACCTGCCCCGGCGTCCCGGCCACAGTGTCCAGGGCCTGGTGTGCACCTGCCATCTCTCACCCAGCCGGGATCCCCTCAGTCCGCGGCTGGCGTCCCCTTCCCCTCTCCCTCCCGCTAGTCCTCTCCTCCCGGGCTTGCTCTTCTCGTCCGGCGGCCCGTCCCCGCCCCTGGGCGGGCTGTGTCCCGGGCGGGCGGGGTCTGCGGACCCGGACGGGGGCGGGCGCCTGGGACTGTGGCTGGGGCTGTCCTCCGAGCGAGGCTGCAGCCCGCGTCCCCCTCCCCGCTTTCCCTGCCCCGCGACCCCGGGGCTGCCCTGCTCTCCCTTTCCCGCTCCCTGAGGACCAGCTCTGTGGCGTGGGCGCTGCTACCTGGGCTGAAAGCCTCCGGCTCTAACGCCCAGCTTCTCCTGGTGGAGTCGGGATAAGGGAGCGTCACTGCTAAGCGAGGTTCTGTCTCCCCCCTCCATGTTTCTGCCTCAGGTAAGTACCTTGAACACTTTCAGGTGTTATGATGGCGGTGCTTGTTGATGTCACGTGTTTTTATAGTGAGAGGGATTGCAGTGGTGAAAGCAGGGCTTGGTTCTGTTAAAAATGTGCTGAAGGCATGAGGCTGTGACATCCTCCTTCCTTCCCTCTCCCAGGGTGAAAGGAGTGATCCTCGATTTTCAAAAGATAGTTACAGTCCCTAACTAGCCCAGCCCAGCTAGTGTGTGTTAACAGGAACAGCACCACCAGAGGCCTTGGAGACCCAGGCATATTGCAGCCCTAAAGTGCTCCTGGCATAGTTTGGCTTGTTTAGGTTTTTTGTTTTTCTTAAATTGTGGGACAGACTAGTGTATAAACTGAAAAATAATTGTCAAGAAATAATTTTCATAGGACAGTTTTATTGTGATATAGTTCACACACCATGAATTCCATCCATTTAAATGGTACAATTCAGCAGCTTTTTGCATATTCACAGTGGTGCATGCATTATTATTCCAGAACGTTTTCATCACTTCAGAAAGAGCAGTGGAAATGAATGACCTATCCACCCCTCCCAAGTGGTGGTTCTAAAGAAATTTCTTGGCTATTCCTGACCATAAATTAACTTGTTATATTCCAAGAAAAATCGGGTAGGAATTCTAACCAGAATTGAAATGAATCTGTCTATCAAAACAGGAAGAATTTATACCTTTATGGCATAAACTTCTTCTACCCATGAATATATCTGGGACCCTATCTTTTCATCTGACCAGAGCCTGGCCCATGTGAAGTCCTCACTACTTTTTGGGCTTGTGAATGATGAGATTCTATACATCGTTAGTTGCAACTGTAGCCTTTCACAGAAGAGAAAAGTAACCTCAGTGAAGCAAGTGACTCTCTGATGGTCAGAAAGAGTGACAGCCAGTGCTGGAGTGATCCAGTGGACTTGGTGTTTGCAGCTAGATTTCTCGACCACCTACAGTTAAGGGGATTAGAGAGTTCTTTTATTTTTTCTTAATGGCGTTGCATTTATTTTTACTTATTTTTTAAAATTATTTTTTATTTAAGTGTATTCAATTTACAATGTTAGTTTCAAGTGTACAGCAGAGATTCAGTTATAAACATATGCATATGTATATATATATGTTTTAGATTGTTTTTAGTATAAATCACTACAAGAAATTGAATATAGTTCCCTGTGTTATGTAGCAGGTCCTTGTCATTTATTTTATATTTACTAATTTGTATCTGTTAATCCCCCCTTTCCTGCCTGCTAAACACAGTTTGCTTTCTATGTCCATGAGTCCATTACTAGGAGCACCGTTTTTCCTAGTAATATATGCTCTTTTGCTGCTTTCAGTTTCAGTAATTCCATCTTATCTGTGGGCGCTTTTCTTCTGGTGGCCTTAATGTGGTTTGCACACGTGGTAAAAGAGATCTGTATTTGGGAGAACCCCAGGCCTCGTGTAGTCCCTGGTACAGAGTGCCCACTGAATTGATGCTTGAACTGGGAAAAAAGCACAGTAAATGTTGGAATTTCCACTATGGTTGAGAATTCTATAACCTCTTTTGACAAATTTAATATTGGCTGCACCCATTCTGGGTAATTTGGTGGAAATTCATGTTATGGTGGTGAAGAGACGGGGCCTTGTATGCTTCTTCTCTTTCTGTTTTCTAACACTCATTCTCCTGGGCCTTCCAGATCCTCCCCTAGAAGTGCCAGGTCTGGCTTGGTGCTGCGCTGAGGCAATATTTGTTAATAAGGCCCTTTCCTCATCTCTTCTGAGCCTCCGGTTCTTTCTCTGCACAATGAGGGCTTAGACTAGATAACTACTTTTCAGTTTCTTTTAAAGCCATGTTTCCTTTGAGAAACAGAAAATGCAAATCTCTCCTCTCAAACCAACCCTTTAGATTTTGAAAAGTCCTCCAAGGAGTGACATAGCTCTTTGTGGAAAATGAATGTGATTGTGATTCCAGGTGACACAGAAAAGACTCTTCAGAGATTGATTGCAGGGAGAGGGCAGGAAAGGGGCAGTATGTCACACTTTCTAGTGTGAGCACTGGAGCAGGGGCTTGGATTTAAATACGGTGTCTGACGTGGCCTCTCTCTAATCTTGTAGAATGTGATAAACTACTCTACCTCAGTTTCTTGATGTGTCAAGTTGGGGTGATAATATTTTAAGGCTTTTGTGAAACATTATGCAAATAAGCCATTTGTGTATGGGTAGAAACAAGACCTGCTAGGGATTCAGGGATTTGTTTTAAAAAAAAAAAATCTTGTCCATAGCACTCTGTCTGTGTGTATTTAGTAGTTCCTGAAGGGTGAGGGTGAGTCTAAAGTCCATCGTGGGACAGGTGGCCCATGATTCTCTGTGCCCCTGAATGCCCCCTCCTCCCCAGTCCTCTTCCTCAGTCCAGGATGAAGTTCCCTAGTAGATTTACTCAGAGGTCTTGTGAAAATGGCTATTCATTTTATTGTTTCACCAAGAAGGGCTGCCATCATGATCTCTGTGGTCAGGTTTTGAAGGGCTGCCATCATGATATCTGGTAAGAATTCTATGGAATTGGGTGTTTCTATTTAATGAAAAGAAAAAAATTACAAATAGAAAATTAGAACAAGGATGGTCACATGGGCTCTTGGAAGTGGACACCATTAGAAGTTGGAGGGACTAGTGGGCTCAGTGGGAATGTTAACTGAGTGTATCTCATGGGCTGGGCATTGTCCTATTTGTACTGTGTGTTCCTTATTTGAGACAGTGAGCTCACCTAACCTCGAAAACCTCTTTAAAAAATTAGACTTTTTATTTTGAGATGTAATGTAGATTCCCATGTGGTAGTAAGAGATAATATGGAGAGAGCCTATGGACTCTTTTCCCAGTTTTCCTTAATGGTTCCATCTTGCAATATTGGGGTACAATTCATTACTGACTCACTAACAATTTGAGGTTTGTGTTATTGCCCTCATTTCTATCCACGATTAAATTGGGGCTTAGAGAAGCACACAGGCCTGCCCAGGTCACCCACATTGTTAGTGCAGAGTCTGGTGAACGTGGGCTTGGGATTCCCAGGAAGTATCATTATGATGGTCTTTGGCAGGGAGCAGCATTCACTTTGCTTGTTTATTCATTCATTCAAGAAACATTTAGTGAGTAAATTCTGTGGGTCAGATGCTTTCTTAGGGTTATCTGATTCTTCAGCAGTACTGAGAACCAGGAAATATTTATATTTTTTAAACTGAGAAAATTAGCTCTGAGAGGTTATAACTCCCCCAAAGGAAGAATAGCTCATAAAGGGGGGATAGTACAATTGTACAGTCACCACTTTTTATGCAGGTGGTACCCTAGGCATTTTACATTTGCAAACATCCGTAATCCAGATATATTCTTGCAAGGCATGGATTTTTTTTAATTGATGTATAGTCAAGTTTACAATGTTGTGTCAATTGCAAGGTGTTTTTTGACTTTTGAATTAAAAAATACTTTTTCAGGAGGGAAATTAGGTGTATTTATTTGTTTGATTTTTTAAAATGAGGTACTGGGGTTTGAACCCAGGACCTCGTACATGCTAAGCATGTGCTCCACCAATGAACAGTACCCTCTACCCCAAGGCAAGTTTTCTTATCCATTACTATGAAGCTAAGGGGTTCAAATAAATTGAATAGGAATCCAGATCTTTTGATCCTACTGTGGTCCTTCTCTTTATATTCTGCTGAAGGGGGTTGGGGAAGCATTTCCTTTGTTCATTTCTTTATTCAGCATTTTTGAGCAGTGACTTTGCATCAGGGCCTTGCTAGGTGCTTGGAAATAGAAAATAAGAAATGACCTTTCTCTGCAGAGGCAGGAAGCCTAGACCAAAAGCTGGGTAATGTGATCCGAGCTACAGTAGCCATGTGCAGACTATGAGGACAAACTGTACCCCCGGATTTGCTTTGGCTTCCCTTGCCTTCTGTCTGGTACACACCAGGTCACCGCAACCCAGATGGGCCCATAGCACACAGCAGAGTATGTACCTCGATCTCCTCTCCTGTCTCGGCAGGGCCTGCAACATGAGCATCCCTGACTACGTGCAGTGTGCTGAGGACCACCAGACTCTTCCCGTTGTAGTCCAAACCATGGAGATCATCTCAGAGGAGAATTTCTTTTGCATCTATCAGCTACTCACCTCGGTGAGCCATATCAGCCCATGTGGCTCCCAGTGGACACTCTGTATCCACTACAGGCACCGCTATGTGCCCGAGAATGGGTGGAGCGTCTTCCAGAAACACTGCAAGGTCGTGGGCCTTGTCACCATTACCGACTGTCTCTCTGCCAAGGCCTTGGAGAAGCTCCACGTGCAGAGGAGCTGTATGGCACCTCGATAATGACTCTCAGCTCTTTGTCTTTGTACTGCATGTGGAGGAAGTCGAGCAGCCGCGCACCGACGTTGCCTTCAAATTTAGAGGACTGCAGGGTGGTGGAGAAGAGGATCGAGGACTTCACTGAGTCACTCTTCATCTTGCTCAATTCCAAGTGGCTGGATGGTGGCCCCAAGAATTCTGGGGACAAGATCCCCCTCCCCTGCATCCCGTTTGAGAAGGAGGACTTCATGGGACTGGACACAGACAGCAGGTAAGTTTACCTGGAGGCCAGTCCACCCTGGCTTTGTGCCGGATTGTTTCCCTACATCCAGAAAGGGAAGAGCAAGGAAGAAGTCTGTCTTGTAGCCAAGGGGGGATGGAGATGCAGCCCGCCGGTTTACAGACATTTCAAAGTGAATCCGCCTTTGTTTCAGAGAGATCCTTTTAGGGTTAGTGTGGACACTTACTCCCGCTTTACAGCCATGACCATGGTGGGACCCCTGGGGTTGCTGTCCAATAAAGTAGCCAAAGCCACTGATGCTAGGAGCACTGGGGAGGAGGCTGGACTGAGCTGAGATGTGCTCTAGGTCAAATGCACATCAGACACTGAGGCTTGTCTAGTAAAAGTATATAAACTATCTCTTTACTTCCTATATTGATTACATGTCAAAATGATAGTATTTTACATACAGTAGATTAAGTAAGATCTGTTCTTAAAATCAGTTTCTAGTATTTGTTTTTTGTTTGTTGGTTTGTTTCTTTGTTTACCATTTTAAACGTGGCAAATGGGAAACGTTATTTACATGGCTCTCATTTCATTTCTGTTGGGCAGCCTGTCCTGGGACAGTCTCATCCCTTTGCTTATAGATGAGATGCTGAACCCCGAGAGGCGGAACGAGGAGCTGGTTGAGCTGGGGCTGGAGCCGGTGTCTCCTGCCTCCCAGGCCCAGCACCTATTCTGCTCAGGCCCTCTCTTCTTGCCCGACAGCCTCCATGCCAAGTTAGGACATCAGAAACACCGCCGGGGACTTCCGAATGAACTCCTTATGCAGGGAAAGGCATATCACGGTGTATGGGACAGAGCAGGGAAATGTTCATTCTCACTTTTTCCCTGTGATTAAGTCAACGGCCCCACATTGCCTCGGAAGTACAGACGAGCTCTTCTGGGCTGCCTACCCCCCCAACTTCAGCTCTGTTTCCCGGTGTATCTGTTGTGCTGTCCCTCAGGCAGAAGAGGGTGAGATGCCTTTTCCGAGACGTGGAAACCTTTGCTGGGGAGAGTGAGGGAAGCTGTGTTCCCCCGGCCTACGGCCTCTGTCCTTGAGTCTGGAGAGGGCTCATGGTGGTCCCACAGGTGACGGTCGGAGAACCTGGCACATGTTTCTGGGCCCGCTGTGAAGGAAGTGCTCTGTGACTCTTGAACTTAGCTAAGATCAGATCCTACTCTCTGGTTGTTGGTAAGTTGGAGGAGAAGATGCTAGAGAATTGATAAAAAGAATGTCTAGACCAGCCCTGTGAGTGAGAAGCACAGGGGACACGAGTCCCACCTGCGAGAGATAATGTAGGCGGCTCTGGATGAATTTTCTGTTCCTCCCAGACATACCTCTATGACTTAAGGAAGGGGAGAGGCATGCTGTAGCCATGATCTGTACTTGTCCTCTCAAGGCCCTGTGATCTACATGCCCGCACTCCCCATCTGCTTCTTAAGATGAGCTGGCATGTATAGGAGCCTGGGCACTGCTGAGGGCATAGCTGCCAGCACCGTGCTACACCAAGTCTGGCTCCGTTCACCTCTCCTGTCAACACCTGCTGAGGCCCCAGGCATTAGTCAAGGTAGGTGCATCAGTGCAACATAATCAGGGACCACTTCTCCCCCTGGACAGACTGGTGAGTGAGCAGTGGAAGCCTGGAGCCCTGCCCCAGCCCCCACGCCAGTGCCTCCTCTTTTGTCATAGGAGGCACTGGTGATATTTTTGCTCAACAAATGCTTGTCTCTGAGTCTGCAGCCCCACCAGAGAATGCCAGATTGTTTTTGTCTTTTGAAGTCTGCCCTTGGGACTTGGCGGAGTATCCGGATGTGTAATTAGCCCACAGTGGTTGACACTGTCCCCATTGTTTACCCAGAACCTCGTGTACCAGGCATGGCTCCCAGTATCGAAATACAGCAGCGCATTAAACCTCCCTCCTTTTGGGTCTGTCTGTTCTGGTACCATAAGGGCTCAGCCAGCTTCTGAACGTCAGTGAGATAACGCGGCCAGTGAGCTCGGGTCAAGCACATTCTCCTCCAGTCACTTTTACCCCATTGTTGCTTTTAGTATTCCACAGTCATTAATTATTTAAACAATTCTTTGGTACAGGAGCAGAGCCTAATTCTCTCCTGCTACTCTTGGTGGAAGTGAGTAAAACGGTCCAGACTGAAATGCGACCACAATTTGTAGCTCAAAAGCTGCCTTGAAGCTTGTAGGTGGAATTTTGGTTAGGGGCGCTGACCACGTTGGGGTCCCCCAGCAGCGCCGCTCCCCTTAGGTCCCTGCTTTCCCTGGAGCAGGGGGTGATGGTGGGTCTCACCATCCCCTCGTCCCTGGCCTCACACACTCACGTAAATTCTTGTACATGCTGTCAAAATCATTTTTGTTCTTGTGTGTTTCTAATTTTCTCTTGTTCCTCTTTTCCTTTTTCTTTATTCCTTTTTCATTTGTACTGCCCAGTGAGCATGTTGTTGCATCTGAAAATGTGGGCTGTGCACACCCTGCATTGGAAATAGCCAGATTGCCCTCCATACTGTCTCCATCGCTTTAAAAAGCAAAATCTTAATATCTGTCTTGATCCATGTATTATCCTAGTCATTTTGTATTTTCTAATGTTTTGGAATATTTGCTTTGTTAGCACATTACCCACTGGTGTTATATACCTGTTAAAATCCTTGCTTTGAGGAACCTGTTTGGTCCTCCTTTTATTTGGTGACAAATGCGCCCTTATTAAATTTGTTTGATTGTTTTGAAGAAGTAAGATGCGAATTGATTTAGTCGGCTGCTCAGGGATTCTTTTCATGGAGTATTTAAACTTGTAAGGTCAAACTCTGCAGCATTTTGCTCGATTCCTGCTTTTACACAAACGTGCTCGGCACGCGGTTCCTGGCTGTCGCTGTGTGACGTGCGTGACGGCGCTTCATGGCCGGCGGTCACTGGTGAGGAAGTGGCCGCCACGGAGGTGACAGCTGCAGGGGACGCTGTTGGAGGAAGCGGTCACCGTTTGGTTCTTTAAATTTTTTTTTTGCATTCAACTTCCCCGTGCCATTTACTTTACTTTGCCTTCATAAAGGGGCAGAATTGGGTCTAAAATCCATGACACTATTTGTTCCCTTTACGAGGCTGGTTTTTCTGGGTATCAGGACAACATGACCTTCTCCTAAGTAGCTGGCTCACCTGGATCTGTTGGACACAGGGACAGCTAAAAGGGCCGTAGCTTCCTCTCTGCTCCAGCCAGTGGGCATTCAGAGCTGGGTCTGTGGTTTGCCTCAGCAGCCGTGCAGACCTCCCTGCCCCGGCCTTTACTTTTAACCCATGTTGGCAGTAAAGAGTTGAATCCGTTTCTGTTGCAGCTGACATCCACCACTGACAGCCGTGTCGTTAGTTTGTGGTAGTCAGTCTCCAACACCCCAGACAACCGTGAAGGAAGATGATTTGGCCGACCTAGGACCCTGGATTCTCACCCTCACCATGGTTCATCTCACCCGGTGGAAGGGTTTGGCCACCACCATCATGCTGACCATGAGGCCTTGTTTCTCCTTTCATGCTCTGGTCCAAATGTGGACACTTCATTTTTCACTGAATCTGTCTCGCTTGAGACAGGCCAGAATATCTGAATGAGTCCATCACATTCTGGGTGGGGAACAGAACAGAAGTAAGTGTCGCAAGTAGATGGAGTCTAGGCTGTGCGGGTTGGCAAATGCAGGCTGGGATCTGTGATGGCTGGGCTGTACACTGGACACAGGTCTTTCCCGTGGCTCCCGAGAGCCCAGGAGTTGGAGTGATAACAGCCTTGCGTGGGTTCCCCCATCCTCATCTGCTCACTGGCAAGTGTGTCTGCTAATTAGGAGCTCCCCCAGACCTCGGGCCCTTCAAAGCTCAGACCACGGGAAAATCTTGAGTCCCTTCTCCTGGGCCTCCTGTGTGAGAATCCAGTGCCTTCTGAGGTGAACAGCGGCAGGAGATGCCTCCCCCTCCAGGGAGCACCCTACGGCGGACTGTTAGTGAACCATGCTGTGAGCTTGTGTGTTTCCGGCCATGGTCCCTGCAAAACCACACTTGAGATCAGCTTATTGGCGAAAATAACAGGACTGATTCCAGGGCAGGGCCGGGGGGAGGGAACAGTGGAAATTGAATGTGAGCTGAGACAACTAGGTGGGTGCTGAGGCTGTTACTAAAATGGGGAGTCTGGGAGGTACCTGCCAGGAATCGAATTCCAGAGTAAATGGTGGACATGAGGCATTTTTAAGATGCCATTTTTCATCCAAGTTAGGACTTCAAAGAGGCACTCGGCTCTATGAGACTGGGGCTCAGGTGAAGGAGCTGGACTAGAGATACAAGTTGGGAGTCGTCATTCTTAGCTGGTGTTCACAGCCTTGCATGTGAATTAGATCATCTCGAGAGCTGCAGACTGAGGCTGAGGGAGGGGAGGGCTGTGCCTCGGTTGGATGTAAGCCCAGACCATGCAGCTTTGGTGTGTCAGCCAGCGGCGTTTATCATTTTCAGAGCAATCCCATTTATCCTTAAGGGGCCTGGGGGTCAGCAGGGCCAACCAGAAAGAAATCCAAAGGGAGAGTCTTGGCCACGTGTGCGTCTTAGGAAGGTGCAGAGGCTGCAGGATACGGAAGGTTAGAATCCTCAGAAGCTGGAGTTGGAGTGGGGAGAAGGTATTCACAGTCACCTGTGAGGGAGGGAGGGAGGCCTAGGGAGTCCCCACCCTACTGGACTCGCTTTCCCATGAACAGGAGGCAGTCAGACAGAGGATCTGAGGTAAGAAGGATGGGCACTGGGAGGGGAGCCAACCTGGAGAATGGTGCTTGGAAAGTTCTGGAATAGTCTCCCTGAAAAATAGAGTTAAAAATACCCAGACTCTTAAGAATATTGTTAGTGACTTGGGAGGAGGCAGTTGTTTTTCTGGCCTCCTAAGTGTAAGTCATGTATCCAGGGATACACAGAAGATACGGGCAGTCTGTTCCGGGGACTTGATCCTTACCAGGGGGATCAGTGCAAGTTTAAAGGGGCAGAAGGGCAGCGGATCGAAACTAGCCAGGCCCCGTGTCAGGTAGCAGTCGGCCGCCCTACTTGCGTGTTTCATTCACATCCATGACTCCCAGGTGGGCGCTGACAGCCCCCTTTTGGGGATTGGGAAGCCTTCTCAGAGGGGTTAAGGAATTGGTTTTTTTAGCGGTTGATAAATACTGTAGCAGGATTCAAGCAGAGCCTTGTCAGACTTCAAGGGCATGTTCTCTCTACTGTTTCCAGTACTTCCCTGTTATACCTGGAATGGTGAAGTGGGTCAGATTTGGAGCCTTTCAGAAAAAGTATGATTTAAGTGCCTCAGGACTGTTTCACAAAGCTCAGCGTTCTTTGATGGTTCTGAAGCATGCAGTGCTTTTCGCCCCACAGAGGTAACGTCTAACTCCATTGTCGATGATGTGGTTGCAAATGATATACAGGTGTAAAACCACACTTCGCAGCTTCTAAAGGGAAACTCTCCAATTCTCCCTTGGTCGGCTTTCTTCCACGGGGTGTAACTGTGCTGCAGCATAGGCCTGAGCTTCCGTATGGAGTGAGGATTTAATATCCGAAGTTAGCATAAAATGGTCAGATGAAGAAAACCGACATTGACAATTTATTTTTGGGTTTCATTAGTCAAGATATACTATCAGTTAATGGCCCATATAGCAAATGAAATTCAGTATAGGACATTGCATTTCTTCCTTTCTATTCAGAGTTCTCTTACCGAATAAGGTTGCCTGCTTTGGAACATCAGTTTCACCACACGGCACCTATCAGTGTGTTGGTGTGATTGCATTTACAGAGTGAATCTAATCTGGGCTTCCTCAGCCCCAAACACTTCAGTGCAGAATCACGGGCTGTAGACGTCTGTTAGTCACGCAAATACTTCTAAAATTATATGATGCCAGAAAAGAAAGAAGAGAGAGAGAGAGATTGCTTTTATCAAAGTTCCTTTCAGTTCTAACTGCAAACTGTTGTTGAGCAGCTCTGGTTTCCTTTGGATATGAATGTATACATTTCTTTGCATGTAACCTAGGTTTTGGACTAGAACACCAAGTTCTTGCTGTCCCCAAGCCACAAAAATAGTAGCCAAATTGCACACGTGTGAAATAGTTTATACTTTTTTCTGAGAAAGTATCCTTGAATTTGGGACTTG
Source organism: Vicugna pacos (assembly GCF_048564905.1). NCBI lineage: Eukaryota > Metazoa > Chordata > Mammalia > Artiodactyla > Camelidae > Vicugna > Vicugna pacos. Next base: position 78,305,740 of record NW_027328740.1, on the reverse strand, counting down.
GACTGTGATTTCTGCTTTTTGCTTCCCTCAACCGTCTTGTAATCTCTCACTCCTTCCCACGTGGTTCCCAAGTGTTCGTGGTCTCAAAGGAGCGGGCAAACACCCAGTTGGTCACCATGTACTGCTGCTATAGATAGAGACCAGACAAGACCTAAAGGACATTATCGGAGAGGAATTCCTGGAAGAAATGGGCTCTACATTCAGTTGTGAGGACAGAGTAAGAGTCAGCCAGGAGAAGGAGTCAAGAATGTGTCTCAGATCGCAGGTGCAGCCCGGGCAGAGGCCTGGAGGCTTTTGGCGTGGGCACCCGGGGAGAGTGCCCTGTGCAGTCCAGGGTGGAGGGAGCCCCTGCTGGGGAGGACACTGGAGAGAGTCCGGGATGTAGGGCTTTGGAAGAAGTTGAGTTTTACTAGAACTGACACAGTAGGCAGTGAAGGGTGTCAACAGAAGTGACCCTCAGGAAAGGTACTTCTGGTTTTGCTTCTGATATTCTACAGACCGAAGGATCGGGACGGGCGAGAGCAGGTATGTCTGTCCCTTTGAGACCCAACCGGTCATTCATTTATACATTACACATGCACTTCTGTGAGTCTAGGGGAGAGAGCGTGTAGCCACTTTAGTAAGCAAAATGTATTTGATTCTTGAGAGCTTAGCATTGTCAGAAGTTGACTTAGCCTAGAATGTTCTAGGAAGAGAGGAACAAATTGTGGAGGTTGGAGGGAGGGAAGGCTTCCTTGGGAAACAGTCAAAATGAGACTGGAGCAAGTGGGAAGTAGGAGCAGGTCAGGGGCCCCTGTGGTCACTGGGGACCTGTGTACTTAGGTGAGGATGGGCGAGCAGGGTCTGGGGTGGGGCTAGAACTCTAACAGGGAGCCTCTAAAGGGTTTGAAGTGGGGGTTGATGTAATCAAATTTGTGATTTGGGAAGGCTGCCGTGGCTCTCTGTGTTTGTATAGCGGGGAAGAGGGGGTGGGTGCCACCAACTGGGGGATCATTAGAAGACCATTCACAGGCTGGGATATGGGCATCGGGGCTACTTGGGGATGGCAGGGGCAGTGTGGATGCCGGCTTTCCTTATTGGGGGACTTGTTAGCGGGCCGACCTAGAGGCATTTTGTGGCTGGAAGAAAACTGATGGAGGCCGCCAGGTGGATTTTCCTCTTCTCTCCTTCCCTGCCTAGTGTGATGATCTTAGCTCAGCCAACATTTGGAAAAAAAGAGCTAATTTCCAGGGTTGCCCAGGACTTTGTAGAGCTCCTTCGAGTGAGATCTGATCGGATTTAGGTTTGTGTTCAGATCTGGATGTTCACTTAGCTAGAAACGTCCTGTCATTTCGATTTCCATAGGGGTTTTTTACTTCATAAAGATTGCTTTCTTGGTGAGAGGAAATTTAATACAGCTGTTGTCTTTTTCAAAAAAGTCATATCATTTAAGAACTTTAATATTCAAAAGAATAGAAATATATAAAATATTTAAGGAAGTCTTTGGTGTAGTTTCTTTGCTTTCTGAGCTAATGTGGAGTTAGAGCCTTTGCATTACTTCATAGCACATCCTTGTCAGTATTTAAAGAGCTGATAGTGGGCGCCCCAGGCCCCACCTCTCAAAGAATCGTTAAAGTTTTCTCTGAAATAGTGAGGTCATAAAGGTCTTGTTTTCAGAAATCAAACGGTTTATAATACGCAGCATAGCCACATTTATAAAATAATAATTAGTTCAAAATTAAGAAAGTGGAGGATAATTGATTTTTTAAAGCCTATACATAAACTTTCTTGTGCTAATGTTGCAAGTGGAAATTTTGAAAAGAAAAATCCTACTGCAATATCATCTACATGGAATACATATATGAGTTTTACGCTTGAAAAGTAACTGCGCAGTGGTTTTCAAAGTCAGGAGCATTCCAGCTCAGATACTGGCAGTGATGGTTGCTGGTTTTCAATGAAAGAGCCTAAATTTGCCTTCTTAGCTTTTTTATTTTTGTATTGAGAGGGTTGATTAGTGCTTTGCGAGCATGATTTTGGGGCAAATTGAGGGCAGATGTCGTGTAAAAACAGTGAGATATTTCCATGCATTTTATTTTCTGGACATCACCAGGGCACATGTGGGGTTTGTGCCTGCAGGCTGGAATGCTGCAGGACTCCCTAATCCATCACCATTATGTCCTGGAGCTGCTCAGGTCATTGAATGCTTTTCTGTTGCTTGGAGGAAAGGTGGTCTGATGGAGATGATCAGATGTGCAGTTAAAGTGCTATTACTTGAAATAAGAGTAACCTAGAAACATTGCTCTAACAATACAGGATGAGGGAGGAGAATTGTCTGAGCTACTTGCAGTGGGGAGTCTTCTCATGTTTCTCCCACACCGTGACTCCTGCCAATATCCGCCACAGTCCTGCACGGTAGTCCTGCCGAAGCAAGCAAGCACTTTGCTCAGAAACGCACTGAATTTCCTTGTGCCTCTGTTTGTTGCCTTTTTTTTGAAAGCACATTTTGCCCTTTGCTTAAATGCCATCCATGCTAGTCAACTCTTACACTCAGTTTTCTGGAACTCGTCCATACATAGCTGCTGAATGGATGAACAGAATGTAGTATCTCCATGTAGTGGAAGATTATTCACACGTAAGAGTGAATAAAAAAGAAAAAAAAAAGAGGAAAATGAAAAAGGCCACCTGTTTTTGGAAGTCCACCCTGACTGTTCAACCCACACTTTTCCCTTTGAAACCCAATCACTTATGCTCCACTCTACTCTTTTTGATAGTGCTTACCACCTTCTAATAATCTTTAACGTTTTCAAAAAAAAAAAAAAGAAAGAGGTGCTGATACCACTTCAAAATATACAAGCCTTGATAACAGCTTGTTAATTGAAAGGAAGCAGACACAAACGGTCAAATATTGTTGATTTCAGTGATCTGAAATGCCCAGAAAAGGCACATGCAGAGGCAGAGAGCAGGTGATGGCTGGAAGGGGCTGGTTGGAGGGGGATTAGGGAGTGACTGCTAGTGATAGGCGGATTCTTTAGGGGTGATGAAGTGTTCTGGAAATAGAAGGTGATGGGTGCTACACAACCGTGAGTTTGCAGAAGACTGCTGAGCGCTGTGTCTGGGAGTGCCTGTTGTTGGGACATCTTTATTTTGTTCTCATCCTGCAATGTGAAGAGCCATCTTCTGCTGTGGCTGTTCTACTCCTGTGAGTGGTGAGGGTCAGAGACTTTGCAGAGTCATGTTTCTTTTTTCCCCCTGGGTGAGTGTAGGCAAAAAAAGATTTAAGCCTAAGAAAGTGCTCCATCTGCAGAAATGTCTTTTTGTTTTGCATGGTGTAAAAACCTTGAGAGCTTTTAATCGTTGAGGCCAGTGTGTGGGAGGAAATAGCCCGTGAAGCCTGTTTGAGCCTGGGAAGCACCGTGCATCTCTCCCAGACACGGGTGGGGATTTCACCCCCGTTCAGGCAGTGAAGGGCCCAGACCCGTGAGCAGACTTGACAATCGTGAATATTTACGTGTATCCGCTGCTTCATCTTGGATATTAATTTCAAGCTGAGTCAGTTTGTGGCGGCAGCCTCATCCTACATCAGGAATTTATACTATCTGCTCTTTGAGGTGAAGACCTGACAGACTTGATTATTTAACATTCTGCCTTGAATTGATATCTCAGATTCCTTTGTCAAAAGCAAACAGCAGAAATACAGAATTCCTTTAATGCCAATGTGACCTGGAACGAGTTTAGTCTCTGTGCATCAGTGGCCTTATCTGTGAGTGGGAAAGATGATAACAGTGCTTCCCTCAGAGGAGCTGGTGAGGGGAGAGTCAGAAGCACAAATGGAGGACTTACAAAAGATGCTCTTGAATGACCGAATTTAGTGCTCTCAGCCTGGTGAGGCCTGAGGGGCAGAGATGTCAGAACAGAGCAGTCCTAGCCGGAGCTCGATCCGTGATGGAAGCTGTTATGATCAGTATCACCACTGTGCGTTATCAGGTAATTTTAAGACTTGGTAATATGAATTCTTGAATAATGTTAAAGGACTAGACATCTCAGATCCAGTTTACATAGTCCTCAAGATTTCTTCTGAGAAATGGATGGTTTCTTCCCCATCTTAAATCTGAGATGAGTCTCTAAAAAATTCTGTATTCCTCCATCTTTTTGCTTTAATTTTCCATTTCCTAAAAAACCATGTTTTTAAATGGAGTTAATGGGGACTGAACTGAGTGCCTCATGCATGTTAAGCACTTACTCTCCCAAATGAGGTATAATCTCCTCCGTGATTTTTGTTAAAATTTACTTTCTTAGTTTACAGAGGTAAGAGGCCTCTAATTCTTTTTCTGGAGACTTGTCCATGAACCTGTAAATCTATAATTAATGGACAAAATTTGGTTTATTAAAAAATCATTAGAATATTCTGCAATTCATCCAAAAAGAAATGCTCATTGACTTAAAATGTTTCTCCTTTAAGGGGATTTCTCCTGTTTGGTCTAGCTTAATTTGTTAACAGCCATCCTCATCATCATAATGACCAAACTCACTGTGAGTGGACACCTACCTAAGGCTAAAATGTTTTCCTCATGTTTTAATTCATAGCAGGTGTTTGATTGTAGGTATCAGTGTCTCCTTTTTTGCAGCTGAGGGATTGAGAGATGGAGCAGCTTGTCCCAATTACACGCAGCAGGCTGTGGCTAGTTCGGTGCTGGAACCCAGGCTGCACAGAATGCATTCTTAATTGCTCCTCTTATCAGCCTCCCGTTAAGTGGTTACCCGAACACCTGTGACTCCATAAACGGCCGAGTTTAGTGACCTCAGACTGATGAGGCCTTGAAAGGAGAGACACCATTGAGAAGTTGAGACAGAGTGGCAGAAATTAAAATTGTTCATTTTCACAAATTTTTAATTCTCAGGTAATTACATAAAAAGTTATTTTTTTTATTTTAGTGCTCTGTAAGCACTAAAAACAAAACATTAAAAATAATTATAGTGCAAAAGAGAAGTGAGCTCTTAAAGTCCAACCACTGCTAATGATGTTGCTTGTTTTTCTCTTGTGGCCCTTTTTGACAGAAATACTTACAAAGACTGAATTGGTTTTATGTAGTTTTAATATGGAAGAAAAGATTGTCAGTGAATATTGTAAGAAAAGTCTTTACTCTTTTCTTTCCTGTTGATGAATATGTACTTTATTTTCATGGCTTAAGTACATTTCCTCATTTGTGAAATTTGAGTAATATCGTTTAATTTGTCTGACTGTGAGAGGTAGATGCCTTGTATACAAAGAACCCAAGAGGTGCTTAATAAAAGTGTGCTGTCACAATGACAGATATTTTAGAAGGATCAACTCTGAATACTAAAGAGTGTCGCTTATTTCTGATACATATTCAATATGTATTTGTATGATATATTTGAATATGGTTTAAAGTAACAAGGATTCATTTTTTTTTTTGGTGTAGTATGAAGTTTTAATGAAATCTGTATCATTCTAGTGAGACAGGGACTAGTTAAATTGCCTTAATCAGATGACCTTGAAGATTATTTACACAGAATATGTATTGTTACAAATCAGAATTTATGTTGCCGTGTAACCATCCACTCAGACATTTAAATTCGTGGGATTCTGACCAGATCCGTTAAGTTTAGTAAAATCCATATTGATCATTTTCAGGGAATAAACTCCTCTATTTTGTGATTAAAGAAAATTTTGATTTTTTTCTACATTCTTAACAGGTTTAAAATATCAAAACATTGATTTGACATGTCACTTTTTTAATAGAGAGAATAAAGCTCATGCTGTTTTATTATGTAAATAAATGTTTTTGTATGGCAACAAAATTGTATGATATCCTGGCTCTTTTAGTATTTTGCAAGATACTTAGATAACCTACTGTTGGAAAAATACAAACGTGAATTTTATGAATATAGGCCTAGTACAGATCTGTTGGTTTTTGCTACAGTGCAAGACATGAGGCATAGGAGAACTTTGCTGCTGATTGCCAGGAGGACAGATCCCATGTCTCAGTTTCCCCTCCTGTAAAATGAAGTGGCTGAACTGGATTCTTTCCTCTTCTAAGATGAGTTTCCATGAGCCTATATCTTCTGTTTATATTCAGGAGTATTAGCAATATCAGATTAAATACTGAATATCCCTCCTTTCCCCCGAATCAAAGTGCAGCATGTGCTATATAAGTTTTATTTATCTGATTCTCGTTACTGATCCTACAGGCAATTTTTGTGTTGCATCTTTCCTGGTAATCTGGAAGGTCATTTTACCCATAGGTGGCACTGTTGCACCTACTTACAGTCTTAACTTTCCTGTTTGTAAAAGGAGGCTTAAACAACGTTATTTTATTTTGATTACTTTACTTAATGCTTCAGAATAGCCCAATGTCCGTTATGTCTGTCTAACTGGAAAAGTTATTCTGCTTATATCTTAGATTTATTCTGTCATCTCACTGTGAACATTTCAGACTTGCTGTGCAAACAATAGCAAAATCGGGCTTTTCTTCTAGTGTTAGAAACCAGTGAGCCGGGATTTTATAAAACAGCTAGAAGCGGCATCTGGAGGACCTTAAAGGTGAAAAGTGTATTGAGTTCCCTGAGTTTTGACCCCGCCGCTGTGTGTTAATTGGTGGTAGGAGATTTGGTACATATACGAAGGGGTGTAGTTTTTGATATGGTTTGCCTGCACGCGCTGCCACTGAGCCACTTGAGCCTGAGTCAGTTCGTTTTGAGTTTTTCCCTCGTCTGTGAGATGGGGACATTCGTATCTGATTTGTAGAATTGTGAGAATTAGAAATTATGTTCAGTGTTTACCACAGTGTGTATGTCAAGAGGGCTCTTAAACTTTAGCTGCTGTTTTGTGTGAAGCCATCATTTGAGAGTCTTTGGCAATTACTAAGAAACAGGAAAATAAGAAGAGATGGTTTTATGATGAAAGATATTTGAGGAGGTTCCATAGTTCCTATACCCATAATTTAGCATCAGCAGAGTCAGAACTGTTACACAGTCGCCCTAAACCAACGTTAAGCCACAGAATTATTTGTTACTTCATATATTTTGGGGTTTAAGGAGATCCAATACTTATACATATGTTGTCTCCAGCAGCCTACTGAGAGATGACACAAAAGAGTAGACAGGCAATAAATGTCTTCTTTGTTACTGATGAAGCCACGTTCTCCATGAACTTCAAGGCTGTGGGAAAATGCGTGGCATGATACTGTGTCCCAGAAATACAGACTCACCCTGTCCCATGTAGCTCTGGGCCACAGCGAGCCTTCCCTTGAGAAGACCTGCCCTTTCATGCACAGGGCTTTCCTGACATGGAGCTGAGCATCCCGCGTGCTTCCCAATGGTGACCAACACTGGAGTGAAAGGAAGGGTTTCACATGCCCTGCTTGTCTCCCCGGACTCACACCTCACTCTGTTAGTGTAATGAGTGCTAGCTGTGGGCCAGGGGCCAGGGGTGTGAAGGGAGAAGCACCCTCCATGGCCCAGAGGAGTGGTTAGGAGACATCCACTCCCTCAGTTTAAACAGGTGGTTGGATGGAACATAAGGGTGCTCCCCAAGAGTGTGTAAAAGGAGAAATAAGGATTTTATTTGGGACTTAGGCTAGCCAGGAAACAGATAAGATGATTAGAGGGGACACTTGTAAAACAATTTGATATTAAGTTGACATTTGTTGAACACCCAAAATGTGCTACATTCTTTTCTGAGCATTTTACAGAAATGAATCCTTCAATCTTCTCAACAAGCGAGTAAGGAAGGTTTGATTGTTATCCCAGTTTTACAGTGTGGAAATTGAGGCACACAGAGGGTAATTAAGTTGGCAAAATCACAGAACTAGTAATTGGCAGAGCTGGTATTTAAACCCTGGCTGTCTGGTTTTGAGGTTCCCAGAGATGGGCTTTGGGTGTTTAGCATTATCGACATCCCTGAATCTTTATACCTCTGTGCATCAGTTAGCCTAGAAAGGACAGGGAAAGGAGTGTTACACAGGAGCTCATAGTCATTTCTTGGCCGCTGTCCACGGAGAGTGCACCGTGATTGGCGTTAATTGACTTCTGGGCAGTAGATCTGTTCGTATAATAGAAATATAGTCCATTGAATTAATCTAGAAACCCTTCCTGCTCCGTTTCTGTCCATGCTTGCCATGTGACTGCCTGCCCGTGATTGGGCCGTGGAGGAGAAAATGTACTCATGGTTGAACTCTGATATTTCAGTCTGGTTCATAGATTCACGTCTTCTGTTACATTAAAAATTTAAGTTTCTGGTTTCCTTGCATCAGTGTCTCATGAGCTTGGTTAATGTGAAACCAGTCCATGGGAGCCCAGGGATGATGACGGTATAATTTCTGAGCACGTTGAGGCACTTCTACCCGTGCAGACGTGGCTGGAGGATGTCCAGCTTCCTCACTGATTTCCCCCAACAGCATGGTCCTCTCCCACCCCTGGATGTGAGGTTGGGAGCTCTCTGAGTAGGCCAGTCAGAGGCCGAGTCCACCAATCAGAAAATGATGAAGTACCTGGAAGTGGGTTTAATAGAAGACAAGGGCTTCCAGGTTGTCAGATGGGCTGTTCGAGTCCATTTGGTGAAAAGCTGTCCACTGTCTGTGGTTGAGCTACTTCTTTGCTGTTGAAAAGTCTGGAGTAGATGAAGGGATTTTAAAAAGCAGAAAGGAGTGATTTCAGGTGGTACGTCCACACCGGTGAGAAGTGATGAATGACCGCCTTTGTGAGTCATAGACAGTCTTACAAACTTCATAAACCAGCTTTAAAAGCTCTTCCATCTGAGTGCACTTCATATGGGGTCCAGATCATCACTGGTCGCACTGTGAGGGCAAGTAACTGATAATGGCAGAAAGGACACGGAGGCATCAAAAAGGTCTCAGTCACTTTCCCTGTTTAAAGGATGCAGCACAGTGTAATATATTTTAGCTGGTTTTTCACTGAAAAGTTTTTAGTGTTTTCTGGGACTCCCCAGTGCCCCAAGGTTCCATGCAGCTGGGTGTCCCCTCAGTGCAGCTCTGTCAGCGCTTGCCCTGGGCTGACGCGGTGTCACGGGGAGCAGGACAGTCAGCGTCCCCGGCTCCTCCGAGCTCCGTCTCCTCATCCGCAGAGCCGGGTTTCTCATCCGTGTCTACTTAGTAGGGTTGCTGAGAATCACACGTGATGCTTCAGGTGTGACTTTTGGTTGTCTCTGTGATTGGCATATAGTTAATATTTGATAGAAACACTTGTTTTTTTAGTATAATTGTAGCACCTAGATTGCAGTGGTTTTTAGTCTGCATTTTTTATAACTTTATTCTTATTTTTAAATATGCACTTATTTTTATTTATTTTTTTTGGAGGTACTGGGGACTGAAGCCAGGACATTGTGCATGCTAAGCAGGTGCTCTACAACTGAGTAATACACACCCTCCTTTTCTGCACTTGAAGGTAAATATTGCTATACACAAAATAGCTCTTAATCACCATCATGGGACCTAGTCACTGTATAGACAATTGAACACGTATACTATTTCAATAGGAATAAATGTTTTTGAGACATACATTTCTGAATCTGTTAATGTGCTTAAAAACGATCATAGGTAGTGATAAACACGAATCTTTGATCCAGTACTTCTTAGAGACTGTTTTGCCATCAAGGGAAATTACATTCTACAGAGAAGGCTAATTGGGTCTCTTTGATATTTAGATGGTTTAGCAGATGATGAAGGCTTTCAAAAGCTGACAGTTTTGTATTTTAAAGTAACTACAAAGTTACCTTCTACAAGTTGTAAGTACTAAGCTTGTGAAGTGCCCAGTAATCCAGGGGGTATGTGTCTGTGTCTGTGTCTGTGTCTGTGTGAACGTTGGTGTGTGTGATTTCAGGAAGGTAGAAAGAAATTCCATATAGACTTCTGATACCTTTCTCCTCCATTTCAAGGTGTTGGCATATATTTACACTAATAAATTGATATTCAGTTGTCATTTGGCATATTGGGAATAAGACTTTCTCATACTTGTTTCAGAAGGATTAGGGAGCATGAGCTTAGGAAATGGGAGGAGATAGAGGCAGGGAGGTTCTTTAAACTTTGTGCAGAATTAGAAACAGTAACTTTTCTCTTTTCTTCTAAAGCAAACTGGCACTGAATTGTAACATACTATTACTCAGAATTGCTTTTCTGATCAGATACATGTACCTCAGATTTTTAAATGCAACATGAATGATGAAATGTGTTTTAGCAGTTATTTTTAAAAGTAGTCTCTTTTCAAGTAAAAGGCTATAGCCTGTTCTTTCTTCTAGCGGTACAAGAAATTCTCATTGTTCTGTTGCAATGATCTATGTGCTTACTTTCTTTTTTTTTTTTTCTTTAAGTGCTTTTTTCATTGTGGTTTGAATGAATGTTTAAAATTTCTGGATTTTGATCTTTAGAACATGCTGATTTCTCAGAACTGTTAAAAACCTGATTGTTCACTGCTCTTTGTTTGGTGGGGCACCCTATTGATTTCTGTTGTCTGTTAAAGAGTGAAATTCTTCCTCTAGCCTGCAGATCATTAAGTGAATGGTTTGCAGTGTGCCTTTAAAATTATTTGTATGCATTGAGCATGTTTGTCCAGTGAATTTTAAATTGACTCATTGTAATGACTTTGATTTGATTCTGTGTCTTTTGCTCCTCTCCACAAGAATTTGAATTCTCTGTTGCATTTTGTATACGTGTTCTTTACAGGGGAAGAAATTTTGCATTTTTTACAGAGGTGGGTTTTCCTATCCCCTCTGAATGCCTTCTAAAATTGATACAATAAAAATCAGTTATTGCAGTGCATAAATATTTCATAAATTATTTTTTGGCATAATCAGAAACAATGACCAAGAATGATAATAAAAAATACGAAAACCTTCCTTCCTTTGAAGAATAGAAATCAGGTAGTCAGGCTCCCTCATGCTTTGTGCCTGACACACTTAATCTCATGTCATTGTGTATCATGATTCGGAGATGGTATTGTTTCAGGTTTATAGATTTTTGTTTTAACATTTGTGTTGAATTCTTTCTCCAGGCTGATGTTTCCTGTTGGGTTTGTGGAAAGAGTAGAAGGGAAAAAAATACTTTGTTTTGTTTTCAGGAGGCCTGAGTTGATGGGAAAAGAGTTGAGGGTGGGCTGAGGAAAAGAGTGACACTCCCTCTCCTCCTGGTTGAAATTGATAAACAAAGAAATCAATTAAGTATATCGATATTTGACCAAAAGAAGTTAGCGAGCCCAAACTGGCTAGAAATGCACAATGGAAATTACTGAATTCAGCTTCAGAATGAGGTGCTTTACCAAGTAGAAGCAGCTTAGAGCAATCAGAAAATCAGTAATATGATGAGATATAAATGGAATATTATATCTTTTATTGCTGAAACTTTTCTACGTTAAGTTGTGTAGAGCTAAAATTAAGTTTCAATCACCAGGAGTTAAGAGAGTGAGTGGTACTGTAGGATCGTTATTCACGGATGTGCCTAGACCCTGATAGAGTGGCTGAAGATGGCAGGAAGAGACCCACATCCAGGATTTTCATCCTAGGGTGTCCTCCATAATGGTTCCATGTGGAAGCAGATGATTGGGTTAACAAATTGTAACACACCCCAGTCGCCTCTGAATTTTAAGAAGAAAAAATATGCTTTGATACTGCTTTACAAGCAAGTTCCTGTGCATCCTCACTCCAGACGCCTTGCCTTAAAAAGCAGAGACAATGCTTTGCTTGTGTAGTTGAGGTTTTAGATAGCACTCTGCTGGTTGTAAAGCAAGGACCGAGACCCTCAGCTATAAACGCTGGGCTTGTGTGTTGTTAGATAATGTATTATCCCCAAAACAAGGACCTGGCTGGTCTGGTGGTCTGCTTTTTAATGAACATATCTAAAAATGTATCTTGTTCCCCTCACCCCATGACTTCCCTAAAGATACACTAATCCTTTGTACTCATTGTGTATTCTACAATCTCTGCCTCATCCTGTCTTTCCCGAATTTCCTCCTTACTATCTCACAACTGTTAACGAAGTTTTCCTTTGATTATACCCTATAAATATGGGAGCATTTGAGAGGCTTATGGAGATGGCTCCCTAATCCCTCTCGATTTCTTGACTTTTTCCACAGAGTCTTGAATAATCATTCCTTGTCAGTAAGACTTCTTCCAGCCAGAACCCACAGTTCCAGGTGAGAAGGATGCAGGCTTTATCTCTCCTACCGGAGGCAGAGACAGAAGAGAATTGAGATATGCTCCCCCGTGATCCCTTCCTGCCCCAGGTCTACTGCAGTTCACCTGCAGCCTTCTGGCCTCTGCTCAGAGGGCCTCTGTCCCAGGACAGACCTCAGCGTTTTCTTCCCTTGTCAATATTTCCTGTGCCTTTCAGAACTTGGTCTCTTCTCTGCAATTCAAACCTGGCAGATGTGATGGTGGTCAGCGTGCTGGTGGGCAGTCCTTTGGGGACCCCCAGGAGCCATGCTGATTCTCCTTAGTCTCTCAATCGGGGTTACAGAACAGTCGAGCACAGAAGGAAGCCCATTCTCGAGATGTCAACAGAGCATTTCATCACTTTCATTTTATTTTTCAATTTTTGGTGGAGAAATTATTTGTAGTGAACTGTTCCAGATATTTGCCGCCTGCTTTCCTCATCACCATTCCTTGTTGTCTCTGGTGCTAGTTTTATAAACCAGGTTTCTTCTCTGGTCATTTCTGGCAGCTGGGCTTGCCGAATCCTTGATCTGTATTTGAAACAGAATGCTTCCTCGTGATGTCAAGGTGATTTTCCTATTTCTGAATATTTCGTGTACACTCAGCAACTGTTTCAAGTGAAATGCTCTTGTCCAATTTCGGTTAACTCACATTTGCTGATCTCCTGCTTTCATGCTGAGAGCAGTTTCTTTTTCCTCTAATAAAAGTTAGCAATTTGCATTTACTATGGAAGATACTGGCCCAAGGTCCTTTTGTTCTTAAGAGTTTTAATACAATTCACCCATTAAAATGTACATCGGTTTTTACTCTATGCCCAGAATTGTGCATCCCATTCAATCTTAGAATATTTTCATCCCCCCAACAGGAAGCCCTGTATGCATAAACAGACATTCCCATCTTCCCCATCCTCCCCCAGCCCCAAGGAGCCACTTTTCTCTCTGTGGATTTGCCTGTGCTGGACATTTCATGTAAATCGAGTCACTTCATATAAGTGGAAACGTCTATTGTGACTGACTTCTTTCACACTGAGTAACGTTTTCAATATTTGCTCATGTTGTGGCCTTAGTCACTATTCTATGCTATGCTATTGCTGAATAACATTCCACTCTATGGCTGGGCCCCACTGTTTACCCATTCATCAGGTGATACGCATTTGGGTTGTTTCTGTTTTTGGCTGTGATGAGTAATGTCGCCGTGAACACTCATGTGGTATTATTTATGTGGATATTTGTTTTCAGTTCTCTTACGTGTGTGCCCAGAGAGCAGAATTGCTGGGTAAGTCAGAAACGAAATGTTCAACTCTCTGAGGCCCTGCCAGGCTGTTTTCCAAAGTGGCCACGCTGTGTTACATCCTCACCAGCAAGGGCTGCGTGCTCCGCTTCCTCTGTGTCCTCTTTAGTGCTTGTTACGCTTTTTTTTTTATTATACCCTATTGTAGTGAGTGTGAAGCGGTTTCTCCTAGTGGTTTTGACTTGATTTCCCTTACAGCTAATGCTATTGAACATCATTACATTGTGTTTTATGGACATTTGTATATTTTCCTTGAAAAATACCTTTTCAGATACTTTATTAACCTTTTAATTGAGTTGCCTTTTTATTGTTGAGTTGTAGGGTTTTTTTTTCTTCATTTTGAGATACAAATTCCTTGCCAGATAAGTGATTTGAAAAAATTTTCTCCTCTGTGTTGTTGTTTCACTTTCTGGATGGTGCCCTTTGAAGCAAAGTTTTAAATTTTGATGAACTGCAATTTGTCTCTGTTTTCTTTGTTTCTTGTGCTTTTGGGGTATTATTTAAACTCTGAGGTATTTTATTTAAGCTTTTATATATAAAATAACTTAATTCTTAGGACCGTTATAGGAGATGGGTGCAGTTGTTGTCCCCAGTCTATGGATAGGAGACTGAGATGCAGAAAATTTCACTGAAATATCAGTGTCACATCTACCTAGTGCTGTGGGATTTCAGACCCTCATGTTTGTCCCCAGCATTTGTGATCTTCACCACCATGCTCCACTACTGCCTGGAATCGTTAATGAAAATGACTTTCATTTTTTGATTTCTTGTTAGTTTGTTTTCTCATTGGGGACCTCATCTCCTTATTTTCCTTTCGGATATCAGTGTAGATTTATTTTAGGTCTCATGTAGGCAGAAGCATTGCTATCAGTTAACTTCTTTATTACTCACTCTCCAGTGATGATTGTTGCTAGTTGACCTAACCAAGTCATGCTTAAGTCTTTCCTGCTAATGACACTAAAAACAGTCATGACTTATAGAATGCTCAAAGAAAGTACTTGATTGATTTTATTTTGCTACCCAATCAAACCAATCAAGTAAAAACCCCAGTGTTGACACAGACTATAAGCCCTCCAGAATAGGATCACTGTCTTCCTTCTGTTTCATTTATTTGGTCACAGTGTCTGGATAGTGACTTGCTGTCCAGCAGTTTTGTGAGGATATGGTGATCGTGAATCATTGTAAGGACAGAATTTTGACAACAGACTGTGTTGTTCATTTCACAAGGGAAAAGATAATATAGAAATACTGCTCAGATCTATTTTAAAATTAAGCTTGGAATTTTGAGAAGAATTCAAGAAACCATACAAAGCTCTTTTTCAATAATTTTAGATCTATCTTAGACACATATGGTTACATAGCAGAGTAAGTTATCAAGTACATTTGACAATAGGAGTGTAATATTGATTATTTGTTTTAGTTGAAATATTCTACCTGGGATAAAGTAATCAGTGCCCATAAATGAACAAATATGTTTGTATTTCTATGCAACATGGGAGCAGAGTTCATGTTTCTATATAATATGTATGACTGTGTGTTTTAATCTGTCTGTCAGTGTTTTTATAGTTTTTCAGCAATGTTGTAACTTCAGAATTCTTCTAACATATTCACTCCCGATACTACTGCAGTTTGTACTGTGTATCCTATCTTATGCATGGGATTCCACTGTCCCCTCAGTGAGGAATTTCCTCTCCTATTGAGCTAGTAGCAGAGTTAAAGGAACAGTGATTTCAAGGCCTTTGCTCTCCACGTGTTCGCAGTTTCCTGTCAATCACGATTTTCTCTTTCTTGTGTTTTCATTGTGCAATTAGAATTTTTGAAAATAATTATTAATATGTTTCACCAGTCTTCCTAGAAATTTGATGTGTTTGTGCTTTTCAGTTTTCAATTTATGAAAATTGTAAATGCAGACTTGTTTTTAAGTGGTCCTTTTTCACTAGATATTTGTTTACCTCTTTATAGTTAAAATAATTTTCCCCAATGAATGAATCGGTGTGCATGTTTTAAAAGATACTTTAGTTTTTATTTTTCTTATTCTAACAGGTATATTCGTTGTACAGAATTTAGAAAATAAGGATAAACACAATAATACCTTAAAAATGGCCTCTAATCTCACTTGTAGATACAGTTGTAATGTTTGAAATTGAGAATTACAAGTCCTCTCACTTTGTTCTACTCTTTCAGGTACGTTTTGGTTACTGAGACCCTCGAATTCCCATATGAATTGTAGCAGAAGCTAGTCAGTTATTGCTGAGGAGCCCGCTGGGAAAGTGATCAAGACCACGTTGTATGTGTGCTTCACTCTGGGGAGCACTGCCATCCCAAGAATATTGTCATGTGATCCAGGAATTTGCGTGGTTTGTCTTTCCAGGTATTTAGGTCTTCTTTAATTTATTTCAGCAATGTGTATGGTTTACATAGTATTATTTTACTTTAATTTTTGCCTTTATACTGAGGACAATTGTGCAAGGTACCAAGATTAGAATTGTATTACAGCCCCGCAACTTGCTGCCACCATGGACGCTGTGGTCTCTCTTTGCCCTTTGTAAAATCTCGCACAAAATAGGACCTAAGTAACTCTCTCTTGAAAGAATGATTATATGATTGCTGGATGACGCTTGAGAGTCCTTGTGATGATGTCTTTTTCCCAGACTTTCCCCTCTTCTTAAATATGCCCTTTCTCTTCCTTTCCTCCAGCCTGGGTTTCAGCCTGCCTGTGGCATTGATTTTCCTTGTCTGTGGACTCTTCTTTTCACTAGTTCATGATAATGTTACATGTCGGCTGTGGAAACTTGCTAGATGTCAAGAAAGAGCAAATCCATTGCATGCTAGTATTTTTAGAGTGTGTTATTGAATTATCAATTGAAATTAAATCAGGCTGACCCATTGAGCCATCCCCTGAGCTCTTTTTGCCTTCCTACAGGTGATACTGCTCTCGTTGCTGCATGTGCCCTTCCCCCAGACTTAGTTTTGGAGTTGAGTAAATCACCATCACTGGAGCCCTCTCTTTAAAAGATGAAGAGAACATTTGCTCCTTCTCCCTGCTTGGGGACTTGGATGAGATGAGGTAACAGATAAAGAATGAAGCCCCACCTCATTCTGACCACTGCTCTTTCCGTTCATTTCTCCAGGGGAAGAGTACAATTCAAAAATATAAAGATTGTGAGCTAATGAAATATACAAGACAACCGATCATTTATTAAATACACTTTCATGCCAGAAACAAATGTATTATACACACAAAAAGCACATAAATTACGGTAGTACTGTGGTTACAAACGTGGGCCGAGTTCGAGTCCTGCTCTGGAGTGACAAGTCCTGTGAAATGGAGAACTTGTAGGTCGGCTTAGCCTCTCCCGGACTTTTTTCTTTCCTGCAGAGACAGGGCTCGCTAGTCATCCCTCCCCCGTAGAGGTGCTGTGGGTTGTAAACGACGCGCGTGGGCAGGCCAAGCACAGCTGCTCGTTCCTCGTAAGTGCAGGATAGCACAGCTTTTGCGGTTACGGCTTTATGATCGCACCGTGTAGACCCTCAGTGCTCCGAAGGGATGTCTTGCGGATTGGAGATGGGATTCTCACTTCTGTAAATACCCAAAGATTGTGTTATTGAGCCTTGCTGATATAAATCTATTCTTTAGAAAGTACATAATGTAGATATATTTTTCAAACATGCATGCTTTTTTTCTTTTATTATTTATACTTCTACCCTCTCATCACGTGGTGTGACTTTTGATGGAATCCAGGAAACAGTCCTAAGCCACCTGCCTCTTCACACTTCTTCGTGATGGTTTTCTTCCTTGACTAGAAGAGGGTTTTGCATAGGAAATTTTGTTTGCTCCCCTTCTCTTGGAGTCTCCCTGTTTGTCTGCCCATCTCTCACCTGTCCATCTGTCCATTTCTCTACCCACTCATTCTTCTGACTTGTTCCAAGAAGCACTTCAGGCAGCTTACAGAAGAACAGATACCAAATAAACAGGTGAGAAAATGGGGCCAAGTTCACAAATTGAGGCTCGGAGTTGAGCCTGTGTGAGAGTTGCAGGCGTGAGACACACGCCTCTGCCTTGTGACTTATAAGATAGACAGCATCAATGTTCCTGAGGCTCCCAGCACACACAGGGAAGCAGGGTTTGTGGGAGATGCTCACTGGCTGTGAAATAAATAAGTGGCTTAGGAGAAGCCCAGCCTTTCCAAATACTAAGACTTAGGAGAATATTTTGAGTGTCTTCCAAAATCTGAGTATTGCATCTTTTCTTTTTCAGAGTTTTATGTATAGTTGGTTAACATTCTATAACTGGAAATTTCTCCAAAACTGCTGCCCACGTGAGTCCCATGACTCGGGAATGGGGTGGTTCTGCTCATTGACGGGTGTTGGCCAGAAACGGAAAATGACAGCCTCCAAGGAGCCTGGGATTAAGCAGTTATGTTTTGTCAGTGCTGTAGATTTCAGAAAATGCTTTTACCGTTTCTCTCCATCTGAGGAAGCAGCGTGCTCTCTTCCCAGCATCAGGAGTTCAGGGTCTCGGAATGGTGGGGGCTGACTGCACTGCCGTAAAGACAGCTGAGCTAGTCACTGCATGTGTGGTGCTTTCACGTAGTGCATTTCATGTTTTTTAAAAGGTTTCAACATGTAGTTAATTAACTGAGTTAATTAACATTTAATAAATATGAGGCTTTTTTGAAAAGACAGTTATAGGCAGAATATAAGTTGTGAACACTTTAAAAATGGCTTCATTAGTGAAATTTCAGTAAGGAAGTTTCAGTTTATCTTATTTACGCCTCTCTTTAAAAGTAACAAAGAAACAAGACAGAAAAAGCAGAGGATTACTTCTGTTCTTCCTCTCGGCTTGCAGGTGCCCTCACCTCCAGTGGCATCCATCCAGACACCAGCACTGACACTGGCCGTGCTCAGAAATGCCTCAGCCCTGAAGACACAACTGACAAATGGAAGGGAGCCGCGTCCTGTTACAGCAGGTGCTCTCACTTTGTGGGTCCTTATGTAACTGCGTGGTGTTATTCAGGATCGCCCTTTCTACACTGTGTGACGGTGCTGCGGTGTCTCCTAGTTATTTGTTTCTGTAACTACTCATGTATTTTTTCCAATGTGTGGTACTAGACATCTAAAAATGCATTTTTCAGATGAAAAATAATGTGTATTTAATATAAAAGTCTGAAAAAAGAGTCAAAAGGGTCTATCCTGGTCCCAGTACTCAAAGATAATAATTAACACTTTAACATCTATTTTCTGTTCTTTTCATCAGTGTGTATCAGCTCTGTCATAAAAACCAGTGAGCACTGTGTGCCTGTTTACTGTGTGGAGACCTCCATTTTCCATTCGGCTTATTACACATTTTTCTACAATATTCTATCTCCCCTGACATGATTTTTAATGACCAGTATAGCATTCTGTTTTGTGGAGGCATCGTCCATTTTACTTTGTATTTAAGTAAACTTTTAAATTCCAAGTATACTTAATTGAAATTCTGAAAAGAGAACTGTGGTGGTACCGAAAGTCCCCTACTTCCCTTCCCCTTTTTTCCTGAGAGTAAAAGCTGCTGACAATGTGGAGTATATATTTCATGACCTTTATGCCTTTGTCATATATATATACACACATACATACACGTATATGAGAAATCTATGTATATGTGTGTGTATATATGCTTTATTGAAAAATAAGGCCATACTATATGTTTTCTGTAGCTCGGTTTATTCACTAACGTATATATCATAGACCTCCTCCCACTCCAGACTCACCCGGTCCTTTCAGATAGAGTAAAGGGGTCTCCTGATGTGCAGGTTTGGTCTCTTGTGTAACGACACCTTTCGTGGGAGAGTACTGTGGACAAGGCCTTGGACCACGCTGAAACGCTGCAACTTTAGTGCCCACAGCTCTCCGTGATTTACCGCATCATTGTCTTGATGGTGAACACTTAAGTTTTCTCCATTTTCCACTGTCAGAAAGGGTGTTTGACTGGCATCCTTCTTGTACAAACATTCCTGTGATCTTGTATGAGTATTCCTTTAGCTAAGGTTTCTGGAAATTTAGTCCTTGGATGTGACAACTTCATACATCACAGGATGCTTTCAAGTGAATCTTGAAATTCCTTCTCCTGTGGGGCATGAAAAGATGTAGAATAACTTATGTAACCAATTCTCTATCGCTGGATATGATTTCACTTCAGCATTTCTTCCCACCATTGTAAACAGTGCTGTGCAAATGTTCTGATGAGTACATCTTTTTGAACTGATTTTTTCTAAATGTAACGATTCCTAAAAGTGGAGTTCAGCCTGTGTGCACACACGTTTTTCAGAGTTTACATATCCATTGACATGTCATCCTCCAAAAGATCGCTCACAGTTTGTTGTCTCAAAGATGGACACTAGCTATAATATCTTTTAAACATATTTGCCAATATGACGAGCAAAATGATTTTCATTATTTTAGTTTGCACTTGATGACCAGTGAGGTTTTGAGCATTTTTCACTCATTAGCCATCTGACTTTTAAAAAGTGAATGATCCCTTTTGTCCTTTGCAAACATTTAAGTGGGGGAGCTTCTTGCTGCTTTGTGACAGCTCAATGTGTATTATGAACATTAACCCCTTGTCTTCATCAACATGTATCAGAGAGCTTTTACTTGTCATTTCTTGCCTTTCATTTTGTTCAGTAGGTTCATTATTGTTGTGGCCCAAAATAATCTTAAGATAGTAAATGTCTTCTTTTTGGGTTTTATTCTTAGAAATGCTTTCTTATAATGGTATAAATTTCTTCTGTAGGTTTTTTCAATCTCTAAGATGGAGATGATAATGGTACTTGTTACAGTGAGGAGAAGCTGAATTGATATGAGCAAAGAGTTGTATTTGCTCTTATTAGTACTTTCTAATATTTACATCATTTTCTGTAATTTTTCTTGTGGTCATTTTGACGGGAATAGAATTTGTTTTTTCCAGGTATTCTCTGATTGTAACAAGACAATTATTAAATTCATACTTTGCTTTTTAATTTGAAATCCCACCTGTAAAAAATACTTATGTATACTAGAGTCTCTTTTTGAGCTCATGATTTATTTCTGTCAATCTTACTTTCTTACTCTAGCACTATATCTTACATATTGTAAAAATTTATTTAATATATTACAGTGTGAATTTTTTGATTCTTTTTTCGATCCCTAAATTTCTTGGCTTGTATTATGACTTTATTATTCCTGAAGAATTCTAATATAATTTTTTCAAGTTAAAAAAAAAAGATAAGTGTTGTCATGGGATTTTTTAGTAATTTTGAATTAACTTTACGAGAACGTACATCTTTAAAACTGCTTTCCTCCATACAAAAGGTTGATGTCTCTACTTTCACACTTTTACTTTACCCCTCAGTACAGTCCTGTACTTTCTCCATGTACAACATGGGCATTGTTTTTGAGTTTATTCCAGATTATTGTTGATGTTTTTGTTAATTTTTTAAGTGAGAAATTTTTGCTATTATATTTTTTAACTGTTAAAACTGACACCTAGGAAGGCAGATTCGGTTTGTAAATACTCACTTTGTAACTTCTCATTTAAAATTGTAAGTATTAAGTACTTGTTACAGAATCCTTTCTTTTCTGTTTTTAAAAATTTGTTTCCAAGATTCTCAAAATGGTCATAGCTAAGTAGTATAGGTGGGGAGACAGATGGAGAGAGGTAGTGTGGCTCATGTACAAACTGTGAGCACTTTCATGGCTGCCTTTATGCTGGAAAAGCTGATAAACAGTCCAGCTTAAACCAGGGTGGCTTTGTATGCACTTGAAATCCAGCTTTCCTGCCTGTATGGTGAAGCCTGGTAGGTGTGGCAGGTAGATGATCAAGGTCGAATGGAGGTTATTGGCTGCACAGAGCACTGTGTCTGAGAATTGGAGACCATCGCCATGGGAAATGCTTGGTGCCAGGAACAATGCAGAGGAGCTGGGGAACCTTGTGTTAAGGATTTTCCAGCCCTGGGAGTGGGAATATCAGACTCTGCATTCAGATCTGAGTTTGAATTCATCCTCTTTAGTTTACTTGTCCTCTGACTTTTGTCAAGCTATATACCGTCTTTCACTTCCTGTTTTCTTGTCTCTCAAATTAGGAGAATTACATCCTGCTGCTAGAGTGTTTGATCAGGTTAAATAATTTGTGTCTATAAGATGTCACATACAGTCACAAGCTCAGTGAGAAATGGGCTGTCGCCTGTTCTTCTGCAGCTCAGTGCTTGACAAGACATGGGGGAAAGCCAGTCCCTAATTTGTGTGTGATGCAAGTAGGAACAAAATTAATGTCTTGCCTTTCCCTAGCAGTATTCTTACAGCTTTGCTTCATTTACTTCTTTCCTCCTTTCCTTTCCCCTTTCCCATCCTCCACCAAAAGAGCCTCTCAGAAAAATAGATTCAAATTACTTTAAAGGTTGGCTCATCCTCATGAAATGATAGTATCATAAAAAAAACTGTGCAAATCCCAGAATATATTTTATATGATTTACACACACACATGTGCGTGCAAACACACACACACACAAAATCAGTCTACCTCCCACTTACAGAGGGAGAAGGTCCACTTTTTCTGAGTTTTCATTCACAGAGAGTGAGAACAATGTCTCTTACACAGACTTTCACCAGGCTTCGTGCATGGTGTTTTTAATTGAATTTCTGTTTGTGGCCATAGATATAGTCTCCTAATAGAAGAGAGAAAGTGGAGACATAGACATTCCGCTGAGATATTGGTGTCATCATATTTTAGTTGTAAAGGACTTAAGACAGCATAGAGTTGCAACATTTTATGGGTGAGAATCCATGATGTTGTAACTTAGACAAGAACCTGGGTCTTCTGCCATCTTGTCCACGCGGGTGAAGAGGCAACTGGGCAGGGGATAGTAGGGATCCTTCCTGCTTCACTTCCATGTTCTTGCTAGTTTTCATTTCAGCTGCCTTTAGTTTATGTTCATGAGGCCACTCATGGGAAGGTCACTCTGTCCTGATAGATTGAGTTTCTTATCAGCGAAAAGCTCTGGACCCACTCATATTTCCAAGAGTTTTCTGCTGACCTGCTGACACTTTATATAATTGAGACCTAAGAAACTACTGAATATAAAATCCTTATTGTTATCGTTTCCCCTCGAGTTCCATAGGAATGGGGTGCTGTCTCAGGCTGTCTAAAGCCAGATCTGAACAAAGATAGGGTGATGGGCTGTGCTGCTGGACCTACACAGTCGAAGGGGATTTCCACCTTAGCTTTATAATCAGGCAGATTAGTTCAAATCTTGCCTTTACCAATTATTATCTTTGTGTCTTGGGGGAGAAACTGTACTTTTTTGTGTCCAAATTTGTTTATCTGTAAATAAGTTCAGTATTTATTTTAAGGTTTCTGTTTTAGAATTGAATGAGCTAATTCATTCATTTATACCTAAAATAGCGATCGCATGGTTCTATGCTGGTGCCTTGGTAGTTGATTATTAAGGGAATCGGCAGTGAGAATGGGGGTGGGGGACCCCTGGATAATAGAGCTTATATTCCAGGATATGCTTGTAAAAGACTGGATGTGCAGTAGATTTTTAGTAAATATCTACTCCTTTCCTAATCTGCATTGATTGTTTATATATCATTATACAAATATATTAACAAGTTTTATTGCAATTTAAATATTTTTGTAGTATTTACATTATGTAGCTATAAAAATACATGAAATAAAATGATTTGACTTTTATTTTCTTTTCAATAAGCAAAACAAAATAAAATAGAAAAGAAAAAAGTCTTGAGGGAGTAGAAATAATTTTATTTCTGTGGAATCAATTCCTTGTAATAGGTCTTTGTCATGTTGTTAAACAGCATATAAAATTGATAGGTTGTGACATACTGGAAATGAGGAAACAGTGGAGACATACTACCTCTAATGCAGTCATTTTGTTACCAAGTCCAAACTCGTTCTGCTTGCTGCATGACAGGCCAATAAATGGGGAGATGAGATGTTGGAGTAAGGAATAGTGACTTCATTTGAAAATCTGGCAGACCCAGAAAATGGCATATTGATATCCAGTAGAACTCTCTTCCCCAAAGCAGAATTCAGTCTCCTTTTATACTAAAAAGCGGCGGGGATGTGGTTGGTTGTTGCAAACTTCTCGCTGTACGAATTGTTTGTCCTTGGAATCCTTTGTTCCTGCAGCTGTCCATGGTGGGTCAAATTAAGGTGCCCCCGTAAAACCTCCAAATAAAAGAAAGGTTATTATCTATTTTGCCACTTGCCATCTGTACATAAGTGTAGAAGAGCTAATATCCTTAAAGATCAGAGCCCGGAGAATAGGCTGTCCTGGATATTTCAGGCTAAAGGCAACTTTTTTTCACAAAAGGTGCAGAGATAGCAAGTCGGAGCCTAGAAAACAAGGTACAGGTTTAAAGCCAAACGAACACATCTAACATGGAGTCAAATTTGTTCTTTTCTTTTACAATTTCTTTTTCTAACTCATAAATAATTTTAGTAAGAAACATGAGAAATTTTTTTTATTTTTGCTTCTTAATAACGGATTACAACTACACTTTAGTGAGCAGGGATGCTGTGCGTGCCTTGGGGTCACAGCAAACTCTTGTTGGGGGTGGTCGACCCTGTAACATACCTGATGTCCCATGAGTGTTGGTGAGGGTCCCCCTAACCAGGGGCTCTATTCAGGAACCACCATATGCGCGTTGACCTCTGGCACCTCTTTTTCAGCTGCAGGAAATTTTTTCAGATTTTGTGATGGAAAAATCTCTCCAGCTGCAGATAATCAGGGAATAAAGGAAGAGGAAAAGCGCTTGAAGTAGAGTAGAAGAGAAGGACAGAATATCAGGGAGCGTGGGGACTTGGCAGCGGGGCCTCGGGAGAGAGAGGAGCAGAGGTGTGGAGGGTCCCGGCTATGGAACTAGCTCCTGCACCTTTCCCCGCACCCAAGCCACACAGCTTTTAATTGGGCCCAGGACTCCCTCCTGTCTGGATGTCACCCTGGGCAGAACTTTGAGAATCGAAGCTAAGGGGTGGTCAACACTCACCTAGGGGGTCACTGAGGACTTTGCTCAAGTCCACATTGACTTTTCCAGTCATGTGCCTTCACCTGTTCTTTATCTCAGGATCTGAGAAGCAGGAGCAAGGAACTCATGGAGAGATCCAGGAAGATATCTGACTGTGTTAAGAGACGACAGTCACAGTGACACGTGGAGCGAAGACACTTGCAGTAAAGTAAAATAACTTCACAACTATTGCATCAGAGCTGCAAGTGTGAGAGAACCTAAGCCTGTCTCAGAGTGCAGGGGACAAGAGAAAAGGAATGGTAAAATTACCACTGACATTTGAAATTTTGTTAAAAAGAATGCTACTGTTAATTGTATCACTTGAATGTATGCAGGTGTTTTTCTATGAGCATTCATAGGTTCACAAAACCCCACCAGCCACTCTTGCTCCCATCTGGTGTGGGCTTTCTCAAGCACAGTGCCCTTCCTGCTTGGGTGGGCCACGCTGCTGGTCCTCGCCTGGGGCCGGACTGCTACAGGACACTGAGTCCCCGAGGCACGACCTGGGATACATGACAGGAACATCTCTGCTCTTGGCTGAGGGCCTCCGTTTCCCCCTGCAGTGTAAGAATGCCGGTGACTCAGTTAGAAGCATGCATCCAAGCCATCCTTCCGTGTCATCACCATCTAGAAGCGGTGCCTGAATATTCTGAATTTCTGCAGAATGTTGTTTGCAATCACCTTGAACAAGTGAGTGTGTGTCCTCTTTCAAGTGGAGGAATTACTGCCGTTTTCCTGGAACTTACTCACCACTAGTCCATCTGAATTTTCTGTGCTAGGATTCAGTATAGCCTGCTAATAACTCTGCAGTCAGATCTTGAAACCCTGATGAAGAGGATTATTTATTTTCTTTCCTTATATGATAGTATTTTACTTTCAAAATTCTGAGTTTTCTGTTCTTGGAGGAATTTTTTTGGGGTTTGGAGAAACAACTTTGCTCTTACCATCTTTGTGACCTGTTGCTATATGCATCTCACCTGTCTTCTGTCACTTGTGAGGCGGTTCCATTTGTGACCCTGTCCGGGTTATTCATGTTATAAAACATAAAATCTGTAAAAGTACAGAACCCTTTTACTCCGAAGACATTCCACAAATACTCCTTTAATCTGTGTGTGGTTTTAACAAGACACAAACATTAGAACATATACTTGCAGGTTGCCAGTGCAAAATCCCCAAATGAATAGTCTAGCTCAACATCTAAAATCTTTCTTATCTACCTTGGATATGTATGGATAAGTGAAGCAGTTTGCTAAGAACCCAAGACCAGGTTTAGGATACAGGCTGATGTAGCTCAGCGGGTCCTCCCAAGCTGATGCTCTGCCAGAGAGTGGGGTTGAGGGGAGAGGGCGTGCCCTGCCCTCCATGAGCTGACAGTTTCATGGCAAACACCTTCACAAGGTGAAGAAATTGGGGTTTCTTCTATGAACAGTGGGTCTGAAAAGAGCCCAAAAAGCATGGGAGTGACACAATCCCATTTGTCTCAAGTAGGGGAGAGTGGCTGTGGGGCCACTTGGGAGACTCGTGAGTCCAGGTGGGCAGTGTTGGTGGCTTCCACTTGAGCGGTAGGATAGTGGGTAAAAGCGAACAGATTGAAGGCATGTTTAGATGGTAAAAAGAAAGATTTAAAGCTGTCTGTGAAGGTAGGATGGAGTAAGGCCCAGGTTTCTGGGTGGATTAATGAGTTAAATGATGGTCCTGCTGTGTTCTGAGGAGGGAAAGCTGCAGAGGGATTTCTGGGGGAAAACTGATGAGTTCAGCTGTGGGTAAAGTGAAAGGTTGTTAGATGTGTGGTCTGGGATCTCAGGTGAGAGCCAGTAGTGAGTAGGGAGAGGGGAGAGAGACTTTCAAATAATTTTATCTTGTGAACATACATATAAGGATGAGTAATGACACACTTAACCCCTCTATATTCTGTATTTAAAACCCAGTAACATTTTGCTATATTGGTTGCAGGGGTTCTTAATTTTTTAATACAAATAAAATAAATAGAAACAAAATAGTGGAGTTAATGAATATCTTAGAGTTGATGTGTGTCCTTGTATGTATTTTGATTTCTCATCTTTATAAACATAATCTACAAAAAGTTAACTTGCTTAGAATAAGAGTTAAACACAGGGACATGACACACTCTGTTGGGGGTTGAAGGTGATATCTTTGGCAAATTATATAGCCTCTTTTTGCCTTTGTTGCATCTTCTGTGAATGCCCCCGTGCCCCTCATCACAGCTGATTTCCTAGACTAGAAGTTGGGAGGGAGGCTGCTGAATGGAGTAAGAGGTGGCAACTGCTAGGAACAAAGAAGACAAAGACAAAAACAGATTAAAGCCGAGAAACTGAGTCCTAATACCCTCAAAGGAAAAATAATCCCGCAGTGTTTTGAGCCACTTATCGTAAGGGAAACAAAATCACGTGGATCCAAATCTCTTGAGCATATGTATATTGTGGGTGGGAGGGTATCATCAGAAAAGGGTTGAGAAGAGGCTTTTTGGTTTCCCTTAACGTTTTCAGTAAGAATGGGGTGCAGAAGCAAAAACCACCCGCTACACAGTAGAAGGTGTTGTTTTGTGCGAAACTGACCAAAGTTTGGAAACCAGTCATCAGTGGTGCTGGGAAATGAAGAGGCTTCTGGATTGGGTGGGGCACTTGCTGTGACTTCCAGGTGACCTGCTGGCTGGGGGCTGTGAGGCGGGTAGTAGGTTTGCAGTGTGACCTGGGCATAATCCCTGGCTCTGAGGCTGCTGGTCTGACTAGCAGACCTGGGCAGATGCAGTCCTATTGGGGCATCTCGCGATGTGGCCTGGGACACCTGCCAAGCTGAGGGCGAGAGGAGGGATCCCCTAAGGGGGTGTCCCTTTGAAGAGTAGAAACGTCCTCCTGCAGGGGAGGAAGAGCCTCTGAGCAGCGGGCCGGATGCACAGGCAAGAGCAGCCTGAGCACGGAGATTTCGGGGACCTGGAAGTCATAAAGTGGCCCGAACAGCCTTGTTCCTGAGAAACTGGAGAGAAAAGATGCTGCAAATGCAGGCTAATTTCAGACCCTGTGGTGGGTCATGAGTGATAGGAAAGAACTGGTCAGGCAGGCACGAAAGAACCCTGTGGTTGTCCCAGTTGGGGCGTCACACCAGAGGGAGGAGCAGAGTTATAGACTTTGTCACTTTTTATCTGTGTGACTTTGAACAATAACACCCCACCTCTCTCTATATATATCTTCATCTGTAAAGTGACCGAGTGACAACTCGTGTCATCAGAAGGCTTAGTTTAGCTCTGATCCTCATTGTCCAGTCCTGTCAGTGCTGCCCTGCAAGGTTCTGCAGTGGGTGCTCTTACCCTGAGATGGGAGGGCGTAGAAGGGCATTGTAGCACCCGAGGGCAGGAAGGGGTTGCTTTAAAAGCAGACATGTAGCCTCCTGCAGCTGCAGACCTGCAGGCAGTTTGGTTTATGGTCGTGGAGAGGACTTTGGAGGTCTTAGCATCGTCTTAAGACTTGTTTTCCCTTGGGGACCTGATTTGCCTTTGCAGATTAATGTTGAAGATTTGGGCTTCTGGCAAAGCTGTTTTCAGAGATGGGTATATATGTAACATATAGTATAAAATGAAAGGTTTTATTTAATATTTGGGACTTTGTAGCTGTAGGGAACAGCTCTGTTGGCCTGGTTTCCACGGAGGACACTAGCAGTCGTCAGAGCGTGCGGGAGGGCAGGCAGCCTGCAGTGCTGCTGCAGGGGTTCTCCCCAGCAGGACGCTCTGCTGAGTTGACTCTTCTCTGAGTTTGGTTGCCAGAGGAGCAGACAGCAAAGTAATGAGTTCTGGTGGGATTGTATAATGACAGGAAGAAAGAGGGAGCCGTAGTTCTTAGGGACTACTACACTCTTTTGGTTCCTGATCCAGTGTGTCCCATTACACAATTGATGAGTTGTGTCTATTCTGGGACTTGATTGAAATAAACGTGCAGCCTGAATATTAAGAGTTATGTTTTATTTGTCAGAAGGACTCGAGCCAGGATGACCGCCTCTCAGAACACTCTGAGGGACTGCTCGCAAGAGTAGGGGAGAAGCTAGGATTATATAGGAGCTTTACAACAAAGACCAGGTAGTCAGAACAATAAAACATTGCTTGTTATCTAAAGAAAGCCAGGTATCTCAAGTTCATGAATTTAATGCTTTTCAATATATGGGAGGAAGCCAACATTTGGGCTGACTGAATATATACTTTAGACAAGCACCTAGCTATCTAGGGCCAGTAATCTGTCCTTTCTTATTCTGAGTCTGCTCAGAGGGCACCGTTGTGAATGGCTGCAGGCCTGTCTTCACTGGGGGGTGGCGGCAGCCGCTGATGACTTGTTTTCAGCATTCTTTGTTTAGTGACATGGTTGCAATATTTTCATTCAATTTGTAGTGTTTTCATTCACAGAAAATTATGGTATTACCCTGATTATGGATAATCTGGAAGCTTGGAATTGAACCGAGATGGAATTACTGCAGGTAACTTCTACTTTAATAAGCCATGTGTAAACATGAACACGGAGGAAGCATACAAAAGGATTCGGTGGTGAATGGGAAGGGTTTCTGCACGTTACAGGAGAAGGCAAGGCAGAATTCTTCTTCTTTGTGGGCAGGTATGTGAGTCCAACTTTCCTTTCTGAAGTGCTTTCTGAGAACTGTTTATGGTAATGAACCAACATTGACAAACGGTGACACACATTGCATTTAAGAGCTGGCTGGCTTCAACTTGGGTATTGGACAGGTGGAATTCATAGGCAGTGGTCAGGTGGATGGGACAGAGATGGAGCCCAGGCCTGGGCCCATATTCAGGTTGAAATCGCCATTTACTCACCATAGCGCCTTGGACTTGAATGTAACCTCTCTTAAACTGATGGTGAGTCTGTGAAATGGGCATGATAATATTCGTTACTTCCTGGGCTTGTTGTAAGTTCTGAAGATTATTATAGCACACATGAAGCACTTAACACACTGACACTTAGCAGTGTACACTTTGTTCGACCACCACGCTTGGTGTGTGTCAGAGCCTTAAAGGCAGCATGTGTCTGTTTAGGATGCACTGGTAGCCCCTTGGCTACTTTGTGAATTTGGTGATTTCCTTTAATACTTGTAACTCTGTGTGCCATGGGCAGTTATTTTTATGGACAGATGAGGAATCTCAGGGTAAAAAAGACTGTGTAATTTGCCCAAAGTCAGACCATAATTTTGTGTGCAGGGGCCTCGGTTCAGCATGGGCTCCTGGGCCTTCTGCTCTCTCCGTTCAGCACCAGAGCCAGATGTGGGCTCGGCTGTTTCCCAGCCCAGAATATCCGGCAGGCCACAAGACACACCTGGTCCTGTGCTGCTTGAGCAAAATCTCCGGAGGAGAGGCAGTTACAAAAGGGATAAACATAAAAACAGACGACAGCAAATTGTGATCAGCTCTGAGAAGGAAAGGAACACGTCTGGCCGTGCAGAGCTGGGAGCTTTCCCGTCGGGGCTGCTCTGGGGGCGCTCATCTCAGCTAAACAAGCTGTGCTGCTGCACCAAGGCAGGAAGGCAGGGCGCGTGTGGCCAGGTAGACAGGGCCTCGTTGATCGTACTCATTCCCTATTAAGTGGCAGGTGTCACAGGCACTTAACTAATAAACAGACATTGGCCAGAATCATCACGCATTTTGCTTGGTAGTTTTATTGGCGCCAACTTTGAGAGGAGGTCATTGAAGCTGGGGAGTTTGCTGCATGCCCGTGATTACCATGGAAATACCCCCACTGGTCTTTCAACCTAGACTGGTGTGGCTGTCATGTCCCAGCCCTGTGAATGGCATCGTGCAGCTTCTCCCAAGTGGCCCAAATGACTGACATTGATATGCTTAATTCGTAGGAAATGGTATGTGGCAATAAGTGAAAAAGGTAGTAAGAAATTGGAAAACTAGAAAATAACCAATTCTTCCCCTGCTGGGGGACCGTACCCTGTGTCTCTCACCCCACTCACTGCCTGTCACCTCCTCCCTGCCGACTCCGTGTTCAGAAGCCACTCTGAGCCTTTGAAGAACATTTTGCCTCATGACACTGTTGACTAGGACCTGCGACCTCTCTGTCCCTGGTTAACTCTCTCTTCAAAGCCATTTAAATTTCTTGCAGGCTCCTCCACTCAAATGTAAGAATAGCCCCTTTAAACTTCTTGATGCAGCTCCTTAATGAAGATCTTGGGAAGGAAACCTAGCCAAAACCTGGGAGGTATTCACAGAGTGAATGTAACCTGAGCATTTTTTGACGTTCAGAATCAGAGCGGTGGGAGACACAGGAAGGCCTTTTTAAGTTAGCAAGTGGAAAGAGAAAGGACTCAGGATGTTTGAGACTGAAACATCTCGGTCCCAGCCAGCAAGGCACCTGCGTTCAGGATGGTGTGTGGGGAGTGCAGAGTTCTCAAAAAGAAAGAAGTGGTGGGATGGCAGGGAGGACATTTAGGTACTTAACTGGGGAAGGAAAAAGTTGGCTGAACAATTCATGGTTGAACAAGAGGATTGTGACATGATGTGCTTGTATTTTGGAGAGAAGGGTTTTGTGGAGCCAGGCCTAAGGAGAAATCTCTCTGACTGGGGAGTCAGCACAACAAAAAAACACAGAGAACCAGGCAGACCCCATGGCCCCTGATGGGGGAGAGGCTGCCCACCAATTGGAGACCTGGAGGCTGCTTCTGTCCCTTAGCTGGGGTCTCAGACCTCACTTCACATCCCAGTCCTGTTGATACAAGAAAAAATATGTGGGGCATGAGAAGGGCTGTGTCCCAGGCTTCCGTTGAGCCCCTGGGATGTGCCCCACCAGATTTTGTTCCTTGGCTTCATGCAGTAAAGAATTCAAGAACAAGCCAGTGTTGAGTAAAGGTAGATTTATTCAGAGAGATACATTGACAGGCATGAGAAACGTCACGAAGTATGGGGGTTTGATGCTCAGATTAAAAGTAGGCACACACTCCACAGAAATAGTGTGGGCCTTCTCCGAAGAGGTAGAGAGAGGGGTTCCTGGGATGTGGCTCTGTGTTGCTCCTTTTCTTGGGCTTCGTGGTTTCATATGCTAATAAGTAGAAGGACCAGCCTTAGGGCAAGGGGCTGGGATTCCAGGGAGTTGGCCATTTTCCACCCTTTGACCTTTTGTGGCTAGCCTTGTGACGGCCATGGTGCCTGGGGCCGTGTTATTCACCATGTTACTATTACAATGGGTGTATAATGAAGCTCAGGATCTACTAGAAGTTAAATCTCTTCATCCTGAGCCTCAAGACCTATTGGGGGTTGAATTCTCCACCATTTTGATGTTAATTGCTGTGGTCTTTCTTGAATGGCTTGCTCTGCCCCCTTCCATCCTGTCTCACTGTGATGACACAGAGAGAGCAAAGGCCGGGCCCTGCGTGTGTTCCTGCATTTAACAGCGGGAGATGTGGGGTGGGCTGAGGATGACTCTGAGTGGTGAGAAATATGTTTCAGATTTTCCCACATGAGACATGGGGACCTGCCAGCAGCCATTGCAGATTTATCTCACGGGCATTATCGCTTGTGTTGTTACGGAAACAACAGGCCAGCCAAGAAATAAGCAGCACTCAGAGGGTGGGAGTACTGAGATTTATTATGCCAGCGGGCTCAGAGGGGCTTCTGTTCCCAAGCCCTGAGCACATCCAAGACGTGCACATGAGGTTTTATAGGGTTAATTACAAGTATGGGGCTTTTAGCCAATAAGGCTCGAACAACAAAAAGCAAGGAATCAGTACACTGAAGCTTATCAATTTGGAACAGATCACGTTACTGACAATTGTTGACCTTGGATTTACGAGTTAGCTTGTTAGCCCAGTAAACTGACACTGAACTTCAGATTTACGAGTTAGCCCAGCAAAACTTAGATCAGTAAACCGACACTTATCACACTTAGATTTGTGACTTAGCTTGTTAGCCCAGCTGGGGTTTTTGTTCACAGTGTCACTCATCTTTTCTATTTTCCTTTTATTTTTAAAGTATTTAATCCAAATTTAATATCAGGATTTTTTTGGAAAGAAATTTCTCTTTTTCTTTTCTTTGGGGCTCTTTTGGGGGGTAGGTAATTAGGTATATTTATCTGTTAGTGGAGGCCCTGGGGCTTGAACCCAGGACCCTGTTCACACTAAGCACACGCTCTACCACCTGCCCCATCATCTTTTTCTTTTTGCTTTAGCTGCCAAGAATCTTACAGCTGAATTTCTAGTCGGCCTTTAACACTTGCCCTGACTTCATGGAATCCATTTTTATGAGTTTACCTCCCCCTGGTTTCATTTAAGTATTGAATCTCCATTTTCTCTTCACTCTCAGTTTTGCCTTTTTGTTGTTATGGTTGTTAAGCTGTGTTTAAAAAATTGTTTAATTTCTCTTTTAGCAGGAGGCTGAAGTAAATAAATATGTAAACAAACATCACACTTAAATGCTTTTATATATTCTAAGCTGTTTAGTAGTTAATTAAAAACCAAATTGAATATTAAAGGGATAACATTTTTAAATTATTTTTTAATTTTTTATAAAGACATAGCTGATTTAAAATATATGTTTCAGGTGTACAATAGATGCTCCATTTATAGTTACTGTAAAACATTGTCTGTATTCCCTGTGTTGTAAGATACATCCCTCTAGAGTGTTTACATTACATGTTGCAGTTTGTATAAGAAAGTTGGGTAACGCAGAGTCTGGAACGTGGCTGTGTATGACTCAGGTTCACGCTCACCCTGCCTGTCAGAGCTCAGGCCTTCACTCCTTTCTGCAGGGGAGCGAGTGGAGGCAGATCTCACCAGCGCTGGCACCACACTCTGAGTGGCAGTGACAGCAGTGACTGTGTGTGGACGTGAAAATTGTTGTTCCAAGAGTTTTACATGCTTTTCTGCATTTAATAATTAAAGCCCTCCTGTGAGGAAGGGTTTTAAGTTTTTAATGAATAATACATTTTATTTTGGTATTGATAGACTTCAAAACTCCGGAAAATTTACAGGAGTAGTACAATAAATGCTTAGATACAGTTCACCTTAAAGGGCACTATTTGCCCTTTTGTGACGGGCTTATTTTAGCATAAATTTTCAAAGTTCATTCATATTGTAGCCTGAATCAGTACATTATTCTTTTTGTTTGATAATATCCTTTTCCTTTTTTTTCGTTTTTGGTCTATTTAAAAATATTTTCATTGAAGTCTAGTCAGTTTATAGTGTTGCATCAGTTTCTTGTGTACAGCACAAAACTTCAGTTAAATAGGAACATACCTGCATTCATTTTCATATCCTTTTTAAACATAAGTTACTATAAGTTATTAAATATATTCTCCTGTGCTATACAGTATTTACTTGCTGTTTATTGTATACATACTCAGCATCTGCAAATCTTGAACTCCCAATTTATTCATTCCACACCCTCTCCCCTCTGGTAACCATAGTTTGGTTTCTATGTCTCTGTGTCTGTTTCTGTTCTGTAGATAAGTTTATCTTTTTGTTCCTTTGTTTTTGTTTTTTTTTTTTGTTTTAGATTCCACATGTGAGCGATCTCATATGGTATTTTTCTTTCTCTTTCTGGCTTATTTCACTTAGAATGTCATTCTCCTGGTCCATTCATATTGCTGCAAATGGCATTATTTTATTATTATTTTATTGCTGAATAGTAGTCTATTGGACATATATACTACAACCTCTTTATCCAGTCGTCTGTCAGTGGACATTTAGGTTGTTTCCATGTCTTGATATTGTAAATAATGCTGCTGTGAACATTGGGGTGAAACTGTCTTTTTGAATTACGTTTCCTTTCGGATATATGCCCTGGAGTGGGATTGCT
Organism: Vicugna pacos; assembly: GCF_048564905.1. Lineage (NCBI taxonomy): Eukaryota > Metazoa > Chordata > Mammalia > Artiodactyla > Camelidae > Vicugna > Vicugna pacos. The sequence goes on along the minus strand of NW_027328740.1, from coordinate 78,271,439 downwards.
GTGTCATCTGGGCCCCCAAGGTTTTGTCTTTTGAGGAACCTCTATACAGTTTTCCACAATGGCTCCACCAAACTGCATTCCCACCACAGTGTAGGAGTGTTCCCAATTCTCCACAGCCTCTCCAGCATTTAGTGTCTATGAACTTCTGAATGATGGCTATTCTGACTGGTGAAAGGTGATACTTGTTTGCAGTTTTGATTTGCATTTCTCTGATAATGATATTGAGCATTTTTTCATGTGCCTATTGGCCATTTGTATGTCTTCATTGGAGAAATGTTTCTTTAGGTCTTCTGCCCATTTTTGGATTGAATTGTTTGTTTTTCTTTTTTATCAAGTGTAAAAGCTGTTTACATATTCTGGGAATTAAGCCCTTGTCACTTTCATTTAATGCAACTATTTTCTCCCACTCCATAGGTTGTCTTTTTGCTTTAATTTTTGTTTTCTTTTCTGTGCAAAAGCTTGTAAGTTTAATTAGAACCCACTTGTATATTTTTGCTTGTATTTCTATTGCTATAGTAGACTGCTCTTGGAAAATATTGTTGAGATATATGTCAGATGTTTTGCCTATGTCTTCTTCTAAGAGGTTTATAGTGTCTTGTCTACAATTTTTAGTCTTTAAGCCATTTTGAATTCATTTTTTTGTATGTTGTGAGGGGGTAGTCTAACTTCATTGATTTACATGCAGCTGTGCAGTTTTCCCTGCACCATTTGCTGAAGAGGCTGTCTTTGCTCAATTGTATGTTCTCACCTCCTTTGTCAAAGATTCAATTACCAAAAGTTTGTGGGACTATTCTTGGTAATTTTGTTTATCCATTCATTGATGGATGGATATTTTTAGTGACTTTTAGCTACTCTGAATGATACTGCTATGAATATTGATGTGCAAGTTTTTGTGAGAATACATTTCCATTCTGTTGGCTGTACAGTTGGCCCACCATATCTGTAGTTTCCACTTCATGGACCAAGATGGCTGATTGCAAAGGGACTTGATCATCCTTGGATTATGGTATCCAGGGTGGGGGTTCCTGAAACCAACCCCCCGAGGACACTGAAGGATGACTCTACATGTAGGAGTGGAATTGCTCAGCCACATAACTCTAACCTTTTGAGGAAACATCGGGCTCTTCCAAAGAAGCTGCACCATTGCCCCTTTCCAACGGCTGCATATTGAGGGTATCCATTTCTCTGCCTCCTGATTGACACTTGTTATTGTCCATGTTTTGATTATAACCATCCTAGTGAGTTTAAAATGAGATCTCATTTTGATTTTGATTTCGCTAGTGATGCTGACCATCTTTTCAGATGCTTATTGGCCAATTGTGTATCTATTTAAATCCTTGGCAAATTAAAAAATTGGGTCGATTTTCTTTGTATTGTTCAGTTGTAAGCATTTGTTTTATATCCTGGATACTAGTCTCTTATTAGATATATGCTTTGCAAGATTTTTCTCCTATTCTGCAGATTGTCATTTCACTTTAATTTTTTTAAACATTAAAACAATTTCTTTATAGGGGAGGTAATTAGATTTATTCATTTTGTTTTTCTTCCTTAGTACGCACTCTATCATTTGAGCTACCCCTTTCCCCTTTCATTTCACACTCTTGATGTTGTCCTTTGTAACAAATGATTTTAATTTGATGAAGTCCATTTTATCTATTTTGTTTTATCACTTGTGCTCTTGGTATTGTATCTAGGAAGCCATAGCCTATCCTATGACCACAAAGATTCATACTATGTCTTCTTTTAGAAAGTTCATATATTTAGTTTTTACGTTTCTGTCTGTGATCCATTTTGAATTAATATTTGTTATATAAAATACGGGGTCCAGATTCCAGATTCATTCTTTTGCCTTCAGATACCCAGGTGTCTCTGCTCCATTTGTTGGATAGACTATACTTTCAATGGAGTGTTGTTGGCACATTTCTGGAAAACTGACTGTAAATGTAAGTTTCCCCCCAGGATTTTTTATTGTGTCTCATAGATTTCTGCATCCAAACTTATGACAGAAGCATAATGACTTGAGTGCTATAGATTTGCTGTAACCTTTGAGTGAGTCCTCCAAATTTGCTCTTCTTTTTCAAGATTGTTTTGGCTGACCTGGGTCCCTTGCTTTCAATATGAATTTTGGGATCAGTTTTTCAATTTTTGCAAAGAAGTCAGCTGGAATTTTGATAGGGATTCCATTAAATATGTAGATTACTTTGGGAAGTCTTAACATTTTTAACAATATTTTCTACCATTGCATGATCATGGGATGCCTTCCATATATGAAGATATTTTAAATTTTTTTTGGTGATACTTCAAAATATTCAATGTACAAATCTTGTAAACTTTTGTTAAATGTATCTCTCATTTTATTTTTTATGCAGTTGTAAATGGAACGGCTTAGCTTCATAAGGGTGGGACTATATATATCAATTTATTTATTTCTAGGATTCCTACATAGCAAATACACTAGGTTTATATTTGCTACATTGATCTATCCACAATTCTTCCCACCCCCATGTCATAAGAAACCAAGACCCAGCTTAAGCCATCTGAACACCTATGTGGAAGTGAGAAATGAGACCTTTGGGTGGGGTTTGTGTAGATGATACTGAGATCTTATTCAGGATGGCTTCATCTTAATTTCTTTTAAACAATCCTTTCAGAGTACATAGTCAGATACATTAGGAAAATGCTGTTTTGATGTGCGGAGGAGCTAAGACTATAATTTTCAAGTAATTTCTAGTGAGAGTGTTGTACTTGAAACATAATTTGCATCAATCTTTGAAGATTTATGTTTCAGGAGCTTTGAGTAAATAATACCTGTCTTTATTCAATAACTACAACTAAATGCTCAAGCAACATGTAAGAGTTTGAGCAAACTGCTCCCGCCCTGTAGTGCTGGTTGGTTGCAGCTGTAACTGGAGTCAGCGCTTACCTCACCCAGTACACTTGTGCTGATCTGCTCAAAACAGTTCGTCCAACAGTTTGTCGGTAGTCTTTTAGACAAAGCCATAAAGCATTGATTTAAGGTTGCTGGAATGTAATCTATTCTTATTAATATTAAGTAAGCACATATTGAGTACTTACTGTATGTTGGGAATTGTCCCTCAGCCTCACATGAATATTACTTCTAATAAAACCTCTCATATTTCCCTGTTATTTGCACTTTACAGATAAGGAGACTGAGGATTAGGTCTTCTCTCTTTTGGGGGGAGCTCATTATCAATGATGGGAAGTTGTAAGGAAAAAGATATTGATTCATCCAGAGAAAATATTTTTCTGAGATTCAGTATTGAAGAAGGTAACCACTGAAGAGGGTGATCATTGTTTGAGTGAGACGAGCCCCGGGTTGTACGGAGTCAGCATCCCTGTCCTGGACGCTGCACGTGTAGAGCTGCGTGGTGGGTGAGGCGGCGCGGCCGCGCAGGGAAAGCGGATGCCGGGCCGTTGGGCTGTGCTCAGGCCCGGTGGGGCTTTCTCCTAAGAGCAGTGGACCGTCATTGACAGATTTTAAGTAGGCTAGTGCGATGCTCTCGTAGATCACTTTTGTCTTGTAGAATGCTTAGAAACATTTAGAAGGCTCGGCAGGAGGTGATGTGATGAGTCAGAGTAGGGTGGCTGCGAGGTGTAGCAGTGTTCAATTTTCAAGTGATTTTCAGTCCCAGGTTTGTGGCTCAGTAGCCGTGTCACTTTGTATGACACACCCAAGGAAGTGAAACAATTTATCTAATCAATAGAAGCAGTGATGTACCGAACTCCCAGGACTGCTGTGTAGATCCAGTGAGATAACGTGTGCACAGTGTGCAGCATGGTCCCCAGCACAGAGTCAGTGCTGAGGGAGTGCCAGTGAGTACCTGGTAGGACAGGTGTGGGTGGTGGATCTCGTTGACTGAGGAAATTTGCCCCTGAAGGAGGGGTCTTGTCACATCTGTGAGTGATTGGCCTGAGCTGGGAGAGGCAGGGAGACCTTGCCCCCGACCAAGGGCCCTGGGCAGGATGGCTATGGGAGGAACACCGTGAAGTTAGCTCTTTGCAGGTGGAGTTGGAGGTGCCCTTGAGACATCTAAGTGCAGTGTCACAATCACAGAAGTGGTCTGGTCCCGGGCTGTGCATTTTCCTGCTGAGATATTGATCTCTGAACGCGAAGACATACTTTACAGGACAAGTGAATAGTAGTATCATCTCTCATCAAAGCTCACATCTCTTTATTCATCACTCACTTTGCTAATTGGGTACTTACAGAACACACTTCACTGTCCTCCCCTGGGCTCAGGCTCCACAGAAAAGAGCTGGTGAGTCTCCCTCTTTTCCAGAAGAAGACACACTTAGCTGGTAGACTTCTATACCTCGCCAGACTTAGAATTTTAGGTTGTTGATTTAATTCTATTTTCTGTTGGTCATCTCCTGACAGGAGAGACGTTTTACCTCATGGTCAGGTTTCAATTAGCTGTTACTGAGAATTGCTGGTCTGATCCATAGTGTATTTATTCTATTAACTTTGTAGAGTACTTATCATTTTTCTGTCTTTGCTCTTTAATTTTGTTTGCCCCTTCAATTTTCTATCTTATTTGGGACCTTATTTTATTTTTTAATTAAAAAATGTCTATTAGCAGTTAACAAAACAAAAGCAAAGAAAAAATGCACATGATAGCTAAATTTAGAAAATATCTTGTGTGTTTTCTGTCTCAGCAATGGAGGGTTCTAGAAACTCGTGAAAAGCTTCATTACATAAGTTCCTTTAAATTCTGATTAAGAAATAAAACCTTCCTTCCTCATCTTTCAAGCTGCACAGCTAATTGTCAAGAAAGTGAGGGGAAATTCTCAGAAGCCAAGACAAACCAGAAAGCAGGGATTCTGGGAGATACGTGAGCCTTAGAAGCCCTGGGGTGCCGGTTGGCTCCTGAACTGAGTTTCAGTTGCCCTGGCAGGAGGGCAGGAGGTGAGCCTGTGTCCTCTCACACTGGGAGTTGGATGGCTGTTCTTATATAAGGCCAAACACATCCTGAGAATCCTGCTTTATAAAAGGTTGAATTAGAAAGAAAAGAATAAAAGCATTCCTCAAGGCAAGGAAGTAAGGAAAGTAAAATTTTTTGGAAGCGGGAAAAATAACATATCCAAAGTAAGGATTTAGTTTAAAGCTGTTCTGGCATGAGAGTGACCACAAACCCATGGCAGAAAATCACAGCTCCTCCCGGAAAGAGAAGGTGTGTTTTGAATGAATCAGTGGACAGCCATTCTGAAAAAGGCCTCCAGAGTCTTCTGGATCAAGATACTGGACTCAAACACCTCCCTTCCATGGTCTCATTTAAATAACCAGAAAGGTTTTAAAGGAAAGAAGCCATAATCATAGTTCTATTTATTGACATTACTTTATGCTAGGAATTCAAAGGTGACTATGGAGTTGTCTCCTCTTTTATGGACCTTACTTTCTATTTGACATAGTTGGGGAACTTGGTGGAGGGTGGTGTTAGTATGTTGCAATTAACCAGGAGAGGAGTTTAAGAAAGCAGTGAAGGGTTGGTGACATTTTTCGCTGAGGACAGTCCTGTTCAGTTGGCTTGTAATTACAGGCTCGTTGAGTTGTCACTGGAGGGAATTAATCTTAAGGAATTTGGACTTAGCTCAGGCCTCTTCAGAATGGACAAGTGAACCTGGAGAAAGACAGTCAAATCTGTGCAGACATTGAAGTTCACTTCAACATGTGGTATCCATGAGCCAAAGATAGGACTAGTAGGCAGCACTTCTTGAGGGCAGAGGAGTGGTTTTTAAGGTTCTTCAAGAATGAATCCCAAGGTACCGGGATGGCCAGTTGTCAAACTGTGACTTTGCTCTTTGGACGGTGTATCCACCAAGGGTATTGGCCGTTTATAAGTTTCCATTTCTCCTTAATACATGTCAGGTTAGGAGGACGTGGGCATAAACGTTTCACACCTTGTCAAGGTGACTTTGGGTACCTGCCTAGAATCATGGGCACAGTTGCGGCTGCGTCATACATCTTGCCGCACATCCCGCTCCCCGGCTCCGTGATCACGGCAGAGTGGTTCCTTATTGAGCTGTCCATCTCCTCTGTGACATCGTAACCAAACAAAAGATTGGAGAGTATTAGCTTGGCTTTTTTCTTTTCTAACATTCCCTTCAAATTATGATGACTGATAGTGGACCCAGTTACGTTTGCAGATGATTTACAAGTAGGGCTGTCAGTACAAACCTTGTAATCCCCGCTGTGTGATCTAGAGAAGAAAGTTACACTCTTTCCAAATTGTTTTGATGCACTTATGTGGGAAAATGATGTATGTTTGAATATGTATTTCCTCTCTTACTCATCATGGCTAGAGATGAATATTTGTAGACATGGAATGAGTACTCTGTATTTGAACTGTATGGTCCCCTAAATTCTCCCCAGCTTTTTAAAGTCATCACTGGAGTGCTACCTCCAGAGTGCCGCAAAGCATCCAACACTGCCTGCTCTTCGGACACTGTAAGTTTCCAAGTTGGAGAAGGCTGCTGGCTGGTGAGGCAATCTCTCGCACATCTCTGGTTGGGTGATGTGAGCTGAGAACACAAGAATTGGCAGACAGTAACTAACCACGATCACGTCCATTTCTGGAACACTCATGGAGGATTTTACACCTATGCTAGTGGAATACGTTATTTCATTTAGTTTTCCCAAAAATCATATTTAGATTTTATCACCTGTATTAAAAAGGAAACTGTCAAAGCGAGTGACGTGCAGACTTTGGACTGGAACACGGGTCTTTCTGATCCCTGTCTCTGTTCCCTCCCCGGCCTATCCTTGCAAATGACCAGGAGACTCTTCCTCTGTCTTGAGTTTCCCTCTGATGTTACCGCTCTCTTTGTTTCTAAGAGAGGAAAACAAGTCTAAACTTACTTTCCAGTTGGAAATGGAATGGAGAGTTAACGTTGGAAGCCGGGAGAATCTGTCCTGTGATGAAGTGGTCTCCGAGCCACTTCCACTGGGATGTCACATCACTGTCTGGGCCCCTTGCTCAGCCTGTGCACAGGTGACAGCGCAGTTGTGCCGAGCAGTCCTCCCGGACAGGGCAGTGGGTTGGAAATGAGTTTGGGGATTTGGTTTCATTACACAAGTTCCTGAGGGCCTTGACCTGGCACTTCGAGTGGGAGCATTCCCTGTCCCACAGACTGTGCTCTGGGCCCGTGCAGACCTGACGTGGCCTCAGCCTGAGTCTCAGGGCCCGTGGTGATGAGGAGCATTTTAGCCCAGGGTCTGCCGGAGGCTCTGAGACTACTGGGCTGTGGGACTTTGTCCAGGATGATAATAATTCCTCCCCGAGTTTCAGATTTCCTTGCCTGTGAGCCGGGGTAGTAGTTGTTTCTGAGATGATTGTAATGATTCAGTAATGGGCGCAGCGTGTGCTGACAGGTAGCTGGGTGCTTTAGGAGCAGAAGTCGCAATCACTCTGTCAGCTTCTCCCTGTGCGCTCTGTGCTTTGAGAAGTTGTGTGTTTGGTGAAAGTCCCGCCCAGACCCTAGGGTCTAGATGAACTGTTGTTCCTTTACTTTCCCTTCCTTTTCCTCTTTCCCTTCTCTGTGTCCCATGTTTAGGTAGCAGATTCCTCTATTTCAGGTAATACGGGCTTTTCTAGTAAAGGGACAGGTGGAATGCGGAGAGGTGGGGCCCAGAGGGGGTCTGGAGTGTCTGCACAGTGCTGCTTCCCTGCGTTTCTGCATCCGGTCCCATCAGTGCACTAAGTCAGCCTTCCTCTTCCTTCCTGTGTCATCGGGTCTCTGTTTTAAGGGAAAACCATTTTTATGGGTCTTTTTTCACTTACGTGTTTCATTCAGATGCTTGTTGCTTTTCTCCCTGTGCTTCAGCGTTCCGAGGAGAAAATTCAGCCGTGCAGCATCCTCTCCGAGCTCTACAGTTGATCGGCTTCCACTGCAAGTCCACCTTCTTCAAGCGGGTGGCCCCCGTGCGCCACGCGGCCCCCGGCATCCCGGAGCCTGGCGGGAAGGCCTGCTCCCGACTCCTCCTGCAGACGCTTCCTGGCTACAGTCTGTCACTGGACTTGCAGGACTTCAGCAAATGTGTTGGAACTAAAACATTGCTTCAGCCCCATTAACCATGCCTGGTTTGGGCCCTGCTGTCCTGCCTCATCAGGGTGAATCTTGATTCATTTAGAACAGGGCTCAGCAGACTTTTCCTTTCAAGGGCTTGGGGGTAAATATTTCAGGGTCTGAAAACCTCCTGATCTCTGGTGCAGCTGCTCAGCTCTACTGTTTAGATGCCAGAACAACCAGATAGTCCACACACCCATAGAGCTTTATTAACAGCGGTGGCTGGGGCTGGATTGGGTGTATGAACTGCAGTTTGCCCCCACAGCCTCCTCAATATTGACACCTGCACCAGAGTGTACATTTGTGACAATGGGTGAACCTACACTGACATGTCATCATCACCCATAGCCCATAGTTGACACTAGGATTTACACATTGTGTTGTGCACTCTGTGGGTTTGGACAGATGTACAATGACATGTATCCACCATCACAGCATCATACAGAGTCGTGTGTCTTAGTGACCTTAAAATGCTCCGTGCTGCACCTCATTCATTGCTCTTTCCCCTCTAGCCTCTGGCAGCCACTGATCTTTCAGTCTCTGTGTTTTTCCCTTTCCCAGAACACCATACAGTTGGAATCAGACAGTTGCTGAAACTTCCCAGATTGGCTTCTTTCACTTGGTAATATGCATTTAAGGTTCCTCCATGTCTTTTCATTCCTTGATAACTCATTTCATTTTAGCACCAAATAATAGTCCATTTTCTGGCGGGACCACAGTTTATTTATCCATTCACCTACTGAAGAAGAGCTTAGTTGCTTCTGAATCCTGTTGAGTATGAATAAAGCTGCTATTAACATCTGTATGCAGATTTGTGTGTGAACATAAGTTTCCATTTCATCGAGTAAACACCAAGGAGCACAGTTGCCGGATCATATGTTAGAATTACGTCTAGCTCTGTAAAAAATTGCCAGACCGTCTTCCAAAGTACCTGGGCCATTTTTCATTCCCACCAACAATGCATTATAATTTCTGGTGCTCCACATCCTCACCAGCATTCGGTGCTGTCAGTGTTCTGCATTTTGGCAGTTCTGACAGGTGTGCAGTGGTATCTCGCTGTTTCAGTCTGCATCCCCTTGATGACAGGTGCTGTGGAGCATCTTTCCAAAGGCTTCTTTGGCATCCAGATTTCTTCTTTGATGAGGTGTGTGTTCAGGCATTTTGCTCATTTTTTAATCAGGTTATTCATCCTTCTTGTTGAGTGTAAAGAAATTTTGGTATATTCTGGATTTCAGCCCTTTATCAGTGTGTCCCTGCCCTTCACCTTCAGTGCCAGAGTTGTCCTTTGGGTCTCAGTGGAGTGTCAGATCTTCAAAGAGATTCCCTGTCTTCCCTCAGCCTAAATACTGTCCTTGTATTTTTCACTTTCAGTGACTCATTTTGTTCTTTTTAAATAGCATTTCCCATAATTTGTAAGTATATTAAAGACAAAAGGGCAATGATTGAACACCGCCTGCCCAACCAGGCTGTGTGCCCTGTGAGAGCAGAGGCCCTGTCCCCACTCACCGTTTCCCATGACAGCACATGGCACATGTCCATGTAAAAGTGTGTAACGTGGGGCCAAACCTGATGAGCAGCTATGACGACATGTGTTGTCTACCATTTATTGAGTAGACTTTGTTTCTGATCTTAATTATTAAATCATATGAATGAAACTTGGTTGTTTTGAAAAATAAAACAACAAAGCACACCTCAATGTAATTGGTAATTTCTACTTAGATTTCTGACCCAGGAGGGGATGTTCACCATCATTTTGTGGAGGAGGTTGGGAAGGTAAAGTAAGAGAGTGAGATCAAATAAAGTAAAAATGATAACAGTCAGTTGGCTTTATTTTCACTGAAATAAAAGTTATTTTAAACCCTATCTCAGCTGTTGTCCTGTTGTTTTAAACATTTCTCATAGAATTAAATGGAAGCCCACTAAACCCTGAAAGGGAAACTGTGTGCTCAGGTCCTGAAAATTGTTTATGTCTATTTCTTGAGATACAAATTTCCCTGCTGGTTACAGAAATACGAGGCGGGAACACAACAGTGCACTGCATGTGTCTGCCGGCTTCACGGGCTGCTCAGTGTCAATTTCATTTCTTGGGTTGCAGTTTAGGACGGATTTCCATGAGAAATATTGCTCAGACTTTTCCTGAATGAAGGATTGAATTTTCCACAGGAAATAATATGAAACAGAGTGACAAGGCACAAGGGTTTCCCATAAAGGAATAGTTGATATAATAAACTCTCACTATGGTGAATATTTTTAATAAAAGCAAGTTGAAAATTTTATCACTAGGTCAAATGGCACAAATCCGTCTGAAGAAAAAAGATTCAAATTTTATAGAAGAAGTGGTTTGAATCAAGTAGAAATTATGATTTCTACACTATTTGTTGTAAGAAGTTATATTCAGTCTTATCATAATTGCCGGTGGTAGGAAGTGGATCATTATTTATTTATTAAAAAAAATTCACAAGGTGCTATTTGCCCCATTCTTGATGCGGCAGTCCTGTGGTTAGTTAAGTTGGGACATTTAGGAAACTTAGCTAGGTCTTCTGGACATTGATTTCAGCCACTTTATATTAACTACAATCTCTTCTTTTGTGTCGGCATATGGTCCATACATAAATATGGGGAGGAACAACCTCCAACTCGGTTTTACAGTGCAAACTGAAGGAAATTCAAACCGGCACTAGGAAACAAACTGAGAAACCACAGTAAGGGTTTCTTCTGCAAAACGTTCCATTTGTACTGGATGAACGAACGTCTCTCAACATGCTCAGTTCTGAGAGATAAGTGTGTGTGAAAGCCGTCCTTCACCTAGCTTGAAGGGAACACAAAGTTTCTTTTCAGTTGCCAAATCCACTCCATACATATATATGGGGAGGTACAAGCTCCAAATCGGTTTTACAGTGAAAACGGCAGGCACTTCAAACCGGCACTAGGAAACAGACTGAGAAACCACAGTAAGGGTTTCTCCTGCAACCCGTTGCTTTGTGCTGGATGAACGAAGGTCTCTCCACATACTCAGGTCTGAGAGATAAATGAGTGTGAAAGCCGACCTTCACCTAGCTTGAAGGGAACACAAAGTTTCTTTTCAGTTGCAAACCCCACTCCATATGTATATATGGGGAGGTACAAGCTCCAACACGGTTTTACAGTGAAAACGGCAGGCACTTCAAACCGGCACTAGGAAACAGACTGAGAAACCAGAGTAAGGGTTTCTCCTGCAACCCGTTCCATTTGTGCTGGATGAACGAACGTCTCTCCACATGCTCAGGTCTGAGAGATAAGTGTGTATGAAAGCCGTCCTTCACCTAGCTTGAAGGGAACACAAAGTTTCTTTTCAGTTGCCAACTCCACTCCATACATATATATGGGGAGGTACAAGCTCCAACTCGGTTTTACAGTGAAAACGGCAGGCACTTCAAACCGGCACTAGGAAACCGACTGAGAAACCAGAGTAAGGGTTTCTCCTGCAACCCGTTCCCTTTGTGCTGGATGAACGAACGTCTCTTCACATGCTCAGTTCTGAGAGATAAGTGTGTGTGAAAGCCGTCCTTCACCTAGCTTGAAGGGAACACAAAGTTTCTTTTCAGTTGCCAACTCAACTCCATACATACATATGGGGAGGTACAAGTTCCAACTCGGTTTTACAGTGAAAACGGCAGGCACTTCAAACCGGCACTAGGAAACAGACTGAGAATCCAGAGTAAGGGTTTCTCCTGCAACCCGTTCCATTTGTGCTGGATGAACGAACGTCTCTCCACATGCTCAGTTCTGAGAGATAAGTGTGTGTGAAAGCCGTCCTTCACCTAGCTTGAAGGGAACACAAAGTTTCTTTTCAGATGCAATCTCCACTCCATACATATATATGGGGAGGTACAAGCTCCAACTCGGTTTTACAGTGAAAACGGCAGGCACTTCAAACCGGCACTAGGAAACAGACTGAGAAACCAGAGTAAGGGTTTCTCCTGCAACCCGTTCTCTTTGTGCTGGATGAACGAACGTCTCTCCACATGCTCAGTTCTGAGAGATAAGTGTGTGTGAAAGCCGTCCTTCACCTAGCTTGAAGGGAACACAAAGTTTCTTTTCAGTTGCCAACTCCACTCCATACATATATATGGGGAGGTACAAGCTCCAACTCGGTTTTACAGTGAAAACGGCAGGCACTTCAAACCGGCACTAGGAAAAAGACTGAGAAACCAGAGAAAGGGTTTCTCCTGCAACCCGTTCCCTTTGTGCTGGATGAACGAACGTCTCTCCACATGCTCAGTTCTGAGAGATAAGTGTGTGTGAAAGCCGTCCTTCACCTAGCTTGAAGGGAACACAAAGTTTCTTTTCAGTTGCCAACCCCACTCCATACATATATATGGGGAGGTACCAGCTCCAACTCGGTTTTACAGTGAAAACGGCAGGCACTTCAACCCGGCACTAGGAAACAGACTGAGAAACCAGAGTAAGGGTTTCTCCTGCGAACCGTTCCCTTTGTGCTGGATGAACGAACGTCTCTCCACATGCTCAGTTCTGAGAGATAAGTGTGTGTGAAAGCCGTCCTTCACCTAGCTTGAAGGGAACACAAAGTTTCTTTTCAGTTGCCAACACCACTCCATACATATATATGGGGAGGTACAAGCTCCAACTCGGTTTTACAGTGAAAACGGCAGGCACTTCAAACAGGCACTAGAAACAGACTGAGAAACCAGAGTAAGGGTTTCTCCTGCAACCCGTTCCCTTTGTGCTGGATGAACAAACGTCTCTCCACATGCTCAGTTCTGAGAGATAAGTGTGTGTGAAAGCCGTCCTTCACCTAGCTTGAAGGGAACACAAAGTTTCTTTTCAGGTGCCAACTCCACTCCATACATATATATGGGGAGGTACAAGCTCCAACTCGGTTTTACAGTGAAAACGGCAGGCACTTCAAACCGGCACTAGGAAACAGACTGAGAAACCAGACTAAGGGTTTCTCCTGCAACCCGTTCCCTTTGTGCTGGATGAACGAACGTCTCTCCACATGCTCAGTTCTGAGAGATAAGTGTGTGTGAAAGCCGTCCTTCACCTAGCTTGAAGGGAAAACAAAGTTTCTTTTAAGTTGCCAACTCCACTCCATACATATATATGGGGAGGTACAAGCTCCAACTCGGTTTTACAGTGAAAACGGCAGGCACTTCAAACCGGCACTAGGAAACGGACTGAGAACCCAGAGTAAGGGTTTCTCCTGCAACCCGTTCCCTTTGTGCTGGATGAACGAACGTCTCTCCACATGCTCAGTTCTGAGAGATAAGTGTGTGTGAAAGCCGTCCTTCACCTAGCTTGAAGGGAACACAAAGTTTCTTTTCAGTTGCCAACTCCACTCCATACATATATATGGGGAGGTACAAGCTCCAACTCGGTTTTACAGTGAAAACGGCAGGCACTTCAAACCGGCACTAGGAAACAGACAGAGAAACCAGAGTAAGGGTTTCTCCTGCAACCCGTTCCCTTTGTGCTGGATGAACGAACGTCTCTCCACATGCTCAGTTCTGAGAGATAAGTGTGTGTGAAAGCCGTCCTTCACCTAGCTTGAAGGGAACACAAAGTTTCTTTTCAGTTGCCAACTCCACTCCATACATATATATAGGGAGGTACAAGCTCGAACTCGGTTTTACAGTGAAAACGGCAGGCACTTCAAACCGGCACTAGGAAACAGACTGAGAAACCAGAGTAAGGGTTTCTCCTGCAACCCGTTCCCTTTGTGCTGGATGAACGAACGTCTCTCCACATGCTCAGTTCTGAGAGATAAGTGTGTGTGAAAGCCGTCCTTCACCTAGCTTGAAGGGAACACAAAGTTTCTTTTCAGTTGCCAACCCCACTCCATACATATATATGGGGAGGTACAAGCTCCAACTCGGTTTTACAGTGAAAACGGCAGGCACTTCAAACCGGCACTAGGAAACAGACTGAGAAACCAGAGTAAGGGTTTCTCCTGCAACCCGTTCCCTTTGTGCTGGATGAACGAACGTCTCTCCACATGCTCAGTTCTGAGAGATAAGTGTGTGTGAAAGCCGTCCTTCACCTAGCTTGAAGGGAACACAAAGTTTCTTTTCAGTTGCCAACTCCACTCCATATATATATATGGGGAGGTACAAGCTCCAACTCGGTTTTACAGTGAAAACGGCAGGCACTTCAAACCGGCACTAGGAAACAGACTGAGAAACCAGAGTAAGGGTTTCTCCTGCGAACCGTTCCCTTTGTGCTGGATGAACGAACGTCTCTCCACATGCTCAGTTCTGAGAGATAAGTGTGTGTGAAAGCCGTCCTTCACCTAGCTTGAAGGGAACACAAAGTTTCTTTTCAGTTGCCAACTCCACTCCATACATATATATGGGGAGGTACAAGCTCCAACTCGGTTTTACAGTGAAAACGGCAGGCACTTCAAACCGGCACTAGAAACAGACTGAGAAACCAGAGTAATGGTTTCTCCTGCAACCCGTTCCCTTTGTGCTGGATGAACAAACGTCTCTCCACATGCTCAGTTCTGAGAGATAAGTGTGTGTGAAAGCCGTCCTTCACCTAGCTTGAAGGGAACACAAAGTTTCTTTTCAGTTGCCAACTCCACTCCATACATATATATGGGGAGGTACAAGCTCCAACTCGGTTTTACAGTGAAAACGGCAGGCACTTCAAACCGGCACTAGGAAACAGACTGAGAAACCAGAGTAAGGGTTTCTCCTGCAACCCGTTCCCTTTGTGCTGGATGAACGAACGTCTCTCCACATGCTCAGTTCTGAGAGATAAGTGTGTGTGAAAGCCGTCCTTCACCTAGCTTGAAGGGAACACAAAGTTTCTTTTCAGTTGCCAACTCCACTCCATATATATATATGGGGAGGTACAAGCTCCAACTCGGTTTTACAGTGAAAACGGCAGGCACTTCAAACCGGCACTAGGAAACAGACTGAGAAACCAGAGTAAGGGTTTCTCCTGCAACCCGTTCCCTTTGTGCTGGATGAACGAACGTCTCTCCACATGCTCAGTTCTGAGAGATAAGTGTGTGTGAAAGCCGTCCTTCACCTAGCTTGAAGGGAACACAAAGTTTCTTTTCAGTTGCCAACTCCACTCCATACATACATAAGGGGAGGTACAAGCTCCAACTCGGTTTTTCAGTGAAAACGGCAGGCACTTCAAACCGGCACTAGGAAACGGACTGAGAAACCAGAGTAAGGGTTTCTCCTGCAACCCGTTCCCTTTGTGCTGGATGAACGAACGTCTCTCCACATGCTAAGGTCTGAGAGATAAGTGTGTGTGAAAGCCGTCCTTCACCTAGCTTGAAGGGAACACAAAGTTTCTTTTCAGTTGCCAACTCCACTCCATACATATATATGGGGAGGTACAAGCTCCAACTCGGTTTTACAGTGAAAACGGCAGGCACTTCAAACCGGCACTAGGAAACAGACTGAGAAACCAGAGTAAGGGTTTCTCCTGCAACCCGTTCCCTTTGTGCTGGATGAACGAACGTCTCTCCACATTCTCAGTTCTGAGAGATAAGTGTGTTTGAAAGCCGTCCTTCACCTAGCTTGAAGGGAACACAAAGTTTCTTTTCAGTTGCCAACTCCACTCCATACATATATATGGGGAGGTACAAGCTCCAACTTGGTTTTACAGTGAAAACGGCAGGCACTTCAAACCGGCACTAGGAAACAGACTGAGAAACCAGAGTAAGTTTTTCTCCTGCGAACCGTTCCCTTTGTGCTGGATGAACGAACGTCTCTCCACATGCTCAGTTCTGAGAGATAAGTGTGTGTGAAAGCCGTCCTTCACCTAGCTTGAAGGGAACACAAAGTTTCTTTTCAGTTGCCAACTCCACTCCATACATATATATGGGGAGGTACAAGCTCCAACTCGGTTTTACAGTGAAAACGGCAGGCACTTCAAACCGGCACTAGAAACAGACTGAGAAACCAGAGTAATGGTTTCTCCTGCAACCCGTTCCCTTTGTGCTGGATGAACAAACGTCTCTCCACATGCTCAGTTCTGAGAGATAAGTGTGTGTGAAAGCCGTCCTTCACCTAGCTTGAAGGGAACACAAAGTTTCTTTTCAGTTGCCAACTCCACTCCATACATATATATGGGGAGGTACAAGCTCCAACTCGGTTTTACAGTGAAAACGGCAGGCACTTCAAACCGGCACTAGGAAACAGACTGAGAAACCAGAGTAAGGGTTCCTCTTGCAACCCGTTCCCTTTGTGCTGGATGAACGAACGTCTCTCCACATGCTCAGTTCTGAGAGATAAGTGTGTGTGAAAGCCGTCCTTCACCTAGCTTGAAGGGAACACAAAATTTCTTTTAAGTTGCCAACTCCACTCCATACATATATATGGGGAGGTACAAGCTCCAACTCGGTTTTACAGTGAAAACGGCAGGCACTTCAAACCGGCACTAGGAAACCGACTGAGAATCCAGAGTAAGGGTTTCTCCTGCAAACTGTTCCCTTTGTGCTGGATGAACGAACGTCTCTCCACATGCTCAGTTCTGAGAGATAAGTGTGTGTGAAAGCCGTCCTTCACCTAGCTTGAAGGGAACACAAAGTTTCTTTTCAGTTGCCAACTCCACTCCATACATATATATGGGGAGGTACAAGCTCCAACTCGGTTTTACAGTGAAAACGGCAGGCACTTCAAACCGGCACTAGGAAACAGACTGAGAAACCAGAGTAAGGGTTTCTCCTGCAACCCGTTCCCTTTGTGCTGGATGAACGAACGTCTCTCCACATGCTCAGTTCTGAGAGATAAGTGTTTGTGAAAGCCGTCCTTCACCTAGCTTGAAGGGAACACAAAGTTTCTTTTCAGTTGCCAACTCCACTCCATACATATATATGGGGAGGTACAAGCTCCAACTCGGTTTTACAGTGAAAAAGGCAGGCACTTCAAACCGGCACTAGGAAACAGACTGAGAAACCAGAGTAAGGGTTTCTCCTGCAACCCGTTCCCTTTGTGCTGGATGAACGAACGTCTCTCCACATGCTCAGTTCTGAGAGATAAGTGTGTGTGAAAGCCGTCCTTCACCTAGCTTGAAGGGAACACAAAGTTTCTTTTCAGTTGCCAACTCCACTCCATACATATATATGGGGAGGTACAAGCTCCAACTCGGTTTTACAGTGAAAACGGCAGGCACTTCAAACCGGCACTAGGAAACAGACCGAGTTGGAGCTTGCACCACCCCATATATATGTATGGTGTGGAGTTGGCAACTGAAAAGAAACTTTGTGTTCCCTTCAAGCTAGGTGAAGGACGGCTTTCACACACACTTATCTCTCAGAACTGAGCATGTGGAGAGACGTTCGTTCATCCAGCACAAAGGAAACGGGTTGCAGGAGAAACCCTTACTCTGGTTTCTCAGTCGGTTTCCTAGTGCCGGTTTGAAGTGCCTGCCGTTTTCACTGTAAAACCGAGTTGGAGCTTGTACCTCCCCATATATATGTATGGAGTGGAGTTGGCAACTGAAAAGAAACTTTGTGTTCCCTTCAAGCTAGGTGAAGGACGGCTTTCACACACACTTATCTCTCAGAACTGAGCATGTGGAGAGACGTTCGTTCATCCAGCACAAAGGGAACGGGTTGCAGGAGAAACCCTTTCTCTGGTTTCTCAGTCGGTTTCCTAGTGCCGGTTTGAAGTGCCTGCCGTTTTCACTGTAAAACCGAGTTGGAGCTTGTACCTCCCCATATATATGTATGGAGTGGAGTTGGCAACTGAAAAGAAACTTTGTGTTCCCTTCAAGCTAGGTGAAGGACGGCTTTCACACACACTTATCTCTCAGAACTGAGCATGTGGAGAGACGTTCGTTCATCCAGCACAAAGGGAACGGGTTGCAGGAGAAACCCTTACTCTGGTTTCTCAGTCGGTTTCCTAGTGCCGGTTTGAAGTGCCTGCCGTTTTCACTGTAAAACCGAGTTGGAGCTTGTACCTCCCCATATATATGTATGGAGTGGAGTTGGCAACTGAAAAGAAACTTTGTGTTCCCTTCAAGCTAGGTGAAGGACGGCTTTCACACACACTTATCTCTCAGAACTGAGCATGTGGAGAGACGTTCGTTCATCCAGCACAAAGGGAACGTTTTGCAGGAGAAACCCTTGCTCTGGTTTCTCAGTCTGTTTCCTAGTGCCGGTTTGAAGTGCCTGCCGTTTTCACTGTAAAACCGAGTTGGAGCTTATATCTCCCCATATATATGTATGGAGTGGAGTTGGCAACTGAAAAGAAACTTTGTGTTCCCTTCAAGCTAGGTGAAGGACGGCTTTCACACACACTTATCTCTCAGAACTGAGCATGTGGAGAGACGTTCGTTCATCCAGCACAAAGGGAACGGGTTGCAGGAGAAACCCTTACTCTGGTTTCTCAGTCTGTTTCCTAGTGCCGGTTTGAAGTGCCTGCCGTTTTCACTGTAAAACCGAGTTGGAGCTTGTACCTCCCCATATATATGTATGGAGTGGAGTTGGCAACTGAAAAGAAACTTTGTGTTCCCTTCAAGCTAGGTGAAGGACGGCTTTCACACACACTTATCTCTCAGAACTGAGCATGTGGAGAGACGTTCGTTCATCCTGCACAAAGGGAACGGGTTGCAGGAGAAACCCTTACTCTGGTTTCTCAGTCGGTTTCCTAGTGCCGGTTTGAAGTGCCTGCCGTTTTCACTGTAAAACCGAGTTGGAGCTGGTACCTCCCCATATATATGTATGGAGTGGAGTTGGCAACTGAAAAGAAACTTTGTGTTCCCTTCAAGCTAGGTGAAGGACGGCTTTCACACACACTTATCTCTCAGAACTGAGCATGTGGAGAGACGTTCGTTCATCCTGCACAAAGGGAACGGGTTGCAGGAGAAACCCTTACTCTGGTTTCTCAGTCGGTTTCCTAGTGCCGGTTTGAAGTGCCTGCCGTTTTCACTGTAAAACCGAGTTGGAGCTGGTACCTCCCCATATATATGTATGGAGTGGAGTTGGCAACTGAAAAGAAACTTTGTGTTCCCTTCAAGCTAGGTGAAGGACGGCTTTCACACACACTTATCTCTCAGAACTGAGCATGTGGAGAGACGTTCGTTCATCCAGCACAAAGGGAACGGGTTGCAGGAGAAACCCTTACTCTGGTTTCTCAGTCTGTTTCCTAGTGCCGGTTTGAAGTGCCTGCCATTTTCACTGTAAAACCGAGTTGGAGCTGGTACCTCCCCATATATATGTATGGAGTGGAGTTGGCAACTGAAAAGAAACTTTGTGTTCCCTTCAAGCTAGGTGAAGGACGGCTTTCACACACACTTATCTCTCAGAACTGAGCATGTGGAGAGACGTTCGTTCATCCAGCACAAAGGGAACGGGTTGCAGGAGAAACCCTTACTCTGGTTTCTCAGTCGGTTTCCTAGTGCCGGTTTGAAGTGCCTGCCGTTTTCACTGTAAAACCGAGTTGGAGCTTGTACCTCCCCATATATATGTATGGAGTGGAGTTGGCAACTGAAAAGAAACTTTGTGTTCCCTTCAAGCTAGGTGAAGGACGGCTTTCACACACACTTATCTCTCAGAACTGAGCATGTGGAGAGAAGTTCGTTCATCCAGCACAAAGGGAACATTTTGCAGGAGAAACCCTTACTCTGGTTTCTCAGTCTGTTTTCTAGTGCCGGTTTGAAGTGCCTGCCGTTTTCACTGTAAAACCGAGTTGGAGCTTGTACCTCCCCATATATATGTATGGAGTCGATTTGGCAACTGAAAAGAAACTTTGTGTTCCCTTCAAGCTGGGTGAAGGACGGCTTTCACACACTCTTATCTCTCAGAACTGAGCATGTGGAGAGACGTTCGTTCATCCAGCACAAAGGGAACGGGTTGCAGGAGAAACCCTTACTCTGGTTTCTCAGTCGGTTTCCTAGTGCCGGTTTGAAGTGCCTGCCGTTTTCACTGTAAAACCGAGTTGGAGCTTGTACCTCCCCATATATATGTATGGAGTGGAGTTGGCAACTGAAAAGAAACTTTGTGTTCCCTTCAAGCTAGGTGAAGGACGGCTTTCACACACACTTATCTCTCAGAACTGAGCATGTGGAGAGACGTTCGTTCATCCAGCACAAAGGGAACGGGTTGCAGGAGAAACCCTTACTCTGGATTCTCAGTCGGTTTCCTAGTGCCGGTTTGAAGTGCCTGCCGTTTTCACTGTAAAACCGAGTTGGAGCTTGTACCTCCCCATATATATGTATGGAGTGGATTTGGCAACTGAAAAGAAACTTTGTGTTCCCTTCAAGCTAGGTGAAGGACGGCTTTCACACACACTTATCTCTCAGAACTGAGCATGTGGAGAGACGTTCGTTCATCCAGCACAAAGGGAACGGGTTGCAGGAGAAACCCTTACTCTGGTTTCTCAGTCGGTTTCCTAGTGCCGGTTTGAAGTGCCTGCCGTTTTCACTGTAAAACCGAGTTGGAGCTGGTACCTCCCCATATATATGTATGGAGTGGAGTTGGCAACTGAAAAGAAACTTTGTGTTCCCTTCAAGCTAGGTGAAGGACGGCTTTCACACACACTTATCTCTCAGAACTGAGCATGTGGAGAGACGTTCGTTCATCCAGCACAAAGGGAACGGGTTGCAGGAGAAACCCTTACTCTGGTTTCTCAGTCGGTTTCCTAGTGCCGGTTTGAAGTGCCTGCCGTTTTCACTGTAAAACCGAGTTGGAGCTTGTACCTCCCCATATATATTTATGGAGTGGAGTTGGCAACTGAAAAGAAACTTTGTGTTCCCTTCAAGCTAGGTGAAGGACGGCTTTCACACACACTTTTCTCTCAGAACTGAGCATGTGGAGAGACGTTCGTTCATCCAGCACAAAGGGAACGGGTTGCAGGGGAAACCCTTACTCTGGTTTCTCAGTCGGTTTCCTAGTGCCGGTTTGAAGTGCCTGCCGTTTTCACTGTAAAACCGAGTTGGAGCTTGTACCTCCACATATATATGTATGGAGTGGAGTTGGCAACTGAAAAGAAACTTTGTGTTCCCTTCAAGCTAGGTGAAGGACGCCTTTCACACACACTTATCTCTCAGAACTGAGCATGTGGAGAGACGTTCGTTCATCCAGCACAAAGGGAACGGGTTGCAGGAGAAACCCTTACTCTGGTTTCTCAGTCGGTTTCCTAGTGCCGGTTTGAAGTGCCTGCCGTTTTCACTGTAAAACCGAGTTGGAGCTTGTACCTCCCCATATATATGTATGGAGTGGATTTGGCAACTGAAAAGAAACTTTGTGTTCCCTTCAAGCTAGGTGAAGGACGGCTTTCACACACACTTATCTCTCAGAACTGAGCATGTGGAGAGACGTTCGTTCATCCAGCACAAAGGGAACGGGTTGCAGGAGAAACCCTTACTCTGGTTTCTCAGTCGGTTTCCTAGTGCCGGTTTGAAGTGCCTGCCGTTTTCACTGTAAAACCGAGTTGGAGCTGGTACCTCCCCATATATATGTATGGAGTGGAGTTGGCAACTGAAAAGAAACTTTGTGTTCCCTTCAAGCTAGGTGAAGGACGGCTTTCACACACACTTATCTCTCAGAACTGAGCATGTGGAGAGACGTTCGTTCATCCAGCACAAAGGGAACGGGTTGCAGGAGAAACCCTTACTCTGGTTTCTCAGTCGGTTTCCTAGTGCCGGTTTGAAGTGCCTGCCGTTTTCACTGTAAAACCGAGTTGGAGCTTGTACCTCCCCATATATATGTATGGAGTGGAGTTGGCAACTGAAAAGAAACTTTGTGTTCCCTTCAAGCTAGGTGAAGGATGGCTTTCACACACACTTATCTCTCAGAACTGAGCATGTGGAGAGACGTTCGTTCATCCTGCACAAAGGGAACGGGTTGCAGGAGAAACCCTTACTCTGGTTTCTCAGTCTGTTTCCTAGTGCCGGTTTGAAGTGCCTGCCGTTTTCACTGTAAAACCGAGTTGGAGCTTGTACCTCCCCATATATATGTATGGAGTGGAGTTGGCAACTGAAAAGAAACTTTGTGTTCCCTTCAAGCTAGGTGAAGGACGGCTTTCACACACACTTATCTCTCAGAACTGAGCATGTGGAGAGACGTTCGTTCATCCAGCACAAAGGGAACGGGTTGCAGGAGAAACCCTTACTCTGGTTTCTCAGTCTGTTTCCTAGTGCCGGTTTGAAGTGCCTGCCATTTTCACTGTAAAACCGAGTTGGAGCTGGTACCTCCCCATATATATGTATGGAGTGGAGTTGGCAACTGAAAAGAAACTTTGTGTTCCCTTCAAGCTAGGTGAAGGACGGCTTTCACACACACTTATCTCTCAGAACTGAGCATGTGGAGAGACGTTCGTTCATCCAGCACAAAGGGAACGGGTTGCAGGAGAAACCCTTACTCTGGTTTCTCAGTCGGTTTCCTAGTGCCGGTTTGAAGTGCCTGCCGTTTTCACTGTAAAACCGAGTTGGAGCTTGTACCTCCCCATATATATGTATGGAGTGGAGTTGGCAACTGAAAAGAAACTTTGTGTTCCCTTCAAGCTAGGTGAAGGACGGCTTTCACACACACTTATCTCTCAGAACTGAGCATGTGGAGAGACGTTCGTTCATCCAGCACAAAGGGAACGGGTTGCAGGAGAAACCCTTACTCTGGATTCTCAGTCGGTTTCCTAGTGCCGGTTTGAAGTGCCTGCCGTTTTCACTGTAAAACCGAGTTGGAGCTTGTACCTCCCCATATATATGTATGGAGTGGATTTGGCAACTGAAAAGAAACTTTGTGTTCCCTTCAAGCTAGGTGAAGGACGGCTTTCACACACACTTATCTCTCAGAACTGAGCATGTGGAGAGACGTTCGTTCATCCAGCACAAAGGGAACGGGTTGCAGGAGAAACCCTTACTCTGGTTTCTCAGTCGGTTTCCTAGTGCCGGTTTGAAGTGCCTGCCGTTTTCACTGTAAAACCGAGTTGGAGCTGGTACCTCCCCATATATATGTATGGAGTGGAGTTGGCAACTGAAAAGAAACTTTGTGTTCCCTTCAAGCTAGGTGAAGGACGGCTTTCACACACACTTATCTCTCAGAACTGAGCATGTGGAGAGACGTTCGTTCATCCAGCACAAAGGGAACGGGTTGCAGGAGAAACCCTTACTCTGGTTTCTCAGTCGGTTTCCTAGTGCCGGTTTGAAGTGCCTGCCGTTTTCACTGTAAAACCGAGTTGGAGCTTGTACCTCCCCATATATATTTATGGAGTGGAGTTGGCAACTGAAAAGAAACTTTGTGTTCCCTTCAAGCTAGGTGAAGGACGGCTTTCACACACACTTATCTCTCAGAACTGAGCATGTGGAGAGACGTTCGTTCATCCAGCACAAAGGGAACGGGTTGCAGGGGAAACCCTTACTCTGGTTTCTCAGTCGGTTTCCTAGTGCCGGTTTGAAGTGCCTGCCGTTTTCACTGTAAAACCGAGTTGGAGCTTGTACCTCCCCATATATATGTATGGAGTGGAGTTGGCAACTGAAAAGAAACTTTGTGTTCCCTTCAAGCTAGGTGAAGGACGCCTTTCACACACTCTTATCTCTCAGAACTGAGCATGTGGAGAGACGTTCGTTCATCCAGCACAAAGGGAACGGGTTGCAGGAGAAACCCTTACTCTGGTTTCTCAGTCGGTTTCCTAGTGCCGGTTTGAAGTGCCTGCCGTTTTCACTGTAAAACCGAGTTGGAGCTTGTACCTCCCCATATATATGTATGGAGTGGATTTGGCAACTGAAAAGAAACTTTGTGTTCCCTTCAAGCTAGGTGAAGGACGGCTTTCACACACACTTATCTCTCAGAACTGAGCATGTGGAGAGACGTTCGTTCATCCAGCACAAAGGGAACGGGTTGCAGGAGAAACCCTTACTCTGGTTTCTCAGTCGGTTTCCTAGTGCCGGTTTGAAGTGCCTGCCGTTTTCACTGTAAAACCGAGTTGGAGCTTGTACCTCCCCATATATATGTATGGAGTGGAGTTGGCAACTGAAAAGAAACTTTGTGTTCCCTTCAAGCTAGGTGAAGGACGGCTTTCACACACACTTATCTCTCAGAACTGAGCATGTGGAGAGACGTTCGTTCATCCAGCACAAAGGGAACGGGTTGCAGGAGAAACCCTTACTCTGGTTTCTCAGTCGGTTTCCTAGTGCCGGTTTGAAGTGCCTGCCGTTTTCACTGTAAAACCGAGTTGGAGCTTGTACCTCCCCATATATATGTATGGAGTGGAGTTGGCAACTGAAAAGAAACTTTGTGTTCCCTTCAAGCTAGGTGAAGGATGGCTTTCACACACACTTATCTCTCAGAACTGAGCATGTGGAGAGACGTTCGTTCATCCTGCACAAAGGGAACGGGTTGCAGGAGAAACCCTTACTCTGGTTTCTCAGTCGGTTTCGTAGTGCCGGTTTGAAGTGCCTGCCGTTTCCACTGTAAAACCGAGTTGGAGCTGGTACCTCCCCATATATATGTATGGAGTGGAGTTGGCAACTGAAAAGAAACTTTGTGTTCCCTTCAAGCTAGGTGAAGGACGGCTTTCACACACACTTATCTCTCAGAACTGAGCATGTGGAGAGACGTTCGTTCATCCAGCACAAAGGGAACGGGTTGCAGGAGAAACCCTTACTCTGGTTTCTCAGTCTGTTTCCTAGTGCCGGTTTGAAGTGCCTGCCATTTTCACTGTAAAACCGAGTTGGAGCTGGTACCTCCCCATATATATGTATGGAGTGGAGTTGGCAACTGAAAAGAAACTTTGTGTTCCCTTCAAGCTAGGTGAAGGACGGCTTTCACACACACTTATCTCTCAGAACTGAGCATGTGGAGAGACGTTCGTTCATCCAGCACAAAGGGAACGTGTTGCAGGAGAAACCCTTACTCTGGTTTCTCAGTCGGTTTCCTAGTGCCGGTTTGAAGTGCCTGCCGTTTTCACTGTAAAACCGAATTGGAGCTTGTACCTCCCCATATATATGTATGGAGTGGAGTTGGCAACTGAAAAGAAACTTTGTGTTCCCTTCAAGCTAGGTGAAGGACGGCTTTCACACACACTTATCTCTCAGAACTGAGCATGTGGAGAGACGTTCGTTCATCCAGCACAAAGGGAACGGGTTGCAGGGGAAACCCTTACTCTGGTTTCTCAGTCGGTTTCCTAGTGCCGGTTTGAAGTGCCTGCCGTTTTCACTGTAAAACCGAGTTGGAGCTTGTACCTCCCCATATATATGTATGGAGTGGAGTTGGCAACTGAAAAGAAACTTTGTGTTCCCTTCAAGCTAGGTGAAGAACGGCTTTCACACACTCTTATCTCTCAGAACTGAGCATGTGGAGAGACTTTCGTTCATCCAGCACAAAGGGAACGGGTTGCAGGAGAAACCCTTACTCTGGTTTCTCAGTCGGTTTCCTAGTGCCGGTTTGTAGTGCCTGCCGTTTTCACTGTAAAACCGAGTTGGAGCTTGTACCTCCCCATATATATGTATGGAGTGGAGTTGGCAACTGAAAAGAAACTTTGTGTTCCCTTCAAGCTAGGTGAAGGACGGCTTTCACACACACTTATCTCTCAGAACTGAGCATGTGGAGAGACGTTCGTTCATCCAGAACAAAGGGAACGGGTTGCAGGAGAAACCCTTACTCTGGTTTCTCAGTCGGTTTCCTAGTGCCGGTTTGAAGTGCCTGCCGTTTTCACTGTAAAACCGAGTTGGAGCTGGTACCTCCCCATATATATGTATGGAGTGGAGTTGGCAACTGAAAAGAAACTTTGTGTTCCCTTCAAGCTAGGTGAAGGACGGCTATCACACACACTTATCTCTCAGAACTGAGCATGTGGAGAGACTTTCGTTCATCCAGCACGAAGGGAAAGGGTTGCAGCAGAAACCCTTACTCTGGTTTCTCAGTCGGTTTCCTTGTGCCGGTTTGAAGTGCCTGCCGTTTTCACTGTAAAACCGAGTTGGAGCTTGTACCTCCCCATATATATGTATGGAGTGGAGTTGGCAACTGAAAAGAAACTTTGAGTTCCCTTCAAGCTAGGTGAAGGACGGCTTTCACACACACTTATCTCTCAGAACTGAGCATGTGGAGAGACGTTCGTTCATCCAGCACAAAGGGAACGGGTTGCAGGCGAAACCCTTACTCTGGTTTCTCAGTCTGTTTCCTAGTGCCGGTTTGAAGTGCCTGCCGTTTTCACTGTAAAACCGAGTTGGAGCTTGTACCTCCCCATATATATGTATGGAGTGGAGTTGGCAACTGAAAAGAAACTTTGTGTTCCCTTCAAGCTAGGTGAAGGACGAATTTCACACACACTTATCTCTCAGAACTGAGCATGTGGAGAGACGTTCGTTCATCCAGCACAATGGGAACGGGTTGCAGGAGAAACCCTTACTCTGGTTTCTCAGAGTGTTTCCTAGTGCCGGTTTGAAGTGCCTGCCATTTTCACTGTAAAACCGAGTTGGAGCTGGTACCTCCTCATATATATGTATGGAGTGGAGTTGGCAACTGAAAAGAAACTTTGTGTTCCCTTCAAGCTAGATGAAGGACGGATTTCACACACAATTATTTCTCAGAACTGAGCATGTGGGGAGACGTTCGTTCATCCAGCACAAAGGGAACGGGTTGCAGGAGAAACCCTTACTCTGTATTCTCAGTCGGTTTCCTTGTGCCGGTTTGAAGTGCCTGCCGTTTACACTGTAAAACCGAGTTGGAGCTTGTACCTCCCCATATATATGTATGGAGTGGATTTGGCAACTGAAAAGAAACTTTGTGTTCCCTTCAAGCTAGGTGAAGGACGGCTTTCACACACACTTATCTCTCAGAACTGAGCATGTGGAGAGACGTTCGTTCATCCAGCACAAAGGGAACGGGTTGCAGGAGAAACCCTTACTCTGGTTTCTCAGTCTGTTTCCTAGTGCCGGTTTGAAGTGCCTGCCGTTTTCACTGTAAAACCGAGTTGGAGCTTGTACCTCCCCATATATATGTATGGAGTAGAGTTGGCAACTGAAAAGAAACTTTGTGTTCCCTTCAAGCTAGGTGAAGGACGGATTACACACACAATTATCTCTCAGAACTGAGCATATGGGGAGACGTTCGTTCATCCAGCACAAAGGGAACGGGTTGCAGGATAAACCCTTACTCTGGTTTCTCAGTCGGTTTCCTAGTGCCGGTTTGAAGTGCCTGCCGTTTTCACAGTAAAACCGAGTTGAAGCTTGTACATCCCCATATATATGTATGGATTGGAGTTGGCAACTGAAAAGAAACTTTGTGTTCCCTTCAAGCTAGGTGAAGGACGGCTTTCACACACACTTATCTCTCAGAACTGAGCATGTGGAGAGACGTTCGTTCATCCAGCACAAAGGGAACGGGTTGCAGGAGAAACCCTTACTCTGGTTTCTCAGTCGGTTTCCTAGTGCCGGTTTGAAGTGCCTGCCGTTTTCACTGTAAAACCGAGTTGGAGCTTGTACCTCCCCATATATATGTATGGAGTGGAGTTGGCAACTGAAAAGAAACTTTGTGTTCCCTTCAAGCTAGGTGAAGGATGGCTTTCACACACACTTATCTCTCAGAACTGAGCATGTGGAGAGACGTTCGTTCATCCTGCACAAAGGGAACGGGTTGCAGGAGAAACCCTTACTCTGGTTTCTCAGTCGGTTTCCTAGTGCCGGTTTGAAGTGCCTGCCGTTTCCACTGTAAAACCGAGTTGGAGCTTGTACCTCCCCATATATATGTATGGAGTGGAGTTGGCAACTGAAAAGAAACTTTGTGTTCCCTTCAAGCTAGGTGAAGGATGGCTTTCACACACACTTATCTCTCAGAACTGAGCATGTGGAGAGACGTTCGTTCATCCTGCACAAAGGGAACGGGTTGCAGGAGAAACCCTTACTCTGGTTTCTCAGTCGGTTTCCTAGTGCCGGTTTGAAGTGCCTGCCGTTTCCACTGTAAAACCGAGTTGGTGCTGGTACCTCCCCATATATATGTATGGAGTGGAGTTGGGAACTGAAAAGAAACTTTGTGTTCCCTTCAAGCTAGGTGAAGGACGGCTTTCACACACACTTATCTCTCAGAACTGAGCATGTGGAGAGACGTTCGTTCATCCAGCACAAAGGGAACGGGTTGCAGGAGAAACCCTTACTCTGGTTTCTCAGTCTGTTTCCTAGTGCCGGTTTGAAGTGCCTGCCATTTTCACTGTAAAACCGAGTTGGAGCTGGTACCTCCCCATATATATGTATGGAGTGGAGTTGGCAACTGAAAAGAAACTTTGTGTTCCCTTCAAGCTAGGTGAAGGACGGCTTTCACACACACTTATCTCTCAGAACTGAGCATGTGGAGAGACGTTCGTTCATCCAGCACAAAGGGAACGTGTTGCAGGAGAAACCCTTACTCTGGTTTCTCAGTCGGTTTCCTAGTGCCGGTTTGAAGTGCCTGCCGTTTTCACTGTAAAACCGAATTGGAGCTTGTACCTCCCCATATATATGTATGGAGTGGAGTTGGCAAATGAAAAGAAACTTTGTGTTCCCTTCAAGCTAGGTGAAGGACGGCTTTCACACGCACTTATCTCTCAGAACTGAGCATGTGGAGAGACGTTCGTTCATCCAGCACAAAGGGAACGGGTTGCAGGGGAAACCCTTACTCTGGTTTCTCAGTCGGTTTCCTAGTGCCGGTTTGAAGTGCCTGCCGTTTTCACTGTAAAACCGAGTTGGAGCTTGTACCTCCCCATATATATGTATGGAGTGGAGTTGGCAACTGAAAAGAAACTTTGTGTTCCCTTCAAGCTAGGTGAAGGACGCCTTTCACACACTCTTATCTCTCAGAACTGAGCATGTGGAGAGACGTTCGTTCATCCAGCACAAAGGGAACGGGTTGCAGGAGAAACCCTTACTCTGGTTTCTCAGTCGGTTTCCTAGTGCCGGTTTGAAGTGCCTGCCGTTTTCACTGTAAAACCGAGTTGGAGCTTGTACCTCCCCATATATATGTATGGAGTGGAGTTGGCAACTGAAAAGAAACTTTGTGTTCCCTTCAAGCTAGGTGAAGGACGGCTTTCACACACACTTATCTCTCAGAACTGAGCATGTGGAGAGACGTTCGTTCATCCAGCACAAAGGGAACGGGTTGCAGGAGAAACCCTTACTCTGGTTTCTCAGTCGGTTTCCTAGTGCCGGTTTGAAGTGCCTGCCGTTTTCACTGTAAAACCGAGTTGGAGCTGGTACCTCCCCATATATATGTATGGAGTGGAGTTGGCAACTGAAAAGAAACTTTGTGTTCCCTTCAAGCTAGGTGAAGGACGGCTTTCAC
This sequence comes from Vicugna pacos, assembly GCF_048564905.1. NCBI lineage: Eukaryota > Metazoa > Chordata > Mammalia > Artiodactyla > Camelidae > Vicugna > Vicugna pacos. Next base: position 78,242,140 of record NW_027328740.1, on the reverse strand, counting down.
ACACACTTATCTCTCAGAACTGAGCATGTGGAGAGACGTTCGTTCATCCAGCACAAAGGGAACGGGTTGCAGGAGAAACCCTTACTCTGGTTTCTCAGTCGGTTTCCTAGTGCCGGTTTGAAGTGCCTGCCGTTTTCACTGTAAAACCGAGTTGGAGCTTGTACCTCCCCATATATATGTATGGAGTGGAGTTGGCAACTGAAAAGAAACTTTGTGTTCCCTTCAAGCTAGGTGAAGGATGGCTTTCACACACACTTATCTCTCAGAACTGAGCATGTGGAGAGACGTTCGTTCATCCTGCACAAAGGGAACGGGTTGCAGGAGAAACCCTTACTCTGGTTTCTCAGTCTGTTTCCTAGTGCCGGTTTGAAGTGCCTGCCGTTTTCACTGTAAAACCGAGTTGGAGCTTGTACCTCCCCATATATATGTATGGAGTGGAGTTGGCAACTGAAAAGAAACTTTGTGTTCCCTTCAAGCTAGGTGAAGGACGGCTTTCACACACACTTATCTCTCAGAACTGAGCATGTTGAGAGACGTTCGTTCATCCAGCACAAAGGGAACGGGTTGCAGGAGAAACCCTTACTCTGGTTTCTCAGTCTGTTTCCTAGTGCCGGTTTGAAGTGCCTGCCATTTTCACTGTAAAACCGAGTTGGAGCTGGTACCTCCCCATATATATGTATGGAGTGGAGTTGGCAACTGAAAAGAAACTTTGTGTTCCCTTCAAGCTAGGTGAAGGACGGCTTTCACACACACTTATCTCTCAGAACTGAGCATGTGGAGAGACGTTCGTTCATCCAGCACAAAGGGAACGGTTTGCAGGAGAAACCCTTACTCTGGTTTCTCAGTCGGTTTCCTAGTGCCGGTTTGAAGTGCCTGCCGTTTTCACTGTAAAACCGAGTTGGAGCTTGTACCTCCCCATATATATGTATGGAGTGGAGTTGGCAACTGAAAAGAAACTTTGTGTTCCCTTCAAGCTAGGTGAAGGACGGCTTTCACACACACTTATCTCTCAGAACTGAGCATGTTAAGAGACGTTCGTTCATCCAGCACAAAGGGAACGGGTTGCAGGAGAAACCCTTACTCTGGTTTCTCAGTCGGTTTCCTAGTGCCGGTTTGAAGTGCCTGCCGTTTTCACTGTAAAACCGAGTTGGAGCTGGTACCTCCCCATATATATGTATGGAGTGGAGTTGGCAACTGAAAAGAAACTTTGTGTTCCCTTCAAGCTAGGTGAAGGACTGCTATCACACACACTTATCTCTCAGAACTGAGCATGTGGAGAGACTTTCGTTCATCCAGCACAAAGGGAAAGGGTTGCAGCAGAAACCCTTACTCTGGTTTCTCAGTCGGTTTCCTTGTGCCGGTTTGAAGTGCCTGCCGTTTTCACTGTAAAACCGAGTTGGAGCTTGTACCTCCCCATATATATGTATGGAGTGGAGTTGGCAACTGAAAAGAAACTTTGTGTTCCCTTCAAGCTAGGTGAAGGACGGCTTTCACACACACTTATCTCTCAGAACTGAGCATGTGGAGAGACGTTCGTTCATCCAGCACAAAGGGAACCGGTTGCAGCAGAAACCCTTACTCTGGTTTCTCAGTCGGTTTCCTAGTGCCGGTTTGAAGTGCCTGCCGTTTTCACTGTAAAACCGAGTTGGAGCTTGTACCTCCCCATATATATGTATGGAGTGGAGTTGGCAACTGAAAAGAAACTTTGTGTTCCCTTCAAGCTAGGTGAAGGACGGCTTTCACACACACTTATCTCTCAGAAATGAGCATGTGGAGAGACGTTCGTTCATCCAGCACAAAGGGAACGGGTTGCAGGAGAAACCCTTACTCTGGTTTCTCAGTCGGTTTCCTAGTGCCGGTTTGAAGTGCCTGCCGTTTTCACTGTAAAACCGAGTTGGAGCTGGTACCTCCCCATATATATGTATGGAGTGGAGTTGGCAACTGAAAAGAAACTTTGTGTTCCCTTCAAGCTAGGTGAAGGACGGCTTTCACACACACTTATCTCTCAGAACTGAGCATGTGGAGAGACTTTCGTTCATCCAGCACAAAGGGAACGGGTTGCAGGAGAAACCCTTACTCTGGTTTCTCAGTCGGTTTCCTAGTGCCGGTTTGAAGTGCCTGCCGTTTTCACTGTAAAACCGAGTTGGAGCTTGTACCTCCCCATATATATTTATGGAGTGGAGTTGGCAACTGAAAAGAAACTTTGTGTTCCCTTCAAGCTAGGTGAAGGACGGCTTTCACACACACTTATCTCTCAGAAATGAGCATGTGGAGAGACGTTCGTTCATCCAGCACAAAGGGAACGGGTTGCAGCAGAAACCCTTACTCTGGTTTCTCAGTCGGTTTCCTAGTGCCGGTTTGAAGTGCCTGCCGTTTTCACTGTAAAATCGAGTTGGAGCTTGTACCTCCCCATATATATGTATGGAGTGGAGTTGGCAACTGAAAAGAAACTTTGTGTTCCCTTCAAGCTAGGTGAAGGACGGCTTTCACACACACTTATCTCTCAGAACTGAGCATGTGGAGAGACGTTCGTTCATCCAGCACAAAGGGAACGGGTTGCAGGAGAAACCCTTACTCTGGTTTCTCAGTCTGTTTCCTAGTGCCGGTTTGAAGTGCCTGCCATTTTCACTGTAAAACCGAGTTGGAGCTGGTACCTCCCCATATATATGTATGGAGTGGTGTTGGCAACTGAAAAGAAACTTTGTGTTCCCTTCAAGCTAGGTGAAGGACGGCTTTCACACACACTTATCTCTCAGAACTGAGCATGTGGAGAGACGTTCGTTCATCCAGCACAAAGGGAACGGGTTGCAGGAGAAACCCTTACTCTGGTTTCTCAGTCGGTTTCCTAGTGCCGGTTTGAAGTGTCTGCCGTTTTCACTGTAAAACCGAGTTGGAGCTTGTACCTCCCCATATATATGTATGGAGTGGAGTTGGCAACTGAAAAGAATCTTTGTGTTCCCTTCAAGCTAGGTGAAGGACGACTTTCACACACACTTATCTCTCAGAACTGAGCATGTGGAGAGACGTTCGTTCATCCAGCACAAAGGGAACGGGTTGCAGGAGAAACCCTTACTCTGGTTTCTCAGTCGGTTTCCTAGTGCCGGTTTGAAGTGCCTGCCGTTTTCACTGTAAAACCGAGTTGGAGCTTGTACCTCCCCATATATATGTATGGAGTGGAGTTGGCAACTGAAAAGAAACTTTGTGTTCCCTTCAAGCTAGGTGAAGGACGGCTTTCACACACACTTATCTCTCAGAACTGAGCATGGGGGGAGACGTTCGTTCATCCAGCACAAAGGGAACGGGTTGCAGGAGAAACCCTTACTCTGGTTTCTCAGTCGGTTTCCTAGTGCCGGTTTGAAGTGCCTGCCGTTTTCACTGTAAAACCGAGTTGGAGCTTGTACCTCCCCATATATATGTATGGAGTGGAGTTGGCAACTGAAAAGAAACTTTGTGTTCCCTTCAAGCTAGGTGAAGGATGGCTTTCACACACACTTATCTCTCAGAACTGAGCATGTGGAGAGACGTTCGTTCATCCTGCACAAAGGGAACGGGTTGCAGGAGAAACCCTTACTCTGGTTTCTCAGTCGGTTTCCTAGTGCCGGTTTGAAGTGCCTGCCGTTTCCACTGTAAAACCGAGTTGGAGCTGGTACCTCCCCATATATATGTATGGAGTGGAGTTGGCAACTGAAAAGAAACTTTGTGTTCCCTTCAAGCTAGGTGAAGGACGGCTTTCACACACACTTATCTCTCAGAACTGAGCATGTGGAGAGACGTTCGTTCATCCAGCACAAAGGGAACGGGTTGCAGGAGAAACCCTTACTCTGGTTTCTCAGTCTGTTTCCTAGTGCCGGTTTGAAGTGCCTGCCATTTTCACTGTAAAACCGAGTTGGAGCTGGTACCTCCCCATATATATGTATGGAGTGGAGTTGGCAACTGAAAAGAAACTTTGTGTTCCCTTCAAGCTAGGTGAAGGACGGCTTTCACACACACTTATCTCTCAGAACTGAGCATGTGGAGAGACGTTCGTTCATCCAGCACAAAGGGAACGTGTTGCAGGAGAAACCCTTACTCTGGTTTCTCAGTCGGTTTCCTAGTGCCGGTTTGAAGTGCCTGCCGTTTTCACTGTAAAACCGAATTGGAGCTTGTACCTCCCCATATATATGTATGGAGTGGAGTTGGCAACTGAAAAGAAACTTTGTGTTCCCTTCAAGCTAGGTGAAGGACGGCTTTCACACACACTTATCTCTCAGAACTGAGCATGTGGAGAGACGTTCGTTCATCCAGCACAAAGGGAACGGGTTGCAGGGGAAACCTTTACTCTGGTTTCTCAGTCGGTTTCCTAGTGCCGGTTTGAAGTGCCTGCCGTTTTCACTGTAAAACCGAGTTGGAGCTTGTACCTCCCCATATATATGTATGGAGTGGAGTTGGCAACTGAAAAGAAACTTTGTGTTCCCTTCAAGCTAGGTGAAGGACGGCTTTCACACACTCTTATCTCTCAGAACTGAGCATGTGGAGAGACGTTCGTTCATCCAGCACAAAGGGAACGGGTTGCAGGAGAAACCCTTACTCTGGTTTCTCAGTCGGTTTCCTAGTGCCGGTTTGAAGTGCCTGCCGTTTTCACTGTAAAACCGAGTTGGAGCTTGTACCTCCCCATATATATGTATGGAGTGGAGTTGGCAACTGAAAAGAAACTTTGTGTTCCCTTCAAGCTAGGTGAAGGACGGCTTTCACACACACTTATCTCTCAGAACTGAGCATGTGGAGAGACGTTCGTTCATCCAGCACAAAGGGAACGGGTTGCAGGAGAAACCCTTACTCTGGTTTCTCAGTCGGTTTCCTAGTGCCGGTTTGAAGTGCCTGCCGTTTTCACTGTAAAACCGAGTTGGAGCTGGTACCTCCCCATATATATGTATGGAGTGGAGTTGGCAACTGAAAAGAAACTTTGTGTTCCCTTCAAGCTAGGTGAAGGACGGCTTTCACACACACTTATCTCTCAGAACTGAGCATGTGGAGAGACGTTCGTTCATCCAGCACAAAGGGAACGGTTTGCAGGAGAAACCCTTACTCTGGTTTCTCAGTCGGTTTCCTAGTGCCGGTTTGAAGTGCCTGCCGTTTTCACTGTAAAACCGAGTTGGAGCTTGTACCTCCCCATATATATTTATGGAGTGGAGTTGGCAACTGAAAAGAAACTTTGTGTTCCCTTCAAGCTAGGTGAAGGACGGCTTTCACACACACTTATCTCTCAGAAATGAGCATGTGGAGAGACGTTCGTTCATCCAGCACAAAGGGAACGGGTTGCAGCAGAAACCCTTACTCTGGTTTCTCAGTCGGTTTCCTAGTGCCGGTTTGAAGTGCCTGCCGTTTTCACTGTAAAATCGAGTTGGAGCTTGTACCTCCCCATATATATGTATGGAGTGGAGTTGGCAACTGAAAAGAAACTTTGTGTTCCCTTCAAGCTAGGTGAAGGACGGCTTTCACACACACTTATCTCTCAGAACTGAGCATGTGGAGAGACGTTCGTTCATCCAGCACAAAGGGAACGGGTTGCAGGAGAAACCCTTACTCTGGTTTCTCAGTCTGTTTCCTAGTGCCGGTTTGAAGTGCCTGCCATTTTCACTGTAAAACCGAGTTGGAGCTGGTACCTCCCCATATATATGTATGGAGTGGAGTTGGCAACTGAAAAGAAACTTTGTGTTCCCTTCAAGCTAGGTGAAGGACGGCTTTCACACACACTTATCTCTCAGAACTGAGCATGTGGAGAGACGTTCGTTCATCCAGCACAAAGGGAACGGGTTGCAGGAGAAACCCTTACTCTGGTTTCTCAGTCGGTTTCCTAGTGCCGGTTTGAAGTGCCTGCCGTTTTCACTGTAAAACCGAGTTGGAGCTTGTACCTCCCCATATATATGTATGGAGTGGAGTTGGCAACTGAAAAGAAACTTTGTGTTCCCTTCAAGCTAGGTGAAGGACGGCTTTCACACACACTTATCTCTCAGAACTGAGCATGGGGGGAGACGTTCGTTCATCCAGCACAAAGGGAACGGGTTGCAGGAGAAACCCTTACTCTGGTTTCTCAGTCGGTTTCCTAGTGCCGGTTTGAAGTGCCTGCCGTTTTCACTGTAAAACCGAGTTGGAGCTTGTACCTCCCCATATATATGTATGGAGTGGAGTTGGCAACTGAAAAGAAACTTTGTGTTCCCTTCAAGCTAGGTGAAGGATGGCTTTCACACACACTTATCTCTCAGAACTGAGCATGTGGAGAGACGTTCGTTCATCCTGCACAAAGGGAACGGGTTGCAGGAGAAACCCTTACTCTGGTTTCTCAGTCGGTTTCCTAGTGCCGGTTTGAAGTGCCTGCCGTTTCCACTGTAAAACCGAGTTGGAGCTGGTACCTCCCCATATATATGTATGGAGTGGAGTTGGCAACTGAAAAGAAACTTTGTGTTCCCTTCAAGCTAGGTGAAGGACGGCTTTCACACACACTTATCTCTCAGAACTGAGCATGTGGAGAGACGTTCGTTCATCCAGCACAAAGGGAACGGGTTGCAGGAGAAACCCTTACTCTGGTTTCTCAGTCTGTTTCCTAGTGCCGGTTTGAAGTGCCTGCCATTTTCACTGTAAAACCGAGTTGGAGCTGGTACCTCCCCATATATATGTATGGAGTGGAGTTGGCAACTGAAAAGAAACTTTGTGTTCCCTTCAAGCTAGGTGAAGGACGGCTTTCACACACACTTATCTCTCAGAACTGAGCATGTGGAGAGACGTTCGTTCATCCAGCACAAAGGGAACGTGTTGCAGGAGAAACCCTTACTCTGGTTTCTCAGTCGGTTTCCTAGTGCCGGTTTGAAGTGCCTGCCGTTTTCACTGTAAAACCGAATTGGAGCTTGTACCTCCCAATATATATGTAAGGAGTGGAGTTGGCAACTGAAAAGAAACTTTGTGTTCCCTTCAAGCTAGGTGAAGGACGGCTTTCACACACACTTATCTCTCAGAACTGAGCATGTGGAGAGACGTTCGTTCATCCAGCACAAAGGGAACGGGTTGCAGGGGAAACCTTTACTCTGGTTTCTCAGTCGGTTTCCTAGTGCCGGTTTGAAGTGCCTGCCGTTTTCACTGTAAAACCGAGTTGGAGCTTGTACCTCCCCATATATATGTATGGAGTGGAGTTGGCAACTGAAAAGAAACTTTGTGTTCCCTTCAAGCTAGGTGAAGGACGGCTTTCACACACTCTTATCTCTCAGAACTGAGCATGTGGAGAGACGTTCGTTCATCCAGCACAAAGGGAACGGGTTGCAGGAGAAACCCTTACTCTGGTTTCTCAGTCGGTTTCCTAGTGCCGGTTTGAAGTGCCTGCCGTTTTCACTGTAAAACCGAGTTGGAGCTTGTACCTCCCCATATATATGTATGGAGTGGAGTTGGCAACTGAAAAGAAACTTTGTGTTCCCTTCAAGCTAGGTGAAGGACGGCTTTCACACACACTTATCTCTCAGAACTGAGCATGTGGAGAGACGTTCGTTCATCCAGCACAAAGGGAACGGGTTGCAGGAGAAACCCTTACTCTGGTTTCTCAGTCGGTTTCCTAGTGCCGGTTTGAAGTGCCTGCCGTTTTCACTGTAAAACCGAGTTGGAGCTGGTACCTCCCCATATATATGTATGGAGTGGAGTTGGCAACTGAAAAGAAACTTTGTGTTCCCTTCAAGCTAGGTGAAGGACGGCTTTCACACACACTTATCTCTCAGAACTGAGCATGTGGAGAGACGTTCGTTCATCCAGCACAAAGGGAACGGTTTGCAGGAGAAACCCTTACTCTGGTTTCTCAGTCGGTTTCCTAGTGCCGGTTTGAAGTGCCTGCCGTTTTCACTGTAAAACCGAGTTGGAGCTTGTACCTCCCCATATATATTTATGGAGTGGAGTTGGCAACTGAAAAGAAACTTTGTGTTCCCTTCAAGCTAGGTGAAGGACGGCTTTCACACACACTTATCTCTCAGAAATGAGCATGTGGAGAGACGTTCGTTCATCCAGCACAAAGGGAACGGGTTGCAGCAGAAACCCTTACTCTGGTTTCTCAGTCGGTTTCCTAGTGCCGGTTTGAAGTGCCTGCCGTTTTCACTGTAAAATCGAGTTGGAGCTTGTACCTCCCCATATATATGTATGGAGTGGAGTTGGCAACTGAAAAGAAACTTTGTGTTCCCTTCAAGCTAGGTGAAGGACGGCTTTCACACACACTTATCTCTCAGAACTGAGCATGTGGAGAGACGTTCGTTCATCCAGCACAAAGGGAACGGGTTGCAGGAGAAACCCTTACTCTGGTTTCTCAGTCTGTTTCCTAGTGCCGGTTTGAAGTGCCTGCCATTTTCACTGTAAAACCGAGTTGGAGCTGGTACCTCCCCATATATATGTATGGAGTGGAGTTGGCAACTGAAAAGAAACTTTGTGTTCCCTTCAAGCTAGGTGAAGGACGGCTTTCACACACACTTATCTCTCAGAACTGAGCATGTGGAGAGACGTTCGTTCATCCAGCACAAAGGGAACGGGTTGCAGGAGAAACCCTTACTCTGGTTTCTCAGTCGGTTTCCTAGTGCCGGTTTGAAGTGCCTGCCGTTTTCACTGTAAAACCGAGTTGGAGCTTGTACCTCCCCATATATATGTATGGAGTGGAGTTGGCAACTGAAAAGAAACTTTGTGTTCCCTTCAAGCTAGGTGAAGGACGGCTTTCACACACACTTATCTCTCAGAACTGAGCATGTGGACAGACGTTCGTTCATCCAGCACAAAGGGAACGGGTTGCAGGAGAAACCCTTACTCTGGTTTCTCAGTCGGTTTCCTAGTGCCGGTTTGAAGTGCCTGCCGTTTTCACTGTAAAACCGAGTTGGAGCTTGTACCTCCCCATATATATGTATGGAGTGGAGTTGGCAACTGAAAAGAAACTTTGTGTTCCCTTCAAGCTAGGTGAAGGACGGCTTTCACACACACTTATCTCTCAGAACTGAGCATGTGGAGAGACGTTCGTTCATCCAGCACAAAGGGAACGGGTTGCAGGAGAAACCCTTACTCTGGTTTCTCAGTCGGTTTCCTAGTGCCGGTTTGAAGTGCCTGCCGTTTTCACTGTAAAACCGAGTTGGAGCTTGTACCTCCCCATATATATGTATGGAGTGGAGTTGGCAACTGAAAAGAAACTTTGTGTTCCCTTCAAGCTAGGTGAAGGATGGCTTTCACACACACTTATCTCTCAGAACTGAGCATGTGGAGAGACGTTCGTTCATCCTGCACAAAGGGAACGGGTTGCAGGAGAAACCCTTACTCTGGTTTCTCAGTCGGTTTCCTAGTGCCGGTTTGAAGTGCCTGCCGTTTCCACTGTAAAACCGAGTTGGAGTTGGTACCTCCCCATATATATGTATGGAGTGGAGTTGGCAACTGAAAAGAAACTTTGTGTTCCCTTCAAGCTAGGTGAAGGACGGCTTTCACACACACTTATCTCTCAGAACTGAGCATGTGGAGAGACGTTCGTTCATCCAGCACAAAGGGAACGGGTTGCAGGAGAAACCCTTACTCTGGTTTCTCAGTCTGTTTCCTAGTGCCGGTTTGAAGTGCCTTCCATTTTCACTGTAAAACCGAGTTGGAGCTGGTACCTCCCCATATATATGTATGGAGTGGAGTTGGCAACTGAAAAGAAACTTTGTGTTCCCTTCAAGCTAGGTGAAGGACGGCTTTCACACACACTTATCTCTCAGAACTGAGCATGTGGAGAGACGTTCGTTCATCCAGCACAAAGGGAACGTGTTGCAGGAGAAACCCTTACTCTGGTTTCTCAGTCGGTTTCCTAGTGCCGGTTTGAAGTGCCTGCCGTTTTCACTGTAAAACCGAATTGGAGCTTGTACCTCCCCATATATATGTATGGAGTGGAGTTGGCAACTGAAAAGAAACTTTGTGTTCCCTTCAAGCTAGGTGAAGGACGGCTTTCACACACACTTATCTCTCAGAACTGAGCATGTGGAGAGACGTTCGTTCATCCAGCACAAAGGGAACGGGTTGCAGGGGAAACCCTTACTCTGGTTTCTCAGTCGGTTTCCTAGTGCCGGTTTGAAGTGCCTGCCGTTTTCACTGTAAAACCGAGTTGGAGCTTGTACCTCCCCATATATATGTATGGAGTGGAGTTGGCAACTGAAAAGAAACTTTGTGTTCCCTTCAAGCTAGGTGAAGGACGGCTTTCACACACTCTTATCTCTCAGAACTGAGCATGTGGAGAGACGTTCGTTCATCCAGCACAAAGGGAACGGGTTGCAGGAGAAACCCTTACTCTGGTTTCTCAGTCGGTTTCCTAGTGCCGGTTTGAAGTGCCTGCCGTTTTCACTGTAAAACCGAGTTGGAGCTTGTACCTCCCCATATATATGTATGGAGTGGAGTTGGCAACTGAAAAGAAACTTTGTGTTCCCTTCAAGCTAGGTGAAGGACGGCTTTCACACACACTTATCTCTCAGAACTGAGCATGTGGAGAGACGTTCGTTCATCCAGCACAAAGGGAACGGGTTGCAGGAGAAACCCTTACTCTGGTTTCTCAGTCGGTTTCCTAGTGCCGGTTTGAAGTGCCTGCCATTTTCACTGTAAAACCGAGTTGGAGCTGGTACCTCCCCATATATATGTATGGAGTGGAGTTGGCAACTGAAAAGAAACTTTGTGTTCCCTTCAAGCTAGGTGAAGGACGGCTTTCACACACACTTATCTCTCAGAACTGAGCATGTGGAGAGACGTTCGTTCATCCAGCACAAAGGGAACGGGTTGCAGGAGAAACCCTTACTCTGGTTTCTCAGTCGGTTTCCTAGTGCCGGTTTGAAGTGCCTGCCGTTTTCACTGTAAAACCGAGTTGGAGCTTGTACCTCCCCATATATATGTATGGAGTGGAGTTGGCAACTGAAAAGAAACTTTGTGTTCCCTTCAAGCTAGGTGAAGGACGGCTTTCACACACACTTATCTCTCAGAACTGAGCATGTGGAGAGACGTTCGTTCATCCAGCACAAAGGGAACGGGTTGCAGGAGAAACCCTTACTCTGGTTTCTCAGTCGGTTTCCTAGTGCCGGTTTGAAGTGCCTGCCGTTTTCACTGTAAAACCGAGTTGGAGCTTGTACCTCCCCATATATATGTATGGAGTGGAGTTGGCAACTGAAAAGAAACTTTGTGTTCCCTTCAAGCTAGGTGAAGGATGGCTTTCACACACACTTATCTCTCAGAACTGAGCATGTGGAGAGACGTTCGTTCATCCTGCACAAAGGGAACGGGTTGCAGGAGAAACCCTTACTCTGGTTTCTCAGTCGGTTTCCTAGTGCCGGTTTGAAGTGCCTGCCGTTTCCACTGTAAAACCGAGTTGGAGCTGGTACCTCCCCATATATATGTATGGAGTGGAGTTGGCAACTGAAAAGAAACTTTGTGTTCCCTTCAAGCTAGGTGAAGGACGGCTTTCACACACACTTATCTCTCAGAACTGAGCATGTGGAGAGACGTTCGTTCATCCAGCACAAAGGGAACGGGTTGCAGGAGAAACCCTTACTCTGGTTTCTCAGTCTGTTTCCTAGTGCCGGTTTGAAGTGCCTGCCATTTTCACTGTAAAACCGAGTTGGAGCTGGTACCTCCCCATATATATGTATGGATTGGAGTTGGCAACTGAAAAGAAACTTTGTGTTCCCTTCAAGCTAGGTGAAGGACGGCTTTCACACACACTTATCTCTCAGAAATGAGCATGTGGAGAGACGTTCGTTCATCCAGCACAAAGGGAACGTGTTGCAGGAGAAACCCTTACTCTGGTTTCTCAGTCGGTTTCCTAGTGCCGGTTTGAAGTGCCTGCCGTTTTCACTGTAAAACCGAATTGGAGCTTGTACCTCCCCATATATATGTATGGAGTGGAGTTGGCAACTGAAAAGAAACTTTGTGTTCCCTTCAAGCTAGGTGAAGGACGGCTTTCACACACACTTATCTCTCAGAACTGAGCATGTGGAGAGACGTTCGTTCATCCAGCACAAAGGGAACGGGTTGCAGGGGAAACCCTTACTCTGGTTTCTCAGTCGGTTTCCTAGTGCCGGTTTGAAGTGCCTGCCGTTTTCACTGTAAAACCGAGTTGGAGCTTGTACCTCCCCATATATATGTATGGAGTGGAGTTGGCAACTGAAAAGAAACTTTGTGTTCCCTTCAAGCTAGGTGAAGAACGGCTTTCACACACTCTTATCTCTCAGAACTGAGCATGTGGAGAGACGTTCATTCATCCAGCACAAAGGGAACGGGTTGCAGGAGAAACCCTTACTCTGGTTTCTCAGTCGGTTTCCTAGTGCCGGTTTGAAGTGCCTGCCGTTTTCACTGTAAAATCGAGTTGGAGCTTGTACCTCCCCATATATATGTATGGAGTGGAGTTGGCAACTGAAAAGAAACTTTGTGTTCCCTTCAAGCTAGGTGAAGGACGGCTATCACACACACTTATCTCTCAGAACTGAGCATGTGGAGAGACTTTCGTTCATCCAGCACGAAGGGAAAGGGTTGCAGCAGAAACCCTTACTCTGGTTTCTCAGTCGGTTTCCTTGTGCCGGTTTGAAGTGCCTGCCGTTTTCACTGTAAAACCGAGTTGGAGCTTGTACCTCCCCATATATATGTATGGAGTGGAGTTGGCAACTGAAAAGAAACTTTGAGTTCCCTTCAAGCTAGGTGAAGGACGGCTTTCACACACACTTATCTCTCAGAACTGAGCATGTGGAGAGACGTTCGTTCATCCAGCACAAAGGGAACGGGTTGCAGGCGAAACCCTTACTCTGGTTTCTCAGTCTGTTTCCTAGTGCCGGTTTGAAGTGCCTGCCGTTTTCACTGTAAAACCGAGTTGGAGCTTGTACCTCCCCATATATATGTATGGAGTGGAGTTGGCAACTGAAAAGAAACTTTGTGTTCCCTTCAAGCTAGGTGAAGGACGAATTTCACACACACTTATCTCTCAGAACTGAGCATGTGGAGAGACGTTCGTTCATCCAGCACAATGGGAACGGGTTGCAGGAGAAACCCTTACTCTGGTTTCTCAGAGTGTTTCCTAGTGCCGGTTTGAAGTGCCTGCCATTTTCACTGTAAAACCGAGTTGGGGCTTGTACCTCCTCATATATATGTATGGAGTGGAGTTGGCAACTGAAAAGAAACTTTGTGTTCCCTTCAAGCTAGATGAAGGACGGATTTCACACACAATTATTTCTCAGAACTGAGCATGTGGGGAGACGTTCGTTCATCCAGCACAAAGGGAACGGTTTGCAGGAGAAACCCTTACTCTGTATTCTCAGTCGGTTTCCTAGTGCCGGTTTGAAGTGCCTGCCGTTTACACTGTAAAACCGAGTTGGAGCTTGTACCTCCCCATATATATGTATGGAGTGGATTTGGCAACTGAAAAGAAACTTTGTGTTCCCTTCAAGCTAGGTGAAGGACGGCTTTCACACACACTTATCTCTCAGAACTGAGCATGTGGAGAGACGTTCGTTCATCCAGCACAAAGGGAACGGGTTGCAGGAGAAACCCTTACTCTGGTTTCTCAGTCTGTTTCCTAGTGCCGGTTTGAAGTGCCTGCCGTTTTCACTGTAAAACCGAGTTGGAGCTTATACCTCCCCATATATATGTAGGGAGTAGAGTTCAACTGAAAAGAAACTTTGTGTTCCCTTCAAGCTAGGTGAAGGACGGATTACACACACAATTATCTCTCAGAACTGAGCATATGGGGAGACGTTCGTTCATCCAGCACAAAGGGAACGGGTTGCAGGATAAACCCTTACTCTGGTTTCTCAGTCGGTTTCCTAGTGCCGGTTTGAAGTGCCTGCCGTTTTCACAGTAAAACCGAGTTGAAGCTTGTACATCCCCATATATATGTATGGATTGGAGTTGGCAACTGAAAAGAAACTTTGTGTTCCCTTCAAGCTAGTTGAAGGACGGCTTTCACACACACTTATCTCTCAGAACTGAGCATGTGGAGAGACGTTCGTTCATCCAGCACAAAGGGAACGGGTTGCAGGAGAAACCCTTACTCTGGTTTCTCAGTCGGTTTCCTAGTGCCGGTTTGAAGTGCCTGCCGTTTTCACTGTAAAACCGAGTTGGAGCTTGTACCTCCCCATATATATGTATGGAGTGGAGTTGGCAACTGAAAAGAAACTTTGTGTTCCCTTCAAGCTAGGTGAAGGATGGCTTTCACACACACTTATCTCTCAGAACTGAGCATGTGGAGAGACGTTCGTTCATCCTGCACAAAGGGAACGGGTTGCAGGAGAAACCCTTACTCTGGTTTCTCAGTCGGTTTCCTAGTGCCGGTTTGAAGTGCCTGCCGTTTCCACTGTAAAACCGAGTTGGAGCTTGTACCTCCCCATATATATGTATGGAGTGGAGTTGGCAACTGAAAAGAAACTTTGTGTTCCCTTCAAGCTAGGTGAAGGATGGCTTTCACACACACTTATCTCTCAGAACTGAGCATGTGGAGAGACGTTCGTTCATCCTGCACAAAGGGAACGGGTTGCAGGAGAAACCCTTACTCTGGTTTCTCAGAGTGTTTCCTAGTGCCGGTTTGAAGTGCCTGCCATTTTCACTGTAAAACCGAGTTGGGGCTTGTACCTCCTCATATATATGTATGGAGTGGAGTTGGCAACTGAAAAGAAACTTTGTGTTCCCTTCAAGCTAGATGAAGGACGGATTTCACACACAATTATTTCTCAGAACTGAGCATGTGGGGAGACGTTCGTTCATCCAGCACAAAGGGAACGGGTTGCAGGAGAAACCCTTACTCTGTATTCTCAGTCGGTTTCCTAGTGCCGGTTTGAAGTGCCTGCCGTTTACACTGTAAAACCGAGTTGGAGCTTGTACCTCCCCATATATATGTATGGAGTGGATTTGGCAACTGAAAAGAAACTTTGTGTTCCCTTCAAGCTAGGTGAAGGACGGCTTTCACACACACTTATCTCTCAGAACTGAGCATGTGGAGAGACGTTCGTTCATCCAGCACAAAGGGAACGGGTTGCAGGAGAAACCCTTACTCTGGTTTCTCAGTCTGTTTCCTAGTGCCGGTTTGAAGTGCCTGCCGTTTTCACTGTAAAACCGAGTTGGAGCTTGTACCTCCCCATATATATGTATGGAGTAGAGTTGGCAACTGAAAAGAAACTTTGTGTTCCCTTCAAGCTAGGTGAAGGACGGATTTCACACACAATTATCTCTCAGAACTGAGCATATGGGGAGACGTTCGTTCATCCAGCACAAAGGGAACGGGTTGCAGGATAAACCCTTACTCTGGTTTCTCAGTCGGTTTCCTAGTGCCGGTTTGAAGTGCCTGCCGTTTTCACTGTAAAACCGAGTTGAAGCTTGTACATCCCCATATATATGTATGGATTGGAGTTGGCAACTGAAAAGAAACTTTGTGTTCCCTTCAAGCTAGGTGAAGGACGGCTTTCACACACACTTATCTCTCAGAACTGAGCATGTGGAGAGACGTTCGTTCATCCAGCACAAAGGGAACGGGTTGCAGGAGAAACCCTTACTCTGGTTTCTCAGTCGGTTTCCTAGTGCCGGTTTGAAGTGCCTGCCGTTTTCACTGTAAAACCGAGTTGGAGCTTGTACCTCCCCATATATATGTATGGAGTGGAGTTGGCAACTGAAAAGAAACTTTGTGTTCCCTTCAAGCTAGGTGAAGGATGGCTTTCACACACACTTATCTCTCAGAACTGAGCATGTGGAGAGACGTTCGTTCATCCTGCACAAAGGGAACGGGTTGCAGGAGAAACCCTTACTCTGGTTTCTCAGTCGGTTTCCTAGTGCCGGTTTGAAGTGCCTGCCGTTTCCACTGTAAAACCGAGTTGGAGCTTGTACCTCCCCATATATATGTATGGAGTGGAGTTGGCAACTGAAAAGAAACTTTGTGTTCCCTTCAAGCTAGGTGAAGGATGGCTTTCACACACACTTATCTCTCAGAACTGAGCATGTGGAGAGACGTTCGTTCATCCTGCACAAAGGGAACGGGTTGCAGGAGAAACCCTTACTCTGGTTTCTCAGTCGGTTTCCTAGTGCCGGTTTGAAGTGCCTGCCGTTTCCACTGTAAAACCGAGTTGGAGCTGGTACCTCCCCATATATATGTATGGAGTGGAGTTGGCAACTGAAAAGAAACTTTGTGTTCCCTTCAAGCTAGGTGAAGGACGGCTTTCACACACACTTATCTCTCAGAACTGAGCATCTGGAGAGACGTTCGTTCATCCAGCACAAAGGGAACGGGTTGCAGGAGAAACCCTTACTCTGGTTTCTCAGTCTGTTTCCTAGTGCCGGTTTGAAGTGCCTGCCATTTTCACTGTAAAACCGAGTTGGAGCTGGTACCTCCCCATATATATGTATGGAGTGGAGTTGGCAACTGAAAAGAAACTTTGTGTTCCCTTCAAGCTAGGTGAAGGACGGCTTTCACACACACTTATCTCTCAGAACTGAGCATGTGGAGAGACGTTCGTTCATCCAGCACAAAGGGAACGTGTTGCAGGAGAAACCCTTACTCTGGTTTCTCAGTCGGTTTCCTAGTGCCGGTTTGAAGTGCCTGCCGTTTTCACTGTAAAACCGAATTGGAGCTTGTACCTCCCCATATATATGTATGGAGTGGAGTTGGCAAATGAAAAGAAACTTTGTGTTCCCTTCAAGCTAGGTGAAGGACGGCTTTCACACACACTTATCTCTCAGAACTGAGCATGTGGAGAGACGTTCGTTCATCCAGCACAAAGGGAACGGGTTGCAGGGGAAACCCTTACTCTGGTTTCTCAGTCGGTTTCCTAGTGCCGGTTTGAAGTGCCTGCCGTTTTCACTGTAAAACCGAGTTGGAGCTTGTACCTCCCCATATATATGTATGGAGTGGAGTTGGCAACTGAAAAGAAACTTTGTGTTCCCTTCAAGCTAGGTGAAGGATGGCTTTCACACACACTTATCTCTCAGAACTGAGCATGTGGAGAGACGTTCGTTCATCCTGCACAAAGGGAACGGGTTGCAGGAGAAACCCTTACTCTGGTTTCTCAGTCTGTTTCCTAGTGCCGGTTTGAAGTGCGTGCCGTTTTCACTGTAAAACCGAGTTGGAGCTTGTACCTCCCCATATATATGTATGGAGTGGAGTTGGCAACTGAAAAGAAACTTTGTGTTCCCTTCAAGCTAGGTGAAGGACGGCTTTCACACACACTTATCTCTCAGAACTGAGCATGTGGAGAGACGTTCGTTCATCCAGCACAAAGGGAACGGGTTGCAGGAGAAACCCTTACTCTGGTTTCTCAGTCTGTTTCCTAGTGCCGGTTTGAAGTGCCTGCCATTTTCACTGTAAAACCGAGTTGGAGCTGGTACCTCCCCATATATATGTATGGAGTGGAGTTGGCAACTGAAAAGAAACTTTGTGTTCCCTTCAAGCTAGGTGAAGGACGGCTTTCACACACACTTATCTCTCAGAACTGAGCATGTGGAGAGACGTTCGTTCATCCAGCACAAAGGGAACGGGTTGCAGGAGAAACCCTTACTCTGGTTTCTCAGTCGGTTTCCTAGTGCCGGTTTGAAGTGCCTGCCGTTTTCACTGTAAAACCGAGTTGGAGCTTGTACCTCCCCATATATATGTATGGAGTGGAGTTGGCAACTGAAAAGAAACTTTGTGTTCCCTTCAAGCTAGGTGAAGGACGGCTTTCACACACACTTATCTCTCAGAACTGAGCATGTGGAGAGACGTTCGTTCATCAGCACAAAGGGAACGTTTTGCAGGAGAAACCCTTACTCTGGTTTCTCAGTCTGTTTCCTAGTGCCGGTTTGAAGTGCCTGCCGTTTTCACTGTAAAACCGAGTTGGAGCTTGTACCTCCCCATATATATGTATGGAGTGGAGTTGGCAACTGAAAAGAAACTTTGTGTTCCCTTCAAGCTAGGTGAAGGACGGCTTTCACACACACTTATCTCTCAGAACTGAGCATGTGGGGAGACGTTCGTTCATCCAGCACAAAGGGAACGGGTTGCAGGAGAAACCCTTACTCTGGTTTCTCAGTCGGTTTCCTAGTGCCGGTTTGAAGTGCCTGCCGTTTTCACTGTAAAACCGAATTGGAGCTTGTACCTCCCCATATATATGTATGGAGTGGAGTTGGCAACTGAAAAGAAACTTTGTGTTCCCTTCAAGCTAGGTGAAGGACGGCTTTCACACACACTTATCTCTCAGAACTGAGCATGTGGAGAGACGTTCGTTCATCCAGCACAAAGGGAACGGGTTGCAGGGGAAACCCTTACTCTGGTTTCTCAGTCGGTTTCCTAGTGCCGGTTTGAAGTGCCTGCCGTTTTCACTGTAAAACCGAGTTGGAGCTTGTACCTCCACATATATATGTATGGAGTGGAGTTGGCAACTGAAAAGAAACTTTGTGTTCCCTTCAAGCTAGGTGAAGGACGCCTTTCACACACTCTTATCTCTCAGAACTGAGCATGTGGAGAGACGTTCGTTCATCCAGCACAAAGGGAACGGGTTGCAGGAGAAACCCTTACTCTGGTTTCTCAGTCGGTTTCCTAGTGCCGGTTTGAAGTGCCTGCCGTTTTCACTGTAAAACCGAGTTGGAGCTTGTACCTCCCCATATATATGTATGGAGTGGAGTTGGCAACTGAAAAGAAACTTTGTGTTCCCTTCAAGCTAGGTGAAGGACGGCTTTCACACACACTTATCTCTCAGAACTGAGCATGTTAAGAGACGTTCGTTCATCCAGCACAAAGGGAACGGGTTGCAGGAGAAACCCTTACTCTGGTTTCTCAGTCGGTTTCCTAGTGCCGGTTTGAAGTGCCTGCCGTTTTCACTGTAAAACCGAGTTGGAGCTGGTACCTCCCCATATATATGTATGGAGTGGAGTTGGCAACTGAAAAGAAACTTTGTGTTCCCTTCAAGCTAGGTGAAGGACGGCTATCACACACACTTATCTCTCAGAACTGAGCATGTGGAGAGACTTTCGTTCATCCAGCACAAAGGGAAAGGGTTGCAGCAGAAACCCTTACTCTGGTTTCTCAGTCGGTTTCCTTGTGCCGGTTTGAAGTGCCTGCCGTTTTCACTGTAAAACCGAGTTGGAGCTTGTACCTCCCCATATATATGTATGGAGTGGAGTTGGCAACTGAAAAGAAACTTTGTGTTCCCTTCAAGCTAGGTGAAGGACGGCTTTCACACACACTTATCTCTCAGAACTGAGCATGTGGAGAGACGTTCGTTCATCCAGCACAAAGGGAACCGGTTGCAGCAGAAACCCTTACTCTGGTTTCTCAGTCGGTTTCCTAGTGCCGGTTTGAAGTGCCTGCCGTTTTCACTGTAAAACCGAGTTGGAGCTTGTACCTCCCCATATATATGTATGGAGTGGAGTTGGCAACTGAAAAGAAACTTTGTGTTCCCTTCAAGCTAGGTGAAGGACGGCTTTCACACACACTTATCTCTCAGAACTGAGCATGTGGAGAGACGTTCGTTCATCCAGCACAAAGGGAACGGGTTGCAGGAGAAACCCTTACTCTGGTTTCTCAGTCGGTTTCCTAGTGCCGGTTTGAAGTGCCTGCCGTTTTCACTGTAAAACCGAGTTGGAGCTGGTACCTCCCCATATATATGTATGGAGTGGAGTTGGCAACTGAAAAGAAACTTTGTGTTCCCTTCAAGCTAGGTGAAGGACGGCTTTCACACACACTTATCTCTCAGAACTGAGCATGTGGAGAGACGTTCGTTCATCCAGCACAAAGGGAACGGGTTGCAGGAGAAACCCTTACTCTGGTTTCTCAGTCTGTTTCCTAGTGCCGGTTTGAAGTGCCTGCCATTTTCACTGTAAAACCGAGTTGGAGCTGGTACCTCCCCATATATATGTATGGAGTGGTGTTGGCAACTGAAAAGAAACTTTGTGTTCCCTTCAAGCTAGGTGAAGGACGGCTTTCACACACACTTATCTCTCAGAACTGAGCATGTGGAGAGACGTTCGTTCATCCAGCACAAAGGGAACGGGTTGCAGGAGAAACCCTTACTCTGGTTTCTCAGTCGGTTTCCTAGTGCCGGTTTGAAGTGCCTGCCGTTTTCACTGTAAAACCGAGTTGGAGCTTGTACCTCCCCATATATATGTATGGAGTGGAGTTGGCAACTGAAAAGAAACTTTGTGTTCCCTTCAAGCTAGGTGAAGGACGACTTTCACACACACTTATCTCTCAGAACTGAGCATGTGGAGAGACGTTCGTTCATCCAGCACAAAGGGAACGGGTTGCAGGAGAAACCCTTACTCTGGTTTCTCAGTCGGTTTCCTAGTGCCGGTTTGAAGTGCCTGCCGTTTTCACTGTAAAACCGAGTTGGAGCTTGTACCTCCCCATATATATGTATGGAGTGGAGTTGGCAACTGAAAAGAAACTTTGTGTTCCCTTCAAGCTAGGTGAAGGACGGCTTTCACACACACTTATCTCTCAGAACTGAGCATGTGGAGAGACGTTCGTTCATCCAGCACAAAGGGAACGGGTTGCAGGAGAAACCCTTACTCTGGTTTCTCAGTCGGTTTCCTAGTGCCGGTTTGAAGTGCCTGCCGTTTTCACTGTAAAACCGAGTTGGAGCTTGTACCTCCCCATATATATGTATGGAGTGGAGTTGGCAACTGAAAAGAAACTTTGTGTTCCCTTCAAGCTAGGTGAAGGATGGCTTTCACACACACTTATCTCTCAGAACTGAGCATGTGGAGAGACGTTCGTTCATACTGCACAAAGGGAACGGGTTGCAGGAGAAACCCTTACTCTGGTTTCTCAGTCGGTTTCCTAGTGCCGGTTTGAAGTGCCTGCCGTTTCCACTGTAAAACCGAGTTGGAGCTGGTACCTCCCCATATATATGTATGGAGTGGAGTTGGCAACTGAAAAGAAACTTTGTGTTCCCTTCAAGCTAGGTGAAGGACGGCTTTCACACACACTTATCTCTCAGAACTGAGCATGTGGAGAGACGTTCGTTCATCCAGCACAAAGGGAACGGGTTGCAGGAGAAACCCTTACTCTGGTTTCTCAGTCTGTTTCCTAGTGCCGGTTTGAAGTGCCTGCCGTTTTCACTGTAAAACCGAGTTGGAGCTGGTACCTCCCCATATATATGTATGGAGTGGAGTTGGCAACTGAAAAGAAACTTTGTGTTCCCTTCAAGCTAGGTGAAGGACGGCTTTCACACACACTTATCTCTCAGAACTGAGCATGTGGAGAGACGTTCGTTCATCCAGCACAAAGGGAACGTGTTGCAGGAGAAACCCTTACTCTGGTTTCTCAGTCGGTTTCCTAGTGCCGGTTTGAAGTGCCTGCCGTTTTCACTGTAAAACCGAATTGGAGCTTGTACCTCCCCATATATATGTATGGAGTGGAGTTGGCAACTGAAAAGAAACTTTGTGTTCCCTTCAAGCTAGGTGAAGGACGGCTTTCACACACACTTATCTCTCAGAACTGAGCATGTGGAGAGACGTTCGTTCATCCAGCACAAAGGGAACGGGTTGCAGGGGAAACCTTTACTCTGGTTTCTCAGTCGGTTTCCTAGTGCCGGTTTGAAGTGCCTGCCGTTTTCACTGTAAAACCGAGTTGGAGCTTGTACCTCCCCATATATATGTATGGAGTGGAGTTGGCAACTGAAAAGAAACTTTGTGTTCCCTTCAAGCTAGGTGAAGGACGGCTTTCACACACTCTTATCTCTCAGAACTGAGCATGTGGAGAGACGTTCGTTCATCCAGCACAAAGGGAACGGGTTGCAGGAGAAACCCTTACTCTGGTTTCTCAGTCGGTTTCCTAGTGCCGGTTTGAAGTGCCTGCCGTTTTCACTGTAAAACCGAGTTGGAGCTTGTACCTCCCCATATATATGTATGGAGTGGAGTTGGCAACTGAAAAGAAACTTTGTGTTCCCTTCAAGCTAGGTGAAGGACGGCTTTCACACACACTTATCTCTCAGAACTGAGCATGTGGAGAGACGTTCGTTCATCCAGCACAAAGGGAACGGGTTGCAGGAGAAACCCTTACTCTGGTTTCTCAGTCGGTTTCCTAGTGCCGGTTTGAAGTGCCTGCCGTTTTCACTGTAAAACCGAGTTGGAGCTGGTACCTCCCCATATATATGTATGGAGTGGAGTTGGCAACTGAAAAGAAACTTTGTGTTCCCTTCAAGCTAGGTGAAGGACGGCTATCACACACACTTATCTCTCAGAACTGAGCATGTGGAGAGACTTTCGTTCATCCAGCACGAAGGGAAAGGGTTGCAGCAGAAACCCTTACTCTGGTTTCTCAGTCGGTTTCCTTGTGCCGGTTTGAAGTGCCTGCCGTTTTCACTGTAAAACCGAGTTGGAGCTTGTACCTCCCCATATATATGTATGGAGTGGAGTTGGCAACTGAAAAGAAACTTTGTGTTCCCTTCAAGCTAGGTGAAGGACGGCTTTCACACACACTTATCTCTCAGAACTGAGCATGTGGAGAGACGTTCGTTCATCCAGCACAAATGGAACGGGTTGCAGGAGAAACCCTTACTCTGGTTTCTCAGTCGGTTTCCTAGTGCCGGTTTGAAGTGCCTGCCGTTTTCACTGTAAAACCGAGTTGGAGCTTGTACCTCCCCATATATATGTATGGAGTGGAGTTGGCAACTGAAAAGAAACTTTGTGTTCCCTTCAAGCTAGTTGAAGGACGGCTTTCACACACACTTATCTCTCAGAACTGAGCATGTGGAGAGACGTTCGTTCATCCAGCACAAAGGGAACGGGTTGCAGGAGAAACCCTTACTCTGGTTTCTCAGTCGGTTTCCTAGTGCCGGTTTGAAGTGCCTGCCGTTTTCACTGTAAAACCGAGTTGGAGCTTGTACCTCCCCATATATATGTATGGAGTGGAGTTGGCAACTGAAAAGAAACTTTGTGTTCCCTTCAAGCTAGGTGAAGGATGGCTTTCACACACACTTATCTCTCAGAACTGAGCATGTGGAGAGACGTTCGTTCATCCTGCACAAAGGGAACGGGTTGCAGGAGAAACCCTTACTCTGGTTTCTCAGTCGGTTTCCTAGTGCCGGTTTGAAGTGCCTGCCGTTTCCACTGTAAAACCGAGTTGGAGCTTGTACCTCCCCATATATATGTATGGAGTGGAGTTGGCAACTGAAAAGAAACTTTGTGTTCCCTTCAAGCTAGGTGAAGGATGGCTTTCACACACACTTATCTCTCAGAACTGAGCATGTGGAGAGACGTTCGTTCATCCTGCACAAAGGGAACGGGTTGCAGGAGAAACCCTTACTCTGGTTTCTCAGAGTGTTTCCTAGTGCCGGTTTGAAGTGCCTGCCATTTTCACTGTAAAACCGAGTTGGGGCTTGTACCTCCTCATATATATGTATGGAGTGGAGTTGGCAACTGAAAAGAAACTTTGTGTTCCCTTCAAGCTAGATGAAGGACGGATTTCACACACAATTATTTCTCAGAACTGAGCATGTGGGGAGACGTTCGTTCATCCAGCACAAAGGGAACGGGTTGCAGGAGAAACCCTTACTCTGTATTCTCAGTCGGTTTCCTAGTGCCGGTTTGAAGTGCCTGCCGTTTACACTGTAAAACCGAGTTGGAGCTTGTACCTCCCCATATATATGTATGGAGTGGATTTGGCAACTGAAAAGAAACTTTGTGTTCCCTTCAAGCTAGGTGAAGGACGGCTTTCACACACACTTATCTCTCAGAACTGAGCATGTGGAGAGACGTTCGTTCATCCAGCACAAAGGGAACGGGTTGCAGGAGAAACCCTTACTCTGGTTTCTCAGTCTGTTTCCTAGTGCCGGTTTGAAGTGCCTGCCGTTTTCACTGTAAAACCGAGTTGGAGCTTGTACCTCCCCATATATATGTATGGAGTAGAGTTGGCAACTGAAAAGAAACTTTGTGTTCCCTTCAAGCTAGGTGAAGGACGGATTTCACACACAATTATCTCTCAGAACTGAGCATATGGGGAGACGTTCGTTCATCCAGCACAAAGGGAACGGGTTGCAGGATAAACCCTTACTCTGGTTTCTCAGTCGGTTTCCTAGTGCCGGTTTGAAGTGCCTGCCGTTTTCACTGTAAAACCGAGTTGAAGCTTGTACATCCCCATATATATGTATGGATTGGAGTTGGCAACTGAAAAGAAACTTTGTGTTCCCTTCAAGCTAGGTGAAGGACGGCTTTCACACACACTTATCTCTCAGAACTGAGCATGTGGAGAGACGTTCGTTCATCCAGCACAAAGGGAACGGGTTGCAGGAGAAACCCTTACTCTGGTTTCTCAGTCGGTTTCCTAGTGCCGGTTTGAAGTGCCTGCCGTTTTCACTGTAAAACCGAGTTGGAGCTTGTACCTCCCCATATATATGTATGGAGTGGAGTTGGCAACTGAAAAGAAACTTTGTGTTCCCTTCAAGCTAGGTGAAGGATGGCTTTCACACACACTTATCTCTCAGAACTGAGCATGTGGAGAGACGTTCGTTCATCCTGCACAAAGGGAACGGGTTGCAGGAGAAACCCTTACTCTGGTTTCTCAGTCGGTTTCCTAGTGCCGGTTTGAAGTGCCTGCCGTTTCCACTGTAAAACCGAGTTGGAGCTTGTACCTCCCCATATATATGTATGGAGTGGAGTTGGCAACTGAAAAGAAACTTTGTGTTCCCTTCAAGCTAGGTGAAGGATGGCTTTCACACACACTTATCTCTCAGAACTGAGCATGTGGAGAGACGTTCGTTCATCCTGCACAAAGGGAACGGGTTGCAGGAGAAACCCTTACTCTGGTTTCTCAGTCGGTTTCCTAGTGCCGGTTTGAAGTGCCTGCCGTTTCCACTGTAAAACCGAGTTGGAGCTGGTACCTCCCCATATATATGTATGGAGTGGAGTTGGCAACTGAAAAGAAACTTTGTGTTCCCTTCAAGCTAGGTGAAGGACGGCTTTCACACACACTTATCTCTCAGAACTGAGCATCTGGAGAGACGTTCGTTCATCCAGCACAAAGGGAACGGGTTGCAGGAGAAACCCTTACTCTGGTTTCTCAGTCTGTTTCCTAGTGCCGGTTTGAAGTGCCTGCCATTTTCACTGTAAAACCGAGTTGGAGCTGGTACCTCCCCATATATATGTATGGAGTGGAGTTGGCAACTGAAAAGAAACTTTGTGTTCCCTTCAAGCTAGGTGAAGGACGGCTTTCACACACACTTATCTCTCAGAACTGAGCATGTGGAGAGACGTTCGTTCATCCAGCACAAAGGGAACGTGTTGCAGGAGAAACCCTTACTCTGGTTTCTCAGTCGGTTTCCTAGTGCCGGTTTGAAGTGCCTGCCGTTTTCACTGTAAAACCGAATTGGAGCTTGTACCTCCCCATATATATGTATGGAGTGGAGTTGGCAAATGAAAAGAAACTTTGTGTTCCCTTCAAGCTAGGTGAAGGACGGCTTTCACACACACTTATCTCTCAGAACTGAGCATGTGGAGAGACGTTCGTTCATCCAGCACAAAGGGAACGGGTTGCAGGGGAAACCCTTACTCTGGTTTCTCAGTCGGTTTCCTAGTGCCGGTTTGAAGTGCCTGCCGTTTTCACTGTAAAACCGAGTTGGAGCTTGTACCTCCCCATATATATGTATGGAGTGGAGTTGGCAACTGAAAAGAAACTTTGTGTTCCCTTCAAGCTAGGTGAAGGATGGCTTTCACACACACTTATCTCTCAGAACTGAGCATGTGGAGAGACGTTCGTTCATCCTGCACAAAGGGAACGGGTTGCAGGAGAAACCCTTACTCTGGTTTCTCAGTCTGTTTCCTAGTGCCGGTTTGAAGTGCGTGCCGTTTTCACTGTAAAACCGAGTTGGAGCTTGTACCTCCCCATATATATGTATGGAGTGGAGTTGGCAACTGAAAAGAAACTTTGTGTTCCCTTCAAGCTAGGTGAAGGACGGCTTTCACACACACTTATCTCAGAACTGAGCATGTGGAGAGACGTTCGTTCATCCAGCACAAAGGGAACGGGTTGCAGGAGAAACCCTTACTCTGGTTTCTCAGTCTGTTTCCTAGTGCCGGTTTGAAGTGCCTGCCATTTTCACTGTAAAACCGAGTTGGAGCTGGTACCTCCCCATATATATGTATGGAGTGGAGTTGGCAACTGAAAAGAAACTTTGTGTTCCCTTCAAGCTAGGTGAAGGACGGCTTTCACACACACTTATCTCTCAGAACTGAGCATGTGGAGAGACGTTCGTTCATCCAGCACAAAGGGAACGGGTTGCAGGAGAAACCCTTACTCTGGTTTCTCAGTCGGTTTCCTAGTGCCGGTTTGAAGTGCCTGCCGTTTTCACTGTAAAACCGAGTTGGAGCTTGTACCTCCCCATATATATGTATGGAGTGGAGTTGGCAACTGAAAAGAAACTTTGTGTTCCCTTCAAGCTAGGTGAAGGACGGCTTTCACACACACTTATCTCTCAGAACTGAGCATGTGGAGAGACGTTCGTTCATCAGCACAAAGGGAACGTTTTGCAGGAGAAACCCTTACTCTGGTTTCTCAGTCTGTTTCCTAGTGCCGGTTTGAAGTGCCTGCCGTTTTCACTGTAAAACCGAGTTGGAGCTTGTACCTCCCCATATATATGTATGGAGTGGAGTTGGCAACTGAAAAGAAACTTTGTGTTCCCTTCAAGCTAGGTGAAGGACGGCTTTCACACACACTTATCTCTCAGAACTGAGCATGTGGGGAGACGTTCGTTCATCCAGCACAAAGGGAACGGGTTGCAGGAGAAACCCTTACTCTGGTTTCTCAGTCGGTTTCCTAGTGCCGGTTTGAAGTGCCTGCCGTTTTCACTGTAAAACCGAATTGGAGCTTGTACCTCCCCATATATATGTATGGAGTGGAGTTGGCAACTGAAAAGAAACTTTGTGTTCCCTTCAAGCTAGGTGAAGGACGGCTTTCACACACACTTATCTCTCAGAACTGAGCATGTGGAGAGACGTTCGTTCATCCAGCACAAAGGGAACGGGTTGCAGGGGAAACCCTTACTCTGGTTTCTCAGTCGGTTTCCTAGTGCCGGTTTGAAGTGCCTGCCGTTTTCACTGTAAAACCGAGTTGGAGCTTGTACCTCCACATATATATGTATGGAGTGGAGTTGGCAACTGAAAAGAAACTTTGTGTTCCCTTCAAGCTAGGTGAAGGACGCCTTTCACACACTCTTATCTCTCAGAACTGAGCATGTGGAGAGACGTTCGTTCATCCAGCACAAAGGGAACGGGTTGCAGGAGAAACCCTTACTCTGGTTTCTCAGTCGGTTTCCTAGTGCCGGTTTGAAGTGCCTGCCGTTTTCACTGTAAAACCGAGTTGGAGCTTGTACCTCCCCATATATATGTATGGAGTGGAGTTGGCAACTGAAAAGAAACTTTGTGTTCCCTTCAAGCTAGGTGAA
The DNA here is from genome assembly GCF_048564905.1 of Vicugna pacos. Taxonomy (NCBI): domain Eukaryota; kingdom Metazoa; phylum Chordata; class Mammalia; order Artiodactyla; family Camelidae; genus Vicugna; species Vicugna pacos. The sequence goes on along the minus strand of NW_027328740.1, from coordinate 78,214,769 downwards.
GGACGGCTTTCACACACACTTATCTCTCAGAACTGAGCATGTTAAGAGACGTTCGTTCATCCAGCACAAAGGGAACGGGTTGCAGGAGAAACCCTTACTCTGGTTTCTCAGTCGGTTTCCTAGTGCCGGTTTGAAGTGCCTGCCGTTTTCACTGTAAAACCGAGTTGGAGCTGGTACCTCCCCATATATATGTATGGAGTGGAGTTGGCAACTGAAAAGAAACTTTGTGTTCCCTTCAAGCTAGGTGAAGGACGGCTATCACACACACTTATCTCTCAGAACTGAGCATGTGGAGAGACTTTCGTTCATCCAGCACAAAGGGAAAGGGTTGCAGCAGAAACCCTTACTCTGGTTTCTCAGTCGGTTTCCTTGTGCCGGTTTGAAGTGCCTGCCGTTTTCACTGTAAAACCGAGTTGGAGCTTGTACCTCCCCATATATATGTATGGAGTGGAGTTGGCAACTGAAAAGAAACTTTGTGTTCCCTTCAAGCTAGGTGAAGGACGGCTTTCACACACACTTATCTCTCAGAACTGAGCATGTGGAGAGACGTTCGTTCATCCAGCACAAAGGGAACCGGTTGCAGCAGAAACCCTTACTCTGGTTTCTCAGTCGGTTTCCTAGTGCCGGTTTGAAGTGCCTGCCGTTTTCACTGTAAAACCGAGTTGGAGCTTGTACCTCCCCATATATATGTATGGAGTGGAGTTGGCAACTGAAAAGAAACTTTGTGTTCCCTTCAAGCTAGGTGAAGGACGGCTTTCACACACACTTATCTCTCAGAACTGAGCATGTGGAGAGACGTTCGTTCATCCAGCACAAAGGGAACGGGTTGCAGGAGAAACCCTTACTCTGGTTTCTCAGTCGGTTTCCTAGTGCCGGTTTGAAGTGCCTGCCGTTTTCACTGTAAAACCGAGTTGGAGCTGGTACCTCCCCATATATATGTATGGAGTGGAGTTGGCAACTGAAAAGAAACTTTGTGTTCCCTTCAAGCTAGGTGAAGGACGGCTTTCACACACACTTATCTCTCAGAACTGAGCATGTGGAGAGACGTTCGTTCATCCAGCACAAAGGGAACGGGTTGCAGGAGAAACCCTTACTCTGGTTTCTCAGTCTGTTTCCTAGTGCCGGTTTGAAGTGCCTGCCATTTTCACTGTAAAACCGAGTTGGAGCTGGTACCTCCCCATATATATGTATGGAGTGGTGTTGGCAACTGAAAAGAAACTTTGTGTTCCCTTCAAGCTAGGTGAAGGACGGCTTTCACACACACTTATCTCTCAGAACTGAGCATGTGGAGAGACGTTCGTTCATCCAGCACAAAGGGAACGGGTTGCAGGAGAAACCCTTACTCTGGTTTCTCAGTCGGTTTCCTAGTGCCGGTTTGAAGTGCCTGCCGTTTTCACTGTAAAACCGAGTTGGAGCTTGTACCTCCCCATATATATGTATGGAGTGGAGTTGGCAACTGAAAAGAAACTTTGTGTTCCCTTCAAGCTAGGTGAAGGACGACTTTCACACACACTTATCTCTCAGAACTGAGCATGTGGAGAGACGTTCGTTCATCCAGCACAAAGGGAACGGGTTGCAGGAGAAACCCTTACTCTGGTTTCTCAGTCGGTTTCCTAGTGCCGGTTTGAAGTGCCTGCCGTTTTCACTGTAAAACCGAGTTGGAGCTTGTACCTCCCCATATATATGTATGGAGTGGAGTTGGCAACTGAAAAGAAACTTTGTGTTCCCTTCAAGCTAGGTGAAGGACGGCTTTCACACACACTTATCTCTCAGAACTGAGCATGTGGAGAGACGTTCGTTCATCCAGCACAAAGGGAACGGGTTGCAGGAGAAACCCTTACTCTGGTTTCTCAGTCGGTTTCCTAGTGCCGGTTTGAAGTGCCTGCCGTTTTCACTGTAAAACCGAGTTGGAGCTTGTACCTCCCCATATATATGTATGGAGTGGAGTTGGCAACTGAAAAGAAACTTTGTGTTCCCTTCAAGCTAGGTGAAGGATGGCTTTCACACACACTTATCTCTCAGAACTGAGCATGTGGAGAGACGTTCGTTCATACTGCACAAAGGGAACGGGTTGCAGGAGAAACCCTTACTCTGGTTTCTCAGTCGGTTTCCTAGTGCCGGTTTGAAGTGCCTGCCGTTTCCACTGTAAAACCGAGTTGGAGCTGGTACCTCCCCATATATATGTATGGAGTGGAGTTGGCAACTGAAAAGAAACTTTGTGTTCCCTTCAAGCTAGGTGAAGGACGGCTTTCACACACACTTATCTCTCAGAACTGAGCATGTGGAGAGACGTTCGTTCATCCAGCACAAAGGGAACGGGTTGCAGGAGAAACCCTTACTCTGGTTTCTCAGTCTGTTTCCTAGTGCCGGTTTGAAGTGCCTGCCGTTTTCACTGTAAAACCGAGTTGGAGCTGGTACCTCCCCATATATATGTATGGAGTGGAGTTGGCAACTGAAAAGAAACTTTGTGTTCCCTTCAAGCTAGGTGAAGGACGGCTTTCACACACACTTATCTCTCAGAACTGAGCATGTGGAGAGACGTTCGTTCATCCAGCACAAAGGGAACGTGTTGCAGGAGAAACCCTTACTCTGGTTTCTCAGTCGGTTTCCTAGTGCCGGTTTGAAGTGCCTGCCGTTTTCACTGTAAAACCGAATTGGAGCTTGTACCTCCCCATATATATGTATGGAGTGGAGTTGGCAACTGAAAAGAAACTTTGTGTTCCCTTCAAGCTAGGTGAAGGACGGCTTTCACACACACTTATCTCTCAGAACTGAGCATGTGGAGAGACGTTCGTTCATCCAGCACAAAGGGAACGGGTTGCAGGGGAAACCTTTACTCTGGTTTCTCAGTCGGTTTCCTAGTGCCGGTTTGAAGTGCCTGCCGTTTTCACTGTAAAACCGAGTTGGAGCTTGTACCTCCCCATATATATGTATGGAGTGGAGTTGGCAACTGAAAAGAAACTTTGTGTTCCCTTCAAGCTAGGTGAAGGACGGCTTTCACACACTCTTATCTCTCAGAACTGAGCATGTGGAGAGACGTTCGTTCATCCAGCACAAAGGGAACGGGTTGCAGGAGAAACCCTTACTCTGGTTTCTCAGTCGGTTTCCTAGTGCCGGTTTGAAGTGCCTGCCGTTTTCACTGTAAAACCGAGTTGGAGCTTGTACCTCCCCATATATATGTATGGAGTGGAGTTGGCAACTGAAAAGAAACTTTGTGTTCCCTTCAAGCTAGGTGAAGGACGGCTTTCACACACACTTATCTCTCAGAACTGAGCATGTGGAGAGACGTTCGTTCATCCAGCACAAAGGGAACGGGTTGCAGGAGAAACCCTTACTCTGGTTTCTCAGTCGGTTTCCTAGTGCCGGTTTGAAGTGCCTGCCGTTTTCACTGTAAAACCGAGTTGGAGCTGGTACCTCCCCATATATATGTATGGAGTGGAGTTGGCAACTGAAAAGAAACTTTGTGTTCCCTTCAAGCTAGGTGAAGGACGGCTATCACACACACTTATCTCTCAGAACTGAGCATGTGGAGAGACTTTCGTTCATCCAGCACGAAGGGAAAGGGTTGCAGCAGAAACCCTTACTCTGGTTTCTCAGTCGGTTTCCTTGTGCCGGTTTGAAGTGCCTGCCGTTTTCACTGTAAAACCGAGTTGGAGCTTGTACCTCCCCATATATATGTATGGAGTGGAGTTGGCAACTGAAAAGAAACTTTGTGTTCCCTTCAAGCTAGGTGAAGGACGGCTTTCACACACACTTATCTCTCAGAACTGAGCATGTGGAGAGACGTTCGTTCATCCAGCACAAATGGAACGGGTTGCAGGAGAAACCCTTACTCTGGTTTCTCAGTCGGTTTCCTAGTGCCGGTTTGAAGTGCCTGCCGTTTTCACTGTAAAACCGAGTTGGAGCTTGTACCTCCCCATATATATGTATGGAGTGGAGTTGGCAACTGAAAAGAAACTTTGTGTTCCCTTCAAGCTAGGTGAAGGACGGCTTTCACACACACTTATCTCTCAGAACTGAGCATGTGGAGAGACGTTCGTTCATCCAGCACAAAGGGAACGGGTTGCAGGAGAAACCCTTACTCTGGTTTCTCAGTCGGTTTCCTAGTGCCGGTTTGAAGTGCCTGCCGTTTTCACTGTAAAACCGAGTTGGAGCTTGTACCTCCCCATATATATGTATGGAGTGGAGTTGGCAACTGAAAAGAAACTTTGTGTTCCCTTCAAGCTAGGTGAAGGACGGCTTTCACACACACTTATCTCTCAGAACTGAGCATGTGGAGAGACGTTCGTTCATCCAGCACAAAGGGAACGTTTTGCAGGAGAAACCCTTACTCTGGTTTCTCAGTCTGTTTCCTAGTGCCGGTTTGAAGTGCCTGCCGTTTTCACTGTAAAACCGAGTTGGAGCTTGTACCTCCCCATATATATGTATGGAGTGGAGTTGGCAACTGAAAAGAAACTTTGTGTTCCCTTCAAGCTAGGTGAAGGACGGCTTTCACACACACTTATCTCTCAGAACTGAGCATGTGGGGAGACGTTCGTTCATCCAGCACAAAGGGAACGGGTTGCAGGAGAAACCCTTACTCTGGTTTCTCAGTCGGTTTCCTAGTGCCGGTTTGAAGTGCCTGCCGTTTTCACTGTAAAACCGAATTGGAGCTTGTACCTCCCCATATATATGTATGGAGTGGAGTTGGCAACTGAAAAGAAACTTTGTGTTCCCTTCAAGCTAGGTGAAGGACGGCTTTCACACACACTTATCTCTCAGAACTGAGCATGTGGAGAGACGTTCGTTCATCCAGCACAAAGGGAACGGGTTGCAGGGGAAACCCTTACTCTGGTTTCTCAGTCGGTTTCCTAGTGCCGGTTTGAAGTGCCTGCCGTTTTCACTGTAAAACCGAGTTGGAGCTTGTACCTCCACATATATATGTATGGAGTGGAGTTGGCAACTGAAAAGAAACTTTGTGTTCCCTTCAAGCTAGGTGAAGGACGCCTTTCACACACTCTTATCTCTCAGAACTGAGCATGTGGAGAGACGTTCGTTCATCCAGCACAAAGGGAACGGGTTGCAGGAGAAACCCTTACTCTGGTTTCTCAGTCGGTTTCCTAGTGCCGGTTTGAAGTGCCTGCCGTTTTCACTGTAAAACCGAGTTGGAGCTTGTACCTCCCCATATATATGTATGGAGTGGAGTTGGCAACTGAAAAGAAACTTTGTGTTCCCTTCAAGCTAGGTGAAGGACGGCTTTCACACACACTTATCTCTCAGAACTGAGCATGTGGAGAGACGTTCGTTCATCCAGCACAAAGGGAACGGGTTGCAGGAGAAACCCTTACTCTGGTTTCTCAGTCGGTTTCCTAGTGCCGGTTTGAAGTGCCTGCCGTTTTCACTGTAAAACCGAGTTGGAGCTGGTACCTCCCCATATATATGTATGGAGTGGAGTTGGCAACTGAAAAGAAACTTTGTGTTCCCTTCAAGCTAGGTGAAGGACGGCTATCACACACACTTATCTCTCAGAACTGAGCATGTGGAGAGACTTTCGTTCATCCAGCACAAAGGGAAAGGGTTGCAGCAGAAACCCTTACTCTGGTTTCTCAGTCGGTTTCCTTGTGCCGGTTTGAAGTGCCTGCCGTTTTCACTGTAAAACCGAGTTGGAGCTTGTACCTCCCCATATATATGTATGGAGTGGAGTTGGCAACTGAAAAGAAACTTTGTGTTCCCTTCAAGCTAGGTGAAGGACGGCTTTCACACACACTTATCTCTCAGAACTGAGCATGTGGAGAGACGTTCGTTCATCCAGCACAAAGGGAACCGGTTGCAGCAGAAACCCTTACTCTGGTTTCTCAGTCGGTTTCCTAGTGCCGGTTTGAAGTGCCTGCCGTTTTCACTGTAAAACCGAGTTGGAGCTTGTACCTCCCCATATATATGTATGGAGTGGAGTTGGCAACTGAAAAGAAACTTTGTGTTCCCTTCAAGCTAGGTGAAGGACGGCTTTCACACACACTTATCTCTCAGAACTGAGCATGTGGAGAGACGTTCGTTCATCCAGCACAAAGGGAACGGGTTGCAGGAGAAACCCTTACTCTGGTTTCTCAGTCGGTTTCCTAGTGCCGGTTTGAAGTGCCTGCCGTTTTCACTGTAAAACCGAGTTGGAGCTGGTACCTCCCCATATATATGTATGGAGTGGAGTTGGCAACTGAAAAGAAACTTTGTGTTCCCTTCAAGCTATGTGAAGGACGGCTTTCACACACACTTATCTCTCAGAACTGAGCATGTGGAGAGACGTTCGTTCATCCAGCACAAAGGGAACGGGTTGCAGGAGAAACCCTTACTCTGGTTTCTCAGTCGGTTTCCTAGTGCCGGTTTGAAGTGCCTGCCGTTTTCACTGTAAAACCGAGTTGGAGCTTGTACCTCCCCATATATATTTATGGAGTGGAGTTGGCAACTGAAAAGAAACTTTGTGTTCCCTTCAAGCTAGGTGAAGGACGGCTTTCACACACACTTATCTCTCAGAAATGAGCATGTGGAGAGACGTTCGTTCATCCAGCACAAAGGGAACGGGTTGCAGCAGAAACCCTTACTCTGGTTTCTCAGTCGGTTTCCTAGTGCCGGTTTGAAGTGCCTGCCGTTTTCACTGTAAAATCGAGTTGGAGCTTGTACCTCCCCATATATATGTATGGAGTGGAGTTGGCAACTGAAAAGAAACTTTGTGTTCCCTTCAAGCTAGGTGAAGGACGGCTTTCACACACACTTATCTCTCAGAACTGAGCATGTGGAGAGACGTTCGTTCATCCAGCACAAAGGGAACGGGTTGCAGGAGAAACCCTTACTCTGGTTTCTCAGTCTGTTTCCTAGTGCCGGTTTGAAGTGCCTGCCATTTTCACTGTAAAACAGAGTTGGAGCTGGTACCTCCCCATATATATGTATGGAGTGGAGTTGGCAACTGAAAAGAAACTTTGTGTTCCCTTCAAGCTAGGTGAAGGACGGCTTTCACACACACTTATCTCTCAGAACTGAGCATGTGGAGAGACGTTCGTTCATCCAGCACAAAGGGAACGGGTTGCAGGAGAAACCCTTACTCTGGTTTCTCAGTCGGTTTCCTAGTGCCGGTTTGAAGTGCCTGCCGTTTTCACTGTAAAACCGAGTTGGAGCTTGTACCTCCCCATATATATGTATGGAGTGGAGTTGGCAACTGAAAAGAAACTTTGTGTTCCCTTCAAGCTAGGTGAAGGACGGCTTTCACACACACTTATCTCTCAGAACTGAGCATGTGGAGAGACGTTCGTTCATCCAGCACAAAGGGAACGGGTTGCAGGAGAAACCCTTACTCTGGTTTCTCAGTCGGTTTCCTAGTGCCGGTTTGAAGTGCCTGCCGTTTTCACTGTAAAACCGAGTTGGAGCTTGTACCTCCCCATATATATGTATGGAGTGGAGTTGGCAACTGAAAAGAAACTTTGTGTTCCCTTCAAGCTAGGTGAAGGACGGCTTTCACACACACTTATCTCTCAGAACTGAGCATGTGGAGAGACGTTCGTTCATCCAGCACAAAGGGAACGGGTTGCAGGAGAAACCCTTACTCTGGTTTCTCAGTCGGTTTCCTAGTGCCGGTTTGAAGTGCCTGCCGTTTTCACTGTAAAACCGAGTTGGAGCTTGTACCTCCCCATATATATGTATGGAGTGGAGTTGGCAACTGAAAAGAAACTTTGTGTTCCCTTCAAGCTAGGTGAAGGATGGCTTTCACACACACTTATCTCTCAGAACTGAGCATGTGGAGAGACGTTCGTTCATCCTGCACAACGGGAACGGGTTGCAGGAGAAACCCTTACTCTGGTTTCTCAGTCGGTTTCCTAGTGCCGGTTTGAAGTGCCTGCCGTTTCCACTGTAAAACCGAGTTGGAGCTGGTACCTCCCCATATATATGTATGGAGTGGAGTTGGCAACTGAAAAGAAACTTTGTGTTCCCTTCAAGCTAGGTGAAGGACGGCTTTCACACACACTTATCTCTCAGAACTGAGCATGTGGAGAGACGTTCGTTCATCCAGCACAAAGGGAACGGGTTGCAGGAGAAACCCTTACTCTGGTTTCTCAGTCTGTTTCCTAGTGCCGGTTTGAAGTGCCTGCCATTTTCACTGTAAAACCGAGTTGGAGCTGGTACCTCCCCATATATATGTATGGAGTGGAGTTGGCAACTGAAAAGAAACTTTGTGTTCCCTTCAAGCTAGGTGAAGGACGGCTTTCACACACACTTATCTCTCAGAACTGAGCATGTGGAGAGACGTTCGTTCATCCAGCACAAAGGGAACGGGTTGCAGGGGAAACCCTTACTCTGGTTTCTCAGTCGGTTTCCTAGTGCCGGTTTGAAGTGCCTGCCGTTTTCACTGTAAAACCGAGTTGGAGCTTGTACCTCCACATATATATGTATGGAGTGGAGTTGGCAACTGAAAAGAAACTTTGTGTTCCCTTCAAGCTAGGTGAAGGACGCCTTTCACACACTCTTATCTCTCAGAACTGAGCATGTGGAGAGACTTTGGTTCATCCAGCACAAAGGGAACGGGTTGCAGGAGAAACCCTTACTCTGGTTTCTCAGTCGGTTTCCTAGTGCCGGTTTGAAGTGCCTGCCGTTTTCACTGTAAAACCGAGTTGGAGCTTGTACCTCCCCATATATATGTATGGAGTGGAGTTGGCAACTGAAAAGAAACTTTGTGTTCCCTTCAAGCTAGGTGAAGGACGGCTTTCACACACACTTATCTCTCAGAACTGAGCATGTGGAGAGACGTTCGTTCATCCAGCACAAAGGGAACGGGTTGCAGGAGAAACCCTTTCTCTGGTTTCTCAGTCGGTTTCCTAGTGCCGGTTTGAAGTGCCTGCCGTTTTCACTGTAAAACCGAGTTGGAGCTGGTACCTCCCCATATATATGTATGGAGTGGAGTTGGCAACTGAAAAGAAACTTTGTGTTCCCTTCAAGCTAGGTGAAGGACGGCTATCACACACACTTATCTCTAAGAACTGAGCATGTGGAGAGACTTTCGTTCATCCAGCACAAAGGGAAAGGGTTGCAGCAGAAACCCTTACTCTGGTTTCTCAGTCGGTTTCCTTGTGCCGGTTTGAAGTGCCTGCCGTTTTCACTGTAAAACCGAGTTGGAGCTTGTACCTCCCCATATATATGTATGGAGTGGAGTTGGCAACTGAAAAGAAACTTTGTGTTCCCTTCAAGCTAGGTGAAGGACGGCTTTCACACACACTTATCTCTCAGAACTGAGCATGTGGAGAGACGTTCGTTCATCCAGCACAAAGGGAACCGGTTGCAGCAGAAACCCTTACTCTGGTTTCTCAGTCGGTTTCCTAGTGCCGGTTTGAAGTGCCTGCCGTTTTCACTGTAAAACCGAGTTGGAGCTTGTACCTCCCCATATATATGTATGGAGTGGAGTTGGCAACTGAAAAGAAACTTTGTGTTCCCTTCAAGCTAGGTGAAGGACGGCTTTCACACACACTTATCTCTCAGAACTGAGCATGTGGAGAGACGTTCGTTCATCCAGCACAAAGGGAACGGGTTGCAGGAGAAACCCTTACTCTGGTTTCTCAGTCGGTTTCCTAGTGCCGGTTTGAAGTGCCTGCCGTTTTCACTGTAAAACCGAGTTGGAGCTGGTACCTCCCCATATATATGTATGGAGTGGAGTTGGCAACTGAAAAGAAACTTTGTGTTCCCTTCAAGCTATGTGAAGGACGGCTTTCACACACACTTATCTCTCAGAACTGAGCATGTGGAGAGACGTTCGTTCATCCAGCACAAAGGGAACGGGTTGCAGGAGAAACCCTTACTCTGGTTTCTCAGTCGGTTTCCTAGTGCCGGTTTGAAGTGCCTGCCGTTTTCACTGTAAAACCGAGTTGGAGCTTGTACCTCCCCATATATATTTATGGAGTGGAGTTGGCAACTGAAAAGAAACTTTGTGTTCCCTTCAAGCTAGGTGAAGGACGGCTTTCACACACACTTATCTCTCAGAAATGAGCATGTGGAGAGACGTTCGTTCATCCAGCACAAAGGGAACGGGTTGCAGCAGAAACCCTTACTCTGGTTTCTCAGTCGGTTTCCTAGTGCCGGTTTGAAGTGCCTGCCGTTTTCACTGTAAAATCGAGTTGGAGCTTGTACCTCCCCATATATATGTATGGAGTGGAGTTGGCAACTGAAAAGAAACTTTGTGTTCCCTTCAAGCTAGGTGAAGGACGGCTTTCACACACACTTATCTCTCAGAACTGAGCATGTGGAGAGACGTTCGTTCATCCAGCACAAAGGGAACGGGTTGCAGGAGAAACCCTTACTCTGGTTTCTCAGTCTGTTTCCTAGTGCCGGTTTGAAGTGCCTACCATTTTCACTGTAAAACCGAGTTGGAGCTGGTACCTCCCCATATATATGTATGGAGTGGAGTTGGCAACTGAAAAGAAACTTTGTGTTCCCTTCAAGCTAGGTGAAGGACGGCTTTCACACACACTTATCTCTCAGAACTGAGCATGTGGAGAGACGTTCGTTCATCCAGCACAAAGGGAACGGGTTGCAGGAGAAACCCTTACTCTGGTTTCTCAGTCGGTTTCCTAGTGCCGGTTTGAAGTGCCTGCCGTTTTCACTGTAAAACCGAGTTGGAGCTTGTACCTCCCCATATATATGTATGGAGTGGAGTTGGCAACTGAAAAGAAACTTTGTGTTCCCTTCAAGCTAGGTGAAGGACGGCTTTCACACACACTTATCTCTCAGAACTGAGCATGTGGAGAGACGTTCGTTCATCCAGCACAAAGGGAACGGGTTGCAGGAGAAACCCTTACTCTGGTTTCTCAGTCGGTTTCCTAGTGCCGGTTTGAAGTGCCTGCCGTTTTCACTGTAAAACCGAGTTGGAGCTTGTACCTCCCCATATATATGTATGGAGTGGAGTTGGCAACTGAAAAGAAACTTTGTGTTCCCTTCAAGCTAGGTGAAGGACGGCTTTCACACACACTTATCTCTCAGAACTGAGCATGTGGAGAGACGTTCGTTCATCCAGCACAAAGGGAACGGGTTGCAGGAGAAACCCTTACTCTGGTTTCTCAGTCGGTTTCCTAGTGCCGGTTTGAAGTGCCTGCCGTTTTCACTGTAAAACCGAGTTGGAGCTTGTACCTCCCCATATATATGTATGGAGTGGAGTTGGCAACTGAAAAGAAACTTTGTGTTCCCTTCAAGCTTGGTGAAGGACGGCTTTCACACACACTTATCTCTCAGAACTGAGCATGTGGAGAGACGTTCGTTCATCCAGCACAAATGGAACGGGTTGCAGGGGAAACCCTTACTCTGGTTTCTCAGTCGGTTTCCTAGTGCCGGTTTGAAGTGCCTGCCGTTTTCACTGTAAAACCGAGTTGGAGCTTGTACCTCCCCATATATATGTATGGAGTGGAGTTGGCAACTGAAAAGAAACTTTGTGTTCCCTTCAAGCTAGGTGAAGGACGGCTTTCACACACACTTATCTCTCAGAACTGAGCATGTGGAGAGACGTTCGTTCATCCAGCACAAAGGGAACGGGTTGCAGGAGAAACCCTTACTCTGGTTTCTCAGTCTGTTTCCTAGTGCCGGTTTGAAGTGCCTGCCATTTTCACTGTAAAACCGAGTTGGAGCTGGTACCTCCCCATATATATGTATGGAGTGGAGTTGGCAACTGAAAAGAAACTTTGTGTTCCCTTCAAGCTAGGTGAAGGACGGCTTTCACACACACTTATCTCTCAGAACTGAGCATGTGGAGAGACGTTCGTTCATCCAGCACAAAGGGAACGGGTTGCAGGAGAAACCCTTACTCTGGTTTCTCAGTCGGTTTCCTAGTGCCGGTTTGAAGTGCCTGCCGTTTTCACTGTAAAACCGAGTTGGAGCTTGTACCTCCCCATATATATGTATGGAGTGGAGTTGGCAACTGAAAAGAAACTTTGTGTTCCCTTCAAGCTAGGTGAAGGACGGCTTTCACACACACTTATCTCTCAGAACTGAGCATGTGGAGAGACGTTCGTTCATCCAGCACAAAGGGAACGGGTTGCAGGAGAAACCCTTACTCTGGTTTCTCAGTCGGTTTCCTAGTGCCGGTTTGAAGTGCCTGCCGTTTTCACTGTAAAACCGAGTTGGAGCTTGTACCTCCCCATATATATGTATGGAGTGGAGTTGGCAACTGAAAAGAAACTTTGTGTTCCCTTCAAGCTAGGTGAAGGACGGCTTTCACACACAATTATCTCTCAGAACTGAGCATGTGGAGAGACGTTCGTTCATCCAGCACAAATGGAACGGGTTGCAGGAGAAACCCTTACTCTGGTTTCTCAGTCGGTTTCCTAGTGCCGGTTTGAAGTGCCTGCCGTTTTCACTGTAAAACCGAGTTGGAGCTTGTACCTCCCCATATATATGTATGGAGTGGAGTTGGCAACTGAAAAGAAACTTTGTGTTCCCTTCAAGCTAGGTGAAGGACGGCTTTCACACACTCTTATCTCTCAGAACTGAGCATGTGGAGAGACGTTCGTTCATCCAGCACAAAGGGAACGGGTTGCAGGAGAAACCCTTACTCTGGTTTCTCAGTCGGTTTCCTAGTGCCGGTTTGAAGTGCCTGCCGTTTTCACTGTAAAACCGAGTTGGAGCTTGTACCTCCCCATATATATGTATGGAGTGGAGTTGGCAACTGAAAAGAAACTTTGTGTTCCCATCAAGCTAGGTGAAGGACGGCTTTCACACACACTTATCTCTCAGAACTGAGCATGTGGAGAGACGTTCGTTCATCCAGCACAAAGGGAACGGGTTGCAGGAGAAACCCTTACTCTGGTTTCTCAGTCGGTTTCCTAGTGCCGGTTAGAAGTGCCTGCCGTTTTCACTGTAAAACCGAGTTGGAGCTTGTACCTCCCCATATATATGTATGGAGTGGAGTTGGCAACTGAAAAGAAACTTTGTGTTCCCTTCAAGCTAGGTGAAGGACGGCTATCACACACACTTATCTCTCAGAACTGAGCATGTGGAGAGACTTTCGTTCATCCAGCACGAAGGGAAAGGGTTGCAGCAGAAACCCTTACTCTGGTTTCACAGTCGGTTTCCTTGTGCCGGTTTGAAGTGCCTACCGTTTTCACTGTAAAACCGAGTTGGAGCTTGTACCTCCCCATATATATGTATGGAGTGGAGTTGGCAACTGAAAAGAAACTTTGTGTTCCCTTCAAGCTAGGTGAAGGACGGCTTTCACACACACTTATCTCTCAGAACTGAGCATGTGGAGAGACGTTCGTTCATCCAGCACAAATGGAACGGGTTGCAGGAGAAACCCTTACTCTGGTTTCTCAGTCGGTTTCCTAGTGCCGGTTTGAAGTGCCTGCCGTTTTCACTGTAAAACCGAGTTGGAGCTTGTACCTCCCCATATATATGTATGGAGTGGAGTTGGCAACTGAAAAGAAACTTTGTGTTCCCTTCAAGCTAGGTGAAGGACGGCTTTCACACACACTTATCTCTCAGAACTGAGCATGTGGAGAGACGTTCGTTCATCCAGCACAAAGGGAACGGTTTGCAGGAGAACCCCTTACTCTGGTTTCTCAGTCTGTTTCCTAGTGCCGGTTTGAAGTGCCTGCCGTTTTCACTGTAAAACCGAGTTGGAGCTTGTACCTCCCCATATATATGTATGGAGTGGAGTTGGCAACTGAAAAGAAACTTTGTGTTCCCTTCAAGCTAGGTGAAGGACGGCTTTCACACACACTTATCTCTCAGAACTGAGCATGTGGAGAGACGTTCGTTCATCCAGCACAAAGGGAACGGGTTGCAGGAGAAACCCTTACTCTGGTTTCTCAGTCGGTTTCCTAGTGCCGGTTTGAAGTGCCTGCCGTTTTCACTGTAAAACCGAGTTGGAGCTTTTACCTCCCCATATATATGTATGGAGTGGAGTTGGCAACTGAAAAGAAACTTTGTGTTCCCTTCAAGCTAGGTGAAGGACGGCTTTCACACACACTTATCTCTCAGAACTGAGCATGTGGAGAGACGTTCGTTCATCCAGCACAAAGGGAACGTTTTGCAGGAGAAACCCTTACTCTGGTTTCTCAGTCTGTTTCCTAGTGCCGGTTTGAAGTGCCTGCCGTTTTCACTGTAAAACCGAGTTGGAGCTTGTACCTCCCCATATATATGTATGGAGTGGAGTTGGCAACTGAAAAGAAACTTTGTGTTCCCTTCAAGCTAGGTGAAGGAAGGCTTTCACACACACTTTCTCTCAGAACTGAGCATGTGGAGAGACGTTCGTTCATCCAGCACAAAGGGAACGGGTTGCAGGGGAAACCCTTACTCTGGTTTCTCAGTCGATTTCCTAGTGCCGGTTTGAAGTGCCTGCCGTTTTCACTGTAAAACCGAGTTGGAGCTTGTACCTCCCCATATATATGTATGGAGTGGAGTTGGCAACTGAAAAGAAACTTTGTGTTCCCTTCAAGCTAGGTGAAGGACGGCTTTCACACACTCTTATCTCTCAGAATTGAGCATGTGGAGAGACGTTCGTTCATCCAGCACAAAGGGAACGGGTTGCAGGAGAAACCCTTACACTGGTTTCTCAGTCGGTTTCCTAGTGCCGGTTTGAAGTGCCTGCCGTTTTCACTGTAAAACCGAGTTGGAGCTTGTACCTCCCCATATATATGTATGGAGTGGAGTTGGCAACTGAAAAGAAACTTTGTGTTCCCTTCAAGCTAGGTGAAGGACGGCTTTCACACACACTTATCTCTCAGAACTGAGCATGTGGAGAGACGTTCGTTCATCCAGCGCAAAGGGAACGTTTTGCAGGAGAAACCCTTACACTGGTTTCTCAGTCGGTTTCCTTGTGCCGGTTTGAAGTGCCTGCCGTTTTCACTGTAAAACCGAGTTGGAGCTTGTACCTCCCCATATATATGTATGGAGTGGAGTTGGCAACTGAAAAGAAACTTTGTGTTCCCTTCAAGCTAGGTGAAGGACGGCTTTCACACACACTTATCTCTCAGAACTGAGCATGTGGAGAGACGTTCGTTCATCCAGCACAAAGGGAACGGGTTGCAGGAGAAACCCTTACTCTGGTTTCTCAGTCGGTTTCCTAGTGCCGGTTTGAAGTGCCTGCCGTTTTCACTGTAAAACCGAGTTGGAGCTTGTACCTCCCCATATATATGTATGGAGTGGAGTTGGCAACTGAAAAGAAGCTTTGTGTTCCCTTCAAGCTAGGTGAAGGGCGGCTTTCACACACACTTATCTCTCAGAACTGAGCATGTGGAGAGACGTTCGTTCATCCAGCACAAAGGGAACGGTTTGCAGGGGAAACCCTTACTCTGGTTTCTCAGTCGGTTTCCTAGTGCCGGTTTGAAGTGCCTGCCGTTTTCACTGTAAAACCGAGTTGGAGCTTGTACCTCCCCATATATATGTATGGAGTGGAGTTGGCAACTGAAAAGAAACTTTGTGTTCCCTTCAAGCTAGGTGAAGGACGGCTTTCACACACACTTATCTCTCAGAACTGAGCATGTGGAGAGACGTTCGTTCATCCAGCACAAAGGGAACGGGTTGCAGGAGAAACCCTTACTCTGGTTTCTCAGTCGGTTTCCTAGTGCCGGTTTGAAGTGCCTGCCGTTTTCACTGTAAAACCGAGTTGGAGCTTGTACCTCCCCATATATATGTATGGAGTGGAGTTGGCAACTGAAAAGAAACTTTGTGTTCCCTTCAAGCTTGGTGAAGGACGGCTTTCACACACACTTATCTCTCAGAACTGAGCATGTGGAGAGACGTTCGTTCATCCAGCACAAATGGAACGGGTTGCAGGGGAAACCCTTACTCTGGTTTCTCAGTCGGTTTCCTAGTGCCGGTTTGAAGTGCCTGCCGTTTTCACTGTAAAACCGAGT
Organism: Vicugna pacos; assembly: GCF_048564905.1. Taxonomy (NCBI): domain Eukaryota; kingdom Metazoa; phylum Chordata; class Mammalia; order Artiodactyla; family Camelidae; genus Vicugna; species Vicugna pacos. The sequence continues at coordinate 78,198,918 of NW_027328740.1, read as the reverse complement.
TGGAGCTTGTACCTCCCCATATATATGTATGGAGTGGAGTTGGCAACTGAAAAGAAACTTTGTGTTCCCTTCAAGCTAGGTGAAGGACGGCTTTCACACACACTTATCTCTCAGAACTGAGCATGTGGAGAGACGTTCGTTCATCCAGCACAAAGGGAACGGGTTGCAGGAGAAACCCTTACTCTGGTTTCTCAGTCGGTTTCCTAGTGCCGGTTTGAAGTGCCTGCCGTTTTCACTGTAAAACCGAGTTGAAGCTTGTACCTCCCCATATATATGTATGGAGTGGAGTTGGCAACTGAAAAGAAACTTTGTGTTCCCTTCAAGCTAGGTGAAGGACGGCTTTCACACACACTTATCTCTCAGAACTGAGCATGTGGAGAGACGTTCGTTCATCCAGCACAAAGGGAACGGGTTGCAGGAGAAACCCTTACTCTGGTTTCTCAGTAGGTTTCCTAGTGCCGGTTTGAAGTGCCTGATGTTTTCACTGTAAAACCGAGTTGGAGCTGGTACCTCCCCATATATATGTATGGAGTGGAGTTGGCAACTGAAAAGAAACTTTGTGTTCCCTTCAAGCTAGGTGAAGGACGGCTTTCACACACACTTATCTCTCAGAACTGAGCATGTGGAGAGACGTTCGTTCATCCAGCACAAAGGGAACGTGTTGCAGGAGAAACCCTTACTCTGGTTTCTCAGTCGGTTTCCTAGTGCCGGTTTGAAGTGCCTGCCGTTTTCACTGTAAAACCGAGTTGGAGCTTGTACCTCCCCATATATATGTATGGAGTGGAGTTGGCAACTGAAAAGAAACTTTGTGTTCCCTTCAAGCTAGGTGAAGGACGGCTTTCACACACACTTATCTCTCAGAACTGAGCATGTGGAGAGACGTTCGTTCATCCAGCACAAAGGGAACGGGTTGCAGGAGAAACCCTTACTCTGGTTTCTCAGTCGGTTTCCTAGTGCCGGTTTGAAGTGCCTGCCGTTTTCACTGTAAAACCGAGTTGGAGCTTGTACCTCCCCATATATATGTATGGAGTGGAGTTGGCAACTGAAAAGAAACTTTGTGTTCCCTTCAAGCTAGGTGAAGGACGGCTTTCACACACACTTATCTCTCAGAACTGAGCATGTGGAGAGACTTTCGTTCATCCAGCACAAAGGGAACGGGTTGCAGGAGAAACCCTTACTCTGGTTTCTCAGTCGGTTTCCTAGTGCCGGTTTGAAGTGCCTGCCGTTTTCACTGTAAAACCGAGTTGGAGCTGGTACCTCCCCATATATATGTATGGAGTGGAGTTGGCAACTGAAAAGAAACTTTGTGTTCCCTTCAAGCTAGGTGAAGGACGGCTTTCACACACACTTATCTCTCAGAACTGAGCATGTGGAGAGACGTTCGTTCATCCAGCACAAAGGGAACGGGTTGCAGGAGAAACCCTTACTCTGGTTTCTCAGTCGGTTTCCTAGTGCCGGTTTGAAGTGCCTGCCGTTTTCACTGTAAAACCGAGTTGGAGCTTGTACCTCCCCATATATATTTATGGAGTGGAGTTGGCAACTGAAAAGAAACTTTGTGTTCCCTTCAAGCTAGGTGAAGGACGGCTTTCACACACACTTATCTCTCAGAACTGAGCATGTGGAGAGACGTTCGTTCATCCAGCACAAAGGGAACGGGTTGCAGCAGAAACCCTTACTCTGGTTTCTCAGTCGGTTTCCTAGTGCCGGTTTGAAGTGCCTGCCGTTTTCACTGTAAAACCGAGTTGGAGCTTGTACCTCCCCATATATATGTATGGAGTGGAGTTGGCAACTGAAAAGAAACTTTGTGTTCCCTTCAAGCTAGGTGAAGGACGGCTTTCACACACACTTATCTCTCAAAACTGAGCATGTGGAGAGACGTTCGTTCATCCAGCACAAAGGGAACGGGTTGCAGGAGAAACCCTTACTCTGGTTTCTCAGTCGGTTTCCTAGTGCCGGTTTGAAGTGCCTGCCGTTTTCACTGTAAAACCGAGTTGGAGCTTGTACCTCCCCATATATATGTATGGAGTGGAGTTGGCAACTGAAAAGAAACTTTGTGTTCCCTTCAAGCTAGGTGAAGAACGGCTTTCACACACACTTATCTCTCAGAACTGAGCATGTGGAGAGACGTTCGTTCATCCAGCACAAAGGGAACGGGTTGCAGGAGAAACCCTTACTCTGGTTTCTCAGTCTGTTTCCTAGTGCCGGTTTGAAGTGCCTGCCGTTTTCACTGTAAAACCGAGTTGGAGCTTGTACCTCCCCATATATATGTATGGAGTGGAGTTGGCAACTGAAAAGAAACTTTGTGTTCCCTTCAAGCTAGGTGAAGGACGGCTTTCACACACACTTATCTCTCAGAACTGAGCATGTGGAGAGACGTTCGTTCATCCAGCACAAAGGGAACGGGTTGCAGGAGAAACCCTTACTCTGGTTTCTCAGTCGGTTTCCTAGTGCCGGTTTGAAGTGCCTGCCGTTTTCACTGTAAAACCGAGTTGGAGCTTGTACCTCCCCATATATATGTATGGAGTGGAGTTGGCAACTGAAAAGAAACTTTGTGTTCCCTTCAAGCTAGGTGAAGGACGGCTTTCACACACACTTATCTCTCAGAACTGAGCATGTGGAGAGACGTTCGTTCATCCAGCACAAAGGGAACGGGTTGCAGTAGAAACCCTTACTCTGGTTTCTCAGTTGGTTTCCTAGTGCCGGTTTGAAGTGCCTGCCGTTTTCACTGTAAAACCGAGTTGGAGCTTGTACCTCCCCATATATATGTATGGAGTGGAGTTGGCAACTGAAAAGAAACTTTGTGTTCCCTTCAAGCTAGGTGAAGGACGGCTTTCACACACACTTATCTCTCAGAACTGAGCATGTGGAGAGACGTTCGTTCATCCAGCACAAAGGGAACGTTTTGCAGGAGAAACCCTTACTCTGGTTTCTCAGTCTGTTTCCTAGTGCCGGTTTGAAGTGCCTGCCGTTTTCACTGTAAAACCGAGTTGGAGCTTGTACCTCCCCATATATATGTATGGAGTGGAGTTGGCAACTGAAAAGAATCTTTGTGTTCCCTTCAAGCTAGGTGAAGGACGACTTTCACACACACTTATCTCTCAGAACTGAGCATGTGGAAAGACGTTCATTCATCCAGCACAAAGGGAACGGGTTGCAGGGGAAACCCTTACTCTGGTTTCTCAGTCGGTTTCCTAGTGCCGGTTTGAAGTGCCTGCCGTTTTCACTGTAAAACCGAGTTGGAGCTTGTACCTCCCCATATATATGTATGGAGTGGAGTTGGCAACTGAAAAGAAACTTTGTGTTCCCTTCAAGCAAGGTGAAGGACGGCTTTCACACACTCTTATCTCTCAGAATTGAGCATGTGGAGAGACGTTCGTTCATCCAGCACAAAGGGAACGGGTTGCAGGAGAAACCCTTACTCTGGTTTCTCAGTCGGTTTCCTAGTGCCGGTTTGAAGTGCCTGCCGTTTTCACTGTAAAACCGAGTTGGAGCTTGTACCTCCCCATATATATGTATGGAGTGGAGTTGGCAACTGAAAAGAAACTTTGTGTTCCCTTCAAGCTAGGTGAAGGATGGCTTTCACACACACTTATCTCTCAGAACTGAGCATGTGGAGAGACGTTCGTTCATCCAGCACAAAGGGAACGTTTTGCAGGAGAAACCCTTACTCTGGTTTCTCAGTCGGTTTCCTTGTGCCGGTTTGAAGTGCCTGCCGTTTTCACTGTAAAACCGAGTTGGAGCTTGTACCTCCCCATATATATGTATGGAGTGGAGTTGGCAACTGAAAAGAAACTTTGTGTTCCCTTCAAGCTAGGTGAAGGACGGCTTTCACACACACTTATCTCTCAGAACTGAGCATGTGGAGAGACGTTCGTTCATCCAGCACAAAGGGAACGGTTTGCAGGAGAAACCCTTACTCTGGTTTCTCAGTCGGTTTCCTAGTGCCGGTTTGAAGTGCCTGCCGTTTTCACTGTAAAACCGAGTTGGAGCTTGTACCTCCCCATATATATGTATGGAGTGGAGTTGGCAACTGAAAAGAAACTTTGTGTTCCCTTCAAGCTAGGTGAAGGATGGCTTTCACACACACTTATCTCTCAGAACTGAGCATGTGGAGAGACGTTCGTTCATCCAGCACAAAGGGAACGGGTTGCAGGAGAAACCCTTACTCTGGTTTCTCAGTCTGTTTCCTAGTGCCGGTTTGAAGTGCCTGCCATTTTCACTGTAAACCGAGTTGGAGCTGGTACCTCCCCATATATATGTATGGAGTGGAGTTGGCAACTGAAAAGAAACTTTGTGTTCCCTTCAAGCTAGGTGAAGGACGGCTTTCACACACACTTATCTCTCAGAACTGAGCATGTGGAGAGACGTTCGTTCATCCAGCACAAAGGGAACGGGTTGCAGGAGAAACCCTTACTCTGGTTTCTCAGTCGGTTTCCTAGTGCCGGTTTGAAGTGCCTGCCGTTTTCACTGTAAAACCGAGTTGGAGCTTGTACCTCCCCATATATATGTATGGAGTGGAGTTGGCAACTGAAAAGAAACTTTGTGTTCCCTTCAAGCTAGGTGAAGGACGGCTTTCACACACACTTATCTCTCAGAACTGAGCATGTGGAGAGACGTTCGTTCATCCAGCACAAAGGGAACGTTTTGCAGGAGAAACCCTTACTCTGGTTTCTCAGTCTGTTTCCTAGTGCCGGTTTGAAGTGCCTGCCGTTTTCACTGTAAAACCGAGTTGGAGCTTGTACCTCCCCATATATATGTATGGAGTGGAGTTGGCAACTGAAAAGAAACTTTGTGTTCCCTTCAAGCTAGGTGAAGGACGGCTTTCACACACACTTATCTCTCAGAACTGAGCATGTGGAGAGACGTTCGTTCATCCAGCACAAAGGGAACGGGTTGCAGGAGAAACCCTTACTCTGGTTTCTCAGTCGGTTTCCTAGTGCCGGTTTGAAGTGCCTGCCGTTTTCACTGTAAAACCGAGTTGGAGCTTGTACCTCCCCATATATATGTATGGAGTGGAGTTGGCAACTGAAAAGAAACTTTGTGTTCCCTTCAAGCTAGGTGAAGGACGGCTTTCACACACACTTATCTCTCAGAACTGAGCATGTGGAGAGACTTTCGTTCATCCAGCACAAAGGGAACGGGTTGCAGGAGAAACCCTTACTCTGGTTTCTCAGTCGGTTTCCTAGTGCCGGTTTGAAGTGCCTGCCGTTTTCACTGTAAAACCGAGTTGGAGCTGGTACCTCCCCATATATATGTATGGAGTGGAGTTGGCAACTGAAAAGAAACTTTGTGTTCCCTTCAAGCTAGGTGAAGGACGGCTTTCACACACACTTATCTCTCAGAACTGAGCATGTGGAGAGACGTTCGTTCATCCAGCACAAAGGGAACGGGTTGCAGGAGAAACCCTTACTCTGGTTTCTCAGTCGGTTTCCTAGTGCCGGTTTGAAGTGCCTGCCGTTTTCACTGTAAAACCGAGTTGGAGCTTGTACCTCCCCATATATATTTATGGAGTGGAGTTGGCAACTGAAAAGAAACTTTGTGTTCCCTTCAAGCTAGGTGAAGGACGGCTTTCACACACACTTATCTCTCAGAACTGAGCATGTGGAGAGACGTTCGTTCATCCAGCACAAAGGGAACGGGTTGCAGCAGAAACCCTTACTCTGGTTTCTCAGTCGGTTTCCTAGTGCCGGTTTGAAGTGCCTGCCGTTTTCACTGTAAAACCGAGTTGGAGCTTGTACCTCCCCATATATATGTATGGAGTGGAGTTGGCAACTGAAAAGAAACTTTGTGTTCCCTTCAAGCTAGGTGAAGGACGGCTTTCACACACACTTATCTCTCAAAACTGAGCATGTGGAGAGACGTTCGTTCATCCAGCACAAAGGGAACGGGTTGCAGGAGAAACCCTTACTCTGGTTTCTCAGTCGGTTTCCTAGTGCCGGTTTGAAGTGCCTGCCGTTTTCACTGTAAAACCGAGTTGGAGCTTGTACCTCCCCATATATATGTATGGAGTGGAGTTGGCAACTGAAAAGAAACTTTGTGTTCCCTTCAAGCTAGGTGAAGAACGGCTTTCACACACACTTATCTCTCAGAACTGAGCATGTGGAGAGACGTTCGTTCATCCAGCACAAAGGGAACGGGTTGCAGGAGAAACCCTTACTCTGGTTTCTCAGTCTGTTTCCTAGTGCCGGTTTGAAGTGCCTGCCGTTTTCACTGTAAAACCGAGTTGGAGCTTGTACCTCCCCATATATATGTATGGAGTGGAGTTGGCAACTGAAAAGAAACTTTGTGTTCCCTTCAAGCTAGGTGAAGGACGGCTTTCACACACACTTATCTCTCAGAACTGAGCATGTGGAGAGACGTTCGTTCATCCAGCACAAAGGGAACGGGTTGCAGGAGAAACCCTTACTCTGGTTTCTCAGTCGGTTTCCTAGTGCCGGTTTGAAGTGCCTGCCGTTTTCACTGTAAAACCGAGTTGGAGCTTGTACCTCCCCATATATATGTATGGAGTGGAGTTGGCAACTGAAAAGAAACTTTGTGTTCCCTTCAAGCTAGGTGAAGGACGGCTTTCACACACACTTATCTCTCAGAACTGAGCATGTGGAGAGACGTTCGTTCATCCAGCACAAAGGGAACGGGTTGCAGTAGAAACCCTTACTCTGGTTTCTCAGTTGGTTTCCTAGTGCCGGTTTGAAGTGCCTGCCGTTTTCACTGTAAAACCGAGTTGGAGCTTGTACCTCCCCATATATATGTATGGAGTGGAGTTGGCAACTGAAAAGAAACTTTGTGTTCCCTTCAAGCTAGGTGAAGGACGGCTTTCACACACACTTATCTCTCAGAACTGAGCATGTGGAGAGACGTTCGTTCATCCAGCACAAAGGGAACGTTTTGCAGGAGAAACCCTTACTCTGGTTTCTCAGTCTGTTTCCTAGTGCCGGTTTGAAGTGCCTGCCGTTTTCACTGTAAAACCGAGTTGGAGCTTGTACCTCCCCATATATATGTATGGAGTGGAGTTGGCAACTGAAAAGAATCTTTGTGTTCCCTTCAAGCTAGGTGAAGGACGACTTTCACACACACTTATCTCTCAGAACTGAGCATGTGGAAAGACGTTCATTCATCCAGCACAAAGGGAACGGGTTGCAGGGGAAACCCTTACTCTGGTTTCTCAGTCGGTTTCCTAGTGCCGGTTTGAAGTGCCTGCCGTTTTCACTGTAAAACCGAGTTGGAGCTTGTACCTCCCCATATATATGTATGGAGTGGAGTTGGCAACTGAAAAGAAACTTTGTGTTCCCTTCAAGCAAGGTGAAGGACGGCTTTCACACACTCTTATCTCTCAGAATTGAGCATGTGGAGAGACGTTCGTTCATCCAGCACAAAGGGAACGGGTTGCAGGAGAAACCCTTACTCTGGTTTCTCAGTCGGTTTCCTAGTGCCGGTTTGAAGTGCCTGCCGTTTTCACTGTAAAACCGAGTTGGAGCTTGTACCTCCCCATATATATGTATGGAGTGGAGTTGGCAACTGAAAAGAAACTTTGTGTTCCCTTCAAGCTAGGTGAAGGATGGCTTTCACACACACTTATCTCTCAGAACTGAGCATGTGGAGAGACGTTCGTTCATCCAGCACAAAGGGAACGTTTTGCAGGAGAAACCCTTACTCTGGTTTCTCAGTCGGTTTCCTTGTGCCGGTTTGAAGTGCCTGCCGTTTTCACTGTAAAACCGAGTTGGAGCTTGTACCTCCCCATATATATGTATGGAGTGGAGTTGGCAACTGAAAAGAAACTTTGTGTTCCCTTCAAGCTAGGTGAAGGACGGCTTTCACACACACTTATCTCTCAGAACTGAGCATGTGGAGAGACGTTCGTTCATCCAGCACAAAGGGAACGGTTTGCAGGAGAAACCCTTACTCTGGTTTCTCAGTCGGTTTCCTAGTGCCGGTTTGAAGTGCCTGCCGTTTTCACTGTAAAACCGAGTTGGAGCTTGTACCTCCCCATATATATGTATGGAGTGGAGTTGGCAACTGAAAAGAAACTTTGTGTTCCCTTCAAGCTAGGTGAAGGATGGCTTTCACACACACTTATCTCTCAGAACTGAGCATGTGGAGAGACGTTCGTTCATCCAGCACAAAGGGAACGGGTTGCAGGAGAAACCCTTACTCTGGTTTCTCAGTCTGTTTCCTAGTGCCGGTTTGAAGTGCCTGCCATTTTCACTGTAAACCGAGTTGGAGCTGGTACCTCCCCATATATATGTATGGAGTGGAGTTGGCAACTGAAAAGAAACTTTGTGTTCCCTTCAAGCTAGGTGAAGGACGGCTTTCACACACACTTATCTCTCAGAACTGAGCATGTGGAGAGACGTTCGTTCATCCAGCACAAAGGGAACGGGTTGCAGGAGAAACCCTTACTCTGGTTTCTCAGTCGGTTTCCTAGTGCCGGTTTGAAGTGCCTGCCGTTTTCACTGTAAAACCGAGTTGGAGCTTGTACCTCCCCATATATATGTATGGAGTGGAGTTGGCAACTGAAAAGAAACTTTGTGTTCCCTTCAAGCTAGGTGAAGGACGGCTTTCACACACACTTATCTCTCAGAACTGAGCATGTGGAGAGACGTTCGTTCATCCAGCACAAAGGGAACGTTTTGCAGGAGAAACCCTTACTCTGGTTTCTCAGTCTGTTTCCTAGTGCCGGTTTGAAGTGCCTGCCGTTTTCACTGTAAAACCGAGTTGGAGCTTGTACCTCCCCATATATATGTATGGAGTGGAGTTGGCAACTGAAAAGAAACTTTGTGTTCCCTTCAAGCTAGGTGAAGGACGGCTTTCACACACACTTATCTCTCAGAACTGAGCATGTGGAGAGACGTTCGTTCATCCAGCACAAAGGGAACGGGTTGCAGGAGAAACCCTTACTCTGGTTTCTCAGTCGGTTTCCTAGTGCCGGTTTGAAGTGCCTGCCGTTTTCACTGTAAAACCGAATTGGAGCTTGTACCACCCCATATATATGTATGGAGTGGAGTTGGCAACTGAAAAGAAACTTTGTGTTCCCTTCAAGCTAGGTGAAGGACGGCTTTCACACACACTTATCTCTCAGAACTGAGCATGTGGAGAGACGTTCGTTCATCCAGCACAAAGGGAACGGGTTGCAGGAGAAACCCTTACTCTGGTTTCTCAGTCTGTTTCCTAGTGCCGGTTTGAAGTGCCTGCCGTTTTCACTGTAAAACCGAGTTGGAGCTGGTACCTCCCCATATATATGTATGGAGTGGAGTTGGCAACTGAAAAGAAACTTTGTGTTCCCTTCAAGCTAGGTGAAGGACGGCTATCACACACACTTATCTCTCAGAACTGAGCATGTGGAGAGACTTTCGTTCATCCAGCACAAAGGGAAAGGGTTGCAGCAGAAACCCTTACTCTGGTTTCTCAGTCGGTTTCCTTGTGCCGGTTTGAAGTGCCTGCCGTTTTCACTGTAAAACCGAGTTGGAGCTTGTACCTCCCCATATATATGTATGGAGTGGAGTTGGCAACTGAAAAGAAACTTTGTGTTCCCTTCAAGCTAGGTGAAGGACGGCTTTCACACACACTTATCTCTCAGAACTGAGCATGTGGAGAGACGTTCGTTCATCCAGCACAAAGGGAACCGGTTGCAGCAGAAACCCTTACTCTGGTTTCTCAGTCGGTATCCTAGTGCCGGTTTGAAGTGCCTGCCGTTTTCACTGTAAAACCGAGTTGGAGCTTGTACCTCCCCATATATATGTATGGAGTGGAGTTGGCAACTGAAAAGAAACTTTGTGTTCCCTTCAAGCTAGGTGAAGGACGGCTTTCACACACACTTATCTCTCAGAACTGAGCATGTGGAGAGACGTTCGTTCATCCAGCACAAAGGGAACGGGTTGCAGGAGAAACCCTTACTCTGGTTTCTCAGTCGGTTTCCTAGTGCCGGTTTGAAGTGCCTGCCGTTTTCACTGTAAAACCGAGTTGGAGCTGGTACCTCCCCATATATATGTATGGAGTGGAGTTGGCAACTGAAAAGAAACTTTGTGTTCCCTTCAAGCTAGGTGAAGGACGGCTTTCACACACACTTATCTCTCAGAACTGAGCATGTGGAGAGACGTTCGTTCATCCAGCACAAAGGGAACGGGTTGCAGGAGAAACCCTTACTCTGGTTTCTCAGTCGGTTTCCTAGTGCCGGTTTGAAGTGCCTGCCGTTTTCACTGTAAAACCGAGTTGGAACTTGTACCTCCCCATATATATGTATGGAGTGGAGTTGGCAACTGAAAAGAAACTTTGTGTTCCCTTCAAGCTAGGTGAAGGACGGCTTTCACACACACTTATCTCTCAGAACTGAGCATGTGGAGAGACGTTCGTTCATCCAGCACAAAGGGAACGGTTTGCAGGAGAAACCCTTACTCTGGTTTCTCAGTCGGTTTCCTAGTGCCGGTTTGAAGTGCCTGCCGTTTTCACTGTAAAACCGAATTGGAGCTTGTACCACCCCATATATATGTATGGAGTGGAGTTGGCAACTGAAAAGAAACTTTGTGTTCCCTTCAAGCTAGGTGAAGGACGGCTTTCACACACACTTATCTCTCAGAACTGAGCATGTGGAGAGACGTTCGTTCATCCAGCACAAAGGGAACGGGTTGCAGGAGAAACCCTTACTCTGGTTTCTCAGTCTGTTTCCTAGTGCCGGTTTGAAGTGCCTGCCGTTTTCACTGTAAAACCGAGTTGGAGCTGGTACCTCCCCATATATATGTATGGAGTGGAGTTGGCAACTGAAAAGAAACTTTGTGTTCCCTTCAAGCTAGGTGAAGGACGGCTATCACACACACTTATCTCTCAGAACTGAGCATGTGGAGAGACTTTCGTTCATCCAGCACAAAGGGAAAGGGTTGCAGCAGAAACCCTTACTCTGGTTTCTCAGTCGGTTTCCTTGTGCCGGTTTGAAGTGCCTGCCGTTTTCACTGTAAAACCGAGTTGGAGCTTGTACCTCCCCATATATATGTATGGAGTGGAGTTGGCAACTGAAAAGAAACTTTGTGTTCCCTTCAAGCTAGGTGAAGGACGGCTTTCACACACACTTATCTCTCAGAACTGAGCATGTGGAGAGACGTTCGTTCATCCAGCACAAAGGGAACCGGTTGCAGCAGAAATCCTTACTCTGGTTTCTCAGTCGGTATCCTAGTGCCGGTTTGAAGTGCCTGCCGTTTTCACTGTAAAACCGAGTTGGAGCTTGTACCTCCCCATATATATGTATGGAGTGGAGTTGGCAACTGAAAAGAAACTTTGTGTTCCCTTCAAGCTAGGTGAAGGACGGCTTTCACACACACTTATCTCTCAGAACTGAGCATGTGGAGAGACGTTCGTTCATCCAGCACAAAGGGAACGGGTTGCAGGAGAAACCCTTACTCTGGTTTCTCAGTCGGTTTCCTAGTGCCGGTTTGAAGTGCCTGCCGTTTTCACTGTAAAACCGAGTTGGAGCTGGTACCTCCCCATATATATGTATGGAGTGGAGTTGGCAACTGAAAAGAAACTTTGTGTTCCCTTCAAGCTAGGTGAAGGACGGCTTTCACACACACTTATCTCTCAGAACTGAGCATGTGGAGAGACGTTCGTTCATCCAGCACAAAGGGAACGGGTTGCAGGAGAAACCCTTACTCTGGTTTCTCAGTCGGTTTCCTAGTGCCGGTTTGAAGTGCCTGCCGTTTTCACTGTAAAACCGAGTTGGAACTTGTACCTCCCCATATATATTTATGGAGTGGAGTTGGCAACTGAAAAGAAACTTTGTGTTCCCTTCAAGCTAGGTGAAGGACGGCTTTCACACACACTTATCTCTCAGAAATGAGCATGTGGAGAGACGTTCGTTCATCCAGCACAAAGGGAACGGGTTGCAGCAGAAACCCTTACTCTGGTTTCTCAGTCGGTTTCCTAGTGCCGGTTTGAAGTGCCTGCCGTTTTCACTGTAAAATCGAGTTGGAGCTTGTACCTCCCCATATATATGTATGGAGTGGAGTTGGCAACTGAAAAGAAACTTTGTGTTCCCTTCAAGCTAGGTGAAGGACGGCTTTCACACACACTTATCTCTCAGAACTGAGCATGTGGAGAGACGTTCGTTCATCCAGCACAAAGGGAACGGGTTGCAGGAGAAACCCTTACTCTGGTTTCTCAGTCTGTTTCCTAGTGCCGGTTTGAAGTGCCTGCCATTTTCACTGTAAAACCGAGTTGGAGCTGGTACCTCCCCATATATATGTATGGAGTGGAGTTGGCAACTGAAAAGAAACTTTGTGTTCCCTTCAAGCTAGGTGAAGGACGGCTTTCACACACACTTATCTCTCAGAACTGAGCATGTGGAGAGACGTTCGTTCATCCAGCACAAAGGGAACGGGTTGCAGGAGAAACCCTTACTCTGGTTTCTCAGTCGGTTTCCTAGTGCCGGTTTGAAGTGCCTGCCGTTTTCACTGTAAAACCGAGTTGGAGCTTGTACCTCCCCATATATATGTATGGAGTGGAGTTGGCAACTGAAAAGAAACTTTGTGTTCCCTTCAAGCTAGGTGAAGGACGGCTTTCACACACACTTATCTCTCAGAACTGAGCATGTGGAGAGACGTTCGTTCATCCAGCACAAAGGGAACGGGTTGCAGGAGAAACCCTTACTCTGGTTTCTCAGTCGGTTTCCTAGTGCCGGTTTGAAGTGCCTGCCGTTTTCACTGTAAAACCGAGTTTGAGCTTGTACCTCCCCATATATATGTATGGAGTGGAGTTGGCAACTGAAAAGAAACTTTGTGTTCCCTTCAAGCTAGGTGAAGGACGGCTTTCACACACACTTATCTCTCAGAACTGAGCATGTGGAGAGACGTTCGTTCATCCAGCACAAATGGAACGGGTTGCAGGAGAAACCCTTACTCTGGTTTCTCAGTCGGTTTCCTAGTGCCGGTTTGAAGTGCCTGCCGTTTTCACTGTAAAACCGAGTTGGATCTTGTACCTCCCCATATATATGTATGGAGTGGAGTTGGCAACTGAAAAGAAACTTTGTGTTCCCTTCAAGCTAGGTGAAGGACGGCTTTCACACACTCTTATCTCTCAGAACTGAGCATGTGGAGAGACGTTCGTTCATCCAGCACAAAGGGAACGGGTTGCAGGAGAAACCCTTACTCTGGTTTCTCAGTCGGTTTCCTAGTGCCGGTTTGAAGTGCCTGCCGTTTTCACTGTAAAACCGAGTTGGAGCTTGTACCTCCCCATATATATGTATGGAGTGGAGTTGGCAACTGAAAAGAAACTTTGTGTTCCCATCAAGCTATGTGAAGGACGGCTTTCACACACACTTATCTCTCAGAACTGAGCATGTGGAGAGACGTTCGTTCATCCAGCACAAAGGGAACGGGTTGCAGGAGAAACCCTTACTCTGGTTTCTCAGTCGGTTTCCTAGTGCCGGTTTGAAGTGCCTGCCGTTTTCACTGTAAAACCGAGTTGGAGCTTGTACCTCCCCATATATATGTATGGAGTGGAGTTGGCAACTGAAAAGAAACTTTGTGTTCCCTTCAAGCTAGGTGAAGGACGGCTTTCACACACACTTATCTCTCAGAACTGAGCATGTGGAGAGACGTTCGTTCATCCAGCACAAAGGGAACGGTTTGCAGGAGAACCCCTTACTCTGGTTTCTCAGTCTGTTTCCTAGTGCCGGTTTGAAGTGCCTGCCGTTTTCACTGTAAAACCGAGTTGGAGCTTGTACCTCCCCATATATATGTATGGAGTGGAGTTGGCAACTGAAAAGAAACTTTGTGTTCCCTTCAAGCTAGGTGAAGGACGGCTTTCACACACACTTATCTCTCAGAACTGAGCATGTGGAGAGACGTTCGTTCATCCAGCACAAAGGGAACGGGTTGCAGGAGAAACCCTTACTCTGGTTTCTCAGTCGGTTTCCTAGTGCCGGTTTGAAGCGCCTGCCGTTTTCACTGTAAAACCGAGTTGGAGCTTGTACCTCCCCATATATATTTATGGAGTGGAGTTGGCAACTGAAAAGAAACTTTGTGTTCCCTTCAAGCTAGGTGAAGGACGGCTTTCACACACACTTATCTCTCAGAAATGAGCATGTGGAGAGACGTTCGTTCATCCAGCACAAAGGGAACGGGTTGCAGCAGAAACCCTTACTCTGGTTTCTCAGTCGGTTTCCTAGTGCCGGTTTGAAGTGCCTGCCGTTTTCACTGTAAAATCGAGTTGGAGCTTGTACCTCCCCATATATATGTATGGAGTGGAGTTGGCAACTGAAAAGAAACTTTGTGTTCCCTTCAAGCTAGGTGAAGGACGGCTTTCACACACACTTATCTCTCAGAACTGAGCATGTGGAGAGACGTTCGTTCATCCAGCACAAAGGGAACGGGTTGCAGGAGAAACCCTTACTCTGGTTTCTCAGTCTGTTTCCTAGTGCCGGTTTGAAGTGCCTGCCATTTTCACTGTAAAACCGAGTTGGAGCTGGTACCTCCCCATATATATGTATGGAGTGGAGTTGGCAACTGAAAAGAAACTTTGTGTTCCCTTCAAGCTAGGTGAAGGACGGCTTTCACACACACTTATCTCTCAGAACTGAGCATGTGGAGAGACGTTCGTTCATCCAGCACAAAGGGAACGGGTTGCAGGAGAAACCCTTACTCTGGTTTCTCAGTCGGTTTCCTAGTGCCGGTTTGAAGTGCCTGCCGTTTTCACTGTAAAACCGAGTTGGAGCTTGTACCTCCCCATATATATGTATGGAGTGGAGTTGGCAACTGAAAAGAAACTTTGTGTTCCCTTCAAGCTAGGTGAAGGACGGCTTTCACACACACTTATCTCTCAGAACTGAGCATGTGGACAGACGTTCGTTCATCCAGCACAAAGGGAACGGGTTGCAGGAGAAACCCTTACTCTGGTTTCTCAGTCGGTTTCCTAGTGCCGGTTTGAAGTGCCTGCCGTTTTCACTGTAAAACCGAGTTGGAGCTTGTACCTCCCCATATATATGTATGGAGTGGAGTTGGCAACTGAAAAGAAACTTTGTGTTCCCTTCAAGCTAGGTGAAGGACGGCTTTCACACACACTTATCTCTCAGAACTGAGCATGTGGAGAGACGTTCGTTCATCCAGCACAAAGGGAACGGGTTGCAGGAGAAACCCTTACTCTGGTTTCTCAGTCGGTTTCCTAGTGCCGGTTTGAAGTGCCTGCCGTTTTCACTGTAAAACCGAGTTGGAGCTTGTACCTCCCCATATATATGTATGGAGTGGAGTTGGCAACTGAAAAGAAACTTTGTGTTCCCTTCAAGCTAGGTGAAGGATGGCTTTCACACACACTTATCTCTCAGAACTGAGCATGTGGAGAGACGTTCGTTCATCCTGCACAAAGGGAACGGGTTGCAGGAGAAACCCTTACTCTGGTTTCTCAGTCGGTTTCCTAGTGCCGGTTTGAAGTGCCTGCCGTTTCCACTGTAAAACCGAGTTGGAGTTGGTACCTCCCCATATATATGTATGGAGTGGAGTTGGCAACTGAAAAGAAACTTTGTGTTCCCTTCAAGCTAGGTGAAGGACGGCTTTCACACACACTTATCTCTCAGAACTGAGCATGTGGAGAGACGTTCGTTCATCCAGCACAAAGGGAACGGGTTGCAGGAGAAACCCTTACTCTGGTTTCTCAGTCTGTTTCCTAGTGCCGGTTTGAAGTGCCTTCCATTTTCACTGTAAAACCGAGTTGGAGCTGGTACCTCCCCATATATATGTATGGAGTGGAGTTGGCAACTGAAAAGAAACTTTGTGTTCCCTTCAAGCTAGGTGAAGGACGGCTTTCACACACACTTATCTCTCAGAACTGAGCATGTGGAGAGACGTTCGTTCATCCAGCACAAAGGGAACGTGTTGCAGGAGAAACCCTTACTCTGGTTTCTCAGTCGGTTTCCTAGTGCCGGTTTGAAGTGCCTGCCGTTTTCACTGTAAAACCGAATTGGAGCTTGTACCTCCCCATATATATGTATGGAGTGGAGTTGGCAACTGAAAAGAAACTTTGTGTTCCCTTCAAGCTAGGTGAAGGACGGCTTTCACACACACTTATCTCTCAGAACTGAGCATGTGGAGAGACGTTCGTTCATCCAGCACAAAGGGAACGGGTTGCAGGGGAAACCCTTACTCTGGTTTCTCAGTCGGTTTCCTAGTGCCGGTTTGAAGTGCCTGCCGTTTTCACTGTAAAACCGAGTTGGAGCTTGTACCTCCCCATATATATGTATGGAGTGGAGTTGGCAACTGAAAAGAAACTTTGTGTTCCCTTCAAGCTAGGTGAAGGACGGCTTTCACACACTCTTATCTCTCAGAACTGAGCATGTGGAGAGACGTTCGTTCATCCAGCACAAAGGGAACGGGTTGCAGGAGAAACCCTTACTCTGGTTTCTCAGTCGGTTTCCTAGTGCCGGTTTGAAGTGCCTGCCGTTTTCACTGTAAAACCGAGTTGGAGCTTGTACCTCCCCATATATATGTATGGAGTGGAGTTGGCAACTGAAAAGAAACTTTGTGTTCCCTTCAAGCTAGGTGAAGGACGGCTTTCACACACACTTATCTCTCAGAACTGAGCATGTGGAGAGACGTTCGTTCATCCAGCACAAAGGGAACGGGTTGCAGGAGAAACCCTTACTCTGGTTTCTCAGTCGGTTTCCTAGTGCCGGTTTGAAGTGCCTGCCATTTTCACTGTAAAACCGAGTTGGAGCTGGTACCTCCCCATATATATGTATGGAGTGGAGTTGGCAACTGAAAAGAAACTTTGTGTTCCCTTCAAGCTAGGTGAAGGACGGCTTTCACACACACTTATCTCTCAGAACTGAGCATGTGGAGAGACGTTCGTTCATCCAGCACAAAGGGAACGGGTTGCAGGAGAAACCCTTACTCTGGTTTCTCAGTCGGTTTCCTAGTGCCGGTTTGAAGTGCCTGCCGTTTTCACTGTAAAACCGAGTTGGAGCTTGTACCTCCCCATATATATGTATGGAGTGGAGTTGGCAACTGAAAAGAAACTTTGTGTTCCCTTCAAGCTAGGTGAAGGACGGCTTTCACACACACTTATCTCTCAGAACTGAGCATGTGGAGAGACGTTCGTTCATCCAGCACAAAGGGAACGGGTTGCAGGAGAAACCCTTACTCTGGTTTCTCAGTCGGTTTCCTAGTGCCGGTTTGAAGTGCCTGCCGTTTTCACTGTAAAACCGAGTTGGAGCTTGTACCTCCCCATATATATGTATGGAGTGGAGTTGGCAACTGAAAAGAAACTTTGTGTTCCCTTCAAGCTAGGTGAAGGATGGCTTTCACACACACTTATCTCTCAGAACTGAGCATGTGGAGAGACGTTCGTTCATCCTGCACAAAGGGAACGGGTTGCAGGAGAAACCCTTACTCTGGTTTCTCAGTCGGTTTCCTAGTGCCGGTTTGAAGTGCCTGCCGTTTCCACTGTAAAACCGAGTTGGAGCTGGTACCTCCCCATATATATGTATGGAGTGGAGTTGGCAACTGAAAAGAAACTTTGTGTTCCCTTCAAGCTAGGTGAAGGACGGCTTTCACACACACTTATCTCTCAGAACTGAGCATGTGGAGAGACGTTCGTTCATCCAGCACAAAGGGAACGGGTTGCAGGAGAAACCCTTACTCTGGTTTCTCAGTCTGTTTCCTAGTGCCGGTTTGAAGTGCCTGCCATTTTCACTGTAAAACCGAGTTGGAGCTGGTACCTCCCCATATATATGTATGGATTGGAGTTGGCAACTGAAAAGAAACTTTGTGTTCCCTTCAAGCTAGGTGAAGGACGGCTTTCACACACACTTATCTCTCAGAAATGAGCATGTGGAGAGACGTTCGTTCATCCAGCACAAAGGGAACGTGTTGCAGGAGAAACCCTTACTCTGGTTTCTCAGTCGGTTTCCTAGTGCCGGTTTGAAGTGCCTGCCGTTTTCACTGTAAAACCGAATTGGAGCTTGTACCTCCCCATATATATGTATGGAGTGGAGTTGGCAACTGAAAAGAAACTTTGTGTTCCCTTCAAGCTAGGTGAAGGACGGCTTTCACACACACTTATCTCTCAGAACTGAGCATGTGGAGAGACGTTCGTTCATCCAGCACAAAGGGAACGGGTTGCAGGGGAAACCCTTACTCTGGTTTCTCAGTCGGTTTCCTAGTGCCGGTTTGAAGTGCCTGCCGTTTTCACTGTAAAACCGAGTTGGAGCTTGTACCTCCCCATATATATGTATGGAGTGGAGTTGGCAACTGAAAAGAAACTTTGTGTTCCCTTCAAGCTAGGTGAAGAACGGCTTTCACACACTCTTATCTCTCAGAACTGAGCATGTGGAGAGACGTTCATTCATCCAGCACAAAGGGAACGGGTTGCAGGAGAAACCCTTACTCTGGTTTCTCAGTCGGTTTCCTAGTGCCGGTTTGAAGTGCCTGCCGTTTTCACTGTAAAATCGAGTTGGAGCTTGTACCTCCCCATATATATGTATGGAGTGGAGTTGGCAACTGAAAAGAAACTTTGTGTTCCCTTCAAGCTAGGTGAAGGACGGCTATCACACACACTTATCTCTCAGAACTGAGCATGTGGAGAGACTTTCGTTCATCCAGCACGAAGGGAAAGGGTTGCAGCAGAAACCCTTACTCTGGTTTCTCAGTCGGTTTCCTTGTGCCGGTTTGAAGTGCCTGCCGTTTTCACTGTAAAACCGAGTTGGAGCTTGTACCTCCCCATATATATGTATGGAGTGGAGTTGGCAACTGAAAAGAAACTTTGAGTTCCCTTCAAGCTAGGTGAAGGACGGCTTTCACACACACTTATCTCTCAGAACTGAGCATGTGGAGAGACGTTCGTTCATCCAGCACAAAGGGAACGGGTTGCAGGCGAAACCCTTACTCTGGTTTCTCAGTCTGTTTCCTAGTGCCGGTTTGAAGTGCCTGCCGTTTTCACTGTAAAACCGAGTTGGAGCTTGTACCTCCCCATATATATGTATGGAGTGGAGTTGGCAACTGAAAAGAAACTTTGTGTTCCCTTCAAGCTAGGTGAAGGACGAATTTCACACACACTTATCTCTCAGAACTGAGCATGTGGAGAGACGTTCGTTCATCCAGCACAATGGGAACGGGTTGCAGGAGAAACCCTTACTCTGGTTTCTCAGAGTGTTTCCTAGTGCCGGTTTGAAGTGCCTGCCATTTTCACTGTAAAACCGAGTTGGGGCTTGTACCTCCTCATATATATGTATGGAGTGGAGTTGGCAACTGAAAAGAAACTTTGTGTTCCCTTCAAGCTAGATGAAGGACGGATTTCACACACAATTATTTCTCAGAACTGAGCATGTGGGGAGACGTTCGTTCATCCAGCACAAAGGGAACGGTTTGCAGGAGAAACCCTTACTCTGTATTCTCAGTCGGTTTCCTAGTGCCGGTTTGAAGTGCCTGCCGTTTACACTGTAAAACCGAGTTGGAGCTTGTACCTCCCCATATATATGTATGGAGTGGATTTGGCAACTGAAAAGAAACTTTGTGTTCCCTTCAAGCTAGGTGAAGGACGGCTTTCACACACACTTATCTCTCAGAACTGAGCATGTGGAGAGACGTTCGTTCATCCAGCACAAAGGGAACGGGTTGCAGGAGAAACCCTTACTCTGGTTTCTCAGTCTGTTTCCTAGTGCCGGTTTGAAGTGCCTGCCGTTTTCACTGTAAAACCGAGTTGGAGCTTATACCTCCCCATATATATGTAGGGAGTAGAGTTCAACTGAAAAGAAACTTTGTGTTCCCTTCAAGCTAGGTGAAGGACGGATTACACACACAATTATCTCTCAGAACTGAGCATATGGGGAGACGTTCGTTCATCCAGCACAAAGGGAACGGGTTGCAGGATAAACCCTTACTCTGGTTTCTCAGTCGGTTTCCTAGTGCCGGTTTGAAGTGCCTGCCGTTTTCACAGTAAAACCGAGTTGAAGCTTGTACATCCCCATATATATGTATGGATTGGAGTTGGCAACTGAAAAGAAACTTTGTGTTCCCTTCAAGCTAGTTGAAGGACGGCTTTCACACACACTTATCTCTCAGAACTGAGCATGTGGAGAGACGTTCGTTCATCCAGCACAAAGGGAACGGGTTGCAGGAGAAACCCTTACTCTGGTTTCTCAGTCGGTTTCCTAGTGCCGGTTTGAAGTGCCTGCCGTTTTCACTGTAAAACCGAGTTGGAGCTTGTACCTCCCCATATATATGTATGGAGTGGAGTTGGCAACTGAAAAGAAACTTTGTGTTCCCTTCAAGCTAGGTGAAGGATGGCTTTCACACACACTTATCTCTCAGAACTGAGCATGTGGAGAGACGTTCGTTCATCCTGCACAAAGGGAACGGGTTGCAGGAGAAACCCTTACTCTGGTTTCTCAGTCGGTTTCCTAGTGCCGGTTTGAAGTGCCTGCCGTTTCCACTGTAAAACCGAGTTGGAGCTTGTACCTCCCCATATATATGTATGGAGTGGAGTTGGCAACTGAAAAGAAACTTTGTGTTCCCTTCAAGCTAGGTGAAGGATGGCTTTCACACACACTTATCTCTCAGAACTGAGCATGTGGAGAGACGTTCGTTCATCCTGCACAAAGGGAACGGGTTGCAGGAGAAACCCTTACTCTGGTTTCTCAGAGTGTTTCCTAGTGCCGGTTTGAAGTGCCTGCCATTTTCACTGTAAAACCGAGTTGGGGCTTGTACCTCCTCATATATATGTATGGAGTGGAGTTGGCAACTGAAAAGAAACTTTGTGTTCCCTTCAAGCTAGATGAAGGACGGATTTCACACACAATTATTTCTCAGAACTGAGCATGTGGGGAGACGTTCGTTCATCCAGCACAAAGGGAACGGGTTGCAGGAGAAACCCTTACTCTGTATTCTCAGTCGGTTTCCTAGTGCCGGTTTGAAGTGCCTGCCGTTTACACTGTAAAACCGAGTTGGAGCTTGTACCTCCCCATATATATGTATGGAGTGGATTTGGCAACTGAAAAGAAACTTTGTGTTCCCTTCAAGCTAGGTGAAGGACGGCTTTCACACACACTTATCTCTCAGAACTGAGCATGTGGAGAGACGTTCGTTCATCCAGCACAAAGGGAACGGGTTGCAGGAGAAACCCTTACTCTGGTTTCTCAGTCTGTTTCCTAGTGCCGGTTTGAAGTGCCTGCCGTTTTCACTGTAAAACCGAGTTGGAGCTTGTACCTCCCCATATATATGTATGGAGTAGAGTTGGCAACTGAAAAGAAACTTTGTGTTCCCTTCAAGCTAGGTGAAGGACGGATTTCACACACAATTATCTCTCAGAACTGAGCATATGGGGAGACGTTCGTTCATCCAGCACAAAGGGAACGGGTTGCAGGATAAACCCTTACTCTGGTTTCTCAGTCGGTTTCCTAGTGCCGGTTTGAAGTGCCTGCCGTTTTCACTGTAAAACCGAGTTGAAGCTTGTACATCCCCATATATATGTATGGATTGGAGTTGGCAACTGAAAAGAAACTTTGTGTTCCCTTCAAGCTAGGTGAAGGACGGCTTTCACACACACTTATCTCTCAGAACTGAGCATGTGGAGAGACGTTCGTTCATCCAGCACAAAGGGAACGGGTTGCAGGAGAAACCCTTACTCTGGTTTCTCAGTCGGTTTCCTAGTGCCGGTTTGAAGTGCCTGCCGTTTTCACTGTAAAACCGAGTTGGAGCTTGTACCTCCCCATATATATGTATGGAGTGGAGTTGGCAACTGAAAAGAAACTTTGTGTTCCCTTCAAGCTAGGTGAAGGATGGCTTTCACACACACTTATCTCTCAGAACTGAGCATGTGGAGAGACGTTCGTTCATCCTGCACAAAGGGAACGGGTTGCAGGAGAAACCCTTACTCTGGTTTCTCAGTCGGTTTCCTAGTGCCGGTTTGAAGTGCCTGCCGTTTCCACTGTAAAACCGAGTTGGAGCTTGTACCTCCCCATATATATGTATGGAGTGGAGTTGGCAACTGAAAAGAAACTTTGTGTTCCCTTCAAGCTAGGTGAAGGATGGCTTTCACACACACTTATCTCTCAGAACTGAGCATGTGGAGAGACGTTCGTTCATCCTGCACAAAGGGAACGGGTTGCAGGAGAAACCCTTACTCTGGTTTCTCAGTCGGTTTCCTAGTGCCGGTTTGAAGTGCCTGCCGTTTCCACTGTAAAACCGAGTTGGAGCTGGTACCTCCCCATATATATGTATGGAGTGGAGTTGGCAACTGAAAAGAAACTTTGTGTTCCCTTCAAGCTAGGTGAAGGACGGCTTTCACACACACTTATCTCTCAGAACTGAGCATCTGGAGAGACGTTCGTTCATCCAGCACAAAGGGAACGGGTTGCAGGAGAAACCCTTACTCTGGTTTCTCAGTCTGTTTCCTAGTGCCGGTTTGAAGTGCCTGCCATTTTCACTGTAAAACCGAGTTGGAGCTGGTACCTCCCCATATATATGTATGGAGTGGAGTTGGCAACTGAAAAGAAACTTTGTGTTCCCTTCAAGCTAGGTGAAGGACGGCTTTCACACACACTTATCTCTCAGAACTGAGCATGTGGAGAGACGTTCGTTCATCCAGCACAAAGGGAACGTGTTGCAGGAGAAACCCTTACTCTGGTTTCTCAGTCGGTTTCCTAGTGCCGGTTTGAAGTGCCTGCCGTTTTCACTGTAAAACCGAATTGGAGCTTGTACCTCCCCATATATATGTATGGAGTGGAGTTGGCAAATGAAAAGAAACTTTGTGTTCCCTTCAAGCTAGGTGAAGGACGGCTTTCACACACACTTATCTCTCAGAACTGAGCATGTGGAGAGACGTTCGTTCATCCAGCACAAAGGGAACGGGTTGCAGGGGAAACCCTTACTCTGGTTTCTCAGTCGGTTTCCTAGTGCCGGTTTGAAGTGCCTGCCGTTTTCACTGTAAAACCGAGTTGGAGCTTGTACCTCCCCATATATATGTATGGAGTGGAGTTGGCAACTGAAAAGAAACTTTGTGTTCCCTTCAAGCTAGGTGAAGGATGGCTTTCACACACACTTATCTCTCAGAACTGAGCATGTGGAGAGACGTTCGTTCATCCTGCACAAAGGGAACGGGTTGCAGGAGAAACCCTTACTCTGGTTTCTCAGTCTGTTTCCTAGTGCCGGTTTGAAGTGCGTGCCGTTTTCACTGTAAAACCGAGTTGGAGCTTGTACCTCCCCATATATATGTATGGAGTGGAGTTGGCAACTGAAAAGAAACTTTGTGTTCCCTTCAAGCTAGGTGAAGGACGGCTTTCACACACACTTATCTCTCAGAACTGAGCATGTGGAGAGACGTTCGTTCATCCAGCACAAAGGGAACGGGTTGCAGGAGAAACCCTTACTCTGGTTTCTCAGTCTGTTTCCTAGTGCCGGTTTGAAGTGCCTGCCATTTTCACTGTAAAACCGAGTTGGAGCTGGTACCTCCCCATATATATGTATGGAGTGGAGTTGGCAACTGAAAAGAAACTTTGTGTTCCCTTCAAGCTAGGTGAAGGACGGCTTTCACACACACTTATCTCTCAGAACTGAGCATGTGGAGAGACGTTCGTTCATCCAGCACAAAGGGAACGGGTTGCAGGAGAAACCCTTACTCTGGTTTCTCAGTCGGTTTCCTAGTGCCGGTTTGAAGTGCCTGCCGTTTTCACTGTAAAACCGAGTTGGAGCTTGTACCTCCCCATATATATGTATGGAGTGGAGTTGGCAACTGAAAAGAAACTTTGTGTTCCCTTCAAGCTAGGTGAAGGACGGCTTTCACACACACTTATCTCTCAGAACTGAGCATGTGGAGAGACGTTCGTTCATCAGCACAAAGGGAACGTTTTGCAGGAGAAACCCTTACTCTGGTTTCTCAGTCTGTTTCCTAGTGCCGGTTTGAAGTGCCTGCCGTTTTCACTGTAAAACCGAGTTGGAGCTTGTACCTCCCCATATATATGTATGGAGTGGAGTTGGCAACTGAAAAGAAACTTTGTGTTCCCTTCAAGCTAGGTGAAGGACGGCTTTCACACACACTTATCTCTCAGAACTGAGCATGTGGGGAGACGTTCGTTCATCCAGCACAAAGGGAACGGGTTGCAGGAGAAACCCTTACTCTGGTTTCTCAGTCGGTTTCCTAGTGCCGGTTTGAAGTGCCTGCCGTTTTCACTGTAAAACCGAATTGGAGCTTGTACCTCCCCATATATATGTATGGAGTGGAGTTGGCAACTGAAAAGAAACTTTGTGTTCCCTTCAAGCTAGGTGAAGGACGGCTTTCACACACACTTATCTCTCAGAACTGAGCATGTGGAGAGACGTTCGTTCATCCAGCACAAAGGGAACGGGTTGCAGGGGAAACCCTTACTCTGGTTTCTCAGTCGGTTTCCTAGTGCCGGTTTGAAGTGCCTGCCGTTTTCACTGTAAAACCGAGTTGGAGCTTGTACCTCCACATATATATGTATGGAGTGGAGTTGGCAACTGAAAAGAAACTTTGTGTTCCCTTCAAGCTAGGTGAAGGACGCCTTTCACACACTCTTATCTCTCAGAACTGAGCATGTGGAGAGACGTTCGTTCATCCAGCACAAAGGGAACGGGTTGCAGGAGAAACCCTTACTCTGGTTTCTCAGTCGGTTTCCTAGTGCCGGTTTGAAGTGCCTGCCGTTTTCACTGTAAAACCGAGTTGGAGCTTGTACCTCCCCATATATATGTATGGAGTGGAGTTGGCAACTGAAAAGAAACTTTGTGTTCCCTTCAAGCTAGGTGAAGGACGGCTTTCACACACACTTATCTCTCAGAACTGAGCATGTTAAGAGACGTTCGTTCATCCAGCACAAAGGGAACGGGTTGCAGGAGAAACCCTTACTCTGGTTTCTCAGTCGGTTTCCTAGTGCCGGTTTGAAGTGCCTGCCGTTTTCACTGTAAAACCGAGTTGGAGCTGGTACCTCCCCATATATATGTATGGAGTGGAGTTGGCAACTGAAAAGAAACTTTGTGTTCCCTTCAAGCTAGGTGAAGGACGGCTATCACACACACTTATCTCTCAGAACTGAGCATGTGGAGAGACTTTCGTTCATCCAGCACAAAGGGAAAGGGTTGCAGCAGAAACCCTTACTCTGGTTTCTCAGTCGGTTTCCTTGTGCCGGTTTGAAGTGCCTGCCGTTTTCACTGTAAAACCGAGTTGGAGCTTGTACCTCCCCATATATATGTATGGAGTGGAGTTGGCAACTGAAAAGAAACTTTGTGTTCCCTTCAAGCTAGGTGAAGGACGGCTTTCACACACACTTATCTCTCAGAACTGAGCATGTGGAGAGACGTTCGTTCATCCAGCACAAAGGGAACCGGTTGCAGCAGAAACCCTTACTCTGGTTTCTCAGTCGGTTTCCTAGTGCCGGTTTGAAGTGCCTGCCGTTTTCACTGTAAAACCGAGTTGGAGCTTGTACCTCCCCATATATATGTATGGAGTGGAGTTGGCAACTGAAAAGAAACTTTGTGTTCCCTTCAAGCTAGGTGAAGGACGGCTTTCACACACACTTATCTCTCAGAACTGAGCATGTGGAGAGACGTTCGTTCATCCAGCACAAAGGGAACGGGTTGCAGGAGAAACCCTTACTCTGGTTTCTCAGTCGGTTTCCTAGTGCCGGTTTGAAGTGCCTGCCGTTTTCACTGTAAAACCGAGTTGGAGCTGGTACCTCCCCATATATATGTATGGAGTGGAGTTGGCAACTGAAAAGAAACTTTGTGTTCCCTTCAAGCTAGGTGAAGGACGGCTTTCACACACACTTATCTCTCAGAACTGAGCATGTGGAGAGACGTTCGTTCATCCAGCACAAAGGGAACGGGTTGCAGGAGAAACCCTTACTCTGGTTTCTCAGTCTGTTTCCTAGTGCCGGTTTGAAGTGCCTGCCATTTTCACTGTAAAACCGAGTTGGAGCTGGTACCTCCCCATATATATGTATGGAGTGGTGTTGGCAACTGAAAAGAAACTTTGTGTTCCCTTCAAGCTAGGTGAAGGACGGCTTTCACACACACTTATCTCTCAGAACTGAGCATGTGGAGAGACGTTCGTTCATCCAGCACAAAGGGAACGGGTTGCAGGAGAAACCCTTACTCTGGTTTCTCAGTCGGTTTCCTAGTGCCGGTTTGAAGTGCCTGCCGTTTTCACTGTAAAACCGAGTTGGAGCTTGTACCTCCCCATATATATGTATGGAGTGGAGTTGGCAACTGAAAAGAAACTTTGTGTTCCCTTCAAGCTAGGTGAAGGACGACTTTCACACACACTTATCTCTCAGAACTGAGCATGTGGAGAGACGTTCGTTCATCCAGCACAAAGGGAACGGGTTGCAGGAGAAACCCTTACTCTGGTTTCTCAGTCGGTTTCCTAGTGCCGGTTTGAAGTGCCTGCCGTTTTCACTGTAAAACCGAGTTGGAGCTTGTACCTCCCCATATATATGTATGGAGTGGAGTTGGCAACTGAAAAGAAACTTTGTGTTCCCTTCAAGCTAGGTGAAGGACGGCTTTCACACACACTTATCTCTCAGAACTGAGCATGTGGAGAGACGTTCGTTCATCCAGCACAAAGGGAACGGGTTGCAGGAGAAACCCTTACTCTGGTTTCTCAGTCGGTTTCCTAGTGCCGGTTTGAAGTGCCTGCCGTTTTCACTGTAAAACCGAGTTGGAGCTTGTACCTCCCCATATATATGTATGGAGTGGAGTTGGCAACTGAAAAGAAACTTTGTGTTCCCTTCAAGCTAGGTGAAGGATGGCTTTCACACACACTTATCTCTCAGAACTGAGCATGTGGAGAGACGTTCGTTCATACTGCACAAAGGGAACGGGTTGCAGGAGAAACCCTTACTCTGGTTTCTCAGTCGGTTTCCTAGTGCCGGTTTGAAGTGCCTGCCGTTTCCACTGTAAAACCGAGTTGGAGCTGGTACCTCCCCATATATATGTATGGAGTGGAGTTGGCAACTGAAAAGAAACTTTGTGTTCCCTTCAAGCTAGGTGAAGGACGGCTTTCACACACACTTATCTCTCAGAACTGAGCATGTGGAGAGACGTTCGTTCATCCAGCACAAAGGGAACGGGTTGCAGGAGAAACCCTTACTCTGGTTTCTCAGTCTGTTTCCTAGTGCCGGTTTGAAGTGCCTGCCGTTTTCACTGTAAAACCGAGTTGGAGCTGGTACCTCCCCATATATATGTATGGAGTGGAGTTGGCAACTGAAAAGAAACTTTGTGTTCCCTTCAAGCTAGGTGAAGGACGGCTTTCACACACATTTATCTCTCAGAACTGAGCATGTGGAGAGACGTTCGTTCATCCAGCACAAAGGGAACGTGTTGCAGGAGAAACCCTTACTCTGGTTTCTCAGTCGGTTTCCTAGTGCCGGTTTGAAGTGCCTGCCGTTTTCACTGTAAAACCGAATTGGAGCTTGTACCTCCCCATATATATGTATGGAGTGGAGTTGGCAACTGAAAAGAAACTTTGTGTTCCCTTCAAGCTAGGTGAAGGACGGCTTTCACACACACTTATCTCTCAGAACTGAGCATGTGGAGAGACGTTCGTTCATCCAGCACAAAGGGAACGGGTTGCAGGGGAAACCTTTACTCTGGTTTCTCAGTCGGTTTCCTAGTGCCGGTTTGAAGTGCCTGCCGTTTTCACTGTAAAACCGAGTTGGAGCTTGTACCTCCCCATATATATGTATGGAGTGGAGTTGGCAACTGAAAAGAAACTTTGTGTTCCCTTCAAGCTAGGTGAAGGACGGCTTTCACACACTCTTATCTCTCAGAACTGAGCATGTGGAGAGACGTTCGTTCATCCAGCACAAAGGGAACGGGTTGCAGGAGAAACCCTTACTCTGGTTTCTCAGTCGGTTTCCTAGTGCCGGTTTGAAGTGCCTGCCGTTTTCACTGTAAAACCGAGTTGGAGCTTGTACCTCCCCATATATATGTATGGAGTGGAGTTGGCAACTGAAAAGAAACTTTGTGTTCCCTTCAAGCTAGGTGAAGGACGGCTTTCACACACACTTATCTCTCAGAACTGAGCATGTGGAGAGACGTTCGTTCATCCAGCACAAAGGGAACGGGTTGCAGGAGAAACCCTTACTCTGGTTTCTCAGTCGGTTTCCTAGTGCCGGTTTGAAGTGCCTGCCGTTTTCACTGTAAAACCGAGTTGGAGCTGGTACCTCCCCATATATATGTATGGAGTGGAGTTGGCAACTGAAAAGAAACTTTGTGTTCCCTTCAAGCTAGGTGAAGGACGGCTATCACACACACTTATCTCTCAGAACTGAGCATGTGGAGAGACTTTCGTTCATCCAGCACGAAGGGAAAGGGTTGCAGCAGAAACCCTTACTCTGGTTTCTCAGTCGGTTTCCTTGTGCCGGTTTGAAGTGCCTGCCGTTTTCACTGTAAAACCGAGTTGGAGCTTGTACCTCCCCATATATATGTATGGAGTGGAGTTGGCAACTGAAAAGAAACTTTGTGTTCCCTTCAAGCTAGGTGAAGGACGGCTTTCACACACACTTATCTCTCAGAACTGAGCATGTGGAGAGACGTTCGTTCATCCAGCACAAATGGAACGGGTTGCAGGAGAAACCCTTACTCTGGTTTCTCAGTCGGTTTCCTAGTGCCGGTTTGAAGTGCCTGCCGTTTTCACTGTAAAACCGAGTTGGAGCTTGTACCTCCCCATATATATGTATGGAGTGGAGTTGGCAACTGAAAAGAAACTTTGTGTTCCCTTCAAGCTAGGTGAAGGACGGCTTTCACACACACTTATCTCTCAGAACTGAGCATGTGGAGAGACGTTCGTTCATCCAGCACAAAGGGAACGGGTTGCAGGAGAAACCCTTACTCTGGTTTCTCAGTCGGTTTCCTAGTGCCGGTTTGAAGTGCCTGCCGTTTTCACTGTAAAACCGAGTTGGAGCTTGTACCTCCCCATATATATGTATGGAGTGGAGTTGGCAACTGAAAAGAAACTTTGTGTTCCCTTCAAGCTAGGTGAAGGACGGCTTTCACACACACTTATCTCTCAGAACTGAGCATGTGGAGAGACGTTCGTTCATCCAGCACAAAGGGAACGTTTTGCAGGAGAAACCCTTACTCTGGTTTCTCAGTCTGTTTCCTAGTGCCGGTTTGAAGTGCCTGCCGTTTTCACTGTAAAACCGAGTTGGAGCTTGTACCTCCCCATATATATGTATGGAGTGGAGTTGGCAACTGAAAAGAAACTTTGTGTTCCCTTCAAGCTAGGTGAAGGACGGCTTTCACACACACTTATCTCTCAGAACTGAGCATGTGGGGAGACGTTCGTTCATCCAGCACAAAGGGAACGGGTTGCAGGAGAAACCCTTACTCTGGTTTCTCAGTCGGTTTCCTAGTGCCGGTTTGAAGTGCCTGCCGTTTTCACTGTAAAACCGAATTGGAGCTTGTACCTCCCCATATATATGTATGGAGTGGAGTTGGCAACTGAAAAGAAACTTTGTGTTCCCTTCAAGCTAGGTGAAGGACGGCTTTCACACACACTTATCTCTCAGAACTGAGCATGTGGAGAGACGTTCGTTCATCCAGCACAAAGGGAACGGGTTGCAGGGGAAACCCTTACTCTGGTTTCTCAGTCGGTTTCCTAGTGCCGGTTTGAAGTGCCTGCCGTTTTCACTGTAAAACCGAGTTGGAGCTTGTACCTCCACATATATATGTATGGAGTGGAGTTGGCAACTGAAAAGAAACTTTGTGTTCCCTTCAAGCTAGGTGAAGGACGCCTTTCACACACTCTTATCTCTCAGAACTGAGCATGTGGAGAGACGTTCGTTCATCCAGCACAAAGGGAACGGGTTGCAGGAGAAACCCTTACTCTGGTTTCTCAGTCGGTTTCCTAGTGCCGGTTTGAAGTGCCTGCCGTTTTCACTGTAAAACCGAGTTGGAGCTTGTACCTCCCCATATATATGTATGGAGTGGAGTTGGCAACTGAAAAGAAACTTTGTGTTCCCTTCAAGCTAGGTGAAGGACGGCTTTCACACACACTTATCTCTCAGAACTGAGCATGTGGAGAGACGTTCGTTCATCCAGCACAAAGGGAACGGGTTGCAGGAGAAACCCTTACTCTGGTTTCTCAGTCGGTTTCCTAGTGCCGGTTTGAAGTGCCTGCCGTTTTCACTGTAAAACCGAGTTGGAGCTGGTACCTCCCCATATATATGTATGGAGTGGAGTTGGCAACTGAAAAGAAACTTTGTGTTCCCTTCAAGCTAGGTGAAGGACGGCTATCACACACACTTATCTCTCAGAACTGAGCATGTGGAGAGACTTTCGTTCATCCAGCACAAAGGGAAAGGGTTGCAGCAGAAACCCTTACTCTGGTTTCTCAGTCGGTTTCCTTGTGCCGGTTTGAAGTGCCTGCCGTTTTCACTGTAAAACCGAGTTGGAGCTTGTACCTCCCCATATATATGTATGGAGTGGAGTTGGCAACTGAAAAGAAACTTTGTGTTCCCTTCAAGCTAGGTGAAGGACGGCTTTCACACACACTTATCTCTCAGAACTGAGCATGTGGAGAGACGTTCGTTCATCCAGCACAAAGGGAACCGGTTGCAGCAGAAACCCTTACTCTGGTTTCTCAGTCGGTTTCCTAGTGCCGGTTTGAAGTGCCTGCCGTTTTCACTGTAAAACCGAGTTGGAGCTTGTACCTCCCCATATATATGTATGGAGTGGAGTTGGCAACTGAAAAGAAACTTTGTGTTCCCTTCAAGCTAGGTGAAGGACGGCTTTCACACACACTTATCTCTCAGAACTGAGCATGTGGAGAGACGTTCGTTCATCCAGCACAAAGGGAACGGGTTGCAGGAGAAACCCTTACTCTGGTTTCTCAGTCGGTTTCCTAGTGCCGGTTTGAAGTGCCTGCCGTTTTCACTGTAAAACCGAGTTGGAGCTGGTACCTCCCCATATATATGTATGGAGTGGAGTTGGCAACTGAAAAGAAACTTTGTGTTCCCTTCAAGCTATGTGAAGGACGGCTTTCACACACACTTATCTCTCAGAACTGAGCATGTGGAGAGACGTTCGTTCATCCAGCACAAAGGGAACGGGTTGCAGGAGAAACCCTTACTCTGGTTTCTCAGTCGGTTTCCTAGTGCCGGTTTGAAGTGCCTGCCGTTTTCACTGTAAAACCGAGTTGGAGCTTGTACCTCCCCATATATATTTATGGAGTGGAGTTGGCAACTGAAAAGAAACTTTGTGTTCCCTTCAAGCTAGGTGAAGGACGGCTTTCACACACACTTATCTCTCAGAAATGAGCATGTGGAGAGACGTTCGTTCATCCAGCACAAAGGGAACGGGTTGCAGCAGAAACCCTTACTCTGGTTTCTCAGTCGGTTTCCTAGTGCCGGTTTGAAGTGCCTGCCGTTTTCACTGTAAAATCGAGTTGGAGCTTGTACCTCCCCATATATATGTATGGAGTGGAGTTGGCAACTGAAAAGAAACTTTGTGTTCCCTTCAAGCTAGGTGAAGGACGGCTTTCACACACACTTATCTCTCAGAACTGAGCATGTGGAGAGACGTTCGTTCATCCAGCACAAAGGGAACGGGTTGCAGGAGAAACCCTTACTCTGGTTTCTCAGTCTGTTTCCTAGTGCCGGTTTGAAGTGCCTGCCATTTTCACTGTAAAACAGAGTTGGAGCTGGTACCTCCCCATATATATGTATGGAGTGGAGTTGGCAACTGAAAAGAAACTTTGTGTTCCCTTCAAGCTAGGTGAAGGACGGCTTTCACACACACTTATCTCTCAGAACTGAGCATGTGGAGAGACGTTCGTTCATCCAGCACAAAGGGAACGGGTTGCAGGAGAAACCCTTACTCTGGTTTCTCAGTCGGTTTCCTAGTGCCGGTTTGAAGTGCCTGCCGTTTTCACTGTAAAACCGAGTTGGAGCTTGTACCTCCCCATATATATGTATGGAGTGGAGTTGGCAACTGAAAAGAAACTTTGTGTTCCCTTCAAGCTAGGTGAAGGACGGCTTTCACACACACTTATCTCTCAGAACTGAGCATGTGGAGAGACGTTCGTTCATCCAGCACAAAGGGAACGGGTTGCAGGAGAAACCCTTACTCTGGTTTCTCAGTCGGTTTCCTAGTGCCGGTTTGAAGTGCCTGCCGTTTTCACTGTAAAACCGAGTTGGAGCTTGTACCTCCCCATATATATGTATGGAGTGGAGTTGGCAACTGAAAAGAAACTTTGTGTTCCCTTCAAGCTAGGTGAAGGACGGCTTTCACACACACTTATCTCTCAGAACTGAGCATGTGGAGAGACGTTCGTTCATCCAGCACAAAGGGAACGGGTTGCAGGAGAAACCCTTACTCTGGTTTCTCAGTCGGTTTCCTAGTGCCGGTTTGAAGTGCCTGCCGTTTTCACTGTAAAACCGAGTTGGAGCTTGTACCTCCCCATATATATGTATGGAGTGGAGTTGGCAACTGAAAAGAAACTTTGTGTTCCCTTCAAGCTAGGTGAAGGATGGCTTTCACACACACTTATCTCTCAGAACTGAGCATGTGGAGAGACGTTCGTTCATCCTGCACAACGGGAACGGGTTGCAGGAGAAACCCTTACTCTGGTTTCTCAGTCGGTTTCCTAGTGCCGGTTTGAAGTGCCTGCAGTTTCCACTGTAAAACCGAGTTGGAGCTGGTACCTCCCCATATATATGTATGGAGTGGAGTTGGCAACTGAAAAGAAACTTTGTGTTCCCTTCAAGCTAGGTGAAGGACGGCTTTCACACACACTTATCTCTCAGAACTGAGCATGTGGAGAGACGTTCGTTCATCCAGCACAAAGGGAACGGGTTGCAGGAGAAACCCTTACTCTGGTTTCTCAGTCTGTTTCCTAGTGCCGGTTTGAAGTGCCTGCCATTTTCACTGTAAAACCGAGTTGGAGCTGGTACCTCCCCATATATATGTATGGAGTGGAGTTGGCAACTGAAAAGAAACTTTGTGTTCCCTTCAAGCTAGGTGAAGGACGGCTTTCACACACACTTATCTCTCAGAACTGAGCATGTGGAGAGACGTTCGTTCATCCAGCACAAAGGGAACGGGTTGCAGGGGAAACCCTTACTCTGGTTTCTCAGTCGGTTTCCTAGTGCCGGTTTGAAGTGCCTGCCGTTTTCACTGTAAAACCGAGTTGGAGCTTGTACCTCCACATATATATGTATGGAGTGGAGTTGGCAACTGAAAAGAAACTTTGTGTTCCCTTCAAGCTAGGTGAAGGACGCCTTTCACACACTCTTATCTCTCAGAACTGAGCATGTGGAGAGACTTTGGTTCATCCAGCACAAAGGGAACGGGTTGCAGGAGAAACCCTTACTCTGGTTTCTCAGTCGGTTTCCTAGTGCCGGTTTGAAGTGCCTGCCGTTTTCACTGTAAAACCGAGTTGGAGCTTGTACCTCCCCATATATATGTATGGAGTGGAGTTGGCAACTGAAAAGAAACTTTGTGTTCCCTTCAAGCTAGGTGAAGGACGGCTTTCACACACACTTATCTCTCAGAACTGAGCATGTGGAGAGACGTTCGTTCATCCAGCACAAAGGGAACGGGTTGCAGGAGAAACCCTTACTCTGGTTTCTCAGTCGGTTTCCTAGTGCCGGTTTGAAGTGCCTGCCGTTTTCACTGTAAAACCGAGTTGGAGCTGGTACCTCCCCATATATATGTATGGAGTGGAGTTGGCAACTGAAAAGAAACTTTGTGTTCCCTTCAAGCTAGGTGAAGGACGGCTATCACACACACTTATCTCTAAGAACTGAGCATGTGGAGAGACTTTCGTTCATCCAGCACAAAGGGAAAGGGTTGCAGCAGAAACCCTTACTCTGGTTTCTCAGTCGGTTTCCTTGTGCCGGTTTGAAGTGCCTGCCGTTTTCACTGTAAAACCGAGTTGGAGCTTGTACCTCCCCATATATATGTATGGAGTGGAGTTGGCAACTGAAAAGAAACTTTGTGTTCCCTTCAAGCTAGGTGAAGGACGGCTTTCACACACACTTATCTCTCAGAACTGAGCATGTGGAGAGACGTTCGTTCATCCAGCACAAAGGGAACCGGTTGCAGCAGAAACCCTTACTCTGGTTTCTCAGTCGGTTTCCTAGTGCCGGTTTGAAGTGCCTGCCGTTTTCACTGTAAAACCGAGTTGGAGCTTGTACCTCCCCATATATATGTATGGAGTGGAGTTGGCAACTGAAAAGAAACTTTGTGTTCCCTTCAAGCTAGGTGAAGGACGGCTTTCACACACACTTATCTCTCAGAACTGAGCATGTGGAGAGACGTTCGTTCATCCAGCACAAAGGGAACGGGTTGCAGGAGAAACCCTTACTCTGGTTTCTCAGTCGGTTTCCTAGTGCCGGTTTGAAGTGCCTGCCGTTTTCACTGTAAAACCGAGTTGGAGCTGGTACCTCCCCATATATATGTATGGAGTGGAGTTGGCAACTGAAAAGAAACTTTGTGTTCCCTTCAAGCTATGTGAAGGACGGCTTTCACACACACTTATCTCTCAGAACTGAGCATGTGGAGAGACGTTCGTTCATCCAGCACAAAGGGAACGGGTTGCAGGAGAAACCCTTACTCTGGTTTCTCAGTCGGTTTCCTAGTGCCGGTTTGAAGTGCCTGCCGTTTTCACTGTAAAACCGAGTTGGAGCTTGTACCTCCCCATATATATTTATGGAGTGGAGTTGGCAACTGAAAAGAAACTTTGTGTTCCCTTCAAGCTAGGTGAAGGACGGCTTTCACACACACTTATCTCTCAGAAATGAGCATGTGGAGAGACGTTCGTTCATCCAGCACAAAGGGAACGGGTTGCAGCAGAAACCCTTACTCTGGTTTCTCAGTCGGTTTCCTAGTGCCGGTTTGAAGTGCCTGCCGTTTTCACTGTAAAATCGAGTTGGAGCTTGTACCTCCCCATATATATGTATGGAGTGGAGTTGGCAACTGAAAAGAAACTTTGTGTTCCCTTCAAGCTAGGTGAAGGACGGCTTTCACACACACTTATCTCTCAGAACTGAGCATGTGGAGAGACGTTCGTTCATCCAGCACAAAGGGAACGGGTTGCAGGAGAAACCCTTACTCTGGTTTCTCAGTCTGTTTCCTAGTGCCGGTTTGAAGTGCCTACCATTTTCACTGTAAAACCGAGTTGGAGCTGGTACCTCCCCATATATATGTATGGAGTGGAGTTGGCAACTGAAAAGAAACTTTGTGTTCCCTTCAAGCTAGGTGAAGGACGGCTTTCACACACACTTATCTCTCAGAACTGAGCATGTGGAGAGACGTTCGTTCATCCAGCACAAAGGGAACGGGTTGCAGGAGAAACCCTTACTCTGGTTTCTCAGTCGGTTTCCTAGTGCCGGTTTGAAGTGCCTGCCGTTTTCACTGTAAAACCGAGTTGGAGCTTGTACCTCCCCATATATATGTATGGAGTGGAGTTGGCAACTGAAAAGAAACTTTGTGTTCCCTTCAAGCTAGGTGAAGGACGGCTTTCACACACACTTATCTCTCAGAACTGAGCATGTGGAGAGACGTTCGTTCATCCAGCACAAAGGGAACGGGTTGCAGGAGAAACCCTTACTCTGGTTTCTCAGTCGGTTTCCTAGTGCCGGTTTGAAGTGCCTGCCGTTTTCACTGTAAAACCGAGTTGGAGCTTGTACCTCCCCATATATATGTATGGAGTGGAGTTGGCAACTGAAAAGAAACTTTGTGTTCCCTTCAAGCTAGGTGAAGGACGGCTTTCACACACACTTATCTCTCAGAACTGAGCATGTGGAGAGACGTTCGTTCATCCAGCACAAAGGGAACGGGTTGCAGGAGAAACCCTTACTCTGGTTTCTCAGTCGGTTTCCTAGTGCCGGTTTGAAGTGCCTGCCGTTTTCACTGTAAAACCGAGTTGGAGCTTGTACCTCCCCATATATATGTATGGAGTGGAGTTGGCAACTGAAAAGAAACTTTGTGTTCCCTTCAAGCTTGGTGAAGGACGGCTTTCACACACACTTATCTCTCAGAACTGAGCATGTGGAGAGACGTTCGTTCATCCAGCACAAATGGAACGGGTTGCAGGGGAAACCCTTACTCTGGTTTCTCAGTCGGTTTCCTAGTGCCGGTTTGAAGTGCCTGCCGTTTTCACTGTAAAACCGAGTTGGAGCTTGTACCTCCCCATATATATGTATGGAGTGGAGTTGGCAACTGAAAAGAAACTTTGTGTTCCCTTCAAGCTAGGTGAAGGACGGCTTTCACACACACTTATCTCTCAGAACTGAGCATGTGGAGAGACGTTCGTTCATCCAGCACAAAGGGAACGGGTTGCAGGAGAAACCCTTACTCTGGTTTCTCAGTCTGTTTCCTAGTGCCGGTTTGAAGTGCCTGCCATTTTCACTGTAAAACCGAGTTGGAGCTGGTACCTCCCCATATATATGTATGGAGTGGAGTTGGCAACTGAAAAGAAACTTTGTGTTCCCTTCAAGCTAGGTGAAGGACGGCTTTCACACACACTTATCTCTCAGAACTGAGCATGTGGAGAGACGTTCGTTCATCCAGCACAAAGGGAACGGGTTGCAGGAGAAACCCTTACTCTGGTTTCTCAGTCGGTTTCCTAGTGCCGGTTTGAAGTGCCTGCCGTTTTCACTGTAAAACCGAGTTGGAGCTTGTACCTCCCCATATATATGTATGGAGTGGAGTTGGCAACTGAAAAGAAACTTTGTGTTCCCTTCAAGCTAGGTGAAGGACGGCTTTCACACACACTTATCTCTCAGAACTGAGCATGTGGAGAGACGTTCGTTCATCCAGCACAAAGGGAACGGGTTGCAGGAGAAACCCTTACTCTGGTTTCTCAGTCGGTTTCCTAGTGCCGGTTTGAAGTGCCTGCCGTTTTCACTGTAAAACCGAGTTGGAGCTTGTACCTCCCCATATATATGTATGGAGTGGAGTTGGCAACTGAAAAGAAACTTTGTGTTCCCTTCAAGCTAGGTGAAGGACGGCTTTCACACACAATTATCTCTCAGAACTGAGCATGTGGAGAGACGTTCGTTCATCCAGCACAAATGGAACGGGTTGCAGGAGAAACCCTTACTCTGGTTTCTCAGTCGGTTTCCTAGTGCCGGTTTGAAGTGCCTGCCGTTTTCACTGTAAAACCGAGTTGGAGCTTGTACCTCCCCATATATATGTATGGAGTGGAGTTGGCAACTGAAAAGAAACTTTGTGTTCCCTTCAAGCTAGGTGAAGGACGGCTTTCACACACTCTTATCTCTCAGAACTGAGCATGTGGAGAGACGTTCGTTCATCCAGCACAAAGGGAACGGGTTGCAGGAGAAACCCTTACTCTGGTTTCTCAGTCGGTTTCCTAGTGCCGGTTTGAAGTGCCTGCCGTTTTCACTGTAAAACCGAGTTGGAGCTTGTACCTCCCCATATATATGTATGGAGTGGAGTTGGCAACTGAAAAGAAACTTTGTGTTCCCATCAAGCTAGGTGAAGGACGGCTTTCACACACACTTATCTCTCAGAACTGAGCATGTGGAGAGACGTTCGTTCATCCAGCACAAAGGGAACGGGTTGCAGGAGAAACCCTTACTCTGGTTTCTCAGTCGGTTTCCTAGTGCCGGTTAGAAGTGCCTGCCGTTTTCACTGTAAAACCGAGTTGGAGCTTGTACCTCCCCATATATATGTATGGAGTGGAGTTGGCAACTGAAAAGAAACTTTGTGTTCCCTTCAAGCTAGGTGAAGGACGGCTATCACACACACTTATCTCTCAGAACTGAGCATGTGGAGAGACTTTCGTTCATCCAGCACGAAGGGAAAGG
This sequence comes from Vicugna pacos, assembly GCF_048564905.1. Classification (NCBI taxonomy): domain Eukaryota; kingdom Metazoa; phylum Chordata; class Mammalia; order Artiodactyla; family Camelidae; genus Vicugna; species Vicugna pacos. Next base: position 78,161,162 of record NW_027328740.1, on the reverse strand, counting down.
GTTGCAGCAGAAACCCTTACTCTGGTTTCACAGTCGGTTTCCTTGTGCCGGTTTGAAGTGCCTACCGTTTTCACTGTAAAACCGAGTTGGAGCTTGTACCTCCCCATATATATGTATGGAGTGGAGTTGGCAACTGAAAAGAAACTTTGTGTTCCCTTCAAGCTAGGTGAAGGACGGCTTTCACACACACTTATCTCTCAGAACTGAGCATGTGGAGAGACGTTCGTTCATCCAGCACAAATGGAACGGGTTGCAGGAGAAACCCTTACTCTGGTTTCTCAGTCGGTTTCCTAGTGCCGGTTTGAAGTGCCTGCCGTTTTCACTGTAAAACCGAGTTGGAGCTTGTACCTCCCCATATATATGTATGGAGTGGAGTTGGCAACTGAAAAGAAACTTTGTGTTCCCTTCAAGCTAGGTGAAGGACGGCTTTCACACACACTTATCTCTCAGAACTGAGCATGTGGAGAGACGTTCGTTCATCCAGCACAAAGGGAACGGTTTGCAGGAGAACCCCTTACTCTGGTTTCTCAGTCTGTTTCCTAGTGCCGGTTTGAAGTGCCTGCCGTTTTCACTGTAAAACCGAGTTGGAGCTTGTACCTCCCCATATATATGTATGGAGTGGAGTTGGCAACTGAAAAGAAACTTTGTGTTCCCTTCAAGCTAGGTGAAGGACGGCTTTCACACACACTTATCTCTCAGAACTGAGCATGTGGAGAGACGTTCGTTCATCCAGCACAAAGGGAACGGGTTGCAGGAGAAACCCTTACTCTGGTTTCTCAGTCGGTTTCCTAGTGCCGGTTTGAAGTGCCTGCCGTTTTCACTGTAAAACCGAGTTGGAGCTTTTACCTCCCCATATATATGTATGGAGTGGAGTTGGCAACTGAAAAGAAACTTTGTGTTCCCTTCAAGCTAGGTGAAGGACGGCTTTCACACACACTTATCTCTCAGAACTGAGCATGTGGAGAGACGTTCGTTCATCCAGCACAAAGGGAACGTTTTGCAGGAGAAACCCTTACTCTGGTTTCTCAGTCTGTTTCCTAGTGCCGGTTTGAAGTGCCTGCCGTTTTCACTGTAAAACCGAGTTGGAGCTTGTACCTCCCCATATATATGTATGGAGTGGAGTTGGCAACTGAAAAGAAACTTTGTGTTCCCTTCAAGCTAGGTGAAGGAAGGCTTTCACACACACTTTCTCTCAGAACTGAGCATGTGGAGAGACGTTCGTTCATCCAGCACAAAGGGAACGGGTTGCAGGGGAAACCCTTACTCTGGTTTCTCAGTCGATTTCCTAGTGCCGGTTTGAAGTGCCTGCCGTTTTCACTGTAAAACCGAGTTGGAGCTTGTACCTCCCCATATATATGTATGGAGTGGAGTTGGCAACTGAAAAGAAACTTTGTGTTCCCTTCAAGCTAGGTGAAGGACGGCTTTCACACACTCTTATCTCTCAGAATTGAGCATGTGGAGAGACGTTCGTTCATCCAGCACAAAGGGAACGGGTTGCAGGAGAAACCCTTACACTGGTTTCTCAGTCGGTTTCCTAGTGCCGGTTTGAAGTGCCTGCCGTTTTCACTGTAAAACCGAGTTGGAGCTTGTACCTCCCCATATATATGTATGGAGTGGAGTTGGCAACTGAAAAGAAACTTTGTGTTCCCTTCAAGCTAGGTGAAGGACGGCTTTCACACACACTTATCTCTCAGAACTGAGCATGTGGAGAGACGTTCGTTCATCCAGCGCAAAGGGAACGTTTTGCAGGAGAAACCCTTACACTGGTTTCTCAGTCGGTTTCCTTGTGCCGGTTTGAAGTGCCTGCCGTTTTCACTGTAAAACCGAGTTGGAGCTTGTACCTCCCCATATATATGTATGGAGTGGAGTTGGCAACTGAAAAGAAACTTTGTGTTCCCTTCAAGCTAGGTGAAGGACGGCTTTCACACACACTTATCTCTCAGAACTGAGCATGTGGAGAGACGTTCGTTCATCCAGCACAAAGGGAACGGGTTGCAGGAGAAACCCTTACTCTGGTTTCTCAGTCGGTTTCCTAGTGCCGGTTTGAAGTGCCTGCCGTTTTCACTGTAAAACCGAGTTGGAGCTTGTACCTCCCCATATATATGTATGGAGTGGAGTTGGCAACTGAAAAGAAGCTTTGTGTTCCCTTCAAGCTAGGTGAAGGGCGGCTTTCACACACACTTATCTCTCAGAACTGAGCATGTGGAGAGACGTTCGTTCATCCAGCACAAAGGGAACGGTTTGCAGGGGAAACCCTTACTCTGGTTTCTCAGTCGGTTTCCTAGTGCCGGTTTGAAGTGCCTGCCGTTTTCACTGTAAAACCGAGTTGGAGCTTGTACCTCCCCATATATATGTATGGAGTGGAGTTGGCAACTGAAAAGAAACTTTGTGTTCCCTTCAAGCTAGGTGAAGGACGGCTTTCACACACACTTATCTCTCAGAACTGAGCATGTGGAGAGACGTTCGTTCATCCAGCACAAAGGGAACGGGTTGCAGGAGAAACCCTTACTCTGGTTTCTCAGTCGGTTTCCTAGTGCCGGTTTGAAGTGCCTGCCGTTTTCACTGTAAAACCGAGTTGGAGCTTGTACCTCCCCATATATATGTATGGAGTGGAGTTGGCAACTGAAAAGAAACTTTGTGTTCCCTTCAAGCTTGGTGAAGGACGGCTTTCACACACACTTATCTCTCAGAACTGAGCATGTGGAGAGACGTTCGTTCATCCAGCACAAATGGAACGGGTTGCAGGGGAAACCCTTACTCTGGTTTCTCAGTCGGTTTCCTAGTGCCGGTTTGAAGTGCCTGCCGTTTTCACTGTAAAACCGAGTTGGAGCTTGTACCTCCCCATATATATGTATGGAGTGGAGTTGGCAACTGAAAAGAAACTTTGTGTTCCCTTCAAGCTAGGTGAAGGACGGCTTTCACACACACTTATCTCTCAGAACTGAGCATGTGGAGAGACGTTCGTTCATCCAGCACAAAGGGAACGGGTTGCAGGAGAAACCCTTACTCTGGTTTCTCAGTCGGTTTCCTAGTGCCGGTTTGAAGTGCCTGCCGTTTTCACTGTAAAACCGAGTTGAAGCTTGTACCTCCCCATATATATGTATGGAGTGGAGTTGGCAACTGAAAAGAAACTTTGTGTTCCCTTCAAGCTAGGTGAAGGACGGCTTTCACACACACTTATCTCTCAGAACTGAGCATGTGGAGAGACGTTCGTTCATCCAGCACAAAGGGAACGGGTTGCAGGAGAAACCCTTACTCTGGTTTCTCAGTAGGTTTCCTAGTGCCGGTTTGAAGTGCCTGATGTTTTCACTGTAAAACCGAGTTGGAGCTGGTACCTCCCCATATATATGTATGGAGTGGAGTTGGCAACTGAAAAGAAACTTTGTGTTCCCTTCAAGCTAGGTGAAGGACGGCTTTCACACACACTTATCTCTCAGAACTGAGCATGTGGAGAGACGTTCGTTCATCCAGCACAAAGGGAACGTGTTGCAGGAGAAACCCTTACTCTGGTTTCTCAGTCGGTTTCCTAGTGCCGGTTTGAAGTGCCTGCCGTTTTCACTGTAAAACCGAGTTGGAGCTTGTACCTCCCCATATATATGTATGGAGTGGAGTTGGCAACTGAAAAGAAACTTTGTGTTCCCTTCAAGCTAGGTGAAGGACGGCTTTCACACACACTTATCTCTCAGAACTGAGCATGTGGAGAGACGTTCGTTCATCCAGCACAAAGGGAACGGGTTGCAGGAGAAACCCTTACTCTGGTTTCTCAGTCGGTTTCCTAGTGCCGGTTTGAAGTGCCTGCCGTTTTCACTGTAAAACCGAGTTGGAGCTTGTACCTCCCCATATATATGTATGGAGTGGAGTTGGCAACTGAAAAGAAACTTTGTGTTCCCTTCAAGCTAGGTGAAGGACGGCTTTCACACACACTTATCTCTCAGAACTGAGCATGTGGAGAGACTTTCGTTCATCCAGCACAAAGGGAACGGGTTGCAGGAGAAACCCTTACTCTGGTTTCTCAGTCGGTTTCCTAGTGCCGGTTTGAAGTGCCTGCCGTTTTCACTGTAAAACCGAGTTGGAGCTGGTACCTCCCCATATATATGTATGGAGTGGAGTTGGCAACTGAAAAGAAACTTTGTGTTCCCTTCAAGCTAGGTGAAGGACGGCTTTCACACACACTTATCTCTCAGAACTGAGCATGTGGAGAGACGTTCGTTCATCCAGCACAAAGGGAACGGGTTGCAGGAGAAACCCTTACTCTGGTTTCTCAGTCGGTTTCCTAGTGCCGGTTTGAAGTGCCTGCCGTTTTCACTGTAAAACCGAGTTGGAGCTTGTACCTCCCCATATATATTTATGGAGTGGAGTTGGCAACTGAAAAGAAACTTTGTGTTCCCTTCAAGCTAGGTGAAGGACGGCTTTCACACACACTTATCTCTCAGAACTGAGCATGTGGAGAGACGTTCGTTCATCCAGCACAAAGGGAACGGGTTGCAGCAGAAACCCTTACTCTGGTTTCTCAGTCGGTTTCCTAGTGCCGGTTTGAAGTGCCTGCCGTTTTCACTGTAAAACCGAGTTGGAGCTTGTACCTCCCCATATATATGTATGGAGTGGAGTTGGCAACTGAAAAGAAACTTTGTGTTCCCTTCAAGCTAGGTGAAGGACGGCTTTCACACACACTTATCTCTCAAAACTGAGCATGTGGAGAGACGTTCGTTCATCCAGCACAAAGGGAACGGGTTGCAGGAGAAACCCTTACTCTGGTTTCTCAGTCGGTTTCCTAGTGCCGGTTTGAAGTGCCTGCCGTTTTCACTGTAAAACCGAGTTGGAGCTTGTACCTCCCCATATATATGTATGGAGTGGAGTTGGCAACTGAAAAGAAACTTTGTGTTCCCTTCAAGCTAGGTGAAGAACGGCTTTCACACACACTTATCTCTCAGAACTGAGCATGTGGAGAGACGTTCGTTCATCCAGCACAAAGGGAACGGGTTGCAGGAGAAACCCTTACTCTGGTTTCTCAGTCTGTTTCCTAGTGCCGGTTTGAAGTGCCTGCCGTTTTCACTGTAAAACCGAGTTGGAGCTTGTACCTCCCCATATATATGTATGGAGTGGAGTTGGCAACTGAAAAGAAACTTTGTGTTCCCTTCAAGCTAGGTGAAGGACGGCTTTCACACACACTTATCTCTCAGAACTGAGCATGTGGAGAGACGTTCGTTCATCCAGCACAAAGGGAACGGGTTGCAGGAGAAACCCTTACTCTGGTTTCTCAGTCGGTTTCCTAGTGCCGGTTTGAAGTGCCTGCCGTTTTCACTGTAAAACCGAGTTGGAGCTTGTACCTCCCCATATATATGTATGGAGTGGAGTTGGCAACTGAAAAGAAACTTTGTGTTCCCTTCAAGCTAGGTGAAGGACGGCTTTCACACACACTTATCTCTCAGAACTGAGCATGTGGAGAGACGTTCGTTCATCCAGCACAAAGGGAACGGGTTGCAGTAGAAACCCTTACTCTGGTTTCTCAGTTGGTTTCCTAGTGCCGGTTTGAAGTGCCTGCCGTTTTCACTGTAAAACCGAGTTGGAGCTTGTACCTCCCCATATATATGTATGGAGTGGAGTTGGCAACTGAAAAGAAACTTTGTGTTCCCTTCAAGCTAGGTGAAGGACGGCTTTCACACACACTTATCTCTCAGAACTGAGCATGTGGAGAGACGTTCGTTCATCCAGCACAAAGGGAACGTTTTGCAGGAGAAACCCTTACTCTGGTTTCTCAGTCTGTTTCCTAGTGCCGGTTTGAAGTGCCTGCCGTTTTCACTGTAAAACCGAGTTGGAGCTTGTACCTCCCCATATATATGTATGGAGTGGAGTTGGCAACTGAAAAGAATCTTTGTGTTCCCTTCAAGCTAGGTGAAGGACGACTTTCACACGCACTTATCTCTCAGAACTGAGCATGTGGAAAGACGTTCATTCATCCAGCACAAAGGGAACGGGTTGCAGGGGAAACCCTTACTCTGGTTTCTCAGTCGGTTTCCTAGTGCCGGTTTGAAGTGCCTGCCGTTTTCACTGTAAAACCGAGTTGGAGCTTGTACCTCCCCATATATATGTATGGAGTGGAGTTGGCAACTGAAAAGAAACTTTGTGTTCCCTTCAAGCAAGGTGAAGGACGGCTTTCACACACTCTTATCTCTCAGAATTGAGCATGTGGAGAGACGTTCGTTCATCCAGCACAAAGGGAACGGGTTGCAGGAGAAACCCTTACACTGGTTTCTCAGTCGGTTTCCTAGTGCCGGTTTGAAGTGCCTGCCGTTTTCACTGTAAAACCGAGTTGGAGCTTGTACCTCCCCATATATATGTATGGAGTGGAGTTGGCAACTGAAAAGAAACTTTGTGTTCCCTTCAAGCTAGGTGAAGGATGGCTTTCACACACACTTATCTCTCAGAACTGAGCATGTGGAGAGACGTTCGTTCATCCAGCACAAAGGGAACGTTTTGCAGGAGAAACCCTTACTCTGGTTTCTCAGTCGGTTTCCTTGTGCCGGTTTGAAGTGCCTGCCGTTTTCACTGTAAAACCGAGTTGGAGCTTGTACCTCCCCATATATATGTATGGAGTGGAGTTGGCAACTGAAAAGAAACTTTGTGTTCCCTTCAAGCTAGGTGAAGGACGGCTTTCACACACACTTATCTCTCAGAACTGAGCATGTGGAGAGACGTTCGTTCATCCAGCACAAAGGGAACGGTTTGCAGGAGAAACCCTTACTCTGGTTTCTCAGTCGGTTTCCTAGTGCCGGTTTGAAGTGCCTGCCGTTTTCACTGTAAAACCGAGTTGGAGCTTGTACCTCCCCATATATATGTATGGAGTGGAGTTGGCAACTGAAAAGAAACTTTGTGTTCCCTTCAAGCTAGGTGAAGGATGGCTTTCACACACACTTATCTCTCAGAACTGAGCATGTGGAGAGACGTTCGTTCATCCAGCACAAAGGGAACGGGTTGCAGGAGAAACCCTTACTCTGGTTTCTCAGTCTGTTTCCTAGTGCCGGTTTGAAGTGCCTGCCATTTTCACTGTAAACCGAGTTGGAGCTGGTACCTCCCCATATATATGTATGGAGTGGAGTTGGCAACTGAAAAGAAACTTTGTGTTCCCTTCAAGCTAGGTGAAGGACGGCTTTCACACACACTTATCTCTCAGAACTGAGCATGTGGAGAGACGTTCGTTCATCCAGCACAAAGGGAACGGGTTGCAGGAGAAACCCTTACTCTGGTTTCTCAGTCGGTTTCCTAGTGCCGGTTTGAAGTGCCTGCCGTTTTCACTGTAAAACCGAGTTGGAGCTTGTACCTCCCCATATATATGTATGGAGTGGAGTTGGCAACTGAAAAGAAACTTTGTGTTCCCTTCAAGCTAGGTGAAGGACGGCTTTCACACACACTTATCTCTCAGAACTGAGCATGTGGAGAGACGTTCGTTCATCCAGCACAAAGGGAACGTTTTGCAGGAGAAACCCTTACTCTGGTTTCTCAGTCTGTTTCCTAGTGCCGGTTTGAAGTGCCTGCCGTTTTCACTGTAAAACCGAGTTGGAGCTTGTACCTCCCCATATATATGTATGGAGTGGAGTTGGCAACTGAAAAGAAACTTTGTGTTCCCTTCAAGCTAGGTGAAGGACGGCTTTCACACACACTTATCTCTCAGAACTGAGCATGTGGAGAGACGTTCGTTCATCCAGCACAAAGGGAACGGGTTGCAGGAGAAACCCTTACTCTGGTTTCTCAGTCGGTTTCCTAGTGCCGGTTTGAAGTGCCTGCCGTTTTCACTGTAAAACCGAGTTGGAGCTTGTACCTCCCCATATATATGTATGGAGTGGAGTTGGCAACTGAAAAGAAACTTTGTGTTCCCTTCAAGCTAGGTGAAGGACGGCTTTCACACACACTTATCTCTCAGAACTGAGCATGTGGAGAGACTTTCGTTCATCCAGCACAAAGGGAACGGGTTGCAGGAGAAACCCTTACTCTGGTTTCTCAGTCGGTTTCCTAGTGCCGGTTTGAAGTGCCTGCCGTTTTCACTGTAAAACCGAGTTGGAGCTGGTACCTCCCCATATATATGTATGGAGTGGAGTTGGCAACTGAAAAGAAACTTTGTGTTCCCTTCAAGCTAGGTGAAGGACGGCTTTCACACACACTTATCTCTCAGAACTGAGCATGTGGAGAGACGTTCGTTCATCCAGCACAAAGGGAACGGGTTGCAGGAGAAACCCTTACTCTGGTTTCTCAGTCGGTTTCCTAGTGCCGGTTTGAAGTGCCTGCCGTTTTCACTGTAAAACCGAGTTGGAGCTTGTACCTCCCCATATATATTTATGGAGTGGAGTTGGCAACTGAAAAGAAACTTTGTGTTCCCTTCAAGCTAGGTGAAGGACGGCTTTCACACACACTTATCTCTCAGAACTGAGCATGTGGAGAGACGTTCGTTCATCCAGCACAAAGGGAACGGGTTGCAGCAGAAACCCTTACTCTGGTTTCTCAGTCGGTTTCCTAGTGCCGGTTTGAAGTGCCTGCCGTTTTCACTGTAAAACCGAGTTGGAGCTTGTACCTCCCCATATATATGTATGGAGTGGAGTTGGCAACTGAAAAGAAACTTTGTGTTCCCTTCAAGCTAGGTGAAGGACGGCTTTCACACACACTTATCTCTCAAAACTGAGCATGTGGAGAGACGTTCGTTCATCCAGCACAAAGGGAACGGGTTGCAGGAGAAACCCTTACTCTGGTTTCTCAGTCGGTTTCCTAGTGCCGGTTTGAAGTGCCTGCCGTTTTCACTGTAAAACCGAGTTGGAGCTTGTACCTCCCCATATATATGTATGGAGTGGAGTTGGCAACTGAAAAGAAACTTTGTGTTCCCTTCAAGCTAGGTGAAGAACGGCTTTCACACACACTTATCTCTCAGAACTGAGCATGTGGAGAGACGTTCGTTCATCCAGCACAAAGGGAACGGGTTGCAGGAGAAACCCTTACTCTGGTTTCTCAGTCTGTTTCCTAGTGCCGGTTTGAAGTGCCTGCCGTTTTCACTGTAAAACCGAGTTGGAGCTTGTACCTCCCCATATATATGTATGGAGTGGAGTTGGCAACTGAAAAGAAACTTTGTGTTCCCTTCAAGCTAGGTGAAGGACGGCTTTCACACACACTTATCTCTCAGAACTGAGCATGTGGAGAGACGTTCGTTCATCCAGCACAAAGGGAACGGGTTGCAGGAGAAACCCTTACTCTGGTTTCTCAGTCGGTTTCCTAGTGCCGGTTTGAAGTGCCTGCCGTTTTCACTGTAAAACCGAGTTGGAGCTTGTACCTCCCCATATATATGTATGGAGTGGAGTTGGCAACTGAAAAGAAACTTTGTGTTCCCTTCAAGCTAGGTGAAGGACGGCTTTCACACACACTTATCTCTCAGAACTGAGCATGTGGAGAGACGTTCGTTCATCCAGCACAAAGGGAACGGGTTGCAGTAGAAACCCTTACTCTGGTTTCTCAGTTGGTTTCCTAGTGCCGGTTTGAAGTGCCTGCCGTTTTCACTGTAAAACCGAGTTGGAGCTTGTACCTCCCCATATATATGTATGGAGTGGAGTTGGCAACTGAAAAGAAACTTTGTGTTCCCTTCAAGCTAGGTGAAGGACGGCTTTCACACACACTTATCTCTCAGAACTGAGCATGTGGAGAGACGTTCGTTCATCCAGCACAAAGGGAACGTTTTGCAGGAGAAACCCTTACTCTGGTTTCTCAGTCTGTTTCCTAGTGCCGGTTTGAAGTGCCTGCCGTTTTCACTGTAAAACCGAGTTGGAGCTTGTACCTCCCCATATATATGTATGGAGTGGAGTTGGCAACTGAAAAGAATCTTTGTGTTCCCTTCAAGCTAGGTGAAGGACGACTTTCACACACACTTATCTCTCAGAACTGAGCATGTGGAAAGACGTTCATTCATCCAGCACAAAGGGAACGGGTTGCAGGGGAAACCCTTACTCTGGTTTCTCAGTCGGTTTCCTAGTGCCGGTTTGAAGTGCCTGCCGTTTTCACTGTAAAACCGAGTTGGAGCTTGTACCTCCCCATATATATGTATGGAGTGGAGTTGGCAACTGAAAAGAAACTTTGTGTTCCCTTCAAGCAAGGTGAAGGACGGCTTTCACACACTCTTATCTCTCAGAATTGAGCATGTGGAGAGACGTTCGTTCATCCAGCACAAAGGGAACGGGTTGCAGGAGAAACCCTTACTCTGGTTTCTCAGTCGGTTTCCTAGTGCCGGTTTGAAGTGCCTGCCGTTTTCACTGTAAAACCGAGTTGGAGCTTGTACCTCCCCATATATATGTATGGAGTGGAGTTGGCAACTGAAAAGAAACTTTGTGTTCCCTTCAAGCTAGGTGAAGGATGGCTTTCACACACACTTATCTCTCAGAACTGAGCATGTGGAGAGACGTTCGTTCATCCAGCACAAAGGGAACGTTTTGCAGGAGAAACCCTTACTCTGGTTTCTCAGTCGGTTTCCTTGTGCCGGTTTGAAGTGCCTGCCGTTTTCACTGTAAAACCGAGTTGGAGCTTGTACCTCCCCATATATATGTATGGAGTGGAGTTGGCAACTGAAAAGAAACTTTGTGTTCCCTTCAAGCTAGGTGAAGGACGGCTTTCACACACACTTATCTCTCAGAACTGAGCATGTGGAGAGACGTTCGTTCATCCAGCACAAAGGGAACGGTTTGCAGGAGAAACCCTTACTCTGGTTTCTCAGTCGGTTTCCTAGTGCCGGTTTGAAGTGCCTGCCGTTTTCACTGTAAAACCGAGTTGGAGCTTGTACCTCCCCATATATATGTATGGAGTGGAGTTGGCAACTGAAAAGAAACTTTGTGTTCCCTTCAAGCTAGGTGAAGGATGGCTTTCACACACACTTATCTCTCAGAACTGAGCATGTGGAGAGACGTTCGTTCATCCAGCACAAAGGGAACGGGTTGCAGGAGAAACCCTTACTCTGGTTTCTCAGTCTGTTTCCTAGTGCCGGTTTGAAGTGCCTGCCATTTTCACTGTAAACCGAGTTGGAGCTGGTACCTCCCCATATATATGTATGGAGTGGAGTTGGCAACTGAAAAGAAACTTTGTGTTCCCTTCAAGCTAGGTGAAGGACGGCTTTCACACACACTTATCTCTCAGAACTGAGCATGTGGAGAGACGTTCGTTCATCCAGCACAAAGGGAACGGGTTGCAGGAGAAACCCTTACTCTGGTTTCTCAGTCGGTTTCCTAGTGCCGGTTTGAAGTGCCTGCCGTTTTCACTGTAAAACCGAGTTGGAGCTTGTACCTCCCCATATATATGTATGGAGTGGAGTTGGCAACTGAAAAGAAACTTTGTGTTCCCTTCAAGCTAGGTGAAGGACGGCTTTCACACACACTTATCTCTCAGAACTGAGCATGTGGAGAGACGTTCGTTCATCCAGCACAAAGGGAACGTTTTGCAGGAGAAACCCTTACTCTGGTTTCTCAGTCTGTTTCCTAGTGCCGGTTTGAAGTGCCTGCCGTTTTCACTGTAAAACCGAGTTGGAGCTTGTACCTCCCCATATATATGTATGGAGTGGAGTTGGCAACTGAAAAGAAACTTTGTGTTCCCTTCAAGCTAGGTGAAGGACGGCTTTCACACACACTTATCTCTCAGAACTGAGCATGTGGAGAGACGTTCGTTCATCCAGCACAAAGGGAACGGGTTGCAGGAGAAACCCTTACTCTGGTTTCTCAGTCGGTTTCCTAGTGCCGGTTTGAAGTGCCTGCCGTTTTCACTGTAAAACCGAATTGGAGCTTGTACCACCCCATATATATGTATGGAGTGGAGTTGGCAACTGAAAAGAAACTTTGTGTTCCCTTCAAGCTAGGTGAAGGACGGCTTTCACACACACTTATCTCTCAGAACTGAGCATGTGGAGAGACGTTCGTTCATCCAGCACAAAGGGAACGGGTTGCAGGAGAAACCCTTACTCTGGTTTCTCAGTCTGTTTCCTAGTGCCGGTTTGAAGTGCCTGCCGTTTTCACTGTAAAACCGAGTTGGAGCTGGTACCTCCCCATATATATGTATGGAGTGGAGTTGGCAACTGAAAAGAAACTTTGTGTTCCCTTCAAGCTAGGTGAAGGACGGCTATCACACACACTTATCTCTCAGAACTGAGCATGTGGAGAGACTTTCGTTCATCCAGCACAAAGGGAAAGGGTTGCAGCAGAAACCCTTACTCTGGTTTCTCAGTCGGTTTCCTTGTGCCGGTTTGAAGTGCCTGCCGTTTTCACTGTAAAACCGAGTTGGAGCTTGTACCTCCCCATATATATGTATGGAGTGGAGTTGGCAACTGAAAAGAAACTTTGTGTTCCATTCAAGCTAGGTGAAGGACGGCTTTCACACACACTTATCTCTCAGAACTGAGCATGTGGAGAGACGTTCGTTCATCCAGCACAAAGGGAACCGGTTGCAGCAGAAACCCTTACTCTGGTTTCTCAGTCGGTATCCTAGTGCCGGTTTGAAGTGCCTGCCGTTTTCACTGTAAAACCGAGTTGGAGCTTGTACCTCCCCATATATATGTATGGAGTGGAGTTGGCAACTGAAAAGAAACTTTGTGTTCCCTTCAAGCTAGGTGAAGGACGGCTTTCACACACACTTATCTCTCAGAACTGAGCATGTGGAGAGACGTTCGTTCATCCAGCACAAAGGGAACGGGTTGCAGGAGAAACCCTTACTCTGGTTTCTCAGTCGGTTTCCTAGTGCCGGTTTGAAGTGCCTGCCGTTTTCACTGTAAAACCGAGTTGGAGCTGGTACCTCCCCATATATATGTATGGAGTGGAGTTGGCAACTGAAAAGAAACTTTGTGTTCCCTTCAAGCTAGGTGAAGGACGGCTTTCACACACACTTATCTCTCAGAACTGAGCATGTGGAGAGACGTTCGTTCATCCAGCACAAAGGGAACGGGTTGCAGGAGAAACCCTTACTCTGGTTTCTCAGTCGGTTTCCTAGTGCCGGTTTGAAGTGCCTGCCGTTTTCACTGTAAAACCGAGTTGGAACTTGTACCTCCCCATATATATGTATGGAGTGGAGTTGGCAACTGAAAAGAAACTTTGTGTTCCCTTCAAGCTAGGTGAAGGACGGCTTTCACACACACTTATCTCTCAGAACTGAGCATGTGGAGAGACGTTCGTTCATCCAGCACAAAGGGAACGGTTTGCAGGAGAAACCCTTACTCTGGTTTCTCAGTCGGTTTCCTAGTGCCGGTTTGAAGTGCCTGCCGTTTTCACTGTAAAACCGAATTGGAGCTTGTACCACCCCATATATATGTATGGAGTGGAGTTGGCAACTGAAAAGAAACTTTGTGTTCCCTTCAAGCTAGGTGAAGGACGGCTTTCACACACACTTATCTCTCAGAACTGAGCATGTGGAGAGACGTTCGTTCATCCAGCACAAAGGGAACGGGTTGCAGGAGAAACCCTTACTCTGGTTTCTCAGTCTGTTTCCTAGTGCCGGTTTGAAGTGCCTGCCGTTTTCACTGTAAAACCGAGTTGGAGCTGGTACCTCCCCATATATATGTATGGAGTGGAGTTGGCAACTGAAAAGAAACTTTGTGTTCCCTTCAAGCTAGGTGAAGGACGGCTATCACACACACTTATCTCTCAGAACTGAGCATGTGGAGAGACTTTCGTTCATCCAGCACAAAGGGAAAGGGTTGCAGCAGAAACCCTTACTCTGGTTTCTCAGTCGGTTTCCTTGTGCCGGTTTGAAGTGCCTGCCGTTTTCACTGTAAAACCGAGTTGGAGCTTGTACCTCCCCATATATATGTATGGAGTGGAGTTGGCAACTGAAAAGAAACTTTGTGTTCCCTTCAAGCTAGGTGAAGGACGGCTTTCACACACACTTATCTCTCAGAACTGAGCATGTGGAGAGACGTTCGTTCATCCAGCACAAAGGGAACCGGTTGCAGCAGAAATCCTTACTCTGGTTTCTCAGTCGGTATCCTAGTGCCGGTTTGAAGTGCCTGCCGTTTTCACTGTAAAACCGAGTTGGAGCTTGTACCTCCCCATATATATGTATGGAGTGGAGTTGGCAACTGAAAAGAAACTTTGTGTTCCCTTCAAGCTAGGTGAAGGACGGCTTTCACACACACTTATCTCTCAGAACTGAGCATGTGGAGAGACGTTCGTTCATCCAGCACAAAGGGAACGGGTTGCAGGAGAAACCCTTACTCTGGTTTCTCAGTCGGTTTCCTAGTGCCGGTTTGAAGTGCCTGCCGTTTTCACTGTAAAACCGAGTTGGAGCTGGTACCTCCCCATATATATGTATGGAGTGGAGTTGGCAACTGAAAAGAAACTTTGTGTTCCCTTCAAGCTAGGTGAAGGACGGCTTTCACACACACTTATCTCTCAGAACTGAGCATGTGGAGAGACGTTCGTTCATCCAGCACAAAGGGAACGGGTTGCAGGAGAAACCCTTACTCTGGTTTCTCAGTCGGTTTCCTAGTGCCGGTTTGAAGTGCCTGCCGTTTTCACTGTAAAACCGAGTTGGAACTTGTACCTCCCCATATATATTTATGGAGTGGAGTTGGCAACTGAAAAGAAACTTTGTGTTCCCTTCAAGCTAGGTGAAGGACGGCTTTCACACACACTTATCTCTCAGAAATGAGCATGTGGAGAGACGTTCGTTCATCCAGCACAAAGGGAACGGGTTGCAGCAGAAACCCTTACTCTGGTTTCTCAGTCGGTTTCCTAGTGCCGGTTTGAAGTGCCTGCCGTTTTCACTGTAAAATCGAGTTGGAGCTTGTACCTCCCCATATATATGTATGGAGTGGAGTTGGCAACTGAAAAGAAACTTTGTGTTCCCTTCAAGCTAGGTGAAGGACGGCTTTCACACACACTTATCTCTCAGAACTGAGCATGTGGAGAGACGTTCGTTCATCCAGCACAAAGGGAACGGGTTGCAGGAGAAACCCTTACTCTGGTTTCTCAGTCTGTTTCCTAGTGCCGGTTTGAAGTGCCTGCCATTTTCACTGTAAAACCGAGTTGGAGCTGGTACCTCCCCATATATATGTATGGAGTGGAGTTGGCAACTGAAAAGAAACTTTGTGTTCCCTTCAAGCTAGGTGAAGGACGGCTTTCACACACACTTATCTCTCAGAACTGAGCATGTGGAGAGACGTTC
This sequence comes from Vicugna pacos, assembly GCF_048564905.1. Classification (NCBI taxonomy): domain Eukaryota; kingdom Metazoa; phylum Chordata; class Mammalia; order Artiodactyla; family Camelidae; genus Vicugna; species Vicugna pacos. Next base: position 78,146,000 of record NW_027328740.1, on the reverse strand, counting down.
GTTCATCCAGCACAAAGGGAACGGGTTGCAGGAGAAACCCTTACTCTGGTTTCTCAGTCGGTTTCCTAGTGCCGGTTTGAAGTGCCTGCCGTTTTCACTGTAAAACCGAGTTGGAGCTTGTACCTCCCCATATATATGTATGGAGTGGAGTTGGCAACTGAAAAGAAACTTTGTGTTCCCTTCAAGCTAGGTGAAGGACGGCTTTCACACACACTTATCTCTCAGAACTGAGCATGTGGAGAGACGTTCGTTCATCCAGCACAAAGGGAACGGGTTGCAGGAGAAACCCTTACTCTGGTTTCTCAGTCGGTTTCCTAGTGCCGGTTTGAAGTGCCTGCCGTTTTCACTGTAAAACCGAGTTTGAGCTTGTACCTCCCCATATATATGTATGGAGTGGAGTTGGCAACTGAAAAGAAACTTTGTGTTCCCTTCAAGCTAGGTGAAGGACGGCTTTCACACACACTTATCTCTCAGAACTGAGCATGTGGAGAGACGTTCGTTCATCCAGCACAAATGGAACGGGTTGCAGGAGAAACCCTTACTCTGGTTTCTCAGTCGGTTTCCTAGTGCCGGTTTGAAGTGCCTGCCGTTTTCACTGTAAAACCGAGTTGGATCTTGTACCTCCCCATATATATGTATGGAGTGGAGTTGGCAACTGAAAAGAAACTTTGTGTTCCCTTCAAGCTAGGTGAAGGACGGCTTTCACACACTCTTATCTCTCAGAACTGAGCATGTGGAGAGACGTTCGTTCATCCAGCACAAAGGGAACGGGTTGCAGGAGAAACCCTTACTCTGGTTTCTCAGTCGGTTTCCTAGTGCCGGTTTGAAGTGCCTGCCGTTTTCACTGTAAAACCGAGTTGGAGCTTGTACCTCCCCATATATATGTATGGAGTGGAGTTGGCAACTGAAAAGAAACTTTGTGTTCCCATCAAGCTATGTGAAGGACGGCTTTCACACACACTTATCTCTCAGAACTGAGCATGTGGAGAGACGTTCGTTCATCCAGCACAAAGGGAACGGGTTGCAGGAGAAACCCTTACTCTGGTTTCTCAGTCGGTTTCCTAGTGCCGGTTTGAAGTGCCTGCCGTTTTCACTGTAAAACCGAGTTGGAGCTTGTACCTCCCCATATATATGTATGGAGTGGAGTTGGCAACTGAAAAGAAACTTTGTGTTCCCTTCAAGCTAGGTGAAGGACGGCTTTCACACACACTTATCTCTCAGAACTGAGCATGTGGAGAGACGTTCGTTCATCCAGCACAAAGGGAACGGTTTGCAGGAGAACCCCTTACTCTGGTTTCTCAGTCTGTTTCCTAGTGCCGGTTTGAAGTGCCTGCCGTTTTCACTGTAAAACCGAGTTGGAGCTTGTACCTCCCCATATATATGTATGGAGTGGAGTTGGCAACTGAAAAGAAACTTTGTGTTCCCTTCAAGCTAGGTGAAGGACGGCTTTCACACACACTTATCTCTCAGAACTGAGCATGTGGAGAGACGTTCGTTCATCCAGCACAAAGGGAACGGGTTGCAGGAGAAACCCTTACTCTGGTTTCTCAGTCGGTTTCCTAGTGCCGGTTTGAAGCGCCTGCCGTTTTCACTGTAAAACCGAGTTGGAGCTTGTACCTCCCCATATATATGTATGGAGTGGAGTTGGCAACTGAAAAGAAACTTTGTGTTCCCTTCAAGCTAGGTGAAGGACGGCTTTCACACACACTTATCTCTCAGAACTGAGCATGTGGAGAGACGTTCGTTCATCCAGCACAAAGGGAACGGGTTGCAGGAGAAACCCTTACTCTGGTTTCTCAGTCGGTTTCCTAGTGCCGGTTTGAAGTGCCTGCCGTTTTCACTGTAAAACCGAGTTGGAGCTTGTACCTCCCCATATATATGTATGGAGTGGAGTTGGCAACTGAAAAGAAGCTTTGTGTTCCCTTCAAGCTAGGTGAAGGGCGGCTTTCACACACACTTATCTCTCAGAACTGAGCATGTGGAGAGACGTTCGTTCATCCAGCACAAAGGGAACGGTTTGCAGGGGAAACCCTTACTCTGGTTTCTCAGTCGGTTTCCTAGTGCCGGTTTGAAGTGCCTGCCGTTTTCACTGTAAAACCGAGTTGGAGCTTGTACCTCCCCATATATATGTATGGAGTGGAGTTGGCAACTGAAAAGAAACTTTGTGTTCCCTTCAAGCTAGGTGAAGGACGGCTTTCACACACACTTATCTCTCAGAACTGAGCATGTGGAGAGACGTTCGTTCATCCAGCACAAAGGGAACGGGTTGCAGGAGAAACCCTTACTCTGGTTTCTCAGTCGGTTTCCTAGTGCCGGTTTGAAGTGCCTGCCGTTTTCACTGTAAAACCGAGTTGGAGCTTGTACCTCCCCATATATATGTATGGAGTGGAGTTGGCAACTGAAAAGAAACTTTGTGTTCCCTTCAAGCTTGGTGAAGGACGGCTTTCACACACACTTATCTCTCAGAACTGAGCATGTGGAGAGACGTTCGTTCATCCAGCACAAAGGGAACGGGTTGCAGGGGAAACCCTTACTCTGGTTTCTCAGTCGGTTTCCTAGTGCCGGTTTGAAGTGCCTGCCGTTTTCACTGTAAAACCGAGTTGGAGCTGGTACCTCCCCATATATATGTATGGAGTGGAGTTGGCAACTGAAAAGAAACTTTGTGTTCCCTTCAAGCTAGGTGAAGGACGGCTTTCACACACACTTATCTCTCAGAACTGAGCATGTGGAGAGACGTTCGTTCATCCAGCACAAAGGGAACGGGTTGCAGGAGAAACCCTTACTCTGGTTTCTCAGTCGGTTTCCTAGTGCCGGTTTGAAGTGCCTGCCGTTTTCACTGTAAAACCGAGTTGAAGCTTGTACCTCCCCATATATATGTATGGAGTGGAGTTGGCAACTGAAAAGAAACTTTGTGTTCCCTTCAAGCTAGGTGAAGGACGGCTTTCACACACACTTATCTCTCAGAACTGAGCATGTGGAGAGACGTTCGTTCATCCAGCACAAAGGGAACGGGTTGCAGGAGAAACCCTTACTCTGGTTTCTCAGTAGGTTTCCTAGTGCCGGTTTGAAGTGCCTGATGTTTTCACTGTAAAACCGAGTTGGAGCTGGTACCTCCCCATATATATGTATGGAGTGGAGTTGGCAACTGAAAAGAAACTTTGTGTTCCCTTCAAGCTAGGTGAAGGACGGCTTTCACACACACTTATCTCTCAGAACTGAGCATGTGGAGAGACGTTCGTTCATCCAGCACAAAGGGAACGTGTTGCAGGAGAAACCCTTACTCTGGTTTCTCAGTCGGTTTCCTAGTGCCGGTTTGAAGTGCCTGCCGTTTTCACTGTAAAACCGAGTTGGAGCTTGTACCTCCCCATATATATGTATGGAGTGGAGTTGGCAACTGAAAAGAAACTTTGTGTTCCCTTCAAGCTAGGTGAAGGACGGCTTTCACACACACTTATCTCTCAGAACTGAGCATGTGGAGAGACGTTCGTTCATCCAGCACAAAGGGAACGGGTTGCAGCAGAAACCCTTACTCTGGTTTCTCAGTCGGTTTCCTAGTGCCGGTTTGAAGTGCCTGCCGTTTTCACTGTAAAACCGAGTTGGAGCTTGTACCTCCCCATATATATGTATGGAGTGGAGTTGGCAACTGAAAAGAAACTTTGTGTTCCCTTCAAGCTAGGTGAAGGACGGCTTTCACACACACTTATCTCTCAAAACTGAGCATGTGGAGAGACGTTCGTTCATCCAGCACAAAGGGAACGGGTTGCAGGAGAAACCCTTACTCTGGTTTCTCAGTCGGTTTCCTAGTGCCGGTTTGAAGTGCCTGCCGTTTTCACTGTAAAACCGAGTTGGAGCTTGTACCTCCCCATATATATGTATGGAGTGGAGTTGGCAACTGAAAAGAAACTTTGTGTTCCCTTCAAGCTAGGTGAAGAACGGCTTTCACACACACTTATCTCTCAGAACTGAGCATGTGGAGAGACGTTCGTTCATCCAGCACAAAGGGAACGGGTTGCAGGAGAAACCCTTACTCTGGTTTCTCAGTCTGTTTCCTAGTGCCGGTTTGAAGTGCCTGCCGTTTTCACTGTAAAACCGAGTTGGAGCTTGTACCTCCCCATATATATGTATGGAGTGGAGTTGGCAACTGAAAAGAAACTTTGTGTTCCCTTCAAGCTAGGTGAAGGACGGCTTTCACACACACTTATCTCTCAGAACTGAGCATGTGGAGAGACGTTCGTTCATCCAGCACAAAGGGAACGGGTTGCAGGAGAAACCCTTACTCTGGTTTCTCAGTCGGTTTCCTAGTGCCGGTTTGAAGTGCCTGCCGTTTTCACTGTAAAACCGAGTTGGAGCTTGTACCTCCCCATATATATGTATGGAGTGGAGTTGGCAACTGAAAAGAAACTTTGTGTTCCCTTCAAGCTAGGTGAAGGACGGCTTTCACACACACTTATCTCTCAGAACTGAGCATGTGGAGAGACGTTCGTTCATCCAGCACAAAGGGAACGGGTTGCAGTAGAAACCCTTACTCTGGTTTCTCAGTTGGTTTCCTAGTGCCGGTTTGAAGTGCCTGCCGTTTTCACTGTAAAACCGAGTTGGAGCTTGTACCTCCCCATATATATGTATGGAGTGGAGTTGGCAACTGAAAAGAAACTTTGTGTTCCCTTCAAGCTAGGTGAAGGACGGCTTTCACACACACTTATCTCTCAGAACTGAGCATGTGGAGAGACGTTCGTTCATCCAGCACAAAGGGAACGTTTTGCAGGAGAAACCCTTACTCTGGTTTCTCAGTCTGTTTCCTAGTGCCGGTTTGAAGTGCCTGCCGTTTTCACTGTAAAACCGAGTTGGAGCTTGTACCTCCCCATATATATGTATGGAGTGGAGTTGGCAACTGAAAAGAATCTTTGTGTTCCCTTCAAGCTAGGTGAAGGACGACTTTCACACACACTTATCTCTCAGAACTGAGCATGTGGAAAGACGTTCATTCATCCAGCACAAAGGGAACGGGTTGCAGGGGAAACCCTTACTCTGGTTTCTCAGTCGGTTTCCTAGTGCCGGTTTGAAGTGCCTGCCGTTTTCACTGTAAAACCGAGTTGGAGCTTGTACCTCCCCATATATATGTATGGAGTGGAGTTGGCAACTGAAAAGAAACTTTGTGTTCCCTTCAAGCAAGGTGAAGGACGGCTTTCACACACTCTTATCTCTCAGAATTGAGCATGTGGAGAGACGTTCGTTCATCCAGCACAAAGGGAACGGGTTGCAGGAGAAACCCTTACTCTGGTTTCTCAGTCGGTTTCCTAGTGCCGGTTTGAAGTGCCTGCCGTTTTCACTGTAAAACCGAGTTGGAGCTTGTACCTCCCCATATATATGTATGGAGTGGAGTTGGCAACTGAAAAGAAACTTTGTGTTCCCTTCAAGCTAGGTGAAGGACGGCTTTCACACACACTTATCTCTCAGAACTGAGCATGTGGAGAGACGTTCGTTCATCCAGCGCAAAGGGAACGTTTTGCAGGAGAAACCCTTACTCTGGTTTCTCAGTCGGTTTCCTTGTGCCGGTTTGAAGTGCCTGCCGTTTTCACTGTAAAACCGAGTTGGAGCTTGTACCTCCCCATATATATGTATGGAGTGGAGTTGGCAACTTAAAAGAAACTTTGTGTTCCCTTCAAGCTAGGTGAAGGACGGCTTTCACACACACTTATCTCTCAGAACTGAGCATGTGGAGAGACGTTCGTTCATCCAGCACAAAGGGAACGGGTTGCAGGGGAAACCCTTACTCTGGTTTCTCAGTCGGTTTCCTAGTGCCGGTTTGAAGTGCCTGCCGTTTTCACTGTAAAATCGAGTTGGAGCTTGTACCTCCCCATATATATGTATGGAGTGGAGTTGGCAACTGAAAAGAAACTTTGTGTTCCCTTCAAGCTAGGTGAAGGGCGGCTTTCATACACACTTATCTCTCAGAACTGAGCATGTGGAGAGACGTTCGTTCATCCAGCACAAAGGGAACGGTTTGCAGGGGAAACCCTTACTCTGGTTTCTCAGTCGCTTTCCTAGTGCCGGTTTGAAGTGCCTGCCGTTTTCACTGTAAAACCGAGTTGGAGCTTGTACCTCCCCATATATATGTATGGAGTGGAGTTGGCAACTGAAAAGAAACTTTGTGTTCCCTTCAAGCTAGGTGAAGGACGGCTTTCACACACACTTATCTCTCAGAACTGAGCATGTGGAGAGACGTTCGTTCATTCAGCACAAAGGGAACGGGTTGCAGGAGAAACCCTTACTCTGGTTTCTCAGTCTGTTTCCTAGTGCCGGTTTGAAGTGCCTGCCGTTTTCACTGTAAAACCGAGTTGGAGCTTGTACCTCCCCATATAAATGTATGGAGTGGAGTTGGCAACTGAAAAGAAACTTTGTGTTCCCTTCAAGCTTGGTGAAGGACGGCTTTCACACACACTTATCTCTCAGAACTGAGCATGTGGAGAGACGTTCGTTCATCCAGCACAAAGGGAACGGGTTGCAGGGGAAACCCTTACTCTGGTTTCTCAGTCGGTTTCCTAGTGCCGGTTTGAAGTGCCTGCCGTTTTCACTGTAAAACCGAGTTGGAGCTTGTACCTCCCCATATATATGTATGGAGTGGAGTTGGCAACTGAAAAGAAACTTTGTGTTCCCTTCAAGCTAGGTGAAGGACGGCTTTCACACACACTTATCTCTCAGAACTGAGCATGTGGAGAGACGTTCGTTCATTCAGCACAAAGATAACGGGTTGCAGGAGAAACCCTTACTCTGGTTTCTCAGTCTGTTTCCTAGTGCCGGTTTGAAGTGCCTGCCGTTTTCACTGTAAAACCGAGTTGGAGCTTGTACCTCCCCATATAAATGTATGGAGTGGAGTTGGCAACTGAAAAGAAACTTTGTGTTCCCTTCAAGCTTGGTGAAGGACGGCTTTCACACACACTTATCTCTCAGAACTGAGCATGTGGAGAGACGTTCGTTCATCCAGCACAAAGGGAACGGGTTGCAGGGGAAACCCTTACTCTGGTTTCTCAGTCGGTTTCCTAGTGCCGGTTTGAAGTGCCTGCCGTTTTCACTGTAAAACCGAGTTGGAGCTTGTACCTCCCCATATATATGTATGGAGTGGAGTTGGCAACTGAAAAGAAACTTTGTGTTCCCTTCAAGCTAGGTGAAGGACGGCTTTCACACACACTTATCTCTCAGAACTGAGCATGTGGAGAGACGTTCGTTCATCCAGCACAAAGGGAACGGGTTGCAGGAGAAACCCTTACTCTGGTTTCTCAGTCGGTTTCCTAGTGCCGGTTTGAAGTGCCTGCCGTTTTCACTGTAAAACCGAGTTGGAGCTTGTACCTCCCCATATATATGTATGGAGTGGAGTTGGCAACTGAAAAGAAACTTTGTGTTCCCTTCAAGCTAGGTGAAGGACGGCTTTCACACACACTTATCTCTCAGAACTGAGCATGTGGAGAGACGTTCGTTCATCCAGCACAAAGGGAACGGTTTGCAGGGGAAACCCTTACTCTGGTTTCTCAGTCGCTTTCCTAGTGCCGGTTTGAAGTGCCTGCCGTTTTCACTGTAAAACCGAGTTGGAGCTTGTACCTCCCCATATATATGTATGGAGTGGAGTTGGCAACTGAAAAGAAACTTTGTGTTCCCTTCAAGCTAGGTGAAGGACGGCTTTCACACACACTTATCTCTCAGAACTGAGCATGTGGAGAGACGTTCGTTCATTCAGCACAAAGGGAACGGGTTGCAGGAGAAACCCTTACTCTGGTTTCTCAGTCTGTTTCCTAGTGCCGGTTTGAAGTGCCTGCCGTTTTCACTGTAAAACCGAGTTGGAGCTTGTACCTCCCCATATAAATGTATGGAGTGGAGTTGGCAACTGAAAAGAAACTTTGTGTTCCCTTCAAGCTTGGTGAAGGACGGCTTTCACACACACTTATCTCTCAGAACTGAGCATGTGGAGAGACGTTCGTTCATCCAGCACAAAGGGAACGGGTTGCAGGGGAAACCCTTACTCTGGTTTCTCAGTCGGTTTCCTAGTGCCGGTTTGAAGTGCCTGCCGTTTTCACTGTAAAACCGAGTTGGAGCTTGTACCTCCCCATATATATGTATGGAGTGGAGTTGGCAACTGAAAAGAAACTTTGTGTTCCCTTCAAGCTAGGTGAAGGACGGCTTTCACACACACTTATCTCTCAGAACTGAGCATGTGGAGAGACGTTCGTTCATCCAGCACAAAGGGAACGGGTTGCAGGAGAAACCCTTACTCTGGTTTCTCAGTCGGTTTCCTAGTGCCGGTTTGAAGTGCCTGCCGTTTTCACTGTAAAACCGAGTTGGAGCTTGTACCTCCCCATATATATGTATGGAGTGGAGTTGGCAACTGAAAAGAAACTTTGTGTTCCCTTCAAGCTAGGTGAAGGACGGCTTTCACACACACTTATCTCTCAGAACTGAGCATGTGGAGAGACGTTCGTTCATCCAGCACAAAGGGAACGGGTTGCAGGAGAAACCCTTACTCTGGTTTCTCAGTCGGTTTCCTAGTGCCGGTTTGAACTGCCTGATGTTTTCACTGTAAAACCGAGTTGGAGCTGGTACCTCCCCATATATATGTATGGAGTGGAGTTGGCAACTGAAAAGAAACTTTGTGTTCCCTTCAAGCTAGGTGAAGGACGGCTTTCACACACACTTATCTCTCAGAACTGAGCATGTGGAGAGACGTTCGTTCATCCAGCACAAAGGGAACGGGTTGCAGGAGAATCCCTTACTCTGGTTTCTCAGTCGGTTTCCTAGTGCCGGTTTGAAGTGCCTGCCGTTTTCACTGTAAAACCGAGTTGGAGCTTGTACCTCCCCATGTATATGTATGGAGTGGAGTTGGCAACTGAAAAGAAACTTTGTGTTCCCTTCAAGCTAGGTGAAGGACGGCTTTCACACACAATTATCTCTCAGAACTGAGCATGTGGAGAGACGTTCGTTCATCCAGCACAAAGGGAACGGGTTGCAGGGGAAACCCTTACTCTGGTTTCTCAGTCGGTTTCCTAGTGCCGGTTTGAAATGCCTGCAGTTTTCACTGTAAAACCGAGTTGGAGCTTGTACCTCCCCATATATATGTATGGAGTGGAGTTGGCAACTGAAAAGAAACTTTGTGTTCCCTTCAAGCTAGGTGAAGGACGGCTTTCACACACACTTTTCTCTCAGAACTGAGCATGTGGAGAGACGTTCGTTCATCCAGCACAAAGGGAACGGGTTGCAGGAGAAACCCTTACTCTGGTTTCTCAGTCGGTTTCCTAGTGCCGGTTTGAAGTGCCTGCCGTTTTCACTGTAAAACCGAGTTGGAGCTGGTACCTCCCCATATATATGTATGGAGTGGAGTTGGCAACTGAAAAGAAACTTTGTGTTCCCTTCAAGCTAGGTGAAGGACGGCTTTCACACACACTTATCTCTCAGAACTGAGCATGTGGAGAGACGTTCGTTCATCCAGCACAAAGGGAACGGGTTGCAGGAGAAACCCTTACTCTGGTTTCTCAGTCGGTTTCCTAGTGCCGGTTTGAAGTGCCTGACGTTTTCACTGTAAAACAGAGTTGGAGCTGGTACCTCCCCATAAATATGTATGGAGTGGAGTTGGCAACTGAAAAGAAACTTTGTGTTCCCTTCAAGCTAGGTGAAGGACGGCTTTCACACACACTTATCTCTCAGAACTGAGCATGTGGAGAGACGTTCGTTCATCCAGCACAAAGGGAACGGGTTGCAGGAGAAACCCTTACTCTGGTTTCTCAGTCGGTTTCCTAGTGCCGGTTTGAAGTGCCTGCCGTTTTCACTGTAAAACCGAGTTGGAGCTGGTACCTCCCCATATATATGTATGGAGTGGAGTTGGCAACTGAAAAGAAACTTTGTGTTCCCTTCAAGCTAGGTGAAGGACGGCTTTCACACACACTTATCTCTCAGAACTGAGCATGTGGAGAGACTTTCGTTCATCCAGCACAAAGGGAAAGGGTTGCAGCAGAAACCCTTACTCTGGTTTCTCATCGGTTTCCTTGAGCCGGTTTGAAGTGCCTGCCGTTTTCACTGTAAAACCGAGTTGGAGCTGGTACCTCCCCATATATATGTATGGAGTGGAGTTGGCAACTGAAAAGAAACTTTGTGTTCCCTTCAAGCTAGGTGAAGGACGGCTTTCACACACACTTATCTCTCAGAACTGAGCATATGGAGAGACGTTCGTTCATCCAGCACAAAGGGAACGGGTTGCAGGAGAAACCCTTACTCTGGTTTCTCAGTCGGTTCCCTAGTGCCGGTTTGAAGTGCCTGCCGTTTTCACTGTAAAACCGAGTTGGAGCTTGTACCTCCCCATATATATGTATGGAGTGGAGTTGGCAACTGAAAAGAAACTTTGTGTTCCCTTCAAGCTAGTTGAAGGACGGCTTTCACACACACTTATCTCTCAGAACTGAGCATGTGGAGAGACGTTCGTTCATCCAGCACAAAGGGAACGGGTTGCAGGAGAAACCCATACTCTGGTTTCTCAGTCGGTTTCCTAGTGCCGGTTTGAAGTGCCTGATGTTTTCACTGTAAAACCGAGTTGGAGCTTGTACCTCCCCATATATATGTATGGAGTGGAGTTGGCAACTGAAAAGAAACTTTGTGTTCCCTTCAAGCTAGGTGAAGGACGGCTTTCACACACACTTATCTCTCAGAACTGAGCATGTGGAGAGACGTTCGTTCATCCTGCACAAAGGGAACGGGTTGCAGGAGAAACCCTTACTCTGGTTTCTCAGTCGGTTTCCTAGTGCCGGTTTGAAGTGCCTGCCGTTTTCACTGTAAAACCGAGTTGGAGCTGGTACCTCCCCATATATATGTATGGAGTGGAGTTGGCAACTGAAAAGAAACTTTGTGTTCCCTTCAAGCTAGGTGAAGGACGGCTTTCACACACACTTATCTCTCAGAACTGAGCATGTGGAGAGACGTTCGTTCATCCAGCACAAAGGGAACGGGTTGCAGGAGAAACCCTTACTCTGGTTTCTCAGTCTGTTTCCTAGTGCCGGTTTGAAGTGCCTGCCATTTTCACTGTAAAACCGAGTTGGAGCTGGTACCTCCCCATATATATGTATGGAGTGGAGTTGGCAACTGAAAAGAAACTTTGTGTTCCCTTCAAGCTAGGTGAAGGACGGCTTTCACACACACTTATCTCTCAGAACTGAGCATGTGGAGAGACGTTCGTTCATCCAGCACAAAGGGAACGGGTTGCAGGAGAAACCCTTACTCTGGTTTCTCAGTCGGTTTCCTAGTGCCGGTTTGAAGTGCCTGCCGTTTTCACTGTAAAACCGAGTTGGAGCTTGTACCTCCCCATATATATGTATGGAGTGGAGTTGGCAACTGAAAAGAAACTTTGTGTTCCCTTCAAGCTAGGTGAAGGACGGCTTTCACACACACTTATCTCTCAGAACTGAGCATGTGGAGAGAAGTTCGTTCATCCAGCACAAAGGGAACATTTTGCAGGAGAAACCCTTACTCTGGTTTCTCAGTCTGTTTTCTAGTGCCGGTTTGAAGTGCCTGCCGTTTTCACTGTAAAACCGAGTTGGAGCTTGTACCTCCCCATATATATGTATGGAGTCGATTTGGCAACTGAAAAGAAACTTTGTGTTCCCTTCAAGCTGGGTGAAGGACGGCTTTCACACACTCTTATCTCTCAGAACTGAGCATGTGGAGAGACGTTCGTTCATCCAGCACAAAGGGAACGGGTTGCAGGAGAAACCCTTACTCTGGTTTCTCAGTCGGTTTCCTAGTGCCGGTTTGAAGTGCCTGCCGTTTTCACTGTAAAACCGAGTTGGAGCTTGTACCTCCCCATATATATGTATGGAGTGGAGTTGGCAACTGAAAAGAAACTTTGTGTTCCCTTCAAGCTAGGTGAAGGACGGCTTTCACACACACTTATCTCTCAGAACTGAGCATGTGGAGAGACGTTCGTTCATCCAGCACAAAGGGAACGGGTTGCAGGAGAAACCCTTACTCTGGATTCTCAGTCGGTTTCCTAGTGCCGGTTTGAAGTGCCTGCCGTTTTCACTGTAAAACCGAGTTGGAGCTTGTACCTCCCCATATATATGTATGGAGTGGATTTGGCAACTGAAAAGAAACTTTGTGTTCCCTTCAAGCTAGGTGAAGGACGGCTTTCACACACACTTATCTCTCAGAACTGAGCATGTGGAGAGACGTTCGTTCATCCAGCACAAAGGGAACGGGTTGCAGGAGAAACCCTTACTCTGGTTTCTCAGTCGGTTTCCTAGTGCCGGTTTGAAGTGCCTGCCGTTTTCACTGTAAAACCGAGTTGGAGCTGGTACCTCCCCATATATATGTATGGAGTGGAGTTGGCAACTGAAAAGAAACTTTGTGTTCCCTTCAAGCTAGGTGAAGGACGGCTTTCACACACACTTATCTCTCAGAACTGAGCATGTGGAGAGACGTTCGTTCATCCAGCACAAAGGGAACGGGTTGCAGGAGAAACCCTTACTCTGGTTTCTCAGTCGGTTTCCTAGTGCCGGTTTGAAGTGCCTGCCGTTTTCACTGTAAAACCGAGTTGGAGCTTGTACCTCCCCATATATATTTATGGAGTGGAGTTGGCAACTGAAAAGAAACTTTGTGTTCCCTTCAAGCTAGGTGAAGGACGGCTTTCACACACACTTTTCTCTCAGAACTGAGCATGTGGAGAGACGTTCGTTCATCCAGCACAAAGGGAACGGGTTGCAGGGGAAACCCTTACTCTGGTTTCTCAGTCGGTTTCCTAGTGCCGGTTTGAAGTGCCTGCCGTTTTCACTGTAAAACCGAGTTGGAGCTTGTACCTCCACATATATATGTATGGAGTGGAGTTGGCAACTGAAAAGAAACTTTGTGTTCCCTTCAAGCTAGGTGAAGGACGCCTTTCACACACACTTATCTCTCAGAACTGAGCATGTGGAGAGACGTTCGTTCATCCAGCACAAAGGGAACGGGTTGCAGGAGAAACCCTTACTCTGGTTTCTCAGTCGGTTTCCTAGTGCCGGTTTGAAGTGCCTGCCGTTTTCACTGTAAAACCGAGTTGGAGCTTGTACCTCCCCATATATATGTATGGAGTGGATTTGGCAACTGAAAAGAAACTTTGTGTTCCCTTCAAGCTAGGTGAAGGACGGCTTTCACACACACTTATCTCTCAGAACTGAGCATGTGGAGAGACGTTCGTTCATCCAGCACAAAGGGAACGGGTTGCAGGAGAAACCCTTACTCTGGTTTCTCAGTCGGTTTCCTAGTGCCGGTTTGAAGTGCCTGCCGTTTTCACTGTAAAACCGAGTTGGAGCTGGTACCTCCCCATATATATGTATGGAGTGGAGTTGGCAACTGAAAAGAAACTTTGTGTTCCCTTCAAGCTAGGTGAAGGACGGCTTTCACACACACTTATCTCTCAGAACTGAGCATGTGGAGAGACGTTCGTTCATCCAGCACAAAGGGAACGGGTTGCAGGAGAAACCCTTACTCTGGTTTCTCAGTCGGTTTCCTAGTGCCGGTTTGAAGTGCCTGCCGTTTTCACTGTATAACCGAGTTGGAGCTTGTACCTCCCCATATATATGTATGGAGTGGAGTTGGCAACTGAAAAGAAACTTTGTGTTCCCTTCAAGCTAGGTGAAGGATGGCTTTCACACACACTTATCTCTCAGAACTGAGCATGTGGAGAGACGTTCGTTCATCCTGCACAAAGGGAACGGGTTGCAGGAGAAACCCTTACTCTGGTTTCTCAGTCTGTTTCCTAGTGCCGGTTTGAAGTGCCTGCCGTTTTCACTGTAAAACCGAGTTGGAGCTTGTACCTCCCCATATATATGTATGGAGTGGAGTTGGCAACTGAAAAGAAACTTTGTGTTCCCTTCAAGCTAGGTGAAGGACGGCTTTCACACACACTTATCTCTCAGAACTGAGCATGTGGAGAGACGTTCGTTCATCCAGCACAAAGGGAACGGGTTGCAGGAGAAACCCTTACTCTGGTTTCTCAGTCTGTTTCCTAGTGCCGGTTTGAAGTGCCTGCCATTTTCACTGTAAAACCGAGTTGGAGCTGGTACCTCCCCATATATATGTATGGAGTGGAGTTGGCAACTGAAAAGAAACTTTGTGTTCCCTTCAAGCTAGGTGAAGGACGGCTTTCACACACACTTATCTCTCAGAACTGAGCATGTGGAGAGACGTTCGTTCATCCAGCACAAAGGGAACGGGTTGCAGGAGAAACCCTTACTCTGGTTTCTCAGTCGGTTTCCTAGTGCCGGTTTGAAGTGCCTGCCGTTTTCACTGTAAAACCGAGTTGGAGCTTGTACCTCCCCATATATATGTATGGAGTGGAGTTGGCAACTGAAAAGAAACTTTGTGTTCCCTTCAAGCTAGGTGAAGGACGGCTTTCACACACACTTATCTCTCAGAACTGAGCATGTGGAGAGACGTTCGTTCATCCAGCACAAAGGGAACGGGTTGCAGGAGAAACCCTTACTCTGGATTCTCAGTCGGTTTCCTAGTGCCGGTTTGAAGTGCCTGCCGTTTTCACTGTAAAACCGAGTTGGAGCTTGTACCTCCCCATATATATGTATGGAGTGGATTTGGCAACTGAAAAGAAACTTTGTGTTCCCTTCAAGCTAGGTGAAGGACGGCTTTCACACACACTTATCTCTCAGAACTGAGCATGTGGAGAGACGTTCGTTCATCCAGCACAAAGGGAACGGGTTGCAGGAGAAACCCTTACTCTGGTTTCTCAGTCGGTTTCCTAGTGCCGGTTTGAAGTGCCTGCCGTTTTCACTGTAAAACCGAGTTGGAGCTGGTACCTCCCCATATATATGTATGGAGTGGAGTTGGCAACTGAAAAGAAACTTTGTGTTCCCTTCAAGCTAGGTGAAGGACGGCTTTCACACACACTTATCTCTCAGAACTGAGCATGTGGAGAGACGTTCGTTCATCCAGCACAAAGGGAACGGGTTGCAGGAGAAACCCTTACTCTGGTTTCTCAGTCGGTTTCCTAGTGCCGGTTTGAAGTGCCTGCCGTTTTCACTGTAAAACCGAGTTGGAGCTTGTACCTCCCCATATATATGTATGGAGTGGAGTTGGCAACTGAAAAGAAACTTTGTGTTCCCTTCAAGCTAGGTGAAGGACGGCTTTCACACACACTTATCTCTCAGAACTGAGCATGTGGAGAGACGTTCGTTCATCCAGCACAAAGGGAACGGGTTGCAGGAGAAACCCTTACTCTGGTTTCTCAGTCTGTTTCCTAGTGCCGGTTTGAAGTGCCTGCCGTTTTCACTGTAAAACCGAGTTGGAGCTTGTACCTCCCCATATATATGTATGGAGTAGAGTTGGCAACTGAAAAGAAACTTTGTGTTCCCTTCAAGCTAGGTGAAGGACGGATTACACACACAATTATCTCTCAGAACTGAGCATATGGGGAGACGTTCGTTCATCCAGCACAAAGGGAACGGGTTGCAGGATAAACCCTTACTCTGGTTTCTCAGTCGGTTTCCTAGTGCCGGTTTGAAGTGCCTGCCGTTTTCACAGTAAAACCGAGTTGAAGCTTGTACATCCCCATATATATGTATGGATTGGAGTTGGCAACTGAAAAGAAACTTTGTGTTCCCTTCAAGCTAGGTGAAGGACGGCTTTCACACACACTTATCTCTCAGAACTGAGCATGTGGAGAGACGTTCGTTCATCCAGCACAAAGGGAACGGGTTGCAGGAGAAACCCTTACTCTGGTTTCTCAGTCGGTTTCCTAGTGCCGGTTTGAAGTGCCTGCCGTTTTCACTGTAAAACCGAGTTGGAGCTTGTACCTCCCCATATATATGTATGGAGTGGAGTTGGCAACTGAAAAGAAACTTTGTGTTCCCTTCAAGCTAGGTGAAGGATGGCTTTCACACACACTTATCTCTCAGAACTGAGCATGTGGAGAGACGTTCGTTCATCCTGCACAAAGGGAACGGGTTGCAGGAGAAACCCTTACTCTGGTTTCTCAGTCGGTTTCCTAGTGCCGGTTTGAAGTGCCTGCCGTTTCCACTGTAAAACCGAGTTGGAGCTTGTACCTCCCCATATATATGTATGGAGTGGAGTTGGCAACTGAAAAGAAACTTTGTGTTCCCTTCAAGCTAGGTGAAGGAAGGCTTTCACACACACTTATCTCTCAGAACTGAGCATGTGGAGAGACGTTCGTTCATCCTGCACAAAGGGAACGGGTTGCAGGAGAAACCCTTACTCTGGTTTCTCAGTCGGTTTCCTAGTGCCGGTTTGAAGTGCCTGCCGTTTCCACTGTAAAACCGAGTTGGTGCTGGTACCTCCCCATATATATGTATGGAGTGGAGTTGGGAACTGAAAAGAAACTTTGTGTTCCCTTCAAGCTAGGTGAAGGACGGCTTTCACACACACTTATCTCTCAGAACTGAGCATGTGGAGAGACGTTCGTTCATCCAGCACAAAGGGAACGGGTTGCAGGAGAAACCCTTACTCTGGTTTCTCAGTCTGTTTCCTAGTGCCGGTTTGAAGTGCCTGCCATTTTCACTGTAAAACCGAGTTGGAGCTGGTACCTCCCCATATATATGTATGGAGTGGAGTTGGCAACTGAAAAGAAACTTTGTGTTCCCTTCAAGCTAGGTGAAGGACGGCTTTCACACACACTTATCTCTCAGAACTGAGCATGTGGAGAGACGTTCGTTCATCCAGCACAAAGGGAACGTGTTGCAGGAGAAACCCTTACTCTGGTTTCTCAGTCGGTTTCCTAGTGCCGGTTTGAAGTGCCTGCCGTTTTCACTGTAAAACCGAATTGGAGCTTGTACCTCCCCATATATATGTATGGAGTGGAGTTGGCAAATGAAAAGAAACTTTGTGTTCCCTTCAAGCTAGGTGAAGGACGGCTTTCACACGCACTTATCTCTCAGAACTGAGCATGTGGAGAGACGTTCGTTCATCCAGCACAAAGGGAACGGGTTGCAGGGGAAACCCTTACTCTGGTTTCTCAGTCGGTTTCCTAGTGCCGGTTTGAAGTGCCTGCCGTTTTCACTGTAAAACCGAGTTGGAGCTTGTACCTCCCCATATATATGTATGGAGTGGAGTTGGCAACTGAAAAGAAACTTTGTGTTCCCTTCAAGCTAGGTGAAGGACGCCTTTCACACACTCTTATCTCTCAGAACTGAGCATGTGGAGAGACGTTCGTTCATCCAGCACAAAGGGAACGGGTTGCAGGAGAAACCCTTACTCTGGTTTCTCAGTCGGTTTCCTAGTGCCGGTTTGAAGTGCTTGCCGTTTTCACTGTAAAACCGAGTTGGAGCTTGTACCTCCCCATATATATGTATGGAGTGGAGTTGGCAACTGAAAAGAAACTTTGTGTTCCCTTCAAGCTAGGTGAAGGACGGCTTTCACACACACTTATCTCTCAGAACTGAGCATGTGGAGAGACGTTCGTTCATCCAGCACAAAGGGAACGGGTTGCAGGAGAAACCCTTACTCTGGTTTCTCAGTCGGTTTCCTAGTGCCGGTTTGAAGTGCCTGCCGTTTTCACTGTAAAACCGAGTTGGAGCTGGTACCTCCCCATATATATGTATGGAGTGGAGTTGGCAACTGAAAAGAAACTTTGTGTTCCCTTCAAGCTAGGTGAAGGACGGCTTTCACACACACTTATCTCTCAGAACTGAGCATGTGGAGAGACGTTCGTTCATCCAGCACAAAGGGAACGGGTTGCAGGAGAAACCCTTACTCTGGTTTCTCAGTCGGTTTCCTAGTGCCGGTTTGAAGTGCCTGCCGTTTTCACTGTAAAACCGAGTTGGAGCTTGTACCTCCCCATATATATGTATGGAGTGGAGTTGGCAACTGAAAAGAAACTTTGTGTTCCCTTCAAGCTAGGTGAAGGATGGCTTTCACACACACTTATCTCTCAGAACTGAGCATGTGGAGAGACGTTCGTTCATCCTGCACAAAGGGAACGGGTTGCAGGAGAAACCCTTACTCTGGTTTCTCAGTCTGTTTCCTAGTGCCGGTTTGAAGTGCCTGCCGTTTTCACTGTAAAACCGAGTTGGAGCTTGTACCTCCCCATATATATGTATGGAGTGGAGTTGGCAACTGAAAAGAAACTTTGTGTTCCCTTCAAGCTAGGTGAAGGACGGCTTTCACACACACTTATCTCTCAGAACTGAGCATGTGGAGAGACGTTCGTTCATCCAGCACAAAGGGAACGGGTTGCAGGAGAAACCCTTACTCTGGTTTCTCAGTCTGTTTCCTAGTGCCGGTTTGAAGTGCCTGCCATTTTCACTGTAAAACCGAGTTGGAGCTGGTACCTCCCCATATATATGTATGGAGTGGAGTTGGCAACTGAAAAGAAACTTTGTGTTCCCTTCAAGCTAGGTGAAGGACGGCTTTCACACACACTTATCTCTCAGAACTGAGCATGTGGAGAGACGTTCGTTCATCCAGCACAAAGGGAACGGTTTGCAGGAGAAACCCTTACTCTGGTTTCTCAGTCGGTTTCCTAGTGCCGGTTTGAAGTGCCTGCCGTTTTCACTGTAAAACCGAGTTGGAGCTTGTACCTCCCCATATATATGTATGGAGTGGAGTTGGCAACTGAAAAGAAACTTTGTGTTCCCTTCAAGCTAGGTGAAGGACGGCTTTCACACACACTTATCTCTCAGAACTGAGCATGTTAAGAGACGTTCGTTCATCCAGCACAAAGGGAACGGGTTGCAGGAGAAACCCTTACTCTGGTTTCTCAGTCGGTTTCCTAGTGCCGGTTTGAAGTGCCTGCCGTTTTCACTGTAAAACCGAGTTGGAGCTGGTACCTCCCCATATATATGTATGGAGTGGAGTTGGCAACTGAAAAGAAACTTTGTGTTCCCTTCAAGCTAGGTGAAGGACTGCTATCACACACACTTATCTCTCAGAACTGAGCATGTGGAGAGACTTTCGTTCATCCAGCACAAAGGGAAAGGGTTGCAGCAGAAACCCTTACTCTGGTTTCTCAGTCGGTTTCCTTGTGCCGGTTTGAAGTGCCTGCCGTTTTCACTGTAAAACCGAGTTGGAGCTTGTACCTCCCCATATATATGTATGGAGTGGAGTTGGCAACTGAAAAGAAACTTTGTGTTCCCTTCAAGCTAGGTGAAGGACGGCTTTCACACACACTTATCTCTCAGAACTGAGCATGTGGAGAGACGTTCGTTCATCCAGCACAAAGGGAACCGGTTGCAGCAGAAACCCTTACTCTGGTTTCTCAGTCGGTTTCCTAGTGCCGGTTTGAAGTGCCTGCCGTTTTCACTGTAAAACCGAGTTGGAGCTTGTACCTCCCCATATATATGTATGGAGTGGAGTTGGCAACTGAAAAGAAACTTTGTGTTCCCTTCAAGCTAGGTGAAGGACGGCTTTCACACACACTTATCTCTCAGAAATGAGCATGTGGAGAGACGTTCGTTCATCCAGCACAAAGGGAACGGGTTGCAGGAGAAACCCTTACTCTGGTTTCTCAGTCGGTTTCCTAGTGCCGGTTTGAAGTGCCTGCCGTTTTCACTGTAAAACCGAGTTGGAGCTGGTACCTCCCCATATATATGTATGGAGTGGAGTTGGCAACTGAAAAGAAACTTTGTGTTCCCTTCAAGCTAGGTGAAGGACGGCTTTCACACACACTTATCTCTCAGAACTGAGCATGTGGAGAGACGTTCGTTCATCCAGCACAAAGGGAACGGGTTGCAGGAGAAACCCTTACTCTGGTTTCTCAGTCGGTTTCCTAGTGCCGGTTTGAAGTGCCTGCCGTTTTCACTGTAAAACCGAGTTGGAGCTTGTACCTCCCCATATATATTTATGGAGTGGAGTTGGCAACTGAAAAGAAACTTTGTGTTCCCTTCAAGCTAGGTGAAGGACGGCTTTCACACACACTTATCTCTCAGAAATGAGCATGTGGAGAGACGTTCGTTCATCCAGCACAAAGGGAACGGGTTGCAGCAGAAACCCTTACTCTGGTTTCTCAGTCGGTTTCCTAGTGCCGGTTTGAAGTGCCTGCCGTTTTCACTGTAAAATCGAGTTGGAGCTTGTACCTCCCCATATATATGTATGGAGTGGAGTTGGCAACTGAAAAGAAACTTTGTGTTCCCTTCAAGCTAGGTGAAGGACGGCTTTCACACACACTTATCTCTCAGAACTGAGCATGTGGAGAGACGTTCGTTCATCCAGCACAAAGGGAACGGGTTGCAGGAGAAACCCTTACTCTGGTTTCTCAGTCTGTTTCCTAGTGCCGGTTTGAAGTGCCTGCCATTTTCACTGTAAAACCGAGTTGGAGCTGGTACCTCCCCATATATATGTATGGAGTGGTGTTGGCAACTGAAAAGAAACTTTGTGTTCCCTTCAAGCTAGGTGAAGGACGGCTTTCACACACACTTATCTCTCAGAACTGAGCATGTGGAGAGACGTTCGTTCATCCAGCACAAAGGGAACGGGTTGCAGGAGAAACCCTTACTCTGGTTTCTCAGTCGGTTTCCTAGTGCCGGTTTGAAGTGTCTGCCGTTTTCACTGTAAAACCGAGTTGGAGCTTGTACCTCCCCATATATATGTATGGAGTGGAGTTGGCAACTGAAAAGAATCTTTGTGTTCCCTTCAAGCTAGGTGAAGGACGACTTTCACACACACTTATCTCTCAGAACTGAGCATGTGGAGAGACGTTCGTTCATCCAGCACAAAGGGAACGGGTTGCAGGAGAAACCCTTACTCTGGTTTCTCAGTCGGTTTCCTAGTGCCGGTTTGAAGTGCCTGCCGTTTTCACTGTAAAACCGAGTTGGAGCTTGTACCTCCCCATATATATGTATGGAGTGGAGTTGGCAACTGAAAAGAAACTTTGTGTTCCCTTCAAGCTAGGTGAAGGACGGCTTTCACACACACTTATCTCTCAGAACTGAGCATGGGGGGAGACGTTCGTTCATCCAGCACAAAGGGAACGGGTTGCAGGAGAAACCCTTACTCTGGTTTCTCAGTCGGTTTCCTAGTGCCGGTTTGAAGTGCCTGCCGTTTTCACTGTAAAACCGAGTTGGAGCTTGTACCTCCCCATATATATGTATGGAGTGGAGTTGGCAACTGAAAAGAAACTTTGTGTTCCCTTCAAGCTAGGTGAAGGATGGCTTTCACACACACTTATCTCTCAGAACTGAGCATGTGGAGAGACGTTCGTTCATCCTGCACAAAGGGAACGGGTTGCAGGAGAAACCCTTACTCTGGTTTCTCAGTCGGTTTCCTAGTGCCGGTTTGAAGTGCCTGCCGTTTCCACTGTAAAACCGAGTTGGAGCTGGTACCTCCCCATATATATGTATGGAGTGGAGTTGGCAACTGAAAAGAAACTTTGTGTTCCCTTCAAGCTAGGTGAAGGACGGCTTTCACACACACTTATCTCTCAGAACTGAGCATGTGGAGAGACGTTCGTTCATCCAGCACAAAGGGAACGGGTTGCAGGAGAAACCCTTACTCTGGTTTCTCAGTCTGTTTCCTAGTGCCGGTTTGAAGTGCCTGCCATTTTCACTGTAAAACCGAGTTGGAGCTGGTACCTCCCCATATATATGTATGGAGTGGAGTTGGCAACTGAAAAGAAACTTTGTGTTCCCTTCAAGCTAGGTGAAGGACGGCTTTCACACACACTTATCTCTCAGAACTGAGCATGTGGAGAGACGTTCGTTCATCCAGCACAAAGGGAACGTGTTGCAGGAGAAACCCTTACTCTGGTTTCTCAGTCGGTTTCCTAGTGCCGGTTTGAAGTGCCTGCCGTTTTCACTGTAAAACCGAATTGGAGCTTGTACCTCCCCATATATATGTATGGAGTGGAGTTGGCAACTGAAAAGAAACTTTGTGTTCCCTTCAAGCTAGGTGAAGGACGGCTTTCACACACACTTATCTCTCAGAACTGAGCATGTGGAGAGACGTTCGTTCATCCAGCACAAAGGGAACGGGTTGCAGGGGAAACCTTTACTCTGGTTTCTCAGTCGGTTTCCTAGTGCCGGTTTGAAGTGCCTGCCGTTTTCACTGTAAAACCGAGTTGGAGCTTGTACCTCCCCATATATATGTATGGAGTGGAGTTGGCAACTGAAAAGAAACTTTGTGTTCCCTTCAAGCTAGGTGAAGGACGGCTTTCACACACTCTTATCTCTCAGAACTGAGCATGTGGAGAGACGTTCGTTCATCCAGCACAAAGGGAACGGGTTGCAGGAGAAACCCTTACTCTGGTTTCTCAGTCGGTTTCCTAGTGCCGGTTTGAAGTGCCTGCCGTTTTCACTGTAAAACCGAGTTGGAGCTTGTACCTCCCCATATATATGTATGGAGTGGAGTTGGCAACTGAAAAGAAACTTTGTGTTCCCTTCAAGCTAGGTGAAGGACGGCTTTCACACACACTTATCTCTCAGAACTGAGCATGTGGAGAGACGTTCGTTCATCCAGCACAAAGGGAACGGGTTGCAGGAGAAACCCTTACTCTGGTTTCTCAGTCGGTTTCCTAGTGCCGGTTTGAAGTGCCTGCCGTTTTCACTGTAAAACCGAGTTGGAGCTGGTACCTCCCCATATATATGTATGGAGTGGAGTTGGCAACTGAAAAGAAACTTTGTGTTCCCTTCAAGCTAGGTGAAGGACGGCTTTCACACACACTTATCTCTCAGAACTGAGCATGTGGAGAGACGTTCGTTCATCCAGCACAAAGGGAACGGTTTGCAGGAGAAACCCTTACTCTGGTTTCTCAGTCGGTTTCCTAGTGCCGGTTTGAAGTGCCTGCCGTTTTCACTGTAAAACCGAGTTGGAGCTTGTACCTCCCCATATATATTTATGGAGTGGAGTTGGCAACTGAAAAGAAACTTTGTGTTCCCTTCAAGCTAGGTGAAGGACGGCTTTCACACACACTTATCTCTCAGAAATGAGCATGTGGAGAGACGTTCGTTCATCCAGCACAAAGGGAACGGGTTGCAGCAGAAACCCTTACTCTGGTTTCTCAGTCGGTTTCCTAGTGCCGGTTTGAAGTGCCTGCCGTTTTCACTGTAAAATCGAGTTGGAGCTTGTACCTCCCCATATATATGTATGGAGTGGAGTTGGCAACTGAAAAGAAACTTTGTGTTCCCTTCAAGCTAGGTGAAGGACGGCTTTCACACACACTTATCTCTCAGAACTGAGCATGTGGAGAGACGTTCGTTCATCCAGCACAAAGGGAACGGGTTGCAGGAGAAACCCTTACTCTGGTTTCTCAGTCTGTTTCCTAGTGCCGGTTTGAAGTGCCTGCCATTTTCACTGTAAAACCGAGTTGGAGCTGGTACCTCCCCATATATATGTATGGAGTGGAGTTGGCAACTGAAAAGAAACTTTGTGTTCCCTTCAAGCTAGGTGAAGGACGGCTTTCACACACACTTATCTCTCAGAACTGAGCATGTGGAGAGACGTTCGTTCATCCAGCACAAAGGGAACGGGTTGCAGGAGAAACCCTTACTCTGGTTTCTCAGTCGGTTTCCTAGTGCCGGTTTGAAGTGCCTGCCGTTTTCACTGTAAAACCGAGTTGGAGCTTGTACCTCCCCATATATATGTATGGAGTGGAGTTGGCAACTGAAAAGAAACTTTGTGTTCCCTTCAAGCTAGGTGAAGGACGGCTTTCACACACACTTATCTCTCAGAACTGAGCATGTGGAGAGACGTTCGTTCATCCAGCACAAAGGGAACGGGTTGCAGGAGAAACCCTTACTCTGGTTTCTCAGTCGGTTTCCTAGTGCCGGTTTGAAGTGCCTGCCGTTTTCACTGTAAAACCGAGTTGGAGCTTGTACCTCCCCATATATATGTATGGAGTGGAGTTGGCAACTGAAAAGAAACTTTGTGTTCCCTTCAAGCTAGGTGAAGGACGGCTTTCACACACACTTATCTCTCAGAACTGAGCATGTGGAGAGACGTTCGTTCATCCAGCACAAAGGGAACGGGTTGCAGGAGAAACCCTTACTCTGGTTTCTCAGTCGGTTTCCTAGTGCCGGTTTGAAGTGCCTGCCGTTTTCACTGTAAAACCGAGTTGGAGCTTGTACCTCCCCATATATATGTATGGAGTGGAGTTGGCAACTGAAAAGAAACTTTGTGTTCCCTTCAAGCTAGGTGAAGGATGGCTTTCACACACACTTATCTCTCAGAACTGAGCATGTGGAGAGACGTTCGTTCATCCTGCACAAAGGGAACGGGTTGCAGGAGAAACCCTTACTCTGGTTTCTCAGTCGGTTTCCTAGTGCCGGTTTGAAGTGCCTGCCGTTTCCACTGTAAAACCGAGTTGGAGCTGGTACCTCCCCATATATATGTATGGAGTGGAGTTGGCAACTGAAAAGAAACTTTGTGTTCCCTTCAAGCTAGGTGAAGGACGGCTTTCACACACACTTATCTCTCAGAACTGAGCATGTGGAGAGACGTTCGTTCATCCAGCACAAAGGGAACGGGTTGCAGGAGAAACCCTTACTCTGGTTTCTCAGTCTGTTTCCTAGTGCCGGTTTGAAGTGCCTGCCATTTTCACTGTAAAACCGAGTTGGAGCTGGTACCTCCCCATATATATGTATGGAGTGGAGTTGGCAACTGAAAAGAAACTTTGTGTTCCCTTCAAGCTAGGTGAAGGACGGCTTTCACACACACTTATCTCTCAGAACTGAGCATGTGGAGAGACGTTCGTTCATCCAGCACAAAGGGAACGTGTTGCAGGAGAAACCCTTACTCTGGTTTCTCAGTCGGTTTCCTAGTGCCGGTTTGAAGTGCCTGCCGTTTTCACTGTAAAACCGAATTGGAGCTTGTACCTCCCCATATATATGTATGGAGTGGAGTTGGCAACTGAAAAGAAACTTTGTGTTCCCTTCAAGCTAGGTGAAGGACGGCTTTCACACACACTTATCTCTCAGAACTGAGCATGTGGAGAGACGTTCGTTCATCCAGCACAAAGGGAACGGGTTGCAGGGGAAACCCTTACTCTGGTTTCTCAGTCGGTTTCCTAGTGCCGGTTTGAAGTGCCTGCCGTTTTCACTGTAAAACCGAGTTGGAGCTTGTACCTCCCCATATATATGTATGGAGTGGAGTTGGCAACTGAAAAGAAACTTTGTGTTCCCTTCAAGCTAGGTGAAGGACGGCTTTCACACACTCTTATCTCTCAGAACTGAGCATGTGGAGAGACGTTCGTTCATCCAGCACAAAGGGAACGGGTTGCAGGAGAAACCCTTACTCTGGTTTCTCAGTCGGTTTCCTAGTGCCGGTTTGAAGTGCCTGCCGTTTTCACTGTAAAACCGAGTTGGAGCTTGTACCTCCCCATATATATGTATGGAGTGGAGTTGGCAACTGAAAAGAAACTTTGTGTTCCCTTCAAGCTAGGTGAAGGACGGCTTTCACACACACTTATCTCTCAGAACTGAGCATGTGGAGAGACGTTCGTTCATCCAGCACAAAGGGAACGGGTTGCAGGAGAAACCCTTACTCTGGTTTCTCAGTCGGTTTCCTAGTGCCGGTTTGAAGTGCCTGCCATTTTCACTGTAAAACCGAGTTGGAGCTGGTACCTCCCCATATATATGTATGGAGTGGAGTTGGCAACTGAAAAGAAACTTTGTGTTCCCTTCAAGCTAGGTGAAGGACGGCTTTCACACACACTTATCTCTCAGAACTGAGCATGTGGAGAGACGTTCGTTCATCCAGCACAAAGGGAACGGGTTGCAGGAGAAACCCTTACTCTGGTTTCTCAGTCGGTTTCCTAGTGCCGGTTTGAAGTGCCTGCCGTTTTCACTGTAAAACCGAGTTGGAGCTTGTACCTCCCCATATATATGTATGGAGTGGAGTTGGCAACTGAAAAGAAACTTTGTGTTCCCTTCAAGCTAGGTGAAGGACGGCTTTCACACACACTTATCTCTCAGAACTGAGCATGTGGAGAGACGTTCGTTCATCCAGCACAAAGGGAACGGGTTGCAGGAGAAACCCTTACTCTGGTTTCTCAGTCGGTTTCCTAGTGCCGGTTTGAAGTGCCTGCCGTTTTCACTGTAAAACCGAGTTGGAGCTTGTACCTCCCCATATATATGTATGGAGTGGAGTTGGCAACTGAAAAGAAACTTTGTGTTCCCTTCAAGCTAGGTGAAGGATGGCTTTCACACACACTTATCTCTCAGAACTGAGCATGTGGAGAGACGTTCGTTCATCCTGCACAAAGGGAACGGGTTGCAGGAGAAACCCTTACTCTGGTTTCTCAGTCGGTTTCCTAGTGCCGGTTTGAAGTGCCTGCCGTTTCCACTGTAAAACCGAGTTGGAGCTGGTACCTCCCCATATATATGTATGGAGTGGAGTTGGCAACTGAAAAGAAACTTTGTGTTCCCTTCAAGCTAGGTGAAGGACGGCTTTCACACACACTTATCTCTCAGAACTGAGCATGTGGAGAGACGTTCGTTCATCCAGCACAAAGGGAACGGGTTGCAGGAGAAACCCTTACTCTGGTTTCTCAGTCTGTTTCCTAGTGCCGGTTTGAAGTGCCTGCCATTTTCACTGTAAAACCGAGTTGGAGCTGGTACCTCCCCATATATATGTATGGAGTGGAGTTGGCAACTGAAAAGAAACTTTGTGTTCCCTTCAAGCTAGGTGAAGGACGGCTTTCACACACACTTATCTCTCAGAAATGAGCATGTGGAGAGACGTTCGTTCATCCAGCACAAAGGGAACGTGTTGCAGGAGAAACCCTTACTCTGGTTTCTCAGTCGGTTTCCTAGTGCCGGTTTGAAGTGCCTGCCGTTTTCACTGTAAAACCGAATTGGAGCTTGTACCTCCCCATATATATGTATGGAGTGGAGTTGGCAACTGAAAAGAAACTTTGTGTTCCCTTCAAGCTAGGTGAAGGACGGCTTTCACACACACTTATCTCTCAGAACTGAGCATGTGGAGAGACGTTCGTTCATCCAGCACAAAGGGAACGGGTTGCAGGGGAAACCCTTACTCTGGTTTCTCAGTCGGTTTCCTAGTGCCGGTTTGAAGTGCCTGCCGTTTTCACTGTAAAACCGAGTTGGAGCTTGTACCTCCCCATATATATGTATGGAGTGGAGTTGGCAACTGAAAAGAAACTTTGTGTTCCCTTCAAGCTAGGTGAAGAACGGCTTTCACACACTCTTATCTCTCAGAACTGAGCATGTGGAGAGACGTTCGTTCATCCAGCACAAAGGGAACGGGTTGCAGGAGAAACCCTTACTCTGGTTTCTCAGTCGGTTTCCTAGTGCCGGTTTGAAGTGCCTGCCGTTTTCACTGTAAAATCGAGTTGGAGCTTGTACCTCCCCATATATATGTATGGAGTGGAGTTGGCAACTGAAAAGAAACTTTGTGTTCCCTTCAAGCTAGGTGAAGGACGGCTATCACACACACTTATCTCTCAGAACTGAGCATGTGGAGAGACTTTCGTTCATCCAGCACGAAGGGAAAGGGTTGCAGCAGAAACCCTTACTCTGGTTTCTCAGTCGGTTTCCTTGTGCCGGTTTGAAGTGCCTGCCGTTTTCACTGTAAAACCGAGTTGGAGCTTGTACCTCCCCATATATATGTATGGAGTGGAGTTGGCAACTGAAAAGAAACTTTGAGTTCCCTTCAAGCTAGGTGAAGGACGGCTTTCACACACACTTATCTCTCAGAACTGAGCATGTGGAGAGACGTTCGTTCATCCAGCACAAAGGGAACGGGTTGCAGGCGAAACCCTTACTCTGGTTTCTCAGTCTGTTTCCTAGTGCCGGTTTGAAGTGCCTGCCGTTTTCACTGTAAAACCGAGTTGGAGCTTGTACCTCCCCATATATATGTATGGAGTGGAGTTGGCAACTGAAAAGAAACTTTGTGTTCCCTTCAAGCTAGGTGAAGGACGAATTTCACACACACTTATCTCTCAGAACTGAGCATGTGGAGAGACGTTCGTTCATCCAGCACAATGGGAACGGGTTGCAGGAGAAACCCTTACTCTGGTTTCTCAGAGTGTTTCCTAGTGCCGGTTTGAAGTGCCTGCCATTTTCACTGTAAAACCGAGTTGGGGCTTGTACCTCCTCATATATATGTATGGAGTGGAGTTGGCAACTGAAAAGAAACTTTGTGTTCCCTTCAAGCTAGATGAAGGACGGATTTCACACACAATTATTTCTCAGAACTGAGCATGTGGGGAGACGTTCGTTCATCCAGCACAAAGGGAACGGTTTGCAGGAGAAACCCTTACTCTGTATTCTCAGTCGGTTTCCTAGTGCCGGTTTGAAGTGCCTGCCGTTTACACTGTAAAACCGAGTTGGAGCTTGTACCTCCCCATATATATGTATGGAGTGGATTTGGCAACTGAAAAGAAACTTTGTGTTCCCTTCAAGCTAGGTGAAGGACGGCTTTCACACACACTTATCTCTCAGAACTGAGCATGTGGAGAGACGTTCGTTCATCCAGCACAAAGGGAACGGGTTGCAGGAGAAACCCTTACTCTGGTTTCTCAGTCTGTTTCCTAGTGCCGGTTTGAAGTGCCTGCCGTTTTCACTGTAAAACCGAGTTGGAGCTTATACCTCCCCATATATATGTATGGAGTAGAGTTCAACTGAAAAGAAACTTTGTGTTCCCTTCAAGCTAGGTGAAGGACGGATTACACACACAATTATCTCTCAGAACTGAGCATATGGGGAGACGTTCGTTCATCCAGCACAAAGGGAACGGGTTGCAGGATAAACCCTTACTCTGGTTTCTCAGTCGGTTTCCTAGTGCCGGTTTGAAGTGCCTGCCGTTTTCACAGTAAAACCGAGTTGAAGCTTGTACATCCCCATATATATGTATGGATTGGAGTTGGCAACTGAAAAGAAACTTTGTGTTCCCTTCAAGCTAGTTGAAGGACGGCTTTCACACACACTTATCTCTCAGAACTGAGCATGTGGAGAGACGTTCGTTCATCCAGCACAAAGGGAACGGGTTGCAGGAGAAACCCTTACTCTGGTTTCTCAGTCGGTTTCCTAGTGCCGGTTTGAAGTGCCTGCCGTTTTCACTGTAAAACCGAGTTGGAGCTTGTACCTCCCCATATATATGTATGGAGTGGAGTTGGCAACTGAAAAGAAACTTTGTGTTCCCTTCAAGCTAGGTGAAGGATGGCTTTCACACACACTTATCTCTCAGAACTGAGCATGTGGAGAGACGTTCGTTCATCCTGCACAAAGGGAACGGGTTGCAGGAGAAACCCTTACTCTGGTTTCTCAGTCGGTTTCCTAGTGCCGGTTTGAAGTGCCTGCCGTTTCCACTGTAAAACCGAGTTGGAGCTTGTACCTCCCCATATATATATATGGAGTGGAGTTGGCAACTGAAAAGAAACTTTGTGTTCCCTTCAAGCTAGGTGAAGGATGGCTTTCACACACACTTATCTCTCAGAACTGAGCATGTGGAGAGACGTTCGTTCATCCTGCACAAAGGGAACGGGTTGCAGGAGAAACCCTTACTCTGGTTTCTCAGTCGGTTTCCTAGTGCCGGTTTGAAGTGCCTGCCGTTTCCACTGTAAAACCGAGTTGGAGCTGGTACCTCCCCATATATATGTATGGAGTGGAGTTGGCAACTGAAAAGAAACTTTGTGTTCCCTTCAAGCTAGGTGAAGGACGGCTTTCACACACACTTATCTCTCAGAACTGAGCATCTGGAGAGACGTTCGTTCATCCAGCACAAAGGGAACGGGTTGCAGGAGAAACCCTTACTCTGGTTTCTCAGTCTGTTTCCTAGTGCCGGTTTGAAGTGCCTGCCATTTTCACTGTAAAACCGAGTTGGAGCTGGTACCTCCCCATATATATGTATGGAGTGGAGTTGGCAACTGAAAAGAAACTTTGTGTTCCCTTCAAGCTAGGTGAAGGACGGCTTTCACACACACTTATCTCTCAGAACTGAGCATGTGGAGAGACGTTCGTTCATCCAGCACAAAGGGAACGTGTTGCAGGAGAAACCCTTACTCTGGTTTCTCAGTCGGTTTCCTAGTGCCGGTTTGAAGTGCCTGCCGTTTTCACTGTAAAACCGAATTGGAGCTTGTACCTCCCCATATATATGTATGGAGTGGAGTTGGCAAATGAAAAGAAACTTTGTGTTCCCTTCAAGCTAGGTGAAGGACGGCTTTCACACACACTTATCTCTCAGAACTGAGCATGTGGAGAGACGTTCGTTCATCCAGCACAAAGGGAACGGGTTGCAGGGGAAACCCTTACTCTGGTTTCTCAGTCGGTTTCCTAGTGCCGGTTTGAAGTGCCTGCCGTTTTCACTGTAAAACCGAGTTGGAGCTTGTACCTCCCCATATATATGTATGGAGTGGAGTTGGCAACTGAAAAGAAACTTTGTGTTCCCTTCAAGCTAGGTGAAGGATGGCTTTCACACACACTTATCTCTCAGAACTGAGCATGTGGAGAGACGTTCGTTCATCCTGCACAAAGGGAACGGGTTGCAGGAGAAACCCTTACTCTGGTTTCTCAGTCTGTTTCCTAGTGCCGGTTTGAAGTGCGTGCCGTTTTCACTGTAAAACCGAGTTGGAGCTTGTACCTCCCCATATATTTGTATGGAGTGGAGTTGGCAACTGAAAAGAAACTTTGTGTTCCCTTCAAGCTAGGTGAAGGACGGCTTTCACACACACTTATCTCTCAGAACTGAGCATGTGGAGAGACGTTCGTTCATCCAGCACAAAGGGAACGGTTTGCAGGAGAAACCCTTACTCTGGTTTCTCAGTCGGTTTCCTAGTGCCGGTTTGAAGTGCCTGCCGTTTTCACTGTAAAACCGAGTTGGAGCTTGTACCTCCCCATATATATGTATGGAGTGGAGTTGGCAACTGAAAAGAAACTTTGTGTTCCCTTCAAGCTAGGTGAAGGACGGCTTTCACACACACTTATCTCTCAGAACTGAGCATGTGGAGAGACGTTCGTTCATCAGCACAAAGGGAACGTTTTGCAGGAGAAACCCTTACTCTGGTTTCTCAGTCTGTTTCCTAGTGCCGGTTTGAAGTGCCTGCCGTTTTCACTGTAAAACCGAGTTGGAGCTTGTACCTCCCCATATATATGTATGGAGTGGAGTTGGCAACTGAAAAGAAACTTTGTGTTCCCTTCAAGCTAGGTGAAGGACGGCTTTCACACACACTTATCTCTCAGAACTGAGCATGTGGGGAGACGTTCGTTCATCCAGCACAAAGGGAACGGGTTGCAGGAGAAACCCTTACTCTGGTTTCTCAGTCGGTTTCCTAGTGCCGGTTTGAAGTGCCTGCCGTTTTCACTGTAAAACCGAATTGGAGCTTGTACCTCCCCATATATATGTATGGAGTGGAGTTGGCAACTGAAAAGAAACTTTGTGTTCCCTTCAAGCTAGGTGAAGGACGCCTTTCACACACTCTTATCTCTCAGAACTGAGCATGTGGAGAGACGTTCGTTCATCCAGCACAAAGGGAACGGGTTGCAGGAGAAACCCTTACTCTGGTTTCTCAGTCGGTTTCCTAGTGCCGGTTTGAAGTGCCTGCCGTTTTCACTGTAAAACCGAGTTGGAGCTTGTACCTCCCCATATATATGTATGGAGTGGAGTTGGCAACTGAAAAGAAACTTTGTGTTCCCTTCAAGCTAGGTGAAGGACGGCTTTCACACACACTTATCTCTCAGAACTGAGCATGTTAAGAGACGTTCGTTCATCCAGCACAAAGGGAACGGGTTGCAGGAGAAACCCTTACTCTGGTTTCTCAGTCGGTTTCCTAGTGCCGGTTTGAAGTGCCTGCCGTTTTCACTGTAAAACCGAGTTGGAGCTGGTACCTCCCCATATATATGTATGGAGTGGAGTTGGCAACTGAAAAGAAACTTTGTGTTCCCTTCAAGCTAGGTGAAGGACGGCTATCACACACACTTATCTCTCAGAACTGAGCATGTGGAGAGACTTTCGTTCATCCAGCACAAAGGGAAAGGGTTGCAGCAGAAACCCTTACTCTGGTTTCTCAGTCGGTTTCCTTGTGCCGGTTTGAAGTGCCTGCCGTTTTCACTGTAAAACCGAGTTGGAGCTTGTACCTCCCCATATATATGTATGGAGTGGAGTTGGCAACTGAAAAGAAACTTTGTGTTCCCTTCAAGCTAGGTGAAGGACGGCTTTCACACACACTTATCTCTCAGAACTGAGCATGTGGAGAGACGTTCGTTCATCCAGCACAAAGGGAACCGGTTGCAGCAGAAACCCTTACTCTGGTTTCTCAGTCGGTTTCCTAGTGCCGGTTTGAAGTGCCTGCCGTTTTCACTGTAAAACCGAGTTGGAGCTTGTACCTCCCCATATATATGTATGGAGTGGAGTTGGCAACTGAAAAGAAACTTTGTGTTCCCTTCAAGCTAGGTGAAGGACGGCTTTCACACACACTTATCTCTCAGAACTGAGCATGTGGAGAGACGTTCGTTCATCCAGCACAAAGGGAACGGGTTGCAGGAGAAACCCTTACTCTGGTTTCTCAGTCGGTTTCCTAGTGCCGGTTTGAAGTGCCTGCCGTTTTCACTGTAAAACCGAGTTGGAGCTGGTACCTCCCCATATATATGTATGGAGTGGAGTTGGCAACTGAAAAGAAACTTTGTGTTCCCTTCAAGCTAGGTGAAGGACGGCTTTCACACACACTTATCTCTCAGAACTGAGCATGTGGAGAGACGTTCGTTCATCCAGCACAAAGGGAACGGGTTGCAGGAGAAACCCTTACTCTGGTTTCTCAGTCGGTTTCCTAGTGCCGGTTTGAAGTGCCTGCCGTTTTCACTGTAAAACCGAGTTGGAGCTGGTACCTCCCCATATATATGTATGGAGTGGAGTTGGCAACTGAAAAGAAACTTTGTGTTCCCTTCAAGCTAGGTGAAGGACGGCTTTCACACACACTTATCTCTCAGAACTGAGCATGTGGAGAGACGTTCGTTCATCCAGCACAAAGGGAACGTGTTGCAGGAGAAACCCTTACTCTGGTTTCTCAGTCGGTTTCCTAGTGCCGGTTTGAAGTGCCTGCCGTTTTCACTGTAAAGCCGAGTTGGAGCTTGTACCTCCCCATATATATGTAAGGAGTGGAGTTGGCAACTGAAAAGAAACTTTGTGTTCCCTTCAAGCTAGGTGAAGGACGGCTTTCACACACACTTATCTCTCAGAATTGAGCATGTGGAGAGACGTTCGTTCATCCAGCACAAAGGGAACGGGTTGCAGGAGAAACCCTTACTCTGGATTCTCAGTCGGTTTCCTAGTGCCGGTTTGAAGTGCCTGCCGTTTTCACTGTAAAACCGAGTTGGAGCTTGTACCTCCCCATATATATGTATGGAGTGGAGTTGGCAACTGAAAAGAAACTTTGTGTTCCCTTCAAGCTAGGTGAAGGACGGCTTTCACACACACTTATCTCTCAGAACTGAGCATGTGGAGAGACGTTCGTTCATCCAGCACAAAGGGAACGGGTTGCAGGAGAAACCCTTACTCTGGTTTCTCAGTCTGTTTCCTAGTGCCGGATTGAAGTGCCTGCCGTTTTCACTGTAAAACCGAGTTGGAGCTTGTACCTCCCCATATATATGTATGGAGTGGAGTTGGCAACTGAAAAGAAACTTTGTGTTCCCTTCAAGCTAGGTGAAGGACGGCTTTCACACACACTTATCTCTCAGAACTAAGCATGTGGAAAGACGTTCGTTCATCCAGCACAAAGGGAACGGGTTGCAGGAGAAACCCTTACTCTGGTTTCTCAGTCTGTTTCCTAGTGCCGGTTTGAAGTGCCTGCCGTTTTCACTGTAAAACCGAGTTGGAACTTGTACCTCCCCATATATATGTATGGAGTGGAGTTGGCAACTGAAAAGAAACTTTGTGTTCCCTTCAAACTAGGTGAAGGACTGCTTTCACACACACTTATCTCTCAGAACTGAGCATGTGGAGAGACGTTCGTTCATCCAGCACAAAGGGAACGGGTTGCAGGAGAAACCCTTACTCTGGTTTCTCAGTCTGTTTCCTAGTGCCGGTTTGAAGTGCCTGCCGTTTTCACTGTAAATCCGAGTTGGTGCTTGTACCTCCCCATATATATGTATGGAGTGGAGTTGGCAACTGAAAAGAAACTTTGTGTTCCCTTCAAGCTAGGTGAAGGACCCCTTTCACACACACTTATCTCTCAGAACTGAGCATGTGGAGAGACGTTCGTTCATCCAGCACAAAGGGAACGGGTTGCAGGAGAAACCCTTACTCTGGTTTCTCAGTCGGTTTCCTAGTGCCGGTTTGAAGTGCCTGCCGTTTTCACTGTAAAACCGAGTTGGAGCTTGTACCTCCCCATATATATGTATGGATTGGAGTTGGCAACTGAAAAGAAACTTTGTGTTCCCTTCAAGCTAGGTGAAGGACGGCTTTCACACACACTTATCTCTCAGAAATGAGCATGTGGAGAGACGTTCGTTCATCCAGCACAAAGGGAACGGGTTGCAGGAGAAACCCTTACTCTGGTTTCTCAGTCGGTTTCCTAGTGCCGGTTTGAAGTGCCTGCCGTTTTCACTGTAAAACCGAGTTGGAGCTTGTACCTCCCCATATATATGTATGGAGTGGAGTTGGCAACTGAAAAGAAACTTTGTGTTCCCTTCAAGCTAGGTGAAGGACGGCTTTCACACACACTTATCTCTCAGAACTGAGCATGTGGAGAGACGTTCGTTCATCCAGCACAAAGGGAACGGGTTGCAGGAGAAACCCTTACTCTGGATTCCCTGTCTGTTTCCTAGTGCCGGTTTGAAGTGCCTGCCGTTTTCACTGTAAAACCGAGTTGGAGCTTGTACCTCCCCATATATATGTAAGGAGTGGAGTTGGCAACTGAAAAGAAACTTTGTGTTCCCTTCAAGCTAGGTGAAGGACGGCTTTCACAGACACTTTTCTCTCAGAACTGAGCATGTTGAGAGACGTTCGTTCATCCAGCACAAAGGGAACGGGTTGCAGGAGAAACCCTTACTCTGGTTTCTCAGTCTGTTTCTTAGTGCCGGTTTGAAGTGCCTGCCGTTTTCACTGTAAAACCGAGTTGGGGCTTGTACCTTCCCATATATATGTATGGAGTGGAGTTGGCAACTGAAAAGAAACTTTGTGTTCCCTTCAAGCCAGGTGAAGGACGGCTTTCACACACAATTATCTCTCAGAACTGAGCATGTGGAGAGACGTTCGTTCATCCAGCACAAAGGGAACGGGTTGCAGGAGAAACCCTTACTCTGGTTTCTCAGTCTGTTTCCTAGTGCCGGTTTGAAGTGCCTGCCGTTTTCACTGTAAAACCGATTTGGAGCTTGTACCTCCCCATATATATGTATGGAGTGGAGTTGGCAACTGAAAAGAAACTTTGTGTTCCCTTCAAGCTAGGTGAAGGACGGCTTTCACAGACACTTTTCTCTCAGAACTGAGCATGTGGAGAGACGTTCGTTCATCCAGCACAAAGGGAACGGGTTGAAGGAGAAACCCTTACTCTGGTTTCTCAGTCTGTTTCCTAGTGCCGGTTTGAAGTGCCTGCCGTTTTCACTGTAAAACCGAGTTGGAGCTTGTACCTCCCCATATATATGTATGGAGTGGAGTTGGCAACTGAAAAGAAACTTTGTGTTCCCTTCAAGCTAGGTGAAGGACGGCTTTCACACACACTTATCTCTCAGAACTGAGCATGTGGAGAGACGTTCGTTCATCCAGCACAAAGAGAACGGGTTGCAGGAGAAACCCTTACTCTGGTTTCTCAGTCTGTTTCCTAGTGCCGGTTTGAAGTGCCTGCCGTTTTCACTGTAAAACCGAGTTGGAGCTTGTACCTCCCCATATATATGTATGGAGTGCAGTTGGCAACTGAAAAGAAATTTGTGTTCCCTTCAAGCTAGGTGAAGGACGGCTTTCACACACACTTATCTCTCAGAACTGAGCATGTGGAGAGACGTTCGTTCATCCAGCACAAGGGGAACGGGTTGCAGGAGAAACCCTTACTCTGGTTTCTCAGTCTGTTTCCTAGTGCCGGTTTGAAGTGCCTGCCGTTTTCACTGTAAAACCGAGTTGGAGCTTGTACCTCCCCATATATATGTATGGAGTGGAGTTGGCAACTGAAAAGAAACTTTGTGTTCCCTTCAAGCTAGGTGAAGGACGGCTTTCACACACACTTATCTCTCAGAACTGAGCAAGTGGAGAGACGTTCGTTCATCCAGCACAAAGGGAACGGGTTGCAGGAGAAACCCTTACTCTGGTTTCTCAGTCTGTTTCCTAGTGCCGGTTTGAAGTGCCTGCCGTTTTCACTGTAAAACCGAGTTGGAGCTTGTACCTCCCCATATATATGTATGGAGTGGAGTTTGCAACTGAAAAGAAACTTTGTGTTCCCTTCAAGTTAGGTGAAGGACGGCTTTCACACACACTTATCTCTCAGAACTGAGCATGTGGAGAGACGTTCGTTCATCCAGCACAAAGGGAACGGGATGCAGGAGAAACCCTTACTCTGGTTTCTCAGTCTGTTTCCTAGTGCCGGTTTGAAGTGCCTGCCGTTTTCACTGTAAAACCGAGTTGGAGCTTGTACCTCCCCATATATATGTATGGAGTGGAGTTGGCAACTGAAAAGAAACTTTGTGTTCCCTTCAAGCTAGTTGAAGGACGGCTTTCACACACACTTATCTCTCAGAACTGAGCATGTGGAGAGACGTTCGTTCATCCAGCACAAAGGGAACGGGTTGCAGGAGAAACCCTTACTCTGGTTTCTCAGTCTGTTTCCTAGTGCCGGTTTGAAGTGCCTGCCGTTTTCACTGTAAAACCGAGTTGGAGCTTGTACCTCCCCATATATATGTATGGAGTGGAGTTGGCAACTGAAAAGAAACTTTGTGTTCCCTTCAAGCTAGGTGAAGGACTGCTTTCACACACACTTATCTCTCAGAACTGAGCATGTGGAGAGACGTTCGTTCATCCAGCACAAAGGGAACGGGTTGTAGGAGAAACCCTTACTCTGGTTTCTCAGTCTGTTTCCTAGTGCCGGTTTGAAGTGCCTGCCGTTTTCACTGTAAAATCGAGTTGGAGCTGGTACCTCCCCATATATATGTATGGAGTGGAGTTGGCAACTGAAAAGAAACTTTTTGTTCCCTTCAAGCTAGGTGAAGGACGGCTTTCACACACACTTATCTCTCAGAACTGAGCATGTGGAGAGACGTTCGTTCATCCAGCACAAAGGGAACGGGTTGCAGGAGAAACCCTTACTCTGGTTTCTCAGTCTGTTTCCTAGTGCCGGTTTGAAGTGCCTGCCGTTTTCACTGTAAAACCGAGTTGGAGCTTGTACCTCCCCATATATATGTATGGATTGGAGTTGGCAACTGAAAAGAAACTTTGTGTTCCCTTCAAGCTAGGTGAAGGACGGCTTTCACACACACTTATCTCTCAGAACTGAGCATGTGGAGAGACGTTCGTTCATCCAGCACAAAGGGAACCGGTTGCAGGAGAAACCCTTACTCTGGATTCTCAGTCGGTTTCCAAGTGCCGGTTTGAAGTGCCTGCCGTTTTCACTGTAAAACCGAGTTGGAGCTTGTACCTCCCCATATATATGTATGGATTGGAGTTGGCAACTGAAAAGAAACTTTGTGTTCCCTTCAAGCTAGGTGAAGGACGGTTTTCACACACACTTATCTCTCAGAACTGAGCATGTGGAAAGACGTTCGTTCATCCAGCACAAAGGGAACCGGTTGCAGGAGAAACCCTTACTCTGGTTTCTCAGTCTGTTTCCTAGTGCCGGTTTGAAGTGCCTGCCGTTTTCACTGTAAAACCGAGTTGGAGCTTGTACCTCCCCATATATATGTATGGAGTGGAGTTGGCAACTGAAAAGAAACTTTGTGTTCCTTCAAGCTAGGTGAAGGACGGCTTTCACAGACACTTTTCTCTCAGAACTGAGCATGTGGAGAGACGTTCGTTCATCCAGCACAAAGGGAACGGGTTGCAGGAGAAACCCTTACTCTGGTTTCTCAGTCTGTTTCCTAGTGCCGGTTTGAAGTGCCTGCCGTTTTCACTGTAAAACCGAGTTGGAGCTTGTACCTCCCCATATATATGTATGGAGTGGAGTTGGCAACTGAAAAGAAACTTTGTGTTCCCTTCAAGCTAGGTGAAGGACGGCTTTCACACACACTTATCTCTCAGAACTGAGCATGTGGAGAGACGTTCGTTCATCCAGCACAAAGGGAACGGGATGCAGGAGAAACCCTTACTCTGGTTTCTCAGTCTGTTTCCTAGTGCCGGTTTGAAGTGCCTGCCGTTTTCACTGTAAAACCGAGTTGGAGCTTGTACCTCCCCATATATATGTATGGAGTGGAGTTGGCAACTGAAAAGAAACTTTGTGTTCCCTTCAAGCTAGTTGAAGGACGGCTTTCACACACACTTATCTCTCAGAACTGAGCATGTGGAGAGACGTTCGTTCATCCAGCACAAAGGGAACGGGTTGCAGGAGAAACCCTTACTCTGGTTTCTCAGTCTGTTTCCTAGTGCCGGTTTGAAGTGCCTGCCGTTTTCACTGTAAAACCGAGTTGGAGCTTGTACCTCCCCATATATATGTATGGAGTGGAGTTGGCAACTGAAAAGAAACTTTGTGTTCCCTTCAAGCTAGGTGAAGGACTGCTTTCACACACACTTATCTCTCAGAACTGAGCATGTGGAGAGACGTTCGTTCATCCAGCACAAAGGGAACGGGTTGTAGGAGAAACCCTTACTCTGGTTTCTCAGTCTGTTTCCTAGTGCCGGTTTGAAGTGCCTGCCGTTTTCACTGTAAAATCGAGTTGGAGCTGGTACCTCCCCATATATATGTATGGAGTGGAGTTGGCAACTGAAAAGAAACTTTTTGTTCCCTTCAAGCTAGGTGAAGGACGGCTTTCACACACACTTATCTCTCAGAACTGAGCATGTGGAGAGACGTTCGTTCATCCAGCACAAAGGGAACGGGTTGCAGGAGAAACCCTTACTCTGGTTTCTCAGTCTGTTTCCTAGTGCCGGTTTGAAGTGCCTGCCGTTTTCACTGTAAAACCGAGTTGGAGCTTGTACCTCCCCATATATATGTATGGATTGGAGTTGGCAACTGAAAAGAAACTTTGTGTTCCCTTCAAGCTAGGTGAAGGACGGCTTTCACACACACTTATCTCTCAGAACTGAGCATGTGGAGAGACGTTCGTTCATCCAGCACAAAGGGAACCGGTTGCAGGAGAAACCCTTACTCTGGATTCTCAGTCGGTTTCCAAGTGCCGGTTTGAAGTGCCTGCCGTTTTCACTGTAAAACCGAGTTGGAGCTTGTACCTCCCCATATATATGTATGGATTGGAGTTGGCAACTGAAAAGAAACTTTGTGTTCCCTTCAAGCTAGGTGAAGGACGGTTTTCACACACACTTATCTCTCAGAACTGAGCATGTGGAAAGACGTTCGTTCATCCAGCACAAAGGGAACCGGTTGCAGGAGAAACCCTTACTCTGGTTTCTCAGTCTGTTTCCTAGTGCCGGTTTGAAGTGCCTGCCGTTTTCACTGTAAAACCGAGTTGGAGCTTGTACCTCCCCATATATATGTATGGAGTGGAGTTGGCAACTGAAAAGAAACTTTGTGTTCCTTCAAGCTAGGTGAAGGACGGCTTTCACAGACACTTTTCTCTCAGAACTGAGCATGTGGAGAGACGTTCGTTCATCCAGCACAAAGGGAACGGGTTGCAGGAGAAACCCTTACTCTGGTTTCTCAGTCTGTTTCCTAGTGCCGGTTTGAAGTGCCTGCCGTTTTCACTGTAAAACCGAGTTGGAGCTTGTACCTCCCCATATATATGTATGGAGTGGAGTTGGCAACTGAAAAGAAACTTTGTGTTCCCTTCAAGCTAGGTGAAGGACGGCTTTCACACACACTTATCTCTCAGAACTGAGCATGTGGAGAGACGTTCGTTCATCCAGCACAAAGGGAACGGGTTGCAGGAGAAACCCTTACTCTGGTTTCTCAGTCTGTTTCCTAGTGCCGGTTAGAAGTGCCTGCCGTTTTCACTGTAAAACCGATTTGGAGCTTGTACCTCCCCATATATATGTATGGAGTGGAGTTGGCAACTGAAAAGAAACTTAGTGTTCCCTTCAAGCTAGGTGAAGGACGGCTTTCACAGACAATTTTCTCTCAGAACTGAGCATGTGGAGAGACGTTCGTTCATCCAGCACAAAGGGAACGGGTTGAAGGAGAAACCCTTACTCTGGTTTCTCAGTCTGTTTCCTAGTGCCGGTTTGAAGTGCCTGCCGTTTTCACTGTAAAACCGAGTTAGAGCTTGTACCTCCCCATATATATGTATGGAGTGGAGTTGGCAACTGAAAAGAAACTTTGTGTTCCCTTCAAGCTAGGTGAAGGACGGCTTTCACACACACTTATCTCTCAGAACTGAGCATGTGGAGAGACGTTCGTTCATCCAGCACAAAGGGAACGGGTTGCAGGAGAAACCCTTACTCTGGTTTCTCAGTCGGTTTCCTAGTGCCGGTTTGATGTGCCTGCCGTTTTCACTGTAAAACCGAGTTGGAGCTTGTACCTCCCCATATATATGTATGGAGTGGAGTTGGCAACTGAAAAGAAATTTGTGTTCCCTTCAAGCTAGGTGAAGGACGGCTTTCACACACACTTATCTCTCAGAACTGAGCATGTGGAGAGACGTTCGTTCATCCAGCACAAAGGGAACGGGTTGCAGGAGAAACCCTTACTCTGGTTTCTCAGTCTGTTTCCTAGTGCCGGTTTGAAGTGCCTGCCGTTTTCACTGTAAAACCGAGTTGGAGTTTGTACCTCCCCATATATATGTATGGAGTGGAGTTGGCAACTGAAAAGAAACCTTGTGTTCCCTTCAAGCTAGGTGAAGGACGGCTTTCACACACACTTATCTCTCAGAACTGAGCATGTGGAGAGACGTTCGTTCATCCAGCACAAAGGGAACGGGTTGCAGGAGAAACCCTTACTCTGGTTTCTCAGTCGGTTTCCTAGTGCCGGTTTGAAGTGCCTGCCGTTTTCACTGTAAAGCCGAGTTGGAGCTTGTACCTCCCCATATATATGTATGGATTGGAGTTGGCAACTGAAAAGAAACTTTGTGTTCCCTTCAAGCTAGGTGAAGGACGGCTTTCACACACACTTATCTCTCAGAACTGAGCATGTGGAGAGACGTTCGTTCATCCAGCACAAAGGGAACGGGTTGCAGGAGAAACCCTTACTCTGGATTCTCAGTCGGTTTCCTAGTGCCGGTTTGAAGTGCCTGACGTTTTCACTGTAAAACCGAGTTGGAGCTTGTACCGCCCCATATATATGTATGGAGTGGAGTTGGCAACTGAAAAGAAACTTTGTGTTCCCTCAAGCTAGGTGAAGGACGGCTTTCACACACACTTATCTCTCAGAACTGAGCATGTGGAGAGACGTTCGTTCATCCAGCACCAAGGGAATGGGTTGCAGGAGAAACCCTTACTCTGGTTTCTCAGTCTGTTTCCTAGTGCCGGTTTGAAGTGCCTGCCGTTTTCACTGTAAAACCGAGTTGGAGCTTGTACCTCCCCATATATATGTATGGAGTGGAGTTGGCAACTGAAAAGAAACTTTGTGTTCCCTTCAAGCTAGGTGAAGGACGGCTTTCACACACACTTATCTCTCAGAACTGAGCAAGTGGAGAGACGTTCGTTCATCCAGCACAAAGGGAACGGGTTGTAGGAGAAACCCTTACTCTGGTTTCTCAGTCTGTTTCCTAGTGCCGGTTTGAAGTGCCTGCCGTTTTCACTGTAAAACCGAGTTGGAGCTTGTACCTCCCCATATATATGTATGGAGTGGAGTTGGCAACTGAAAAGAAACTTTGTGTTCCCTTCAAGTTAGGTGAAGGACGGCTTTCACACACACTTATCTCTCAGAACTGAGCATGTGGAGAGACTTTCGTTCATCCAGCACAAAGGGAACGGGTTGCAGGAGAAACCCTTACTCTGGTTTCTCAGTCGGTTTCCTAGTGCCGGTTTCAAGTGCCTGCCGTTTTCACTGTAAAGCCGAGTTGGAGCTTGTACCTCCCCATATATATGTATGGATTGGAGTTGGCAACTGAAAAGAAACTTTTTGTTCCCTTCAAGCTAGGTGAAGGACGGCTTTCACACACACTTATCTCTCAGAACTGAGCATGTGGAGAGACGTTCGTTCATCCAGCAAAAAGGGAACGGCTTGCAGGAGAAACCCTTACTCTGGATTCTCAGTCTGTTTCCTAGTGCCGGTTTGAAGTGCCTGCCGTTTTCACTGTAAAACCGAGTTGGAGCTTGTACCTCCCCATATATATGTATGGAGTGGAGTTGGCAAATGAAAAGAAACTTTGTGTTCCCTCAAGCTAGGTGAAGGACGGCTTTCACACACACTTTTCTCTCCGAACTGAGCATGTGGAGAGACGTTCGTTCATCCAGCACCAAGGGAATGGGTTGCAGGAGAAACCCTTACTCTGGTTTCTCAGTCTGTTTCCTAGTGCCGGTTTGAAGTGCCTGCCGTTTTCACTGTAAAACCGAGTTGGAGCTTGTACCTCCCCATATATATGTATGGAGTGGAGTTGGCAACTGAAAAGAAACTTTGTGTTCCCTTCAAGCTAGGTGAAGGACGGCTTTCACACACACTTATCTCTCAGAACTGAGCAAGTGGAGAGACGTTCGTTCATCCAGCACAAAGGGAACGGGTTGTAGGAGAAACCCTTACTCTGGTTTCTCAGTCTGTTTCCTAGTGCCGGTTTGAAGTGCCTGCCGTTTTCACTGTAAAACCGAGTTGGAGCTTGTACATCCCCATATATATGTATGGAGTGGAGTTGGCAACTGAAAAGAAACTTTGTGTTCCCTTCAAGTTAGGTGAAGGACGGCTTTCACACACACTTATCTCTCAGAACTGAGCATGTGGAGAGACGTTCGTTCATCCAGCACAAAGGGAACGGGTTGCAGGAGAAACCCTTACTCTGGTTTCTCAGTCTGTTTCCTAGTGCCGGTTTGAAGTGCCTGCCGTTATCACTGTAAAACCGAGTTGGAGCTTGTACCTCCCCATATATATGTATGGAGTGGAGTTGGCAACTGAAAAGAAACTTTGTGTTCCCTTCAAGCTAGTTGAAGGACGGCTTTCACACACACTTATCTCTCAGAACTGAGCATGTGGAGAGACGTTCGTTCATCCAGCACAATGGGAACGGGTTGCAGGAGAAACCCTTACTCTGGTTTCTCAGTCTG
Organism: Vicugna pacos; assembly: GCF_048564905.1. NCBI lineage: Eukaryota > Metazoa > Chordata > Mammalia > Artiodactyla > Camelidae > Vicugna > Vicugna pacos. Next base: position 78,102,872 of record NW_027328740.1, on the reverse strand, counting down.
TTTCCTAGTGCCGGTTTGAAGTGCCTGCCGTTTTCACTGTAAAACCGAGTTGGAGCTTGTACCTCCCCATATATATGTATGGAGTGGAGTTGGCAACTGAAAAGAAACTTTGTGTTCCCTTCAAGCTAGGTGAAGGACGGCTTTCACACACACTTATCTCTCAGAACTGAGCATGTGGAGAGACGTTCGTTCATCCAGCACAAAGGGAACGAGTTGCAGGAGAAACCCTTACTCTGGTTTCTCAGTCTGTTTCCTAGTGCTGGTTTGAAGTGCCTGCCGTTTTCACTGTAAAAGCGAGTTGGAGCTTGTACCTCCCCATATATATGTATGGAGTGGAGTTGACAACTGAAAAGAAACTTTGTGTTCCCTTCAAGCTAGGTGAAGGACGGCTTTCACACACACTTATCTCTCAGAACTGAGCATGTGGAGAGACGTTCGTTCATCCAGCACAAAGGGAACGGGTTGCAGGAGAAACCCATACTCTGGTTTCTCAGTCGGTTTCCTAGTGCCGGTTTGAAGTGCCTGCCGTTTTCACTGTAAAGCCGAGTTGGAGCTTGTACCTCCCCATATATATGTATGGAGTGGAGTTGGCAACTGAAAAGAAACTTTGTGTTCCCTTCAAGCTAGGTGAAGGACGGCTTTCACACACACTTATCTCTCAGAACTGAGCATGTGGAGAGACGTTCGTTCATCCAGCACAAAGGGAACGGGTTGCAGGAGAAACCCTTACTCTGGTTTCTCAGTCGGTTCCCTAGTGCCGGTTTGAAGTGCCTGCCGTTTTCACTGTAAAACCGAGTTGGAGCTTGTACCTCCCCATATATATGTATGGAGTGGAGTTGGCAACTGAAAAGAAACTTTGTGTTCCCTTCAAGCTAGGTGAAGGACGGCTTTCACACACACTTATCTCTCAGAACTGAGCATGTGGAGAGACGTTCGTTCATCCAGCACAAAGGGAACGTGTTGCAGGAGGAACCCTTACTCTGGATTCTCAGTCGGTTTCCTAGTGCCGGTTTGAAGTGCCTTCCGTTTTCACTGTAAAACCGAGTTGGAGCTTGTACCTCCCCATATATATGTATGTAGTGGAGTTGGCAACTGAAAAGAAACTTTGTGTTCCCTTCAAGCTAGGTGAAGGACGGCTTTCACACACACTTATCTCTCAGAACTGAGCATGTGGAGAGACGTTCGTTCATCCAGCACAAAGGGAACGGGTTGCAGGAGAAACCCTTACTCTGGTTTCTCAGTCTGTTTCCTAGTGCCGGTTTGAAGTGCCTGCCGTTTTCACTGTAAAACCGAGTTGGAGCTTGTACCTCCCCATATATATGTATGGATTGGAGTTGGCAACTGAAAAGAAACTTTGTGTTCCCTTCAAGCTAGGTGAAGGACGGATTTCACACACACTTATCTCTCAGAACTGAGCATGTGGAGAGACGTTCGTTCATCCAGCACAAAGGGAACCGGTTCCAGGAGAAACCCTTACTCTGGATTCCCAGTCTGTTTCCTAGTGCCGGTTTGAAGTGCCTGCCGTTTTCACTGTAAAACCGAGTTGGAGCTTGTACCTCCCCATATATATGTATGGAGTGGAGTTGGCAACTGAAAAGAAACTTTGTGTTCCCTTCAAGCTAGGTGAAGGACGGCTTTCACAGACACTTTTCTCTCAGAACTGAGCATGTGGAGAGACGTTCGTTCATCCAGCACAAAGGGAATGGGTTGCAGGAGAAACCCTTACTCTGGTTTCTCAGTCTGTTTCCTAGTGCCGGTTTGAAGTGCCTGCCGTTTTCACTGTAAAACCGAGTTGGAGCTTGTACCTCCCCATATATATGTAAGGAGTGGAGTTGGCAACTGAAAAGAAACTTTGTGTTCCCTTCAAGCTAGGTGAAGGACGGCTTTCACACACACTTATCTCTCAGAACTGAGCATGTGGAGAGACGTTCGTTCATCCAGCACAAAGGGAACGGGTTGCAGGAGAAACCCTTACTCTGGTTTCTCAGTCTGTTTCCTAGTGCCGGTTTGAAGTGCCTGCCGTTATCACTGTAAAACCGAGTTGGAGCTTGTACCTCCCCATATATATGTATGGAGTGGAGTTGGCAAATGAAAAGAAACTTTGTGTTCCCTGCAAGCTAGGTGAAGGACGGCTTTCACAGACACTTTTCTCTCAGAACTGAGCATGTGGAGAGACGTTCGTTCATCCAGCACAAAGGGAACGTGTTGAAGGAGAAACCCTTACTCTGGTTTCTCAGTCTGTTTCCTAGTGCCGGTTTGAAGTGCCTGCCGTTTTCACTGTAAAACCGAGTTGGAGCTTGTACCTCCCCATATATATGTATAGAGTGGAGTTGGCAAATGAAAAGAAACTTTGTGTTCCCTTCAAGCTAGGTGAAGGACGGCTTTCACACACACTTATCTCTCAGAACTGAGCATGTGGAGAGACGTTCGTTCATCCAGCACAAAGGGAACGGGTTGCAGGAGAAACCCTTACTCTGGTTTCTCAGTCTGTTTCCTAGTGCCGGTTTGAAGTGCCTGCCGTTTTCACTGTAAAGCCGAGTTGGAGCTTGTACCTCCCCATATATATGTATGGAGTGGAGTTGGCAACTGAAAAGAAACTTTGTGTTCCCTTCAAGCTAGGTGAAGGACGGCTTTCACACACACTTATCTCTCAGAACTGAGCATGTGGAGAGACGTTCGTTCATCCAGCACAAAGGGAACGGGTTGCAGGAGAAACCCTTACTCTGGTTTCTCAGTCGGTTCCCTAGTGCCGGTTTGAAGTGCCTGCCGTTTTCACTGTAAAACCGAGTTGGAGCTTGTACCTCCCCATATATATGTATGGAGTGGAGTTGGCAACTGAAAAGAAACTTTGTGTTCCCTTCAAGCTAGGTGAAGGACGGCTTTCACACACACTTATCTCTCAGAACTGAGCATGTGGAGAGACGTTCGTTCATCCAGCACAAAGGGAACGTGTTGCAGGAGAAACCCTTACTCTGGATTCTCAGTCGGTTTCCTAGTGCCGGTTTGAAGTGCCTTCCGTTTTCACTGTAAAACCGAGTTGGAGCTTGTACCTCCCCATATATATGTATGGAGTGGAGTTGGCAACTGAAAAGAAACTTTGTGTTCCCTTCAAGCTAGGTGAAGGACGGCTTTCACACACACTTATCTCTCAGAACTGAGCATGTGGAGAGACGTTCGTTCATCCAGCACAAAGGGAACGGGTTGCAGGAGAAACCCTTACTCTGGTTTCTCAGTCTGTTTCCTAGTGCCGGTTTGAAGTGCCTGCCGTTTTCACTGTAAAACCGAGTTGGAGCTTGTACCTCCCCATATATATGTATGGATTGGAGTTGGCAACTGAAAAGAAACTTTGTGTTCCCTTCAAGCTAGGTGAAGGACGGAATTCACACACACTTATCTCTCAGAACTGAGCATGTGGAGAGACGTTCGTTCATCCAGCACAAAGGGAACGGGTTGCAGGAGAAACCCTTACTCTGGATTCCCAGTCTGTTTCCTAGTGCCGGTTTGAAGTGCCTGCCGTTTTCACTGTAAAACCGAGTTGGAGCTTGTACCTCCCCATATATATGTATAGAGTGGAGTTGGCAAATGAAAAGAAACTTTGTGTTCCCTTCAAGCTAGGTGAAGGACGGCTTTCACACACACTTATCTCTCAGAACTGAGCATGTGGAGAGACGTTCGTTCTTCCAGCACAAAGGGAACGGGTTGCAGGAGAAACCCTTACTCTGGTTTCTCAGTCGGTTTCCTAGTGCCGGTTTGAAGTGCCTGCCGTTTTCACTGTAAAGCCGAATTGGAGCTTGTACCTCCCCATATATATGTATGGAGTGGAGTTGGCAACTGAAAAGAAACTTTGTGTTCCCTTCAAGCTAGGTGAAGGACGGCTTTCACACACACTTATCTCTCAGAACTGAGCATGTGGAGAGACGTTCGTTCATCCAGCACAAAGGGAACGGGTTGCAGGAGAAACCCTTACTCTGGTTTCTCATTCGGTTTCCTAGTGCCGGTTTGAAGTGCCTGCCGTTTTCACTGTAAAGCCGAGTTGGAGCTTGTACCTCCCCATATATATGTATGGAGTGGAGTTGGCAACTGAAAAGAAACTTTGTGTTCCCTTCAAGCTAGGTGAAGGACGGCTTTCACACACACTTATCTCTCAGAACTGAGCATGTGGAGAGACGTTCGTTCATCCAGCACAAAGGGAACGTGTTGCAGGAGAAACCCTTACTCTGGATTCTCAGTCGGTTTCCTAGTGCCGGTTTGAAGTGCCTTCCGTTTTCACTGTAAAACCGAGTTGGAGCTTGTACCTCCCCATATATATGTATGGAGTGGAGTTGGCAACTGAAAAGAAACTTTGTGTTCCCTTCAAGCTAGGTGAAGGACGGCTTTCACACACACTTATCTCTCAGAACTGAGCATGTGGAGAGACGTTCGTTCATCCAGCACAAAGGGAACGGGTTGCAGGAGAAACCCTTACTCTGGTTTCTCAGTCTGTTTCCTAGTGCCGGTTTGAAGTGCCTGCCGTTTTCACTGTAAAACCGAGTTGGAGCTTGTACCTCCCCATATATATGTATGGATTGGAGTTGGCAACTGAAAAGAAACTTTGTGTTCCCTTCAAGCTAGGTGAAGGACGGATTTCACACACACTTATCTCTCAGAACTGAGCATGTGGAGAGACGTTCGTTCATCCAGCACAAAGGGAACCGGTTGCAGGAGAAACCCTTACTCTGGATTCCCAGTCTGTTTCCTAGTGCCGGTTTGAAGTGCCTGCCGTTTTCACTGTAAAACCGAGTTGGAGCTTGTACCTCCCCATATATATGTATGGAGTGGAGTTGGCAACTGAAAAGAAACTTTGTGTTCCCTTCAAGCTAGGTGAAGGACGGCTTTCACAGACACTTTTCTCTCAGAAATGAGCATGTGGAGAGACGTTCGTTCATCCAGCACAAAGGGAACGGGTTGCAGGAGAAACCCTTACTCTGGTTTCTCAGTCTGTTTCCTAGTGCCGGTTTGAAGTGCCTGCCGTTTTCACTGTAAAACATAGTTGGAACTTGTACCTCCCCATATATATGTATGGAGTGGTGTTGGCAACTGAAAAGAAACTTTGTGTTCCCTTCAAGCTAGGTGAAGGACGGCTTTCACACACACTTATATCTCAGAACTGAGTATGTGGAGAGACGTTCGTTCATCCAGCACAAAGGGAACGGGTTGCAGGAGAAACCCTTACTCTGGTTTCTCAGTCGGTTTCCTAGTGCCGGTTTGAAGTGCCTGCCGTTTTCACTGAAAAACCGAGTTGGAGCTTGTACCTCCCCATATATATGTATGGAGTGGAGTTGGCAACTGAAAAGAAACTTTGTGTTCCCATCAAGCTTGGTGAAGGACGGCTTTAATACACCCTTATCTCTCAGAACTGAGCATGTGGAGAGACGTTCGTTCATCCAGCACAAAGGGAACGGGTTGCAAGTGAAACCCTTACTCTGGTTTCTCAGTCGGTTTCCTAGTGCCGGTTTGAAGTGCCTGCCGTTTTCACTGTAAATCCGAGTTGGAGCTTGTACCTCCCCATATATATGTATGGATTGGAGTTGGCAACTGAAAAGAAACTTTGTGTTCCCTTCAAGCTAGGTGAAGGACGGCTTTCACACACACTTATCTCTCAGAACTGAGCTTGTGGAGAGACGTTCGTTCATCCAGCACAAAGGGAACGGGTTGCAGGAGAAACCCTTACTCTGGTTTCTCAGTCTGTTTCCTAGTGCCGGTTTGAAGTGCCTGCCGTTTTCACTGTAAAACCGAGTTGGAGCTTGTACATCCCCATATATATGTATGGAGTGGAGTTGGCAACTGAAAAGAAACTTTGTGTTCCCTTCAAGCTAGGTGAAGGACGGCTTTCACACACACTTATCTCTCAGAACTGAGCATGTGGAGAGACGTTCGTTCATCCAGCACAAAGGGAACGGTTTGCAGGAGAAACCCTTACTCTGGTTTCTCAATCTGTTTCCTAGTGCCGGTTTGAAGTGCCTGCCGTTTTCACTGTAAAACCGGGTTGGAGCTTGTACCTCCCCATATATATGTATGGATTGGAGTTGGCAACTGAAAAGAAACTTTGTGTTCCCTTCAAGCTAGGTGAAGGACGGCTTTCACACACACTTATCTCTCAGAACTGAGCATGTGGAGAGACGTTCGTTCATCCAGAACAAAGGGAACCGGTTGCAGGAGAAACCCTTACTCTGGATTCTCAGTCGGTTTCCTAGTGCCGGTTTGAAGTGCCTGCCGTTTTCACTGTAAAACCGAGTTGGAGCTTGTACCTCCCCATATATATGTATGGAGTGGAGTTGGCAACTGAAAAGAAACTTTTTGTTCCCTTCAAGCTAGGTGAAGGACGGCTTTCACACACACTTATCTCTCAGAACTGAGCATGTGGAGAGACGTTCGTTCATCCAGCACAAAGGGAACGGGTTGCAGGAGAAACCCTTACTCTGGTTTCTCATTCGGTTTCCTAGTGCCGGTTTGAAGTGCCTGCCGTTTTCACTGTAAAGCCGAGTTGGAGCTTGTACCTCCCCATATATATGTATGGAGTGGAGTTGGCAACTGAAAAGAAACTTTGTGTTCCCTTCAAGCTAGGTGAAGGACGGCTTTCACACACTCTTATCTCTCAGATCTTAGCAAGTGGAGAGACGTTCGTTCATCCAGCACAAAGGGAACGGGTTGCAGGAGAAACCCTTACTCTGGTTTCTCAGTCTGTTTCCTAGTGCCGGTTTGAAGTGCCTGCCGTTTTCACTGTAAAACCGAGTTGGAGCTTGTACCTCCCCATATATATGTATGGAGTGGAGTTGGCAACTGAAAAGAAACTTTGTGTTCCCTTCAAGCTAGGTGAAGGACGGCTTTCACACACACTTATCTCTCAGAACTGAGCATGTGGAGAGACGTTCGTTCATCCAGCACAAAGGGAACGTGTTGCAGGAGAAACCCTTACTCTGGATTCTCAGTCGGTTTCCTAGTGCCGGTTTGAAGTGCCTTCCGTTTTCACTGTAAAACCGAGTTGGAGCTTGTACCTCCCCATATATATGTATGGAGTGGAGTTGGCAACTGAAAAGAAACTTTGTGTTCCCTTCAAGCTAGGTGAAGGACGGCTTTCACACACACTTATCTCTCAGAACTGAGCATGTGGAGAGACGTTCGTTCATCCAGCACAAAGGGAACGGGTTGCAGGAGAAACCCTTACTCTGGTTTCTCAGTCTGTTTCCTAGTGCCGGTTTGAAGTGCCTGCCGTTTTCACTGTAAAACCGAGTTGGAGCTTGTACCTCCCCATATATATGTATGGATTGGAGTTGGCAACTGAAAAGAAACTTTGTGTTCCCTTCAAGCTAGGTGAAGGACGGAATTCACACACACTTATCTCTCAGAACTGAGCATGTGGAGAGACGTTCGTTCATCCAGCACAAAGGGAACGGGTTGCAGGAGAAACCCTTACTCTGGATTCCCAGTCTGTTTCCTAGTGCCGGTTTGAAGTGCCTGCCGTTTTCACTGTAAAACCGAGTTGGAGCTTGTACCTCCCCATATATATGTATAGAGTGGAGTTGGCAAATGAAAAGAAACTTTGTGTTCCCTTCAAGCTAGGTGAAGGACGGCTTTCACACACACTTATCTCTCAGAACTGAGCATGTGGAGAGACGTTCGTTCTTCCAGCACAAAGGGAACGGGTTGCAGGAGAAACCCTTACTCTGGTTTCTCAGTCGGTTTCCTAGTGCCGGTTTGAAGTGCCTGCCGTTTTCACTGTAAAGCCGAATTGGAGCTTGTACCTCCCCATATATATGTATGGAGTGGAGTTGGCAACTGAAAAGAAACTTTGTGTTCCCTTCAAGCTAGGTGAAGGACGGCTTTCACACACACTTATCTCTCAGAACTGAGCATGTGGAGAGACGTTCGTTCATCCAGCACAAAGGGAACGGGTTGCAGGAGAAACCCTTACTCTGGTTTCTCATTCGGTTTCCTAGTGCCGGTTTGAAGTGCCTGCCGTTTTCACTGTAAAGCCGAGTTGGAGCTTGTACCTCCCCATATATATGTATGGAGTGGAGTTGGCAACTGAAAAGAAACTTTGTGTTCCCTTCAAGCTAGGTGAAGGACGGCTTTCACACACACTTATCTCTCAGAACTGAGCATGTGGAGAGACGTTCGTTCATCCAGCACAAAGGGAACGTGTTGCAGGAGAAACCCTTACTCTGGATTCTCAGTCGGTTTCCTAGTGCCGGTTTGAAGTGCCTTCCGTTTTCACTGTAAAACCGAGTTGGAGCTTGTACCTCCCCATATATATGTATGGAGTGGAGTTGGCAACTGAAAAGAAACTTTGTGTTCCCTTCAAGCTAGGTGAAGGACGGCTTTCACACACACTTATCTCTCAGAACTGAGCATGTGGAGAGACGTTCGTTCATCCAGCACAAAGGGAACGGGTTGCAGGAGAAACCCTTACTCTGGTTTCTCAGTCTGTTTCCTAGTGCCGGTTTGAAGTGCCTGCCGTTTTCACTGTAAAACCGAGTTGGAGCTTGTACCTCCCCATATATATGTATGGATTGGAGTTGGCAACTGAAAAGAAACTTTGTGTTCCCTTCAAGCTAGGTGAAGGACGGATTTCACACACACTTATCTCTCAGAACTGAGCATGTGGAGAGACGTTCGTTCATCCAGCACAAAGGGAACCGGTTGCAGGAGAAACCCTTACTCTGGATTCCCAGTCTGTTTCCTAGTGCCGGTTTGAAGTGCCTGCCGTTTTCACTGTAAAACCGAGTTGGAGCTTGTACCTCCCCATATATATGTATGGAGTGGAGTTGGCAACTGAAAAGAAACTTTGTGTTCCCTTCAAGCTAGGTGAAGGACGGCTTTCACAGACACTTTTCTCTCAGAAATGAGCATGTGGAGAGACGTTCGTTCATCCAGCACAAAGGGAACGGGTTGCAGGAGAAACCCTTATTCTGGTTTCTCAGTCTGTTTCCTAGTGCCGGTTTGAAGTGCCTGCCGTTTTCACTGTAAAACATAGTTGGAACTTGTACCTCCCCATATATATGTATGGAGTGGTGTTGGCAACTGAAAAGAAACTTTGTGTTCCCTTCAAGCTAGGTGAAGGACGGCTTTCACACACACTTATATCTCAGAACTGAGTATGTGGAGAGACGTTCGTTCATCCAGCACAAAGGGAACGGGTTGCAGGAGAAACCCTTACTCTGGTTTCTCAGTCGGTTTCCTAGTGCCGGTTTGAAGTCCCTGCCGTTTTCACTGAAAAACCGAGTTGGAGCTTGTACCTCCCCATATATATGTATGGAGTGGAGTTGGCAACTGAAAAGAAACTTTGTGTTCCCATCAAGCTTGGTGAAGGACGGCTTTAATACACCCTTATCTCTCAGAACTGAGCATGTGGAGAGACGTTCGTTCATCCAGCACAAAGGGAACGGGTTGCAAGTGAAACCCTTACTCTGGTTTCTCAGTCGGTTTCCTAGTGCCGGTTTGAAGTGCCTGCCGTTTTCACTGTAAATCCGAGTTGGAGCTTGTACCTCCCCATATATATGTATGGAGTGGAGTTGGCAACTGAAAAGAAACTTTGTGTTCCCTTCAAGCTAGGTGAAGGACGGCTTTCACACACACTTATCTCTCAGAACTGAGCTTGTGGAGAGACGTTCGTTCATCCAGCACAAAGGGAACGGGTTGCAGGAGAAACCCTTACTCTGGTTTCTCAGTCTGTTTCCTAGTGCCGGTTTGAAGTGCCTGCCGTTTTCACTGTAAAACCGAGTTGGAGCTTGTACATCCCCATATATATGTATGGAGTGGAGTTGGCAACTGAAAAGAAACTTTGTGTTCCCTTCAAGCTAGGTGAAGGACGGCTTTCACACACACTTATCTCTCAGAACTGAGCATGTGGAGAGACGTTCGTTCATCCAGCACAAAGGGAACGGGTTGCAGGAGAAACCCTTACTCTGGTTTCTCAATCTGTTTCCTAGTGCCGGTTTGAAGTGCCTGCCGTTTTCACTGTAAAACCGGGTTGGAGCTTGTACCTCCCCATATATATGTATGGATTGGAGTTGGCAACTGAAAAGAAACTTTGTGTTCCCTTCAAGCTAGGTGAAGGACGGCTTTCACACACACTTATCTCTCAGAACTGAGCATGTGGAGAGACGTTCGTTCATCCAGAACAAAGGGAACCGGTTGCAGGAGAAACCCTTACTCTGGATTCTCAGTCGGTTTCCTAGTGCCGGTTTGAAGTGCCTGCCGTTTTCACTGTAAAACCGAGTTGGAGCTTGTACCTCCCCATATATATGTATGGAGTGGAGTTGGCAACTGAAAAGAAACTTTTTGTTCCCTTCAAGCTAGGTGAAGGACGGCTTTCACACACACTTATCTCTCAGAACTGAGCATGTGGAGAGACGTTCGTTCATCCAGCACAAAGGGAACGGATTGCAGGAGAAACCCTTACTCTGGTTTCTCAGTCTGTTTCCTAGTGCCGGTTTGAAGTGCCTGCCGTTTTCACTGTAAAACCGAGTTGGAGCTTGTACCTCCCCATATATATGTATGGAGTGGAGTTGGCAACTGAAAAGAAACTTTGTGTTCCCTTCAAGCTAGGTGAAGGACGGCTTTCACACACTCTTATCTCTCAGATCTTAGCAAGTGGAGAGACGTTCGTTCATCCAGCACAAAGGGAACGGGTTGCAGGAGAAACCCTTACTCTGGTTTCTCAGTCTGTTTCCTAGTGCCGGTTTGAAGTGCCTGCCGTTTTCACTGTAAAACCGAGTTGGAGCTTGTACCTCCCCATATATATGTATGGAGTGGAGTTGGCAACTGAAAAGAAACTTTGTGTTCCCTTCAAGCTAGGTGAAGGACGGCTTTCACACACACTTATCTCTCAGAACTGAGCATGTGGAGAGACGTTCGTTCATCCAGCACAAAGGGAACGGGTTGCAGGAGAAACCCTTACTCTGGTTTCTCAGTCTGTTTCCTAGTGCCGGTTTGAAGTGCCTGCCGTTTTCACTGTAAAACCGATTTGGAGCTTGTACCTCCCCATATATATGTATGGAGTGGAGTTGGCAACTGAATAGAAACTTTGTGTTCCCTTCAAGCTAGGTGAAGGACGGCTTTCACACACACTTATCTCTCAGAACTGAGCATGTGGAGAGACGTTCGTTCATCCAGCACAAAGGGAACGGGTTGCAGGAGAAACCCTTACTCTGGTTTCTCAGTCGGTTTCCTAGTGCCGGTTTGAAGTGCCTGCCGTTTTCACTGTAAAACCGAGTTGGAGCTTGTACCTCCCCATATATATGTATGGAGTGGAGTTGGCAACTGAAAAGAAACTTTGTGTTCCCTTCAAGCTAGGTGAAGGACGACTTTCACACACAATTATCTCTCAGAACTGAGCATGTGGAGAGACGTTCGTTCATCCAGCACAAAGGGAACGGGTTGCAGGAGAAACCCTTACTCTGGATTCTCAGTCGGTTTCCTAGTGCCGGTTTGAAGTGCCTGCCGTTTTCACTGTGAAACCTAGTTGGAGCTTGTACCTCCCCATATATATGTATGGAGTGGAGTTTGCAACTGAAAAGAAACTTTGTGTTCCCTTCAAGCTAGGTGAAGGACGGCTTTCACACACACTTATCTCTCAGATCTGAGCATGTGGAGAGACGTTCGTTCATCCAGCACAAAGGGAACGGGTTGCAGGAGAAACCCTTACTCTGGTTTCTCAGTCTGTTTCCTAGTGCCGGTTTGAAGTGCCTGCCGTTTTCACTGTAAAACCGAGTTGGAGCTTGTACCTCCCCATATATATGTATGGAGTGGAGTTGGCAACTGAAAAGAAACTTTGTGTTCCCTTCAAGCTAGGTGAAGGACGGCTTTCACACACACTTATCTCTCAGAACTGAGCATGTGGAGAGACGTTCGTTCATCCAGCACAAAGGGAACGGGTTGCAGGAGAAACCCTTACTCTGGTTTCTCAGTCTGTTTCCTAGTGCCGTTTTGAAGTGCCTGCCGTTTTCACTGTAAAACCGATTTGGAGCTTGTACCTCCCCATATATATGTATGGAGTGGAGTTGGCAACTGAAAAGAAACTTTGTGTTCCGTTCAAGCTAGGTGAAGGACGGCTTTCACACACACTTATCTCTCAGAACTGAGCATGTGGAGAGACGTTCGTTCATCCAGCACAAAGGGAACGGGTTGCAGGAGAAACCCTTACTCTGGTTTCTCAGACTGTTTCCTAGTGCAGGTTTGAAGTGCCTGCCGTTTTCACTGTAAAACCGAGTTGGAGCTTGTACCTCCCCATATATATGTATGGAGAGGAGTTGGCAACTGAAAAGAAACTTTGTGTTCCCTTCAAGCTAGGTGAAGGACGGCTTTCACACACACTTATCTCTCAGAACTGAGCATGTGAAGAGACGTTCGTTCATCCAGCACAAAGGGAACGGGTTGCAGGAGAAACCCTTACTCTGGTTTCTCAGTCGGTTTCCTAGTGCCGGTTTGAAGTGCCTGCCGTTTTCACTGTAAAACCGAGTTTGAGCTTGTACCTCCCCATATATATGTATGGAGTGGAGTTGGCAACTGAAAAGAAACTTTGTGTTCCCTTCAAGCTAGGTGAAGGACGGCTTTCACACACACTTATCTCTCAGAACTGAGCATGTGGAGAGACGTTCGTTCATCCAGCACAAAGGGAACGGGTTGCAGGAGAAACCCTTACTCTGGTTTCTCAGTCTGTTTCCTAGTGCCGGTTTGAAGTGCCTGCCGTTTTCACTGTAAAACCGAGTTGGAGCTTGTACCTCCCCATATATATGTATGGAGTGGAGTTGGCAACTGAAAAGAAACTTTGTGTTCCCTTCAAGCTAGGTGAAGGACGGCTTTCACACACACTTATCTCTCAGAACTGAGCATGTGGAGAGACGTTCGTTCATCCAGCACAAAGGGAACGGGTTGCAGGAGAAACCCTTACTCTGGTTTCTCAGTCTGTTTCCTAGTGCCGGTTTGAAGTGCCTGCCGTTTTCACTGTAAAACCGAGTTGGAGCTGGTACCTCCCCATATATATGTATGGAGTGGAGTTGGCAACTGAAAAGAAACTTTGTGTTCCCTTCAAGCTAGGTGAAGGACGGCTTTCACACACACTTATCTCTCAGAACTGAGCATGTGGAGAGACGTTCGTTCATCCAGCACAAAGGGAACGGGTTGCAGGAGAAACCCTTACTCTGGTTTCTCAGTCTGTTTCCTAGGGCCGGTTTGAAGTGCCTGCCGTTTTCACTGTAAAACCGAGTTGGAGCTTGTACCTCCCCATATATATGTATGGAGTGGAGTTGGCAACTGAAAAGAAACTTTGTGTTCCCTTCAAGCTAGGTGAAGGACGGATTTCACACACAATTATCTCACAGAACTGAGCATGTGGAGAGACGTTCGTTCATCCAGCACAAAGGGAACGGGTTGCAGGAGAAACCTTTACTCTGGTTTCTCAGTCTGTTTCCTAGTGCCGGTTTGAAGTGCCTGCCGTTTTCACTGTAAAACCGAGTTGGAGCTGGTACCTCCCCATATATATGTATGGATTGGAGTTGGCAACTGAAAAGAAACTTTGTGTTCCCTTCAAGCTAGTTGAAGGACGGCTTTCACACACACTTATCTCTCAGAACTGAGCATGTGGTGAGACGTTCGTTCATCCAGCACAAAGGGAACCGATTGCAGGAGAAACCCTTACTCTGGATTCTCAGTCGGTTTCCATGTGCCGGTTTGAAGTGCCTGCCGTTTTCACTGTAAAACCGAGTTGGAGCTTGTACCTCCCCATATATATGTATGGAGTGGAGTTGGCAACTGAAAAGAAACTTTGTGTTCCCTTCAAGCTAGGTGAAGGACGGCTTTCACACACAATTATCTCTCAGAACTGAGCATGTGGGGAGACGTTCTTTCATCCAGCACAAAGGGAACGGGTTGCAGGAGAAACCCTTACTCTGGATTCTCAGTCGGTTTCCTAGTGCCGGTTTGAAGTGCCTGCCGTTTTCACTGTAAAACCGAGTTGGAGCTTGTACCTCCCCATATATATGTATGGAGTGGAGTTGGCAACTGAAAAGAAACTTTGTGTTCCCTTCAAGCTAGGTGAAGGACGGCTTTCACACACACTTTTCTCTCAGAACTGAGCATGTGGAGAGACGTTCGTTCATCCAGCACAAAGGGAACGGGTTGCAGGAGAAACCCTTACTCTGGTTTCTCAGTCTGTTTCCTAGTGCCGGTTTGAAGTGCCTGCCGTTTTCACTGTAAAACCGAGTTGGAACTTGTACCTCCCCATATATATGTATGGAGTGGAGTTGGCAACTGAAAAGAAACTTTGTGTTCCCTTCAAGCTATGTGAAGGACGGCTTTCACACACAGTTATCTCTCAGAACTGAGCATGTGGAGAGACGTTCGTTCATCCAGCACAAAGGGAACGGGTTGCAGGAGAAACCCTTACTCTGGTTTCTCAGTCTGTTTCCTAGTGCCGGTTTGAAGTGCCTGCCGTTTTCACTGTAAAACCGAGTTGGAGCTTGTACCTCCCCATATATATGTATGGAGTGGAGTTGGCAACTGAAAAGAAAATTTGTGTTCCCTTCAAGCTAGGTGAAGGACGGCTTTCACACACACTTATCTCTCAGATCTGAGCATGTGCAGAGACATTCGTTCATCCAGCACAAAGGGAACGGGTTGCAGGAGAAACCCTTACTCTGGTTTCTCAGTCTGTTTCCTAGTGCCGGTTTGAAGTGCCTGCCGTTTTCACTGTAAAACCGAGTTGGAGCTTGTAGCTCCCCATATATATGTATGGAGTGGAATTTTCAACTGAAAAGAAACTTTGTGTTCCCTTCAAGCTAGGTGAAGGACGGCTTTCACACACACTTATCTCTCAGAACTGAGCATGTGGAGAGACGTTCGTTCATCCAGCACAAAGGGAACGGGTTCCAGGAGAAACCCTTACTCTGGTTTCTCAGTCGGTTTCCTAGTGCCGGTTTGAAGTGCCTGCCGTTTTCACTGTAAAACCGAGTTGGAGCTTGTACCTCCCCATATATATGTATGGAGTGGAGTTGGCAACTGAAAAGAAACTTTGTGTTCCCTTCAAGCTAGGTGAAGGAGGACTTTTACACACAATTATCTCTCAGAACTGAGCATGTGGAGAGACGTTCGTTCATCCAGCACAAAGGGAAGGGGTTGCAGGAGAAACCCTTACTCTGGATTCTCAGTCGGTTTCCTAGTGCCGATTTGAAGTGCCTGCCGTTTTCACTGTAAAACCGAGTTGGAGCTTGTACCTCCCCATATATATGTATGGAGTGGAGTTTGCAACTGAAAAGAAACTTTGTGTTCCCTTCAAGCTAGGTGAAGGACGGCTTTCACACACACTTATCTCTCAGAACTGAGCATGTGGAGAGACGTTCGTTCATCCAGCACAAAGGGAACGGGTTGCAGGAGAAACCCTTACTCTGGTTTCTCAGTCTGTTTCCTAGTGCCGGTTTGAAGTGCCTGCCGTTTTCACTGTAAAACCGAGTTGGAGCTTGTACCTCCCCATATATATGTATGGAGTGGAGTTGGCAACTGAAAGAAACTTTGTGTTCCCTTCAAGCTAGGTGAAGGACGGCTTTCACACACACTTATCTCTCAGAACTGAGCATGTGGAGAGACGTTCGTTCATCCAGCACAAAGGGAACGGGTTGCAGGAGAAACCCTTACTCTGGTTTCTCAGTCTGTTTCCTAGTGCCGGTTTGAAGTGCCTGCCGTTTTCACTGTAAAACCGAGTTGGAGCTGGTACCTCCCCATATATATGTATGGATTGGAGTTGGCAACTGAAAAGAAACTTTGTGTTCCCTTCAAGCTAGGTGAAGGACGGCTTTCACACACACTTATCTCTCAGAATTGAGCATGTGGTGAGACGTTCGTTCATCCAGCACAAAGGGAACGGGTTGCAGGAGAAACCCTTACTCTGGATTCTCAGTCGGTTTCCTAGTGCCGGTTTGAAGTGCCTGCCGTTTTCACTGTAAAACCGAGTTGGAGCTTGTACCTCCCCATATATATGTATGGAGTGGAGTTGGCAACTGAAAAGAAACTTTGTGTTCCCTTCAAGCTAGGTGAAGGACGGCTTTCACACACACTTTTCTCTCAGAACTGAGCATGTGGAGAGACGTTCGTTCATCCAGCACAAAGGGAACGGGTTGCAGGAGAAACCCTTACTCTGGTTTCTCAGTCTGTTTCCTAGTGCCGGTTTGAAGTGCCTGCCGTTTTCACTGTAAAACCGAGTTGGAACTTGTACCTCCCCATATATATGTATGGAGTGGAGTTGGCAACTGAAAAGAAACTTTGTGTTCCCTTCAAGCTAGGTGAAGGACGGCTTTCACACACAGTTATCTCTCAGAACTGAGCATGTGGAGAGACGTTCGTTCATCCAGCACAAAGGGAACGGGTTGCAGGAGAAACCCTTACTCTGGTTTCTCAGTCTGTTTCCTAGTGCCGGTTTGAAGTGCCTGCCGTTTTCACTGTAAAACCGAGTTGGAGCTTGTACTTCCCCATATATATGTATGGAGTGGAGTTGGCAACTGAAAAGAAAATTTGTGTTCACTTCAAGCTAGGTGAAGGACGGCTTTCACACACACTTATCTCTCAGAACTGAGCATGTGCAGAGACATTCGTTCATCCAGCACAAAGGGAACGGGTTGCAGGAGAAACCCTTACTCTGGTTTCTCAGTCTGTTTCCTAGTGCCGGTTTGAAGTGCCTGCCGTTTTCACTGTAAAACCGAGTTGGAGCTTGTACCTCCCCATATATATGTATGGAGTGGAATTTTCAACTGAAAAGAAACTTTGTGTTCCCTTCAAGCAAGGTGAAGGACGGCTTTCACACACAATTATCTCTCAGAACTGAGCATGTGGAGAGACGTTCGTTCATCCATCACAAAGGGAACGGGTTCCAGGAGAAACCCTTACTCTGGTTTCTCAGTCGGTTTCCTAGTGCCGGTTTGAAGTGCCTGCCGTTTTCACTGTAAAACCGAGTTGGAGCTTGTACCTCCCCATATATATGTATGGAGTGGAGTTGGCAACTGAAAAGAAACTTTGTGTTCCCTTCAAGCTAGGTGAAGAAGGACTTTCACACACAATTATCTCTCAGAACTGAGCATGTGGAGAGACGTTCGTTCATCCAGCACAAAGGGAAGGGGTTGCAGGAGAAACCCTTACTCTGGATTCTCAGTCGGTTTCCTAGTGCCGGTTTGAAGTGCCTGCCGTTTTCACTGTAAAACCGAGTTGGAGCTTGTACCTCCCCATATATATGTATGGAGTGGAGTTGGCAACTGAAAAGAAACTTTGTGTTCCCTTCAAGCTAGGTGAAGGACGGCTTTCACACACACTTATCTCTCAGAACTGAGCATGTGGAGAGACGTTCGTTCATCCAGCACAAAGGGAACGGGTTGCAGGAGAAACCCTTACTCTGGTTTCTCAGTCTGTTTCCTAGTGCCGGTTTGAAGTGCCTGCCGTTTTCACTGTAAAACCGAGTTGGAGCTTGTACCTCCCCATATATATGTATGGAGTGGAGTTGGCAACTGAAAGAAACTTTGTGTTCCCTTCAAGCTAGGTGAAGGACGGCTTTCACACACACTTATCTCTCAGAACTGAGCATGTGGAGAGACGTTCGTTCATCCAGCACAAAGGGAACGGGTTGCAGGAGAAACCCTTACTCTGGTTTCTCAGTCGGTTTCCTAGTGCCGGTTTGAAGTGCCTGCCGTTTTCACTGTAAAACCGAGTTGGAGTTTGTACCTCCCCATATATATGTATGGAGTGGAGTTGGCAACTGAAAAGAAACATTGTGTTCCCTTCAAGCTAGGTGAAGGACGGCTTTCACACACACTTATCTCTCAGAACTGAGCATGTGGAGAGACGTTCGTTCATCCAGCACAAAGGGAACGGGTTGCAGGAGAAACCCTTACTCTGGTTTCTCAGTCTGTTTCCTAGTGCCGGTTTGAAGTGCCTGCCGTTTTCACTGTAAAGCCGAGTTGGAGCTTGTACCTCCCCATATATATGTATGGATTGGAGTTGGCAACTGAAAAGAAACTTTGTGTTCCCTTCAAGCTAGGTGAAGGACGGCTTTCACACACAATTATCTCTCAGAACTGAGCATGTGGAGAGACGTTCGTTCATCCAGCACAAAGGGAACGGGTTGCAGGAGAAACCCTTACTCTGGTTTCTCAGTCTGTTTCCTAGTGCCGGTTTGAAGTGCCTGCCGTTTTCACTGTAAAGCCGAGTTGGAGCTTGTACCTCCCCATATATATGTATGGATTGGAGTTGGCAACTGAAAAGAAACTTTGTGTTCCCTTCAAGCTAGGTGAAGGACGGCTTTCACACACAATTATCTCTCAGAACTGAGCATGTGGAGAGACGTTCGTTCATCCAGCACAAAGGGAACGGGTTGCAGGAGAATCCCTTACTCTGGATTCTCAGTCGGTTTCCTAGTGCCGGTTTGAAGTGCCTGCCGTTTTCACTGTAAAACCGAGTTGGAGCTTGTACCTCCCCATATATATGTATGGAGTGGAGTTGGCAACTGAAAAGAAACTTTGTGTTCCCTCAAGCTAGGTGAAGGACGGCTTTCACACAGACTTTTCTCTCAGAACTGAGCATGTGGAGAGACGTTCGTTCATCCAGCACAAAGGGAATGGGTTGCAGGAGAAACCCTTACTCTGGTTTCTCAGTCTGTTTCCTAGTGCCGGTTTGAAGTGCCTGCCTTTTTCACTGTAAAACCGAGTTGGAGCTTGTACCTCCCCATATATATGTATGGAGTGGAGTTGGCAACTGAAAAGAAACTTTGTGTTCCCTTCAAGCTAGGTGAAGGACGGCTTTCACACACAGTTATCTCTCAGAACTGAGCATGTGGAGAGACGTTCGTTCATCCAGCACAAAGGGAACGGGTTGCAGGAGAAACCCTTACTCTGGTTTCTCAGTCTGTTTCCTAGTGCCGGTTTGAAGTGCCTGCCGTTTTCACTGTAAAACCGAGTTGGAGCTTGTACTTCCCCATATATATGTATGGAGTGGAGTTGGCAACTGAAAAGAAAATTTGTGTTCACTTCAAGCTAGGTGAAGGACGGCTTTCACACACACTTATCTCTCAGAACTGAGCATGTGCAGAGACATTCGTTCATCCAGCACAAAGGGAACGGGTTGCAGGAGAAACCCTTACTCTGGTTTCTCAGTCTGTTTCCTAGTGCCGGTTTGAAGTGCCTGCCGTTTTCACTGTAAAACCGAGTTGGAGCTTGTACCTCCCCATATATATGTATGGAGTGGAATTTTCAACTGAAAAGAAACTTTGTGTTCCCTTCAAGCAAGGTGAAGGACGGCTTTCACACACAATTATCTCTCAGAACTGAGCATGTGGAGAGACGTTCGTTCATCCATCACAAAGGGAACGGGTTCCAGGAGAAACCCTTACTCTGGTTTCTCAGTCGGTTTCCTAGTGCCGGTTTGAAGTGCCTGCCGTTTTCACTGTAAAACCGAGTTGGAGCTTGTACCTCCCCATATATATGTATGGAGTGGAGTTGGCAACTGAAAAGAAACTTTGTGTTCCCTTCAAGCTAGGTGAAGAAGGACTTTCACACACAATTATCTCTCAGAACTGAGCATGTGGAGAGACGTTCGTTCATCCAGCACAAAGGGAAGGGGTTGCAGGAGAAACCCTTACTCTGGATTCTCAGTCGGTTTCCTAGTGCCGGTTTGAAGTGCCTGCCGTTTTCACTGTAAAACCGAGTTGGAGCTTGTACCTCCCCATATATATGTATGGAGTGGAGTTGGCAACTGAAAAGAAACTTTGTGTTCCCTTCAAGCTAGGTGAAGGACGGCTTTCACACACACTTATCTCTCAGAACTGAGCATGTGGAGAGACGTTCGTTCATCCAGCACAAAGGGAACGGGTTGCAGGAGAAACCCTTACTCTGGTTTCTCAGTCTGTTTCCTAGTGCCGGTTTGAAGTGCCTGCCGTTTTCACTGTAAAACCGAGTTGGAGCTTGTACCTCCCCATATATATGTATGGAGTGGAGTTGGCAACTGAAAGAAACTTTGTGTTCCCTTCAAGCTAGGTGAAGGACGGCTTTCACACACACTTATCTCTCAGAACTGAGCATGTGGAGAGACGTTCGTTCATCCAGCACAAAGGGAACGGGTTGCAGGAGAAACCCTTACTCTGGTTTCTCAGTCGGTTTCCTAGTGCCGGTTTGAAGTGCCTGCCGTTTTCACTGTAAAACCGAGTTGGAGTTTGTACCTCCCCATATATATGTATGGAGTGGAGTTGGCAACTGAAAAGAAACATTGTGTTCCCTTCAAGCTAGGTGAAGGACGGCTTTCACACACACTTATCTCTCAGAACTGAGCATGTGGAGAGACGTTCGTTCATCCAGCACAAAGGGAACGGGTTGCAGGAGAAACCCTTACTCTGGTTTCTCAGTCTGTTTCCTAGTGCCGGTTTGAAGTGCCTGCCGTTTTCACTGTAAAGCCGAGTTGGAGCTTGTACCTCCCCATATATATGTATGGATTGGAGTTGGCAACTGAAAAGAAACTTTGTGTTCCCTTCAAGCTAGGTGAAGGACGGCTTTCACACACAATTATCTCTCAGAACTGAGCATGTGGAGAGACGTTCGTTCATCCAGCACAAAGGGAACGGGTTGCAGGAGAAACCCTTACTCTGGTTTCTCAGTCTGTTTCCTAGTGCCGGTTTGAAGTGCCTGCCGTTTTCACTGTAAAGCCGAGTTGGAGCTTGTACCTCCCCATATATATGTATGGATTGGAGTTGGCAACTGAAAAGAAACTTTGTGTTCCCTTCAAGCTAGGTGAAGGACGGCTTTCACACACAATTATCTCTCAGAACTGAGCATGTGGAGAGACGTTCGTTCATCCAGCACAAAGGGAACGGGTTGCAGGAGAATCCCTTACTCTGGATTCTCAGTCGGTTTCCTAGTGCCGGTTTGAAGTGCCTGCCGTTTTCACTGTAAAACCGAGTTGGAGCTTGTACCTCCCCATATATATGTATGGAGTGGAGTTGGCAACTGAAAAGAAACTTTGTGTTCCCTCAAGCTAGGTGAAGGACGGCTTTCACACAGACTTTTCTCTCAGAACTGAGCATGTGGAGAGACGTTCGTTCATCCAGCACAAAGGGAATGGGTTGCAGGAGAAACCCTTACTCTGGTTTCTCAGTCTGTTTCCTAGTGCCGGTTTGAAGTGCCTGCCTTTTTCACTGTAAAACCGAGTTGGAGCTTGTACCTCCCCATATATATGTATGGAGTGGAGTTGGCAACTGAAAAGAAACTTTGTGTTCCCTTCAAGCTAAGTGAAGGACGGCTTTCACACACACTTATCTCTCAGAACTGAGCTAGTGGAGAGACGTTCGTTCATCCAGCACAAAGGGAACGGGTTGTAGGAGAAACCCTTACTCTGGTTTCTCAGTCTGTTTCCTAGTGCCGGTTTGAAGTGCCTGCCGTTTTCACTGTAAAACCGAGTTGGAGCTTGTACCTCCCCATATATATGTATGGAGTGGAGTTGGCAAATGAAAAGAAACTTTGTGTTCCCTTCAAGTTAGGTGAAGGACGGCTTTCACACACACTTATCTCTCAGAACTGAGCATGTGGAGAGACGTTCGTTCATCCAGCACAAAGGGAACGCGTTGCAGGAGAAACCCTTACTCTGGTTTCTCAGTCTGTTTCCTAGTGCCGGTTTGAAGTGCCTGCCGTTTTCACTGTAAAACCGAGTTGGAGCTTGTACCTACCCATATATATGTATGGAGTGGAGTTGGCAACTGAAAAGAAACTTTGTGTTCCCTTCAAGCTAGGTGAAGGACGGCTTTCACACACACTTATCTCTCAGAAATGAGCATGTGGAGAGACGTTCGTTCATCCAGCACAAAGGGAACGGGTTGCAGGAGAAACCCTTACTCTGGTTTCTCAGTCTGTTTCCTAGTGCCGGTTTGAAGTGCCTGCCGTTTTCACTGTAAAACCGAGTTGGAGCTTGTACCTCCCCATATATATGTATGGAGTGGAGTTGGCAACTGAAAAGAAACTTTGTGTTCCCTTCAAGCTAGGTGAAGGACGGCTTTCACACACACTTATCTCTCAGATCTGAGCATGTGGAGAGACGTTCGTTCATCCAGCACAAAGGGAACGGGTTGCAGGAGAAACCCTTACTCTGGTTTCTCAGTCTGTTTCCTAGGGCCGGTTTGAAGTGCCTGCCGTTTTCACTGTAAAACCGAGTTGGAGCTTGTACCTCCCCATATATATGTATGGAGTGGAGTTGGCAACTGAAAAGAAACTTTGTGTTCCCTTCAAGCTAGGTGAAGGACGGCTTTCACACACACTTATCTCTCAGAACTGAGCATGTGGAGAGACGTTCGTTCATCCAGCACAAAGGGAACGGGTTGCAGGAGAAACCCTTACTCTGGTTTCTCAGTCTGTTTCCTAGTGCCGGTTTGAAGTGCCTGCCGTTTTCACTGTAAAACCGAGTTGGAGCTTGTACCTCCCCATATATATGTATGGAGTGGAGTTGGCAACTGAAAGAAACTTTGTGTTCCCTTCAAGCTAGGTGAAGGACGGCTTTCACACACACTTATCTCTCAGAACTGAGCATGTGGAGAGACGTTCGTTCATCCAGCACAAAGGGAACGGGTGGCAGGAGAAACCCTTATTCTGGTTTCTCAGTCTGTTTCCTAGTGCCGGTTTGAAGTGCCTGCCGTTTTCACTGTAAAACCGAGTTGGAGCTTGTACCTCCCCATATATATGTATGGAGTGGAGTTGGCAACTGAAAAGAAACTTTGTGTTCCCTTCAAGCTAGGTGAAGGACGGCTTTCACACACACTTATCTCTCAGAACTGAGCATGTGGAAAGACGTTCGTTCATCCAGCACAAAGGGAACGGGTTGCAGGAGAAACCCTTACTCTGGTTTCTCAGTCTGTTTCCTAGTGCCGGTTTGAAGTGCCTGCCGTTTTCACTGTAAAACCGAGTTGGAGCTTGTACCTCCCCATATATATGTATGGAGTGGAGTTGGCAACTGAAAAGAAACTTTGTGTTCCCTTCAAGCTAGGTGAAGGACGGCTTTCACACACACTTATCTCTCAGAACTGAGCATGTGGAGAGACGTTCGTTCATCCAGCACAAAGGGAACGGGTTGCAGGAGAAACCCTTACTCTGGTTTCTCAGTCGGTTTCCTAGTGCCGGTTTGAAGTGCCTGCTGTTTTCACTGTAAAACCGAGTTGGAGCTTGTACCTCCCCTTATGTATGTATGGAGTGGATTTGGCAACTGAAAAGAAACTTTGTGTTCCCTTCAAGATAGGTGAAGGACGGATTTCACACACAATTATCTCTCAGAACTGAGCATGTGGGGAGACGTTCGTTCATCCAGCACAAAGGGAACGGGTTGCAGGAGAAACCCTTACTCTGGTTTCTCAGTCGGTTTCCTAGTGCCGGTTTGAAGTGCCTGCCGTTTTCACTGTAAAGCCGAGTTGGAGCTTGTACCTCCCCATATATATGTATGGAGTGGAGTTGGCAACTGAATAGAAACTTTGTGTTCCCTTCAAGCTAGGTGAAGGACGGCTTTCACACACACTTATCTCTCAGAACTGAGCATGTGGAGAGACGTTCGTTCATCCAGCACAAAGGGAACGGGTTGCAGGAGAAACCCTTACTCAGGTTTCTCAGTCTGTTTCCTAGGGCCGGTTTGAAGTGCCTGCCGTTTTCACTGTAAAACCGAGTTGGAGCTTGTACCTCCCCATATATATGTATGGAGTGGAGTTGGCAACTGAAAAGAAACTTTGTGTTCCCTTCAAGCTAGGTGAAGGACGGCTTTCACACACACTTATCTCTCAGAACTGAGCATGTGGAGAGACGTTCGTTCATCCAGCACAAAGGGAACGGGTTGCAGGAGAAACCCTTACTCTGGTTTCTCAGTCTGTTTCCTAGGGCCGGTTTGAAGTGCCTGCCGTTTTCACTGTAAAACCGAGTTGGAGCTTGTACCTTCCCATATATATGTATGGAGTGGAGTTGGCAACTGAAAAGAAACTTTGTGTTCCCTTCAAGCTAGGTGAAGGACGGCTTTCACACACACTTATCTCTCAGAACTGAGCATGTGGAGAGACGTTCGTTCATCCAGCACAAAGGGAACGGGTTGCAGGAGAAACCCTTACTCTGGTTTCTCAGTCTGTTTCCTAGTGCCGGTTTGAAGTGCCTGCGGTTTTCACTGTAAAACCGAGTTGGAGCTTGTACCTCCCCATATATATGTATGGAGTGGAGTTGGCAACTGAAAGAAACTTTGTGTTCCCTTCAAGCTAGGTGAAGGACGGCTTTCACACACACTTATCTCTCAGAACTGAGCATGTGGAGAGACGTTCGTTCATCCAGCACAAAGGGAACCGGTGGCAGGAGAAACCCTTATTCTGGATTCTCAGTCTGTTTCCTAGTGCCGGTTTGAAGTGCCTGCCGTTTTCACTGTAAAACCGAGTTGGAGCTTGTACCTCCCCATATATATGTATGGAGTGGAGTTGGCAACTGAAAAGAAACTTTGTGTTCCCTTCAAGCTAGGTGAAGGACGGCATTCACACACACTTATCTCTCAGAACTGAGCATGTGGAAAGACGTTCGTTCATCCAGCACAAAGGGAACGGGTTGCAGGAGAAACCCTTACTCTGGTTTCTCAGTCTGTTTCCTAGTGCCGGTTTGAAGTGCCTGCCGTTTTCACTGTAAAACCGAGTTGGAGCTTGTACCTCCCCATATATATGTATGGAGAGGAGTTGGCAACTGAAAAGAAACTTTGTGTTCCCTTCAAGCTAGGTGAAGGACGGCTTTCACACACACTTATCTCTCAGAACTGAGCATGTGGAGAGACGTTCGTTCATCCAGCACAAAGGGAACGGGTTGCAGGAGAAACCCTTACTCTGGTTTCTCAGTCGGTTTCCTAGTGCCGGTTTGAAGTGCCTGCTGTTTTCACTGTAAAACCGAGTTGGAGCTTGTACCTCCCCTTATGTATGTATGGAGTGGATTTGGCAACTGAAAAGAAACTTTGTGTTCCCTTCAAGTTAGGTGAAGGACGGATTTCACACACAATTATCTCTCAGAACTGAGCATGTGGGGAGACGTTCGTTCATCCAGCACAAATGGAACGGGTTGCAGGAGAAACCCTTACTCTGGTTTCTCAGTCGGTTTCCTAGTGCCGGTTTGAAGTGCCTGCCGTTTTCACTGTAAAGCCGAGTTGGAGCTTGTACCTCCCCATATATATGTATGGAGTGGAGTTGGCAACTGAAAAGAAACTTTGTGTTCCCTTCAAGCTAGGTGAAGGACGGCTTTCACACACACTTATCTCTCAGAACTGAGCATGTGGAGAGACGTTCGTTCATCCAGCACAAAGGGAACGGGTTGCAGGAGAAACCCTTACTCTGGATTCTCAGTCGGTTTCCTAGTGCCGATTTGAAGTGCCTGCCGTTTTCTCTGTAAAACCGAGTTGGAGCTTGTACCTCCCCATATATATGTATGGAGTGGAGTTGGCAACTGAAAAGAAACTTTGTGTTCCCTTCAAGCTAGGAGAAGGACGGCTTTCACACACACTTATCTCTCAGAACTGAGCATGTGGAGAGACGTTCGTTCATCCAGCACAAAGGGAACGGGTTGAAGGAGAAACCCTTACTCTGGTTTCTCAGTCTGTTTCCTAGTGCCGGTTTGAAGTGCCTGCCGTTTTCACTGTAAAACCGAGTTTGAGCTTGTACCTCCCCATATATATGTATGGAGTGGAGTTGGCAACTGAAAAGAAACTTTGTGTTCCCTTCAAGCTAGATGAAGGACGGCTTTCACACACACTTATCTCTCAGAACTGAGCATGTGGAGAGACGTTCGTTCATCCAGCACAAAGGGAACGGGTTGCAGGAGAAACTCTTACTCTGGTTTCTCAGTCTGTTTCCTAGTGCCGGTTTGAAGTGCCTGCCGTTTTCACTGTAAAACCGAGTTGGAGCTTGTACCTCCCCATATATATGTATGGAGTGGAGTTGGCAACTGAAAAGAAACTTTGTGTTCCCTTCAAGCTAGGTGAAGGACGGCTTTCACACACACTTATCTCTCAGAACTGAGCATGTGGAGAGACGTTCGTTCATCCAGCACAAGGGGAACGGGTTGCAGGAGAAACCCTTACTCTGGTTTCTCAGTCGGTTTCCTAGTGCCGGTTTGAAGTGCCTGCCGTTTTCACTGTAAAACCGAGTTGGAGTTTGTACCTCCCCATATATATGTATGGAGTGGAGTTGGCAACTGAAAAGAAACATTGTGTTCCCTTCAAGCTAGGTGAAGGACGGCTTTCACACACACTTATCTCTCAGAACTGAGCATGTGGAGAGACGTTCGTTCATCCAGCACAAAGGGAACGGGTTGCAGGAGAAACCCTTACTCTGGTTTCTCAGTCTGTTTCCTAGTGCCGGTTTGAAGTGCCTGCCGTTTTCACTGTAAAGCCGAGTTGGAGCTTGTACCTCCCCATATATATGTATGGATTGGAGTTGGCAACTGAAAAGAAACTTTGTGTTCCCTTGAAGCTAGGTGAAGGACGGCTTTCACACACAATTATCTCTCAGAACTGAGCATGTGGAGAGACGTTCGTTCATCCAGCACAAAGGGAACGGGTTGCAGGAGAAACCCTTACTCTGGATTCTCAGTCGATTTCCTAGTGCCGGTTTGAAGTGCCTGCCGTTTTCACTGTAAAACCGAGTTGGAGCTTGTACCTCCCCATATATATGTATGGAGTGGAGTTGGCAACTGAAAAGAAACTTTGTGTTCCCTTCAAGCTAGGTGAAGGACGGCTTTCACACACACTTATCTCTCAGAACTGAGCAAGTGGAGAGACGTTCGTTCATCCAGCACAAAGGGAACGGGTTGTAGGAGAAACCCTTACTCTGGTTTCTCAGTCTGTTTCCTAGTGCCGGTTTGAAGTGCCTGCCGTTTTCACTGTAAAACCGAGTTGGAGCTTGTACCTCCCCATATATATGTATGGAGTGGAGTTGGCAAATGAAAAGAAACTTTGTGTTCCCTTCAAGTTAGGTGAAGGACGGCTTTCACACACACTTATCTCTCAGAACTGAGCATGTGGAGAGACGTTCGTTCATCCAGCACAAAGGGAACGCGTTGCAGGAGAAACCCTTACTCTGGTTTCTCAGTCTGTTTCCTAGTGCCGGTTTGAAGTGCCTGCCGTTTTCACTGTAAAACCGAGTTGGAGCTTGTACCTCCCCATATATATGTATGGAGTGGAGTTGGCAACTGAAAAGAAACTTTGTGTTCCCTTCAAGGTATGTGAAGGACGGCTATCACACACACTTATCTCTCAGAACTGAGCATGTGGAGAGACGTTCGTTCATCCAGCACAAAGGGAACGGGTTGCAGGAGAAACCCTTACTCTGGATTCTCAGTCGGTTTCCTAGTGCCGGTTTGAAGTTCCTGCCGTTTTCACTGTAAAACCGTGTTGGAGCTTGTACCTCCCCATATATATGTATGGAGTGGAGTTGGCAACTGAATAGAAACTTTGTGTTCCCTTCAAGCTAGGTGAAGGACGGCTTTCACACACACTTATCTCTCAGAACTGAGCATGTGGAGAGACGTTCGTTCATCCAGCACAAAGGGAACGGGTTGCAGGAGAAACCCTTACTCAGGTTTCTCAGTCTGTTTCCTAGGGCCGGTTTGAAGTGCCTGCCGTTTTCACTGTAAAACCGAGTTGGAGCTTGTACCTCCCCATATATTTGTATGGAGTGGAGTTGGCAACTGAAAAGAAACTTTGTGTTCCCTTCAAGCTAGGTGAAGGACGGCTTTCACACACACTTATCTCTCAGAACTGAGCATGTGGAGAGACGTTCGTTCATCCAGCACAAAGGGAACTGGTTGCAGGAGAAACCCTTACTCTGGTTTCTCAGTCTGTTTCCTAGTGCCGGTTTGAAGTGCCTGCCGTTTTCACTGTAAAACCGAGTTGGAGCTTGTACCTCCCCATATATATGTATGGAATGGAGTTGGCAACTGAAAAGAAACTTTGTGTTCCCTTCAAGCTAGGAGAAAGACGGCATTCACACACACTTATCTCTCAGAACTGAGCATGTGGAGAGACGTTCGTTCATCCAGCACAAAGGGAACGGGTTGCAGGAGAAACCCTTACTCTGGTTTCTCAGTCGGTTTCCTAGTGCCGGTTTGAAGTGCCTGCCGTTTTCACTGTAAAACCGAGTTGGAGCTTGTACCTCCCCATATATATGTATGGAGTGGAGTTGGCAACTGAAAAGAAACTTTGTGTTCCCTTCAAGCTAGGTGAAGGACGGCTTTCACACACACTTATCTCTCAGAACTGAGCATGTGGAGAGACGTTCGTTCATCCAGCACAAAGGGAACGGGTTGCAGGAGAAACCCTTACTCTGGTTTTTCAGTCTGTTTCCTAGGGCCGGTTTGAAGTGCCTGCCGTTTTCACTGTAAAACCGAGTTGGAGCTTGTACCTCCCCATATATATGTATGGAGTGGAGTTGGCAACTGAAAAGAAACTTTGTGTTCCCTTCAAGCTAGGTGAAGGACGGCTTTCACACACACTTATCTCTCAGAACTGAGCATGTGGAGAGACGTTCGTTCATCCAGCACAAAGGGAACGTGTTGCAGGAGAAACCCTTTCTCTGGTCTCTCAGTCGGTTTCCTAGTGCCGGTTTGAAGTGCCTGCCGTTTTCACTGTAAAACCGAGTTGAAGCTTGTACATCCCCATATATATGTATGGAGTGGAGTTGACAACTGAAAAGAAACTTTGTGTTCCCTTCAAGCTAGGTGAAGGACGGCTTTCACACACACTTATCTCTCAGAACTGAGCATGTGGAGAGACGTTCGTTCATCCAGCACAAAGGGAACGGGTTGCAAGTGAAACCCTTACTCTGGTTTCTCAGTCGGTTTCCTAGTGCCGGTTTGGAGTGCCTGCCGTTTTCACTGTAAAACCGAGTTGGAGCTTGTACCTTCCCATATATATGTATGGAGTGGAGTTGGCAACTGAAAAGAAACTTTGTGTTCCCTTCAAGCTAGGTGAAGGACGGCTTTCACACACACTTATCTCTCAGAACTGAGCATGTGGAGAGACGTTCGTTCATCCAGCACAAAGGGAACGGGTTGCAGGAGAAACCCTTACTCTGGTTTCTCAGTCTGTTTCCTAGTGCCGGTTTGAAGTGCCTGCCGTTTTCACTTTAAAACCGAGTTGGAGCTTGTACCTCCCCATATATATGTATGGAGTGGAGTTGGCAACTGAAAAGAAACTTTGTGTTCCCTTCAAGCTAGGTGAAGGACGGCTTTCACACACACTTATCTCTCAGAACTGAGCATGTGGAGAGACGTTCGTTCATCCAGCACAAAGGGAACGGGTTGCAGGAGAAACCCTTACTCTGGTTTCTCAGTCTGTTTCCTAGTGCCGGTTTGAAGTGCCTGCCGTTTTCACTGTAAAACCGAGTTGGAGCTTGTACCTCCCCATATATATGTATGGAGTGGAGTTGGCAACTGAAAAGAAACTTTGTGTTCCCTTCAAGCTAGGTGAAGGACGGCTTTCACACACACTTATCTCTCAGAACTGAGCATGTGGAGAGACGTTCGTTCATCCAGCACAAAGGGAACGGGTTGCAGGAGAAACCCTTACTCTGGTTTCTCAGTCGTTTTCCTAGTGCCGGTTTGAAGTGCCTGCCGTTTTCACTGTAAAACCGAGTTGGAGCTGGTACCTCCCCATATATATGTATGGAGTGGAGTTGGCAACTGAAAAGAAACTTTGTGTTCCCTTTAAGCTAGGTGAAGGACGGCTTTCACACACACTTATCTCTCAGAACTGAGCATGTGGAGAGACGTTCGTTCATCCAGCACAAAGGGAACGGGTTGCAGGAGAAACCCTTACTCTGGTTTCTCAGTCTGTTTCCTAGTGCCGGTTTGAAGTGCCTGCCGTTTTCACTGTAAAACCGAGTTGGAGCTTGTACCTCCCCATATATATGTATGGAGTGGAGTTGGCAACTGAAAAAAAACTTTGTGTTCCCTTCAAGCTAGGTGAAGGACGGCTTTCACACACACTTATCTCTCAGAACTGAGCATGTGGAGAGACGTTCGTTCATCCAGCACAAAGGGAACGGGTTGCAGGAGAAACCCTTACTCTGGTTTCTCAGTCTGTTTCCTAGTGCCGTTTTGAAGTGCCTGCCGTTTTCACTGTAAAACCGAGTTGGAGCTTGTACCTCCCCATATATATGTATGGAGTGGAGTTGGCAACTGAAAAGAAACTTTGTGTTCCGTTCAAGCTAGGTGAAGGACGGCTTTCACACACACTTATCTCTCAGAACTGAGCATGTGGAGAGACGTTCGTTCATCCAGCACAAAGGGAACGGGTTGCAGGAGAAACCCTTACTCTGGTTTCTCAGTCTGTTTCCTAGTGCCGGTTTGAAGTGCCTGCCGTTTTCACTGTAAAACCGAGTTGGAGCTTGTACCTCCCCATATATATGTATGGAGTGGTGTTGGCAACTTAAAAGAAACTTTGTGTTCCCTTCAAGCTAGGTGAAGGACGGCTTTCACACACACTTATCTCTCAGAACTGAGCATGTGGGGAGACGTTCGTTCATCCAGCACAAAGGGAACGGGTTGCAGGAGAAACCCTTACTCTGGTTTCTCAGTCTGTTTCCTAGTGCCGGTTTGAAGTGCCTGCCGTTTTCACTGTAAAACCGAGTTGGAGCTTGTACCTCCCCATATATATGTATGGAGTGGTGTTGGCAACTGAAAAGAAACTTTGTGTTCCCTTCAAGCTAGGTGAAGGACGGCTTTCACACACACTTATCTCTCAGAACTGAGCATGTGGGGAGACGTTCGTTCATCCAGCACAAAGGGAACGGGTTGCAGGAGAAACCCTTACTCTGGTTTCTCAGTCTGTTTCCTAGTGCCGGTTTGAAGTGCCTGCCGTTTTCACTGTAAAACCGAGTTTGAGCTTGTACCTCCACATATATATGTATGGAGTGGAGTTGGCAACTGAAAAGAAACTTTGTGTTCCCTTCAAGCTAGGTGAAGGACGGCTTTCACACACACTTATCTCTCAGAACTGAGCATGTGGAGAGACGTTCGTTCATCCAGCACAAAGGGAACGGGTTGCAGGAGAAACCCTTACTCTGGTTTCTCAGTCGGTTTCCTAGTGCCGGTTTGAAGTGCCTGCCGTTTTCACTGTAAAACCGAGTTGGAGCTTGCACCTCCCCATATATATGTATGGAGTGGAGTTGGCAACTGAAAAGAAACTTTGTGTTCCCTTCAAGCTAGGTGAAGGACGGCTTTCACACACACTTATCTCTCAGAACTGAGCATGTGGAGAGACGTTCGTTCATCCAGCACAAAGGGAACGGGTTGCAGGAGAAACCCTTACTCTGGTTTCTCAGTCTGTTTCCTAGTGCCGGTTTGAAGTGCCTGCCGTTTTCACTGTAAAACCGAGTTGGAGCTGGTAACTCCCCATATATATGTATGGAGTGGACTTGGCAACTGAAAAGAAACTTTGTGTTCCCTTCAAGCTAGGTGAAGGACGGCTTTCACACACACTTATCTCTCAGAACTGAGCATGTGGAGAGACGTTCGTTCATCCAGCACAAAGGGAACGGGTTGCAGGAGAAACCCTTACTCTGGTTTCTCAGTCGGTTTCCTAGTGCCGGTTTGAAGTGCCTGCCGTTTTCACTGTAAAACAGAGTTGGAGCTTGTACCTCCCCATATATATGTATGGAGTGGAGTTGGCAACTGAAAAGAAACTTTGTGTTCCCTTCAAGCTAGGTGAAGGACGGCTATCACACACACTTATCTCTCAGAACTGAGCATGTGGAGAGACGTTCGTTCATCCAGCACAAAGGGAACGGGTTGCAGGAGAAACCCTTACTCTGGTTTCTCAGTCTGTTTCCTAGTGCCGGTTTGAAGTGCCTGCCGTTTTCACTGTAAAACCGAGTTGGAGCTTGTACCTCCCCATATATATGTATGGAGTGGAGTTGGCAACTGAAAAGAAACTTTGTGTTCCCTTCAAGCTAGGTGAAGGACGGCTTTCACACACACTTATCTCTCAGAACTGAGCATGTGGAGAGACGTTCGTTCATCCAGCACAAAGGGAACGGGTTGCAGGAGAAACCCTTACTCTGGTTTCTCAGTCTGTTTCCTAGTGCCGGTTTGAAGTGCCTGCCGTTTTCACTGTAAAACCGAGTTGGAGCTGGTACCTCCCCATATATATGTATGGAGTGGAGTTGGCAACTGAAAAGAAACTTTGTGTTCCCTTCAAGCTAGGTGAAGGACGGCTTTCACACACACTTATCTCTCAGAACTGAGCATGTGGAGAGACGTTCGTTCATCCAGCACAAAGGGAACGGGTTGCAGGAGAAACCCTTACTCTGGTTTCTCAGTCTGTTTCCTAGTGCCGGTTTGAAGTGCCTGCCGTTTTCACTGTAAAACCGAGTTGGAGCTTGTACCTCCCCATATATATGTATGGAGTGGAGTTGGCAACTGAAAAGAAACTTTGTGTTCCCTTCAAGCTAGGTGAAGGACGGCATTCACACACACTTATCTCTCAGAACTGAGCATGTGGAAAGACGTTCGTTCATCCAGCACAAAGGGAACGGGTTGCAGGAGAAACCCTTACTCTGGTTTCTCAGTCTGTTTCCTAGTGCCGGTTTGAAGTGCCTGCCGTTTTCACTGTAAAACCGAGTTGGAGCTTGTACCTCCCCATATATATGTATGGAGAGGAGTTGGCAACTGAAAAGAAACTTTGTGTTCCCTTCAAGCTAGGTGAAGGACGGCTTTCACACACACTTATCTCTCAGAACTGAGCATGTGGAGAGACGTTCGTTCATCCAGCACAAAGGGAACGGGTTGCAGGAGAAACCCTTACTCTGGTTTCTCAGTCGGTTTCCTAGTGCCGGTTTGAAGTGCCTGCGGTTTTCACTGTAAAACCGAGTTGGAGCTTGTACCTCCCCTTATGTATGTATGGAGTGGATTTGGCAACTGAAAAGAAACTTTGTGTTCCCTTCAAGTTAGGTGAAGGACGGATTTCACACACAATTATCTCTCAGAACTGAGCATGTGGGGAGACGTTCGTTCATCCAGCACAAATGGAACGGGTTGCAGGAGAAACCCTTACTCTGGTTTCTCAGTCGGTTTCCTAGTGCCGGTTTGAAGTGCCTGCCGTTTTCACTGTAAAGCCGAGTTGGAGCTTGTACCTCCCCATATATATGTATGGAGTGGAGTTGGCAACTGAAAAGAAACTTTGTGTTCCCTTCAAGCTAGGTGAAGGACGGCTTTCACACACACTTATCTCTCAGAACTGAGCATGTGGAGAGACGTTCGTTCATCCAGCACAAGGGGAACGGGTTGCAGGAGAAACCCTTACTCTGGTTTCTCAGTCGGTTTCCTAGTGCCGGTTTGAAGTGCCTGCCGTTTTCACTGTAAAACCGAGTTGGAGTTTGTACCTCCCCATATATATGTATGGAGTGGAGTTGGCAACTGAAAAGAAACATTGTGTTCCCTTCAAGCTAGGTGAAGGACGGCTTTCACACACACTTATCTCTCAGAACTGAGCATGTGGAGAGACGTTCGTTCATCCAGCACAAAGGGAACGGGTTGCAGGAGAAACCCTTACTCTGGTTTCTCAGTCTGTTTCCTAGTGCCGGTTTGAAGTGCCTGCCGTTTTCACTGTAAAGCCGAGTTGGAGCTTGTACCTCCCCATATATATGTATGGATTGGAGTTGGCAACTGAAAAGAAACTTTGTGTTCCCTTGAAGCTAGGTGAAGGACGGCTTTCACACACAATTATCTCTCAGAACTGAGCATGTGGAGAGACGTTCGTTCATCCAGCACAAAGGGAACGGGTTGCAGGAGAAACCCTTACTCTGGATTCTCAGTCGATTTCCTAGTGCCGGTTTGAAGTGCCTGCCGTTTTCACTGTAAAACCGAGTTGGAGCTTGTACCTCCCCATATATATGTATGGAGTGGAGTTGGCAACTGAAAAGAAACTTTGTGTTCCCTTCAAGCTAGGTGAAGGACGGCTTTCACACACACTTATCTCTCAGAACTGAGCAAGTGGAGAGACGTTCGTTCATCCAGCACAAAGGGAACGGGTTGTAGGAGAAACCCTTACTCTGGTTTCTCAGTCTGTTTCCTAGTGCCGGTTTGAAGTGCCTGCCGTTTTCACTGTAAAACGGAGTTGGAGCTTGTACCTCCCCATATATATGTATGGAGTGGAGTTGGCAAATGAAAAGAAACTTTGTGTTCCCTTCAAGTTAGGTGAAGGACGGCTTTCACACACACTTATCTCTCAGAACTGAGCATGTGGAGAGACGTTCGTTCATCCAGCACAAAGGGAACGCGTTGCAGGAGAAACCCTTACTCTGGTTTCTCAGTCTGTTTCCTAGTGCCGGTTTGAAGTGCCTGCCGTTTTCACTGTAAAACCGAGTTGGAGCTTGTACCTCCCCATATATATGTATGGAGTGGAGTTGGCAACTGAAAAGAAACTTTGTGTTCCCTTCAAGGTATGTGAAGGACGGCTATCACACACACTTATCTCTCAGAACTGAGCATGTGGAGAGACGTTCGTTCATCCAGCACAAAGGGAACGGGTTGCAGGAGAAACCCTTACTCTGGATTCTCAGTCGGTTTCCTAGTGCCGGTTTGAAGTTCCTGCCGTTTTCACTGTAAAACCGTGTTGGAGCTTGTACCTCCCCATATATATGTATGGAGTGGAGTTGGCAACTGAATAGAAACTTTGTGTTCCCTTCAAGCTAGGTGAAGGACGGCTTTCACACACACTTATCTCTCAGAACTGAGCATGTGGAGAGACGTTCGTTCATCCAGCACAAAGGGAACGGGTTGCAGGAGAAACCCTTACTCAGGTTTCTCAGTCTGTTTCCTAGGGCCGGTTTGAAGTGCCTGCCGTTTTCACTGTAAAACCGAGTTGGAGCTTGTACCTCCCCATATATTTGTATGGAGTGGAGTTGGCAACTGAAAAGAAACTTTGTGTTCCCTTCAAGCTAGGTGAAGGACGGCTTTCACACACACTTATCTCTCAGAACTGAGCATGTGGAGAGACGTTCGTTCATCCAGCACAAAGGGAACTGGTTGCAGGAGAAACCCTTACTCTGGTTTCTCAGTCTGTTTCCTAGTGCCGGTTTGAAGTGCCTGCCGTTTTCACTGTAAAACCGAGTTGGAGCTTGTACCTCCCCATATATATGTATGGAATGGAGTTGGCAACTGAAAAGAAACTTTGTGTTCCCTTCAAGCTAGGAGAAAGACGGCATTCACACACACTTATCTCTCAGAACTGAGCATGTGGAGAGACGTTCGTTCATCCAGCACAAAGGGAACGGGTTGCAGGAGAAACCCTTACTCTGGTTTCTCAGTCGGTTTCCTAGTGCCGGTTTGAAGTGCCTGCCGTTTTCACTGTAAAACCGAGTTGGAGCTTGTACCTCCCCATATATATGTATGGAGTGGAGTTGGCAACTGAAAAGAAACTTTGTGTTCCCTTCAAGCTAGGTGAAGGACGGCTTTCACACACACTTATCTCTCAGAACTGAGCATGTGGAGAGACGTTCGTTCATCCAGCACAAAGGGAACGGGTTGCAGGAGAAACCCTTACTCTGGTTTTTCAGTCTGTTTCCTAGGGCCGGTTTGAACTGCCTGCCGTTTTCACTGTAAAACCGAGTTGGAGCTTGTACCTCCCCATATATATGTATGGAGTGGAGTTGGCAACTGAAAAGAAACTTTGTGTTCCCTTCAAGCTAGGTGAAGGACGGCTTTCACACACACTTATCTCTCAGAACTGAGCATGTGGAGAGACGTTCGTTCATCCAGCACAAAGGGAACGTGTTGCAGGAGAAACCCTTTCTCTGGTCTCTCAGTCGGTTTCCTAGTGCCGGTTTGAAGTGCCTGCCGTTTTCACTGTAAAACCGAGTTGAAGCTTGTACATCCCCATATATATGTATGGAGTGGAGTTGACAACTGAAAAGAAACTTTGTGTTCCCTTCAAGCTAGGTGAAGGACGGCTTTCACACACACTTATCTCTCAGAACTGAGCATGTGGAGAGACGTTCGTTCATCCAGCACAAAGGGAACGGGTTGCAAGTGAAACCCTTACTCTGGTTTCTCAGTCGGTTTCCTAGTGCCGGTTTGGAGTGCCTGCCGTTTTCACTGTAAAACCGAGTTGGAGCTTGTACCTTCCCATATATATGTATGGAGTGGAGTTGGCAACTGAAAAGAAACTTTGTGTTCCCTTCAAGCTAGGTGAAGGACGGCTTTCACACACACTTATCTCTCAGAACTGAGCATGTGGAGAGACGTTCGTTCATCCAGCACAAAGGGAACGGGTTGCAGGAGAAACCCTTACTCTGGTTTCTCAGTCTGTTTCCTAGTGCCGGTTTGAAGTGCCTGCCGTTTTCACTTTAAAACCGAGTTGGAGCTTGTACCTCCCCATATATATGTATGGAGTGGAGTTGGCAACTGAAAAGAAACTTTGTGTTCCCTTCAAGCTAGGTGAAGGACGGCTTTCACACACACTTATCTCTCAGAACTGAGCATGTGGAGAGACGTTCGTTCATCCAGCACAAAGGGAACGGGTTGCAGGAGAAACCCTTACTCTGGTTTCTCAGTCTGTTTCCTAGTGCCGGTTTGAAGTGCCTGCCGTTTTCACTGTAAAACCGAGTTGGAGCTTGTACCTCCCCATATATATGTATGGAGTGGAGTTGGCAACTGAAAAGAAACTTTGTGTTCCCTTCAAGCTAGGTGAAGGACGGCTTTCACACACACTTATCTCTCAGAACTGAGCATGTGGAGAGACGTTCGTTCATCCAGCACAAAGGGAACGGGTTGCAGGAGAAACCCTTACTCTGGTTTCTCAGTCGGTTTCCTAGTGCCGGTTTGAAGTGCCTGCCGTTTTCACTGTAAAACCGAGTTGGAGCTGGTACCTCCCCATATATATGTATGGAGTGGAGTTGGCAACTGAAAAGAAACTTTGTGTTCCCTTTAAGCTAGGTGAAGGACGGCTTTCACACACACTTATCTCTCAGAACTGAGCATGTGGAGAGACGTTCGTTCATCCAGCACAAAGGGAACGGGTTGCAGGAGAAACCCTTACTCTGGTTTCTCAGTCTGTTTCCTAGTGCCGGTTTGAAGTGCCTGCCGTTTTCACTGTAAAACCGAGTTGGAGCTTGTACCTCCCCATATATATGTATGGAGTGGAGTTGGCAACTGAAAAAAAACTTTGTGTTCCCTTCAAGCTAGGTGAAGGACGGCTTTCACACACACTTATCTCTCAGAACTGAGCATGTGGAGAGACGTTCGTTCATCCAGCACAAAGGGAACGGGTTGCAGGAGAAACCCTTACTCTGGTTTCTCAGTCTGTTTCCTAGTGCCGTTTTGAAGTGCCTGCCGTTTTCACTGTAAAACCGAGTTGGAGCTTGTACCTCCCCATATATATGTATGGAGTGGAGTTGGCAACTGAAAAGAAACTTTGTGTTCCGTTCAAGC
Source organism: Vicugna pacos (assembly GCF_048564905.1). Lineage (NCBI taxonomy): Eukaryota > Metazoa > Chordata > Mammalia > Artiodactyla > Camelidae > Vicugna > Vicugna pacos. Next base: position 78,065,403 of record NW_027328740.1, on the reverse strand, counting down.
TAGGTGAAGGACGGCTTTCACACACACTTATCTCTCAGAACTGAGCATGTGGAGAGACGTTCGTTCATCCAGCACAAAGGGAACGGGTTGCAGGAGAAACCCTTACTCTGGTTTCTCAGTCTGTTTCCTAGTGCCGGTTTGAAGTGCCTGCCGTTTTCACTGTAAAACCGAGTTGGAGCTTGTACCTCCCCATATATATGTATGGAGTGGTGTTGGCAACTGAAAAGAAACTTTGTGTTCCCTTCAAGCTAGGTGAAGGACGGCTTTCACACACACTTATCTCTCAGAACTGAGCATGTGGGGAGACGTTCGTTCATCCAGCACAAAGGGAACGGGTTGCAGGAGAAACCCTTACTCTGGTTTCTCAGTCTGTTTCCTAGTGCCGGTTTGAAGTGCCTGCCGTTTTCACTGTAAAACCGAGTTGGAGCTTGTACCTCCCCATATATATGTATGGAGTGGTGTTGGCAACTGAAAAGAAACTTTGTGTTCCCTTCAAGCTAGGTGAAGGACGGCTTTCACACACACTTATCTCTCAGAACTGAGCATGTGGGGAGACGTTCGTTCATCCAGCACAAAGGGAACGGGTTGCAGGAGAAACCCTTACTCTGGTTTCTCAGTCTGTTTCCTAGTGCCGGTTTGAAGTGCCTGCCGTTTTCACTGTAAAACCGAGTTTGAGCTTGTACCTCCACATATATATGTATGGAGTGGAGTTGGCAACTGAAAATAATCTTTGTGTTCCCTTCAAGCTAGGTGAAGGACGGCTTTCACACACACTTATCTCTCAGAACTGAGCATGTGGAGAGACGTTCGTTCATCCAGCACAAAGGGAACGGGTTGCAGGAGAAACCCTTACTCTGGTTTCTCAGTCGGTTTCCTAGTGCCGGTTTGAAGTGCCTGCCGTTTTCACTGTAAAACCGAGTTGGAGCTTGCACCTCCCCATATATATGTATGGAGTGGAGTTGGCAACTGAAAAGAAACTTTGTGTTCCCTTCAAGCTAGGTGAAGGACGGCTTTCACACACACTTATCTCTCAGAACTGAGCATGTGGAGAGACGTTCGTTCATCCAGCACAAAGGGAACGGGTTGCAGGAGAAACCCTTACTCTGGTTTCTCAGTCTGTTTCCTAGTGCCGGTTTGAAGTGCCTGCCGTTTTCACTGTAAAACCGAGTTGGAGCTGGTACCTCCCCATATATATGTATGGAGTGGACTTGGCAACTGAAAAGAAACTTTGTGTTCCCTTCAAGCTAGGTGAAGGACGGCTTTCACACACACTTATCTCTCAGAACTGAGCATGTGGAGAGACGTTCGTTCATCCAGCACAAAGGGAACGGGTTGCAGGAGAAACCCTTACTCTGGTTTCTCAGTCGGTTTCCTAGTGCCGGTTTGAAGTGCCTGCCGTTTTCACTGTAAAACCGAGTTGGAGCTTGTACCTCCCCATATATATGTATGGAGTGGAGTTGGCAACTGAAAAGAAACTTTGTGTTCCCTTCAAGCTAGGTGAAGGACGGCTATCACACACACTTATCTCTCAGAACTGAGCATGTGGAGAGACGTTCGTTCATCCAGCACAAAGGGAACGGGTTGCAGGAGAAACCCTTACTCTGGTTTCTCAGTCTGTTTCCTAGTGCCGGTTTGAAGTGCCTGCCGTTTTCACTGTAAAACCGAGTTGGAGCTTGTACCTCCCCATATATATGTATGGAGTGGAGTTGGCAACTGAAAAGAAACTTTGTGTTCCCTTCAAGCTAGGTGAAGGACGGCTTTCACACACACTTATCTCTCAGAACTGAGCATGTGGAGAGACGTTCGTTCATCCAGCACAAAGGGAACGGGTTGCAGGAGAAACCCTTACTCTGGTTTCTCAGTCTGTTTCCTAGTGCCGGTTTGAAGTGCCTGCCGTTTTCACTGTAAAACCGAGTTGGAGCTGGTACCTCCCCATATATATGTATGGAGTGGAGTTGGCAACTGAAAAGAAACTTTGTGTTCCCTTCAAGCTAGGTGAAGGACGGCTTTCACACACACTTATCTCTCAGAACTGAGCATGTGGAGAGACGTTCGTTCATCCAGCACAAAGGGAACGGGTTGCAGGAGAAACCCTTACTCTGGTTTCTCAGTCTGTTTCCTAGTGCCGGTTTGAAGTGCCTGCCGTTTTCACTGTAAAACCGAGTTGGAGCTTGTACCTCCCCATATATATGTATGGAGTGGAGTTGGCAACTGAAAAGAAACTTTGTGTTCCCTTCAAGCTAGGTGAAGGACGGCTTTCACACACAATTTTCTCACAGAACTGAGCATGTGGAGAGACGTTCGTTCATCCAGCACAAAGGGAACGGGTTGCAGGAGAAACCCTTACTCTGGTTTCTCAGTCTGTTTCCTAGTGCCGGTTTGAAGTGCCTGCCGTTTTCACTGTAAAACCGAGTTGGAGCTGGTACCTCCCCATATATATGTATGGATTGGAGTTGGCAACTGAAAAGAAACTTTGTGTTCCCTTCAAGCTAGGTGAAGGACGGCTTTCACACACACTTATCTCTCAGAACTGAGCATGTGGTGAGACGTTCGTTCATCCAGCACAAAGGGAACCGATTGCAGGAGAAACCCTTACTCTGGATTCTCAGTCGGTTTCCAAGTGCCGGTTTGAAGTGCCTGCCGTTTTCACTGTAAAACCGAGTTGGAGCTTGTACCTCCCCATATATATGTATGGAGTGGAGTTGGCAACTGAAAAGAAACTTTGTGTTCCCTTCAAGCTAGGTGAAGGACGGCTTTCACACACAATTATCTCTCAGAACTGAGCATGTGGGGAGACGTTCTTTCATCCAGCACAAAGGGAACGGGTTGCAGGAGAAACCCTTACTCTGGATTCTCAGTCGGTTTCCTAGTGCCGGTTTGAAGTGCCTGCCGTTTTCACTGTAAAACCGAGTTGGAGCTTGTACCTCCCCATATATATGTATGGAGTGGAGTTGGCAACTGAAAAGAAACTTTGTGTTCCCTTCAAGCTAGGTGAAGGACGGTTTCACACACACTTTTCTCTCAGAACTGAGCATGTGGAGAGACGTTCGTTCATCCAGCACAAAGGGAACGGGTTGCAGGAGAAACCCTTACTCTGGTTTCTCAGTCTGTTTCCTAGTGCCGGTTTGAAGTGCCTGCCGTTTTCACTGTAAAACCGAGTTGGAACTTGTACCTCCCCATATATATGTATGGAGTGGAGTTGGCAACTGAAAAGAAACTTTGTGTTCCCTTCAAGCTAGGTGAAGGACGGCTTTCACACACAGTTATCTCTCAGAACTGAGCATGTGGAGAGACGTTCGTTCATCCAGCACAAAGGGAACGGGTTGCAGGAGAAACCCTTACTCTGGTTTCTCAGTCTGTTTCCTAGTGCCGGTTTGAAGTGCCTGCCGTTTTCACTGTAAAACCGAGTTGGAGCTTGTACCTCCCCATATATATGTATGGAGTGGAGTTGGCAACTGAAAAGAAAATTTGTGTTCCCTTCAAGCTAGGTGAAGGACGGCTTTCACACACACTTATCTCTCAGATCTGAGCATGTGCAGAGACATTCGTTCATCCAGCACAAAGGGAACGGGTTGCAGGAGAAACCCTTACTCTGGTTTCTCAGTCTGTTTCCTAGTGCCGGTTTGAAGTGCCTGCCGTTTTCACTGTAAAACCGAGTTGGAGCTGGTACCTCCCCATATATATGTATGGATTGGAGTTGGCAACTGAAAAGAAACTTTGTGTTCCCTTCAAGCTAGGTGAAGGACGGCTTTCACACACACTTATCTCTCAGAATTGAGCATGTGGTGAGACGTTCGTTCATCCAGCACAAAGGGAACCGATTGCAGGAGAAACCCTTACTCTGGATTCTCAGTCGGTTTCCAAGTGCCGGTTAGAAGTGCCTGCCGTTTTCACTGTAAAACCGAGTTGGAGCTTGTACCTCCCCATATATATGTATGGAGTGGAGTTGTCAACTGAAAAGGAACTTTGTGTTCCCTTCAAGCTAGGTGAAGGACGGCTTTCACACACAATTATCTCTCAGAACTGAGCATGTGGGGAGACGTTCTTTCATCCAGCACAAAGGGAACGGGTTGCAGGAGAAACCCTTACTCTGGATTCTCAGTCGGTTTCCTAGTGCCGGTTTGAAGTGCCTGCCGTTTTCACTGTAAAACCGAGTTGGAGCTTGTACCTCCCCATATATATGTATGGAGTGGAGTTGGCAACTGAAAAGAAACTTTGTGTTCCCTTCAAGCTAGGTGAAGGACGGCTTTCACACACACTTTTCTCTCAGAACTGAGCATGTGGAGAGACGTTCGTTCATCCAGCACAAAGGGAACGGGTTGCAGGAGAAACCCTTACTCTGGTTTCTCAGTCTGTTTCCTAGTGCCGGTTTGAAGTGCCTGCCGTTTTCACTGTAAAACCGAGTTGGAACTTGTACCTCCCCATATATATGTATGGAGTGGAGTTGGCAACTGAAAAGAAACTTTGTGTTCCCTTCAAGCTAGGTGAAGGACTGCTTTCACACACAGTTATCTCTCAGAACTGAGCATGTGGAGAGACGTTCGTTCATCCAGCACAAAGGGAACGGGTTGCAGGAGAAACCCTTACTCTGGTTTCTCAGTCTGTTTCCTAGTGCCGGTTTGAAGTGCCTGCCGTTTTCACTGTAAAACCGAGTTGGAGCTTGTACCTCCCCATATATATGTATGGAGTGGAGTTGGCAACTGAAAAGAAAATTTGTGTTCCCTTCAAGCTAGGTGAAGGACGGCTTTCACACACACTTATCTCTCAGAACTGAGCATGTGCAGAGACATTCGTTCATCCAGCACAAAGGGAACGGGTTGCAGGAGAAACCCTTACTCTGGTTTCTCAGTCTGTTTCCTAGTGCCGGTTTGAAGTGCCTGCCGTTTTCACTGTAAAACCGAGTTGGAGCTTGTAGCTCCCCATATATATGTATGGAGTGGAATTTTCAACTGAAAAGAAACTTTGTGTTCCCTTCAAGCAAGGTGAAGGACGGCTTTCACACACACTTATCTCTCAGAACTGAGCATGTGGAGAGACGTTCATTCATCCAGCACAAAGGGAACGGGTTCCAGGAGAAACCCTTACTCTGGTTTCTCAGTCGGTTTCCTAGTGCCGGTTTGAAGTGCCTGCCGTTTTCACTGTAAAACCGAGTTGGAGCTTGTACCTCCCCATATATATGTATGGAGTGGAGTTGGCAACTGAAAAGAAACTTTGTGTTCCCTTCAAGCTAGGTGAAGAAGGACTTTCACACACAATTATCTCTCAGAACTGAGCATGTGGAGAGACGTTCGTTCATCCAGCACAAAGGGAAGGGGTTGCAGGAGAAACCCTTACTCTGGATTCTCAGTCGGTTTCCTAGTGCCGGTTTGAAGTGCCTGCCGTTTTCACTGTAAAACCGAGTTGGAGCTTGTACCTCCCCATATATATGTATGGAGTGGAGTTTGCAACTGAAAAGAAACTTTGTGTTCCCTTCAAGCTAGGTGAAGGACGGCTTTCACACACACTTATCTCTCAGAACTGAGCATGTGGAGAGACGTTCGTTCATCCAGCACAAAGGGAACGGGTTGCAGGAGAAACCCTTACTCTGGTTTCTCAGTCTGTTTCCTAGTGCCGGTTTGAAGTGCCTGCCGTTTTCACTGTAAAACCGAGTTGGAGCTTGTACCTCCCCATATATATGTATGGAGTGGAGTTGGCAACTGAAAGAAACTTTGTGTTCCCTTCAAGCTAGGTGAAGGACGGCTTTCACACACACTTATCTCTCAGAACTGAGCATGTGGAGAGACGTTCGTTCATCCAGCACAAAGGGAACGGGTTGCAGGAGAAACCCTTACTCTGGTTTCTCAGTCTGTTTCCTAGTGCCGGTTTGAAGTGCCTGCGGTTTTCATTGTAAAACCGAGTTGGAGCTTGTACCTCCCCATATATATGTATGGAGTGGAGTTGGCAACTGAAAAGAAACTTTGTGTTCCCTTCAAGCTAGGTGAAGGACGGCTTTCACACACAGTTATCTCTCAGAACTGAGCATGTGGAGAGACGTTCGTTCATCCAGCACAAAGGGAACGGGTTGCAGGAGAAACCCTTACTCTGGTTTCTCAGTCTGTTTCCTAGTGCCGGTTTGAAGTGCCTGCCGTTTTCACTGTAAAACCGAGTTGGAGCTTGTACCTCCCCATATATATGTATGGAGTGGAGTTGGCAACTGAAAAGAAAATTTGTGTTCCCTTCAAGCTAGGTGAAGGACGGCTTTCACACACACTTATCTCTCAGATCTGAGCATGTGCAGAGACATTCGTTCATCCAGCACAAAGGGAACGGGTTGCAGGAGAAACCCTTACTCTGGTTTCTCAGTCTGTTTCCTAGTGCCGGTTTGAAGTGCCTGCCGTTTTCACTGTAAAACCGAGTTGGAGCTTGTAGCTCCCCATATATATGTATGGAGTGGAATTTTCAACTGAAAAGAAACTTTGTGTTCCCTTCAAGCTAGGTGAAGGACGGCTTTCACACACACTTATCTCTCAGAACTGAGCATGTGGAGAGACGTTCGTTCATCCAGCACAAAGGGAACGGGTTCCAGGAGAAACCCTTACTCTGGTTTCTCAGTCGGTTTCCTAGTGCCGGTTTGAAGTGCCTGCCGTTTTCACTGTAAAACCGAGTTGGAGCTTGTACCTCCCCATATATATGTATGGAGTGGAGTTGGCAACTGAAAAGAAACTTTGTGTTCCCTTCAAGCTAGGTGAAGGAGGACTTTCACACACAATTATCTCTCAGAACTGAGCATGTGGAGAGACGTTCGTTCGTCCAGCACAAAGGGAAGGGGTTGCAGGAGAAACCCTTACTCTGGATTCTCAGTCGGTTTCCTAGTGCCGGTTTGAAGTGCCTGCCGTTTTCACTGTAAAACCGAGTTGGAGCTTGTACCTCCCCATATATATGTATGGAGTGGAGTTGGCAACTGAAAAGAAACTTTGTGTTCCCTTCAAGCTAGGTGAAGGACGGCTTTCACACACACTTATCTCTCAGAACTGAGCATGTGGAGAGACGTTCGTTCATCCAGCACAAAGGGAACGGGTTGCAGGAGAAACCCTTACTCTGGTTTCTCAGTCTGTTTCCTAGTGCCGGTTTGAAGTGCCTGCCGTTTTCACTGTAAAACCGAGTTGGAGCTTGTACCTCCCCATATATATGTATGGAGTGGAGTTGGCAACTGAAAGAAACTTTGTGTTCCCTTCAAGCTAGGTGAAGGACGGCTTTCACACACACTTATCTCTCAGAACTGAGCATGTGGAGAGACGTTCGTTCATCCAGCACAAAGGGAACGGGTTGCAGGAGAAACCCTTACTCTGGTTTCTCAGTCTGTTTCCTAGTGCCGGTTTGAAGTGCCTGCCGTTTTCACTGTAAAACCGAGTTGGAGCTGGTACCTCCCCATATATATGTATGGATTGGAGTTGGCAACTGAAAAGAAACTTTGTGTTCCCTTCAAGCTAGGTGAAGGACGGCTTTCACACACACTTATCTCTCAGAATTGAGCATGTGGTTAGACGTTCGTTCATCCAGCACAAAGGGAACCGATTGCAGGATAAACCCTTACTCTGGATTCTCAGTCGGTTTCCAAGTGCCGGTTAGAAGTGCCTGCCGTTTTCACTGTAAAACCGAGTTGGAGCTTGTACCTCCCCATATATATGTATGGAGTGGAGTTGTCAACTGAAAAGGAACTTTGTGTTCCCTTCAAGCTAGGTGAAGGACGGCTTTCACACACAATTATCTCTCAGAACTGAGCATGTGGGGAGACGTTCTTTCATCCAGCACAAAGGGAACGGGTTGCAGGAGAAACCCTTACTCTGGATTCTCAGTCGGTTTCCTAGTGCCGGTTTGAAGTGCCTGCCGTTTTCACTGTAAAACCGAGTTGGAGCTTGTACCTCCCCATATATATGTATGGAGTGGAGTTGGCAACTGAAAAGAAACTTTGTGTTCCCTTCAAGCTAGGTGAAGGACGGCTTTCACACACACTTTTCTCTCAGAACTGAGCATGTGGAGAGACGTTCGTTCATCCAGCACAAAGGGAACGGGTTGCAGGAGAAACCCTTACTCTGGTTTCTCAGTCTGTTTCCTAGTGCCGGTTTGAAGTGCCTGCCGTTTTCACTGTAAAACCGAGTTGGAACTTGTACCTCCCCATATATATGTATGGAGTGGAGTTGGCAACTGAAAAGAAACTTTGTGTTCCCTTCAAGCTAGGTGAAGGACGGCTTTCACACACAGTTATCTCTCAGAACTGAGCATGTGGAGAGACGTTCGTTCATCCAGCACAAAGGGAACGGGTTGCAGGAGAAACCCTTACTCTGGTTTCTCAGTCTGTTTCCTAGTGCCGGTTTGAAGTGCCTGCCGTTTTCACTGTAAAACCGAGTTGGAGCTTGTACCTCCCCATATATATGTATGGAGTGGAGTTGGCAACTGAAAAGAAAATTTGTGTTCCCTTCAAGCTAGGTGAAGGACGGCTTTCACACACACTTATCTCTCAGAACTGAGCATGTGCAGAGACATTCGTTCATCCAGCACAAAGGGAACGGGTTGCAGGAGAAACCCTTACTCTGGTTTCTCAGTCTGTTTCCTAGTGCCGGTTTGAAGTGCCTGCCGTTTTCACTGTAAAACCGAGTTGGAGCTTGTAGCTCCCCATATATATGTATGGAGTGGAATTTTCAACTGAAAAGAAACTTTGTGTTCCCTTCAAGCAAGGTGAAGGACGGCTTTCACACACACTTATCTCTCAGAACTGAGCATGTGGAGAGACGTTCGTTCATCCAGCACAAAGGGAACGGGTTCCAGGAGAAACCCTTACTCTGGTTTCTCAGTCGGTTTCCTAGTGCCGGTTTGAAGTGCCTGCCGTTTTCACTGTAAAACCGAGTTGGAGCTTGTACCTCCCCATATATATGTATGGAGTGGAGTTGGCAACTGAAAAGAAACTTTGTGTTCCCTTCAAGCTAGGTGAAGAAGGACTTTCACACACAATTATCTCTCAGAACTGAGCATGTGGAGAGACGTTCGTTCATCCAGCACAAAGGGAAGGGGTTGCAGGAGAAACCCTTACTCTGGATTCTCAGTCGGTTTCCTAGTGCCGGTTTGAAGTGCCTGCCGTTTTCACTGTAAAACCGAGTTGGAGCTTGTACCTCCCCATATATATGTATGGAGTGGAGTTTGCAACTGAAAAGAAACTTTGTGTTCCCTTCAAGCTAGGTGAAGGACGGCTTTCACACACACTTATCTCTCAGAACTGAGCATGTGGAGAGACGTTCGTTCATCCAGCACAAAGGGAACGGGTTGCAGGAGAAACCCTTACTCTGGTTTCTCAGTCTGTTTCCTAGTGCCGGTTTGAAGTGCCTGCCGTTTTCACTGTAAAACCGAGTTGGAGCTTGTACCTCCCCATATATATGTATGGAGTGGAGTTGGCAACTGAAAGAAACTTTGTGTTCCCTTCAAGCTAGGTGAAGGACGGCTTTCACACACACTTATCTCTCAGAACTGAGCATGTGGAGAGACGTTCGTTCATCCAGCACAAAGGGAACGGGTTGCAGGAGAAACCCTTACTCTGGTTTCTCAGTCTGTTTCCTAGTGCCGGTTTGAAGTGCCTGCGGTTTTCATTGTAAAACCGAGTTGGAGCTTGTACCTCCCCATATATATGTATGGAGTGGAGTTGGCAACTGAAAAGAAACTTTGTGTTCCCTTCAAGCTAGGTGAAGGACGGCTTTCACACACACTTATCTCTCAGAACTGAGCATGTGGAGAGACGTTCGTTCATCCAGCACAAAGGGAACGGGTTGCAGGAGAAACCCTTACTCTGGTTTCTCAGTCTGTTTCCTAGTGCCGGTTTGAAGTGCCTGCCGTTTTCACTGTAAAACCGAGTTGGAGCTTGTACCTCCCCATATATATGTATGGAGTGGAGTTGGCAACTGAAAAGAAACTTTGTGTTCCCTTCAAGCTAGGTGAAGGACGGCTTTCACACACACTTATCTCTCAGAATTGAGCATGTGGAGAGACGTTCGTTCATCCAGCACAAAGGGAACGGGTTGCAGGAGAAACCCTTACTCTGGTTTCTCAGTCTGTTTCCTAGGGCCGGTTTGAAGTGCCTGCCGTTTTCACTGTAAAACCGAGTTGGAGCTTGTACCTCCCCATATATATGTATGGAGTGGAGTTGGCAACTGAAAAGAAACTTTGTGTTCCCTTCAAGCTAGGTGAAGGACGGCTTTCACACACACTTATCTCTCAGAACTGAGCATGTGGAGAGACGTTCGTTCATCCAGCACAAAGGGAACGGGTTGCAGGAGAAACCCTTCCTCTGGTTTCTCAGTCTGTTTCCTAGTGCCGGTTTGAAGTGCCTGCCGTTTTCACTGTAAAACCGAGTTGGAGCTTGTACCTCCCCATATATATGTATGGAGTGGAGTTGGCAACTGAAAGAAACTTTGTGTTCCCTTCAAGCTAGGTGAAGGACGGCTTTCACACACACTTATCTCTCAGAACTGAGCATGTGGAGAGACGTTCGTTCATCCAGCACAAAGGGAACGGGTGGCAGGAGAAACCCTTATTCTGGTTTCTCAGTCTGTTTCCTAGTGCCGGTTTGAAGTGCCTGCCGTTTTCACTGTAAAACCGAGTTGGAGCTTGTACCTCCCCATATATATGTATGGAGTGGAGTTGGCAACTGAAAAGAAACTTTGTGTTCCCTTCAAGCTAGGTGAAGGACGGCTTTCACACACACTTATCTCTCAGAACTGAGCATGTGGAAAGACGTTCGTTCATCCAGCACAAAGGGAACGGGTTGCAGGAGAAACCCTTACTCTGGTTTCTCAGTCTGTTTCCTAGTGCCGGTTTGAAGTGCCTGCCGTTTTCACTGTAAAACCGAGTTGGAGCTTGTACCTCCCCATATATATGTATGGAGTGGAGTTGGCAACTGAAAAGAAACTTTGTGTTCCCTTCAAGCTAGGTGAAGGACGGCTTTCACACACACTTATCTCTCAGAACTGAGCATGTGGAGAGACGTTCGTTCATCCAGCACAATGGGAACGGGTTGCAGGAGAAACCCTTACTCTGGTTTCTCAGTCGGTTTCCTAGTGCCGGTTTGAAGTGCCTGCTGTTTTCACTGTAAAACCGAGTTGGAGCTTGTACCTCCCCTTATGTATGTATGGAGTGGATTTGGCAACTGAAAAGAAACTTTGTGTTCCCTTCAAGATAGGTGAAGTACGGATTTCACACACAATTATCTCCCAGAACTGAGCATGTGGGGAGACGTTCGTTCATCCAGCACAAAGGGAACGGGTTGCAGGAGAAACCCTTACTCTGGTTTCTCAGTCGGTTTCCTAGTGCCGGTTTGAAGTGCCTGCCGTTTTCACTGTAAAGCCGAGTTGGAGCTTGTACCTCCCCATATATATGTATGGAGTGGAGTTGGCAACTGAATAGAAACTTTGTGTTCCCTTCAAGCTAGGTGAAGGACGGCTTTCACACACACTTATCTCTCAGAACTGAGCATGTGGAGAGACGTTCGTTCATCCAGCACAAAGGGAACTGGTTGCAGGAGAAACCCTTACTCAGGTTTCTCCGTCTGTTTCCTAGGGCCGGTTTGAAGTGCCTGCCGTTTTCACTGTAAAACCGAGTTGGAGCTTGTACCTCCCCATATATATGTATGGAGTGGAGTTGGCAACTGAAAAGAAACTTTGTGTTCCCTTCAAGCTAGGTGAAGGACGGCTTTCACACACACTTATCTCTCAGAACTGAGCATGTGGAGAGACGTTCGTTCATCCAGCACAAAGGGAACGGGTTGCAGGAGAAACCCTTACTCTGGTTTCTCAGTCTGTTTCCTAGGGCCGGTTTGAAGTGCCTGCCGTTTTCACTGTAAAACCGAGTTGGAGCTTGTACCTCCCCATATATATGTATGGAGTGGAGTTGGCAACTGAAAAGAAACTTTGTGTTCCCTTCAAGCTAGGTGAAGGACGGCTTTCACACACACTTATCTCTCAGAACTGAGCATGTGGAGAGACGTTCGTTCATCCAGCACAAAGGGAACGGGTTGCAGGAGAAACCCTTACTCTGGTTTCTCAGTCTGTTTCCTAGTGCCGGTTTGAAGTGCCTGCCGTTTTCACTGTAAAACCGAGTTGGAGCTTGTACCTCCCCATATATATGTATGGAGTGGAGTTGGCAACTGAAAAGAAACTTTGTGTTCCCTTCAAGCTAGGTGAAGGACGGCTTTCACACACACTTATCTCTCAGAACTGAGCATGTGGAGAGACGTTCGTTCATCCAGCACAAAGGGAACGGGTTGCAGGAGAAACCCTTACTCTGGATTCTCAGTCGGTTTCCTAGTGCCGATTTGAAGTGCCTGCCGTTTTCTCTGTAAAACCGAGTTGGAGCTTGTACCTCCCCATATATATGTATGGAGTGGAGTTGGCAACTGAAAAGAAACTTTGTGTTCCCTTCAAGCTAGGTGAAGGACGGCTTTCACACACACTTATCTCTCAGAACTGAGCATGTGGAGAGACGTTCGTTCATCCAGAACAAAGGGAACGGGTTGAAGGAGAAACCCTTACTCTGGTTTCTCAGTCTGTTTCCTAGTGCCGGTTTGAAGTGCCTGCCGTTTTCACTGTAAAACCGAGTTTGAGCTTGTACCTCCCCATATATATGTATGGAGTGGAGTTGGCAACTGAAAAGAAACTTTGTGTTCCCTTCAAGCTAGGTGAAGGACGGCTTTCACACACACTTATCTCTCAGAACTGAGCATGTGGAGAGACGTTCGTTCATCCAGCACAAAGGGAACGGGTTGCAGGAGAAACTCTTACTCTGGTTTCTCAGTCTGTTTCCTAGTGCCGGTTTGAAGTGCCTGCCGTTTTCACTGTAAAACTGAGTTGGAGCTTGTACCTCCCCATATATATGTATGGATTGGAGTTGGCAACTGAAAAGAAACTTTGTGTTCCCTTCAAGCTAGGTGAAGGACGGCTTTCACACACACTTATCTCTCAGAACTGAGCATGTGGAGAGACGTTCGTTCATCCAGCACAAGGGGAACGGGTTGCAGGAGAAACCCTTACTCTGGTTTCTCAGTCGGTTTCCTAGTGCCGGTTTGAAGTGCCTGCCGTTTTCACTGTAAAACCGAGTTGGAGTTTGTACCTCCCCATATATATGTATGGAGTGGAGTTGGCAACTGAAAAGAAACATTGTGTTCCCTTCAAGCTAGGTGAAGGACGGCTTTCACACACACTTATCTCTCAGAACTGAGCATGTGGAGAGACGTTCGTTCATCCAGCACAAAGGGAACGGGTTGCAGGAGAAACCCTTACTCTGGTTTCTCAGTCTGTTTCCTAGTGCCGGTTTGAAGTGCCTGCCGTTTTCACTGTAAAGTCGAGTTGGAGCTTGTACCTCCCCATATATATGTATGGATTGGAGTTGGCAACTGAAAAGAAACTTTGTGTTCCCTTGAAGCTAGGTGAAGGACGGCTTTCACACACAATTATCTCTCAGAACTGAGCATGTGGAGAGACGTTCGTTCATCCAGCACAAAGGGAACGGGTTGCAGGAGAAACCCTTACTCTGGATTCTCAGTCGATTTCCTAGTGCCGGTTTGAAGTGCCTGCCGTTTTCACTGTAAAACCGTGTTGGAGCTTGTACCTCCCCATATATATGTATGGAGTGGAGTTGGCAACTGAAAAGAAACTTTGTGTTCCCTTCAAGCTAGGTGAAGGACGGCTTTCACACACACTTATCTCTCAGAACTGAGCAAGTGGAGAGACGTTCGTTCATCCAGCACAAAGGGAACGGGTTGTAGGAGAAACCCTTACTCTGGTTTCTCAGTCTGTTTCCTAGTGCCGGTTTGAAGTGCCTGCCGTTTTCACTGTAAAACCGAGTTGGAGCTTGTACCTCCCCATATATATGTATGGAGTGGAGTTGGCAAATGAAAAGAAACTTTGTGTTCCCTTCAAGTTAGGTGAAGGACGGCTTTCACACACACTTATCTCTCAGAACTGAGCATGTGGAGAGACGTTCGTTCATCCAGCACAAAGGGAACGCGTTGCAGGAGAAACCCTTACTCTGGTTTCTCAGTCTGTTTCCTAGTGCCGGTTTGAAGTGCCTGCCGTTTTCACTGTAAAACCGAGTTGGAGCTTGTACCTCCCCATATATATGTATGGAGTGGAGTTGGCAACTGAAAAGAAACTTTGTGTTCCCTTCAAGGTATGTGAAGGACGGCTTTCACACACACTTATCTCTCAGAACTGAGCATGTGGAGAGACGTTCGTTCATCCAGCACAAAGGGAACGGGTTGCAGGAGAAACCCTTACTCTGGATTCTCAGTCGGTTTCCTAGTGCCGGTTTGAAGTTCCTGCCGTTTTCACTGTAAAACCGTGTTGGAGCTTGTACCTCCCCATATATATGTATGGAGTGGAGTTGGCAACTGAATAGAAACTTTGTGTTCCCTTCAAGCTAGGTGAAGGACGGCTTTCACACACACTTATCTCTCAGAACTGAGCATGTGGAGAGACGTTCGTTCATCCAGCACAAAGGGAACGGGTTGCAGGAGAAACCCTTACTCAGGTTTCTCAGTCTGTTTCCTAGGGCCGGTTTGAAGTGCCTGCCGTTTTCACTGTAAAACCGAGTTGGAGCTTGTACCTCCCCATATATTTGTATGGAGTGGAGTTGGCAACTGAAAAGAAACTTTGTGTTCCCTTCAAGCTAGGTGAAGGACGGCTTTCACACACACTTATCTCTCAGAACTGAGCATGTGGAGAGACGTTCGTTCATCCAGCACAAAGGGAACTGGTTGCAGGAGAAACCCTTACTCTGGTTTCTCAGTCTGTTTCCTAGTGCCGGTTTGAAGTGCCTGCCGTTTTCACTGTAAAACCGAGTTGGAGCTTGTACCTCCCCATATATATGTATGGAATGGAGTTGGCAACTGAAAAGAAACTTTGTGTTCCCTTCAAGCTAGGTGAAAGACGGCTTTCACACACACTTATCTCTCAGAACTGAGCATGTGGAGAGACGTTCGTTCATCCAGCACAAAGGGAACGGTTTGCAGGAGAAACCCTTACTCTGGTTTCTCAGTCGGTTTCCTAGTGCCGGTTTGAAGTGCCTGCCGTTTTCACTGTAAAACCGAGTTGGAGCTTGTACCTCCCCATATATATGTATGGAGTGGAGTTGGCAACTGAAAAGAAACTTTGTGTTCCCTTCAAGCTAGGTGAAGGACGGCTTTCACACACACTTATCTCTCAGAACTGAGCATGTGGAGAGACGTTCGTTCATCCAGCACAAAGGGAACGGGTTGCAGGAGAAACCCTTACTCTGGTTTTTCAGTCTGTTTCCTAGGGCCGGTTTGAAGTGCTTGCCGTTTTCACTGTAAAACCGAGTTGGAGCTTGTACCTCCCCATATATATGTATGGAGTGGAGTTGGCAACTGAAAAGAAACTTTGTGTTCCCTTCAAGCTAGGTGAAGGACGGCTTTCACACACACTTATCTCTCAGAACTGAGCATGTGGAGAGACGTTCGTTCATCCAGCACAAAGGGAACGGGTTGCAGGAGAAACCCTTTCTCTGGTCTCTCAGTCGGTTTCCTAGTGCCGGTTTGAAGTGCCTGCCGTTTTCACTGTAAAACCGATTTGGAGCTTGTACATCCCCATATATATGTATGGAGTGGAGTTGACAACTGAAAAGAAACTTTGTGTTCCCTTCAAGCTAGGTGAAGGACGGCTTTCACACACACTTATCTCTCAGAACTGAGCATGTGGAGAGACGTTCGTTCATCCAGCACAAAGGGAACGGGTTGCAAGTGAAACCCTTACTCTGGTTTCTCAGTCGGTTTCCTAGTGCCGGTTTGAAGTGCCTGCCGTTTTCACTGTAAAACCGAGTTGGAGCTTGTACCTTCCCATATATATGTATGGAGTGGAGTTGGCAACTGAAAAGAAACTTTGTGTTCCCTTCAAGCTAGGTGAAGGACGGCTTTCACACACACTTATCTCTCAGAACTGAGCATGAGGAGAGACGTTCGTTCATCCAGCACAAAGGGAACGGGTTGCAGGAGAAACCCTTACTCTGGTTTCTCAGTCTGTTTCCTAGTGCCGGTTTGAAGTGCCTGCCGTTTTCACTGTAAAACCGAGTTGGAGCTTATACCTCCCCATATATATGTATGGAGTGGAGTTGGCAACTGAAAAGAAACTTTGTGTTCCCTTCAAGCTAGGTGAAGGACGGCTTTCACACACACTTATCTCTCAGAACTGAGCATGTGGAGAGACGTTCGTTCATCCAGCACAAAGGGAACGGGTTGCAGGAGAAACCCTTACTCTGGTTTCTCAGTCGGTTTCCTAGTGCCGGTTTGAAGTGCCTGCCGTTTTCACTGTAAAACCGAGTTGGAGCTTGTACCTCCCCATATATATGTATGGAGTGGAGTTGGCAACTGAAAAGAAACTTTGTGTTCCCTTCAAGCTAGGTGAAGGACGGCTTTCACACACACTTATCTCTCAGAACTGAGCATGTGGAGAGACGTTCGTTCATCCAGCACAAAGGGAACGGGTTGCAGGAGAAACCCTTACTCTGGTTTCTCAGTCTGTTTCCTAGTGCCGGTTTGAAGTGCCTGCCGTTTTCACTGTAAAACCGAGTTGGAGCTTGTACCTCCCCATATATATGTATGGAGTGGAGTTGGCAACTGAATAGAAACTTTGTGTTCCCTTCAAGCTAGGTGAAGGACGGCTTTCACACACACTTATCTCTCAGAACTGAGCATGTGGAGAAACGTTCGTTCATCCAGCACAAAGGGAACTGGTTGCAGGAGAAACCCTTACTCTGGTTTCTCAGTCTGTTTCCAAGGGCCGGTTTGAAGTGCCTGCCGTTTACACTGTAAAACCGAGTTGGAGCTTGTACCTCCCCATATATATGTATGGATTGGAGTTGGCAACTGAAAAGAAACTTTGTGTTCCCTTCAAGCTAGGTGAAGGACGGCTTTCACACACACTTATCTCTCAGAACTGAGCATGTGGAGAGACGTTCGTTCATCCAGCACAAAGGGAACGGGTTGCAGGAGAAACCCTTACTCTGGTTTCTCAGTCGGTTTCCTAGTGCCGGTTTGAAGTGCCTGCCGTTTTCACTGTAAAACCGAGTTGGAGCTTGTACCTCCCCATATATATGTATGGAGTGGAGTTGGCAACTGAAAAGAAACTTTGTGTTCCCTTCAAGCTAGGTGAAGGACGGCTTTCACACACAATTATCTCTCAGAACTGAGCATGTGGAGAGACGTTCGTTCATCCAGCACAATGGGAACGGGTTGCAGGAGAAACCCTTACACTGGATTCTCAGTCTGTTTCCTAGTGCCGGTTTAAAGTGCCTGCCGTTTTCACTGTAAAACCGAGTTGGAGCTTGTACCTCCCCATATATATGTTTGCAGTGGAGTTGGCAACTGAAAAGAAACTTTGTGTTCCCTTCAAGCTAGGTGAAGTACGGATTTCACACACAATTATCTCTCAGAACTGAGCATGTGGGGAGACGTTCGTTCATCCAGCACAAAGGGAACGGGTTGCAGGAGAAACACTTACTCTGGTTTCTCAGTCTGTTTCCTAGTGCCGGTTTGAAGTGCCTGCCGTTTTCATTGTAAAGCCGAGTTGGAGCTTGTACCTCACCATATATATGTATGGAGTGGAGTTGGCAACTGAAAAGAAACTTTGTGTTCCCTTCAAGCTAGGTGAAGGACGGCTTTCACACACACTTATCTCTCAGAACTGAGCATGTGGAGAGACGTTCGTTCATCCAGCACAAAGGGAACGGGTTGCAGGAGAAACCCTTACTCTGGTTTCTCAGTCGGTTTCCTAGTGCCGGTTTGAAGTGCCTGCCGTTTTCACTGTAAAACCGAGTTGGAGCTTGTACCTCCCCATATATATGTATGGAGTGGAGTTGGCAACTGAAAAGAAACTTTGTGTTCCCTTCAAGCTAGGTGAAGGACGGATTTCACACACACTTTTCTCTCAGAACTGAGCATGTGGAGAGACGTTCGTTCATCCAGCACAAAGGGAACGGGTTGCAGGAGAAACCCTTACTCTGGTTTCTCAGTCTGTTTCCTAGTGCCGGTTTGAATTGCCTGCCGTTTTCACTGTAAAACCGAGTTGGAGCTTGTACCTCCCCATATATATGTATGGAGTGGAGTTGGCAACTGAAAAGAAACTTTGTGTTCCCTTCAAGCTAGGTGAAGGACGGCTTTCACACACACTTATCTCTCAGAACTGAGCATGTGGAGAGACGTTCGTTCATCCAGCACAAAGGGAACGGGTTGCAGGAGAAACCCTTACTCTGGTTTCTCAGTCTGTTTCCTAGTGCCGGTTTGAATTGCCTGCCGTTTTCACTGTAAAACCGAGTTGGAGCTTGTACCTCCCCATATATATGTATGGAGTGGAGTTGGCAACTGAAAAGAAACTTTGTGTTCCCTTCAAGCTAGGTGAAGGACGGCTTTCACACACACTTTTCTCTCAGAACTGAGCATGTGGAGAGACGTTCGTTCATCCAGCACAAAGGGAACGGGTTGCAGGAGAAACCCTTACTCTGGTTTCTCAGTCTGTTTCCTAGTGCCGGTTTGAAGTGCCTGCCGATTTCACTGTAAAACCGAGTTGGAGCTTGTACCTCCCCATATATATGTATGGAGTGGAGTTGGCAACTGAATAGAAACTTTGTGTTCCCTTCAAGCTAGGTGAAGGACGGCTTTCACACACACTTATCTCTCAGAACTGAGCATGTGGAGAGACGTTCGTTCATCCAGCACAAAGGGAACGGGTTGCAGGAGAAACCCTTACTCCGGTTTCTCAGTCTGTTTCCTAGTGCCGGTTTGAAGTGCCTGCCGTTTTCACTGTAAAACCGAGTTGGAGCTTGTACCTCCCCATATATATGTATGGAGTGGAGTTGGCAACTGAAAAGAAACTTTGTGTTCCCTTCAAGCTAGGTGAAGGAAGGCTTTCACACACACTTATCTCTCAGAACTGAGCATGTGGAGAGACGTTCGTTCATCCAGCACAAAGGGAACGGGTTGCAGGAGAAACCCTTACTCTGGTTTCTCAGTCTGTTTCCTAGTGCCGTTTTGAAGTGCCTGCCGTTTTCACTGTAAAACCGAGTTGGAGCTTGTACCTCCCCATATATATGTATGGAGTGGAGTTGGCAACTGAAAAGAAACTTTGTGTTCCCTTCAAGCTAGGTGAAGGACGGCTTTCACACACACTTATCTCTCAGAACTGAGCATGTGGAGAGACGTTCGTTCATCCAGCACAATGGGAACGGGTTGCAGGAGAAACCCTTACTCTGGTTTCTCAGTCGGTTTCCTAGTGCCGGTTTGAAGTGCCTGCCGTTTTCACTGTAAAACCGAGTTGGAGCTTGTACCTCCCCATATATATGTATGGAGTGGAGTTGGCAACTGAAAAGAAACTTTGTGTTCCCTTCAAGCTAGGTGAAGGACGGCTTTCACACACACATATCTCTCAGAACTGAGCATGTGGAGAGACGTTCGTTCATCCAGCACAAAGGGAACGGGTTGCAGGAGAAACCCTTACTCTGGTTTCTCAGTCGGTTTCCTAGTGCCGGTTTGAAGTGCCTGCCGTTTTCACTGTAAAACCGAGTTGGAGCTTGTACCTCCCCATATATATGTATGGAGTGGAGTTGGCAACTGAAAAGAAACTTTGTGTTCCCTTCAAGCTAGGTGAAGGACGGCTTTCACACACTTATCTCTCAGAACTGAGCATGTGGAGAGACGTTCGTTCATCCAGCACTAAGGGAACGGGTTGCAGGAGAAACCCTTACTCTGGTTTCTCAGTCTGTTTCCTAGTGCCGGTTTGAAGTGCCTTCCGTTTTCACTGTAAAACCGAGTTGGAGCTTGTACCTCCCCATATATATGTATGGAGTGGATTTGGCAACTGAAAAGAAACTTTGTGTTCCCTTCAAGCTAGGTGAAGGACGGATTTCACACACACTTATCTCTCAGAATTGAGCATGTGGAGAGACGTTCGTTCATCCAGCACAAAGGGAACGGGTTGCAGGAGAAACCCTTACTCTGGTTTCTCAGTCGGTTTCCTAGTGCCGGTTTGAAGTGCCTGCCGTTTTCACTGTAAAACCGAGTTGGAGCTTGTACCTCACCATATATATGTATGGAGTGGAGTTGGCAACTGAAAAGAAACTTTGTGTTCCCTTCAAGCTAGGTGAAGGACGGCTTTCACACACACTTATCTCTCAGAACTGAGCATGTGGAGAGACGTTCGTTCATCCATCACAAAGGGAAAGGGTTGCAGGAGAAACCCTTACTCTGGTTTCTCAGTCGGTTTCCTAGTGCCGGGTTGAAGTGCCTGCCGTTTTCACTGTAAAACCGAGTTGGAGCTTGTACCTCCCCATATATATGTATGGAGTGGAGTTGGCAACTGAAAAGAAACTTTGTGTTCCCTTCAAGCTAGGTGAAGGACGGCTTTCACACACACTTGTCTCTCAGAACTGAGCATGTGGAGAGACGTTCGTTCATCCAGCACAAAGGGAACGGGTTGCAGGAGAAACCCTTACTCTGGTTTCTCAGTTTGTTTCCTAGTGCCGGTTTGAAGTGCCTGCCGTTTTCACTGTAAAACCGAGTTGGAGCTTGTACCTCCCCATATATATGTATGGAGTGGAGTTGGCAACTGAAAAGAAACTTTGTGTTCCCTTCAAGCTAGGTGAAGGACAGCTTTCACACACACTTTTCTCTCAGAACTGAGCATGTGGAGAGACGTTCGTTCATCCAGCACAAAGGGAACGGGTTGCAGGAGAAACCCTTACTCTGGTTTCTCAGTCTGTTTCCTAGTGCCGGTTTGAATTGAATGCCGTTTTCACTGTAAAACCGAGTTGGAGCTTGTACCTCCCCATATATATGTATGGAGTGGAGTTGGCAACTGAAAAGAAACTTTGTGTTCCCTTCAAGCTAGGTGAAGGACGGCTTTCACACACACTTTTCTCTCAGAACTGAGCATGTGGAGAGACGTTCGTTCATCCAGCACAAAGGGAACGGATTGCAGGAGAAACCCTTACTCTGGTTTCTCAGTCTGTTTCCTAGTGCCGGTTTGAAGTGCCTGCCGATTTCACTGTAAAACCGAGTTGGAGCTTGTACCTCCCCATATATATGTATGGAGTGGAGTTGGCAACTGAATAGAAACTTTGTGTTCCCTTCAAGCTAGGTGAAGGACGGCTTTCACACACACTTATCTCTCAGAACTGAGCATGTGGAGAGACGTTCGTTCATCCAGCACAAAGGGAACGGGTTGCAGGAGAAACCCTTACTCCGGTTTCTCAGTCTGTTTCCTAGTGCCGGTTTGAAGTGCCTGCCGTTTTCACTGTAAAACCGAGTTGGAGCTTGTACCTCCCCATATATATGTATGGAGTGGAGTTGGCAACTGAAAAGAAACTTTGTGTTCCCTTCAAGCTAGGTGAAGGAAGGCTTTCACACACACTTATCTCTCAGAACTGAGCATGTGGAGAGACGTTCGTTCATCCAGCACAAAGGGAACGGGTTGCAGGAGAAACCCTTACTCTGGATTCTCAGTCTGTTTCCTAGTGCCGGTTTGAATTGCCTGCCGTTTTCACTGTAAAACCGAGTTGGAGCTTGTACCTCCCCATATATATGTATGGAGTGGAGTTGGCAACTGAAAAGAAACTTTGTGTTCCCTTCAAGCTAGGTGAAGGACGGCTTTCACACACACTTTTCTCTCAGAACTGAGCATGTGGAGAGACGTTCGTTCATCCAGCACAAAGGGAACGGGTTGCAGGAGAAACCCTTACTCTGGTTTCTCAGTCTGTTTCCTAGTGCCGGTTTGAAGTGCCTGCCGATTTCACTGTAAAACCGAGTTGGAGCTTGTACCTCCCCATATATATGTATGGAGTGGAGTTGGCAACTGAATAGAAACTTTGTGTTCCCTTCAAGCTAGGTGAAGGACGGCTTTCACACACACTTATCTCTCAGAACTGAGCATGTGGAGAGACGTTCGTTCATCCAGCACAAAGGGAACGGGTTGCAGGAGAAACCCTTACTCCGGTTTCTCAGTCTGTTTCCTAGTGCCGGTTTGAAGTGCCTGCCGTTTTCACTGTAAAACCGAGTTGGAGCTTGTACCTCCCCATATATATGTATGGAGTGGAGTTGGCAACTGAAAAGAAACTTTGTGTTCCCTTCAAGCTAGGTGAAGGAAGGCTTTCACACACACTTATCTCTCAGAACTGAGCATGTGGAGAGACGTTCGTTCATCCAGCACAAAGGGAACGGGTTGCAGGAGAAACCCTTACTCTGGTTTCTCAGTCTGTTTCCTAGTGCCGTTTTGAAGTGCCTGCCGTTTTCACTGTAAAACCGAGTTGGAGCTTGTACCTCCCCATATATATGTATGGAGTGGAGTTGGCAACTGAAAAGAAACTTTGTGTTCCCTTCAAGCTAGGTGAAGGACGGCTTTCACACACACTTATCTCTCAGAACTGAGCATGTGGAGAGACGTTCGTTCATCCAGCACAATGGGAACGGGTTGCAGGAGAAACCCTTACTCTGGTTTCTCAGTCGGTTTCCTAGTGCCGGTTTGAAGTGCCTGCCGTTTTCACTGTAAAACCGAGTTGGAGCTTGTACCTCCCCATATATATGTATGGAGTGGAGTTGGCAACTGAAAAGAAACTTTGTGTTCCCTTCAAGCTAGGTGAAGGACGGCTTTCACACACACATATCTCTCAGAACTGAGCATGTGGAGAGACGTTCGTTCATCCAGCACAAAGGGAACGGGTTGCAGGAGAAACCCTTACTCTGGTTTCTCAGTCGGTTTCCTAGTGCCGGTTTGAAGTGCCTGCCGTTTTCACTGTAAAACCGAGTTGGAGCTTGTACCTCCCCATATATATGTATGGAGTGGAGTTGGCAACTGAAAAGAAACTTTGTGTTCCCTTCAAGCTAGGTGAGGGACGGCTTTCACACACTTATCTCTCAGAACTGAGCATGTGGAGAGACGTTCGTTCATCCAGCACTAAGGGAACGGGTTGCAGGAGAAACCCTTACTCTGGTTTCTCAGTCTGTTTCCTAGTGCCGGTTTGAAGTGCCTTCCGTTTTCACTGTAAAACCGAGTTGGAGCTTGTACCTCCCCATATATATGTATGGAGTGGAGTTGGCAACTGAAAAGAAACTTTGTGTTCCCTTCAAGCTAGGTGAAGGACGGCTTTCACACACACTTATCTCTCAGAATTGAGCATGTGGAGAGACGTTCGTTCATCCAGCACAAAGGGAACAGGTTGCAGGAGAAACCCTTACTCTGGTTTCTCAGTCGGTTTCCTAGTGCCGGTTTGAAGTGCCTGCCGTTTTCACTGTAAAACCGAGTTGGAGCTTGTACCTCACCATATATATGTATGGAGTGGAGTTGGCAACTGAAAAGAAACTTTGTGTTCCCTTCAAGCTAGGTGAAGGACGGCTTTCACACACACTTATCTCTCAGAACTGAGCATGTGGAGAGACGTTCGTTCATCCATCACAAAGGGAACGGGTTGCAGGAGAAACCCTTACTCTGGTTTCTCAGTCGGTTTCCTAGTGCCGGTTTGAAGTGCCTGCCGTTTTCACTGTAAAACCGAGTTGGAGCTTGTACCTCCCCATATATATGTATGGAGTGGAGTTGGCAACTGAAAAGAAACTTTGTGTTCCCTTCAAGCTAGGTGAAGGACGGCTTTCACACACACTTGTCTCTCAGAACTGAGCATGTGGAGAGACGTTCGTTCATCCAGCACAAAGGGAACGGGTTGCAGGAGAAACCCTTACTCTGGTTTCTCAGTTTGTTTCCTAGTGCCGGTTTGAAGTGCCTGCCGTTTTCACTGTAAAACCGAGTTGGAGCTTGTACCTCCCCATATATATTTATGGAGTGGGGTTGGCAACTGAAAAGAAACTTTGTGTTCCCTTCAAGCTAGGTGAAGGACGGCTTTCAAACACAATTTTCTCTGAGAACTGAGCATGTGGAGAGACGTTCGTTCATCCAGCACAAAGGGAACGGGTTGCAGGAGAAACCCTTACTCTGGTTTCTCAGTCGGTTTCCTAGTGCCGGTTTGAAGTGCCTGCCTTTTTCACTGTAAAACCGAGTTGGAGCTTGTACCTCCCCATATATATGTATGGAGTGGAGTTGGCAACTGAAAAGAAACTTTGTGTTCCCTTCAAGCTAGGTGAAGGCCGGCTTTCACACACACTTATCTCTCAGACCTGAGCATGTGGAGAGACGTTCGTTCATCCAGCACAAAGGAACGGGTTGCAGGAGAAACCCTTACTCTGGATTCTCAGTCTGTTTCCTAGTGCCGGTTTGAAGTGCCTGCCGTTTTCACTGTAAAACCGAGTTGGAGCTTGTACCTCCCCATATATATGTATGGAGTGGAGTTGGCAACTGAAAAGAAACTTTGTGTTCCCTTCAAGCTAGGTGAAGGCCGGCTTTCACACACACTTATCTCTCAGAACTGAGCATGTGGAGAGACGTTCGTTCATCCAGCACAAAGGAACGGGTTGCAGGAGAAACCCTTACTCTGGATTCTCAGTCTGTTTCCTAGTGCCGGTTTGAAGTGCCTGCCGTTTTCACTGTAAAACCGAGTTGGAGCTTGTACCTCCCCATATATATGTATGGAGTGGAGTTGGCAACTGAAAAGAAACTTTGTGTTCCCTTCAAGCTAGGTGAAGGACGGCTTTCACACACACTTATCTCTCAGAACTGAGCATGTGGAGAGACGTTCGTTCATCCAGCACAAGGGAACGGGTTGCAGGAGAAACCCTTACTCTGGTTTCTCAGTCGGTTTCCTAGTGCCGGTTTGAAGTGCCTGCCGTTTTCACTGTAAAACCGAGTTGGAGCTTGTACCTCCCCATATATATGTATGGAGTGGAGTTGGCAACTGAAAAGAAACTTTGTGTTCCCTTCAAGCTAGGTGAAGGACGGCTTTCACACACACTTATCTCTCAGAACTGAGCATGTGGAGAGACGTTCGTTCATCCAGCAAAAAGGGAACGTGTTGCAGGAGAAACCCTTACTCTGGTTTCTCAGTCTGTTTCCTAGTGCCGGTTTGTAGTGCCTGCCGTTTTCACTGTAAAACCGAGTTGGAGCTTGTACCTCCCCATATATATGTATGGAGTGGAGTTGGCAACTGAAAAGAAACTTTGTGTTCCCTTCAAGCTAGGTGAAGGACGGCTTTCACACACACTTATCTCTCAGAACTGAGCATGTGGAGAGACGTTCGTTCATCCAGCACAAAGGGAATGGGTTGCAGGAGAAACCCTTACTCTGGATTCTCAGTCTGTTTCCTAGTGCCGGTTTGAAGTGCCTGCCGTTTTCACTGTAAAACCGAGTTGGAGCTTGTACCTCCCCATATATATGTATGGATTGGAGTTGGAAACTGAAAAGAAACTTTGTGTTCCCTTCAAGCTAGTTGAAGGACGGCTTTCACACACACTTATCTCTCAGAACTGAGCATGTGGAGAGACGTTCGTTCATCCAGCACAAAGGGAACGGGTTGCAGGAGAAACCCTTACTCTGGTTTCTCAGTCGGTTTCCTAGTGCCGGTTTGAAGTGCCTGCCGTTTTCACTGTAAAATCGAGTTGGAGCTTGTACCTCCCCATCTATATGTATGGATTGGAGTTGGCAACTGAAAAGAAACTTTGTGTTCCCTTCAAGCTAGGTGAAGGACGGCTTTCACACACACTTATCTCTCAGAACTGAGCATGTGGAGAGACGTTCGTTCATCCAGCACAAAGGGAACGGGTTGCAGGAGAAACCCTTACTCTGGTTTCTCAGTCGGTTTCCTAGTGCCGGTTTGAAGTGCCTGCCGTTTTCACTGTAAAACCGAGTTGGAGCTTGTACCTCCCCATATATATGTATGGATTGGTGTTGGCAACTGAAAAGAAACTTTGTGTTCCCTTCAAGCTAGGTGAAGGACGGCTTTCACACACACTTACCACTCAGAACTGAGCATGTGGAGAGACGTTCGTTCATCCAGCACAAAGGGAACGGTTTGCAGGAGAAACCCTTACTCTGGCTTCTCACTCTGTTTCCTAGTGCCGGTTTGAAGTGCCTGCCGTTTTCACTGTAAAACCGAGTTGGAGCTTGTACCTCCCCATATATATGTATGGAGTGGAGTTGGCAACTGAAAAGAAACTTTGTGTTCCCTTCAAGCTAGGTGAAGGTCGGATTTCACACACAATTATCTCTCAGAACTGAGCATGTGGAGAGACGTTCGTTCATCCAGCACAAAGGGAACGGGTTGCAGGAGAAAATCTTACTCTGGATTCTCAGTCGGTTTCCTAGTGCCTGTTTGAAGTGCCTGCCGTTTTCACTGTAAAACCGAGTTGGAGCTTGTACCTCCCCATATATATGTATGGAGTGGAGTTGGCAACTGAATAGAAACTTTGTGTTCCCTTCAAGCTAGGTGAAGGACGGCTTTCACACACACTTATCTCTCAGAACTGAGCATGTGGAGAGACGTTCGTTCATCCAGCACAAAGGGAACGGGTTGCAGGAGAAACCCTTACTCTGGTTTCTCAGTCTGTTTCCTAGTGCCGGTTTGAAGTGCCTGCCGTTTTCACTGTAAAACCGAGTTGCAGCTTGTACCTCCCCATATATATGTATGGAGTGGAGTTGGCAACTGAAAAGAAACTTTGTGTTCCCTTCAAGCTAGGTGAAGGACGGCTTTCACACACACTTATCTCTCAGAACTGAGCATGTGGAGAGACGTTCGTTCATCCAGCACAAAGGGAACGGGTTCCAGGAGAAACCCTTACTCTTATTTCTCAGTCTGTTTCCTAGTGCCGGTTTGAAGTGCCTGCCGTTTTCACTGTAAAACCGAGTTGGAGCTTGTACCTCCCCATATATATGTATGGAGTGGAGTTGGCAACTGAAAAGAAACTTTGTGTTCCCTTCAAGCTAGGTGAAGGACGGCTTTCACACACACTTATCTCTCAGAACTGAGCATGTGGAGAGACGTTCGTTCATCCAGCACAAAGGGAATGGGTTGCAGGAGAAACCCTTACTCTGGATTCTCAGTCTGTTTCCTAGTGCCGGTTTGAAGTGCCTGCCGTTTTCACTGTAAAACCGAGTTGGAGCTTGTACCTCCCCATATATATGTATGGATTGGAGTTGGAAACTGAAAAGAAACTTTGTGTTCCCTTCAAGCTAGTTGAAGGACGGCTTTCACACACACTTATCTCTCAGAACTGAGCATGTGGAGAGACGTTCGTTCATCCAGCACAAAGGGAACGGGTTGCAGGAGAAACCCTTACTCTGGTTTCTCAGTCGGTTTCCTAGTGCCGGTTTGAAGTGCCTGCCGTTTTCACTGTAAAATCGAGTTGGAGCTTGTACCTCCCCATCTATATGTATGGATTGGAGTTGGCAACTGAAAAGAAACTTTGTGTTCCCTTCAAGCTAGGTGAAGGACGGCTTTCACACACACTTATCTCTCAGAACTGAGCATGTGGAGAGACGTTCGTTCATCCAGCACAAAGGGAACTGGTTGCAGGAGAAACCCTTACTCTGGTTTCTCAGTCGGTTTCCTAGTGCCGGTTTGAAGTGCCTGCCGTTTTCACTGTAAAACCGAGTTGGAGCTTGTACCTCCCCATATATATGTATGGATTGGTGTTGGCAACTGAAAAGAAACTTTGTGTTCCCTTCAAGCTAGGTGAAGGACGGCTTTCACACACACTTACCACTCAGAACTGAGCATGTGGAGAGACGTTCGTTCATCCAGCACAAAGGGAACGGTTTGCAGGAGAAACCCTTACTCTGGCTTCTCACTCTGTTTCCTAGTGCCGGTTTGAAGTGCCTGCCGTTTTCACTGTAAAACCGAGTTGGAGCTTGTACCTCCCCATATATATGTATGGAGTGGAGTTGGCAACTGAAAAGAAACTTTGTGTTCCCTTCAAGCTAGGTGAAGGTCGGATTTCACACACAATTATCTCTCAGAACTGAGCATGTGGAGAGACGTTCGTTCATCCAGCACAAAGGGAACGGGTTGCAGGAGAAAATCTTACTCTGGATTCTCAGTCGGTTTCCTAGTGCCTGTTTGAAGTGCCTGCCGTTTTCACTGTAAAACCGAGTTGGAGCTTGTACCTCCCCATATATATGTATGGAGTGGAGTTGGCAACTGAATAGAAACTTTGTGTTCCCTTCAAGCTAGGTGAAGGACGGCTTTCACACACACTTATCTCTCAGAACTGAGCATGTGGAGAGACGTTCGTTCATCCAGCACAAAGGGAACGGGTTCCAGGAGAAACCCTTACTCTTATTTCTCAGTCTGTTTCCTAGTGCCGGTTTGAAGTGCCTGCCGTTTTCACTGTAAAACCGAGTTGGAGCTTGTACCTCCCCATATATATGTATGGAGTGGAGTTGGCAACTGAAAAGAAACTTTGTGTTCCCTTCAAGCTAGGTGAAGGACGGCATTCACACACACTTATCTCTCAGAACTGAGCATGTGGAGAGACTTTCGTTCATCCAGCACAAAGGTAACGGGTTGCAGGAGAAACCCTTACTCTGGCTTCTCACTCTGTTTCCTAGTGCCGGTTTGAAGTGCCTGCCGTTTTCACTGTAATACCGAGTTGGGGCTTGTACCTCACCATATATATGTATGGAGTGGATTTGGCAACTGAAAAGAAACTTTATGTTCCCTTCAAGCTAGGTGAAGGACGGCTTTCACACACACTTATCTCTCAGAACTGAGCATGTGGAGAGACGTTCGTCATCCAGCACAAAGGGAACGGGTTGCAGGAGAAACCCTTACTCTGGATTCTCAGTCGGTTTCCTAGTGCCGGTTTGAAGTGCCTGCCGTTTTCACTGTAAAACCGAGTTGGAGCTTGTACCTCCCCATATATATATATGGAACGGAGTTGGCAACTGAAAAGGAACTTTGTGTTCCCTTCAAGCTAGGTGAAGGATGGCTTTCACACACACTTATCTCTCAGAACTGAGCATGTGGAGAGACGTTCGTTCATCCAGCACAAAGGGAACGGGTTGCAGGGGAAACCCTTACTCTGGTTTCTCAGTCGGTTTCCTAGTGCCGGTTTGAAGTGCCTGCCGTTTTCACTGTAAAACCGAGTTGGAGCTTGTACCTCCCCATATATATGTATGGAGTGGAGTTGGCAACTGAAAAGAAACTTTGTGTTCCCTTCAAGCTAGGTGAAGGACGGCTTTCACATACACTTATCTCTCAGAACTGAGCATGTGGAGAGACGTTCGTTCATCCAGCACAAATGGAACGGGTTGCAGGAGAAACCCTTACTCTGGTTTCTCAGTCGGTTTTCTAGTGCCGGTTTGAAGTGCCTGCCGTTTTCACTGTAAAACCGATTTGGAGCTTGTACCTCCCCATATATATGTATGGAATGGAGTTGGCAACTGAAAAGAAACTTTGTGTTCCCTTCAAGCTAGGTGAAGGACGGCTTTCACACACACTTATCTCTCAGAACTGAGCATGTGGAGAGACGTTCGTTCATCCAGCACAAAGGGAACGGGTTGCAGGAGAAACCCTTACTCTGGTTTCTCAGTCTGTTTCCTAGTGCCGGTTTGAAGTGCCTGCCGTTTTCACTGTAAAACCGAGTTGGAGCTTGTACCTCCCCATATATATGTATGGATTGGAGTTGGCAACTGAAAAGAAACTTTCTGTTCCCTTCAAGCTAGGTGAAGGACGGCTTTCACACACACTTATCTCTCAGAACTGAGCATGTGGAGAGACGTTCGTTCATCCAGCACAAAGGGAACGGGTTGCAGGAGAAACCCTTACTCTTATTTCTCAGTCTGTTTCCTAGTGCCGGTTTGAAGTGCCTGCCGTTTTCACTGTAAAACCGAGTTGGAGCTTGTACCTCCCCATATATATGTAAGGAGTGGAGTTGGCAACTGAAAAGAAACTTTGTGTTCCCTTCAAGCTAGGTGAAGGACGGCTTTCACACACACTTATCTCTCAGAACTGAGCATGTGGAGAGACGTTCGTTCATCCAGCACAAAGGGAACGGGTTGCAGGAGAAACACTTATTCTGGTTTCTCAGTCGGTTTCCTAGTGCCAGTTTGAAGTGCCTGCCGTTTTCACTGTAAAACCGAGTTGGAGCTTGTACCTCCCCATATATATGTATGGAGTGGTGTTGGCAACTGAAAAGAAACTTTGTGTTCCCTTCAAGCTAGGTGAAGGACGGATTTCACACACAATTATCTCTCAGAACTGAGCATGTGGGGAGACGTTCGTTCATCCAGCACAAAGGGAACGGGTTGCAGGAGAAACCCTTACTCTGGATTCTCAGTCGGTTTCCTAGTGCCGGTTTGAAATGCCTGCCGTTTTCACTGTAAAACCGAGTTGGAGCTTGTACCTCCCCGTATATATGTATGGAGTGGAGTTGGCAACTGAAAAGAAACTTTGTGTTCCCTTCAAGCTAGGTGAAGGACGGCTTTCACACACACTTATCTCTCAGAACTGAGCATGTGGAGAGACGTTCGTTCATCCAGCACAAAGGGAAAGGTTTGCAGTAGAAACCCTTACTCTGGTTTCTCAGTCTGTTTCCTAGTGCCGGTTTGAAGTGCCTGCCGTTTTCACTGTAAAACCGAGTTGGAGCTTGTACCTCCCCATATATATGTATGGAGTGGAGTTGGCAACTGAAAAGAAACTTTGTGTTCCCTTCAAGCTAGGTGAAGGCCGGCTTTCACACACACTTATCTCTCAGAACTGAGCATGTGGAGAGACGTTCGTTCATCCAGCACAAAGGGAACGGTCTGCAGGAGAAACCCTTACTCTGGTTTCTCAGTCTGTTTCCTAGTGCCGGTTTGAAGTGCCTGCCGTTTTCACTGTAAAACCGAGTTGGAGCTTGTACCTCCCCATATATATGTATGGAGTGGAGTTGGCAACTGAAAAGAAACTTTGTGTTCCCTTCAAGCTAGGTGAAGGACGGCTTTCACACACACTTATCTCTCAGAACTGAGCATGTGGAGAGACGTTCGTTCATCCAGCACAAAGGGAACGGGTTGCAGGAGAAACCCTTACTCTGGTTTCTCAGTCTGTTTCCTAGTGCCGGTTTGAAGTGCCTGCCGTTTTCACTGTAAAACCGAGTTGGAGCTTGTACCTCACCATATATATGTATGGAGTGGAGTTGGCAACTGAAAAGAAACTTTGTGTTCCCTTCAAGCTAGGTGAAGGACGGCTTTCACACACACTTATCTCTCAGAACTGAGCATGTGGAGAGACGTTCGTTCATCCAGCACAAAGGGAACGGGTTGCAGGAGAAACCCTTACTCTGGTTTCTCAGTTTGTTTCCTAGTGCCGGTTTGAAGTGCCTGCCGTTTTCACTGTAAAACCGAGTTGGAACTTGTACCTCCCCATATATATGTATGGAGAGGGGTTGGCAACTGAAAAGAAACTTTGTGTTCCCTTCAAGCTAGGTGAAGGACGGCTTTCAAACACAATTTTCTCTGAGAACTGAGCATGTGGAGAGACGTTCGTTCATCCAGCACAAAGGGAACGGGTTGCAGGAGAAACCCTTACTCTGGTTTCTCAGTCGGTTTCCTAGTGCCGGTTTGAAGTGCCTGCCGTTTTCACTGTAAAACCGAGTTGGAGCTTGTACCTCCCCATATATATGTATGGAGTGGAGTTGGCAACTGAAAAGAAACTTTGTGTTCCCTTCAAGCTAGGTGAAGGACGGCTTTCACACACACTTATCTCTCAGAACTGAGCATGTGGAGAGACGTTCGTTCATCCAGCACAAAGGGAACGGGTTGCAGGAGAAACCATTACTCTGGTTTCTCAGTCTGTTTCCTAGTGCCGGTTTGAAGTGCCTGCCGTTTTCACTGTAAAACCGAGTTGGAGCTTGTACCTCCCCATATATATGTATGGAGTGGAGTTGGCAACTGAAAAGAAACTTTGTGTTCCCTTCAAGCTAGGTGAAGGCCGACTTTCACACACACTTATCTCTCAGAACTGAGCATGTGGAGAGACGTTCGTTCATCCAGCACAAAGGAACGGGTTGCAGGAGAAACCCTTACTCTGGATTCTCAGTCTGTTTCCTAGTGCCGGTTTGAAGTGCCTGCCGTTTTCACTGTAAAACCGAGTTGGAGCTTGTACCTCCCCATATATATGTATGGAGTGGAGTTGGCAACTGAAAAGAAACTTTGTGTTCCCTTCAAGCTAGGTGAAGGACGGCTTTCACACACACTTATCTCTCACAACTGAGCATGTGGAGAGACGTTCGTTCATCCAGCACAAGGGAACGGGTTGCAGGAGAAACCCTTACTCTGGTTTCTCAGTCGGTTTCCTAGTGCCGGTTTGAAGTGCCTGCCGTTTTCACTGTAAAACCGAGTTGGAGCTTGTACCTCCCCATATATATGTATGGAGTGGAGTTGGCAACTGAAAAGAAACTTTGTGTTCCCTTCAAGCTAGGTGAAGGACGGCTTTCACACACACTTATCTCTCAGAACTGAGCATGTGGAGAGACGTTCGTTCATCCAGCACAAAGGGAACGGGTTGCAGGAGAAACCCTTTCTCTGGTTTCTCAGTCTGTTTCCTAGTGCCGGTTTGAAGTGCCTGCCGTTTTCACTGTAAAACCGAGTTGGAGCTTGTACCTCCCCATATATATGTATGGAGTGGAGTTGGCAACTGAAAAGAAACTTTGTGTTCCCTTCAAGCTAGGTGAAGGACGGCTTTCACACACACTTATCTCTCAGAACTGAGCATGTGGAGAGACGTTCGTTCATCCAGCACAAAGGGAACGGGTTGCAGGAGAAACCCTTACTCTGGTTTCTCAGTCTGTTTCCTAGTGCCGGTTTGAAGTGCCTGCCGTTTTCACTGTAAAACCGAGTTGGAGCTTGTACCTCCCCAAATATATGTATGGAGTGGAGTTGGCAACTGAAAAGAAACTTTGTGTTCCTTCAAGATAGGTGAAGGACGGCATTCACACACACTTATCTCTCAGAACTGAGCATGTGGAGAGACGTTCGTTCATCCAGCACAAAGGGAACGGTTTGCAGGAGAATCCCTTACTCTGGATTCTCAGTCGGTTTCCTAGTGCCGGTTTGAAGTGCCTGCCGTTTTCACTGTAAAACCGATTTGGAGCTTGTACCTCCCCATATATATGTATGGAATGGAGTTGGCAACAGAAAAGAAACTTTGTGTTCCCTTCAAGCTAGGTGAAGGACGGCTTTCACACACACTTACCTCTCAGAACTGAGCATGTGGAGAGACGTTCGTTCATCCAGCACAAAGGGAACGGGTTGCAGGAGAAACCCTTACTCTGGATTCTCAGTAGGTTTCCTAGTGCCGGTTTGAAGTGCCTGCCGTTTTCACTGTAAAACCGAGTTAGAGCTTGTACCTCCCCATATATATGTATGGAGTGGAGTTGGCAACTGAAAAGAAACTTTGTGTTCCCTTCAAGCTAGGTGAAGGACGGCTTTCACACACACTTATCTCTCAGAACTGAGCATGTGGAGAGACGTTCGTTCATCCAGCACAAAGGGAACTGGTTGCAGGAGAAACCCTTACTCTGGTTTCTCAGTCTGTTTCCTAGTGACGGTTTGAAGTGCCTGCCGTTTTCACTGTAAAACCGAGTTGGAGCTTGTACTTCCCCATATATATGTATGGAGTGGAGTTGGCAACTGAAAAGAAACTTTGTGTTCCCTTCAAGCTATTTGAAGGACGGCTTTCACACACACTTATCTCTCAGAACTGAGCATGTGGAGAGACGTTCGTTCATCCAGCACAAAGGGAACGGGTTGCAGGAGAAACCCTAACTCTGGTTTCTCAGTCTGTTTCCTAGTGCCGGTTTGAAGTGCCTGCCGTTTTCACTGTAAAACCGAGTTGGAGCTTGTACCTCCCCATATATATGTATGGAGTGGATTTGGCAACTGAAAAGAAACTTTGTGTTCCCTTCAAGCTAGGTGAAGGACGGCTTTCACACACACTTATCTCTCAGAACTGAGCATGTGGAGAGACGTTCGTTCATCCAGCACAAAGGGAACGGGTTGCAGGTGAAACCCTTACTCTGGTTTCTCAGTCTGTTTCCTAGTGCCGGTTTGAAGTGCCTGCCGTTTTCACTGTAAAACCGAGTTGGAGCTTGTACCTCCCCATATATATGTATGGAGTGGAGTTGGCAACTGAAAAGAAACTTTGTGTTCCCTTCAAGCTAGGTGAAGGACGGCTTTCACACACACTTATCTCTCAGAACTGAGCATGTGGAGAGACGTTCCTTCATCCAGCACAAAGGGAACGGGTTGCAGGAGAAACCCTTACTCTGGATTCTCAGTCGGTTTCCTAGTGCCGGTTTGATGTGCCTGCCGTTTTCACTGTAAAACCGAGTTGGAACTTGTACCTCCCCATATATATGTATGGAATGGAGTTAGCAACTGAAAAGAAACTTTGTGTTCCCTTCAAGCTAGGTGAAGGACGGCTTTCACACACACTTATCTCTCAGAACTGAGCATGTGGAGAGACGTTCGTTCATCCAGCACAAAGGGAACGGGTTGCAGGAGAAACCCTTACTCTGGTTTCTCAGTCTGTTTCCTAGTGCCGGTTTGAAGTGCCTGCCGTTTTCACTGTAAAACCGAGTTGGAGCTTGTACCTCCCCATATATATGTATGGAGTGGAGTTGGCATCTGAAAAGAAACTTTGTGTTCCCTTCAAGCTAGGTGAAGGACGGCTTTCACACACACTTATCTCTCAGAACTGAGCATGTGGAGAGACGTTCGTTCATCCAGCACAAAGGGAACGGGTTGCAGGAGAAACCCTTACTCTGGATTCTCAGTCGGTTTCCTAGTGCCGGTTTGAAGTGCCTGCCTTTTTCACTGTAAAACCGAGTTGGAGCTTGTACCTCCCCATATATATGTATGGAGTGGAGTTGGCAACTGAAAAGAAACTTTGTGTTCCCTTCAAGCTAGGTGAAGGACGGCTTTCACACACACTTATCTCTCAGAACTGAGCATGTGGAGAGACGTTCGTTCATCCAGCACAAAGGGAACGGGTTGCAGGAGAAACCCTTACTCTGGTTTCTCAGTCTGTTTCCTAGTGCCGGTTTGAAGTGCCTGCCGTTTTCACTGTAAAACCGAGTTGGAGCTTGTACCTCCCCTTATATATGTATGGAGTGGAGTTGGCAACTGAAAAGAAACTTTGTGTTCCCTTCAAGCTAGGTGAAGGACGGCTTTCACACACACTTATCTCTCAGAACTGAGCATGTGGAGAGACGTTCGTTCATCCAGCACAAAGGGAACGGGTTGCAGGAGAAACCCTTACTCTGGTTTCTCAGTCTGTTTCCTAGTGCCGGTTTGAAGTGCCTGCCGTTTTCACTGTAAAACCGAGTTGGAGCTTGTACCTCCCCAAATATATGTATGGAGTGGAGTTGGCAACTGAAAAGAAACTTTGTGTTCCTTCAAGATAGGTGAAGGACGGCATTCACACACACTTATCTCTCAGAACTGAGCATGTGGAGAGACGTTCGTTCATCCAGCACAAAGGGAACGGTTTGCAGGAGAAACCCTTACTCTGGATTCTCAGTCGGTTTCCTAGTGCCGGTTTGAAGTGCCTGCCGTTTTCACTGTAAAACCGAGTTGGAGCTTGTACCTCCCCATATATATGTATGGAATGGAGTTGGCAACAGAAAAGAAACTTTGTGTTCCCTTCAAGCTAGGTGAAGGACGGCTTTCACACACACTTATCTCTCAGAACTGAGCATGTGGAGAGACGTTCGTTCATCCAGCACAAAGGGAACGGGTAGCAGGAGAAACCCTTACTCTGGATTCTCAGTCGGTTTCCTAGTGCCGGTTTGAAGTGCCTGCCGTTTTCACTGTAAAACCGAGTTGGAGCTTGTACCTCCCCATATATATGTATGGAGTGGAGTTGGCAACTTAAAAGAAACTTTGTGTTCCCTTCAAGCTAGGTGAAGGACGGCTTTCACACACACTTATCTCTCAGAACTGAGCATGTGGAGAGACGTTCGTTCATCCAGCACAAAGGGAACGGGTTGCAGGAGAAACCCTTACTCTGGTTTCTCAGTCTGTTTCCTAGTGCCGGTTTGAAGTGCCTGCCGTTTTCACTGTAAAACCGAGTTGGAGCTTGTACTTCCCCATATATATGTATGGAGGGGAGTTGGCAACTGAAAAGAAACTTTGTGTTCCCTTCAAGCTATTTGAAGGACGGCTTTCACACACACTTATCTCTCAGAACTGAGCATGTGGAGAGACGTTCGTTCATCCAGCACAAAGGGAACGGGTTGCAGGAGAAACCCTAACTCTGGTTTCTCAGTCTGTTTCCTAGTGCCGGTTTGAAGTGCCTGCC
The DNA here is from genome assembly GCF_048564905.1 of Vicugna pacos. Taxonomy (NCBI): domain Eukaryota; kingdom Metazoa; phylum Chordata; class Mammalia; order Artiodactyla; family Camelidae; genus Vicugna; species Vicugna pacos. Next base: position 78,029,163 of record NW_027328740.1, on the reverse strand, counting down.
GTTTTCACTGTAAAACCGAGTTGGAGCTTGTACCTCCCCATATATATATATGGAGTGGAGTTGGCAACTGAAAAGAAACTTTGTGTTCCCTTCAAGCTAGGTGAAGGACGGCTTTCACACACACTTATCTCTCAGAACTGAGCATGTGGAGAGACGTTCGTTCATCCAGCACAAAGGGAACGGGTTGCAGTAGAAACCCTTACTCTGGTCTCTCAGTCTGTTTCCTAGTGCCGGTTTGAAGTGCCTGCCGTTTTCAATGTAAAACCGAGTTGGAGCTTGTACCTCCCCATATATATGTATGGAGTGGAGTTGGCAACTGAAAAGAAACTTTGTGTTCCCTTCAAGCTAGGTGAAGGACGGCTTTCAGACACACTTATCTCTCAGAACTGAGCATGTGGAGAGACGTTCGTCATCCAGCACAAAGGGAACGGGTTGCAGGAGAAACCCTTACTCTGGATTCTCAGTCGGTTTCCTAGTGCCGGTTTGATGTGCCTGCCGTTTTCACTGTAAAACCGAGTTGGAGCTTGTACCTCCCCATATATATGTATGGAATGGAGTTGGCAACTGAAAAGAAACTTTGTGTTCCCTTCAAGCTAGGTGAAGGACGGCTTTCACACACACTTATCTCTCAGAACTGAGCATGTGGAGAGACGTTCGTTCATCCAGCACAAAGGGAACGGGCTGCAGGAGAAACCCTTACTCTGGTTTCTCAGTCTGTTTCCTAGTGCCGGTTTGAAGTGCCTGCCGTTTTCACTGTAAAACCGAGTTGGAGCTTGTACCTCCCCATATATATGTATGGAGTGGAGTTGGCAACTGAAAAGAAACTTTGTGTTCCCTTCAAGCTAGGTGAAGGACGGCTTTCACACACACTTATCTCTCAGAACTGAGCATGTGGAGAGACGTTCGTTCATCCAGCACAAAGGGAACGGGTTGCATGAGAAACCCTTACTCTGGATTCTCAGTCTGTTTCCTAGTGCCGGTTTGAAGTGCCTGCCGTTTTCACTGTAAAACCGAGTTGGAGCTTGTACCTCCCCATATATATGTATGGAGTGGAGTTGGCAACTGAAAAGAAACTTTGTGTTCCCTTCAAGCTAGGTGAAGGACGGCTTTCACACACACTTATCTCTCAGAGCTGAGCATGTGGAGAGACGTTCGTTCATCCAGCACAAAGGGAACGGGTTGCAGGAGAAACCCTTACTCTGGATTCTCAGTCGGTTTCCTAGTGCCGGTTTGAAGTGCCTGCCGTTTTCACTGTAAAACCGAGTTGGAGCTTGTACCTCCCCATATATTTGTATGGAGTGGAGTTGGCAACTGAAAAGAGACTTTGTGTTCCCTTCAAGCTAGGTGAAGGACGGCTTTCACACACACGTATCTCTCAGAACTGAGCATGTGGAGAGACGTTCGTTCATCCAGCACAAAGGGAACGGGTTGCAGGGGAAAACCTTACTCTGGTTTCTCAGTCTGTTTCCTAGTGCCGGTTTGAAGTGCCTGCCGTTTTCACTGTAAAACCGAGTTGGGGCTTGTACATCCCCATATATATGTATGGAGTGGAGTTGGCAACTGAAAAGAAACTTTGTGTTCCCTTCAAGCTAGGTGATGGACGGCTTTCACACACACATATCTCTCAGAACTGAGCATGTGGAGTGACGTTCGTTCATCCAGCACAAAGGGAACGGGTTGCAGGAGAAACCCTTACTCTGGATTCTCAGTCGGTTTCCTAGTGCCGGTTTGAAGTGCCTGCCGTTTTCACTGTAAAACCGAGTCCGAGCTTGTACCTCCCCATATATATGTATGGAGTGGAGTTGGCAACTGAAAAGAAACTTTGTGTTCCCTTCAAGCTAGGTGAAGGACGGCTTTCACACACACTTATCTCTCAGAACTGAGCATGTGGAGAGACGTTCTTTAATCCAGCACAAAGGGAACGGGTTGCAGGAGAAACCCTTACTCTGGTTTCTCAGTCTGTTTCCTAGTGCCGGGTTGAAGTGTCTGCCGTTTTCACTGTAAAACCGAGTTGGAGCTTGTACCTCCCCATATATATGTATGGAGTGGAGTTGGCAACTGAAAAGAAACTTTGTGTTCCCTTCAAGCTAGGTGAAGGACGGCTTTCACACACACTTATCTCTCAGAACTGAGCATGTGGAGAGACGTTCGTTCATCCAGCACAAAGGGAACGGGTTGCAGGAGAAACCCTTACTCTGGTTTCTCAGTCTGTTTCCGAGTGCCGGTTTGAAGTGCCTGCCGTTTTCACTGTAAAACCGAGTTGCAGCTTGTGCCTACCCATATATATGTATGGAGTGGAGTTGGCAACTGAAAAGAAACTTTGTGTTCCCTTAAAGCTAGGTGAAGGACGGCTTTCACACACACTTATCTCTCAGAACTGAGCATGTGGAGAGACGTTCGTTCATCCAGCACAAAGGGAACGGGTTGCAGGAGAAACCCTTACTCTGGTTTCTCAGTCTGTTTCCTAGTGCCGGTTTGAAGTGCCTGCCGTTTTCACTGTTAAACCGAGTTGGTGCTTGTACCTCCCCATATATATGTATGGAGTGGAGTTGGTAACTGAAAAGAAACTTTGTGTTCCCTTCAAGCTAGGTGAAAGACGACTTTCACACACACTTATCTCTCAGAAATGAGCATGTGGAGAGACGTTCTTTCTTCCAGCTCAAAGGGAACGGGTTGCAGGAGAAACCCTTACTCTGGATTCTCAGTCTGTTTCCTAGTGCCGGTTTGAAGTGCCTGCCGTTTTCACTATAAAACCGAGTTGGAGCTTGTACCTCCCCATATATATGTATGGATTGGAGTTGGCATCTGAAAAGAAACTTTGTGTTCCCTTCAAGCTAGGTGAAGGACGGCTTTCACACACACTTATCTCTCAGAACTGAGCATGTGGAGAGACGTTCGTTCATCCAGCACAAAGGGAACGGGTTGCAGGAGAAACCCTTACTCTGGTTTCTCAGTCTGTTTCCTAGTGCCGGTTTGAAGTGCCTGCCGTTTTCACTGTAAAACCGAGTTGGGGCTTGTACCTCCCCATATATATGTATGGAGTGGAGTTGGCAACTGAAAAGAAACTTTGTGTTCCCTTCAAGCTAGGTGAAGGACGGGTTTCACACACACTTATCTCTCAGAACTGAGCATGTGGAGAGACGTTCGTTCATCCAGCACAAAGGGAACGGGTTGCATGAGAAACCCTTACTCTGGTTTCTCAGTCTGTTTCCTAGTGCCGGTTTGAAGTGTCTGCCGTTTTCACTGTAAAACCGAGTTGGAGCTTGTACCTCCCCATATATATGTATGGATTGGAGTTGGCAACTGAAAAGAAACTTTGTGTTCCCTTCAAGCTAGGTGAAGGACGGCTTTCACACACACTTATCTCTCAGAACTGAGCATGTGGAGAGACGTTCGTTCATCCAGCACAAAGGGAACGGGTTGCAGGGGAAACCCTTACTCTGGTTTCTCAGTCGGTTTCCTAGTGCCGGTTTGAATTGCCTGCCGTTTTCACTGTAAAACCGAGTTGCAGCTTGTACCTCCCCATATATATGTATGGAGTGGAGTTGGCAACTGAAAAGAAACTTTGTGTTCCCTTCAAGCTAGGTGAAGGACGGCTTTCACACACACTTATCTCTCAGAACTGAGCATGTGGAGAGACGTTCGTTCATCCAGCACAAAGGGAACGGGTTGCAGGAGAAACCCTTACTCTGGTTTCTCAGTCTGTTTCCTAGTGCCGGTTTGAAGTGCCTGCCGTTTTCTCTGTAAAACCGAGTTGGAGCTTGTACCTCCCCATATATATGTATGGACTGGAGTTGGCAACTGAAAAGAAACTTTGTGTTCCCTTCAATCTAGGTGAAGGACGGCTTTCACACACAGTTATCTCTCAGAACTGAGCATGTGGAGAGACGTTCGTTCATCCAGCACAAAGGGAACGGGTTGCAGGAGAAACCCTTACTCTGGTTTCTCAGTCTGTTTCCTAGTGCCGGTATGAAGTGCTTGCCGTTTTCACTGTAAAACCGAGTTGGAGCTTGTACCTCCCATATATATGTATGGAGTGGATTTGGCAACTGAAAAGAAACTTTGTGTTCCCTTCAAGCTAGGTGAAGGACGGCTTTCACACACACTTATCTCTCAGAACTGAGCATGTGGAGAGACGTTCGTTCATCCAGCACAAAGGGAACGGGTTGCAGGAGAAACCCTTACTCTGGTTTCTCAGTCTGTTTCCTAGTGCCGGTTTGAAGTGCCTGCCGTTTTCTCTGTAAAACCGAGTTGGAGCTTGTACCTCCCCATATATATGTATGGACTGGAGTTGGCAACTGAAAAGAAACTTTGTGTTCCCTTCAAGCTAGGTGAAGGACGGCTTTCACACACAGTTATCTCTCAGAACTGAGCATGTGGAGAGACGTTCGTTCATCCAGCACAAAGGGAACGGGTTGCAGGAGAAACCCTTACTCTGGTTTCTCAGTCTGTTTCCTAGTGCCGGTATGAAGTGCTTGCCGTTTTCACTGTAAAACCGAGTTGGAGCTTGTACCTCCCATATATATGTATGGAGTGGATTTGGCAACTGAAAAGAAACTTTGTGTTCCCTTCAAGCTAGGTGAAGGACGGCTTTCACACACACTTATCTCTCAGAACTGAGCATGTGGAGAGACGTTCGTTCATCCAGCACAAAGGGAACGGGTTGCAGGAGAAACCCTTACTCTGGTTTCTCAGTCTGTTTCCTAGTGCCGGTTTGAAGTGCCTGCCGTTTTCTCTGTAAAACCGAGTTGGAGCTTGTACCTCCCCATATATATGTATGGACTGGAGTTGGCAACTTAAAAGAAACTTTGTGTTCCCTTCAAGCTAGGTGAAGGACGGCTTTCACACACAGTTATCTCTCAGAACTGAGCATGTGGAGAGACGTTCGTTCATCCAGCACAAAGGGAACGGGTTGCAGGAGAAACCCTTACTCTGGTTTCTCAGTCTGTTTCCTAGTGCCGGTATGAAGTGCTTGCCGTTTTCACTGTAAAACCGAGTTGGAGCTTGTACCTCCCCATATATATGTATGGAGTGGAGTTGGCAACTGAAAAGAAACTTTGTGTTCCCTTCAAGCTAGGTGAAGAACGGCTTTCACACACACTTTTCTCTCAGAACTGAGCATGTGGAGAGACGTTCGTTCATCCAGCACAAAGGGAACGGGTTGCAGGAGAAACCCTTACTCTGGTTTCTCAGTCTGTTTCCTAGTGCCGGTTTTAAGTGCCTGCCTTTTTCACTGTAAAACCGAGTTGGAGCTTGTACCTCCCCATATATATGTATGGAGTGGAGTTGGCAACTGAAAAGAAACTTTGTGTTCCCTTCAAGCTAGGTGAAGGACGGCTTTCACACACACTTATCTCTCAGAACTGAGCATGTGGAGAGACGTTCGTTCATCCAGCACAAAGGGAACGGGTTGCAGGAGAAACCCTTACTCTGGTTTCTCAGTCTGTTTCCTAGTGCCGGTTTGAAGTGCCTGCCGTTTTCACTGTAAAACCGTGTTGGAGCTTGTACCTCCCCATATATATGTATGGAGTGGAGTTGGCAACTGAAAAGAAACTTTGTGTTCCCTTCAAGCTAGGTGAAGGACGGCTTTCACACACACTTATCTCTCAGAACTGAGCATGTGGAGAGACGTTCGTTCATCCAGCACAAAGGGAACGGTTTGCAGGAGAAACCCTTACTCTGGATTCTCAGTCGGTTTCCTAGTGCCGGTTTGAAGTGCCTGCCGTTTTCACTGTAAAACCGAATTGGAGCTTGTACCTCCCCATATATATGTATGGAGTGGATTTGGCACCTGAAAAGAAACTTTGTGTTCCCTTCAAGCTAGGTGTAGGACGGCTTTCACACACACTTATCTCTCAGAACTGAGCATGTGGAGAGAATTTCGTTCATCCAGCACAAAGGGAACGGGTTGCAGGTGAAACCCTTACTCTGGATTCTCAGTCGGTTTCCTAGTGCCGGTTTGAAGTGCCTGCCGTTTTCACTGTAAAACCGAGTTGGAGCTTGTACCTCCCCATATATATGTATGGAGTGGAGTTGGCAACTGAAAAGAAACTTTGTGTTCCCTTCAAGCTAGGTGAAGGACGGCTTTCACACACACTTATCTCTCAGAACTGAGCATGTGGAGAGACGTTCGTTCATCCAGCACAAAGGGAACGGGTTGCAGTTGCAAACTCAACTCCAGAAATATATATGGTTAGGAATAAGCTCCAACTCGGTTTTACAGTGCAAACCGCTGGAACTTCAAACCGGCACTAGGAATTAGACTGAGAAACCAGAGTAAGTGTTTCTCCTGCAACACGTTCCTTTTGGGCTGGTTGAACGAACTTCTTTCCACTTGCTCAGTTCTGTAAGATAAGTATGTGTGAAAGCCGTCCTTCACCTAGCTTGAAGGGAACACAAAGATTCTTTTAATTTGCAATCACCACTCCATACATATATATGGAGAGGTACAAGCTCCAACTCGGTTTTACAGTTCAAACCGCAGGAACTTTAAACCTGCACCGGGAAACAGACTGAGAAACCAGAGTAAGTGTTTCTCCTGCAAACCGTTCCGTTTGTGCTGCATGAACGAACGTCTCTCCACATGCTAAGGTCTGATAGTTATGTGTGTGTGAAATCCGTCCTTCACCCAGCTTGAAGGGAACCCAAAATTTCTTTTCATTTGCCAACCCCACACCATACATATATATGGGGAAGAATAAGCATCAACTCGGGTTTACAGTGAAAAAGGCAGGCACTTCAAACCGGCACTAGGAAACAGACTGAGAAACCAGAATAATTGTTTCTCCTGCAACCCGTTCCGTTTGTGCTGCATGAACGAACGTCTCTCCACATGCTAAGGTCTGAGAGATATGTGTGTGTGAAATCCGTCCTTCACCCAGCTTGAAGGGAACCCAAAATTTCTTTTCAGTTGCCAACCCCACACCATACATATATATGGGGAAGAATAAGCACGAACTCGGGTTTACAGTGAAAAAGGCAGGCACTTCAAACCAGCACAAGGAAACAGACTGACAAACCAGAGTAATTGTCTTTCATGCAAACCGTTCCCTTTGTACTGGATGAACGAACGTCTCTCCACATGCTCAGTTCTGAGAGAGAAGTGTGTGTGAAAGCCGTCCATCAACTAGATTTATGGGAACACATAGTTTCTTTTCGTTGCAAATCCCACTCCTTACATATATATGGGGAGGTACAAGCTACAACTCGGTTTTACAGTGAAAACGGCTGGCACATAAAACTGGCACTAGGAAACAGACTGAGAAACCAGAGTAAGTGTTTCACCTGCAACCCGTTCCCCTTGTGCAGGATGAACGAAAGTCTCTCCACATGCTCAGTTCTCAGAGATAAGTGTGTGTGAAAGCCGTCCATCAACTAGATTTATGGGAACACAAAGTTTCTTTTCGTTGCAAACCCCTCTCCATACATATGTATGGGGAGGAAGAAGCTCCAGCTCTGTTTTACAGTGAAAAAACAGGCACTTCAAACCGGCACTAGGAAACAGACTTAGAAAACTTAGATTATGTTTCTCCAGCAACACGTTCCCATTGTGCTGGATGGACGAAAGTCTCTCCACATACTCAGTTCGGAGAGATAAGTGTGTGTGAATGCCGCCCTTCACCTTGCTTGAAGGGAACCAAAAATTTCTTTTAGTTTCAAAACCCAATCTATACACATATATTTGGATGTACAAGCCCCAACTCGGATTTACAGTGCAAACGGCAGGAACTTCAAATCGGCACCAGGAAACAGGCTGAGAATCCAGAGAAATTGGTTCTCCTTGATACCATTCCCTTTGTGCTGGATGAACGAACGTCTCTCCACATGCTCAGTTCTGAGAGATAAGTGTGTGTGAAAGCCGTTCTTCACCTAGCTGGAAGGGAACACAAAGTTTCTTTCCAGTTGCAAACTCCTCTCCATATATATATATGGAGAGGTACAAGCTCCAACTGGGGTTTTCAGTGAAAACGGCAGGCACTTCAAACCGGCACTAGGAAACAGACTGAGAAACCAGAGTAATTGTTTCTCCTGCAACCCGTTCCTTTTGTGCTGGATGAACGAACGTCACTTCACATGCTAGGTTCTGAGAGATAATTGTGTGTGGAGCCATCCTTCAACTAGCTTGAAGGGAACACAAAGTTTATTTTCAGTTGCAAACCCACTCCATAATTATATAGTGGAGGTACAAGCTCCATCCCGTTTTTTCAGTGAAAACTGCAGGCACTTCAAACAGGCACTAGGAAACAGACTGAGAAACCAGAGTAAGTGTTTCTCCTCCAACCCGTTCACTTTGTGCTGGATGAACGAACGTCTCTCCACATGCTCAATTCTGAGAGATAAGTGTGTGTGAAACCGTCCTTCACCTAGCTTGAAGGGAACACAAAGTTTCTTTTCAATTGCAAGCTCCACTTCATACATATATATGGGGAGGTAGAAGCTCCAACTCAGTTTTACAGTGAAAAAAGCAGGCACTTCAAACGGGCACTAGGAAACAGACTGAGAAACCAGAGTAATTGTTTCTCCTGCATCTCGTTCCCTTTGTGCTGGATGAACGAACGTCTCTCCACATGCTCATTTCTGAGAGATAATTGTGTGTGAAAGCCGTCCTTCACCTAGCTTGAAGGGAACACAAAGTTTCTTTTCAGTTGCCAACCCCATTCCAAACATATATATGGTGAGGTACAAGCTCCAACTCGGTTTTACAGTGACAACGGCAGGCACTTCAAACCGGCACTAGGAAACAGACTGAGAAACTAGAGAAAAGGTTTCTCTTGCAACCCGTTCTCATTGTGCTGGCCGAACGAACGTCTCTCCACATGCTCAATTCCGAGAGATAAGTGTGTGTGAAAGCCGTCCTTCACCTAGCTTGAAGGGAGCACAAAGTTTCTTGTCAGTGGCAAACTCCACTCCAGAAATATATATGGGGAGGAATAAGCTCCAACTCGGTTTTACTGTGCAAACCGCAGGCACTTCAAACCGGCACTAGGAATCAGACTGAGAAACCAGAGTAAGTGTTTCTCCTGCAATCCGTTCCCTTTGTGCTGGATGAATGAACGTCTCTCCTCGTGGTCAGTTCTGAGAGATAAGTGTGTGTGAAAGCCATCCTTCATCTTGCTTTTTTGGATCACAAAGTTTCTTTTTAGATGCATACTCCAATGCATACTTATATATCGGGAGGTTCAATCTCTAACTGTATTTTACAGTGAAATCTCCAGCAAGTTCAAATTGGCACTGGAAACATACTGGGAAACCAGAGTAATTATTTCTCCTGTAACCCGTTCCCTTGTGCTAGATGAACGAACATCTCTCCACATACTCAATTCTGAGAGATAAGTGTATGTGAAACTCATCCTTCATCCAGCTTGTTGGAAACACAGGGTTTCTTTTCACTATCAAACCCCACTGCATACATATTTATTGCTAGGTACAATCTCTAACCCTTTTTTACACTGTATATTGCAGGAACTTATAAACGGCAGTAGAAAACTGACTGAGAAACCTGAGTATGTGTCTCTCCTGCAACCCTTTCCCTTGGTGCTTGATGAATTAACGTCTATCCACGTGCCCATTTCTGAGAGATAATGTTTGTAGGCGGTCCTTCACCTAGCTTGTTGGGAACGCAATATTCATTTTCAGTTGCAAACTCCACTGCATATCTATTTATGGGGAAGTACATGTTCCAACTCTGGTTTACTGTGAAATGTTCAGGTATTTCTAACTGGCACTAGGAAACAGACTAAGAAACCAGAGTAAGTGTTTCTCCTAACCCATTTCCTTGTTCTTTGAGAGCGAACGTCTCTCCACATGCTCAGTTCTGAGATATAAGTGTGTGTGAAAGCTTCCTTCAACTAACTTTTTGGGAACGCAATCTTTCTTTTCAGTTTGAAGCTTCACATTTGGAGAGACTTTTTTTCATCTAGCACAATTGAAACTCGTTTCTGTTAGAAACCTCAACCTGGTTTCTCAGTCTGTTTCCTATTTCCGATTTTAATTTCCTGCGATTTTGAATATAAACATTTTTGTAGCTTATACCTCCCCACATATATATTTGTAGTGTGGTTTCCAAATGAAAAGAATCTTTGTGTTCCCAAAATGCTTGGTGATTGTTGGTTTTCACACACACACTTCTCTGTCATATTTGAGCATGTGTAGTGTCGTTCGTCTATGTATCATTAAGTGAATGTGTGTCAGTTATAACACTTACTCTTGTTTCTCATTATGTTTCCTAGAGCTGCTTAGACGTTCCTGCAGTTTTCAGTGTTAAATCGAGTTCGAGCTATTACCTCCCCATATATATGTATATAGTTTTTTTCCAGTAGAAACAACTATGTGTTCCCAACAAGCTAGGTGATCACGGATTTCACAGAAACTTTATTGTCAGAGTTCAGTATGTGAACAGTCGTCCATTCATCTAACCGAAAGTGAATGGGTTGCAGTAGATTCATTTACTCTGTTTTCTCAGTATGTTATTTAGTGTCAACTTGAAGTTCATGCAATTTTCACTGTAAAACCAAGTTGAGCTATTACCCCCCTATTTATGTATGTAGATTGTTTTCCCACTGAATGAAAGTCTGTGTTCCCTTCATGCTATTTTTTTGATGGCTTCCACACCGTCTGAACTCTCAGTACTTAGCAAGTGGAGAGACATTTGTTCATATAGCATAAATAGAGTAGGTGCCACTAGAAACTCATACTCTGGTTTCGCTGTATTTTTAATATTTTCGGTTTGAACTTCATGATGTTTTCACTGTAAAACCTAGTTGGAAAACGTACCTGCCAATGTATATTTATGTAGTGTGTTCCTCACTGTAAACAAACTATGTGATCCCGATAAGATTTTTGATTTTCGGCTTTCACACACATTTAATTTTTGAAACTGACTACATGAGGAGGGATTCGTTCATCTACACTAAACAGAATGGATTGCTGTATATACACTTACTGTGGGGTCTGAGTATGTTTCCTAATTCTGGTTTCAAATTGATGCATTTTTCACTGTAAAACCGAGTTGGAGCTAGTATGATCCCATATATATATACAGTGTAGTTTCCCACTCAATAAAACTTTGTTTTCCCAAAAAGCTAGGTAATTGATGACTTTTACACTGACCTAAATCTCAGAATTTAGCATGTGGAGAGAGTTTAGTTCATCTAACCTAAAGGGAATGGTTTGTAGTAGAAACGCTAACTTGGTTTCTCAGTATGTTTCCTAGTGACGGTTTGAATTTCATGCAGTTTTCACTGTAAAACCGAGTTGGAAATATTACCTCCCCATATATATTTATATGGTGTAGTTTTCCAGTGTAAAGGAAGTGTGTGTTCCAAACAAGATAGTTGGTTGACGGCTTTCACACACTCTTAAATCTCAGAATTGAGCTTGAGTTGTGACGTTTTTTCATCTAACATGAAGGGAATGTGTTGCAGTTGAAACATTTACTCTGGTTTCTCAGTATGTTTCCTATTGCCGTTTTGAAGTTTATACACTTTTCACTTTAGACACGAGTTGGAGCTTGTACCTCCCTATATATATATATATATAGAAAGAGAGTAGTTTCCCACTGGATAGAATGTGTGTGTTCCCAAGTTGCTAAGATGATTGACGGCTTTCACACACAATTAATTCTCAGAATTGAGCATGTGAAGAGACGTTCGTTCTTTTAGCCAAAAGATAATGGTTTGCAGTAGAAAGAACTTCCCTGGTTTGTCAGGATGTTTCTTAGTGTCCGTTTAAAGTTCATGTATTTTTCAGTGTAAACCCGAGTTGGAGGTATTACCCCAATACATATATATATATGTAGTGTTGTTCTGCACTCTTTAGAAACTATGTTTTCCCTACAAGCTAAGCTATGTTTTACATATGCACACATTCATCCCTCATAACTGAGCATGTGTAGAGGCTTTCGTTCAATTAGGATAAAGGGAATTGTTTGCTGTTGAAACACTTACACGGGTTTCTCAGTCTGTTTCCTCGTGCCGGTTTGAAGTTCATGCAGTTCTCACCGTAAAACCGTGTTGAGGCTAGTACCTCCCCATATAAAATCATGTCATGTATTTTCCCCATGAAAAAGATTGTGTTTCCCTAACAAGCTAGGTGTTTGATGGCTTTCACACTCACTTACTCTCAGAATTGAGCATGTTAAGATACGTTCTTTCATCTAGCATAAAGAGAAGAGGTAACACTTGAAATAACTACTCTGATTTCTCAGTATGTTTCCTAGTGGCGGTTTGAAATTCATGCAGTTTTCAGTGTAAAAACGACTTGGAGGTATTACCTTCCAATATAGATATATGTAGTGTATTTCCCCACTCAAAGGAAACTATGTTTTCCCTACAAGCTAAGTTATAGTTTACATTCGAACATATTCAACACTCAGAACTGAGCATGTGGAGAGGCATTCTTTCAACTAGCTTAAAGGGAATGATTTGCAGTAGAAACATTTTCTCTGTTTTCTCAGTATGTTTCCTATTTTGGGTTTGAAGTTCATGCAGTTTTAACTGTAAAACCGATTTGGAACTAGTACCTCCCCATATATAGGTATTTAGTGTTGTTTCCCTCTGAAAAGAATTTGTGTGTTCCCAAAAAGTTAGCTTACTAACGGGTTTTACACTCATTTAACTCTCAGAATTGAGCATGTGTAGAGACATTCATTCATATAGCATAAAGGGAATAGTTAGCAATAGAAACACTTACTCTGGTTTCTCAGTATATTAACTAGTGCCGGTCTGAACTTCATGCATTTTTCACTTTTGAATCGACTTGGAACTAGTACCTCCTCATTTATACGTATGTAGTGTATTTCTCCAATCAAAAGTAACTGTGTGTTCCCTACAAGCTAAGTGATAGATGGCTTTCACACAGAGTTAGCTCTCAGAACTGAGCATGGGGTGAAGCGTTAGTTCATCTAGGATGAAGGGAATGGGTTGCAGTTGAAACACTTATCTGGATTTTCAGTTATGTTTCCTAGTGCCAGTTTGAAGTTCATTCAGTTTTCATTGTAAAATTGACTTCGGGCTAGTACCTCCCCATATATATGTATGTAGTTAGTTCGGCACTCAAAAGAAACTGTGTTCCCTACAAGCTAAGTGATAGATGGTATTCTCTAGCATTAAACTCAGAACAGAGCATGTGGACAGGCTTTCATTCGTCTAGTATAAAGGGAATGGTTTGCCCTAGAAATAATTACTCTTGTTTCTTAGTATGTTTCCTAGTGTCGGTAAATTTGCTGCAGGTTTCACGGTGAAACAGTTGGACCTAGTACCTCTCCATATATATGAATGTATTGTAGTTTTCCACTCAAAAGAATATGTTTGTTTCCAACAAGCTAGTTGACTGTCGGCTTTCACACACACTTAACTCTCAGAATTGAGCATGTGGAGTCTGGTTCGTTCATCTAGCATAAAGGGAATGGGTAGCATAAGAAACACTTACTCTGATTTCTCAGTATATTTCCTTGTGCCGGTTTGAATTTCATGCAGTTTTCACTGTAAAATCGACTTGGAGCTAGTACCTCCCCATATATATGTATGTAGTGTAGTTCCCCAGTCAAAAGAAACTGTCTGTTCCCCACAAGACTAGTGATAGATGATTTTGCACACATTCAACCCTCAGAACTGAGCCTGTGGGGAGACGTTCGTTCATCTAGGATGAAGGGAATGATTTGCCGTAGAAACACTTACTATGGTTTCTCAGTATATTTCCTCGTGCCAGTTTGAATTTCATGCATTTTTCACTGTGAAACAGAGTTGGAGCTAGTACCTCCCCATATATATTTATATAGTGTTATTCCCAACTCAAAAGAAACTGTGTGTTCCCAAAAAGCTAGGTGATTGACGGCTTTCACGCACACTTAAGTCTCAGAATAGAGCATTTTAAGATACGTTCATTCATCTACCATAAAGGGAATGGGTTGCATTAGAAACACTTACTCTGGTTTCTCTGTTTCGTTCCTAGTGCTGGTTTGAATTTCATGCACTTTTCACTGTAAAGTCGACTTGGAAATATTACCTCCCATATATATGTATGTATTGTTTTTCCCCACTCAAAAGAATCTGTGTGTTCCCTACAAGCTAACCGATAGAAGGCTTTTGAACACATTCATCTCTCAGAACTGAGCATGGAGAGAGGCGTTCATTCATCTAGGATGAGGGCAATGGGTTGCAGTAGAAACACTTAGTCTGGTTTCTCATTATTTTTCCAAAGTCCGGTTTGAATTTCATGCAATTTCCTCTGTAAAACCAGGTTGTTGCTAGTATCTCACCATATAGATATTGTGTAGTTTCCAATAGAAAAGAAACTGTGTTTTCCCAACAAGCTAGTTGTTTGATGGCTTTCACACACATTCAACTCTCAGAATTGAACATGTGTAGAGGCTTTCGTTCATGTAGCAAAAATGGATTTTGTAACTTTAGAAACACTTACTGCGATTTGTACATATGTTTTCTAGTGCCGGTTTAAAGTTCATGCAGTTTTCAGTGTAAAACCATGTTGGAGCTACTACCTATCCATATATATATATGTACTTTAGTTCCACACTCTATAGAAACTGTGTGTTCACAACAAGATAGGTCATTGACTGATTACACGCACATTCAACTCTCAGAATTGAGCATGTGGAGACGCGTTCATTAATGTAGCATAAAGGGATTGAGGAGCCATAGAAACACTTAATGTGATTTCTCAGTATGCTTCTTAGTGTCAGTTTCAAGTTCATGCACTTTTCTCTGTTAAACCGAGTTGGAGCTAGTACCTCCCCATATATATTTATGTCGTGTGTTTTCCCACTGAAAAGAAACTGTGTGTTCCCAACTAGCTAGGTGATTGACGGCTTTCACACACACTCAGCTGTCAGAATTGAGCATGTGGAGAGGCGTTCATTCATCTAGCATAAGTGGAATTTGAAAGCGATTATAATGACCTATGTTGGTATTAAAACAGTAAAGGGAGCATTATTTAAGAGCCTGTATAGTTATGGTCAGCATACATGACAGAATTTCATTTTCAGCAGATTTCTTTTTTTATGGTTCAGAAAACTTAATTCTTTCCTGTAACTGGATATAGATAGTGAATGTTTTATAGTCTTTTAGCAACTGCTTTAAACTAGAATTGTTACTTTGCTTTTGGTCTTTAAACTAAGGGAATATCCAGAATTCCAGCAGCAGTTCAAATGAAAGGGCCTGAACCTTGCCTATTAATTGTTTTAAGTAGAGTAAGAACAACTGTAGACTAGGGTACTGTGGATAACTGAAGGGCTGCTTGGATATGTTATATGTAAGTTATATTTTCAAAAATTATTTATATCATGAAAATCAATCAACCTTGGTGATCTATTTGGTATAATTTAATCTTTAATAATGTAGATTTTGATAGCCCTCTTATTTATGTAACTTATGAAAACAAGTTGGCTTTATATAACTACTTTTTAAATAAATGATTAAATTTTGGGTTTTTTTTATCATTTGCTTCTTAAAAATAGGATATTAATTACACAATATGTATTTTCCTTCAAGTTCATACTTTTTTCCCTAAACTATCTTGACTTGTTTAGATAAGTTAACCCATAGTCTGATTTATTTTAAACACTCATAATGTTCTTCTGTCTGTTGCTTTATTAGAGAGCAAGAATTCCTTGTTATTTTTAATAAAATATACTTGCAGGAAACTATACTGGGATTCTTTCATTCACAGAGTCAAGCAATGATTCCTGTTTTGTTAGATCAGCTGTCTAGGCCTCTTAACTTCCAAACGATTACATGGACAAAGTTAAAAACGCCATAAATGATCCACTAAGAAAGTTTATTGTGTTCCTTGATTAAAAGTATAAATATGGGTCAGCCTTAAATTCGGATGTAAAGCTGTTATGAATTACATGAGTCTTCTCCAAAATTCTTTTGTTAAACATTTTTTATTGATTTATAATCATTTTACAATGTTGTGTCTAATTCCAGTGTTCAGCACAATTTTTCAGTCATTCATGGACATATACACACTCATTATCACATTTTTTTCTCTGTGAGTTATCATAACATTTTGTGTATATTTCCCTGCAAAATTCTTTAATTTGGGCTTTAAACCCTCCAATAAAATACTGGTTTGAAGGAAGAAGAAAGTCGAGAATTGATTCAATCCAAATTCTATGGGAATAAACAAAGCTAAATGTTTTAGTCATTTTTTGAAGCGGAACAGATATGTTTTCTGCACCATATGATTTTAATATTATTCATCTGAACATACGGTTTAGACACCATGAGACCACAAGCCAACAAACAAGATGTCAGGTAAAGCAAGAAAAAAAACTGAGGGGACTTTCTACTGCAAAATTTCCCCTAAATCGAACTGTAATAGAGAACAAATCTGACACCACATTGGATCTGTTCCTTTAGTTTGAAGCACTGTGCCCTGTTTTCCAGGCTTAAACTTGCTGGCTCTGCACCTTTTGTAAAACAACGTTGCCTTTAGCCTAAAACCTACAGGAAAGCCTATTTTCGGGGCTCTGACCTTTAATGATGTTAGCACTTCTGCACTTATGCAAGGATGGCAAGTTGCAAAATAGAGAATAACCTTTGTTTTGTTGGAGGTTTAAAGGGACACCACAGCCTGACCCACATGGATGACTGCAAGAACAAAGAATGCCTGCAGCAAGAAGTTTGCACAGCCAACCACACTCCCTCCCCTTTTTAGCTTAAAAGGGGCCTGAATTCTGACTTGGGCAAGATGATTCTCCAGGACATTAGTCCCCCATCTTCTTGGTCTGCCAGCTTTCTGAATAAAGTTACTATACCTTGCTCCAAAACCTTGTCTCCTGATTTATTTTTGTATCACTGTTGTGTAGCGAGCAGAAAAAGTTTGGCCTCGGTAACAGAACCAGCTTTGTCATTCCGTCTGATGTGAAATCTCTCTGGGTGTACACGTGCTTGCCTGGTGGTGGTGGTGGTGGTAGGCAAAAATATTTCACTTCTCCTGATTTCAATAGGCTAAAATTTCCTGCTATTTAAGTCAAATCTAGACTTTTACAGAATCACCTGCAGATGTGCTTCTGGAAGCCAGAAAAATTCCAACAATGAAAATAATTCTATTGTCTCCAGACAAGATACTTTTCCTCAAAACTAAGTAGCTGTGAGACACACTTCAGGAGTACAGATTGATGCAGTGTGCTTCATTTCCCATGTTGTTCCAACACAATTTTCCAGTTATATCAAAGTAAATTAAAATCGGTCTTCAACAGCAGATGCTCTGGCATGATACAACAATGTCAATTCCACTTATTTATTGAGCCAGAGCAGATTTAGAGTAAATGATTTTATACCAAACGCCTGCTTGATGTCCTCTCTTCTCCCTTGTGGCTAATTCCTTCTTCTTTCTTCCTAAAAGTTCTCCTGTTATGGAGTTAGCCCTTACTGTGCACATTCAATTGGGAAGGCACAAATTAAATAAATGAGGGGATGACATGCATATTTAATTCTTATTTATACATAAATACAAGCACAGAGGACCTGTGTCTTGGAAGACGTCACTTCCTAATGTGGGCAAGAGGATGGTCTATAGTTCAATCAAAGATCTAAAAGCAGTTTTCTAGGATATAATAAAGCAATGCCTGAGTTATAAGACAGAACAACCCCTGGATATGAATCAGTGGCACCAACCAGTGGGGGCACATGTGTGCACACACACGCCCATGCACACGGAGCAGCCTTGGAGACACTCCATCTGTGCTGATGGAGCAAAGTCATGCTGGGGAGATGAGGAAAAAGTGCCTAATACAATCAAATCAGGACATCTGAGGAATGGGTAATAGGAGTCAATTGAATTTTCTGCTTTGCTGAAGGTCAAACAAAAACACTTTTAGTTTCAAACGTCATTATTAAAAATGTTCTTAAAGCACAGGAGCCTGTTTTCCTGCCTTGCTTAGTGTCATATGCCATATTAAACATGACAGATTTATGCTTCTCTGACTGTGGAATGGGAAAGGCCTTGCTGTCATATTCTGAATATTAGTCTATGTTTTGCAGCACAGTGGATACTGAAAATGGGGCAAATTGAGTGAATGGGAATGGACATAACCTAGCAGTCATTGACTGTGTGTGATTTGCCAACTTTCTCCAAAAAGTAGGGGTAGCAAGCAAATCAGATAAATTCAGGGATCGTGGGGTGGGGAGTCGGGTGGGCTGACAGCTGGGTGGTCTCAGGTAGCTGTTTTACTGTGTAAAATAGTGACTATGATCCACAGTGACACACTGTCAAATTCTTGTGCCTGTAGCTGTGATACCTGGCCAAGTCTGTGCAGCCAATTTTATCGATGGTGCATAATGAAAATAACTAACCTTCCCTGAGGACCATCTTATGTGACATCCATTCATTGACTCACTGAATTCCCTAAGCACACTTTTTGGTACATAACTGTCTTAAAATATGAAGCAGAGATAAAATGAAGCTCTAAAGTGTTGAAACCTTGCCCGAAATCATGCAGATGGGAAGATGCCATGCCGGGAGCTAAGCTTGGGCCAGACTACAGAACCTGAAGGGCCCAGCAAGTCCCCTCACTCAGGAACCTGGCCCACAGCCACTGCCAGGCCCTGTTCTGTTTCTATGAGTGTTCATGGGAAAGTGCCATGGACTTAGCATAAATATGACTTGATTAAGGAATTCAAACTGGGATAGAATTTTGTTGGGGACTGTAAGCTGGGAGTGAAACTGTCAGTGAAGTAAGGGAGGAAACAGCCCTGGTTGTAAGAACATTTCTAGGGAAGAAGGCTCCCTGATGGGCTGGCATGGGAATCGCTGTGGTTGTGAGCCCCCTGTTGCCCTGTGTGGGAGTGGGCAGGGAAGGAGAAAGACTGTTCAGACTGGTCAAAGTCACTACAGTTTGTAAAGAGCTGAGGTCTGTTCCCTCACAGCTCAGACACATGCAGGACATGAGGATGCTTAGCTAATGACCAACAGTGGGTAGCAAAGCCCAAGAGTGGGGTGGGGAGGAGAGATGGGACCACCTTCTAGAAGAACCTCTGCCCCAGGGTCCAGGAATGTAATGAATGATTGGGGATTCACAAAGGGTTTTTATGGCCTCATCAGGTAGTTCCTACTTTAAAATGATAGTCTGGAATATATGGTAAAATACGGTGGAATGACTGCTCTTATTTTAGTTTCTGCAAACACTTAAATGGATGGATTTCTATCTCCATTATACAAGCACTGCTGGGTAACCTTTAGAGCCATGTGAGGATCAAATGAAGTGAGTACTTATTAATACTATTACCATGCTTCTACTGAATTAACACTTCAGCAACAGTATAATGGCCACGCTTCTTAACAACTGCCTCTGTAAGAGCTCTTGTAAGTCACAAATAAAAATTATAAAGAAAATATATTAAAATAATAACAATTACAGTTACAACAAATATGTTGTTTATAGCAATGATAGTGTTAGCATCTCCCTCTCATATTAAACAATACCCAACATTGGATTCCTTAGGAAGCAATGCCAATGCATGTTTGGACTTTTCAAAGTCTTCAGCCCATGAAGCCTTTTTACTCACATTGGTCCACCACAGCCAGAATTGCTGTTCCTTGCATGGTGGGCTGCCACGCTGCAATGTCCTGGGCTTTTTCTGGCACCATGCGTCTATACTGGATAGTCAAGTTTCCACATACCCACTCTGATTTGCAATATATTGTTCTCCAGAGCCAACGGAGGGGCCACTGGAAAGAGGCCACAGATAAGGTGGTGAACCCAAACTGAATACCTGTTAAAGGAATGGACACACAACATGGAGTGGTGGATGGATGGAAGGACAACAACAATTCCTCTACTCCTGTAAAGAGAGAGGGGCAAATGGTGAACTAAATCCCAAAGAGAAAAGACATTCATGGTAATAATATTATTCAACAGTGAAAGAATCCAAACAAAAGGCAAATATAAAATCTCTCGGAAGAAGACTCATTACAAACTGTTTCTTTCACGTATATAACCTTAGTAGGAATAACATACTTAAAAATCTTCAACCAATCATAGTTATTTGCTGGTAATAAACTTGGGAATCTTGAAGCATATTATTCACTCTCAGTGTTGATAATACAATCTTGGAAGATGATTTGTCATTGAGGATTAAGAAAAAGAATACTGTGGTTGTATATAAGAATTTAAAAAGGAATAAGGAATGTACTTTTGGGAAAGCTCTGCATAGAGAATGTTGGAGGAAATGCACTGAAAATAGGCAAGTGAGCAAGCTCCCTTGAGTCTGGGAAGGTGAGTGCAGCACATTCAGAGAGTCTATGAAGTTATTACAAGTCACAGAAAGGTATGCAATTAAAGTGTCTTCCTAAGCAAAATATCCTTCTTCAGGAATTTTTATCTTGATATTTCTATGGTCTGTGTGGTCACAGGAAGTCAAAGTTATGGTGGTGGCTTAGAAGTTCTTTTCTCTCTGTCTGTAATTTACAGGACATTGCTACAGATGGGGCAGCAGAGATCTGCGGTAAGCTGTTCCATGGGGTGGGGGAGCAGTTAGAAATGATAAGGCCAGAGATCTAAAAGACTTTTAGACCCTAACCGGCAGACTTTTAAGTAAACTAGCACAGGTATGTAACTAAGACAGTGGATGAGAGGCAAGTTTGTAGTCCCTTCAGTGTTACTGCTCAGTCAAGGGATAGGGACCACTCTGGCCAGGAATGGCAAGACAGTGGATTGGGTGGATGAGTAGGAGGAGCTGACATTTGCTTCTGACCTGAGAGGCAGGGGTGTGTTGCAGAAAAACTGACAGTGCTGGAAAGAAGCCTCATGTCCACAGCCTAAAAGGAGCTGTCATATTCAGGGAGGTCACAGAGAAAGAACCAGAGTTAGTGATGCCACAGGGTCAGCAGCGTGGCAGCAGTGATATCAGTATATGTTTCCATAACCCACCTAACCCTACATGAACACATCTGCCTACAGGGGGCAGGTAAGTAGCAGAAATATGTGGAGTGGGTGCAGCCACTGGCAAATTGGCAAGTGGACATCTTAATGAAATGCACTGCTCACAGTCACCATATTGGAAAGAGGGCCCCACACTGTCAGATCCCTTTCTTATTCAAGAGAAACTAGAAATTAAGACTTCATTAGCAATCATCCCTCTTCAAACCCAGAAAAGATATCATTTATAATGACAACAAAGGCACAGACTATTCAGAAATAAATTAATGAAAAATGTTAAAATGATTCTGATAAATGACTTAAAAAGAGAAAAAAATGATAATTGAATGAACAGTAGAATGCACCATCCTCTTCAGTTGGCAGACTCAAATTTGGGGGACTTGAACATTTTTTCTCCAAAATAAATTTAGTATCTGAATGCAAATTTAGTTAATAATCCTGAATGGATTTAAGAAAAAATTCTGAAAGGTGATCCTAAATTTCTTCCAGAAATATACACAAATATACAAATAAAATAATGAGGAGGGATGTTTGAATTTGTAATATTAGGGACATTCTGGAAAAGGATAAAATAGGACCAACTGTAGGAGATATTAATCTATGGTCATGGAAACAGTATAGAAATAGTGCACTGAGAGAATGAATGAAATAGAACACATTTCAAGAATAGACGTGGATATTTAAGAGATTTTAGAAATATTATAAAACTGACACTTAAAATCAGTGGATTCAGGTACTGGTGTAATTAGCTAAATCATTAGAAGGCCTGGTACACTGTCCTCAATTTTGACATTAAAATAAATTCCAGAAAATTTTTAATTAAAAATAAAACACTAGAAATAACCCAACATGATTTAATCTGTTCAGATATTCAAGCGAGAAGAACTTTCTAAAAAGCTTTTGGAACAAAGACCAACAAGAGCAAAGGCCTAGCAACTCAGCAAGGCCAGAAACGCCCCCTGTAAAACAAAGCTGACCCTCTCCCAACCCTCTCTCACGGACCTGTATTGCTCTCTGATACTTTCTATACTTTCTTCTTCCCTTTAAAGTCCAGTTTCTTGGAGAAGTGCCTGCGCTGATGACTCCTCCAGGGCTCAGAGCCCTGCATCCCCCACAGCCCCACCACGGCACTGATACAGGAGTTGCACTGCCGGTGGCTGCGTGTTTCAAACCAGTGGGCATTCTCAGCTCCTGTTTATTTGATTACCAGGTAGCTTTTGCCGTGGACAAATATTTTCCTTTCAGTGGAACATTTTCCCCCCTTAATTTTTGTTTTACTTAAATAAATTTTAAAAGCCCAGGCAGAAAAGTGTGTGTGCACATATGCACACACACAGATACACACAGATCTGTTTTTTAAAGGCTACATTAGTGTAGTCCAACTCCGCCTTTTCCTCAGTTTAGACAATTAAAGGTGGGCTTTAGCCCTTGCTTTTATGCCCCACACACCCCCCCTTTCTCACTTCGCTCCCTTTAGTCAGTGTTCAAATTCCTCTTAAGCCAGGTTACAGCCTTCTCTGTGTTGCCTCAAATCGTTTTCTCTCAACTGCACTGCTATTCTTCTTTCTCTTGGTGGACCTCTCTTCTCCCATTTGCCATGTACATGGCCCTTTTCCCCAGGGCCTCGTCTTCAGTCCTCCACCTGGCAGGACTGAATCGCCCCCACGGCCTCACCCACAGCTCCTCTGAGCTCCTGACTGGTGAATCCAGCTTAACAACGGACATCACTCCTTATATGTCCCATAGACACTTCGCACTCAAAATGACACACACAGAACCATCTCCTCGAAACCAGCTCCTCTCCTTACACTCCCCCTGCAGATCTGCTCTCCGGATGGGTCACTGGAAAGTCACCTCAGCAGCTCTGCGGCCCGCCGCCCCGGCCCTCCAATCCCCACTGCAGCAGTCACCACTTCTGCCGCCCATGTCTCTCTCTTTCTGCCCACGGCCTCTCAGCAGGCGTGTGCCATTTGTTGTCTGGGTTACCTGCGTTGGTCCCCGAAATATCCTTTCCCCCCAAAATATGGGCCTCTCCCCCTAAAATAGTATCTTCCATTCTGCTGCCAGAATAACCAGATATTCTGCAACATAAACATTATGCAATTCTCTTACTTACAAATAATCCAATATATCCCTGCTTCCTTAAGGATACATTGAAGTCTAAGCACACAAGGCCCATCGTGACAGAGGCCTTGTGCACCTGACATTCCCACCTATGGATCCTTTGTTCTAGCCCTACTTGTTGTTCTTCAGTCTGGCCAAGCCGCTTCATGCTGTGTACACATATATGTCTCCACCTCTCTGCATGAAGTGTCCACTCCCTCTACCACAAAATAGAGAGCTAACGTCCTTTCACCTTTCAAGATTCAGTTCAAATATTTCCAGCTCTAGGAAGTCCAATTTGTGTTCACCTGCTTAGCAATCCATCAACTACTCGCCATGCCTCGCCTAGCCTGGGGAATGCAGACACCAAGTCTTACCTGTTTTGGTCTCCCCAGCAGGTGATACAGTGTTTGGCATAGCAGTGCTCAATGCTTGTTGGTTGGATAAATGAATGAATCAGTAAAGAGATGAGAGTTCTAAAATCGCCCCCAGTTACTCAGCTGCCATTTTGGGAAGTTCATTCTGCGGAGTTAAGGAAATGTGAGTGCAGGTGGTGGGCAGACAGAACAGTGGTGAGGGCGTGGGGGAGACAGGCCTGGTCCTGGAGAGCGCAGGATAGGCGTGGGTGGGAGAGCACTGGAGAGAGAGGGAATGGAGGGGGCGGGTGCAAGGAGATGTTGAAGAACAACTGATATTAAATGCAGTAAATTAAATGGAGAACATAATATATGAAGGGGAAATCAAGTTAACAAAGCAAGGGTGGAAAAGGCAGTACCAGAGATGAAGAGCTCTCACTTCATCCCTCACAGCATTTCACTTATGGCACCTGCCCTCTGGGAAGGCAGCGTCAAATTCTTGAGAGACTGGTGTTTGTGCTGTGGGTGCTCTAAGTACAAAACGGTATCTTATGGCTTCCAGATTTTAAGACTGATAGATAATTTCTCTTATGTCCCATGTCTGAGTTCTCAGGCAGCAGGATCATTCGCTGGTGGGGGGAGAGATATTGTGGTTAACAACTCAGGGTTACTCTAATAATCTCAAAGGACAGTGGGGAATTCATGAAAACAAATAAAAGAGAAATTTCACTCAGAAAAAACCATATGTCATATAGAACTTTGTGGGGGCATTGGGGGCAATGTTACCGCCACCTCATCTAACAGTTTTATTTGAGTGTGTTGAAACTCCAAGCTCAAGTCACTTAAACAAGTAGGAGAACCAGGGTCCAGGCTGTGGTGCTCCAGACATGGACGGGAAGATGAAAAGCCTGACTACTGCCTCCGACAGGATCAGTCCAGTCGGGGAGTACAATGGACATGGACACGATCACACACCATCAAGACAAGAATCAAGTGCAATTCATGCCTAGACAGGAGAGCAGATAATCTCTAAATAGTGGAGGGGTCCCTGCCAAGGCTTGGCAAGTGTCCTTCCAGGCAGAAAAGCAGAGAAATATAATTCAGGCGAAGGAGACTAAGGTTGGTGGCTGGGTGCAAGGCCTAACGAAGCACAGATGGAGGGCTCCAGGGTCATCTGTCAGTAGCTGTTCCCCTTCAGCAGCTAAGAGGCATAACTAAAAAGGCAGGTGGGGTGTCATTAATGATCATGGGGAAAACTGGGAGGAGGAAATTGAGGTCAGGAGATCACCACCAAAGGCAATTTATTTTAGAGGAACAAAAATAATTCAAAAAGCACTTGGAAATTCTATCTCCCATGAATGAAAAGAACACAAAATAAGTTTCACTCCAGCGTTGAATACAGAATAACAGACTGCCTACTCTCAGAAATGGATTGAATTTTCTAATTCATCAGGGATTATTTAGATAATAGGAAAACGAATAAATCTGAACAATCTCTCTAGAATAGCTGTTACTCCATCCTGTTATGTAGGGTAGAGTTAGGCTGAATTATTTAATTGATATTTTAATGAGACTATAAATTTCTAAAAGCCTTATCAATTTCTCCCAAAAGCGTACAACTTTTCCTTTCATGACATTTATTTGACTTAATTAGAATAACTTTTTTCCAAGGCTTTTTTTGTGTGTGTTAAAATACCTAATGATATGCTGCCCCCAGAATGTTGTTGTTATTATTAATACTGATAATAGCCCCAATAAGACATATTTACAATTATGACTCATTTTGGAATAACAGGTCATTGGTTTAAAGTCCTTTTGAAAATAAGAAGAATAAACGAACATAATTACTACACCAGGGACAGCAGCTGCACCCTTAATGGAACCTGGTCACTAAACACAACAAAAGCAAAGATGAAACTCAAATCAGACACCAGGCCACAAAGCATAGCTGACTGAAGATGCCACAAGATGACCTTTCATTCACCGAGGGAACCAGATGCATTTCTATGTATAATGTATATTGTTAAAAGCAATTATTTTATATATAGAATGTAATTTAGGAAAAAGAAAACTCCATCTGTAGACTTATAAACAGGAAGCACAAAGGGGTGCCTTTGCCAACAAGAACCTGCATGCATAAATGCAAAGCCTACTGACAAAAATCCTTTCCTGTCTCCTAAGCTTAAAAAAAAACTACTTCAAGGCAGTGGTGAGCTGAAAGGGCTCAGACACAAAACGTGCACATCATCAGCCTTCTAGTAGATAAAAGTGCGCCATGCATAATAGAAAAGATAACGTTTCCTATGGAAATCTATTTTGAGATTCAACAATTTAAAGGCAACTGAGAGCTCAAAACCAAGTTCAACCAAAGAGGAACAGAGCCCAAGCAAATGTACAGAAATGGACAAAGTCATTGGAGAAGGAGGGGATCTGTGTTCTACCGATACTCCAGATCAGCAAATTCATCCTGAATTCAAGCCAGTGATGTGACATGATGTCACTCAAGGAATCAGGCAGAAACCATCAGCCAGAAGAAATAGGAACAATATCAAAGGCAGGTGTGAGATGTGGAAGGGGTGACCCTGTGAACCTTGCTGCAATGAGGCAGGATGTGCTTGCAGGCTTTCTGCACAGGCTGGCTGGCTCACATGACTCTATTTAGAAGGATATCAGCCAACAGCTGTGCCACACGGGCTACAGCCTGAGCTGAGTCACATCTAGTAACGGTTCTGAGTTCATCCTTAGACGACATGACCAGAAGGATCTGAGAATCAATGGAGGAGACGTATCTGAATGAGTATTCCATTTCATTCCTTGGCAGTAAATCTTCAGCTTTGTGCAACATAAATATTGACAAAGATACACACAGGCACCCTATTTGAAAGCCTGACTGCATAATTGCATCTAATCGAGAAAAGCGGGCTCCGTTTCAGTATGCTAGGACATTGTTTGGCTCGGTAACCAATGCTTCTGAGACCCAAAGCATACTCTAGTATAACCGACAGCACAGAAATCTCCATTGATGACTTACTCATTTCAGGGTATTCATAAAATAACCCCAGTTTGCCCATGGGATACAGATGGTTTTCCCGTTCCCATCGTGGGTTGGTCTGTTCTGCTCCCAAAACTGTGGCATCATTAGATTCATGATCCAGCTGTCAAACAGATCAAATTATAAGGCAGGATATTATCAGACCAAGGTCATAAAGGTATTACTGATATCTCAAGCTGAACACATCATCTTCCCAAGAATTTAATTTCTTGTTTTCAGGATAAATTTCTTTTTATTGCTGCCTCCCTACCCTCAAATATTGTGAAAACTAGTCCTGACTACGTGCCTTGGGTTTACCAAAATTGTAACGACTACTACTACTTTATCTCCTACCTCCTTTTCAGGTGTTCATTTTAGCTTTTAGAAGATGCCTTCCCTCATTTGTCTTTTTTACCCCCACTTCTCTCCTATTATCCACCATGGCCTTTCCAGTCTGAAAGTCGTCAGAGAAAATAAGTAAAAGAAAGAAATACAGGTTCTGTGAGCTGGTGATAAGTGCTGTGGAGGAAAATAAAGGAGAGCAAAGAATGTGTGCTAGGGAGGAGTGGGGATGGGGCAGTGACCTTTGAATAAGGCAAAGACTGAAGCAAAGGGGTGGGCAGAGGAGGGGCAGAGGAAACAGTGATCACAGGCCTGGAGGTCCCTCACGCTGGACAGACAGCATGGAGACTGGTGTGGGCCACAGTGAATAGGAAATAAGTGGTGGTTTTGGGGGTGGAGCCTTAGAGGCTGCCGTGAGGATGTGGGCATTTTTCCCTTTGAAGGAATTGCGGAGCCATGGAGGGTCACCGAGCAAAAATGTGATACTCTAATGTTGGATAGAACAGGTCCAAGACCCTAATACAAGCTGAACAAATCAAGGGACAAAGAAGTGACATGCCACCTCAAATTCAGTGCAGAGCTTGAAAGAAACACAGCCTCGACTCCCAGCCCAATGCTCTGTCCCCTTCTGGATGCTGTCCCACAGAGCTGTCTCTAAAGTTATGTTTTTTCCTCACTCAGAGGCTTGTGGGCCAACTGAATGCTTCCCCCTTTTCAAATGGCAATTTATCCTGAAAGGAAATCAGAGTTGGCAGTGAAACAAGGCATGGACCTGTAGCCTACAGAGCTGTTGTCCCTGAAAGCAACAGCTGGCGCGTGGTTTACTCGTGGAGTTCAGCAGAAGAGACAGAGCAACAACAGACAACTTAGCATCTGGCTGAGTTTCGGCTGACTGCACTGCACGTTTGGATGTATTTCAAATTTGGACAGTGAGGCGGCTTCACACGAAAGGCAGGTGTATACATCATACATGCCCACACGTCTGTATGCATACACACGTAGACACACACAGAGCATATGATGTGACTTGTAAAGAGCTGCCTCTGCTTGGTTTCCCACGGCCTCTAATTTCAGCATTAACCTTTCACTGGCCATGCTCCCAGGTTTGCTACGAGATTTCTTTGCAATGGAACATGCCCTTCGCTTCACAAACGTTCCCCAATTCTTTCAATGACATTAGGGGAAGAGCAGGGAGCCCTGGGAAATGCTGGGGATATGGACTCGAGATACCCCTGAATCTGAATCCACACTTCATGGCTTATTTGTTATTTAACTTTATTTACATTCAAAATGCAATTGTTGCAGATCTCAGAAGATGATTTACACTCACTGCTATGGCAGAATGTTGCGGTTAGTAGACTCACCACAGGATCCTCTTATTCAACACGTTCTTCCAATATTTCAGATATTACTGTATCACAAATGCCCATTTCTATATTTTGATATCTGCTTTTCAGTATAATTATCTTTCTTCTTTATTCTCTATATATTATGATTTTAGAACATTTTTCTGAGAAGTGTTCCACAGGCACTGTACATATGATACTTGGATAAAGAGATCCTGGAGATCAAAACCACATTTAAATCCTTAGATAAACTCAGCTGTGTCATATACATGGCTAGGTTTAGTCTGCTTACTTTGTTACTTTGTTTAGTAATTTTTGTTTCAAAGAACAAGATCCTTCTGTATAGCACAGGGAACTACACTCAATAACTTTTAATAGCCTTTAGTGGAAAAGTATATGACAAGGAATATATATATATATATATGAGCCACTATGCTGTACACCAAGAATTAACACAATATTGTAAACCAACTATACTTTCAACAAAAAAAGTTGAAATAAAATTGAGAGATGAAACTTCCACTGCCCAGACTGCTGTCACGATGAAACGATTCAAAGCAGGCCAGGTATTAGCAACCCCCCTGACACAGCAAAACCCCATGTGGGATCTTCCTTTTGAGCAGCACTGGCTATCCGGCTGTGGCCACCTGTAAATAGGGTTGAAGTCACTTAGACCCTTGGCTTGGGATCACCGTGGCCACAGGGGTGGGGGTCACTGCAGCACCTACGAGAATGACGGGGCCAGCCTCCTGCTGAAGCCGCTCCCCAGGCCACAGCCCGGAGCGCTGCAGACAGGTCTGAGGTCCGGCCGGGGGCGCGCAGCTCCACAGCCACTCGGAGCCCTGCGGTGCGGGTGGCGCTGGGACTACGCTCGTCCATCACCCTCCCTGGCACCCAGACTCGGGATTCTCCTGGGGGAATTTTTCTCTGCCTCATACTTCCTGTCTCAGCATTTGTGGAATCCGGTCCATGCCACAGGGAAGCAGGGCTTTTACCCTCCGGGACCCAAATCCATCACTGTATGGATCCAGGGTGAAACTTCCATGTTAAATCACCTGGCGCTCCCTTCTTGTGCTGAAATGCCCTCCCCTGTCGATGGCATTAGGTCGTATTAGAAGTCCCGACTTGCTTGTCCTTAGCTAAGACTCTGAGCCTCTTGCTCAGTCTTCCTGAGTGGAACCACTCATCTGTGGCAGAAAAGCTTGGGCTGTCGTCCACCCATCATTGTCCTCGGTCTTTTGGGTTTTCTGTTGGGTTATGGTTCTCGTGCAGGGATATCAATTTGCACATGAGAAGCAACTGTAGACATTTTAGAAAATACAGACACTGGATCCTCCCCCCTCTCCTGCCAAGGCTGGAAGCTTTCTCCCTCTAGCAGGGGTTACACAATCATTTGCTTGGGAATTGACCACACATATTGGCATAATCATAGTAAATTGCCCTTTACTCTGTGCTTGCCACGTGGCATTTTCTACTTCATGTTGTCTTTGCACCTTCATTATCACATTTAATCCCTGCATTATTGATTATCACCATTTCTGTTGAGGACACTCCTACTTGCTAATCTTGAATACAAGTATCTTTGAATCTCTTAATCTATTTCATTCCTGAGTTTCCTGTTCCTGAATTTAAAGAGTGAATTATGGACACATGTAAATAAGATTCTCTTATTATATGTATCTGACTCATCCTCTAACCAAATCATATCTGGAGAAGAGAGATTTTCTCTTTTAAACATTTGTTTTTCTTATTATATAGTAGTGCATACACATAGTGGAAAATGTAGAAAACATATAAAGTAAGAAAATTACAGCCATACATTATGTAAACACCAAAGGACAATGCTATGTCATTTGGGGCATTTAACTATTTTTCTTAATATTTTATCATAAAATTTCCCTAGGAAAGTTGCTTAACCCTGGAATTGTACTAGCCTTTTGTCCAGTACAGAATAACATTCCCAGAAATGACCCCAACATCAAAATAGTATGTGAGGCTGGGAAGGCCACAGGGCACTCAGCTTATTCTCTGAGTCCTACAAAGAATGCTGTTAATTCACTGATTTTACACATTCGATGCCTGTGAGTCACTCACTCACTCAGCTGGCTCGGACTGAGACCTACTTTATACCAGTGCCAATCCAAGTGCTGGGGAGACCCCAAAGGGAGCCTGGATCACGGCATCACTTTCCTTCATTTGCTCCCAGAATCCTACTCAAGAACCCCACATGGGATTGGGGGGGTGGAGGCAGGTGAGATATGGTGAAATTCATTTCATTATGTTCCTTTAGACATATTCAAATAGCATGAAAATAGTAGCTAATTTTGATATGTTTTCTTTTCCCTTCCTATGTATTTTTGAGAATGGGTATAGTTTTGGTGCAGCAAGAGTAATTGATAGATCTTTGGTATGGTAGGATTTTATATGAAAAATTAAGAAGGAAACTGCACTTATACAAAGAGAAGTGGCAGTGAGGAAAAAACAAGCCACCCTTGAACTTGGCTACAATTCAGAATTCCTGGTTTTCAAAAAAGGGAAACAAAATTCAAAATAAATTCCCTAAATATTTTAGCCCATAGTAGAAATACATGGAGGCAAAGTTCAGCTCACTGGAACCTAGAACAATGTGCTTATTTAAGCGAAGGTATAAACAGACCACATATACTATAATGCATCCTTTACTTTAAACTAGTTCATGTGAGCAAGTTTCATTTCACATGAATTGCTCAGTACCAGTTTAGGAAATATATCCTCCTTGATTGGTAAAAATAGCTCACAGATAACCAGATTCAACAAAATTTATTGTTAAATAATTTACTTATTTCCTTCAGGAAATGCTTTTGAGTAATCTGAGTTAAGTATTTCCTCTATCTGCTGTATTTCTTTTCACAGAGAAAAGTAGTATTATTTGCACATGACCTACTTTTACTTCTCTGGAAATATCTGACTGTGAGCTCAGGGTACGGATTGTCTACTGCACAGTAGGGAAAAAGAAGATTCATTTCACAGCGAAGATCAGAATCTTTTTTTGAGGGGCGTGGTGAGCTGGGGGACAAGGGAAATGCCTTTGTTTCGAGACAGACCCCAGTAATCCATACTGAAGCTGAAAGATGAAGCCATTATGAAGAAATGTGGAAGGACACACTGACACGCAAAGGTGTTCACTCTGCAAAAACAGAAAGAAAGAAAGAAAGAAAGAAAAAATAATTTAACTGCCCTATAAAGAGAATGGACAGAAACTTGGTAATAAGCTAGAGAGAAGGAAGGTTAGTGAAGGGAGGAGAAACAATGAAAGGGAACTTGGATGCGGTGGGCAGAAGAGCAGGTTTCTGGAGCCTACAATGAAGGATGATAAGAAAAAATAAAGTTTAAAAAAGTTACAAAGTTTAAAATAGTTTAAAAATTAAAAAGCAAAGTTAAAAAAATAAATATTTTTATAGTGGCATGGAAGATTTTAAAATGATGGAGGTTTTTTATTTCAAAATTCAAGTTGTTTGAATTTCTCCCCCATTCTCCAAACAACAGTAAGACCTGCTTGTGTAAGTGGTTTTGGGGGACACCACAGAGAGGGGCGAGCTCTGCAGTTAGGTTGGCCAGGAGCAGAATGCTGGTGTGGAAGACAAGACAGAAGAGAGTTCAACAGTTTCATGAAAACAGAAACTCAAAGCCAGAAATTATCTTAAAATGGTTAGTGTGGTAGGCAGAAAAATATTCCCCCCAATATGTCTATGTCCTTATCCCCAGAACATAGGAAGAGGTCAGATTCCCTGGCAAAGGGGGCCTATGGTTGCAGATGTGGTTAAGGTTGCTAACCAGTCGACTCTAAGAGAGACCAGCTGGATTATAGATTTGGGCCCAGTGTAATCACCAGGGTCGTTAAAGGAGGAAGAAAGAGGCAGAAGAGGGGAGAGAGGAGAGGAGATCTGACCACAGGTTCAGAGTCAGAGGCACACAACCATGCTGACCTTGAGAATGAGAAAAGAGGTCACAGGCCAAGAGACGCAGGTGGTCTCTGGAATCCAGAAAAGTCAGATACAGGTTCCCCTGAGGCCTTCAGAAAGAGCCGTGCCAACACTTTTACTTCAGCAGGCTTCTGCATTCAAGAAAACTACAAGTTTAAATTTGCGTTGTTTAGTAGAGACTTTTTCTTTTCTCTTCCTACTACCATGACGTTTGGGGATACTTGTTACAACAGCAACAGAAAGTGAATAGAGTAAGCTCCTTGAAATGTTCAGAAATTGCAGATAACACTGGACTGTCCACTTTGATGTGGGATTGGGCTTATGTGAAAATCAAAAGGACAGTGTGACCTTTGCTAACATCTGCTTTTCTCATTTTAGGAAGAGAACAGTAAGTCAAAACCTCTGTTGTTATTATTTTAGACAAGTGTCTCTTAAAACTTTATGTAACCCTGTGCCTTAGGACCCTAAGAGAGTCTCTTCTTAGAAGAACATGGATTCAGAGAGATAGTGTCTTACATCTGAGTCCCACAGTGGTCTCTTATTGGCAATGAGAGCTTGGGCATATCAGTTACCCTCTTTAAGCCACAGGATCTTCATTTGCAAAAGGAAGATAAGAATAAGGATTGTTTGGGTGATTAAATTGTACACACACACACACACACACACATACATATATGTACAACATTTAATACAGTGACTAGCACATACTAGGCACTCAACAAATTCCTGTTATGGATTTTTAAATGCATATATAAAAGGAGGAGAAATTTGCAGGAAATTGTGGGAAAACTAAGTTCATGGCCCCAAAAAGGGCCATCTCTCAATGGGCTCTGATCAGTCAGTCCCCAGTGGTGGGCTAATAAGCAGAGACTATAGCACTTGGGGATTTATGTTAAACATAAAAAGGAAGGTATTTAAACATAATTATTAAACATCAGGTACGTTTATACTTTTGGCTGGATCATCCTATCTGGAGAGATTTAATAAGCAGAGAGTCTCCACTGTTCTAGAGATGGGCATGCAGGAAAATGATGTGGGTGGGTGGGCCATTCTCACCCACCCAAGATCACATGACTGAGTACTCACGGAATTAACACCTCTTGTATGTTATTACAGATGGGCTGTCCTCCCATGATTATTGTCAGCTGTGTCATCAGTTCAAGGAGACATCACATGGGTCACACTGGAATATTAGAAAGAAAATCTCATTTAAATTTTAGATAGTTCTAACATGAAATAAAGTCATTATTTTATGCCTAAAAAAATCTAAGGAGCAGAGAGTAAAGACACTCTTCATTGGGCAACTAAGAGAAAACCTGAAACAGGTTAGATTGTCAGAACACATAGCTGTATTCACACCTCTTCATTTCTGTATTTTTACAGCCAATACACCAGATCTCATGGATAAGTCACAAATCTGCCCTTAAAGAATGTGATGTAGAAACACGTGGAGTAGTAGTTGACAAAATGGAACAAGAACACCTTCATGGCTGGGTTGTTCTCATAGTCAGTCTGGTCCTTGGGAGCTCTGCAGCTAGAATAAAGAAAAGGTAAGTCTGTAAAACTGTGAACGGCTTTGAGACCCTATTCAAAGCCACGGACACATGAGTTAACACATTTAATATGTGTGTGTGTGTGTATATATATATATATATACATATATACACACATACACACACACAATTCACACTGTTTTCATACCAGCTGTTTTGAATTTCTTAACATATCCACTATGTTAATTCCAACTGTACACACTGTTGTAAGAGTTTCTCCCACTAAGAAAGTGATATCCCACAAGGCAAAAAAAAAAAAGTCACCTGTTCCTTAAAATTTATAAGCACAACAGTATCCAATGGGCAAGAACTGTCCTCTGTTAGGTGTAATTTGAAAGAAAGCTACTTCTAAACATCCTGCTAGATAATATTCTCTTGTCTCCCTGAAAGGCAGTAAGGTAGGACTATTGAAGAAGACAAACAAAACACGGGGCAACTTGCTAGAAGCATTTGGGGAACATAAAACGGGTCATCCTCCTAGTTCAGAATTTGAATTGGTCTTAGTATTTTCAGAAGATGACCACTGAGCAGACCACTGGGAGGACCACCCAGCCACATGCAATGTGTTGGAAGCACTTAACTTAGGCCGCTAAGCCGCTGGGTGGGATACAAGCCAGAGAGAAGAAACATTTATTATAGAAGCTGCAGCTGATGAGAATGGAGTTACACTAACAGGAACAGCATGGGGGGAAGACACATAACAGTGTGATTACTTGTCCTCTCCGTAACGCGCAAGCAAATCTGCCACTGGAACCACGACCCTCTTCCACTTATTTGCAATACAGAGACTATTTACTTTCAACAACAGGGTACATTATCTAATGTAATTGAAATTATTATTAAGCACTGACATATTTACACAGAGCTTGGACATTCTAAAGCTTCCTTTGTCCCTTTTACTAATGCAAAAATGGAGCTAATTCACTTCTCATATAGGCTAGAGAAAATAGGTTTGCAGTTGAAGTTAACTAAAGACTGTAATGTACTGCAATTGAAGTGCCTAAAAGATAGTCTCTGTTTTGACCTGGTTCTAAAACTGGTGTAGAAATTATCTCAGCTGCAGGAGGAGCTTACCAGAGTCAGTCATCATGATTGCCACTTTCTCATATATGGCGTTCAGGGTCACCATGATGATAAAACTGATATGGGAAGCAGTGATGGGCGTGGCCCACCTGCACAGTCAGGTACTTTTGGATTGGGTCTGTTCCATTCAGGTTCTTGGGAAGTTTTGCAGGAAATACAATGAACACTGAAAGTCCGTAGACAATGATCCCAATAACTGAAACAATGGTTAACAGGACCTGACAACCCAAGAACCCAGCAGCATGAGACTCACTAATGATCGTATTTTTACACAGAAAACTTGCCCCCAACCCAGCTTAAACAGAAAACATGCATGTGTTGTAAACTTCACATAAACGTGAGAAGTGATATAAATCGCACGTAAATGCCATAAGAGACGTGAATATCAGTCATGTTAAATTTTAGGGGAGGAGGAATGAAAGATGTCAAAAAGAATGAGTGCATCCACTAATGTAACACGCTGGCAGCAGGAGCAGCTGTGTGCAGGGCATAGGGAATATATGGGAACTCCACTTTCTGTGAATTTTTCTGTAAACCTAAAACTGCACTAAAGAAGGAAGCCTGTTAAGTATATTTTAATGGGTGAAAATGGGGTAACTGGTGGCATGATCTTTTGGAGGGAAGTCTGTGATAGCAGAACAAATGAAAGTAGCCCTTCTACATCTGTAGAATTACTTAGGTTATGAACTAGTTGTAACCCATGAAGGGGATATGCTTCCTTTCAAGGGAGAACCTATCACTGATTCAGGGGTCAGCAGGTGCTAGCTGTCGTCTTCATTCTGAATAGGACCAGTGAAGCTGTGGACATGCCCTGAGGGAAATAGTGGGAGTGACAGCAGGTCTCTGCTGATGAAAGCTTCACATGCTTTTCATACTCCTTGAGATCTTGAAATGGCAGGTATTCCTACTCCCTGCATTTGCACAAGATTCATGTCCCTAATCCACAGTAGTTTTGACTGTGTGGACCCAAGGGCAGCGGGGGTGTCTGAAGCAAAATTTGCACGTGGCTAATAGGGTTTCAGTTCCTCACTAGGCAGGGTTTTTTTCTGGCCACTGAAGAATGAACATTAAAGATCCCATTTTTAAACAGTTTTCCTTCCATCTACCTTCTTGGTCATAGTCCAGAAGCATGTACTCAGTGTCCCTGGCTGCTCCTGATGGGTGCCCCAGAGAGAAAGCTACAAAGAATGTGAATTTCAGGACTAAGTGAACCACATCATGTTATTTACAGTAATAGCAGGCGGCTGGCTTGCACCTGCATGGGAGAGCAGAGGGAGTGTTTACAAGCCCCTCCTGGAGCCACACTCCTGCATCTGGATCCCAGCTCTGATGCTAGCTGTGGGGCCTTGTGCAAATTTCTTAACCTCTAGGGGCTTCAATCTCCTCACCCATATAATGGGGAGATAATAATAGCAATTTATAGGACTATTGTGATGAGTCAATTATTTACTAATTGTGAAAACAATTGGAACATTAACCGCAGGCATGTGAAAAACTCTACCTAAGTATAAGCTATGAATATGGTGACCAAAGTCTTAAAAAGGTGTTTTTTCTTAGTTTTTAAGCCATCAGTTTGTAGAGAAAGCATTTTATTTTCTCCTCTACTCTCTTTCATCATCCTTTTCTTCACAGTTAAGTCTTCATGCTTGTGAAAGGAATAACTTTTTGGTGTGTTTGTGATTAAATGTGAAAATTAGTTAAGGCTGAGAAAAATGTATTATAGAAGGTATATTAAGCCTTCCTCTCTTGTACAGCTCATATAGGCCATTTAAATAGTATGCATTTTTTAAAAGTCTGCATAGTAATTTTTAATTATGTATTAAGTAAACATAATAGTTAAGAATGCGTAAATACTTACTATTGCTTCAGCACACATCTATTTTTCAAAATCCTCACAATCACCCTGTGGGGAAGGTAATATTATATCTCTTTTACAGATGTGGAAATAGAGCCACATGGAGATGTTGCAATTTGCCCCAAATGAAGCAACTATTAAGTGAAAGTACTGAAATACTCAAAGAGCCCAAAGACACACTAACTGTATAGCACTGTCTCCTACATGGTCTGTAAAATCAATTCTAATTCATTTCAGAACTTTTACAAACTTGACACATTTCCATTTTTCTTCCAAGCACTTAATGGGTTCACTATTTCTTAAGAAACAGGAAAGCTTTCCGTTCTCCTTCCTCAAGTTTCTTCTTATTTATCATCTTTTCTGATCATAAATTTAACATTTGCTCATTAAAGAAAATTTGAAAGTACTCAGTAGTGGACAGAACTTCTGTCCTGTATCTGTCCCCAGTCTTAGAAGAGGACCCAGAACTTGCTTTAGGATAAATAACCTCCCTTTTGTTTTTAGTCCTGTGATTTAACCTCGATTGACCCACTCTTTCTGAAGCACCAGAAGTAGATCTCAGTTGGTTTAAGACAAATAATACCCCTCATTGTATTGGCCTTGCACATGATTGGAGAATTGGCAAATAACCCAGGGAGAGCCACTATTATGTGAGGAGATACATGCTGGTGCCCATGTGAAACATAAGCTTCTTCTATCAAGAGAGGAAGCTGCCAAAAGAGACCTGTCTTGGTTTGGATGGATGATCTGGGATACTGCGTGCCTAGAAGCATCATGCTGAGACATCTTTGGACACAGAATGAAGACAGGACAAAAGCAGCCCTTGACATCATCTGGGCTAGAGTATCTCTCCTTGACTGAAGCCAGACCTCAGACCTGAGGTTTTCATTTACAGGAACCAATAAATCCCATGGATCCCCATTTCTTGGTTGTTGTTTAAACACATTGGAGATTGATTTTGTCACCTACAATCAAAAGACTCCAACTCTGAAAATGAATAAAAAATAAAATAAGAATAATGCTTCAACCTATAGACATAATTCCTTCAGAATGGTGCATTGTTTGTATATTACAAATCATTTTATATATTAATTTAATTCTCCAATCTATCATAAGCGCAACACTTTGACATGTCATAAAATATTTTCATGGACACACTTTTTCATGACTGCATACTATTCTACTTTGTGAAGAGTTGGAAGAATATTTTGGCTGAGATTTTATATATATATATACACATATAAAAGTATGTCTGTGACTTGCATCCATACTGACTTTTCCCTGCCATTTTGAAATAATTCCTGATTAAAAGTTTTTCAAAGCTGAATTAGTGGATTAAAACATATGAATATTTTTGACTCTTGATATCAACTGCCAGACTGCTTTCTAAGAAGGCTTGAGGAGTACACCAGAAATTAACACAGCATTGTAAATCAACCATACTTCACAAAAATTATCCAGTAACCTAGGCATGGGATTGGTGATCACTGGCAATTCATCCTCATAAACAGAGTTGTGTCACTTGAGAAGTGGAAAACTATTTCATTTTGATGTGCACTGAGTGAATTACCATTGAAGTGTGACATCTATTTTTTCTTTTGCGAATGTGTGTTCATCTTCTCTGCCTTCTACGCTTCTGAGATAATTTGATGTTACCTTTGAAGTGATCTGAACTCTCTATGTATTGAAGGAATTAGCCCCTTGTCGGATTTGTAAGCAAATAACATTCTCTGGTGTTTTGTTTAAAATTAGGATGCTCTGATGCATGGAAATCTTTGTATAATTTCCTCTGATACTTACTGTCCATCTAGAGGTTGTATACTCATCCATATTTATTTGTAGTTTTTTTTCTAATTGTGTTACTTTTTAAATGTTTCTGGAATTTATCACAATATATGGTTCACTGTATGATTTCAATCTTTTCTTTTCCCCCAAGTAGCTAACAAGTGTTTCATTCACTGAATAACCTTTATTTATCTCCCTGATTTGTAATGCCTTCCATCTCTTATATTAAATTATTATTGATATCAGAGCCCATATCTGGACTTCCTGCCTTATTTTATAATCTGGCTATTCTTGAACTAGTAAAACTCTCATTATCTTATTAATTTTTATATTACTAATATGATTTTATTCACAATAAACCCAAATCAATTTTATAACTTCTGATATTTTGGAGATATGATCTTTTAATCTAGAATCATGTGATTAAAGCACCTTTTATATCTTTCAGTAGTTTTTACTTTTATTTTTTGATAGTTCCTACTATCCTTTTGTTAGGCTATTCTTAGACATTTTACCTAGGTTGTTACACTTGGAAAATTTTAGAAATTTAATGCCTCCATCTGGTCTCTTAATCAGACCCTGGAGAATCCTAAACCACTGATCTGATTTGAACAAATGAGGTGAAAAGAATTGGGGGAAGCACTGTGAGCAGAAGAGACTGTGGAACCTCCAGAGCGGCGCCCTGCATTGGCTCAGATGTTCTCTGGAAAAAGTTTCCTCTATGAGACTACATAGTTCCCAGCTTGACTTTCAGTTTTCTCAGCATTTCACATTAGATTTTAAAAGTCTGTGGCAGGTTCTTACCCAGAAAAAGAGCACTTGCACAAAGGGTTATATGTATACACTTTCCCCAGGTGGTAAAGGGAACACGCTCTTCTTCCTAATTAAAAAAACAAGTTTAGTCAATCAAGGGATTACACCAATGAAATGATATTTCTCCTAACTGGTCAGTAAATCCTAAACATAATATAAAAAAAAAATTTCAGACATAGCCTCCTTGTTTGTAAATGCATGGGTTTTTTCCTGTTTTTTTTCCTTTTCTTTTCTGTTAACGATGTCAAACACACAACAAAATATGTACAGTGTTCGTTTTAATACTATTTTTTGAAAATGCACATGTGAACAGTAAACTGTTTCCCTGCCATGGTCTGAGCACCTGATGAGGCCAAGATTTAAAGCTCTATTCCTTAGCTTGCCTTTGATTTCAGAAGTGAAGGTAGTGACAGCTTAGGGTCTGTGCAGGACAGAAAGAATCACAGTTGTCTGCAGCTAACTGGTGTCCACTGTGTGTTTCTTGGTTGAGATTTATGTGTTAATTAGCTACAACTATGAAGTTTAAGAGTTTCCATTTTAGAGTTTATATTTAGAATTTTTTAAGAGATGAAATCAGCAAGAATCAAGATTTAACTGGATTATAAAACCAGATATAGTATAATAATAGCTGTAACTAAGTACATGGCCCTTCCTCTGTGCCAGGAAGCCTTCCAAGTAGATTCTATACATTACTTCGACCCGTCCTTACCACTGTCATGAAGAAGCAACTCTCTTATTCTTATTTTATAGGAAACTATGGCACAGAGAAGTTAAGTTGTCCAAGATCACTCAGGAAGCAAGCTGCTGTGTTCAAATATGAATTTAGGCAACTTCATTCGCAAGATCTCACTACCACAACGCTGGCCTCTCTAAACAATGGAGCATGCTTTCTCAAGTAAAGTAAAATACTTCAAATAAAAAACTAAAAAAAAATAAGGCAATTTTTTAAATAAGGAAGAATGATAAAGTTAAATGAGTCTTCATCTTCAATTTTTCAACAAGCATGTCCCAATGAAAATTTAAACTTATTAGCTTGCAAAATTAAATTTAAACTTGGCAGTTTAAATGACCAAAAAACTTCTCTTCAGTATTTTTTGTATGCTGCCAATATGATAAGTTTTTGTTTTTCAGGACTCAAAAGCATTATGAACATCTAATTTTGTCTAAGATTCAGCTTTCATCTCTGAATGTACAGTCTTTCACCAACATATGCTTTTACCCCCATCTTCAGTTGTAAACAATGGGAACTATTCATAATGGGGATTATTAGAAGCTTATTACATTGTAAAAGACAAATGTCACTTTCTATTGGTAGCTGAACCTCATTTTTTTCCATTTATAAAAAGAGGAGTTTGACCTGCTCCCTCCATATCTTTTCAGTGCCAACATTCTGTAGATCTGTGATTCAATTTATTAAATCTATATTTGGAGACATTTTCAGATACTCCTAGTAAAAGCATTTTTTTCCCAAGAGTTATTCATTCTCACAACCTACTGTCCTGCTGCTGCTGACTGCAAGCACCATCAGATCTAAATTATCTCAGCTGATGGAAAGAAGCAATAATACAAATGACTCAAAAATCATCTTTTCATAGCTCTGGAATGTTGATACAAAGATATACAGTTTTTTTTTTAATTTTGCAGCAGGAGTGGCAGCAATAAATTTACATTTCCAGTTATGTAAAATGACTAGCTCAAACACTGCTCAAACACTGATGGCACCTCAACAAATGTTTCCCTGCTTCTTCTACCCTTTCTCTGACTTTAGGATGAGAGCCATGCTGCTTTGTGCACATCCCAGAAGGAAGGGGGAGCAGTGACCGGGACTTAGTTCAAGACAAAGGGGCACCTAGTCTATGATGAAAAGGAGGCCACAATAATGAAGGCGCATTTAAAAAAATGGGAGTCAACTATAAAAACCAATTTGTCTTTCCTTCTACATCTATGTCATTGCAGCTAATTTATATTTTGCATTTTTTATTGGTGTCATGAAAGGATACAAATCAATGCCTCTTTTCATAAACACTTATACCAGTCTTTTTCTTTTCCCCCTTTTTACTGTTATTATGAAGGAAGGACCTCACTTCTCTTCTGTGTCCACCATTCCAGGCAGTGCTCCTTCAACTTGGCTGCACATTAGAATAACCAGAGGAGCTTTAAAAACTTCCCTATGCCAGAATGCGCCCCCAGGCCACTAAGTACAATCAGAGTTTGCAGTGATGGAACCCAGGCACCAACATTTTTTAAGGTCCCCTGGTGATTCCAACACGCAGCCAAGGCTGACAAGTCCAGAAGTAAACAGAATAAAGTGCATCTAAACAGCGCCCGCTTTTCCTGGGTAATCTCATCTATCTCCACGTGGGGACACCTCGCCTCCTATTCTGGCCAGACTTGTTCTTCCTGCTCAACCGTCTCCCATTTGTACTCAAGTTCTGCCTGGCACCGCTTCCAGAACTCCAAAAGTAAGGTGACTAACAGAGAGACAGAACAGCAGAATGTGGATCTTCAGTGATGCCTGATGCTTCAGAAATCTGTACTTAATATTTATTACACTTAACACTTTGGTAAATGGTTAATAAAATCACATTTTATTTATAGGCGATACTAAAGAATAAAATGAGTTAATACCTTTTGTTTAAGAAAAAAGAAAATGTAGATAATTTATTGAACGTTTGGAAACAGACTAGCTCTCTAGCTCAAGGGAAAGGTATTAACGTGATGGTCAGAGGCAGGTGACTGTATCTGATGCTAAAGTACCTGCTACCAGCACATTATGCCCACTAAAAACACAAATATCGGGGGGAAGGGTGGGTATAGCTCAGTGATAGAGCACGTGCTAAGCATGTACAAGGTCCTGGGTTCAAGCCCCATTACCTCCATTAAAAAAAAAGTAAAAAAAAAGCACAAGTAACTGTCACAATTTAAAAGCACTGCACGGTTCACCATCCAAGCCTTCTCCTCACATCCCTCTGTCTCTTCTGTCCAAAGGACCTGAGGGTGGGGAAGGGGATGAGAATGCTTTAGTAGCCCCTGCATTTCTATTTTCCACCACCACAGTCACACAAACTTAAAATAATATTCTTAAATATGGAAAACTGCCATTTTTCTCAATCATCGGTAATGTAATTTTTAGAAATCGTCATTGTGTTTTAAGACTCGTAACTTTAAATAGTAGACAAAAACAACATGAAATGTTAATTGAAAATGTGGCTTCAGGGTGAATCCCCTAAGCCCTTCTTCCCACCAGACTGTTACCCCTAGGCCCCAACTCTAGAGAAATTGCAGAATAACCACTGTGTCCTCCACCATTGTACCTGAGTCTCTACAATGCTCTGAGAATAAAGAGGAAAAAGACACAGTCCCTGCTTCCGGGAGCTCCTAGGTGCACAGGACTCATTGTGAAATGATGGCTGAGGAGGCGTGTTAAGAGGGCTTGGATAACAGTCAGCAGAGGGTGCTCGGGGCAGGGAGCCGGAACTGTAGCCAAGGCTCTCCCAGAGGAGAGAACCACTGTGGTGAGCTCTGAGATGCCCTAGAATTGATCAGGTGAACTTATAATGTTAAGGCCATTTCTCCCTGGGGAGCTGCACATGCAAAGGAGGGAGGCCAAAGAGAGCCAGGTCCCTTCCAGGAACTGCAAATAGTCTAGAAGCGAGCACAGGGTGTGGGAGGCAGGTGAGGCAACCAGGTGGAGAGATCACAGGGGCACATCACAAAGGACTCTGTGTGCCACCAAGGTAGAGGAGACATGCAAAGTGATCTAGAAAGAGACAAGATAGAGGCAGGGAGGACTATTGGCAGGTTCATGTGAAGGCCTGCTGAGGCCCTGCCAGGAGGAGAGAGAAGAAAACATTTCAGCAGGTGGACGGATTGGCCACAGGTGTGATGGAAGGGCAGGAAGAGGTCAAAGATGCCGGCCAGCTTTCTGGCTTTGGCAGTGTCTAAATTATAGTGCCATTCCCTGAAATAAGAAGGGCAAGAACCTCCTAGAGGAAAACATAGGCAAAACATTATCTGACATACATTTCAAAAATTTTCTCCTAGAAGAAATAAAAGCAAGAATAAACAAATGGGACCTAATGAAACTTACAAGCTTCTTCAGAGCAAAGGAAACCAGAAATAAAACAAGAAGAAAACCTACGGAATGGGAGAAAATTTTTGCAAGTGAAACCGACAAAGGCTTGATCTCCAAAATATATAAGCAGCTCATACAACTCAATAAGAGAAAAATAAACAACCCAATCCAAAAATGGGCAGAAGACCTAAACAAGCAATTCTCCAAGGAAGACATTCAAATGATCAAAAAGCACATGAAAAAATGCTCAATATCACTAATCATCAGAGAAATGCA
The DNA here is from genome assembly GCF_048564905.1 of Vicugna pacos. NCBI lineage: Eukaryota > Metazoa > Chordata > Mammalia > Artiodactyla > Camelidae > Vicugna > Vicugna pacos. The sequence continues at coordinate 77,985,681 of NW_027328740.1, read as the reverse complement.
AATCAAAACTACAATGAGGTATCACCTCACACCAGTCAGAATGGCCGTCATTCAAAAATCCACAAATGACAAATGCTGGAGAGGCTGTGGAGAAAGGGGGACCCTCCTACACTGCTGGTGGGAATGCAGTTTGGTGCAGCCACTGTGGAAAACAGTGTGGAGATTCCTCAAAAGACTAGGAATAGACTTACCATATGACCCAGGAATTCCGCTCCTGGGCTTGAATCCAGAAGGAAATCTACTTCAGGATGACACCTGCACTCCAATGTTCATAGCAGCACTATTTACAATAGCCAAAACATGGAAACAGCCTAAATGTCCATCAACAGGTGACTGGATAAAGAAGATGTGGTATATTTATACAATGGAATACTACTCAGCCATAAAAACCGACAACATAATATCATTTGCAGCAACATGGATACTCCTGGAGAATGTCATTCTAAGTGAAGTAAGCCAGAAAGAGAAAGAAAAATACCATATGAGATCGCTATTATGTGGAATCTAAAAAACAAAAACAAACAAACAAACAAAAACAAAGCATAAATACAGGACAGAAATAGACTCATGGACAGAGAATACAGACTTGTGTTTACCAGGGGGTTAGACGGTGGAAAGGGATAGACTGGGATTTCAAAATTGTAGACTAGATAAACGACATTACACTGTATAGCACAGGGAAATATACACAAAATGTTATGATAAATCACAGAGAAAAATTGTGCCAATGAGTGTGTATATGTCCATGAATGACTGAAAAATTGTGCTGAACACTGGAATTTGACACAACATTGTAAAATGATTATAAATGAATAAAAAATGTTAAAAAAAAAAAGAAGGGCAGGAAGAGGGGCAAGTCATGAGAGGAGACAACTGATTCAGTTCTGGCTGAGTTCCTGTGGGCTCCAGGAGAGATGTGCAGTAGGAAAATAAAACACTAGAAATCGGGAGAAAGTTCTAGGCTGAGCCAAGTAGTTTTACTGTTTCAAGAGGCTAATGGGTGTGAGTGGACAAGCTCACAAGAAGTGTATAGGGATAGCTCTCACCCTCCTGCATATGGGATGCATTTGGGAGCCTTTAAAAAATAGTGCACCACAGCCTGGAGTGGGGCCTTTGTACTGTTTATTATTTTTTAAATACTTCTTTTCTTTTTGTGGGGAGTATTGAGCATTATTTATTTTAATGGAGGTACTGGGAATTGAACCCAGGACCTCTTGCATGCTAAGCACGTGCTCTACCACTGAGCCGTACCCTCCCCACATTTTTTTGTTTTTAGACACTAGCTCTACCGAGCAGTCAGGGTTGAGAATCAACCTGCAGAGAGCAGAGAGCCTTGGGGTTAGAGAACAAGGAGAAGCTGCCCAGAGCCCTGTAGACCCCACCAGGGGCAGCCGGAGACGCAGGGAGCCTCAGAAGTGCTGTGAGGAATGTGAACTCAACACTCCCCAATGGCAAAGATGACAAACATGTTTCAAGCACCCACTTCCCAGCAGTGTTTGTTCTGACTTTACTAGTTTTCCAGTAATACTGAGTGAGAATAGAAATTATCTGGACACAGGGATCAAATTCAAATGCTGATTATGACCATTATTAGCTGCGTGATTACTGATTAAAAGTTACTCGTCTGCCACGTGTAAAACGGGGGACCAAGCACCGTGCTTGTGGGCTGATGTGAGCGTAATGAAATGACATCTATAAAGGCGCTCCTGACTCTCAGAAGTAATTGCTACTATTGTCCCCAACTGGGACACCAAGAAACAGAGGCACAGAAAGCTTCAAACATTTGCCCAAGATGAGGGTTGAGGTCAGGAATCAAGCCAATGACTTCTTGGATCCAGAGCCCAGGATCTTCTTACGAACAACATGGCACTGCCCAGGCTCCCTGCTCCAAAACCAGCCTCCCTTTGGCTCAGTTCCATGGCATCTGCGCTGCACAGATGTCCTCACTGCCTGCCTGCCCTCCCGGTGTCTGACCCCGGCACTCCTCCCTCTGCCCCACATAGCGCTTCCTTGGGCACACCATCGCTCACGAGGCCATTGTTGTGGCTACTCGGATGTTTACACGGAAACGCAGGTGGCAGCCCAGCTTTTTGCTATACATGCTGCTGTCAGTGGAGACAAAGAGCTCACAGTTGGTGGGGGAGGCCACTTGTGGTCTCCTCCTTGGCTGGAGAGCTGGATGAAATCCAGTTTCCCTTTGCAACTTAGGCATCCAGCATGAGAGATATGTAAGGCCATCTGGCCTCTCAACATAGAAATGATGCCCCTGCAGTCGTTCTTAATATTGTAATCTCCTGGCTCCACCAGGGAGCAGAGGCCATGGCCTGTTGTCCACCAAGTTTTGTTTCCTTGCACGACAGCTACAATGGGGTGAGTTAACACCGGACCAGAAATTCTACAAAGCCCTCGTGTACTATTTCCTGACACTTGCAGGTCACCAAAATACCCCAGATCCTCCAAGTAAACCACTAGTAAGAGGAACTGAGCTGGCTCGTCTCTCAGACCCCTGAGGGCAGGACTGATTTGGCCTCTCCTGCTCTCAGGATGATCCGTTCTCCTTCTGTGTGCCCTTCCCTGAGTGAAAGGGACTGTTCCTTGTTTATGGGCTAGGGAGTATTTGTGGCTGTCTGATCAGAATCTTCAAAAGTAGAGCTCTTGGTGAGAGTGGAAGCATGGCACCCACGTCTCATGAGCTCAGCTACTCAACAGCCTCATCTAGCTAAGACTGTAGCCAAAACCAGGGGTCCATGCTGTTGAGTGTTGGGTCTGGAGAGCAATGCCTTCGCCACTGAGAAGCTGCCCCACCACTTTTGACCTTGTCCCCATTGAGAGGGAGGTGACACATCCATGGGATGAAAGCCACGAGGGCACTAGGTGACTGTGGACCAAGCTGTGACTGGCCGGTCCTGCCCCCCCATGTGACCCATGTTAGCCTCAAGTGCAGAAAATCCCCAAAAAGACCCCTGCTTGAGTGAATGGGTCACATATAAGCCAACTGTTCTCGAGCCGCCTAAGAAGCAACACAGTATATACAGTGAGCCACCCACTCACTGAAGTCCCCAAGGCTCACAGCTCCCTAATGTGACACCAGGTAATCCCAGCAAACAGAAGACCCTTACTTTATAATTGACTTGAGAATTCTACTACCAACACTGCCTTCCACCTTCCACTTATAAAGTTCTTTCCACTCTGTCCCCTGCTCTGCAATTGTGCAATCAGTCCAGAGCTCCTTCATGAGACAGGAGGGAAGGGGGCAGGGCACAGCCATTAAAAGAATGGCACAGCCATTAGCACCGAGACGGTGGAAAAGTCAACTCCCAGTAGAACTTGAGCTTCAATACACACTCACTGAAATACAGCAGGATGCTAAATGGCACTCCTACAGGTGCCAGGACAGGTTCAAGGCTGACCATGAAAGGTCAAAGGGTGAGTGGTGGCCCAATTTCTGGTAATCGCAACACCTTCCCCAAAGCGGTTGGAATATTCCTCCCACTTATTAGCATATGAAGATACTGAGTGCATAAAAACTGACAACCACACCTCGTGGCTGCTCTCTCTGCTGAGGGAGACAGCCCACACTATGTCTGTGGAGTGTGTATCTACTTTTCCTTTAAACTGGAGCACCCAACCCTCACGCCTCATGGCCTTTCTGTTGCCTTCTGAAACAGCCCACTCTGTCTGTGGAGTATATATCTCTCTGAATAAATCTACATTTACTGAATTGTGGCTCTCTCTTGGATTCGTTCCTGTGCAAACCAAGGACCCACACATCACGAGGTGCATCTCAGGGACCCAAATAAGACCTGGGATACGGCCATCCTCTCCCCCACATTTTCCTGTATCATACATTCCTTCCCAAAGGATCTCACCTTGTGCACTCCAAAGTAGACAGCACTCATGTGTCCTGACCTGGATCTGCTTCTGCGTTTATCATTTCTTATGTCCACTAGAACGTCATCTTCATGAGGACAGGGATTTGGTTCTGTTCACAATGAAGCACCAGCACATGACAGGTGCTGGAGAAGTATTAGCTGAATGAATGAGCTGTGGGAAGTCCTGGGAATTCAACCTGGAACTCCTAGCCACTTGGGCCCCAGCTGACTCCAGTTGCTTCCTGCTACTCATGGCTGACCTCTTGCCACCACTCTCTGCTCTGCCATCACCTGAGCCTGGATGAGCTGAGATGAGTACACACCACGGAGAGCATGGTGAATGGTTCACGTTGTTGCAAAACACTCGCCCTCTGACTGCCAGGGGTTACTTAGGATGGACAAACTGAAGGGAGCACCACGTGCACCGCCCTACCCTACAACTCACTTGAAGCACCAGAACTGCACACATGGGAAGCGCTGGCCCTTTCCAACCTAAGGAGAGGGACTATGGATGAGAAGAGGGTCTCTGTCAACTAACAGTCTCTTTAAAAGCCCAGTCTTAGAAAAGCTCTTTAAAGACACTTTTGGTATCTTCCTTGTGTTTCGGTAATCCCTCTAGATTTTGTCATTTTAATCTATGCATCAGAAATACAGATGCTCTTGAAATCTCTATTGATTTTCAATGAAGAAAATCCTCAATTTCCTTCTCTGCTAGGAAAATTACTGCACTTTATATAAAAAAAAGCAGCTTCCCTTTTCAAACACCTAATTTCACAAGAATCAGTGAAGCAGGACATGAAAATCTCGCTGTGCTTTATCACCTACTGGTGGGCAGGAATGAAATGAATGAGTACTGATCTCATGAGACGGCAAGGCTGGGGCTGTCTTATTCCTGCTACAGATGGAAGGGTCCATATCTGTGAAGGGGAGGAAGGACCAAGGATGAGAAACCAACATTTACTAACCCATTTCTCTTTTTCAGAGTCTCAGACAAAACACTGTGATTTTATAAACAAAACAAGAACATCTGCACCCTTTTAAAAGCACGTTACAACTTTACTACTACACACGGCACTCTGTCATTGACCTAAAGGCGAATGACAGACAAGAAATTTGCAGGGATCTTATTCTGTGCTCATCCCTTTTGGTCTTTGGAAACTCAGGAAGTTTGCCTCCTCTCCCTGAGTGTCGTTTTTCTCATCTTTCAAATGGGAGTGTAACAGTCATTCATTTGCTCAGTGTCCATTCGACAACAGGAGACGGCTTATGAAAACAATAATAAAAAAAAGCAAAACAGCAATTCTGATCTATGCTTCTTCCTCCTCCTCCCTGAACATGAACTTACAGGCTAAAATGGCATCTTTCACTAAATCCCGAACGTAAGGAGCAGTTCTGATAAGGAAGTCACAGGATTGCAGGTGTAACCGAGAAATGACCCAGTGAAAAAGAATGAGTTGCCAGCAAATCCTCAAAACCCGTAAGGGTGCAAACCCTGGGAGTTACAGCCATGGGTGGGAGTTCCTTAGTTCCCCATTTCACAAAGCCGAGAACTTTGCAGGGCCCATGAAAGACACAGATAGCCCAGTAAAACCACACCATGTTTTGGAGTACACCGGGGCCACATCGCTGCTGACCTGCACTGCTGTGTGTCCCAGAGCAAGAGCCCTGGACGGGGGTGACTGTGTTTGAGGCTGGACAAGAACTTCCTGTTCTGTCTCTTTTACTCTCTCTCTTCCTGCAATAAAACAACTGGTAGGACTCTGGTGGGGAGCACTGCACCCACATTCTCTGGGAAAGCACACACCAGACAGCTCTAGCTGATCTGAGAGAGGACTATATATACTCCAAAGTCAGGCAGAAGGCTGCCTGTGGCCTTGGGAATCCAAACTAGCTTGTCCTGTTAATCAGGATATTACACATCTAAAGAAAGTGTGCACCAGATGAAGACGATGCCTTAGACAACATCGGTGGTTATGTCCAGCAGTGTCTAAGGACAAGTCATGCTCTGGTAGACGGGAGCATTTTGGTTGCTTTAAGAGTTTGCTACTGAAGGGCCGGGACATTTCATTGGGACTTGAAACTCCAGACCTCTTTACTCACAAAGGCAGACAAGTTAGGTGAGCCAGGTCAGCCTTTATTCCAACTTCCTAACCAAAAGTCTATGAGGTCGAAAATATATTTCTCAGACACTTCTGCAACAAGGGTTCCAGATGTGGCTTTAAAAATGCCCATCAGAGACTGAGATTTGCATATATTAACTACTATATATAAAAATAGCTAAAAAACTAAATTTCTTCTGTATAGCACAGGGAACAATATTTAATATCTTGTAATAAACTTTAGTAAAAAAATATGAAAAGGAATTCATACATATATATGTGAATATGAAGGACTGGAACATTGCGCTGTACATCAGAAATTGACACATTGTAACTGACTATACTTCAATTAAAAAATATATATATATATATTGCCCTTCAGCAGCATCTGAGTGTCACTGAAAGCAGAAACCCAGATGAATGGAGGCAGAGGTGGTTGGAGGAGCTACGTTATTTTGCTGGGGTGGATGCAGCCGGCATGGCAGAGATCTAGAAGGAATGCGCACAACAGCCACTCACTATCTGAAAGTGAGTTAGTTTAACAGCTTTCTGAAATCCTCACCGCCCCTCCTGATGAGCCAAGTGTCTGGCGTTTCTCTGGAAATCACTAGGCGCAGCCTGGAACTCAAAGGTAAAAGTTAAAAAGTGCAGTCAAGTAGCAAAGAGACTGGCAGGACACGTTGGACAAAAGTAGGTCAGAGTCAACAAGGAATGGGGAGGGGATAGAACGTGTGTTGAGGACCCTGAATTCAGGGGTGGATTGTCTATGTTGAGTATTCTGAGTCAGTATGATTAGATGGATTGGTGTGGACTATGGACTAAAATGGTGGCCATCGTTCAGATAAGTGTGTGATTTGGAGTATATTTATTTGAGGAGGGGTTTTTTTTCCCCTTCAACATTGATCATTTCTAGGGAGCAGAAAAATATTCTGCCACACAACATATAAGTTGAAAAGAGATGCTATGGGATGATGGTGGTATGAAAAATTTCAGTACTGCAGTTTCAAGCTTTCCTTAATGAGATGCACAGCAGTAGGTACTTAAAATAAAATAAGGTACTTATAATAAAGACATCATCATATGTACATATCATTTAAGATACACATATGGTACTATAAGTGGGCCTGAAATGTGTTCTGCATTCTAAAATCCGATGAAATAAAATCAGTAGTTCAATATGCCTGTCGGCTCTAAAAACATGATGTAGCTCATGATCACAGAAAGCAAGATCAGCTAGGAAATTTGAGATTTGTCGTTTCCAGTGTCAAAGTTAATATTTTTTGCTTTACTTAAAAAGCATTTTTTTAATTAGGTCTGTCAGCATCCATTGGTATATGGGGTTCAGTAGATGTGTTCAGATGTTCCAGACAGTGAATCAGAGCAAAGACTGAGGTTTAGACAGTAGTTAAATGCCTCACCCGTGTGATCAGCATCCACAAACTGCTTTACTGAAAATCCTTAAAAGTGAGAACTTCATTAAAGCAACGATAAGTGAGGGGAAAAAATAGCTACAGACTAGTGGAAGTTTTGTAACGTGTAACAATGACAAAAGGCTATTCATGAGCATATTTTTAAAAACCCCTACACTTTAATAAGAAAAACAACAATCTGACAACAGGTTGTACACTGCTGTAGGAGAATCCATGCAGGTGGACTCTTATGTGAATGGGGCTGGAGCTGTAGAATTAGTTAGTCTTGCAAGTAACTCAGTTAAACACAAATGCAAATGGGATACACTTCTAGACTATCTGAGTAAACATCTTGGAAAACTTACTCCTCTATGAAGCAATGACAATGGCTTTGTAAAATTTGTCAAAATTAACCTCTGTAGAACTCTGGAAATTAAACCAACACTTCCAGCAATTCGGGGAGTCTTTATTTGAGAAAAAAAACCCAGCTAAATCTCCATAAAGATAGTGAGTTTTGAGGCATTGTAACTTGATCTACCCCATCCCTGTATCCTCACCTAAATGGTGGCCTTTATAAGCAATAGTCTCACAATCAAGGTAGGGGCAGAAGTGATTTAAAGTTACCCAAAAAATCCGCCCCCAGAGAGCTGTCACTATGTGACCTGTCACAAACTCATGCTGTGCAAACAGCCTGTCCCCAGAGTGTGTGTGGGAAACAATCAGCAGTGAGTATCTAACATTACAACTGCCTGAGCCAGTGGGACCAGTAGAGGCTAACTACGTGCTGACTAGGAAACTTAGAAGGCAAAATTGATTAATGAGACGTTCTGGGGGTGAAGGTAGGGTTAAAAAGCTCCAAAAAATTCTGAGAATTGTAGAAGGCAATATACATGTGTGGCACATGGCAAGGAAAGATCTGAGAAAATCCTAAGCCTTCAACTCTGGCTGAACTTGAGGTTCTGCATAAGCAAGAACTAAAGGATACGGAAGAGCTGCTGACTGCATGCCGGTGCTGAGGGCATCCCTCAGCACGTGGACACACAGCCACCTGGCAACAGCTCAAACGATTGTCTCCAGGCATTGAAAGAAATCACTGTCCAATCATTACTACAGTGATGACAACTAGGCTTTCTTCACACACACTGATCTCATGGTCATGCATGATAAAGAAAACAGACTTTACAGAATTTGTTCAGGAAAGTAACTAAATAAATAGCAGCAGCAGCAATGACAATGAAAGCAATGATAAACCCTGGAGATGAGGAAAATCAGGCTTTCAGATCTGCCACATTGTAATATTTTAAATGTCCAGCTTTCAACAGAAAATTACAAGATGTACAAAGAAACAGAAAAGTTTGGTCATAACAGACGGGGAAAAAGTAGTCAACAGAAACTCCCTGAGGTAGCCCAGACACTGGACTTACTAGACAAAGACATAAATAAGCAATTACACATATGTTCAAAAAACTAACAGAAACCATGCCTAAAGGATTAAATTATGTGCTCATCTCATTGTACAGAGAATAACAATAAATAAAATTTATAATAAAAACCAACTAGAAATTCTAGAGATACAAATATAATGACTAAAATAAAAACTTCAATAAGTGGTTTCTCTGTAGATATGAACTTGTTGAAGAAAAAGTCAGTTAAATTAAAACTACTGAGATTTCCCTGTCTGTGGAACAGAAAGAAAAATGAATGAAAAAAAAATGAACACTGTGTCAGAGATAGGTGGGACACCATCAACAATACCAATACACACATAATGGGAGCGCCAGAAGGAGGGAGAGAAAAAAAGGGGCAGAAAGAATATATAAAGAAATAATGGCTGAAAACTTCCCAAATTTGATGAAAATATTAATTTGTACATCCCAGCAGCTCAACAAACTCCATGTGGTATAAACTTAGAGACATCTAAAATAGACACATCAGATTCAGTGTGTCAAAAGACAAGAATAAAGTATCTTGACAGCCGAAAGAGAAAAGTGGCTCAACATATAGAAAGGCTCCTCAGTAAGACAGTTGATTTCTCATCAAAAACCATGGAGACCAGAAGGCAGTGGATGGTATCATCAAAGAGATAAAAGGAAAAGACTGTCACCAAGTATTTTATAGCCAGCAAAATGATTCTTTAAAAAAATTAAAGGAGAAATTAAGACACTCCTACAAAAACAAAATCTGAAAGAATCCATTGCTAGCAGGCCTGCCCTACAAGAAATACTAAGGATAGTCCAGCAGGTGTAAATGAAAGGACACTCGCCTGAAAAATAAAGAGCACTACTACATGAGTAAAAAAATAAAACAGTATAAATCGGGCATTACATGTAAATGTTTTGTTCTATTTGATGTAAAGGACAACTGCATAAAACAATACTTATGAAACTGTGTAGATGAGCTTATAAATGTATAAAGGTGCAATTTGTATGAAAATGACAGCATGAGGAGGGGGAGGGAAAAGACTGATACCAAAGCAAAGTTTTTGTGTACTGTTGAAATTAAGTTGATATTCATGTGAACTAGATTGCTTTAAAACAAGATGTTAATTTTACTCTCCAGGGCAATGGAAGAGAAGGAGGAGGAGGAAGAGTAGGAGGAGGAGAAGAAAAAGATAAAATAAACAAATTAAAATGGCACACTTGAAAATGCTTACTATGTACAAAAATGTGTAGTAATAGAGGAATGGGAAAAAAAGACATATAGAAAGTAGACAGCAGTTGTAACTTCAATCTGATAAGAAATTACATTAATATAAATGAATTAAACATTCTAATCAAAATACTAAAGGCAGAAATAAATGGAATAGACAATAGATGAACAACAGAGAATAATCAACAAAAGGAATAGTTGGTTCTTTGAAAAGATCAATAAAATTGACAAATTTTATCTAGTACTGAAAAAAAAAGAGAGAAGATTCAAATTACTAAAATGAGAAATGAAAGGAAGGATGTCACTACTGCCCTTACAAAAATAACAAGGAATATAAGGGAATACCATGGATAATTATATAGCCAATAAATGAGATAATCTAGATGAAATGGATAAATTCCTAGAAGGACATAAATGACTGAAGCTAATTCAAGGAGAAATAGAAAACTCAAATAATCCTACAGTAAGTAGTGACTGAAATAGCAATCCAAAACATTCACACAAAGAAATGCTAGGCCCGTATGGCTTTACTGGTGAATTCCATCAAGTACTTAAAGAAAAAACTAAAACAAAAACAAACAAAAAATGCTTCACAAATTCGTCTGAAAATAAAGAGGTGGGCACACTTCCCAATTCATTCAATGAGACTAGTATCACACTGATACGAAAACCAGACAAAGGCATCACAAGAAAACTAAAGACTATCTCTTATGAATATAAATGCAAAAATCCTCAACAGAATACAAGCAAATCCAAAACAGTAACATATAAAATAGACCACTATTAAGTGGGATGTATCCAGGTATGCAAAGGCAGTACAACATACAAAAGTCAATTCATGTAATACACCATATTAATAGAATAATGGATAAAAACTAGGAATAGAAGAGAACTTCCTCAACTTGACAGAGAACATCTATGAAAAACCTGAAGCAAAGATCATACATAATGCAGAAGCACTGAATTATTCCCTCCCAAAATCAACATTGTACTAGAAGTTCTAGTCAAATCAATCAGACAAAGAAAATAAAGCCTCTAGATTAGAAAGAAAGAAATAAAACTGTTTTGATTCCAGATGGCATGATATTATATATTGAAATCACAAGGAATCCACAAAGTAAAAATAGAGAGAAAAGAAAAAAAAATCCTCTTAGAATTAATAACCCAGTCTGACCAAAATTGTAAGACACAAATGAATATATAAAAATTAATTACATTTCTATTCAACAGCAGTGAATAATCTAAAAATAAAATGAAGGAAACCTTTTCATTTACAATAGCATCAAAAAGAATAAAATAATTAGTAATATTAAGAAAAATATGTGGAATACTGAGAAAAATATCTGAAACATGTATATTGAAAACTAAAATACTAGTGATAGAATTTAAAAATGACCTAAAATAAATGGAAAGCTCTTCTGTGTTCATGGATCAGAAGCCTTATTATTGTTAGGATGGCCATTGTCCTCAAAATGACCTATACATTCAATGCAGCTCTGGCTTTTTGGCAGAAATGAACAAGCTGATCCTAAAACTAATATGGAAATGCAAGATACCCAAAATAGTCAAAACAATCTTGAAAAAGAACAAAGTTTTGAAGTTTCCAAATTCAAAACTCACTAACAAAACTGTGATCCATACAGTGTGATACTTGCAGAAAGGACAGAAAAATAGATTGAGAGAAAAGAACTAAGAGACCATAAACAAAGTCTTACACACAGCCATATAATTTTTGACAAAGGTGCCATGACAATCCAATGGGGAAAAATAATCTTTACAAAAATGATGCTGGGACACCTGTACATACATCTGAAAAGAAAGAAAACTGAACTTTTATCTTAACACCATTTATGGAAATTAACTCAAAATAAATCACAGACCTGAAACTATAAAACATTTAGAAAATGAACAATGAGAAAATCTTCAGGATTTTGGATTACAAATACTTGTAATATATGACACCAAAAGCACAAACAACAAAAGGAAAAAATCAAGTAAACTGGACTTCAGTAAAATTAAAAACTTCTGTGCTTCAAAGGACTTCATGAAGAAAGTAAGAAGACAATACACAGGATGGATGAAAATATTTCCAAAATTTTCCCTGATAAGGGACTTTTATCCAGAATAGACAAAGAAGACTTAAAACATGACAATACAAAGACAAATATAATTAAAATGGGCAAAGAATTTGAATAGGTGTTTCTCCAAAGCAGACATACGAATGGGAACTAAGCACATAAAAAGATGTTCAACATCAGTAGGCATTAGGGAAACAGAAATCAAAATCACAATGACATACCACTTCATACCAACTAGGATGACAAATATATATGATATATGATATATAAATATGAATTTATAAACCCAGTTATAAAAAGTGTAGTTGAGGATGTGGAGAAACTGGACTCCTCATACATTATTTCTGGAAATATACAATGCTTCAGTCACTTTAAAAGCTATATTAGCAATTCCTCAAAAATTTAAAAGTAGAATACATCCCAGCAATTCCATTTTTTGATATATCCTGAAGAGAAGTGAAAATGTATTCACAAAAAAACTTGTCCATGAGCATTTACAGCAGAATTATTCATCATCAACTGATGGATGGATAAGCAATGTGGTGTATTTATAACTATGGCATATTATATGAATACAAAAAGGAATTTGGGTATTGATATATGCTACACGATGGATGAGCCTTGACAACGTCACACTAAATGAAAGACGATAATCAAAAAAGGCAGCATACTGTATGGTTCTACTTATATGAAATGCCTACAACTGGCAAACCCATAGAGGCAGAAAGTAGAGTGGTGGCTGTTGAGGGCTAAGGGAAAGGAAGGTTAGGGACTGACTTACTAAAGGGTACTGGTTCCTTTTGGGGGTGATGGCTACAAAACCCTGAAATGTACATAAAACCCTAATGCACACTTTCAAAGGCTGCATTTTATGGTATGTGAATTATATCTCCATAAACCTGTTATTCTTGAAGCTGAGCCCACCTATGGAGCAACTGACACAGCACTGACTGTGGCATCCGGACGGGGAGTGACCCACCCGCCCACCGCGAAGGAGAGAAGCACCTGACCCAGTGTTGGAGGGGTGCAATCTTCTTGCCAATGGACACTGTGAGCAGCACAGACGAGGGGGCCAACAGAGCAAGCTGAGTTCATGAAACAGGGCGAAGACACAAAGACCTCTCAATAAAACCATTAAGAGCGTTCAGTCTCTAGGAGAACACATCTTTGTTTTTAAAATCTTTTTATACCTGTTTTATTTTCTATTAGCTTTTTAATCTTTACTTTTTAAACAGTTCTATATGTTTACAATTTTCATTTCATTTTTAATTCTCTTGGATTTGATCTGTTATTGATTATTCACAGGTTTTAAATATTGTGTTTTGATTTTTTTCTTCTTTTTATTAAGGTTTTAAAAAGACATCTCAACTCGATTCCTATTCTTCTTCAACTTGCTCTTCTATTATTGATTATGCACTGTTTTCAAACCTTCTTTTCCTCCATTCTTTTAAAATTCTATTTCTCTCTCTTGTTTTTAAGTTTTATTCCAGCATAGGCCTTAGATAGATAAAGAAATAAACCCCTTTAAGGGCCACAATAGATAACTGATACTCCTTAAGCCACAGTGCCAGAGAGATATGAGCAGTTGAAGAAGCAGAGGAAGTATTCCCAATTAAAAGAGAAAGAGAAATCCCCTGAAAGAACGATCAATGAAATAGATATTAATGGCCTATTAGATCAAGATTTCTAAAAAGAAGTGATCGAATTACTGAAGGAATTAAAAGAGATAGTGTTTAGAGACATAAAATATGTCAAAAACAAAATAGTAGCTATAAAGAAGAGCCAAGTAGAATTGGTAAATTCATTGGCTGAAATGAGATCTGACCTAAAGGCAGTACAACGCAGGCTAGATAATGCAGAGGAACGAATAAGTGACCTAGAAGACAGGACAACAGAAAGCACACAATCAGAACAGTTGAGAGAAAAAAATAAAACACAATGAAAACAATATAAGGAACCTATGGGATAATATAAAGCATGCCAATCTATGCATCATAAGAGTTCCAGAAGGGGAAGAAAGAACAAAGGGGATGGAGAAGGTATTTAAAGAAATCATAACTGAAAAATTCCCAAACATAAAGAAAGAATCAGACACCCAAGTACAGGAGGCTCAGAGGTTCCCAAACAGGAAGAGCCTAAAGAGACTCACACCAAGACAACAAAATCAAGATGGCCAGACTGAAGGATAAAGAAATGATCCTAAAGGCAGCAAGAGAAAAACAAAGAGTGAGTTACAAGAGATGGCTCTCAGCTGATTTCTCTACAGAAACACTACAGGCCAGAAGGGAGTGGAAATATGTATTCAAAGTCCTGAATGAAAAAACAGATGCAGCCTAGGATACTTTCTGCAGCAAGGCTATCCTTTAGAACAGAGGGAGAGGTAATGAATTTCACAGAGAAGAAAAACTAAAAGACTTTAGCAACACTAAACCCATGCTAAAAGAAATATTGTAAGGTACACTCTAAATAAAAAAGAAGCAGGATGATACAAAAATGAGAGCTTATAACTGGAAAGATGATACTACCATGAATTACAAATAGAATAAACATGAAATTGTAAAAGAAGACATCTAAATCATTGAGTGGGAGAGGGAAGCAAGAAAATATAGAGTATCTTTTTTTTCTTCTTTTTTCTTAAATTTTTTGTTCTCGGTAGGATGGGTTTGAGATTACATTACTATCTGTTTAGTACACACAGTCACAGTAATTGGTTAACAGACTTACAAAAAAGTGTAACCACAAGCCAAAAACTTACAAGTGAGTAACAAAAACTAAATACAATCCAAGATAACACAAAGGAAAATTACCATACCACAAAAGGAAGAAGAAAGGAACAAAGAAGAAATATGAAATCAACTGCAAATATAAGTTCAAATAGCAATAAACACTCATTTATCATTAATTACTCTAAATGATAATGGACTAAATGCTCCAGTCAAAAGACAGAGTGGCAGACTGGATAATAAAGCAAGAAACTTCAATAAACTGCATACAAGAGACACACTTTAGGGAGAAGGACACATATAGATTGAGAGTGAATGGACGGAAAAGGATATTCCATGCAAATGGAAACTCCAAAAAAGCAGGTGTAGCAGTTCTGATTTCAGACAAAATAGACTTTAAAACAAGGGCCATAAAGAAAGATAAATAAAGGCATTTTATAATGATTAAAGGAGCAAAACAAGATGAGGATATTATAATCATTAATATATATGCATCCAACATGAGCACCTAAGTACATAAAACAACTACTAACAGAGATAAATGGGGAAATTGATGGGAATACAATCATTGTCAGAAGTTTTAACACCACTTTAACATCACTAGACAGATCTTCCACACAAAAAATAAATAAGGCAACAGAGAAATGAAATGATACATTAGAAAAATTAGATTTAGTGGATATTTTCAGAGCATTACAACCCCCCAAATTAGGATATACATTCTTTTCAAGTGTGCGTGGAACATTTTCTAGGATTCATCATGTACTTGGTCACAAAAGAAGCCTCAAAAATTTTAAGAAGATAGAAATTATCTCAAGCATCTTTACTGACCACAATGCCATTGAAACTAGAAAACAACTTCAGAGAAACAAAGCATAAAAAAAAGGAAAGCATAGAGATTAAACAACATGGTATTAAAAAAAAATGGGTCAATGATGAAATCAAAGTTGAAATTAAGGAATACCTTGAGACAAATGAAAATGAAAACAACCACAAAAAACTTATGGGACAAAGCAAAAGCAGTGCTAAGAGGAAAGTTTAGAGTGATACAGGCCTTCCTCAAAAAAGAAGAACAATATCATAAAAAAAATCTAACCCACCAGTTAAAAGAACTAGAAACTGAAGAGTAAAAACACCCAAAAGTCAGCAGAAGGAAGGAAATAATTAAGATCTGGGAGGAAATAAATAAAATAGAGATTAAAAGTAATAGAGAAAATAATCAATCAAACCAAAAGCAATTTTTTGAAAGAGTAAATAAAATCGAGAACCTCTGGCCAAACTCACAAAGAAGAAAAAAGAGAGAGCACAAATTTGCAAAATAAGAAAGGAAAATGGAGAAATTACAACAAATAACATAGAAATATAGAATATCATATGAGAATATCATGAAAAACTACATAAAAAAAGGGATAACCTAGAGGAGATGGACAAGTTTCTGGAAACATACAGTCCACTAAAACTGAATCAAGAAGAAACTGACCACTTGAACAAACCGATCACTAGGAATGAAATCGAATTAACAATAAAAAAAGAATCCCTACAAATAAAATCCAGAACTGGACAGCTTCACCAGGGAATTCTGCCACACATACAAAGAAGTACTCCTACCAGTCCTTCTCAAACTCTTCCAGAAGACTGAAAAGAAGGAATATTCCCAAACTCATTCTATGAAGCCACAATCACCCTGATACCAAAACCAGGCAAAGACACCACCAATAAAGGGAATTACAGACCAATATCACTGATGAACACAGATGCAAAAAAGTCCTTACCAAAATACTAGCAAATAGAATTCCACAGCACATAAAAAAGATTATACAACATGCTCAAATGGGGTTCATCTCAGGGACACAAAGGTGGTTTAACATATACAAATCAATCAATGTAATACTTCACATCAACAAGAGAAAGGACTAAAACCACATGATCATCTCAATAGATGCATAAAAGCTTTTGATAAAATTCAACACCCATTTATGATAAAAATTCTCACCAAAGTGGGTATTGAGGGAACATAACTCAACATCATGAAAGCTATATATGACAAACCTACAGCCAGCATAGCACTAAATGGTGAAAACCTCAAAAGCTTCTCACTAAATTCTGGGACAAGACAAGGATGCCACTATCACCACTCCTATTCAACATAAGCTTGGAAGTCCTGACCATAGCAATCAGGCAAGTAAGAGAAGTAAAAGGGGTCTAAATTGGAAAAGAAGAGGTAAAAGTGTCACTACATGCAGATGACACGACACTATATATAGAAAACCCTAAAAGGTCCACACCAAAACTACTAGAGCTGATCGAAGAATTTAGCAAGGTAGCAGGTTACAAGATTAATGTTCAAAAATCAGTTGCATTTCTTTACACTAATGATGAATCAACAGAAAAAGGAAGTAAAGAAATAAAACACTTTAAAATAGCACCCAAAGTAATAAAATTTCTAGGAATAAATCTAACCACAGAGGTGAGAGAATTATACACAGAAAACTATAAACCATTGGTGAAGGTAATTGAAGAAGACTTTAAAAAATGGAAAGGTATCCCATGCTCTTGGATTGCAAGAATCAATATTGTTAAAATGGTCACACTGCCCAGGGCAATATACAGATTTAATGCAATCCCTGTAAAATTACTCAAGACATATTTCATAGAACTAGAACAAATCACAATAAAATTTATATGGAACCATCAAAGACATAGAAATTCCAGGGTATTACTGAAGAAAAAAAAGAAAGAGCCTGGAGGAATAACTCTCCCAGACTTCAGACAATACTATAGAGTTACAGTCATCAAGACAGCATGGTATTGGTACAAAAACATACATATAGACCAATGGAACAGAATAGAGAGCCCAGAAATGAACCCACAAACTTTTGGTCAACTAATCTTCGACAAAGGAGGGAAGAATATACAATGGAATAAAGACAGTCTCTTCAGCAAGATAAACATAAGACAAGATACAATAAACCTCCTAGAAGAAAATACAGGCAAAATATCTGACATACATCTCAGAAATGTTCCCTTAGGGCAGTCTACCCAAGCAATAGAAATAAAAGCAAGAATAAACAAATGGGACCTAAAGAAACTTACAAGCTTCTGCACAGCAAAGGACACCATATGTAAAAAAAAGACAACCTACAGAATGGGAGAAAATTTTTGCAAATGAAACTGACAAAGGCTTGATCTCCAGAATATATAAGCAGCTCAAATGACTTAATAAGAAACAACCAAATAACCTAAACCAAAAATGGGCAGAAGACCTAAACAAGCAATTCACCAAGGAAGACATACAAATGATCAATGGGCACATGAAAAAATGCTCAATGTCACTAATTATCAGAGAAATGCAAATCAAAACAACAATGAGGTATCACCTCAAACCAGTCATAATGGCCATCATTCAAAAATCCACAAATGACAAATGCTAGAGAGGCTGTGGAGAAAGGGGAACCTCCTACACTTCTGGTGGGAATGCAGTTTGGTGCAGCCACTGTGGAAAAGAGTATTGAGTTCCCTCAAATGTCTAGGAATAGACTTGCCATATGACCTATGAATCCTGCTCCTGGGCATGTATCCTGAAGGAACCCTACTTCAGGATGACACCTGCATCCCAATGTTCATAGCAGCACTATTTACAGTAGCCAAGACATGGATATAGCCTAAATGTCCATCAGCGGATGACTGGCTAAAGAAGTGGTATATTTATACAATGGAATACTACTCAGCCATATAAACTGACAATATAGGGCCATTTGCAGCAACATGGATGCTCCTGGAGAATGTCATTCTAAGTTAAGTAAGCACGGTAAGAAGGAATAAAGACAAGTTACCCACAGGTACAGTTATTTTGATTAAAATATCCACACAGAAAGCAAGTCACCCTCACGACTGCTGCCATGAGGAGCATCTGAGTGTAATAGCCCAGCCAAGCAAAGTAGATTCCGAACTTCTCTCCTTAGAATTTCCTGCAGAAAGACAGAAGGAAGTTTCAGAAGACACAAATAATCACTCTGTAGCTTCATCCTCATGTTAATTTATTTTTTCTTTTTTGGGGGGCATAATTAGGTTTATTTATTTGTTTTTAAATGGAGGCATTGGGGATTGAACCCAGGACCTCATGCATGCTAGACATGCACTCTACCACTGAGC
This sequence comes from Vicugna pacos, assembly GCF_048564905.1. NCBI lineage: Eukaryota > Metazoa > Chordata > Mammalia > Artiodactyla > Camelidae > Vicugna > Vicugna pacos. The sequence continues at coordinate 77,966,699 of NW_027328740.1, read as the reverse complement.
TATACCCTCCCTCCATCATATTAATTTCTGATTCTAAATCAAGGGGGCTTTAATTTTAAACCTCCGACTCAATTCACTCTTAAAACATATCCGTTTTCATAGCAGCCCCCAAATTCTACCATGAAATAAGAAGTGTTTTATGTATCATAGAAGTACAGATCACTGGCTCACCTGCTGAAGAGAGATAAATGAGAACAGAGCAAAGGAGGGGATGAGGCCAACTCGAGAGCAGATGCAGGGGATCATCACCACTCACTGGACAGTCTGGCACATTCAACAAATCCCCCCAAAAATCATTCTTAACAGGCTTGACACAAGTGGACATCAACAAGTGGCTCAGTCATCTGCTCCTGCCTTATCTCGGGAAAGTCCCTGGAGCAAATGCATCATAAACCACAGATAATAAGGAAATGGCTGATAATGATAACAACTGCAAGTGCAATGTCTGTCTGACAAAATATTTATAAAACTCATTGACATTGAGGGAATGGGAGAGGGCAGGAGGGATGTGGCTGAGGAAGACATTGCCCTGTATTCTTTGTATCTAGCACGTCTGTTGTTCCTAGGTTTTAAAACCTTTTCTCAGTTAATCTGGAGTAGATGGAACAGGCCAGGGAGGCAAGATTAGAAGAAAGGAGGCAGGGCATGAAGTGGTGCCAGGCTGATCCTAAAAGGGAGACCGACACAGACAGGCAGACACAGAGGGTTTAGGGATGAGGTGGAACAATGAGACGGCAGCTCAGGTGTGTCTTGCTGTTGCTGATCCTTCCCTCAACTGGCTCACTGATGATTCGGCAGTGCTGGGTAAAACCTGTGGATTTCCTCAGCTCTGAGTTCTCTCTGAGGCTTCCGGCTCAGTCTGGAGCTAAGATGAGTTCCGTGGGCTTAGCCTAAGGGGGACTCAGCTCTGAGAATAGCCTGGAATCCTGGAAAACTTCACGCAGGAATCCCTTGGGCTGGACCAGTGCTCATAGAGCTGCTGTGAGACCAGCTCCATCGTCAGAGACATGGGCGTGGACCATTCCATGGGGAAAAGGGCTGAGACTGATGCCAAATCAGATAGGAGCGACAAAGTGTGTTCATTCTTATGTGACTGGGCTTTGTGGCCTGCCTCACTGGTGGCAGGCTTAGGATGGTGTCTGGCAGAGAAAACCCTGGCAATGGGTTTGAGATGTCTTGGACTTTCTTGTTAAGCTTTTTGTAATACATTCTTATCAACTATCCATCCTGAAAATGCCAAATTCAAAACTGAAAGAATGTTAGAAGTTGCCTGCTCTAACTGCCCAATGGTAAACACACCCTGCTACAGTTAGAGAGCTGGTCAGGCAGCCTCTGCCTGGATATTTACAGTGACGGGGAGTTCATTACTTCCAAAGGTTACAAGTCGGCAGGAAGGTCAGACAGAATTTTTGAACCTTAAACAGATGTCTGCCTCCTAGTCCTTGCTGAAATGCAAGGAATAATGAGGATCCCTTCAAATGTAGTTTTGCTGATTGTTATCTCTCTCTGCAAAAGCACCCCAATTCTTAACATAAATTTTTCAAAATTCAGCTTTGATTTCTTTTTATCAAACTAATGCCATACATTCAATAAAGAGTCAAACAGTTCTCGAACACCGATTGTAAAAAGGAGCAGTTCCCAACAACTGCCCCATTTCCTGGCCAGAAACAACCACGTTCAGCTCCTACTGCTGACTCTTGGAATACTTACTCCCTTTCTCTGACTAATATCCTTGTAACACAGCCTAATAACTTTTTCAGCTTTATGTATCACCTATTTAACTTTCTATTTTGGAAAATGAGGGTTCAGATCTCTTTCAAACCCCATCTCATCTACATACCCAAACCTTCTTTCTTCCAACCTTTTAATACAGTTACATTATAATTTTCATCAGCTCAGTATCCTTGATTTACATTATTATTACTCTGTACAGACTATTCAAAGCTGTAGCAATTTGTGCTAGTCTTACCTTTTCTTCCCTACTTTGTTTTCCTGGAGTTAATAATTGTCTTGGTAGTTCATAGCTTAGATTTCTGTGCACTTAACAATTCAACCTCAGACCTTCTCTTAACGAACAACTTTCACAATACATTCCAATACATTGTCTACAAATTTCATCTCCTTGAATAAATCTCTTCAGATCTCCTTCCACATGGATTAACGACATGCTAGTCTTGTCACAGAGCTCAAGGGGCCACTAGTGGGAAGTAACAAGGGAATACATGGACCAGGAGCAGGGAAAAGATCAACATAATTGCCTTAGCAATACATACTTAAAATAGTGGGAAAATTGTTTTCTTTACAAACACAAACACACACACAAACCCCAAAAGCCCATAAAGAATGATTAAAAAGCGGTCAAACCCATTGCCCTGCCTTCAAATTCTGTATAACACAAAACAAAAATAACAGAAGGAAGATATCAAATAAATATGAATCTCAACTGGGATTGGGTACACTCAGTGGCAGAGTGTGTGCTCAGCATGCATAAGGTCCTAGATTCAATCTTCAGTACCTCCATTAGAAAAAAAAATTAAAAAGAAAAAAAATTATCAATTTTAAATATTTACATATTAACAAATATCCTCCTTTAAAACTGTGTTCTAAAGGATAACCCGTGTTAAGGAGAAAGTGCCTCTTCGTGACTGATCCTGCTGATAATTGAGGGAGGAAATTAGAGTATGACCACATGAAATAAAATTCCTTATGAAATAATGATCCCGGGTGACAATCATTTTTGGCTGCTGTCATCACAAAAAAGAGAGTCAACTGTAATATTATGTACCTTATGACAGGAGTACAAAACTTCACATAAAAAATATTTTTGCACAAAGTTGAACCTCAATCAGACCAAGCTTTTAGGGGAGGATTAAATCACTTAGCTAAAGCCAATACATAGGATGGAGAAACAAGTCTAACACCATAGGGGAGAATGAAATCAGCCAAACAGGAAATAGAGAAACCCCTCAGCAATTTCAAGGAAAATGAGAAACAGGAAAATTATAGATTAGAACACACTTGAGAGATATGCTAGCTGCAATGTCTGAATCTTGTCTGGATCTTGATTTCAACCCCAAAACTACTTAAAAGTGTATTTTTGTGACAAGCAGGGAATTATTTTGTAACCCTAAAAAAAAGAATATTCCAATTTTATTTGAAAGAGACCTTGTCATTTCACTAATGAAAGGTTAAGCTATGTAGGATTGTCTTCAAAATGACCCCATTGTGGGGGAGGGGAGGAGATGGAGATGAAAGATGCAACAACAGTGACTCTGAGTTTATAATTCTGGAGCTGGGTGACTGATACAGGCAGGCTGGCTGTACTGTTCTCTCTATTTCTGTACATGTTTGAATCTTTCCATAAAATGTGAAACAACAAATAGACTTCAGTGTTTTAAAACCCTCACTTTGAAGATTAAGAGGTTTGCCCAAGTAGATGGGCAACTGCATGGGGCACTGAGAAAAGAAAGAACAGACACCTGGCTCCAGACCGACCTGGGGCTACCTTGACCCTCCTCTTCTCCTAACCATCCACAGCCAGCCCATAACTGCATCCTGTCAGCCCCACTCCCCAAACGCATTCCTCATTGGCTCCCACCATCTCTCATCTGGCCCAATCCAAGAGCTTCCTACCTGGCCTCCCTGCTTCCTGAGTCCCTGCTATACATTCTCCACATTATCTTTGCAAAATGTGAATGAGAGAAAATTACTTTAGTGCTTAAGCTATCATGACTGCTTCTCACTGCGCTTAGAGTCTACACTCCTTTCCGTGCTCCTGATGCCCTTCTAAACCTCGCATCTCATCACTCTCACCAGCGCTGGCTCCAGTATCTCCTCAAACCTGCTGAGCACATTTGTGCCTCAGGGCCAATAGACAAGCTGCCTCTATTCCATGGGTGACTTTTCCCAGATCTTCAAATTCCAGCCTCCTTTTCACCATCTCAGCTCACATGTAACCTACTCAAAGATAACTTTCTTAACTCACTTCCCCCCAAGACTCCCATCTCAACACTGTGTTATTTCTTCATTTCAATCTGACATTGTTTCCTTATTTGCCCGATTATTTTTGTTTTCTCGGTTGTCCTTGGCCTGTATCCCCCCAGCAGCCTTGCCCAAACAGCATAAGCTCCCGGGGAGCAGCCAGCGCTGGTGCTCTGAGAAGACACATGCTGAGCACGACATTACAATCACGTGGTGTAGTGAAACGGTGTCGAACAGCAGATACAGAAAAGCAGTGAGAATTTCTCTCTTATTTTATAATTTAAATGAAATATAACATTTACTCCTATTTAATGAAGAATTTGGTAGGTCTTTTTTCCCAGTTCCTAGGCAGCAACCGCTAAAGCTTCCAAATTTCCCAAGATAGGAGTGTCTATGCTATTCATGGTGGAACCTTGGATGGCTTGTGTTCATGAGATGACTCAGGATGGGGACTGGCCAGCCAGAGACACCAACCATGTGGTTAGAGGAGTGGGGCTTTAAGCTTTGTGACAAGTGAGTGGCCACCAGGAGAGGAAGGGGCTCAAAGTTTAGGGCTAAGGAAAGGTTTGACTTACAGTTAGGGTTTGGGTTAGCCATGTCGGTAGTGACCCAATAAATCATGGCTTTGTAATAAAGCCTGCAGTAAAAACTTGGGGCAACGAAGTTCAGAGCTCCTGTGAGCTTCCTGGTTGTTAACACTCTTGGAGGACTGTCACACTCAGATGCCATGAGGACAACCCTGAGCCCTTCCCACTGGAGTGCTCTCCACAACAGCTCACCTGATGAGACCTAAGGGCTGCTGCTTGTCTGTGCTTCGAGGAGGAGCCCATTCCCTGTACAGAAGGCCCTGATCGCTGGGGCAGCTGAAGTCCTCTGATGGAGGTTGAAGTGGCACTGGGAATCAGAAGCAAACAGGTGAGTGTCACTGTCACAAAATGTTCACATGTTCTGTTGATAAAATCTGGTGCTAATACTTCATGGTCATTTGTAAATAAGGGGCCCTCACTTGCCAGGAGGGATGGAGGTACCATATAATTTTTCATAATTCTCACCCAGGATTAATATTAACCCCTTGAGGGTCATTTGCAAACGTGGGTGGAAAGGAACGCTTAGATGTCACAGTCCTGGGACCACCTTGCAGATGCTTAATGTCCTACAACCGGGCCAGTCTTCCACAGCAAAAATCTAGGCCACCCAAGTGCCCAAACTGCTGCAGTGGAGGGACACCTGATGGTCCAGCCCCCTCTTTGGGCACCCAGAGGAACCTGGACTCTGGCAGGTTAGGGGCAGGGTCAATTCTAAAACCCAGGCATTTTTGTCCCCACAATTCAGTAGTTATTTGGTGACAGCAAATGGAATATAAACAACAAAGTAACTTGACATGATGTCATATATTTAGCTTACTCAAGAAACAAAGTTTAAATCCAGTCATTCTCCTTCCCACCTGACCTACTATCCTTTCTCTTGTACTAGCACCAGATTATTACCCACCCAGCCTTAACATGGGTCCTGACTCCACTTACCTCCCTCCCAAACACCACATGAGATGATTCCTCAACCTGGATGTGGGACCAGCAATTACAAGAAGCTTTAGTGGAAAAGAACTGGTTATGCACAGATGCCAACTAAACACTGTAGAATCCTGGTGTCCCACATTAGTAATCATGACAGCTGTTTGCAAGTGTCCCCAAAGTTCATTTAAGACTCTCACTGCTAATTTTGCTGGGACATAAATATGAAACATGTGGACTGCTGGGCTGGACTGCTAAGCTGGGTCTCTAATCCAGGAAGCTCAGTGTCTGCTCCCTGCACCCAGCTCCCTGTTCTGTTCATGCATGTGCATCAAGAAGCTGTTTAATGTCCATTTTAATATCTTAAACAGTGCATTTCAATATTGTCTTCATCCACAAATACGTGTACCACACAGTAGTAATGATCAATCTTAGTATTTGCTTTCTTTGGTCTTAGAGAGTCAGATAAACAGATAGCAAAGATAACAAAGTCATAGAGGGCTATAATATAGTATTTCCTTTATTTCAATGACAAGATTTATTTAAAGAGCTTAGATATAACATCCTTGCATTTATGGCATCATTAAGCATCTGAAGCTGTTACATTATAAAAACTTCATTTCTAGCGAGATGTTATCAGTTAGAGAAGCGCTCGTAAATTTGAGGGGTTGCTGTCATCTCAGACGGAGTCCCTAAAAAATGTCAGCAATCTGCAGTATTGCCATCATGACAAGAACCCAGACAGATGAAATTTGGAAAGCCCTGTGGCTTTCTAGTGCACAGACATAAAATGTTATTTCAGAGGGAAAAGCCTGAATTACAGAAAGTGATAAATGAAATGGTCTAACATGCATTTCTCTTTCAAAGAACTAATACGTCTTTTGTCGATAATAACATCTGTCAGTAATTATGAAAAGAGCTGACAGATGCATAGTACTTAATATAAGCCAGGGCTGTTGTATCACTGACACAGATTCATTAATCCCCATAGCATCTCTACGAGGTTGGTACTACAATTATCCCCATTTTATTGGTGAGGAACTTGATAGACACAGAGGGTAAATGACATTTACAAGGTCGACAGCGAGAAACCAACACAGGTGTTCCAGCTTGAGTCTACGCTCTTGGCCACTTCTCTTTTTTTTTTTTTGGTGGTGGGGAGATAATAAGGTAATTCTGGTGGGGGAGGGGAGGTAATTAGTGTTATATGTCTATTTTAGAGGACGTGATGGGGGCTGAACCCAGGACCTTATGCTTGCTAAGCATGCGCCCCATCACTTGAGCTGTGCCCTCCCCTCTAGAGTCTATGCTCTTAGCTTCTAATCCTCACTGTCCCACATGGTAACTGTGGGGGAAGTACAGTTCGTTCATTCATTCGCTCGTTAAACTCAGCCTTCCCAGTGCCTGAGATTCAGCAGTGAACAAAACAACATGCTTCCTGCCTTAAATGAGCTTGTCGCCTCCTGATATATTATCTTCATTTTACCCAGGAAGAAACAAGGTCAAGAAGATTAGCCTTTTCCTGTTAACACCGGAGGATACATGAGGTGCTTTATTTCAATTCTGCCATTTGACTTACACCATGGGGAGGGAAAGCTGCCTTGCAAATCCTGGAGCTCACAAACCTGTTAATCCTGAATTTTTTTTAACACTGTCCCTTACTTGATACTTGATCTGAGAAAGGATGAAGTAAACCTAAAAATGTTCTAAGAGAGCTTGTGGTTTATACAAGGTAACTAACCAGCCACTGTTTACTATCCTAACAGGAATCTGTAGGCATATTTCTTTTCTTTCTCTTTTTTCCTTTTTATGGGCAGCTTTTAAAAACCAAATCAAACCAACCAAACCAAATCACTGATAATTCAACAGCAGGTTCTAAATCACCCCCAAGACAGCAGCTAAACTCGGTTTAGACTTACAATGCGGTTTCTGGTGGTTGGATTGGAGAATGTATCTCTATGCTGAATATAAAAGTCATTCACGGAGCTCTTCTCAAATAGGGCAAAGAAAAGCTCTTGTTCCGGTTGTTGATACTTTCATCCACTTGGAGGACTTTCATAAAACATCTCAAGTTATCAAAGGCTGAGGACCGGGTTTTCAGATCATTGGGCTTCAGAGGCAATATTATGTGCAGTATCTCAGCGTATGTACAGAACACCTCCCACAGGGGGTGTACTTTTGCAAATACAAGCTTGTCATCCAAAACCTACATTGGGAGAATGAAAACACAAACCGGGAAAGTATTTTCACATTTTTAGTACACAGATTTTTCTTACGTTGCTGGTAGTTAAAGCACTTGTGTAAACACACACATATGTCACACTGGTAAAAGTGAAGATATAATAAAAATAGATTTGCAATCCATCATACATTTTTGCCTTAAAGATAATTTCTTTGTTGAAATTACTGAAAAGTTATTTAAAATCCTTACAGTTCCTTCATAAAATAACCAATGTTTTAGATGAAGAAAAGCAAACTTGTTAATTTTTAGTCCAAATTAGTAACTAAAAATAGAAACACCAAAATATTCTTTGCAGTGGTATTGTAATGACAATTTTTTAAATTTCTGAAACCTAGGACTATTTACATATCTGTTCAATATAGTGTTAAACAGCCATTAAAAGGGATTTAAAAGATTTATATTTATTGATATGGAATATATAATAAAAGGAGAAAGTAAAAAAATGTGAAATGATAATTTTCCTTTTTGGAAGGGAAAAATATCTTCATTTGAACAAAAAAAGTTTAGAAGGATTTTATGATTCTTTATGTATAATTAAGGTACAGATGATTTTTAATTCCATTGTTCTTTCATTTTCAATTTTGGGGGGAAACTTTTTATAATAAAAAAATCTTTAAAAATGTTCTTGCATAAATACATTAATAGATATATTTATGACTATATTCTCTGGCTATTAAAAAAGATCTCCTAACTGTAGATCTGAAACATACATTCCATAATGCAGATTCTGAGTGACTCGCCTCCCAGCCCACAGCGAAGGCACGGCTAGTGTGACATGTTTCAAATACCATTCCAAGGAACATGCAGGCTCCTAGCCAATGGCTGCAAGGGGACTGACACTGATCTGGTTGCTCCCAGCTGCAGACCATCACAGATGAGGTTAGATCCACAGGCTCATGTTTTCTCTGTCAAAAGAAATCAGAAAATGTTAGGCTTTTACTTTCACCAGGGAACAAGAAGTTGTTTTTTTATGCAAAAAAATAACAACAAACCAATTTGAACCTGATGAAAAGACATTTACTCAAAACAGCACAGTAGCAATGAAAGTGTTCTGGCAGACAGGGACTTGTTGGATTCCTGTGAGTGCTGGACTCCTCACATGGAATTTCCTTGGCACTCCAGAAGGCCTGTGGTTGTCCTCATGGGTTTGTGGCCATAAGTGGTGCACAAAAGTCTCTGGCTTTGCCACAATTTCAAAGCCTTTTTGGCTTATGAAAGGTTTTGTCCTCAAATGGAGTTTTCTTGAGTCCAGTCACTGATGTCATTTACCAGAGTTACAGTCCAGATCTGATATTCTAGACTCTTAATATCTTGCAGACATTCAAATGGTTCAGGTTTGGATGTGTATTCACCTCTGCAGGCCTGGACCAAGTCCGATAAAGACACCCGGACAAGTTCAGCAAAATAAAAAGAAATTTTCCTCTCTGCAAGACTGAAATGTCTGTGAAGCTATAAAAACATCTGCACCTACAAAAATAGGGAACCAACTCATCAATAACATATCTATCCATAATGCATGGACATTCAAAATAAATACTGTATTTACTCCTATTAAATTCTATCTGGTTTTTGTCAAACTGTGTCCTAAACTGAAAGGAAGGTAGGTAAATGTAGAGAATTTTTTACCTTTTAAGGAAAAAGGAACCCTCCTACTCGATTGGTGGGAATGTAAATTGGTGCAGCCTCTATGGAGGACAGAAGAGAGGTTCCATAAAAAAATGAAAATAGACTTCCGTGTGATCCAGCAATCCCATTCATGGGTATATGTTTGGAGAAAAATTTAATTCAAAAAGACACATGCACCCCAATGTTCACAGCAGCACTATTTAAAATAGCCAAGACACTGAAACAACCCAAATGTTCACTGACAGATGACTGGATAAAGAAGTTGTGGTATATTATATATATATATATATGTATATATACATGTATACATATATATACACACACATATATACATACCATGAACACACACACAAATGGAATACTGTTCAGCCATTAAAAAATAAAATAATGCCATTTTCAATAACATGGATGGACCTACAGGGTATTATGCTAAGTGAAATAAGTCAGAGAAAGATAAACAAATATTCTATGTATTAACTTATATGTATATCTAAAAAATAAAACAAATTAATGACTATAATAAAACAGAAATAGACTCACAGGTACACAGAACAGACTTGTGGTTACCAATGGGGAGAAGGAGAAGAGGGGAGGCAGGAAGGGGTTAGGGGATTGAGAGGTAAAAAGTACTACGTATAAAATGGATAGGTTACAGGGCTGTATCATACAGCACAGGGAAATATAGCCATTATTTTATGGTGACTTTAAATGGAATATAATCTATGAAAATGTTGAGCCTCTATTTTGTACACCTGAAACTAATATGATGTAAATCAACGACTCAATTACAAAATTTTTAATCAAAATTTTCTTTTCATATTATTTGCAATAAGTTAGAAGCCAGCACTCTCAATAGAAACATAGTGCAAGTCACAATTTTCCAGTAATTCCATTTAGAAAATAAAAAGCAATAAGTGAAATTAATTCCAGTAATAATTACATTTATCCCAAAATATCCAATACACTATCATTTCAAAAGTGTGATTGACACTTTTAAAACTTATTAATAATATTTTACATTATTTTTGTTGTACGAAGTCTTGAAAATCTATTATGTATTTTCCACTTATAGAACATCTCAATTCACAATAGCCACATGTGGCTCGTGGCTACCATACTAGACAGACCAGATTACACCATTCACACTTCTGATAAATTAGCTGCTCTTTCTTATTTAAAAAACTTGCAGAAAAGGGTTTAGATATGGCCTCTATCAAACAAAGCAACCGTGACGGTTGGGGATTATCTTCATTATAAAGTGAAAAATAAAGGTAAGAGAGCCATGCTTACACGTATGTTAATGTAACAATACCTTCTTAATTCATTCAGGACTTTACAATCTTTCTTCATATGCCAAGGATTCACTGTCACTGCGCAATGTTTTTCACTATTATCATCTTCGTGATTGAGAGGCTTCTGATGACCCTGCTTTGCGCATCTGTACATAAATTAACAAAACAGAGAAAAAGACCTTATTTAAGATAATTTAGGGGGGAGGGTATAGCTCAAGTGGACGATCATGTTCTTAGCATGCCCAAGGGCCTGGGTTCAATTCCCAGTACTTCTTCTAAAAATAAAATAAATAAATAAAAACCTAATTACCACCCCCCAGCAAAAAATTAATTTATTACTTTAATTAAAAGTTAAAAAAAGATAATTTAGTGCAGGCTTATCAGGCTACAAGAGCTACAATGAATGCCCCCACCCATTAATTTAGAAGAAGTCTCACAGTATTTCTCAAAATAAAGGCTAAAATATAATTGAGAACACTTCCTGATGGTCAGAATCATTTTAACAAAAATGTAGATAATTACGTCCGTGGTGTCAAATTTCTGTAAGAGTTGGGCATGGAACATTTAGTAAAAGTGATTTTGCAGCTATCTTTGAAAGAAATGCTGAGAAATGATCTTTTCTGTTGGAAATTAGCCTGCTTTTAAATTCTTCAGTAGGCATACGTGTTTACAAACCAGGCAGGAACTGGATCATATTTTACACATACTTTAGAAACTGATTTGAATTTTGCCCTCTACCTGCAAGGCTATTTCTTAGGTAATAACATAAGCCCATTTCTTAGGTAATAACATAAGCAGGCCACTATACTAAATTTTTTTTCCCTGTTTGCTTAATCCTCACAACAACTCTGTAAGCTGCTATTATTACCCCCATATAACAGATAAAGAGCTTGAGGCAGAAAATAATTTGGGTAACTTGGTAAATGGTGGAGCTGGGTAAGACTGCAGCCAGTCTGACACTCAAGTCCATTCTTTTCACCAATGTCGGATACTGCTACCTACATTCAGCAATGACCGCTAATTTCATATTTAAGTGTGTCATTTCAAAAAGTGCAAAGCTATATTAGTACTGCTGTGTAAATTATCCGTTTGAGATGTGATTGCCAAAAAAAAAAAAGAAATAAAATCAGGGTGCCACTGAGGGGAGGGCAAACTGCATATGGACGGACACAAGGGGACTTTATGAGGACAAAGTTGCACAAATCTAGAAATAGATAAAATGGCTGACTTGTACAATTATAATGTGTGAATTTTATGGCCTGTAAATTACACCTTAATACAGCTATTAAATTAAGAAACTGGGATACCAAATTAAGACTAAAACACATATATATATCACACAAAGAACAACAGGCAAATATCAATATTTACTGCACCATTTTCCTTCATGCAGCTTCCGATCCTCACCCGTTCCTGAAAGGATGATTCATTTTTAAAATAGTCTTTAAATTTATTCAGCAAATAATTTTTGACTGCCTACTATGTACCCAGGACTAGTCTAGGCACTTGGAATAGATCAATAAACAAAACAAAATTCCTGTCCTCACGGAGCTTGGTTGGAGTCTAGCTGGGATGGGGGTGGAGATGACAATTCACACAACAGAGCAGCAGAGGAGGTGGCATGTTAGGAAAGAGGAACCATGGAAAAATCAAAAAAGGGCAAGGTAAAGAGAGTTGAGGGTATGGGATGAGGGTGATGTTGTATTAAATACCAGAGCAGGCCACACTGAGGACTGAGGTTAGAACTAAGACTTGGAGGTAAGAAGTCCCAGGTGGACGGAATAACCATCACCAAGGGCAGCGCACACCTCACATGTTCCAGAATGGGGACACGGCTGGAGCTGCAGAGAAGGGTCAGTGCAGGTCCTTCATGGCCTTGGAGGACGTTGTAAGGACTGTGGCTTTTACCCAGAGTGAAATGGGGAGGCACTGCAGAAGGACGACACTATCTAACTTAGGTTTTCGAGGCTCACTTGACTGCCGGGTGAGAATAGTCAAAACGGGTCAGAGATGAAAGGTGGGAAGCCTCTGAAAAGGGCTGTGCAGGAGGAGAGGACAGTGGCTCAGGGCAGGGAAGCAGCAGTCGAGGCAGGAGCCATGGTGAGAAGTGGCTGGGTTCTGGATATGGTTTAAAGGCAGTGTTAAACCAGATCTATTGACAGAATTCATGTGGTATGTCAGTGAAAGTCAGAGTAACTCTAAGCTTTTTAACCCAAGCAGCTGGATGGATTAAGTTTCCACTAACTGAATGGGGGAGGTTGCAGGAAGAACCAGTTTGGGGGGTAGGAGAACAAAGGGCTCAGTTTTTACACATGTTGCTTTTAAGATATCAGAGTTTCAATTGAAGGTGTCAAATCAGTAGAAGATTGTAAGAGTCCAGAGTTGGAGAGAAAAATTCTAGCAGGAGACAGAAATGTGGGAATCATGGGTCACACAGGTGGCACAGGAAGACATGAAACCCAGGTAGTCAAACATTAAGATAACCTGGCATTAACCATAGAAGTTGTCCTTCAGGGCCTGCCTAGTAGGTGTGGATATCAGTCCTAATTCCTGACCACTCGAGTTTTAAAAAGCAACTTACAAATGAATTCGTGCAAGACACTGCCTCCAGTGGATGGGTCCAGAGCTGGAGTGGGAGAATTGGATGGTGCATGCTACTCCCTACGGTAGAATGTGTGTGTGTGTACACATGTGTGTGTGTGCAGGGGGATGAGATACACCTGGCTTAAGAAAAAGAGCAAGTAAGTCTAGAAGCTGAAAGATGAAAGAACATCCAGATATGGTAGAGGGAACAGGGGAAACACTGTGTACTGTAAGACATATGCCCATAATGCCATTTCCCACCATCCTTTCATCAGGAACACAGTTGGAAAGGGGGGAATTATGTAGATACGTGTGATGTACACAAACTTTCTGACTATGTAACACTGAATATCTACATATGTAGCAAGTTAATGATATTTATATCTGCTTCAAATTTAAAAACAAGTTCACAACAGAGGGAAAATAAAATACTGAGGACTGGTAGAAGTATCATAGAAGGCCTTTCAATGCTCAGAATGGAAGCAAAAGCAGCTTCACCCCACAAAGAATGTCAATAAGAGTCAAGAATGTTTATATTTGCTTAAGAAATTGAGAGTTACAACTTCCTGCTTTAAAGAATTAACATAAGACAGATACCACACTATAAGCAACGTCTATACTGGAGATTTCTTAAAGCTATTTTAGTTCCTGCTTGTTCTGATGTACTCCAGAAACTCTGCAAAGAAAACCTTCTATTCAAAGGCTTAAAGGAATAAAAAAAGAAATAACACTGCATTCTTTTCAGTGTTCTCTGTACTGAAAGTCAATTGCAAATGCAGCACACTGCCACAGGTCTACATTTTTAACAATAAAGACCTTTGCGCAATTTTTCAATTGCTATGTGACTTTGGGTCAGTCTCTCACTAAGAAGCAGAATGGAGTACCAGAAAATGACACATCAGGTCTAAAACTACAGATGTGGGAGATGAACCTACACCAGGAAACAGCTAAGTGGGAGGGTAAGGTTTACCTTTGAAGTTACCGTAAGTGCAGCTACACCTGCTCCCTGCTTCCCCTGTGAAGTGAAGAGCTAGTCTTTTCCAGAAAAGCTCTCATTCTGAGAACTGTCTTCTTTAAAATATTCGGAGATTCTCTTTTAAGGTTCTTGCACTTTTAAGCCTTTCCCCAACTCTACATCCTATAACAAGTGTAAAAATTATCCTATAGCCTATTGTTACAGAACATACTCTACAAAAGCTGAGGTTTCCCGGGGTTTGGATCCCAGAACTCTGCTACCAGATAATCCTAAAGCTTTCCTTCCATAACAGACTCTTCTGCCAATTCCCAGCTGCGGGCAAATTCGGCTTCTCAGACCAGGTAACTTTCTAACTCTGCCTACGAACACTCTGCTGCCAGTAAAGGAACTCTCAGACAGAAAGCACACAATGCCCCTAGTGAGGGTTGCCTCCTTCAATCAATCAAGATGCCATCACCAAGCAAATATTTAAACCAACTGCAAAACCTCTGAAGACAACTTACAAACAATATACTTTCTATGGAGGCATACTATTTGCTCTGGAATAGTGATTTCCATTGGAAGGAACAAAGGACCACATGACCCAAGCAATTTTTTAAAACTGCACATAACCATCCCTCTTCACGTGAGGATTCAGGCAAGACGGTCTTACAGGCCTAGGTGTAACAGAATGACAGCACCTCTAGGAGTAGGGTGAAAAGTAGCGAGGTAGACTTCTAGTGAAAGGGGGTGATGTAATAGGCCCCATCGCCCACTTACCTACCACCACAGGACAATCATCTCAGATCGAGAACAAACACTTTGGGAAACAGGTTGTTTATATTTTTATGGTATTCTAGTGGAAATAACGCCCTGAGTCATGTGAAGTTGTGGCTGCAAAATTGAACAGGGGACTGGACATTTTCACATTCAGGACAAAAGTAGCCCCTGGATAGCCACCATATCTGCTCTCCCCTTTGCCTGTTCACCCCAAAAGCTGCAGAACTCTCCTGCTTGCAATGACACCCACCACTTCTCACAAATTCTTGCAAAGTTCACATCAGCAGCTGGTGGTGTCAAAGTCGCCATTTGTACTGCTATGAAGTCCCTCCACTTCTTTATATCCCTTCTATTTTCTCTGTTGTCTTCCTAGCTACACTTGCATCCACAAGATGGTTACCGCACTAACATTGCCTCTGTAATCAGTCCAGGATATAGGAAGTAGAGATTCAACTGTAACCAGTCCCAGAATACTTGTCATCCCACTCTAGTGTCCCAAAAAATACTCTGGCATCCCTCATCTCACTCAAAGAACCACTGCATTACTTAGAGGTTGTAAAATTAGAGGGCTTTCTCTACTGGGAAACACTGTGGCTTGTGGTAGAGTTGTGATTTCAGTTTTTGCAACTACTTACAGGCAAAAAGACATGGCCCACAAATTTTCTTCAAGCGTTTGATATTTAAACTTTCATTAGATACAGAGCCAGTGGACTAACCGTAATCTATGAACATATGGTCATATTATCAAATAATGTTCATGTCTACCTTACAGACATGTAAGGACTTGGATTACACCTGCAGCCTCTAGGACTTTAGAATTGGATGTGAAGCATCCTGTGAGATAAAAAACCTCCTATCCAGTCACAGAACACAATTACAGACAACATGACACTAATGTCACTGAATACTTTAGTATAGTCCATGTATGGTTAAGTTACATCTCCAATTTCTCAGAGCTGGAAAGGAGATGTCTAGAAAAGCTGGAAAAGCCCAATTACCAAAACAGCTCAAAAGTTAAAGCAGACTCCTGCACCTCCCAGAACAGAGGGCGGAGGGGGCATTGCCCACCACTCTGTCCTCCCCCAGGACGTGGCATGTGGGGAAGCAGGCAGGAATGGGTGGCTGGGACTCGGAGGTGGAGAGGTGATGAAAGCAAGAGTGGAACTGCTCTGGTCCTAGAACAACAGAGCTGTAAAAAGCTCGGCTTCAGTTCAACCAACTCCCTCTCCCACTTTCCCTCCCACCTACGTGACAAACAGAGCACAGCCAGGCACTTTCTGCCCATGACGGTGACTACTAGCAGGAAAGGGACCAGGATAAAAGCATGTCCTATAAAAGATCAGTCTGATTTTAAGGCTATGTTATAAACAATGAACAGCACTCTCAGAGTGGGACACTTGTGAGGCGCTCAAGTAGGGAGGAGGAGGTTGAGGATCCATTTCCAGCACTTCCATGTCTTTTATCACTCCTATTTCTGACCTTTCCTTTGCCACTTTTTGTAGCACTGCCATCACTGGCAGGTAAAGGGGCAGCAATGTGACTTGGCCGTTTGGCTGATGGGGCTACATTTCCCAGCAGTGGAATGAAAAGGCACTGGAAGAGGATCAGCTGGAAGATGTGCACTGCAGTCCTGGCCTGTGCCAAACACTAACCAGGTGATCCTGGGTTAGGCTCTTAGTCTCTCTGGGCTTCCGGCTGTTTACTTATAAAATAAGGTTTTGTCATTACACAAATATATCCAATATGAAATGTAACGTGAAAGTCAAACATAATGACATCTCACCTGCTTGCCTCAGGGAACTGTACAAGCACTGAACACTATGTGAATGTAAACACAGTCTTAAGAAAACTATTGAGATAAAGCGCTAAACTGAACATGGAGATAAAGTTTTTTGGATTTTCTTGGCTTTCTTTTTTAACTGCAACACTGAATTAATAGTTATTAGCTATAATCCACACCACCACCACTGCGAATAAATAAAGAAGGCAAGCACTGCCTGGATGCCTGTTATTGCCCGATGCTAAGCAGGGTGAGGGGTATAAAGGAGGCTGAACAAGTGAGTCTTCTCCAGTTACCAGCTAAGTGAGGAGACACATTGGAAATCACCCAGGAATGGTACCAAGTCAGTACTCAAATCCAAGATTACAGGCTACTGATCATAAACAGTACAGGAATACAAAGAAGAGCTAGAAGTATTTGGAATAAATAGGGAAGACTCTATGAAGGGGATGGGGCTCCAACTAGTTCTCAGGGCAATTCTAATCTGTTTTAACTGAGGACTGGATAGGAAAAGGCTGGTGACTCCTGGTTTTTAATAAGGCACAGGTTACCCTAGGAGGCTAAGTTACATAATGATTGGAAAAAATAATGTAAGTCCAAAATGATGAAGGGTCGAGACTCCCTGGCTGAGATCTGGTTGTGTTAAGTCTTTGACTTGACTGTAGATGTTGGAGCACCAAAACTCTAGGTTGACTGAAATGGGGGGAGAGAATATCCAAGAATTCAGCAGAAGGAAAAATTCATGTATCAGGGATGAAAGCTCTTCATCAGAGTATCAGCAATCAGAATAGACACTTGAAACCAACAACATACAGTTCAAGAAGCTGACAAAATGTGGAGGGTAGTGAGAGAAAGACAAATCAAAGACCACTCCAAGCCTTTGTGTATTCAAGACCGGAAGAATGATTATCCCACTGAATAAGTGGAGACGCTGCAAGAAAAAAGATTATGAAATCAGCTTTAGACATGTTGAATCTGACGTATGAGCTAAGAGTAGGTTTTCTCTAAGAAGCTCAAAATTCA
The DNA here is from genome assembly GCF_048564905.1 of Vicugna pacos. NCBI lineage: Eukaryota > Metazoa > Chordata > Mammalia > Artiodactyla > Camelidae > Vicugna > Vicugna pacos. Next base: position 77,948,926 of record NW_027328740.1, on the reverse strand, counting down.
AAACTGAAGCACAGATGTTGAGTACAGACTTAAGATGCAGATGGACAAGACATGATAAATCTCCTAAAAGAAAACATAGGCAAAACATTATCTGACATAAATCTTAGCAACATTCTCCTAGGGTAATCTACCCAGGCAATGGAAATAAGAGAAAAAAATAAACAAAAGGGACGTAATTAAACTCATAAATTTCTTCACAGCAAAGACAACCATAAGTAAAACAAAAGGAAACAACAAACTACGAATGGGAGAAAATATTTGCAAATGATACGACTAACAGAGGCTTAATTTTCAGAATATATAAGCAGCTCATAGAACTTAATAACAAAAAAACAAACAACTCAATCTTAAAATAGGCAGAAGACCTAAACAAGCATTTCTCCAATGAAGACACAAATGGCCAATAGGCACATGAAAGAATGCTCGATATCACTAATAAACTGAGAAATTCAAATCAAAACTATAATGAAGTATCAGCTCCCATCAGTCAGAATGGCCATCGCTCAGAAGTTCATGAATGATAAATGCTAGAGAGGCTGTAGAGTGAAGGGTACCCTCTTACACTGCTGGTGGGAATCTAGTTTGGTGTAGTCATTATGGAAAGCATGGAAATCCCTGAAAAAACTAAAAGTAGACTTACCCTATGACCCAGCAATCCCACATCTGGGTATATAACTGGAAAGAACTCCAATGTGAAAAGATACCTGCACACCAGTATTCACAGCACCACTGTATACAAGAGCCGAGACATGGAGGAAAGCTAAATGTAGCAACAGATGACTGGATAAAGAAGTTGTGGCATATTTATACACTGGAATACTACTCTACCATGAATAGGACAAAATAAAACCATTTGCAGCAACATGGATGGAGCTAGAGATCATCATTCTAAGTGAAAGCAGCCAGAAACAGAAAAATACCAAATGATACCACTCATATGTGCAATGTAAAAAAAGAGAGAAAAAGACACTGTGAACTCATCTACAGAACAGAAACAGACTTGCAGACTTAGTAAACAGTCAAGGTTACCAGGGAAAGGGGATAGGAAGGGATAAATTTGGGAGTTCGAGATTTACAAATGTCAGCCACTATATATAAAAAGAGATTTTAAGTTAAGTTTCTTCTATATAGCACAGAAACCTATGTTCATTATCTAGCAATAACCTGTAATGAAAAAGCCGATACAGCCACCAACTGAGGAAGCAAGAGAAGAAAGGAGAGTTAGTTATGCTGGGCTAGAGCCGACTTCTAAAATCCTTGTCAGCCACTGAGGCTGCCCCGAGTACACTGAGCTTTCCTTCCAGGGACAGGCGGACATGACATGCGTCCTGCAAACCTGGGGCAGCAGAGGCCGTCCCCAGGTCTGGCCCTAGGGGAGATGGGAGCAAGTCCACCTGCTCCCCTTGGGGTAGCACCCCTCCCTGCAGCCCCCGCCACCTGACTGCACCACGCCTGCCTCTCAGGAAACCACTGACTTGAAAACAAGTGGTCCACGAACATGGGGCAGCGGCAGGGAGATGGGCAGCGACCTGGCAAGCTGGTAGATTTGCCCCCATCTCCCCCACGGCCTGTCAAGGGCTCGGCCTCTGCTGCTCCAAGCACGGTCCGCAGGTCAGCCTGCTCTCGGGAGGAGGGCACGGTGTGGTCAAAGGCAGTGGCGGGTTATGGGGTCTGCCCATGGGAGCCCTTGGATTTGCTTCAAACTCCCCAGCGCATGGCCTGAGCTTGGCCTCTGCTGCCTCAGGTTCGTGGAACTCAGGTTACAGGTCAGCCTGCTCCTGGAAGGCGGGTGCTGTGCTGTCAGGGAAAGGTGGCGGCTGCTATGGCGGGATTGGGGCTGCCCTGTGAGAGCGGGGGTTGCAACAATTTCCCGCTGCTGCTGCAGCCATCCCAGCACACTGATCGCACCGAGCCCATCTCCCAGGAGCAGACTGACCTGTAACCTGAGTCCCACTAACCTGGGTCTTTAGAGGCCGCCCCCAAGGTCAGGCCGCGGGTAAGATGGGAGCAAATCCAGGGGCTCTCATGGGGCAGTCCCCATTCCATCCGAGGCCCCGCGACCGCACCGCACCCGCCTGCCAGGAGCAGGCCATCGTCTGAGGGCCAGTCGGAGATGCTCTGGAACCGTCCACGCGCCCTCCCAACTCCCGGGGCTGTACCTGCTCTCCTAAACCCGGGTAGAAGCGACGGCAAAAACGCGGTGTTCAGGAACTACTAATACCGGGGTTACCACGAACCACAGCGGCGGCTGGGACCCGCCTCTGGGTCCTAACGGGACGCGCGGCCGGGACCTCACCTCCGCACCCCTCCCTGGGCGCATCCTCAGCTGCACAGCACAGGCGTCACCCGCCGGGTCCCCGAGAAGCGCGCCCCTACCAGCGCCCTCTTAACTGTCCAGCAGCGGCAGCCGAGCCGCGGGCAAGCGGCGGCCCAGGCCCCAGGCCGTGTTCCTCTTCCAGGAGCTGGTCCAGGAGCAACCGGCTGCCGCCAGCTTCCACGCGTTCTGGGTGGGTTCCGGCGTCCGCGCGTCTGTCCGTCTGCGCGTGCGCGCCCCTCCTCCTCCCGCCCGCAGCGCAAACTGCTCGGGTGGGTCTCCTGCTTTACCGGCCCTGGCCGCTGGGGCCGGGAGGAGCCAGGTGGGGCCCCTCCTGCTTGTCCCGCTGGGTCTCCATCCCCAGAGCCTTCACCCAGCCACCGACTGGGTCCTGGCACAGAACTAGAACCACGACTGCCCTAGGCTAGGCCTCACCCACCCAGCCCCACTTCCCCTGATCAACTTCCCCTCCCTGTTACTACCCTCCCACCACTGGCCAGGCCCAGTCTCCCACCAGACCTTGAAGACAGGGCTCCTTCTCCTCACACCATTGTCCCTGCCCTGACACTCCATCCTGCTAGGTCCTAACCTATGGCCCCTACACCCACAAGCTTACCCCTCATGCCTCAACACAGGACACCCAACAACCTGAAATTATCCCCCTCACCTCTCAGCCAGGTCATTTCCACTCTGATCGGGCCCCACACCTCTCAACCTGTACCCCCACACCATGGGATCCCCTTCAATCTGAGTGCACCCCTACTCTGAGCTCACTCACTCACCCCTCACCCTGTGGTTGGGGTGGGGAAATCCGTGCTCCAGTAATGATGACTACTGCCACCAGTGGGGGATCGAGCCTAGTGTGCACCTTCATAGTTAATGTCTGAGACTACAGGGTGAGGCAGGCTGGGCTGAAGGTGGTTCCAATTCCCGCCTTGGCACCCTGATCCCCACAGCCTGTGCCTCAACTGACCCGATGGGTCAGGTTGATCCCAGGCTGCCAGCCACTGGCCTTGGGCTTTGGGTGGTTGATGGTACTGATGGTGATCTGGACCCCTAGGGCGGAGGCACTGGGCACGCGGACCTTTGGTGTGGGGGAGTTCAGAGTTTGCACTTGATCCCAGGGTTACACAGCAGATGGTGGGCTGTGTGCATGGGGCTGTGTGCATGGCATGGACTCAGCACAGGTGGGTGCAGGGACCTTGTTCATTCACACCAGGCCAGAGGGAAGAGGAAAGGGAGTTTTTAAATTGTCAAAGTGAGGAATCCAAAGCTTTAGAGCAAAGTAGGAAGGTGCACTGGCCAGGCCACCATGGATCTCACCGCGACGCTTGTCCCTTGCATCAGGGGAGACTGGCAGTTGACTGGCCAATGAGACATCCCCTGCTGTGGTATAGTTTACAGGCAATTGAAGGGAATTTGAAAGGTAATTTTAATCCAATAATTGTCAGTTTCTCTGCGGTAGATTAGGTCCAAAATCATGGTGAATCTGGCAAGGATCCTGCCTGAAATCCAGCCTGGGACAGTGGAGGACCCACCCAGGAATCATCCACTTAGCTCTCACCAAAAGTCACTGTAATAGAGAAGAACAAATCTGACTCCATATTGGATCTGTTCCTTTTCTTTAACCCTCTGCAGTGTTTTCTAGGCTTAGACTTGCTAGCTCTGCACTTTTTGTAAAACAGGGTTGCCTTTAGCTTGAAATAAACAGGAGAGCCTATTCTCAAAAGTCTGAGCTTTAAGGATATTAACACTTTGCACTCCTATAAAGATAACAAGTTGCAGAATAGAAAAAGTTAGTTTTGTTGCAGGTTTTGCAGAAACACCATGATCTGACCCACGTGGACAGCTGCAAAGGATTCCAAGAACAAGGAATTTCTACACCAACAAGTTTGCAACAACCAACCACAGCCCCTCCACTTTTTAGCAGAATAAGAGCCTGAAGTTGACATGTGGAACATGGTTCTCCAAGATATTAGTCCGCCATTATCTTGGTTTACAGCTGTTTATGTAGACCAGGCCTCTGTAAGTCCTCTAACAAAACAAAAGTAGTTTTCTATTCTACAACCTGTTGTCTTTATATAAGTGCAAAAGTGTTAATATCCTTAAAAATCAGAGCCTTGAAAGTAGGCTCTCCTGTATATTTAAGGCTAAAGGCAACATTGTTTTACAAAGGTGCAGAGCTAGTAAAACTAAGCCTAGAAAAGAGGGCAAAGGGTTAAAGCCAAAAGGACAGATCTTCTATGGAGTCAGATTTTTTCTTTTCTATTATACTATATTCTATTTTTGTTTTAAGTATATAAGAATAAAGTTTAGCCTTTTTCCATTTTAAATTGTGCAATTTTAAGGAGCATTAATTGCATTCACAGTGCTGTGAGACCAGCACCACTTGTTTCAGACTATTTCCTTCCTCAAAGTAAAAGCTTGTATACAAAGAGCACCCCACGTCTTACCTCCCCCAGCCCATGACAAGCCCTAATCCCCTTTCTCTCTCTATGTCTTTACCTATCCTGGAGGTTCCCTATCAATGAAATCGTATAAAAGGTGGCTTTTTTTTGGTTTGTCTGCCCACATATCTTAAGTAGGGACGGGTGAATTATTTTTTTTTCACGTGAATTAGCATTTTTGTATTTTGAGAGGAAAGTCCAGATGGATTAAAGATGAGACGTACCATATGAAGCCCTTTTAGTAACTCTGTGTATAATCTCGGGGTAGGCACTGCTGTTCTAAGTGTGAAATCAGAGCCAGAAGGGAGATGCTTAGCTCTTCTTGTGGCAAAATCAAACCAAACAAAAGCAGAAAACAAAGGCCAAGAAAGACAGCTGGAAAGACAAACCACAGCCTGGAAAAACCTTTCCTCATGACCCAAGGTCGGAAAAAAGCTTCACATCCCTGTGGTCCAAAAAGCTCTTGAAGCCCAGTGTTCTGAAAAGAAACAAAACACACAGAGTCAGTTCCAATGAGAGGCAGTGCAGGTGGCCGGTTTGTGCTGGAGATGCTCGACCTCTCAGGTGAGGACACAGGCAGACAGACAGACTGTAGAGACAGCATTGGCCACCATCACCCTGGCAGGTCTTTAGCCCGGTGACAACCAGCCCTGGTGACAATGTGAGCAGGCAGAGGCCCCAGGAGGTACCCTGGAAGGAAGAGCAAATGGACGCTCCTCTCCAGCAGAACAAGGTGTAGGATACATCAAAGTGCCACAGGTGCATCCCTTCCCTAGCAGTGCTGAGCCTTAGAGAAGATCCCACCAAAGTGCTTGCACAATTTTCAAAGATAATGTTTCTTCAGTAACATGAATTCAAAATAATCAATATGTCGTCAAGGGATTTTCAGAAGTGACCTGCCCTGGACCCGTACAATACACACACATAAATACACACATATACACATAAATATATACACACATACATACAGGAAAACAGACAGACAGACTGAAACACAGAGAAGCACGGGGAGACAGAGAAACAGAGAGAGAGACAACTCAGAGAGGCACTGAGAGACAGAGACCGAGAGAAAGAACACTGGAGCTGGTAATGAGTGGAACTCACATACATTTTCACAAGTCAGTCTATGTGTCAGAACCTGGTCCCAAAGTCGATCCACCCTCCAGGGGAGGGTGTGGGGATCCCACAAGGGTGTGGGAACAGAAGGCAAAAAATAGGAATCCATTGTGGGGCAGCCCACCACAGAGGCCGAGATGGGACACTGGGCCTGTATTTCAACATGACAGAATGACCTAGGAGGTTGTATGCCAGAGCGGACGATGTCAGAGTTGTATTTAATTTCAGTCTCACGACTGGGAGCGGGGAAGCAAGCAGCAAGGAAAGTGACTTTCTCCAGACCCCAGGGCAGACCCCGGCCTGTGTGGGGTGTGCTTTGAACTCTGCCAGCCCTCTGTGGGGTCCTTCCTTTGCTGAGTCTGTGCACGATCTCCCTGTGATGCCAGCCCGTGGGGGTGACAGAAGCAATAGGTGTTTCTAGGTCTAGAGACAGGATGGGTTCTCTAGGAAGCAGGGGCCAGAATGATCCCCACTGTGCTGATGGGGGATTGGGGAGGCCCTGAGAGGCACATGGCTTGTCCAGGATGATAACACTGCTGACTATGGGGAGCCAGGTCTGAACCCAGCTGTGTCTTCAGAGCTGCGGCACTGGTTGCATCCAGGCCTCCCCAGGGCTATGGGGGGGGGCCTGAGTTGGTGTCACTGTGTGTGGACATGGCATGGAGTGAGAAATGAGAGATTGGAAGCCCAGAAAGGCCCTTGAGGAGCTTTGTGTCAGGAGGAAGCTTGGAGAAGTGGACCCCAGGAAGTGACCTCACTTCCCTGGCAATAGAGCCCAACAGAACTTGGAACCGAAGTCACCAGGCACCCACTCTGTAGAGAAGTCCCTACTCAGCTCACCTGGTTGGAGACAGAGGCATGTTCTGCTGCATTCCATTATCCTGAGGCCGCAGGCCCCAGAAAGCCCGCAGCGAGGGTCTCTACCAACGCTGCCGGCACTGGGTCAGGTCTCACCCAAGACACCTCTGGCCTTTTGGACAGAGAGACCCAAAGGTAACACAGGGAGGCCCAGGGCAGGCCCCTCCAGGCTGGGCCACCACTCAGATCCCATCCAGGTAGCCACAAGGCCCCATCCTGCCTGGTGGAGGTGGAGCAGTCAAGTTGGGGATGGGTATCTGCCTCAAGAAAGAGAAGGACAGAGGCCTGGGGGGCCCAGTCACATAGACAGCCCAGGACAAAGCTGGCTGGCTGAGATGTGGAGAGGCTGGGAAGGGTCCTGCTGCCCGAGGTGGAGCCCATGCTCTCTGGGTATGTATTTTCCCTCCCGGATGTCTGAGCTGAAAAAGGTTCTGGTCTGATCTAGCAGCAGAGGGTAGAGTCTAAGGAATCAGGAGTGTTCCTGGCCGGGAAGGACTCTGAGACTTCCATGCTGGGTCAGCTGCTGGTCACTATCATTGCAGAGCCAGATACCACATATTGAAAAGAAGTTGATGAATAAGAACACCAACGCCCCCTCCCCAAGTGAAGGGCTGGTGTGTCACTCTTCTGAGGGCCAGCGCAGACACCTGGTGGGTCTGGATATGGAGGGGTCCCCACCACCATGGCCCACAAATCAGTGGGGCAGGCCTCCGACCCAGACATCACCCAGGGCTCTCCCAGGGACCTACCCGGGGCTGACGGGTAGCTCAGCACACCCTGGTCTGACCTGGAGCACCGTGCCCACCTCGCTGCAAGTCAGGTGGAGGACCAGGAGCCCCCGAAGCAGAGATCAAAGGTCAAAAAGGCAGGGCTGGTGTATGTGTGTAGGTGAGGGTGGGGCAAAGGCTGGGCCACACAGGGAGGTGTCCCTAGAGGCTACTGTTGGGACCAGAAAAAAGAATGGCCTCAGACCACCTGTCTGGAAAAATTCAGTCACAGAACACATCCTGTGGGCACTTTCTGGGTGGGAGCTGTCTGGAAAGCTCTGGGAAGATTTCTGTCCTTGTAGAGGCACATGGAAAGGGAGGCAGGTGCGTAAAATTTTCCTCTCTCACAGCATGAGGTCTTCCACAAGACTTAAAACTCTCTCCACTTCCAATAGTTACAGAGGAGGCAGGGGCAGGGGAAGATTTCAGAGACCAAAAATGGGACGAACTGGATCCTACAGGAGACCTCGAGCTACCTCCTGCCGCTCCTGCAGCTCTTCCTGAACCTGCATCTGCAGCTGGACTGCTGGGCAATGGAGAACCAGTTCAGGCATCACCACCACCTGGGGTAGAGCCCCCTCTGCACCCACCCACACCTTCTTCTCCAAAATGTTTTCCAAAATCCCACCGTCAGTCCCCCCACAAACTTGACGTCCCTTCCGCTGGAGATGTTTTTGTTTCATTTTCTTTAGTTTCCTTTGCTTGTTTCACATCATTTATGACATCCTTTATTTTTCTTTTTAGAGTTTCATGTAATAAAATATAGACTTTTCCCCTTTTAAATTATGCAATTCAGGAGCATTAGGGGTATTCACAATGTTGTGCGACCATAACTACCATCTAGTTTCACACTATTTCTTTCCTCAAAGTGAAACCTTGGATCCAGAGCATGCACTCCCCTCCCTCCTCACCCAGCCCCTGACAACCCCAAGTCCTCTTTCTCTTTGCGTGTCTTTACCTCTACTGGTTGTTCCCTGCCAATGAAATTTTAAAAAAGGATTTTTTCCTTCCTGCCCACATGTTTTCACCTGGGGCTGAGGATTTTTGTTTGTTTTCACTTGAAACAGCATTTTTATTATTTTCAGGGGATATCCAGGGGGATTAAAGATGTGATGCACAAAATGAAGCCCTTTTGGTAACTCTGTGCATAATCTCAGGGTAGACACTGCTGTTCCCCCTGTGACACCACAGCCAGAAGACACAAGGGAGATGCTTAGCTCTTCCTGTGGCAAAAACAAAACAAAACGAATCAAAAAAATTAGTAAAAGCCCAGAAAAATTGCTTGAAAGGCAAACCACAACCTGGAAAATTCATTCCTCATAACCAAAGGTTGGAGAAATTTTTCCCATCCCTGTAGTCCAAAATCCTTTTGAAACTCAGTGTTCTAAACAGAAACAGAACAGGCATGGGCAGTTCCAATGAGAGGCAATGCAGGTGGCCAGTGTGTGTTAGAGATGTTTGACCTCTCAGGTGAGAACAGAGGCAGAGAGAAACACTGCAGAGACAGCATCGGTCACCATCACACTGGCAGTTCTTTAGTCAGGTGACAACCAGCCCTGGTGACAATGTAAGCAGGCAGAGGCTCCAGCAGATCCCCTGGAGGGAAGAGTGAAGGGACACTCCTCTTCAGGAGAACAGGGTGCAAGACGCATCAAAGGGCCACAGATGCATCTCTTCCCCAGAAGATCTGATACTTACAGTTCATCCCAATAAAATCCTTACACACCTATTCAAAGATGCCTTTTCAAGGGTGTCCATCACAGCACTGGTTGAAACAGTCGGAATTAAGGCAACACTAATATTGATGGAGAGGGGATGGGGTCCATTCGTTCTGGTTCATGTGGATGAATGAATGCTGTTCAGTTGGAAAAGTGGGTGCCTGGTCTCAACCCAATGTCAAGGGAGGCCTCAGGGTGGAAGTATGCAGACCCACTCTCTGCATCCAGGGTCCCATCTGCACGACCACATGTGTGTGAAATCAATATAGATGGAAATTGACCTGATTGTGAGTGTGTGAGAGACAGAGATGGAGAGAGACATACTGAGAGACACAGAGACTGAGACATAAGCACCAAATCATTCATGACAGACACCGCTGTGGGTGGGAATTACAAATCACTTCTTTTTTAGGCAATATTTCAATTTTTTGTACTGTGTCTGTATTACTCTACTAATTCTAAAAGGATTAAAATCCTATGCTAATGTGACCCATTCATTACTCATCTATGGAGTAATTAAAGTACATTAATCCTATTTTTAAAAGAATTTAAAGCCTTCTCAGGACTCAGTTCCATGTCAGCTCAGTGGAAGCAGAGGTTCTCCAGGAGGTCGTGTCTCTTCTGAATCAGCATCCAATACAGGTGAGCAAGAAGTACCCGACTTGGACACTGAAGACTACAATAGATGAGAGAGTGTGTTGAGAGAAATTAAGACCTATATTCAAAGAGAATAATCCCATATTCATGGAGCAGAAGGCTTCATTCTACTAAGATGACAAAGGTCCACGAATAGATCTAAGGATTCAAAGAATGCCTACCCAAATCCCAGGTGGTATTTTGCAGGAATTGACAATCAATCTAAAATTCACGTGGAAAATCCAGGAGGTCAGAATACATGAGTGAATCTTGAAAAAGAAGAACAAAGTTTGAGGAATGGAAAGTCAGATGGAACCCACGGTTAATACAAAACCTCTTTAAGCTGAAGATAACTGAGATTCAAAAGATGCAGAAGAAAAGCTGTCATGGAAGCCAATTCTCTCCTTTCCCTTTTCCCTATTAAGTTAGGTTGATAAAAAAGCCTTTAACTTTCACCATTTAACATGGTAGTTACTTTTCTGGTTGGCTCCTGCGTGTGCATAAATAAAACGTTTCTCTCGTTCATCTCCTCTTTACTTCTGTGGGCTCTTTGGGAGGGACTCTGGATTATGGGGACCTGCTCTTTTCTCACCTTCTTTAGTGACATCTTTTGTCCATGGTGAAGTTCTTAAAAAAAAGAAAAGTCTCATTGGTTTTGGGTCAGATTTGGAACATGTATACCTTTGGAGACCCCCTGGAGGAACAAGGGGGTTCAATACTGCCTGGAGAATTCACTTGTCAAAATGCCTAACAAGACGCTATTTGCAAGGGTTTTTTTTTTAAAGATTCTTACCCTAAAACAAATCCCCTATCTAAACCTCTTGGATGATCAAATATAAAGAAAAAAGGAGAATCATGTCTGGCCTAAGAACACTTGCTTAACAAAACGGAAGGACAGAATCAGTTTCAGAGCAAAAATTAAAATGCATTTATACCATCAACCCTCCCACCCTTTTGTACACTGTCCTCATGTAATCTGCCAGATGGCCCCCTGGAGAAGGCCCTTTGCCCGGAACTCGTGCTCATTTTCAGAGCTCGGCCAAGCGGGAGGTTGGTCCCCAGGGCCTGAGAGGGGCTATGTGTGAAATCTTCTCTGCTGAGACCCAGCGGACTGAAGGTAACTGTGTTCTCTGAGGGAGAGAGAGCACACCGAGCCTCTGTGGAGGCATCTCTGAGACCCTCCCAAAGGCACAAATCTCTAACTCTGGACACGGGAATTTTTGATTGGCATCTTAGTTGGAAATCTCCTCCTGGATAGAAAGAAGCAGATTCAAGATGTTGCAATTGGATGGGCAGGTCGGCCTCTCGAATTAGTCGATGAGGAGGACACGCAATTCTCTGCAGAAGTAGGAACACCCATCCCTGCTCTGCTGACGTCATGTACAGAGAAACAGACGCGACTCTAGGGGGAATTCAAAACCCACCAACCTTTCTTACCGACGTCAACGTCCCCACTTTATTCTCCTGTCAGGTCTCTGCACAAAAACTGTGGCTCATCCCCAAATATCACACACCCATCACCCTGTACCACTCTGTGTCTGTGTCCAACTCGAGCATTAAGGCCTGTGACCGTTACTGTTAAATCGTGTCCCCCTTTCTGCCCGTCTCCCGCCATCATCCCAGTCCAACCTCGGTGTCTCTCTCCAGGTCAGCAGCACTCTTCCCACTGGCTTCCCATCAGCTTACCTTGCCCTGCTTCCATTGCTTATTCCCCATACGTTACCCACAACGGTCTTATTAAAGTATGAATCAGATCAAGTAGTTCCGCATTGCAAAATACTTTCGTGATTTTCCATTGTATTCAGAAGGATATCCAGAGTCCCTACCAAGGCCCTATGTGATCCGGGCCCTCACCGATCTCTGCAGCCTCAGCTCTCACCGTTCTGCTCCAGCCCATCTTCACCGCCCCGATGGTCCCCACCAGGACAGCTGCGTTTCTAACTCCAAGTCTAGTACTTACACTTCTTCCGGCCTGGGAGGCTTTTCTTGTCTGTTACCTACGTGGCTTATTCTTTTGCTTTATTCAGGACTTTGTTCAAATTATTTACCCTCAGAGAGGACTTATCTGACCAGATTATTTAAAATAGCACACACATATTTCCTATTCAAACATTTTCTCTCCTAATATGCTTTATGTTTCTTTGTGGCAATTATTAGTACCTGGCAATACATCATATATTTATTTGCTTACTGGTTTACTGTCTGTCTTTCTTACTAGACCTATATTCATGGAACCACAAATAACTGTTTTAACCAGTAACTTTCAAACCACCTTTAAATGAATTCTTTTATAAGATGAGAATTTCAGAGGCTTCCACGGGTTGCTTAGGGGAAAAAAGAAAAAGGATTCAGGTTGAACTAATTTATTAAGGACCTGAGAGTTGGTTATTTATTTTATACATAGTAGTTTGTACCTGTTAATCCCAAACTCCTAGTCTAGCAAAAGGCCTAGCTGACTACTATTTTTAAAGGAATTTTTTCTTTTTAAACTGGGGTTGTTTGAGATCTCTTTTCTTCTTCGTTATTTTTCTTTTTTTAAAGATTTTTTTTATTATTTTTTTACATTGAGGTACCGCAAATTGAATCCAGCATGTACTCTACCCCTTGAACTATACCATCCCCTCCAAAGACAATTATTTTTATACTTTGACAATACCATATTGAATTAAGATTTTTGTTCCATTTTCCCTTCATAGAGTTTATAACTGAGGGAGAGAGTCAGAGGAAGCTCTGGGCCAACCCTTCCTTCTCAGCGGGTCACTACACAGCAGAGGAGCTTGGCTGTCTCCAGGCCCAGCTCACCTTTCTGCTCTGAGGGCCGACTCAGGCCACTTCTCTTACAGGCGGCATGTTAGAAGCAGCAGAAAGCCAACTAGCGAGCAACAATGACAAAACTGACCCACCTGCAGTTGGACATCATCTGGTCTGAAACGTACCTCTTAAATCTCTTCTTCTTATTAGTGGATGGTTTTCAAAAATATTCCCAAGGAGATGAATCTCACTCCATTTTTTCTGGATTTCTTGGGCCTTCTATGACTTTAACTGCAGGCTTCATTTTCTGCACAACATCTGCAGGGAAGCCAGGCAGAAAACGTGAACAGACCCTGCAGGCCGCGGCTGAGGCCTCCCGTCAAACATCCTTGTTGTGCAGAGCCTACGTTCATGGGACCAGTTTCATTACTGCTGTAATTAGTTCTTGTCCAAGTGTCCCACCGGAAATGTTTCTAGATAGAACGTGGCCTGACGCAGATGAGCAGTGGGGATGTGGGGTGCAGATGACACACAGACTGGAAGGAGAAAAGGGAAATGTTTCTTCAGGCTTCAGTTTGGAAGATTTCTGATTTTTATATGGACATTAAACTTGGTCAGGCTGAAGCACCATTTGCTCTAAGACGGGGTGATGTACACGTATCCCTACAACTTCAAAAAATATGTTGAAGCTGGGCGTAACAGCCTAGGGGACAGACAGCTTTGAGTGACACCTCCGTTCCAGGATGCCTATGATCTCGGGCTCACAAAGAGGAAAAGAATACACATATTTTGCCTCTGTAGTTCTATGTGAAATTATTTTGACCCTTGCCGGATGGTGTAAGATCAGAGAGCATGTAGTCTTTCGTACATCGCAAAGACGACAAGTCTTCTTGATGAGTCAGCACACTGTTTCCGATGGCCCGGGGTCTATGCCAGACATTAGCTGTCTAGACAAATACCACACAGCCCCCATCCCTCAAGGAGATCACAGTGTGTCGTGGAAGATACAAATTTAAATAGATTTTCAAAACAATGTGGTAAGAGTCACTTTGCATCATATATACTATATGTTCAGAGGGGCTCTTGCACTGCCTGGGGCTGTGTTCTAGAAGATAGGGAAGGTGTCAGAGAGGAAATGCTTTCTGCACTGACATCTGACGGATTCCAGCAAATCTCTAGACCAGGAGAGTGCGTGGTGGGGACGGGATTCTCAGCAGCTTGCGTGTCTCGTGCAGACCCCTGGTCATGTCTAAGAGCACTTTGCACTTAGGGAAGGAACGTCAGTGAGGCTAGAGGCTGTGAGGAACTAACGGAAGCTGAGGCTGAAAAAAAGCAGCAATGAGGTGATGAGAAGGTGTGACGTTAAATCAGAGAGCGTGGACTTCCTCACACACGCAGCGTGGAATTCTTTGCGGTTTTAAGGAGGAGAGTGACACAGATTAGTCATTAAAAGTGAGCAAAGTGGATTGTTCACTCTAAAGTACAGCACTGGGGAGACTAGAAAGGGGTGGGAATTAATGCAGTGGGGAGCGAGGAGCAGGGACTTAGTTGGGGGACTTTAAGGAATAGAATTGTAGTACTGATGGGGGTGAGGGAGTGGAAAAGTAAAGGAAAACTCCCAGATGTTTGGCACAGAAAAGAGATGGGACAGTGATGCCATTGTTTGAAAAAGTAAAACTAGTTCTGGGCGAGTGTAAATCCAGACAAACAGAGCTTGAGATTTTTATGTGCTAACCAAATGTGAATGTCTACTTGTCAATTAGAAATATATTTCTGGGACTGAACTGAGATGTCCATGCTGGAAAAGATTTGACAGTTAATCATTGGACAGAGGGCAGTTGAAGCCATGGGAATTAATGCCACCCACTGACAGTTTACCAAAGAAAAGGGAAGGAGGGCACTTCTGGTTCAGAAAATATGGCAGACCAGAATCTTGAAGACCCACTCACTTAAGACACATAAAAACGTAGGACAAAATGCTGCCAGTGTTTTCCTGTTTTTTTTTTTAAGGGCACGTTTATTGTGGTATGATACCTGTACAATAAAATACACATATTTCACATGTACTACTTGGTGAATTTGATAAATGTCTACACCCAGAAAACCATAACCACGATCAAGATAGCTAACATTTCCATCACTCCCCAAGAGGGGCACTTTTCGAATCCCCATATTTATCCCTTCCCATCTCCTTCTCTCCCTGTGAACCGTAAGTTTGTTTCTCTATGTCTGTGGGTCTGTTTATCTTCTGTATTTAAGTTCATATGTTTCTTTTTTTGATTCCACATATAAGTGATATGGCATTTTTCTCTTTTCCTGGTTTACTTCACTTAGAATGACTATCTCTACGTCCATCCATGTTGCTGCAAATGACATTATTTGTTTTTTCATGGCTGAGTAGTATTCCATTGTATAAATATACTACTACTTCTTTATCCAGTCACCTGTCAATGGACATTTGGGTTGTTGCCATGTCCTGGCTATTATAAATACTGCTGCTGTGAGCATTGAGGTGCATGTGACTTATTGAATTAGAGTTTTCTTCTGACATATGCCCGGGAATGGGAAGGCTGGATCATGAGTTAAGTCCATTTTCAGTTTTTAAAGGAACCTCCACACTGACTTCTCTAGTGACAATGCAGCCCATCTTGTGAAAGCAGAGCCATGCTCAGAAAGTAATGGGTATTTCTAAGGGCCAGACATGAAGTGCAGTGAGTGTGGCCTGTTCAAGAATCAGAGGGCAGTCTGCCAGGGCTGGAGGAGAGTGACAAGGGAAGTGTGGTACAGGTAGGAGTCAGACCATGTGGGGACATGGCAGGCTGGGATAAGGAGCCTGGACTTCCAGTAATCCCTTGGTAACCATGGGGCACTGGTTCCAGGACTCACCCTGAAGTCAACATCCATGGATGCTGACGCCTCTTGTATAAAATGACATAGGACTTGCATGGGACTCATGTACATCCCCCCATCTACTTTTATATATATATACAAACTTTTTTTATTGAGTTATAGTCATTTTGCAAAGTTGTATCAAATTCCAGCATACAGCACAAGTTTTCAGTTATACATAAGTATACACATATATTTGTTGTCACTTTCTCTTTCACTGTGTCCTCCTGTGTACTTTAAGTTATCTCTAGATTACTCATGGTATCTAATACAACATGAATGTTATGTAAGTAGTTGCCAGTGTATGGCAAATTCAAGTGTTGCTTTTTGAAACTTTCTGTTTTTTCAACAATATTTTCAATCCACCGTTAGTTGAATCTGCTGGATAGGGAGGCCCTAGATATGGAGAATCCCCAAGCTCCTCCTTCCCACATCCTATATTTTCACTGCAAGCACTGAAGGGGTCCAAACATAGAAGAGACCCATCTACCTGCTGGAAACCCTGAGGAATTCCGTCAGCGTATGTAGAGCAGGAGAGAAGGTTTAGGGCCAACTAGTGGGAAAGGAGGGCCTGCCTGGAGAGGATGGAGGAAGGACAGTAGTGGAAGCCATCACGTACTCTTACTGGAACTAGCTGACAGCAGTGAGGGACGCCAAGGAACTGGGTACACGTCACGTGTGGGGCGATCCTGGCCACCAGGTGCAGGGTTCACATAACTGGGACCCAGTTTGCAAGATCAAAATAACAAGGAGGCAAAGGGGCTGCCTCAGTCCCAGGATCCTGACAACGGCCACAGCGACGTGACCCCAGCTAATGCGGTTCCCCTAGTAAGCCAGAAAAACGAAACTCTGAGCCAAGATATTGCAGATTCCACTGCAGCCACATGGATAACTAGATCTCTAACCTGACAAAATGTAACCACCAGAAACAGGAATCTTTCCTTTTCTCTTCCTTTGGAACTTTGGACAGGGAGTCACAAATCTTTGACGGGAACCACCTATAAACCAATAGAGAGCTCACTTTTTCAGGAATAAGCATGGAGAAAAAGAGTGGGGTGATGGTTTAAAGCAGAAGTCAAAGTTGAAGCCCATCTGAGAAATGGTAAAAACATGTTTCTCAATGAATTCGAGTTATGGCAAAAAGAAGGAGGAAGGTTAAGGAAATCTCTATTAATATCCATTCACCATAAAAGACTAGCCAGCCATAAAAAGACAACACCTTAAATTAATAATTTTTTTTTTTGGTGATGAAAAACAATGCCTTAATTTAAAACAAGGCTTGGGCCATCAACAACACTCTGAGAATTGTTGACGAGGAGAACATAAATCTGCATATAGATATGTAAGTGTTCCAAGTCCACCACTCAAAAACAATTAGTCAATCATGTGTCCAGTTGATTGGGAAATCCCAATAAGTAAATAACTCAAAAGTGGGAAAGACATGGGATTAAATAGTGGTAGTGAGCAATGAAATCCAAGATGTATATACCTATATTTTCTTTGTTAATGTAACAAACTTAAAGCAACTGTCTAAAAAGTAGTAACTGGAGCACACAAACACACACACACACAATTTAGAACAACAGAGAGGTAAAATATGCTAAATTTATCATTATTGAGGAACAGGATCTAATAGATTATTTCATTTTTGAGACTCTTATAGGAATACTGGTCCAATTGCATAAAAATTTATGAACTTAGAGATGATTTATAAAGATTTAGAGAGAATTTTCTTTAAGAGGCAATATAGCTTCCAAATCACTGAAGAGAAAATTAACAATAAAAAAATTAATTAATCTAGGTAATATGGAGTAACACTGACCATATTTACCACCCTAAAATAAACCACAAAATGGATAAAATATATGAAGCAATGATTTTTAAGACACGTGGAAACGATCATCCACTAGGACCTTGCCTTGCCACCTCAATACCAAGGCTCCTAGGCCTCCTACTGCCATCACAAAGGATGTCCACCAGGAGGCGACATTTCCTTCCTCTGCTCCTACTGCAGAGCCAGTCCTGAGCAGTCCTTTTCCAGGTGTTGGCAGGCAGCTCCCAGAAGTGCTCTCGTGGGCCTTGGTCCCTTTTGGCCACCAGCAAAGGGATCAAGGATGAGCAGTGAGCCTCCTTCCTCATCCAAGACCTAGGAAACTATCTGACTTCTGAGCAGCCCTTCACTCTTGTCTGCTGTCTGGTACTCTCCACCCGGCTTCCCGAGTCCCCGGCACGGGCAGCCTGCACACTGGCCACAGCCCATCAGAATCTGTTCCCCCGCCAAGAGGCCACGCATGATCATGAGCAGGGCTCCAGGCCTCTGGAGCAGTGCGGCTTGGACTGGGTCCTGGCCCTGGGCGTGCGAGCTCCATGCCCTTGGTTGAGTCAGTCAACATCTCTAAGCTACAGTTTCCTCATCAGTAAAATGAAGACATAATCAATACGGAAAAAAAACAGAATCTGAGGGGGACTAAATTTCTGGTGATTGAAGATAATTTTAATTTTGATTTATACAGCAAAGGACATCATACAATTTTTACTACATCGTATTTCTAAAGGACAGCTTCTACTATTAAAAGTAATGCATGCACGTACACACAAACACACGTGCAGACACACTGGCACTAGTCCACATACATCCCCACGGGCACACACACATGGAGTCATGTACCACCCACACACCCATAACATACGCACAACCACACACATCCTCAGGCGCACACACACACATAACATACAGAACCACATACATCCCCAGGTGCACGTGAGCACACACAAACACACAGTCATGTACAACACACGTCCCCAGGTGCGCGCGTGCACACACACAAGTCTTACACACTTTGGCGTTATTCTAAATCAATTTACAGTTGAGGGTCACAGTGTCCATTGTTTTATCCACTCAGAAGGTCCTGACTTTGGAGCGTGAAGCAGGAGCTCTCCTCTCTGGAGATGGTCTTTACCAATTACAGTCTCAGTAGAGCCAACATAACTGCTCTGGACCTTTGGAAGTGCAGGCCAGAGCATACCTGGGAGCTCACATCCTGTACATGTAAACATGTTAAGTGCAGTAGGTTCTAAAGTCCTGCCTTTACAAATATACGTTCATTATAAGGGGGAAGACCAGGTTCAAATTTAGAATTCCAAGACACAGGGGAGTCCGGCAAAGAAAGTGAGCGTGTGGGGAGAGCTGATTCCCAGTCTCTGACCACTAGCCTGATCCTTTTCTTCCCAATGCTGGGTCCATCCCTTGCCACAAGTGGCCTTGGATGTTCACAGGGGGACACTCAAAACTCACATTCGGGATCTGCTCATACCCTCCATACATACAGCTGCCCTTTGGCCTCTCTGTGAGTCCTGGGAATCTGAGCTTCCGGGAGAGCCGGTGCAGGCACTAGGAATGGGTCAGGGGCTGCTGAGACAGGGCATCTGGGGTCCTGGGCTTCTAGAGCATGGGATGGAGCCAATGACCCTGCCCCCTTGGCCCTGCTGACTCCACCCCATGGAGGGCATGGCCAGAGGAAGTGTCAGGGCCAGAGGGACCCTCTGCAGTGCAGGACCCAGGGCAGCGGGCCCCCTTGCCGTGGTCTAAGAGCAGAAGGCCTAAGGAAAGATCTGAAGAGGCTGTAAGGTATCTTCATTCCCATTAATTAAACAAAAATAAAAGCATACCACAGGCGTGAGTGGAAAGGGATTTGTTAGAACAAGGGAAGGCACTTGCCAAGGTCTGGCCATAGAGGGCTGGTGGGTTTGTCAGGTTGATGAGGAACCAAGAGGCTGTTAGTCCCTTCTGGGTCTAAACACCTCTTGAATTCCTCCGGGTGACACTGAAATGCAGTGAGACACGGAACTCTCTTAAGTTGTTAAAATCTTCATGGTGAACCATTCAACTCTCTCCTCATTCTTGGCTGCGAAAGCACGATAAACACAGGCCAGAAACTCATCAGCCTGTTGGTTGGTTCACTATCCGTCTGGCGCCTCCTCTTGTAGGAGCCTTTATCACATCACCCAGGGCTGACCCGGCTCAGGATTATAGCTGATTTTCCGCAGGTGGCATCACTTGCTAGTGACATGAAGCAGGCACATTAGCCACCTTCCAAACACTGAGGCTCCTCCTGGGAGGAGCCTTCAGACCCCCAATCCAGCCTCTACACCACGATGTTCCTTAGTGTCACTACCGGTTTGCTGCCTTGGCCTCTAGCTTTGACCAGATCCTCGCCAGATTGTCGATAAATATCACCCATATACCACATCTAAGCTTGCGGTCCAGATGTGACCATGGTTCTTATTTTCTTCCCATCGATGGATTGTTTGATCTTTGTGTAATCATGTCGACAGCAAGGCCAGTACAGCCCTCTTGAGGCCTCCCCGAGCCGCCTCTGTGTATAACTGTCCTAGCACCCCAGGGGATCGGGTCTGAAGCCTGGCACTCAGACACGAGGATGTCAGCTGGAGAGACAGGAATCCACTCCTGCTGTGGCTTCTGCTGTGGCTCAATGTGGCCATAAAAACGGATCCCACAGGCCCTGACGTCACTTGACTCACTGCAGGGATGCTCCCACACTGCCGCGTTCCCCAAGAGACTGAGGGCTTTCTGCTTGTTCCGGAAGGCCCCACCCCCGAGGGGACACTGGGTCCAGTGGAGCGTCCAGCCTGCTTCCCCGCCAGCCCTTAGGGCCTTTGTGGGGCCTGGAACATCAACTAACCTCCCCTTAGGGACCCCTTTGTCCTTTGCAGCCAACAGACCTAGGTCATAAGCACTTTAACTCACCTGAGGGTGTTTTCCTCACTTCAGGGGCAGTGAGGACTGGGCTTCTTCACACTCCAAGTGCCCCCGGTCTGGATGCAGACAGTCTGGCTCTCCCCCCAGTCCTGCAGGTTCCGGCCACACCTCCTGCTGGTCACGGAGTCTGTGCTGTATTCTCTTCCAGGACAACAGGTGCACTCTGCCCCCCGCCCTGTCCCCACCAGCAGTGGCAGAGGTGGAGGACAGGCGGGTGAGCTTGGGCCTGAGACACTGCCCTGAAATCAGTGCCCCAGAGGCCGCTGGTGACTAGAGGGACCACGGGGAAGAAGGCAGCATGGGATGGGAGGGGGAGGAAGGTTCAGGATAACGAGATGAAAAGGGGAACAGATAGCACCGTGAGGACCTCGACCATGAAAGGGAAGAAGATAGACAGTGACAGCTGGAGCGGTGTTGGCGTTAAAAGCTGCGGGCATTTTCATTTAATTTTATTAATTACCATTACATATAGTGACATATTTTTATTTGATTAAAGATTAGGTGCCATGTCATATAACAGGATATAGTATATTATTTATTAAATAATACATAATAGTAGATATACTAGCATGTTATGTTCTGTTTATTTATTATCAGATAGTATATAATACATATGTAGTTATTTATATACATAATATATAATTCATGCATCTATATAATATATAACACATAACAATGTAGGATTATGAATATTATATTTTATAACAAGATTACATAACAATAATGATGTAATATTATCCATTGTATATCTTGGCTCATGACACATTCTCACCTTAGGTGCCTGTCAGAAGTATTTATGTATTAAAATTAATATTATAAGAAACAGTTGTGAACCTGTCACCCAGCACCAGAACAGGACTATTGACAGTGACATACTGTGTCCTATCCTGCCCTAGGCCTCTTCTCACAGGAAGTAACCAGCATCCTGAATCCTGGCTTACACTTGCCTTGTGTTACTGTCACACACACAACATTTAAGATCAGTTAAAACAAATGAACTGCAGGTACATGCAACGAAGTGGATGCATCATACACCCTATGTTAAATTGAAAAAGTAAGCCCAAGAAGGTAGCCTATAGTGTGCTAAGCTTTTAACTGTGTATATATATGTCAACTAAACTCACTAAATTAAGAACAACTACAGCTAGAGTCCAGGTGGGAGAGGGACAGATAAAAGGTGAGGTGAGCAGATTTGCTGCAGGTGAGCGAGTTCCCTTCAAGTAACATGTCATTCTCTCTGAAGCAGGAGGCAAGGCCATCTGCTGGGAGTCAGGGAAGAGACAGAGGGAAGCTTAGAGGTGTGCAGAGAGCATAGAATTTTGACACCACTGTGTGGCAAGTGGGGAAATGTGCTCACTAGAGAAATCCTGGAGGATTGCCTGGCAGTGGCAACATGCTGGGCATTGATTTGTAGTCTTAGAAATCTGTGCTGGGAGAGCCTGCTGCCTGCAGGCTCAGAACAAATAGAGCTGGGTGAACCGAGATGGAAGTCATCCTGGTGAGGAAATGAAAAGATCAAGGGTCAAGGGAGTTTTGTTTGTCATAAAGAGAGTGCTGACTGTGGATGCAGAGCTGGAAGGTGGGGAAGTGGAAGTAAGAGGAACGTGGACAGGTAGGAAAGCAGAGGAGTCAGTGCATGATGCCCCAGTGAGGGTGAAGGAGGGCCAACGAGGCTGGTGGAGAAGCAGCTGGATGGCTAGAGTTGGGCACATAAAGGAGAGAGGCTGGACCTGGGGTGGAGACACGCCCGGGTATGAGCCCGGGGGTAGGGTGAATGGGAGGTGTCTGGCTCAGGCTGACGGAGAAGAAGACCCTACAATGACCATACTGGGTGGTGGAGGGAGAATCAACATTGACGTCTTGATGGTAGGCGGTGAGGCAATACAGAGTTGGTGGTCCAGCTGCTCCTGACTGAGGCAGATGAGCAGGGAGGCCAGGGTGGCAGGCACTGCTAGGAATGGACTGGGTTTTCCAGGTGTTCCCAAGAGAGGAGGAGAAATCACCTCATGGGGGAAAGTGAGCACAAGGAGGTCAACCCAGGCTCCTGATCAAACGGAGAGTGTGAGGGGGCAAATCGTCAACTCCAGAGATGGTGGCCTAGGAAGCAGGGACCATGGGTGAAGTGAGGGGACACTCAGAGAAGAGAGAGAGATGAGTCTTCTGGGTGTAGGGGGAAGAGAGGCCCCAGGACAAAGGAGCACAGGGGCACAGTGATGAGGATGGACTGGCTCTGTTGTGACACTGCAGGAATGGCTGGATCTTTGTCCTGAGGGCTTAGTTTGGGGGGGCTACTGGCCTCATGAGGGCCCCCCTCTCAGCAGCCTGGACAGATGCTCCCGCTCCTGATAGCTCTGTGGCCACCACTGTTCCCGGAAGGGCTCTGCCTCCATCTTCTATCAGACATTCCTGCCCAGTCCCCGACTGCCAGCGAGGGAGCCTGGGCCTTAGAGCCGTTTGCCGTGGAGGGACACAGGCTCCTTGGAGAAGCAGGCTGATCTTATTTTTCTCCGTAACCCACGGCCTAGCAAAGCGCCAGCCTATGGGTGGGCCATTCAGGGGCTCGGATACTTCTTAAATTAACTCAAAGCAGTAGAATAGCAGAGCTGGAGGAAGTGACCACTGAGCTCACAGAGTTCACTGCCCACACCCCCATTCTACAGATGAAGAAACAGAGGCCAAGCAGCCAAGGTCATGCTGCTCTTTAATGCTGGCCTCTGTTGGGCATACCAAGTGATGAGCTGCACTGAAGGGCCTGAGAGGGGGCTCTGGGGTCAGACAGCTTGGGTTCAAGTCCCACCCCTGCCATTTACTAGCTGTGTGATTAATGACTGTCCTTCCTGTAAAGTGCCACCTCATTTGTTTGTCATGAACACAGAGTTCCTTGAACAGCAGGACAGAATTCTTTAAAGGTTTGCTGTTGCTTTTGTTACTATTATCACCAAGTGAACCCTGAAATGAAGAACAAAGACAGCAAGATTTTTTATTTTAAAAGATTTTAAAATACGATGATGACTGTTTGATTTAATCTATTCAAGTTTGCATTTGACCATTATTAACAACTGCACAATGGATGACTTTTGAGGAAATGTTACTTCATGTCTTTAATTCTCACTAACTACACAGGCTATTCAACAGGAAGCAATTTTTTTTCCAGGAAGAGGGACAAAAAGTTAACAATATCTCTGTACCTCTCGGTTCCCAGTGAGTTGGTTGTGATCTGTCAACCCAACTTTGGGGAAATGCCCTCTCCTCCTGGGCTCGCTGCACTGCCACGTGGCCTCCAGGGGGCGATTTACCCCCACACGAATCCAGTATCTTGGTTCATATCTTTGCTTCAGATCCCTCAAGGACTGCCCATGCACCAGGGCCCCATCTGCCCCGCCAGTCTCACCTGCTGGCCTCCAGGAAACTATCCTGGGTCTCAACCATCCTCTGTTCCTATGCCCGCCCCACTACTCTTCATTTTGTCCTTCAAGTGTGGGCTCCTGTGGCTTGCCACCAAGCAGGGGTCTCCCAGTCCTCCACCTTGGGGAACTGCATCGTCCTGCACAGTGCCTAGCGAAACTGTGTGGAGGCCGGAAGAATACAGAACAACAGGTGCTCAGAGGGGCTGCCTTTCCCACTGCAGGGGCCCTGGAGAGCTTTCTCCCAGCTGGTTATTCACAGGCGCTGAAGCTGTGGAATCTCGATCTTACCAATTTAAAGGGCATCATCACTAATTACAAAAGAAATCATTTTTTCAGTAGCAAAAGGAGAAAAGACTTTGTGCCCCATGCCCCCATCTTTCTTCCTCCGCCTTCAGAGGTGATTCTCACTCTCTGGGCAAGGGTAGAAAGCAACAAACAGAATATTATTTTTCAATGATTCTTCTTTCCCACTCTGAAGATTGCATCCCAAGACTGATGAAGGCTAGGATGGTTTGGCTTCCCTGTACTGAGTATTCAGAGGCTCAGGGTGGAGGGGGTTAGGGAGATAATTCAGCATTATGGAACCAAACAGAGACATTAAAAGGTTCTACTCTAAACAGAAAGGAAGCAGGATGCTATAGAAATGGGAAAACCATCATTGGAAATGAAATAACGAGTTACAAGACAATAAACATGAAGATGTAAAAAAGAAAAAGTATATCAAAATACAAAAAGGTGGGAAAGGGAGATGGTAGCAAGAAAAGATAGATTTTTTTCTCTTCCTTTTTCCTTTTTCTCATTATTCTTAGGATGTGTTGGAGCCTACGTGATTATCAGTCTAAAGGAAATAGATATGATAATGGGTTGATATACTTGAAAAATAGGGTAACCACAAATCGAAAGCATATAATAGAGTTGAAAAAAAAAAAAAACCAAAAAAGAAACAAACTCTAAATGGCTTAAAGACTTAAACATTAGACAAGACGCTAAAAAACTCTCAGAAGAAAACATAGGCAAAACATTATTTGACATATATCTCAGCAGTGTTTTCCTAGGGCAATCCACCCAAGCAACAGAAAATAAAAGCCAAAATAAACAAATGGGACCTAGTTACATCTATCAGCTATTTCAAAGCAATAGAAACCATAAGCAAAATGAAAAGACAACCTATGGAATGTGAGAAAATATTTGCAAAAGATGAGACTGAACATGGCTTAACTTGTAGACTATAAAAATAGTTCATACAACTTAATAAGAAAAAAAAATAAACAACCCAATCCAAAAATGGGCAGAACAACTAAACAAGCAATTCTCCAATGAAGATATACAAATGGCCAATAGGCATATGAAAAAAAGGCACAATATCGCTAATTATCTTAGAAATGCAAATCAAAACTACAATAAGTTATCATCTCACACTACTCAGAATGGCCACCATTCAAACATCCACTCACCATAGATGCTGGAGAGGCTTGGAGAAAAGGGAACCCTCCTACATTATTGCTGGGAATGTAGTTTGGTGAAGCCAATGTGGAAAACAATATGGAGATACCTCAAAAGACTAAAAAAAGACATCATTTGATCCAGCAATCCCACTCCTGGGCATATATCCAGAGGGAACCTTAATTTCAAAATATACCTGCACCCCAATGTTCACAGCAGCATTGTTTTCAATGACCAAGACATAGAAGCAACCTAAACGCCCACTGACAAATGACTGGATAAAGATGTAGTATTTAGATATAAAAGAATATTACACAGTTGTAACAAAGAAGGAAATAATGCCATTTACAGCAACATGGATGGACTTGGAGATTATCACACTAAAGTGAAATAACTCAGACAGAGAAAGACAAGTAACATATGATACCACTTATATGTGGAATTTTTAAAAAAGATACAAATAAACTTATTTACAAAACAAAAACAGACTCACAGACTTAGGAAACAAACTTAGGAGTTTGGGATTAACAATTACAAACTACTATATGTAAAACAGACAAACAGCAAGGATTCACTGTAGAACACAGGGGAAAATGTTCAGTATCTTGCAACCTATAATGGAAAAGAACCTGAAAAAGAATAGACTATGTATATGTACAACTGAATCACTATGCTGTATACCTGAAACTAACAAAACAGCTGTATATCTGAAACTAACTAAACATTGTAAATCAACCACATTTCAATTAAAAAAAAAGATAAGCTCTAAATAGCTGTATTCAAAGAAAATCTTCAAATCTTACCTCCTACAAAAAGTAAAATGGGAAGCTTGAGCAGGACCAAATTATACTGAATGAGAGGTTACATACCTTCTCCAGCACGTGGCCCATGGTACACATACATCGTGTTTTCCTTCAGGTAAGAATGGCCCTTACTGCCCAGGGAGCGAGTCCTGCTGGGACAAGGCCTCTGTGGCAGTGGCCTCCTTGTCACCGCTCCATCTCACCAGAAGGCCAGGGTTTTCAGAGGGGAGGGAACACAGAGCTCATACACTTCAGATATATTTCCTGAGAAAAACTGTGGAAAGACCAAATTCACCTGCAGTGCAGGAAACATGAGCACGGCCCCTAAGCAGACTGACAAACCCGAAGCAAGACGGCCCGATGTTCACATCGGAACCAGAACAAAAACCGTCTGGCCCCAGTTAAACGATCACCATCTCACCTGCAATGAACTGTTCGTACTCATTGTCAGGGATGTTTCTGTTGAGACTTGAGAGATCAAAAAAGTCAGACCAGGGAATCCGGACCTGGTGGATGTCCAGGCTCTGCTAATGGTAGAGGCGGCCCCAAGGGGGTATCACCAGCACCGACTCTTCCATTTTCAGCAGGGTCTTCAGGAGGAAGGCGATGTGGATACAGACGCCCCTACGGAGGCTGAAGCCCTCCGGAGGGTTGACATAACACAGAAGGTACCTGGCAGGGAGCAAAGGAGAGCGGGTCTTCAGAGCCAGGTCTCTGCACAGGAATCCCGGCTTAGATAGAACAGATACAATGGGAATCTCTGCACAGCACATGGCCTAGACTCAAGACACTTTCAGCAGCTTCTGATTTGTATAGTGGAGGCACTGCCCACCGATCTCTGTGTGGCCAATTATTTCGAGTCCGGGAGCACATGCAGAAGACATCTTGGCATCTGTCTATCAACGCTAAGCACCTGACTAGTACCTGAGCACCCGTTCTCCAGGGAATCTCAAACTTCTTGGCCTAAAGACCCCTGTACACTCTTAAATACTGAGGACTTCAAAAGGCTGCTGTTTATGTGGGTTAAATCTATCAATAGTTCCTGTGTTAGAAGTTAAATAAGAACTTTAAAAAATGCTTATGAGTTCACTTAAAAATAATAACAACCTATTACATGATACCATTAATACTCTTAAGCAAAAAATAAGTATATTTTTCTAAACAAAAATCATTAATGAGAGGAATAGCAGTGATTTTAATTTCTGAGAATCTCTTTTGGACTGGTGAGAGCTTAATTCTATCTGCCTCTACATTACCTGTTTTGTGATATCACAGACTAGGTTTTCCCTGGAAAACCCCACAGGAAACTCGGGAGTGCAAGAGTGTGCAAAAGGCAGGTGACTTCCCGGCGTTCCTACGAAAATAGTCTTGCATCTCAGGGGCCTCGGACTCACTTTGATAACTGCTGCCCTACCCTAGGCGAGACTCTCCTACACAAGAGCCAGGCAAGTGTCCTGGCTTCTTTAATGAGTTACCGCAGCAACACCCCTCCCTTCTCTGTGTTAATGTTTCCCACAACCTCCATTACTGCAGATGAGGATGTAATCCTCAACTGAGGCCTCTAATCCCAGAAGACTACCAACCTTGAAAGGGAGGGCCCATCTACCATCTCTACACCCCGCACAGTCTATTTTGAGTCAAGCCCTAGATAACTGCTAATTGACACTGACCCTTGTCTTATTCCTGAGTTTTAGCGAAGGAGCCAACATCTGGATGGAACTGAAATTTCCCTGCTGATATACAAGGCTGATAAACCACCCTATTCCAACATCTGATTCTGGGGCTCTTCAAAACGCGGGTAAGGCCCCGCTTCATAAAAGACGGGTCCTCCACCTGCCCTTCCCAGGGGTTCTGGGAGGCCGCGGCCACGCAGGGCTACCCGGAGTCGCGGTCCAAGCCCCAGAGCCCGAGGGGGAGGAAAGCCGGAGGCTGTGCCCCAGCCCTGTCCCCCCCGCCCCAACCACAGCCCTCCCCGGCCGCCACACCAACCCGGATCCCACCCCGGTCCATGTCCACTGGCCCCGCCAACGGCGCTGCCGTACGTTTACCGTCTGTGAGACGCCGCCCCAGAAAGGATGTCGGCCGCCGACTGACGCGGCCAGAACTAGTGGCCCGGCCAAGCAAGCCGCCATCCCCAGCAGCAAACACCGCCATGGTCCCGGGCAGCTGCACACTTCCGGAGCCCGCTGCCTGCCCCAGAAGCGCACGCCAGCCCGCGAGGAGCGCGGCGTCTTTATCCATGGCAACGCCGCGGGGCCCTCCCCTAGAGCTTGCGTCTGCGTCCTCCCGAGGTTAGACGTGCGAGAGCAGAACTTTCGGAGCCAATGGGAGCAAGGGCGCGGCCAGGACGGGGGTGGGGGGAGGCTTATGGGGCAGCTGGGTGGGGCCGGGGCGGGCGGGGCCGCGCGGAGGTCCTCAGCTGCAGGTGGCACCGGCCGGAGGCTGGGGCAATGCTGCCAACAGTGGGCGGGGCGGCGAGGCGGCGGGGTGGGGGCACCCTCACCTGTCCTTGTGCGGGGCTCAGCCAGGGCTCCGCGGCCTCCGCTTGCACCGGAAGTGGACCCAGGCTACCGGTGGGCAAGATAGAGGACTAAGCCCAGGTAGGCACGGCTGGCCAGGTAGGGCACCTGAAGTGCAGATCCGCCAGGCCGGCTGCCGGCCTTGAATACGCGCTGCTAGGCAGTTTCCAAGAAGACGGGATCTGTCCCAAGAGGGGAGGTAGGGCAGGGTGCCAGATGCCTGGTTGGGTGCGGTCTTACAGGAGAGCCACGTTGAGAGGGTGCAGAGCAGCCCCTGTGTTGGCGGGGCTAGGAATTTGGGGTATAGGGTGGGGATGATGTGTGCCATTCCCTGTGGTCTCCCAAAGAACTCGCACCCCCAAGCAAAGGACCCTGCTCCCTCCACCCTTCACTGCATCCCCTGCCTTCCCCAGCACCACCGCCCCTGCCCCCGGAGGGTCCCATGACCTCTCCCCACACCAGGCACCGTCCCTGTTACAGGTACTTATCTCCTGGTGGTTCCAGCCCAAGGGTGGGGGCTGTATCTGACCAGTTAGGATGCCTGGAGCCTTTGTATGAAACCTCAGACTATAATGCAGGCGTGCACAGAGGCCCCTCAAACAGGATTCCCTGCATTCCCTCCCCACCACGCACCCACAGCGCAGCTGCCACACCAGGCCAAGCCTGCTGGAGGACCGCTGTTCCCTCTCCACCTGTCCCTGATCAAGAGTGCACCGCCCACACTGCTGGGTATTTAGTGGGCCTTAGAAGAGCAGCTGGTATTTTCATGGACAAATATTTGCTCTTTTGGGAAGAGTTGAGTGCAAAGGGATGTAGGGTATGCCTTTTCTGTTGTCCTGGAACTGGTGACTAGGATGCAAACTTAAGTCAAAGCAGTTTTTAGAGAGAGCCGCAATATATCTTACCCAAAGATCACTGTTCCCCTACAAAGGCAACACCACCTGGCGGGTGGGGTCCTGGTCCCTCTTTCTGGAGGTTGGGCTTTGCACCCTCCAGCTGGGACAGAGCCCGAAACAGCTCTGAACACGCTCCAACAGGCTTTCCCAGCACAAACTGCCTTTATTTTGAATCTGGCTGAAGGAAGCAGCTGAGAAATCTGGGTAAATCTTCCTGGGTGTAACCATGCCTTTTGTGCTGAATGAAAGAGCGGCTCTCCACATGCTAACAGCTTAGAACTGTATGTGTGTCGAAGCCTTCATGCATGTAGCATGTTGGGAACAGCGTTTCATGGTGAGGGGAACTCTATAACTTACATGTGTATGGGGAAGCCCTCACTCCAACAGGGTTTTCCTGCACAAACTGCCTTTATTTCGAAATTGGCTCTTGCTGAGAAATCTTGGTAAGTGTTCTTAAGTGTAGCCATGCCCATTATGCAGGATGAAAGAGCGGCTCTACACTTTTTCACATCTCAGAGATGAATGTGTGTTGAAGCCGTCATTCATGTAGCGTGTTGGGAACACAGAATTTAGTGGTGAGAACTATGTAAATTACATGTCTATGATGAAGCACTCTCTCGAGCCGGGTATTCCAGTGCATACTGCCTTTATTTCGAAACTGGCTTCTCAGAAGCCTGTGGTCTCCACTGCAGGTCTGTCTCCAAACCCAGGGCCAGCATGGTAACTCTGCTCCCCCTGTCTATTCTGGAAGTTCTAGGTGTCCTCCATGGCCCTTCCACCATTATGTTTTTGGAAAACCCCGCAGATGGAATGGGCCTGAGAACAGGAGAGCTGGATGCCAGAAGCCACTGCCCAGTGTGAGGCTCCTGGGAGGGGCATCTCCTCTCCGTGGGCTCTGATCTAACCTCCCCTCTCCCCCACCCCCACCCCTCTCCTCCTGCATTTCCTGATTGATCCCTGGATAATGGTCCATACCAGGAATGACCTGGGAGAGGTTTTATGAGTCTTTAAGTGGAAAAAAAAAAGAAATCTTTAGACAACTTACTGAAAGTAACTTCCAGCTTTACCGGGAAAGACCTCATTCCAATGTTTAAGGCTAGTTGACAGGGTGTCAAATTGCTTAACCACTCACATCTGAGCAAGTGCTACCTCTCTCTCCAGCTCCCCGCAGCATCCACCTGTGGCAACTTGGCCAAAAGAAGGCAAGAAAGCTCTTTCCCCTCGCCAGCACCAGCGTGGCTTTGGAGTCAGTGGAGGCTGAGAGAAAGAGCCCCGCCCTGAGGTTTGAGGGGCCTCCAGCCACAGCCAGAGGAGCGGGGGTTTTCAGAGTGGCCCAGCAGGGAAACCAGGCAAGGCCACCTGGCCCAAGTCTTCCCTGCCCAGAGAGCCCCATGAACTGCTTTGGGCCACACTCCCCGTTTGGGCCCCCTGCAAAAAGTTACCACGGGAGCCACACCTGAGAATGCAGAAGGACAGCCCTTTAGCCTGGGGTCCCAGCAGGTGTGTCCTGTGAGACCTGTGGCCACATAAGTTCCTTGTCTCTCCAGGTCACTGAAGGGGCTGTGCTGGGCATCTTGGTGGTCAGGGACATGGGAACACCTCTAAACTCTGAAGAAGGACAGAGAGACTCTTCCTGGAAGCAAGGATTCCAGGGAGACACCTTGCCCAGAACTGGGGGACTGTGTCCTGAGTAGACCCCTGGGAGGCAATGTGGGGCTGTGGGGTCCTCTTCTGAGAAGGGAGCAGGTGAGTTTTCCGGGGGTGGGTTCCTGCTTTGTCCAGACATGTCCTTGTGTAAGACTCATTTACAAACACCTCCAAGTCCACCTAGGGGTGGCCCCAGAGGTGGGGGTAGAGGAGGAGAGTGAAGGGTGCAGACTTAGGGCCCCCTGAGCCACCCAGGGAGCCAAGGGTCAGTGGGAACATCTTGGGAGTCTAGTGCAGGGGTGGAGGACGAGCACTAAGAACATGCCAAGTCATGCAATAAAGTGACCCATGACCACGAGACACAGGTGGCCGTACACCAAAAGAGGCAGATAGAAATTTAGACCCAGGATCTGAGAACCTTGAGAGGGGCTGGAGGGTCCCAGGAACCCTCAGGAACAGCTCTTCTAGGGGCACAGACATCCCAATACACACATTTCTCATGGAAGCTTTTTGGGGTGCAGAGTGAGTTACCAGGTTCCTGAACTTAGTATGGAATCACGGTTCCTGGCAATAAATTGCTGTCATTTGTCCCTGGACATGCACAGGGGAGCTGACTGCTGTGGGGGTCACTGCAGGACTAGAATCTTCTGGTGTCTGCTCTGTGACCACAGAAACCCAGGGGGATTTCTCAACAGGAGAACCTGGAGACCATGCCTGCAAGGACCACCCTCATGGGATGGCCAAGGAGCTCGTGGTACCCAGGTCACCAAGTGACGAAGTTGTGAGGTTGCCTGGGGAATCGTGGGGGCATGTAGATTTCTGAGGTCAGCACGTGGGCCCAGCACTGCTGGATGGTCTGCACAAAGAGGGGCCTGCCCTCCTGATGATGGCTCTTAACACCTGCAGGGAAACTGCTCCCAGGGCTCCTGGAGGTCCATATTGAGAGTGTCCTGCCAGCCTTGTGGGGTCACCTTCCCCTGATGCAGAAGCAGACCTCTCTCCCTTGAGGCCCAGGGGACACCTGGCTCAGGTGCCACCTGTGTGCCCTGGACACGCAGAGCCCCAGAGCTCTGGCACAGCCTGGGGTGTGGTGGTGTCCGGGCAAGAAAGGCCCTGGGAAGGGGGTCATTCAAGGGCAGAGGCCACTCTGCAGGGATGCTGGACCTGGCAGCAATGCACTGCTTCAGTACTCCCTTGGGTTGGGTCTCCAACCTGTGGGATGGAAGGGCCACTCCTTCCTGTGTTGCAGTCGGGGGAACTAGATCCATCGTCAAGGTCAGCCCTGAAAATGGAGGCTGCGCTACCTCCATTCCTGGAAAGAAAATCAGTCCCCTCCAGTCCAGGTGATTCAGAAAGTCATTCAGCAATGTTCGGGGCCCCCACTTTAGGCTTTGAATTAGAGCTGAGCGGCTTAGGAGGCCAGATCCCTGACCGTGGCTCCAGGAGCAGGTTTTCTGCTGGGGGACAGGATCCTCACAAACACCTGTGTCTTTGTGGGACACTCCCCTCTGACAAGCTGGGAGGCAGGGTGCAGTTGTGGGAAATCGTGTTTACATGAGCAGAGGACCACCATGTGGTGGGGGCACAGGAGACTGTGAGAATGAGTCCCACAGCCTTTCTGGAATCAAAAAACTGGCAAATGTGAAAAAGTGCATAATTTGTTTTATTGAACAGGCTGCTTATGTACGTTTGGAGGACCAGGTTCAAGGACTCAGCATCCCTCCAGGACAATAGCCTCAAGAGAAGAACAGACAGAGCAGGAGGAGATCTGGGGTTTCTCCCAGGAATGAGGTGGAACAGGGATTTCTGCAGATTTGCAAGGAGTCCCCGACCACTGAGCATGGGGTTACAGCCCCACGAGACCCCTGTCATGTTTGGCTTGGGCTCTGGTTCTGGCCTGCTCATGTATTCTTCCAGCAGAGTTCCAGAAACTCAGAGGGTGGACTTAGAGGGGCTGCGTTTGGAACCTAGTGAGGAGTTGGAGGGTCCTTTATATTGAGTCCCTTCATCCTAATCACCGTAGCTGAAGCCCAACACCCCCCAGGCCCCCATGGTTGCCGTGGAGGGAGAACAAGCCTGGCAGGCGACCTAGGGGTCCCACTACTGTGTCCTTCCCTTGTCTTCGTTCCCTTTCACCCCGGAAGGTGTGATTGTCTCGTGTCATGGTGGCCTCCAAAATGTCCCTCCCAGTAATCTCTCTTCTCCATCAGGTGGGGTTCCCAACCCCGCTCAGCCTTCTCTGCATGGATGCTGAAGGACCAGGCCCACCTGAAGTTCTGAGCTCGAGCAGTAAGGTGGAAACAAAGAAACCAATGGAAAAAAGAAGCAAGTGATTGTGGCAAAGCTCCCCACCACAGAGAAGCTGCCCTGAGTGGAAGGGAGAGTGTGGGCATGCCCGTTTGTTTCCTATCTCCCAGTGCTCTTAGCTTTCTTATTGCCTACCTGCATGGTTACAACAAAATGATCTGCAAAACTGAAAATATTTACTCTCTTGCTTTTACAGAAAAGGCTGGCCAGCCTCTGGTCCGGTACCAGGCAAGAGATTGGAGTTCCTTTCCAGTTTGGAAACATCTTGGCAGGCCCAGGTTTGCAAAGGTCTTTAAGAGTAGTTACGGAGTTTTGCTTTTAAACTTTTTTACGGCTGTATATACTTGTGAGATGTGGTTGTGATGTATAATTCTGAGCCGGGATTTTCTCAAACTGTTTCTCACTTCTTATACCAGACATTCCTAAATTCCAAGTGGAACTGCATATTAAGGAAGCCATGGAATTTAGCAAAAGGATACAGATCTCATTTCCTTTTAAGCATCGGTGTACCTCCATCATGGCAGTATTTGTTATGTGTTATTGATAGGGGAACTAAGTAGTAAACAGATTAATAGAAAATAGGGGATTTTAGGTACACAGGTTCATCTTTTCAACATTGTTTGTAATATTTGCAGTTTAAGATGACCATTCCTGAGAAACAGGCAGCCTCTTAGAATGAAATAGCATTTCCTCTGAACCATAATTAATTTTTATTTTGTAGACAGCAGGAAGGGTAATAACACGTCACACATTTGGGGACGTCAAAGAGAAAATGTAACTTTCTGGGAGCGCACTCCCCTGCCTCCCCCTGCCCTTTTTACTGTCCCATTCTCCCTGGAAGGCTCTTTCTTATCTTCTGCTCATGGCTCCAGTAACTCTTTCTTTCTCCTTGTTCCTCAGCTGGTAAGGTTAGTTTTCTACTTTGAACAAGCAAACAAGCCAACAGAAGAGAAATTTCACAAGCAACTCCCAGCGCATCCGCTCGCCTTCTGATGTCTGTGACCTCACTCTCGGTGCCCCACCGCTTATTAAAAGTGGCATCGAAAGCCAGTTCCTCCAAAAGTCCCCGAGGCCCCATCCCTACCATCTTCTCTGGGTTGTCACTCCCAAAACCATCCTCTCTTTCACTGCCT
This sequence comes from Vicugna pacos, assembly GCF_048564905.1. NCBI lineage: Eukaryota > Metazoa > Chordata > Mammalia > Artiodactyla > Camelidae > Vicugna > Vicugna pacos. The sequence continues at coordinate 77,914,495 of NW_027328740.1, read as the reverse complement.
CATCTATTTTGTTCTCCTGCTAGTTGGCACCATCAGTATATAAACGTCCATCCTCTTAAACCAACAGCACTCCTTGACCCTAATTCACCCCCACCAATTGCCACCCTGTGTCTTTGCAGCAAATCTTTAAGGAGTTGTTTAAACCCACTGTCTGCATCTTCTCTTGAGCCATCCCCTTTTACACCCATTCTGGCTTTTCGCCTGATCCCTCGCTCTATGGAAACTGCCCTGTCAAGGCCATCAGTGACCCCATGTTGCTAAATATAGTGGTCAATTTTGACTCCTCATCATGCTTGGCCCCTCGGCAGCATTTGACCCAGCTCTTCCATCCCTCCTACCCCGTGTTCCTGCTTCACTCAACCCCCAGCCCATCTCTCTGTCTGTTTCTGCTTTTGGCCTGCTGGCTGGTCCTTTTTCAATGTCTCCTGTTTTTTCCAAACATATACTGTGGGTGTTCCCCAGGGTGGGTTCCTGGGCCTCTCCTCTCTCTCTCTGCTATTCCTTTGGTGGAAGCAACCCAGCCTTGGAAATTGGCATGCCATCAATTTCTCGATTTCTCCAAAATTCCCTGATTTCCCCTTTCCATCTGAGCCTTTATCCCTGAGACTCACATCACATTCTTTTCCTTTCATTCATCTTGCTTTCACATTCATACATATGTTCTACTATGAAATTACTTTTCCAAATTTTGAATCAGTACATATATATCATGTAAAATGCTCAAATATGTATTATTTCCACTAAGATGCTAATTCTACCTTAGAACATTTCTGCACTTCTGTATTTATGTGAATAAAGCGAATAGTATTTCTACAAGCCTCATAGTTAAACACTGTTAGTTTGGGGCTATTATGTAACATGAAATAATGGTACATCAACATAGTCGTTTTTCATTTATTTTTATGTAACACCGAGATGAGGTTTTTGCCCTGAAGACTGGTTTTATTGAAATTTTACCTACGTTACGGACAGTCAGTTTATGTGAAAGCCCTCATTTCTCCCCTTTTTGATATATGCTCCATTTGGCTATATATAACATATAACTTGGCATGAAACAAAATTCCCAAATCATTCACATAATACAATTAATATGTTTAATTATATTTTTTAAATGTTAAAAAGAAAAAGAAAACAGATTCCTCTACCTATTAGGCACTTCTGTGGCAATATGTAACACACCCCTTAACCATGACATTGAAGAACTGAGCTGATACCAGCCCCTTTCCACCTGCTCAGCCCCACCTTTTCCCATCCCCTTTCCCATCCGGAGAGGACATCCCTCCCATTGTCCAGGCCTAGATGTTGGAACCATGTCCTTTCTCTCTCTTTCTTTTACACTCACAGACAGCAAATCCAGCTTGTTAGAAAATTCTGGATATTCTGTCTTAATTAAATACCTGCTCTCTGCTCCCCGCCCTCCTAAGAGCCACCTTCAGCCTTTCCTGGATACCAATAGCCTTCTGTTTCCATCTTTGCTTTCCTACAATCTCTCATCCACACAGAGTCAGAGGGAGCCTGTAAAAACATACATTGGGGGTGGTGGGTGTTGCTCAGTGGTAGGGCGCATGCTTAGCATGCTTGAGATCCTGGGTTCAATCACCAGCACATTCATTAAAATAAATAAATTACTTCCCCCCAAAAAACACAAACACAAAAGCATAAGTTGGACTACATCACCCCTCCCCTCAAAACTCACTAAACGGGTCACCATGTCATTAGGAGCCAAAGTCGTCACAAAGGCCTCAGGACCCGGCGTGCTCTGCCTCTCTGCCCACACTCTCCCCCTCACTCTGGGGGCCTCTGGCTCCGGCTCTTCCTTCTTCCTCCGGATCTATTCTGCTTCAAGTTCATTACTCCGTGAGATCTGCCAGGATTGCCTTATTCTCTCCTGCCTGCCTCCCACCCCACCGCCATCACCCGAGTTTGCTCATATCACTCTTTTTTAAAAAGTTATCCAAACTCTTGCTACCCCAACATGCTGCCTGTTTCCTCTGCTAAAATTCTGAGCCCCCAGTGATGGGGAGTCATGTCTATTTTGTTGACTGATAAAGCCCGAGAGCCTTGGGAACGGTCTAGTTAGGAGATTCCCGTATGTAGTAGGAGCTTATACACATTTGCTGAATGAATGTAGATGCCCTGGTCCAATCCGATGGAGCACTTCTGTGACGTGCTCAAAGAATAACTCTCCTTTCCACCTGAGAGGGGGTGACAACTTCCCTGGTGATTAAAGGCAAGAATTTTTTGCTTTATGCTGTTAACCTTAGGCGGGGAGACTGGGGGATCTTCATATATATTTTTAAATTTGGTTCACTCTGCAGTTGGTCTTTGGTCTCTGTATAATTTTGAGAAACTCTTTATGAGTGATCATTCTTTGATCAGATTGAACAGGTTCCAGGGGGAAGGACCAAGCCTGTCCCATCAGCCATTCTATGTGTCTTGTCCTGGGACCCAGTGGATGCTCAGCATGTAAGTGAACCGACAGGAGTGAGTGAAGAGATGGGAGCATCTCATTATTGTGGCGGATCTCTGTCCAATGCCTTGAGATTTGGGAAAGGGTTTACGAGTGCAGAAGGGAGAGGTCAGGTCCTCTGTGCTTTTCCTGAGTGCCCTGGCCTTACCCATTCCCCCAGCCTCCTCTGGGCAGCCAAGCCAAGGAGCTGGGCCACCAGGGGTTGTGCTGATCAATAATCCACCTTCACCCCAATTCCGGGGGTAGGTACACATGGTTGTAGACACTGGAGTCAGGTCCTTGGAGGAATTCCTCACCGAACTATGTTTTGGACCTTTTATTTTTCTCTAGAACCTCCAGCTGAAGAAGATTGTTTTAGACACATGAAAGTTGAGGACACCTTCTGTCCCCTCGCAACCCAGGCGGGGCTGGGAGTCTGCTGTTTCTATAGCCGGTGGGCTCGTGTTGATTTGGGCATCCCTGTGCCTGAATTCCTGCAGTACACTCGGTGGTAAGGTTGGGGGTGCATGGCAGGGAGGGAAGCGGGTTGGGAGACTGTACAGCTGGGCTGATGTTAACCTGGGGTGAGCGGGAGCTTGCTGATGCATGGCATCTCGGGGCAGGGAACTCTCCACACTCAAGAGGGGTTCCCACTCCCGCAGGGTCCCTTTGATCAGGGTGCTGGGCTGTCAGGGGACCACAGGGGTCCCAGTGAGGATTAGGGTGCCTTCAGGCAATGGGAAGTGTGGGGTCCAGTGGCAATTGAATTAACTGTGCACCCAAACCCAGCCCCCACCTCTTTCAGCCTGTTTCCTAATCTGCAAAACTGGAATGTTATTAAACATCTCACGGGGTCATTGATGGGCTGGGACAGACTAGACAGTCAGGAGCTGGAATTCCTCTGTCCCCTGATTGTTTGCCTTCTTTCTGACTATTTGCTCTCACAAGCTCAGTCTCTCTGTCTCTCGCTCTTTCACTTCTAAGTGTCTCTCATGCTCTGGTTTCATTTGATTTCCAACCATCGCCCCTTCCCTCCGCCAAACTCCAGATGAGTGAACTTGATTTCTATGTGTCAGTTCCAAATTCCCAGGAAAGATGCTCTGTCACCCTCTGGATCTGCTGTCCAACCCATGAGTTGTGGCCAGAGGAGCGAGTCCTTCTGGGACCAGCAGAGGGTCTCTGCCGAGCCCCCAGCCACCACTGTGGGAGCACATAGCTCTCCGTGGAGGAAGTACTGGCTGTGACCTTGTGTCACTAAGTGTGAATTTATGTCTTCTCTTGAACCACCTTCATCCTCCTAAACAAAGATGAAAATTAAACACTCCCGGGATTTGTGTCATGGAACACTCAGGGTGGGGGCTAATGGGGTTGGAATTTCTGCTGTATTTAAGGGGCTACACTGAATCCCCAACGAGAGCCTACAAAGGGAACAGCACCGGCCCCACCCGGCACTTAGGGCGCTGAGTCTGCGTGACGGTGAGCCAGACTTCTGACCACAGCTCAGGGGTCTGGTCTGACCAATTAGCCTTTGAAACCAACCAGCTTTGGATTCCTCAATCCCACCCTGAGGTTTTACCTGAACCATCAGCTTCTGTATCTCTGAAGACAGATGCTGAGGACCCTTCACGTAAGCCGTTCACACAGCCCTGTTCAGGCCTTTGTGCTGCACGGTCTGCCCGGCGAGCTGACCGAGGTTGGTATTTTACTGATGTTAGAAGTAGTCTGGTTTCCCGATGTACTGTTTCACTGAACAAGCAACAGAAGCCACTTCTCGCTGATAAAAGCAGAAAAGGGACATAATGAAAAGATACTGGGAGGGTGTGTGGAGTGGCCAGGACCGGAGCCAACCCAGGAGCTGTAGGAGGTGTTAGGGAGCCCCAGGCACCAGGCTGGGAGGGGTGCTACCGGGCCCCCTGCCACCCCAGAAGGGACCCCCCTCCACCCGACCCTCCACCTCACTCACTGCAGGTTCATGTCCCGGCAGGGCCAGGTCACACTGAAGCCACCAGCACACACCTCAGTTGGGGAGCTGGCCCCGTCTGAGCTGCGGGCGTGCCTGGTGTGGGGAGAGGCCCAGTTAGAGGAAGGCAGTTCCCCTACTGTTCCGAGTTAAGGTGCAAGTCAGTGCCCATCACTCAGGAGAGCCAGTCTGGACGGACCTCATTGTGGTGACTAGGCTGTCTGAGTTCACTTATTAATTTCTACGTTTGAAGGCCCTGGAGGGAGAAAAAGTGAAGGTTCTAGTACTTATTTTGTGTTTCCCACGTACCAGGTGTGGTAAACAAGCCACTTCAGACAAGGCCCGGAGCAACCACGTAAATAGGCCACGGAGCAAGTCGTGCAGTCAGGCCTCTGTGGTCCCGAAACCCGTGTCCCCATCGGCTCCATAGTTACCAGTGGAAACTAGGGGGATTTATGGGACTGTGTGCTCCTGTGAGGGCTGGGATATGTGTGTTTAAGTCCACATCTTCAGAAACTCGGCTAGAACCACAGCCACTGATTGCACGGTGGCAGAGGAAGGGAGGATTCCAGCCTCTGGTCCAGCTCGTGTGGAGCTCAGAAGTTCTTCCTCCTGTCCTGAAAATAACACCAAATCTGAGGGAGCTGCAAACCCACTGCTCTTCTTAGATCCCAGAAGACTGAGGGGGAAAGCTGCTTCCAACCCAGAGAGGTTGCAAAGGGAACAGCGGGCAGGCTTGGAGAGTCACAGCTCCCAAGGCAGAACCTGCTTTTTTAAGAACCCCGGGGGCAGGCAGATTTAACAGGTCCCTGAGGCCAGCAGGAGGCTCAGTGTGGGGAAATCAGAGTGTGACAAGTCCAGGGGGCCAGTCAGAGGGGCCCCATGCTCTTTTTCATGTATTTTACATCCAGGACCATTTCCTGTTCTCAGAATGAAGGTCAGAGGATAACTCCTCATGCTTCCTGCCTGGAGAGGAGAAAATAACTGTATTGAAATACACCCAGAACATTCTGTTTCATTGGGGGAAGTTGTTTTTTGTTTGTTTTTTTAATGAGAAATTATTTTACCAGAGCCTAACCAACCTGGGAGAAGGGAAATCCCTTCTGTGTCACCCAAATTGGGGTGGGGGGAAAGAGACACACTTGTGGAGGTCACAGCTCAGGGCACAGGCTCAATGAGAACTAATCACAGGACTGCAGATGCCCTGCTCTGTCCCGCTCCCCCAACACCTTACCTCCATGTCAGTAGGGCCCGTGTGTAATAACAGGAATAATACTAACAGAAGTAAATGTCTCAGGAGTGTCTAGGGAAAACCCAAAGACAGCGGGGAGATGAAAACAAGGACACACAGGCTGTTTTAGCCTCTCACACCAATAGCTGTAGCAAACTACACACAGCCCAGCCCCAGTAGATAAACAGGCAACCTCACAGAAGAAATTATTTATTTTGGTTCTCTTACCCAGTGCATTCCATGGTGCATCCTCGCCTAGAATTGAGTGGAAGCAAGTCCATCTCAGAAGGGACATAACTGAAGAGGGATGGCTTCCCAGACTCTGAGGGGCAGAGAGAGCACCAGCCTGGGTTAGAGAAAGGTGAGGGGTGGGGTAGGGTGTGGGCTGCCTTCTTCCCCATATAAGGAACCTTCCTGAGGCCAGCACAGTAGGAGGGAGGGCCATGGGGTGGAAGCAGCCAGACTTCATCCTGAGAACTGTTGGGATGCCTCAAAGGGACCATTCAGGTGCCCAAACTGGGCCCTGATTGAGGGAGCCAGTCGGTCTGACTCAGAGCCCAGGACTGAGGTGGGCTCACAGCAGGCCGGTATTACTTGGCCGGATCCATTTCACTTCTCCGAAGCCCTGTGTAAAACATGAAGCGTGGACGGCCTGGTGAGCACAGCTCTGCCCTCAAGACCGGTTTCAACTCCTCTCTTCCCAGAGAACAGCATCTCTGAACCCGTCCTGGGTGACCTCACAGAGATCACCCTAGTGGCCCAGGCTAGTGACCGGGAACATGTACCTTCCTGCAGGCAACCCCTGACGTCCACTGATGCATCATATACTGGCAAAGAGTGAGTCACTGTGCATTGGTCTAACAGCAGAGACTCTGCCAAAGGCCCAAGAGGTGGTGTGTGGGACATGCAGGGGTGCAGGAGTGTAAGCAGTGCAAAAGTGTAACTGGTGACAGGGGTGCAGGGGCTGTGGAGGGCGCAGGCATTTCAGGGGATGTGGGGGTGGAGGGATGCAGAATTGCAGAGAGTAGCAAGGGTGCAGAGGTGCAGGGAGTGTAGGGATGCAGGGAGGTGCTCAGGGACCTGGCCAGGATAAGAAGGCAAGTGCACATCCTTGCAGTCAGCCTGACCCCGGTGGGCTATTGCAATGCTTTTGGGCGGCGGCGGCGGCGGTGGCGGTTGGGAGGCTGCCCGGGCAAGCCGATCGATTTCTTCTCTTCCCTGCAGCCTGGCCTGGGGTGGGGCTTGGCCGCCGGAGATTCGCCAGATGTTGCACTCCAGGTAAGCTTGCTCCTGGGAGGTGGGGCGGTTAGGTCAGAGGGCGGTGGCAGCGGCAGAGGGGCGGAGCGGGCCTACCCCTGGCGAACGGGTGGAATAGCTGCCTTGTCCCGGCTGCTGGGCCTGGGAGCGGCCTCTTCTTCCCCAGGTCGCCGGACACTCCTGTCCCACTCAGCTTGCTGAGTGCGGAGTAGGGGCGGGGCCGTTAAGGTGCGGGACCCACGGGGGGAGGGAGGCTGCCGCGGGGGAGCCGATCAATTCGCTCCGCTCTCCCCAGAGGCGGAGCCAGGGGCGGCTTCTGCTGCCCTAGAGGTGGGACGCGGGTCTCAAGATGAGCTTGCTCCTGGGAGGCGGCGGCGGAGGCGGCAGGGGCAGGGGATGTGTTCCAGGGAGTTGCTCCATTTCTTCTCTCCCCCACGGCCTGGCTTGGGGGCGACGTCTGCCACCGGAGATTTGCCTGAGGTCCGACTCCAGGTGAGCTTGCTCCTGGGAGATGGGTGCGGTGCGGTCAGGGGGCTGGTAAGGTGGTGGCTGCAGGCATAGGGAGGCTGCCCCGGAGGAGATTGTGGATTAGCTCCATGTCTGCACCGCGTGGCCTGAAGGCGGCCTCTGCTGCTCCAGGTCCCGGGACACCCCTGTCCCACTTTGCCTGCTGGGGGCGGGAGGCAGGGTAGTCAGGGTGCAGGGGTGGCGGTGGTCGGGGGCCTGCAGCGGGGGAGCGGACCATTTGCTCCCATCTTCCCCGCGTCTTGTCCTGGGGGCGGTCGCTGTTGCCCTGTGTTATGAGACGCGTGTATCCTAGTCGGCCTGACCCCGGGAGTTGGACTTGGTACTTTGGGGGTGGTGGCAGCAGCGGCAGGTTTTCCCATGGAACTTGTCCATTTGCTCCCACTTCCCCCCATGGTTTGCCCTGGGGGCGGTCCCTGTTGTCCCAAGTTCGTCGGACGTCCATCTCCAGGTCAGCCTGCTCCCTAGAGGAGGCCACTGTGAGGTCATGGGCAAGATTGGTGGCTGCTGCGGGGGTAGGGGCTGCCTTGGGGAGCTGGTGGATTGGCTCCCGTCTCCCCGATGGCCTGGTGTGGGAGTGGCCTCTCCTGCCCCAGGTCACCAGACGCACCTGTCCCACTCAGCCTGCTGGGGGAGGGGCGCCCTGGGCGGTGCCTTTAAGGTGCGGGGGTGGCGATGGCGGGGGTAGAAGACCTGCAGCGCGGAGCCTGTCAATTTGCTCTCCTCTTCCCCGTGACCAATCCTGGGGGCGTCCTCTGCTGCCCAAGAAGCCGGATGCCCGTCTCCAGGTCAGCTTGCTCCTGGGAGACGGGCCCGATGTGGTCGAGGGGCAGAGGCAGTTGCGACGGCCGGCTGCCCCGCCTAATGGGGCCACTTCTTCTCCTCTCCCCTGACCTGGCCTGGGGACGTCCTCTCTGGCGCAAGATTCGCCTGACACCCCACACCTGGTCTGATTGCTCCTGGAAGGTGGGCGCGGTGAGATCAGGAGGTGGAGAGGACAGGGGCTGCCCCTGGAGAGCTGGAGGATAAGCTCCAATCTCTCTGCAGGCCTGACGTGGGGGCGGCCTCTGCTGCCCCTCGTTCCCAGGTCACACTTCTTCGGGACATATTTCCCCGGGGTTGCGGTAGGGTGCGGGGGCGTCGGGGTGTTGGCGGGGGTATGGAGCCTGCCGCTCGGGAGCTGGGGGTTTAGCTCCCATCTTTTCCGCAGATTGGCCTGAGGGCAGCCTCTGATGCTCCAGGTCGCAAAGCAATTTCTCTGACAGCTTAGCCACCGGAGGTGGGCAGGATGGGCTGAGAGGGCTGAGGCAGCCGCCAAGGCAGCGACGGAGGGGGCTGTCCCTGGCCAGCTGGTCAATTTGTTCCCATCTCAACCTTTGCTGCCGCAGTTTCGCAGAACGCCCTTCTCCAGTTTATTCTTCTCCAGGGAGGTGGGCGCAGTGCATGCAGCCCGAGGTCTGGGCTCTCCCTTGGGAGGGGCAGAACTCTCTTGTTCTCCTTTGTCTTTATTCTTCAGCGAAGTGGTTACTGGACGCAATTCTTAATTCTGAGAAAGTGTAGCCTGTGTTATGGAAGAGCTGCTGGACAGTGAGGTTTCTGGGTGGATTTTCACATCAGCTGATGCCCCAGGCAGGCAGGAAAGCTATTACTCAGAGCTTCTTAGTCTGGGGTTGGGGATGGCCCCGCCATCCTCACCATGCTTTTTAAAAATGTGTTACTCCCCTCTTTTTCCTAGGTGACATTTTAGGTTATTGGGTCTCAGATTGCTGACACACTCATCCCTGTTCTCAGACATCTTTTAAACTTGGGTGAAGTGATAAGTAGGGGAAGATGATTTACTGAAAGGTAAGAATACTTAAATTCGCATTAAAGCTACATTCTGTCAATCTTTCTAAAATGATTTTCCTCTGATTCTAAATCCACGACCTAGTGAATGTTGTACTCCTGTGTAAATTATTGATCTTCACATCACATTTGTTGAGTGGTCAACGAGATTTGTTAATTAGATTATTCCTGAAAGGAAAAGTTCAGGCTTTTCAGAATTCCTTGTCTGATGTCACCCAGGCAGTCACAGTAGAAGACAGAGCTGATATAAAAATCCCTCAGCTGCCTGAACTGCAAAGCTTCTGGGATTACTGATCCCTGAAATGCAGGTGACTCTTGATGATAATCTGGGGGATGGTTTAAATGATCAGATTCTTCCAGTCCTATAAATGGGTTCCGTGGCCCCAGCCCCGGGAGAACTGGACATAAGGGCCATATCGTGTGTGGTGGGATGGGAAGGCAAGGTGTAAGAGCTGGAATCACTGAGATTCCACACTCGCTAAACGCAGACTCCAGAGCCTAATTGTTGTCAGGTTCTGTTCTGGATTTGAGAGTGTGTTCATACATGATTCTTGCCCTTCTGGAGTCACTGCCTGGGTGGAAGTAACCTTTACATAGATCTGTGGAGGATGACATTTAAGTAGATGGGCTGTTATGGTTCTCAATGTGCCCAGGCTTGCTCTTCCAGGCACTCGTGGGACTAACGCGAGTCATGTTATTCACTCATTCACTGATTTATTACCCTTGAATTGATCACTCGTCCCACAGTAAGTGAAACAAGGTAACAGGAAGCTGAGTTTTGTCCCCTCTCCTATCACTGATTGTTTTTCAGTCGGGCGCCCTGCGTATGCATTGTGAAACGGTGGTATTTCGTGCCCAATGGGGCAGCACTGTCAGTTCTGAGAATCAGGGGAGACACATGGGTAGGACAGCACCCTGACACACATGGCACCCCCCATCCCGTGAGACAGAATTGTCGATGCTCAGGTGACCCGATGTAGACTGCGGTGCTAAACTTGAGCATGTTTAGTTATCCTGGTGGCTATGAAAATACAGACTACCAGTCGCTACCTCTGGAGACTCTGAGGGTGTGCACCCCAGGATTCTGCATTTTAAGAAGCACTTTAACGAATCCTGATGAAGAGATCTGAGTGTCCCACGGAGAAACACTGGTGTGCGAGGCACCAATATTGAGGATTCTCAGGGAACGATGTCTTTTTAGGATGGTCCATGGGCCCTCACTTTAGACTTTTGCCTTGGGTTTAATTGTATGTGTTCAGAAGTGATGTCTTTCAATTCCAGTGCATGTCAGCATGCTCTGTGCAGGGATTTACTCTCAGTAGATGGCAAAAACTATGATTCTTCAGGTCACCGAGCTACACTGTGAACGATATTTTATTTTGGTTTTCTTTGTAGCAATGCAGAGTCTCCCGAGAAGAGATTTAGACTCAACAGCTTTGTGTCAGACTTTGGAAGACCGCTGCTGCCCAAGGTGTTCTCTGGCAGTGCAATGACGAATCTAGGTCCCTCTTTCACTGCTACATCAATGAAGTGGACCACTTGGACAAGGCCAAAGCTGGTATCCCTACCATAGCCCTTTACAGTGTTATTCGGCTCCAGGAAGCCATCAGATGCAGCAGGTGGCCAGAGGAGGAGCCGAACAGACTCATGAAATGTGACATCCCCAACTTTATCAACACGGACCAGAACTCTGCCTTTGTGGAAGATGATTTCCTGATTTTGTAACTACCGATTGTTCTAGAAAATAAGCCAGTTGCCCAGAACTCACACAAAGACTTGAATTGAGAAACGTGCTTTCTCAGGTATCTTTCTGAAGATGTGAAGTCTGTCTTTGTATGGAAGGAAGTCCCCTTTCACAAAACTGAATGTGTTTGTGTCTGAGAGAGGGAAATGGAGACAGAAAGACGAAGAAGCAGAAGAGAGCCCCCTCAGAAGAGATCTAGTTAAGGTGAGTTTTTGTGCCTTTAAAAAACATTTGGGGTTTTAGGGGGAACAAAGTATTTACACTGTCTTATTCTCCTCATTGGAAACCTTGGCCCCGTCGTCAGAGTCAGCGGCCTTGAACGGGGGTTGCACGCTGCGTTTCATCTGGCACTGCCACTTCCACACTCTGCCTTTAGCACATTTCTTTGCCTGTCAGGGTTGCCACCCTTTAAACTGTAAGGTGAGGAGTCTGGAGTAGATGATCCACCCCAGCTCTGCTGTTTTGCAAATTTCTGATTTCGTATTCGGATGAGTCTGGGATACACTCAGAGCAGTATAAACTAGGCCCTACCTCCTGCCTATTGCTGGGGCATCCCTCAGGTCTGTGCCTTCTACTCAACCCTTTACTGAGCCCAGCTTTTGTCAGGAGCCCAAGTGCCTACCGGGATGGCAGGGGACTTGTCTTTCGTGGTCACGGTGGCCAAGAATTCTATTGGTGTGCTGAAACAACTCTTCTGAGATCCTCCACCCACCCCTGCTCAAACCTAATGACAGCACTACGGTTCCTTTCCTAGGAGGAGGATCAATCCATGGTGCATTTTATGACAATCCTGTCCCCAGGGATGCACGGAAGTTTATCAGCTGAGTGAGGGGAGGTGCCTCTGTGTCCCTGTATCTCTGTCTGCTGACAGTTCGCTGCCACCGGCTACTGAACAAGAAAAGTGCTATTCACCATGTTGTGTGTTTTCCAAATGTGTAGGTGATGGTCTTGTGGCTCGTGCGTGGGCTTTGATTTGGGATGGTGAAGGGCTTATAAATACCTCATCAACATGTATTCGAGGTGGCCTGGTGCCACACAGATTTGATTCATGAAGGCATCAAGCCTGCACACTGGTTTGGAAACAACTTGGTTTTGATCATTCACACTGCGTGCATGACTCGCTGCTAATCTCTGGGTGGTTTTTTCATTTCAGATTTATTCACCCCATGTCTTGCTTAAGCTGAAAAATACATTTATTTCACCAGAATATTCTCTGATTCTTTGTTTACACACATCCAGTTTTTTTAATTCCTTTAAAAATGATTCTGTGTTTATAATGCCTCCTAATTTCTATCATCTCTATGTTGCCAGTGGCCTGAGACATGCACCAGATTTGATGCCGGAACAGTTCCACCAAAAGAAATCCCTTTGCCGTAATATCTTTTGAGGAAAATATTATTCTTTAAGGCTCTAACAGTAAATCGTAGAAGAAAGCATGGAACATTTCTTGTAGTTAATACATGTTCATGCGAAAAGAAATGATATTTTCATTAAACAATGTTGATTTTAATAACTTTTACAAATGTGAACATTATTATTCATAATTTAAGTAACCAGATAAAACCACAGTTATTTATTATGAAGATTGAAAACTATTTACACGGTCTCTTAATTAGAAGTAGCTTTATTAGAAGACTGAAGGGTATTTAAAAGATGGAAAAATACCCATGATGACACCATCATTTTTATTAACTAAATATCAAGAACTGTGCAGGGATAAGATTTAACCCTCTGCAAACTGCCAAGTTAGCATGAGGTAGTTTGTGGATGCTGCCAGAGGACAGGACACTCCCCCAGGATCAGAGACAAAGGACTTCCTGCCAGCACAGCAGGCAGCCTGTGGTTCAAGTTCATATTGGTTCCTGAGTTCCTTTCCTATTGCTGTTGTAACAAAGGACCACAGACTCAGTGGCTTAAAGCAATACACATTCATCTTCTCACTGTTCTAGGGTGCAGTAGTGCAAAGTCAATGTCAGTGGGTAAAACCAACGAGTGGCCAAGGCTAAGTTCCACACCGAGGCTCTTGGGAGGGATTCGTCATCCTACCTTTCCCAGCTTGCAGAGGTGCTCACACTCCTTGGCCCAGGGCCCTGTGTCACTGTGACCTCTGCTGCCACTTTACATCTCTGTCTCTGACTATATAGATATAGAGGAAGAGTCTTCTACATCTGGTATGGACCCTTTTTCTTACATGGACATTGTATCCCTATTTATGTGCAGATGAAAACCCCTTCCCTCCAGGGTGCGGTGGCATCAGCTCACAAGATGACCACTCTGGGCTTTAAGTGTCCTCTTTGTATTGTCATCAGGGAACTTCTCTCTCCATAGTTAGCTCTGTGTTAATTTGTTGTTATATTTTACCCAGAATTACTGAAAGTTTTACTTAAAAGGGATCCTAATTAGCTCTGTTTACCTGTTTCCAGAGCTGAAAGCTTCAGTTCTAGAGTATCAGTTTGACTTATCCTAAAAATACATTCCAGTATATTTCTCTGGTGAAAGTCTCTACCCTGTTATCTATTGTCCCATCATTTCCTTATTTTCTTGAATATATTAAAAGTATTTTATAGCCTTTATTGGTAACTCTGATGCCTACATCACCTGGGGTTTGCATCCTTTGTCTAATGCTCCTTATTCTCATGTTATCTGTCATATAGTCTGGACATGTTGCATGTCTAGAAATTCTTTATTACATGGCAGACATTGCAAATGAAAAATCCATGTTATCTTCCGTGAGAGCTTTTCTACCTTCCCGTTAGGCAGACAGTGTGAGGGACTGATCATGTCACTCCAATCAGGCGCTGAGGTGGATCAGGACTAAAGTGCCTTTTTTCTTAAAACAGCTTTGAGGTATACTTGGCAAAATAATTTTCACACGTTTAAAGTGTACAGCTTAATACGTTTTGACGTAAGTATATCCCCAAGGAACCATGACCACACTCAAGACAGTGAACATACCCATCACCCACAAAGCTTCTCTCCTGACTTTTGTTGTCCCTCCCTCCCTCCCCGTCTCTTCCCCTGGGAACCATTGATCTGCTTTCTATCACAACATAGTGGTTTGCATTTTCAAGATCCTTATATGAATGGATTCATGCAGTATCTACTCTATGTTGTCTGACTTCTTTCATTCAGTGTAATTATTTTGAGAATCATCTGTGTTGCTGTATTAATAGCTTGTTTGTCTTATAGTAGAGTATTGTTTAGTGCTGAGTTTTTACTGAAGAGTTTATTGTGAGCAGTGTTTGTATAGACCATCATTTCTTTCTGCATTTACTTCTTGATGGATGCATGGGTTATTTACAACTTGTGCTATTATAAATAAAATAGCAGTGAATGTTTGGTTACAAGTCTTTGTATGGACATATGCTTTTCCTTTCTAAAGCACCAGATGAGGAATGTCTGGATTATATGGTACACAGGTGTTTACCTTTTTAAAAGAATCTGTTAAAGACTTTTCCAAAATGGTTGTACTATTGTAAATTCCTCGTGGTGTGTATCAGTTCTGGTTGCTCTACTTCCTTGCCAGCACCTTGTAAGGTCAGTCTTTCTAACTGTATTCATTCTAGTATGTATGTGAACTAGTATCTCACTGTGGTTTTTAAAAGCATTTCTCTAATGACTAATGACACCTTTAATCAGCATCTTTTCATATGCTTATTATCCATCTGGATATCTTTACTGAAGTGTGTTTTCTGGCCTCATTCATTCAGGTGTTTGAATTATTATTGAATTTTGAGACCTCTTTATTCTGGATCAGATACAAAGAGAGACCTTTATCAGATATATGATCTGCAAATAGCTTCTGTCTATGGCTTGTCTTTTCATTTGCTTAGCAGTGTTTAGAAGAGCATTGAAGAGTCTTCATGTTCATAAAGTTCACTCTATCAGTTTCTTTTTAAAATAGATGATACTTTTGGTGTCATAGCAAAGAAAAATTTGCCAAACCCAAGGCCATAAACCTTAAGCCTATGCTTGTTCTCCTAGCTGTTTTATAGTTTTAGATTTCCTATTAAGATCTATGATCCATTTTGAGGTAAATTTTGTATATTTTGTGAGGTGTGGATCAAAGTTCATTTTTTTTTTTTTTGCGTATCACGATCTAATTGTTCCAGCACTACATGCTGAAAAGATCCTTTCTCCACAGCATCCTTTTTGAGAATCAATTGTCTGTATAAGTCTTGGTTTAGTTCTGAACATTCTATTGTGTTCCATTATTCTATTTTCCTGTTTTACACCAACACCCTAATTTCTGATTACTGTAGCTTTATAAAAAAAGTTTGAAAATCAGATAGTGCAAGTCTTCCAACTTTGTTTTTCTTGTTCAAAGTTGTTTTGGATTTTTGGGATCCTTTGAATTTTTATATGAATTATAGAATAAGTTTTTAAATTCCTTACATCCTGTTCTGCCAAAATTCCACCCATGTCTTTGGCCGTCTCCAAAGCCACATTTTCTGAAGAAGTCTCTCTAGATCCCAGGTGAAAGGAATTTCTCTTTCGTCTGTGCTCAAATCACATTTGATATTATTTGATTACACTTAATCATATTTGCCTGTATGTACTTGTCTGACCTTTCCAGCCATTTAGTAAATCTCAAAAGATTAGGAATCTTGACTTGGTTCCCTCTGTGTGCTGAGAAACTAGTTCTATGCTTTGCAGGAGTGAGCCCTGCAGTAAGAGGTATCTGCAGCACACATCTAGCTCATTGCTTGAATATTGTCAAGGAATTCTGCAGATTTAGAATTGTTTATTGATTGTTGTCTCCAAGACGGCTCAGTCTTTTTTATTTCTATTGCTACTGCTGCAGTTTCAAAGAACAATGGGCTAGTTATTTTCCAAATATCAAATCATACTCTAATTGTGTTGTCACGCAAATTATGTGCTGCTGTGTCTTAACAACCTGCTTAGTGTTCACAGGCTCCTTCACTCATGGAAAATTTGGGAGAATGTCATATCCTTAGAGATAGCAATGCTGTCTTTGGCGACCTGAGCAGCAGTATCTGAATTCACTCCTGCTGTTTTTCCAGTGTCCCCTCTAGACCTCCTCCAGCCCTCCATGGGGGGCCCTGCAGTTCTGCCCTAGAAAAGCCTGTTGCTTCTCAGGAAGACTTCCCTATGAAACATAACCATGTCCTTCTTGTGGGGACATTCAGTCCAGAGACCTGAAACAGGGGAAAATATTTAGCCTGCTTTTGGTAGAACCTAAATTCTTCCATACTTGTTAGAAGCAATTTCAATGAGGAAACTGTTTTGGCATCTAACAAATCAGCATAAATGACTGATGAGGAAGATCAGCTTCCCCATCCCACTCAGTCGTCATTTTGATGTGACACACACATTGGCAAACATTTTCTCCTGTGAGCAACATAAAGTTCAAGACGTTATGAATGGCTTTTTGTTTTTATTTCTTAGTCTTTCCACATTCACTGTGTCTCGTGAGATTATATGAATCCTGCTTATTTTCAGCCCAGCACTAAACTTTTTAAAAGGATCACGTGTTTAAAAGGCTAGTGGATAATTTTTTAGAAGACAGAAATCCTTAGATTTTGGTCCCAGAGTTGAATCTTGGTTAGTGGTGAATGAAAATTCCCGTTAAAATTTTAAATTCAGTGATATAAAGTCTTAAAAATAGTTAAATATTAGTCAATTTCATTAAACACTATAAGAGTTATTTACCTTTAAGCCTGTTTCTGGGGCAATTTTGCAATGATTCCCTCCCTTTATCGATTCCCTCTTTATCAGAATCCTTGAGAGGCCCCTGTCATCATTGTCAGTATCATCATCATCATCATGGAACTGATTCTTCTGGAAGATTCTAGGAAAATAAAGAGATGGACGGGATTATGTGTAGGTCAGTGTGTGCATATACAATAAGAACAGCTGTCAGACATTAGATGCAAGATACCCATTTCATTTAGGGGAGAATGTGGTCATGAAATCCTGATGTGGTGAATGAAGGAAGCGGTGGGAACAGGATAGTCAATGGAAAGGAGGAGGAAGTGAGTGAATTGGAGAGCATAGATCCTTGGTTAGTTGATCAGCACATTGGTGAGAATGAGGGGAGTGTGATGGCAGAATCATGTCCCTCCCCGGCCACAGGGTAGCCACCTGTGACATGTTACTGTACATGGCAAAAGGGATGACAGATATTTTAGGATTAAAAATCTTAGAGGATTTCTGTCTCCTAAATTGTCTATTAGTTAGCCTTTAAACCCATGATACATTATTATAGATTAGTGCAGGGGCACAAATAAAAAGGATTCATATAATCTCACCAGACAAACTGAATGTAGAAAGGATAAGGAAGAAAAACAAAAAGTCACTTATAAGTGCCTTGAACCATAAATTGCTCATGAGGAAATGTTACACAAGGTGAATGTCACAGCCACATACATACTGCCTGAGTGGGATGGGACAAGGGGATCCTGAAATGAGACAATAGGGTGAGTAGTCTGGATTGTCCAGGTGGGCTGAATGTAATCACAGGGGTCCTTAAATTGGAGGATATTTCCCAGCTGAGTTTAAAATCAGAGGGAGGTGTAGCGATGGAGCAATGTTCAGAAAGTCTGCTGACCATGAAAATGGAGGAAGTTGAGGGGCACAAGCTAAGGAAGGTGGGTGACCTCTGTAAACTGGAAAAAAAAAAGGAAACATTCTCTTCTAGACCCTCTAGAAGGAAGGAACCCTGCTGGTATCTTGAATTTATCCCAATGAGAACTGTGTTGGATCTCTGACATCCACAGCCATAAGCTAATAAGTCTTTGCTGGTTTAAGCTATTAAGCTTATGGGAATTTGTTACAGTGGTAATAGGAAAATAACATAGTGAGTGGTAGTGTAAGGGATTAAAGGTCTAGGATGGGGTGTGGAGAGAATTCTGACATTTACACCTAAAAAACAACCAGGTGAAGTGGGAAGGTGTTTTAAGGAAGACCTACCTGGCAGGGCTGTCAAGAAGACTGGAGTGAGCGAATCCTTGGAGTTAGAGGAATCAATTAAACCTCACAAGGAAAATAAGAAATAAAATGTAGCAGGGCTTCAGTGTTAGTAGATGT
The DNA here is from genome assembly GCF_048564905.1 of Vicugna pacos. Classification (NCBI taxonomy): domain Eukaryota; kingdom Metazoa; phylum Chordata; class Mammalia; order Artiodactyla; family Camelidae; genus Vicugna; species Vicugna pacos. The sequence goes on along the minus strand of NW_027328740.1, from coordinate 77,896,434 downwards.
AGGAATGGAAATGGGCAGAGAGATATAAACATTATTTTGAAATTAGCTACAGGTTTGATGACTGCATGTTTGGGAGAGTTAGCCGATGTGTGGACTGAATGCATCCCCTCAAAATCCATATGTCGAAACCTCATCTCCCAGGGTGATGATATAGGGATGCGGGGCCTTTGGGAGGTGATTAGTAGGATAAAATGAGGTCATGAGAGTATTGCCCTCATGAATGGTATTAGTGTTCTTATACAGGGCCCCAAAGTGCTTGCTTCTCTCTCCTCTCTGGGCCATGAAGATAGTGGGAAGACAGCCATCTTCGAGCTGGCAATCCTCTCCCAGATACATTGACCTTGAAAGCCTCAGCCTCCAAACCATAAGGAATATGCTGGTTGTTTAAGCCACCCGACACACGGTAATTTGTTACAGAATCCCAGACTGACGAAGACAGTGGAGAATGCCACTGCGTTTGGCACTGATTGCCTGGAGAATGCTGAAACCCAGGGAAGTGGGCAGCACAGACGTTTACTCATTTAATCCTGCCAACACTGTAGGGGATAGAGTCTACATTTTCCTCGCTATTTAAAAGGTAAGGAAAAAGAGGCACAAACAATAACAATGACAACGACAACAACAACAACAACAGCAACAATAATTTGTCCAAGATTCACACAGAACTCCCTGGAGGGAGAGTGAGAATTAATACTTATGCAGGCTGGCCCCAGAGCCCCTGCTCATAACTACTAAGTCAGATCACCTTGCTTATTTAGATCAGTTTTTTTTCAACTGTGATATGAGTGTACTGTGTCCAGTAACTTATAATTTCAAAATACCTCACTGTAAGGGAAACATTAGTTGCAGGCATTACAACCCACAGAAAGCTAGACATACAAAAATAACTTGTTAGGGCAAGATAACCAATAATGTTTTTAAATATTATACCTGCTGACCCTTTGCAATAAAGTGTTTATTTATAATTCTGTCTGGCTACAGAATAACATCATAATCCTGCATGTGGCTGGTGGCTCCCGTGTTGGACAGCACGGGTCTAGAGAATTTAAATGACTTGCCCAGCCTTGCCCAGGAAGCTCGTGGTGGGATCAGAACTATAGTCTGTGACTGTTCCTTCCTATCCAACAATTCCCTCATGGAAGTTTAGAAGCTTCTCCTGTGGTGCCCAGCTGTCTATCCGTACTTATGACATCTTGTCAGGTGCCCCGGCCTGCTCCTGAACATCAGCCAGAACCCACTTCTGCTCTTTTTTGGCCAGGTAATACCTTCTAGCAACTTCCATTGCCTTCTTGGCATCAGTTTTTACATGGAAGGGTAGTGGCTAGAGAAGGAAATGTGTCCACATGACAGGTTTTTCATAAATATAGTAGGAGTGGTCAAGAGAAGAAAACCTCAGGAATACGAGTGGAAGCAGGTCATTTAATATACCAAATGCGTACTTTCAATGTATGTTTGTGTTTCCGAGTCCACGCTTGTTCTACTCGTGCATTATAGGCCAACACATCAGGAGACAAGGATTTGGGGCAAGAAATAGCGGCTTTAATTTGTAAAGCCAGCGGAAAAGATGGTAGACCAATGTCCTGGAGAACCATCATCCCAAGTCAGAATTCAGGCTCTTCTTATATTAAAAAGGGGAAGCGGGAATGCTTGGTTGTTGCAAACTTGGTGTATGAATTCTTTGTTGTTAGAATCCTTTGTTCTTGCAGCTCTTCACCTGGGTCAGATCCGTGTAAACCTCCAACAAGCAAATGTTATTTTCTATTCTGTATCTTGTTATCTTTATACGAATGGAAAAGTGATAATATCCTTCAAAGTCAGAGCCTTGAGAATAGGGTCTCCTGTATATTTCAGGATCTAGGCAACATTGTTTCACAAAAGGTGCAGAAACAGCAAGACTAAGCCTAGGAAACAGGGCACATGTTTAAAGTCAAAGGAACAGATCTAATATGGAGTCAGATTTGTTCTTTCCTATTTCAGTAGTGCCATGGAGAAGGCACTGTGGGCAGCTTTCTGTAGGGTCCTGGAGGCTTTCTCTCTCAGCCTCTGTGCGCCTCTATTGAAAACCCGTCATCGCTATCTGGCCTGCTGGAAAACCAGTCCGCCTGTTTTGCCCTGAAGTTGTGTTCTGTTTATAACTCATCTCTACTCCTTGGAAAACAACTCAATAAAAACTCAGTTGGTTTCCCACCAGCCCTGAGCAGGGGTGAGGGATAGCATGTTATTATTTTATTAAAAAAAATATATAAAAGAGTTTTAAAACAGCACTGGGCACATAGGAGAGAGACAATCAATGCTTCCTGGCTTAAATCGAAAATGATGACTCAGTGAGTCTATGGCTGCTGTATTTGCTGAGCTAGTTACTCCTTTGCTCCATTACACATTTATTTTAACTGAAAAAGAAATATATGCATATGGTTAAAAAAATTCAAACAGAGCAAAAAATACTCAAGTGAAAGAAGTTTTCCCTCATCCTCTGTTCTTACATGCCTCCCTGGAGATGCCAATGTTTACAATCCTTTGTGTGCTTTTCCAGATATGCTATGCAAGTTCCCACCAATGTATGTAAATTCCTTTAAAGTTTTACTTATTTTTAACTTTAAGGGATTTAAATCCTCAAGTGGCTTCTGCCACAGTAATAGAAAAGAAGAAATCTGACTCCATATTAGATCTGTTCCTTTGACTTTAACCCTGTGCTCTGTCTCCTAGGCTTCTTCTTGCTTGTAAAACAATGTTGCCTAGAGCCTAAAATATACAGGAGAGCCTATTCTGAAGGCTCTGACCTTTAAGGGTATTTAACACTTTTCCAATCATATAAAGATAACACGTTGCAGAATAGAAAATAACGTTTGTTTTGTTGGAGGTTTACAGGGATCTGACCCAGGGAGATAGCTGCAAGAACAAAGGATTCTAACAAGAAGGAATTCCTACACCAAGAAGTTTGCAAAAACCAAGCACATAGGAAAGCAGCCTGAATTGTGACTTGGGGAGATGGTTTTCCAGGACATTAGTTTGCCATCTAGGTCTACAGAAACTTGCTATTCCATGCCCCAACACTTGGTCTCCCAACTTACTGGCCTGTCCTGCACTGAGGAGAATGAATTTGGACTCAATAACACTTCTACCTACCTAGCAAGTTGGACACTGGGACTGAGGGCAGCTCTCCCACACACAGGGGCCTACGGTGAGCCCTTGATTATTCCCTGAGGTTGGGGTGTGGTTTACCCAGGAGGGATGGGGACTCTACACCAACACTCAGGCAGTCTGCTCCTTCTGGGGCTCTGACATTTTACCTCGCGCTCCCTGCCAGCCCAACATTTGGGACAGTGGAGCTAAGGCAGAGATCGTGCCTGCCTGTTTCCCAGCGTGTAAGAGGGGAATATGTACTCTTCCCAAGGTAGTTCTGAGAAACAACACCTGCGGGTGCTTGGTTCCCTGAGCAACAGTAAACCTAGCTCCTTGTGGGGGCAACGGGTATGATACCCGTAGGGTTTCTGCTGAGACCTTAGCTGGAGGGCTGGGCCAGGGACGTAAAATATGAGCTGTGGGCAATGACGGGTAAGAGAAGGGTGTATAGGCAGGACTGCTGCCTCCTTCGGGGTGCCACAAGAGGTAAAACGCTTTCTCCCCATCTCTGTTACTCCCCTCCCAATTCCAGATAACTGCCTTCCCTCTGCTCCTCCTGTCCATGTGTCTCCCTCCACTTTTCCCCGCCTCCCCTCCTCCTCCCCTATTCTCCCTCCCTCGGTTCCCCTTCTCTCTCAGGACCCAGAGCGGATCGCTGGCCCTCCTGCGCATGCGCAGTTGCTGCCAGCTGGACCGCGGGTTGGAAGCTCCAGCTCCGAGCCGGGGATCGGCCCCAATGGCTTCTCAGCTCTGTCGCCCTGTAGGCCTTTGGCTACTGCCTGGGGCCGGGGCCTCTGGCTGTGGAAGTGCAAGGTGAGGGGATATCGGGAAAGGGGTGAGGCGGCTGCGGGAGGGCGGTCGGCGTGTCACAGCCCCCCAGGGCGCCAGTCAGCGTGTGTTCAGCTGGATTGCTCGGGCCAGACCCCTCTGCCCGCGCCACCTGCCCCGGCGCACCGGCCACAGCTGCCCAGGGCCAGGTGTGCCCCTGCCGCCTCTTGACCCAGCCGGGCTCCCCTCAGTCCGCGGCTGGCATCCGCTTCCCCTCTCCCGCCGGCGAGTCCTCCCCTCCCGGTCTTCCTCTCCTTGGCCGCCGACCCGTCCCCACCACTGGGCGGGCTGTGTCCCGGGCGGGCGGGGTCTGCACACCCGGACGGGGCGGGCGGCTTGGGCTGGGGCTGGGGCTGGCCTCCGAGCGGGGCTGCAGCCCGCGTCCCCCACCCCGCTCTCCCTGCCCCGCGACCCCGGGGCTGCCTTCCTCTCCCTTTCCCGATCCCTGAGGTCCAGATTAGCGGCGTGGGCGCTGCTCCCCAGGCTGAGAGCCCGCGGCTGTAACTCCCAGCTTCTCCTGGTGGAGTCGGGAAAAGGGAGCGGCAGTGCTGAGGGAACTTCTGTCTCCTTGATCAGGATTTCTGCCCCAGGTAAGTACCTTGAACACTTTCAGGTGTTATGATGGCGGTGCTTGTTGATGTCACATGTTTTTATACTGAGAGGGATTACAGTGGTGAAAGCAGGGCTTGGTTCAGTTAAAAATGAGCTGAAGGCATGAGGCTGTCTCATCCTCCATCATTCACTCTCCCAGGGTGAAACGTGAGACCGTCGATCTTAAAAAGATACTTATAGTTCGTAACTAGTCCAGCCCAGCTACTGTGTGTTAACAGGAACAGCACAACCTGAGGCGTTGGAGACCCAGGGACATTGCACTCCTAAAGAGCTCCTGGCAAAATCTGGTTTGTTTTGTTTTTTTTTGTTTGTTTGTTTTACTTAAATTGTGGGACAGACTAGTAGTATAGAGGGAAAAATAATTGGCAAGAAGGATTTTTTCATATAACAGCTTTATTGTGATATTGTTCACACACCATGAAGTCCACCCACTTGAATGTTACAATTCAGCAGCTTTTAGCATATTCACATTTGTGCAACCATTATTATTCCAGAACGTTTTCATCACATCAGAAAGACCAGTTGAAATGCATGACCTATCCACCCCTTCCCAGTGGTGGTTCTAAAGAAGTTTCTTGGCTGTTCCTGACCATAAATTAACTTGTTACATTCCATGAAATATCTGGGAGGAATTCTAATCAGAATTGCAATGAATCTGTCTATCAAAGCAGGAAGAATTAATGTCTTTATGGCATAAACTTCTTCTACACATGAATATATCTGGGACCCTATCTTTTCATCTGTCCAGAGCCAGGCCTATGGGAAATCTTGGGTTTGTGAATGATGAGATTCAATACATCATTAGATGCAACTGTAGCCTTTCACTGAAGAGAAAAGTAACCTCGTAGAAGCCAAGTGATTCTCTGATGGTTAGAATGAGTGACCGCCAGTGCTGGAGTATTCGAGTGGACTTGGTGCTTGCAGAGTTCTCCACCACCTACAGCTAAGGGGATTACCGTGTTCTTTTACTTTTTTTTTTATGGCGTTGCTTTTATTTTTACTTATTATATAAAATTATTTTTTATTGAAGTGTTGTAAATTTACCATGTTAGCTTCAGATGTACAGCAGAGATTCAGTTATAAGCTTATGCATATGTATATAAATGTTTTTCAGATTGTTTTTAGTACAACTCATTACAAGAAATTGAAAATAGTACCCTGTGCTATATAGTAGGTCCTTGTCATTTATTTTATATTTATTAATGTGTATCTGTTAATCCTCCCTTTCCTGCCTGCTAACAACAGTTGGCTTTCTATGTCCATGAGTCTATTTCTAGCAGCACCGTTTTTGCTAGCAATATATGCTGGTTGGCTCTTTTCTGTTTCAGTAGTTCCATCTTATGTGTGGGCGTTTTTCTTCTGGTGGGCCTGTGTGTGGTTTGCACACGTGATAATAGAGATCTGTATTTGGGAGAACTCCAGGCCTCGTGTAGTCCCTCATATGGAGCGCCCACTGAACTGATGCTTGAACTTGGAAAAAAACAGTAAATGTTGGAATTTCCACTATGGTTGAGACTTCCAGGTTTCTATAACCTCTTTAGCCCACCTAAATTTTGGCTGCACCCAATACTGGATAATTTGGTGGAACTTCATGGTATGGTGGTGTAGAGACAGGGCCTTGTATGCTTCTTCTCTTTCCTTTTTCTAACAATCATTTTCCTGGGCCTTCCAGGTACTCCCCCAGAAGGGCCCAGGGCTGGCTTGGTGTTGCACTGAGGCAATATTTGTTAATAAGTCCCTTTCCTCATCTCTTCTGAGCCTCCATTTCCTTCTCTGCACAATGAGGGCTTAGACTAGATAAGTGCTTTTCAGTTTCTTTTAAAGCCATGTTTCCTTTGAGAAACAGAAAATTCAAATCTCTCCTCCCATCACAACCCTTTAGATTTTGACACGTCCTCCAAGGAGTCACATAGCTCTTTGTGGTAAATTGACGTGATTGTGATTCCACATGGCACAGAAAAGACTCTTCAGAGATTTATTGCAGGGAGAGGGCAGGAAAGGGGCAGTATGTCACACTTTCTTGTGTGAGCACTGGAGCAAAGGCTTGGGTTTAAATACAGTGTCTGATGTGGCATCTCTCTAATCTTGCACAATGTGATAAACCTCTATCCCTAGTTTCTTAATGTGTCAAGTTGGGGTGGTAATGTTTTAAGGCTTTTGTGAAACATTATACACATAAGCCATTTGTGTCTCGGTAGATACAAGACCTGCTAGAGAGTCGGAATTTCTTTAAAAATACATATATATTGTCCACATCACTCTGTCTGTGTGTATTTTGAAGTTCCTGGAGGGTGAGGGTTGAGTGTAATGTCCATCGTGGGACAGGTGGCCCATGGGTCTGTGTGCCTCAGATTGCCCCCTCCTCCCCAGTCCTCTTCCTCTCAGTCCAGGATGAAGTTCCCTAGTAGATTTACACACAGGTCTTGTGGAAATGGCTTTTCATTTTATTGTTTCACCAAGGAGGGTTGCCATCATGATCTCTGTGGTCAGGTTTTGGTGACCTGAAGGCTATGCAATTGGGGATTTCTATTTTATAAAAAGAAAAAAAATTACAAATACAAAATTAGACCTAGGTTGGTGGCAGGGGCTTTTGAAAGTGGGGACCATTAGCTTTTTTAGCTTCAGGTGCAGTGGCCTCTGGCCACGAGGACACATCCTCATGCTCTGAATTTGGAGGGACCAGTGGGTTCAGTGGGAATATTTACTGAGTGCATCTCATGGGCTGCGCATTCTCTTATTTGTACTGTGTGTTCCTTATTTGAGATGGTGAGCTGATTTAAACTCAATAGCCTCTTTAAAATAATAGACTTTTTATTTTTAGATGTAATGTAGATTCCCATGTAGTTGTAAGAGATAATATGGAGAGGGCCTATGGACTCTTTGCCCAATTTTCTTTAATAGTTCCATCTTGCAAAGTTGGGGTACTATTCATTCGTGACTCACTAACCCTTTTAGGTTTGTGTTATTGCCCTCATTTCTATTTATGAATAAACTGGTGTTGAGAGAAGCACACAGGTCTGCCCAGGTCACCCACGTGGTTAGTGAAGATTTGGGTGGAACGTGGGCATGGCATTTCCAAGCAGTACCATTATGATGGTCTGTGGCAGGGAGCAGCATTCACTTTGCTTGTTTATTCATTCATTCAACAAACATTTATTGAATAAACTCTGTGGGTCAGATGCTTTCATAGGGTTATCTGATTCTTCAGCAGTATGGAGAATCAGGTAATGTTTTCTTTTTCTTTTTTTTTTTAATATGAGAAAAATATCTCTGAGAGGTTATAATCTCCCCAAAGGAAAAATAGCTCATAAATGAGGGATAGTACATTTGTACAGTTCCTTCTTCTTATGCAGGTGGTACCCTAGGCATTTTACATTTGCAAACTTCCATAATCCAGATATATTCTTGTAAGGCAAGAAGTTTTTTTTTTAATTGAAGTATAGTCAAGTTTACAATGTTGTGTCAATTGCAAGGTGGTTTTTTTTGAATTTTGAATGGAGAAAATATTTTTTGAGGGGGTTAATTAAGTTTATTTATTTGTTTCATTTTTCTAAAATGAGGTACTGAGGATTGAGCCTAGGTCCTTGAACATGCTAAGCACGTGCTCTACCACTGAACTGTACCCTCCTCCCCAAAGCAAGTTTTCTTACCCATTATTCTGCACCTTAGGAGTTCAAATAAATTGGCATTGAAATCCAGATATTTTGATCCTACTATGGTTCTTTGCATTATATCCTGCTGAGGGGTGGGGAAGCAGTTCCTTTATTCATTCATTTATTCAGCAGTTTTGAGCACCGACTTTGCATCAGGGCCTGCCTAGGTGCTTGGAAACAGAAAACAAGAAATGATCCTTTTCTGCAGGGGATGGAAGCCTAGACCAAAAGCTGGGTAATGTGATCTGAGCTTCAGTAGCCATGTGCAGATGCTGAGGACAAAATTATCCCCGATTTGCTTGGACTTCCCTTGCCTTCTGGCTGGTGCACATCAGGTCGCCGCATCCCAGTGAGGCCCGCAGCCCACAGCACAGTATGTACATCGATTTACCCTCCCTTCTCGGCAGGGCCTGCAACATGAACACCCCTGACTACGTGCAGTGCGCTGAGGACCACCAGACTCTCCCGATTGTGGTCCAACCTGTGGGGATCATCTTAGAGAATTTCTTTTGCATCTATAATGGAATCTCCTTGGTGAGCCAGATCAGACCGTGCGGCTCCCAGTGGGCACTCTGTATCTACTATAGGTATCTCTATGCGCCCGAGAATGGATGGAGTGACTTCCAGACCCACCGCAATGTCATGGGCCTTGTCACCATTACTGACTGCCTCTTGGCCAAGACCTTCTAGAAGCTCCACGCACAGAGGAGCTGTATGGCACCACGCTCTACGACTCTCAGCTCTTTGTCTTTATGCTGTATGGGGAGGTGGCCGAGCAGCCGCACACCGACGTGGCCTTCAATCTACGAGGACTGCGGGTGGTGGAGAAGAGGATCGAAGACTTCACTGAGTCACTCTTCATCTTGCCCAAGTCCAAGTGGCTGGATGGGGACCCCGAAAATTCTGGGGAGAAGACCCCCCTCCTCTACATCCTATTTGAGAAGGAGGACTTCGTGGGACTGGACACAGACAGCAGGCAAGTCAACCTGAAGGCCGGGCCACCCTGGCTGTGTGACAGATTGCTTCCTTACATCCAGAATGGGATCATCAAGGAGGAGGGCTTTCTTGTAGCCAAGGCGGGAAGGAGGTGTAGCCCGCCGGTTTTCAGACGTTTAAAACTAAATCCGCCTTTGTTTCAGAGAGATCCTTTTAGGGTTAGTGTGGACACTTACTCCCCCTTTTCAGCCAGGACACTTGGGGGGACCCCTGGAGTTGCTGTCCAATAGAGTAGCCACAGATACTGATGTTAGTAGTGCTGGGGAGGAGGCCGGTCTGAGCTGAGATGTGCTGTAAGTTAAATGCACATCAGACGCTGAAACTTGTTTAGTAAAAAGAATATAAACTATCTTGTTACTTTCTATATTGATTACACGTCAAAATGATAGTATTTTACATACAGTAGAATAAGTAATGTCTGTTCTTAAAATCAGTTGCTTGGTTTTTTTTTTGTTACATTTTAAACGTGGCAACTGGGAAACGTTATTTACATGACTCTCATTTCATTCCTGTTGGACAGCCTGTCCTGGGACAGTTTCATCCCTTTGCTTATAAATGAGACTCTGAATCCCGAGACGCAGAATGAGGTGCTGGTTGAGCTCAGGGTGGAGCCGATGTCTCCTGCCTCCCAGGCCCAGCACCAGCACGGCTCAGGCCCTCTCCCCTGCCTGACAGCCACCATGCCAAGTTAGGACATCAGAAACACTGCCAGGGGCTTCCGAATTAGCTCCTTACGCAGGGAAAGGCGTGTCACGGTGTATGGGACACAGCAGGGAAAAATTCGTCCTCACTTTGTCCCTGTGATTAGGTCAAAGGCCCCACTCTGCCTTGGAAGTGCAGACGATCACTTCTGGGCTGCCTAACCCCTCACCCTCTACTATGTTTCCCTGTGTATCTTTCAAGCTGTCCCTCGGGCAGAAGAGGGTGAGACGTCTTTGCCGAGAGGTGGTCCCCCTTTACTGGGGAGAGTGAGGTGAGCTGTGTCCCCCCGGCCTACGGCCTCGGGCCTTGAGTCTGGAGAGCGCTCATGGCGGTCCCACAGGTGACGGTCGGAGGACATGGTACGTGCTGCCGGGCCCGCTGTGCAGGAGGGGCTCTGTGATTCTCTGTGATTCTAAGGTCAGATTCTACTTTCTTGTTGTTGGTAAGATGGAGGAGAAGATGCCAGAGAATTGATAAAAAGAAAATCCACACCAGTCCTGTGAATGACAGACACAGGGGATCCGTGTCCCACCTGCGTGTGGTGCCTGGCAGGCTCTGGAATAATTTTCACTTCCTCCCCGGACATTCCTCTATGGCTTAAGGAAGGGGAGAGGCATGTCGTGGCCATGATCTGTACTTGTCCTCACAGGGCCCTGTGATCTACATGCCCACACTACACTTCTGCTCCTTGGAGATGAGGTGTCAGGTTTAGGAAACTGGGCACTGCTGAGGGCATAGCTGCCAGAACCGTGCTACACCAAGGCTGGCTCCGTTCACCTCACCTGTCACCTCCTGTTGAGTCCTAAGGCGTCATTCAAGGTAGGTGCATCGGTGCAATGAAATCAGGGACCTCCTTCACCCCCTGGACAGACTGGTGGGTGATCAGTGGAAGCCTGGAGCCCTGCCCCAGCCCCACGCCAGTGCCTCCTATTTTGTCATAGGAGGCACTGGTGACATTTTTGCTCAGCAACTGCTTGGCTCTGATTCTGCAGAGCCAACAGAGAATGCCAGCTTGTTTTTGCCTTTTGAAGTCTGCCCTTGGGATTTGGCGGAGTAGCTGGATGTGTGCTTAGCCCATAGTGGTTGACACTGTCACCATTGTTTACCCAGAACCTTGTGTACCAGGCATGGCTGCCGGCATCAAAATACAGCAGCGCATTAAACCTCCCTCCTGGTGGGTCTGTCTGTTCTGGTACCATAAGGGCTCAGCCAGCATCTGAACGTCAGTGAGATAACGTGGCCAATGAGCTCGGGTCAAGCACGTTCTCCGCCAGTGACTTTTACTCCATTGTTGCTTTTACTATTACACAGTCATTAATTTTTTAAACAATGCTTTGGTTCAGGAGCAGAACCTAATTCTCCCCTGTTCCTCTTGGTGGGAGTGAGTAAAGTTGTCCAGCTTGAAATGCGACCACATTTTGTAGCTCAAAAGCTGTCTACACGCATCTAGGTGAAGTTTTGGTTTGGGGCGCTGACCACGTTGGGGTCCCCCGGCAGCATCGCTCCCCTCAGGCCCCTGCCTTCCCTGGATCAGGATGTGAGGGTGGGTCTCACCGTCCCTGCGTCCCTGTCCTCATCACACTGACGTAATTTCTTGTAAATGCTGTCAAAGTCATTTTTGTTCTCGTGTGTTTCTAATTTTGGCTGTTCCTCTATTCCTTTTTCTATTTTCCTTTTTCCCTTATACCACCCCGTGAGCATGTTGTTGGGTCTGAAAATGTGGGCTGTGCACACCCTGCATTGGAATAGCCAGATCGCCCTCTGTGCCGTCTCCATCGCTATAAAAAGCAAAAACTTAACAGTTGCCATGATTCGTATATTATCCTAGTCATCTTATTTTCTACTTTTTTGGAATTTTTGCTATGTTAGCACATCACCCACTGGAGTTTGATATCTGTTAAAGTCCTTGCTTTGAGGAACCTGTTAGTTCGTCCTTATATTTGGTAACAAATGCTCTCTTACTAATTTTGTTTATTTGTTTTGAAGAAGTGAGATGCGAATTGATTTAGGCGGCTGCTGAGGGATTTTTTTCATGGAGTATTTAAACTTGGAAAGTCAAATTCTGCAGCACCTTGCTTGATTCTGGCTTTTACACAAACGTGCTCGGCACGAGGTTCCTGGCTGTTGCTGTGTGACGTGCGTGACGGCGCTTCCTGGCCGGCGGTCACTGGTGAGGAAGTGGCCGGCTCGGGGGTGAGCAGCTGCAGGGGACGCTGTTGGAGGAAGCAGTCACCGGTTTTTTGTTTTTTGGTTTTTTTTTTGCATTCACCTTCCCAGTGCCATTTACTTTACTTTGCATTCATAGAGGGGCAGGAGCGGGCCTAAAACCATGCCACTCTTTTGTTCCCTTTATGAGGCTGGTTTTTCTAAGTATCAGGAAAACATTGCCTTGTCCTAAGTAACTGGTTCACTTGGATCTGGTGGACACAGGGACCGCTAAAGGGGACCGTAGCTTCCTCTCTGCTTCAGCCAGTGGGCATTCAGAGCCAGGTCTGTGGTTTGCCTCAGCAGCCGTGCAGGCCTCCCTGCACCGGCCTTTACTTTTACCCCTTTTTGGCAGTAAATAGCTGACTCTGTGTCTGTTGCAGCTGATGTCCACCACTGACGGCCGTGTGGTTATTTTGCGGTAGTGAGTCTCCAACACCCCTGTCAGCCGTGAAGGGACCTTGCATTCTCACCCCGACCCTGGTTCATCTCACCCAGGGAAAGGGCTTGGCCACCACCGTCATGCTGGACATGAGGCCTTGTTTCTCCTTTCATGCTCTGATCCAAATGTGGACACTTCATCCTTCACTGACTTGGTCTCGCTTGAGACAGTCCAGACTTTCTGAAAGAGTCCATCACATTCTGGTGGGGAACAGAACAGAAGTAAGAGTCGCAAGTAGGAGTCTAGGCTGTCTGGGTTGGCAAATGCAGGCTGGGATCTGTGATGGCCGGTCTGTGCCCTGGAAACTGGCCTTTCCCGTGGCTCCCGAGAGAAAAGGGGTCGGAGCGAGAACAGACTTGCCTGGGTTCCTACCATCCTCATCTGCTCACTGACAGGAGTGTCAGCTAACTAGGAGCTCCCCCAGACCTCGGGCCCTTCAAACCTCAGATCACGGGAGATCCTTGAGTCCTTTTTCTGGTCCTTCTTTGTGAGAATCCAGTGCCTTCTGAGGTGACTGGCAGCAGGAGATGCCTCCCCCTCCAGGGAACTCCCTTCGGAGGACTGTGACTCAGTGCACCTTGCTGTGAGCTTGTGGGTTTCCATCGTGCTCCCTGCAGAACCAGACTTGAGACTGGCTTAGCGACAGAAATAACAAGACTGATTCCAGGGCAGGGCCAGGTGGAGGGAACAGTGGAAATTGAATGTGACCTCAAACACCTAGGTGGGTGCTGGGGCTGTTACTAAAATGGGGAGCCTGGGAGGTACCTGCCAGGAATCGAAGTCTAGAGTAAATGGTGGACATAAGGCCTTTTTTTTTGACATATGGCATTTTTAAGATGCCATTTGTCATCCAAGTTAGGACTTCCAAGAGGCACTCGTGTCTATGAGCCTGGGGCTCAGGTGAAGGAGCCGGACTAGAGATACACATTGGGATTCGTCATTCTTAGCTGGTGTTCACAGCCGTGCAAGTGGATCAGCTCATCTCAAGAGGTGCAGACTGTGTCTGAGGGGGGGCAGGGCTGTGCCTGGTTTGGAGGAAAGCCCGGACCATGCAGCTTTGGTGTGTCAGTCAGCGGCGTTTGTGATTTTCAGAGCAATGGCATTTATCCTTAAGGTTCTGGGGGGTGGGCAGGGCCACACAGGAAGAAATCTGAAGAGAGGGTTTTGGCCCCGTGTGCGCGTCTTGGGACGATCCAGAAGCTGCAGGGTCCAGAAGGGGAAACTCCTCAGAAGCTGGAGTCGGAGTGGGGAGTTGGGAGAATGTAGTCACACTCTCCTGTGATGAAGGGAGGGAGGCCTAGGGAGTCCGCACCCTAGCGGACTCTCTTTCCCACGAACAAAAGGCAATCAGACAGAAGATTTGAGGTAAGAAGGGATGGGCGTTGGGAGAGGAGCCAACCTGGAGAACGGTGGTTGAACAATTCTTGAATAGTCTCCCTGAAACATAGAGTTAAAAAAACCCAGACTCTTAAGAATATTGATAGTGACTGGGGAGGAGGCAGTTGTTTTTCTGACCTCCTAAGGGTAAGGTATGTATCCGGGGATATACAGAAGAATCGGGCAGTCTGTTCCTGGGGCTTCACCCTTACCAGGGGGAACAGTGCAAGTTTAAAGGGGGAGAAGGGCAGCGGAGGGAAACTAGCCAGGCCCCGTGTCACGTACCAGTCGGCCGCCCTACTTGCGTGTTGCATTCACATCCATGCCTCCCAAGTGGGCGGTGGCAGCCCCGTTTTGAAGATTGGGAAGCCTCCTCAGAGGTTTAAGGAATTGGTTCATTTAGCAGCTAGTAAATGCTGTAGCAGGATTCCAGCAGGGCCTTGTCAGACTTCAAGGGCATGTTCTCTCTACTAATTCCGGTTGTACCTGAAATGGTGAAGTGAGTCAGTTTCGGAGCCTTTCAGAGAAAGTACGCTTTAAGTGCCTCAGGACTGTTGCACAAAGCTCAGTGTTCTTTCATGGTTCGGAACCACCGCAGTGCTTTTTGCCCCACAGATGTAAGGTCTTACTCCTTTGACGATGGCGTGGTTGTAAATGACATACAGGTGCAAAACCACACTTAGCAGCTTCTGAAGGGAAACTCTCCTGTTCTCCCTTGATCGGCTTTCTTCCACGGGATGTAACTGTGCTGCAGCTAAGGCCTGAGCTTTCCGTATGGAGTGAGGGTTTGATATCCAAATTTAGCATAAAACAGTCAGATGGAGAAAATCGAAGATGACAATATATTTTGGGGTTTCATTAGACAAGACATACTATCTGTTAATGGCTCATAAAGCTAATGAAATTGAGTACAGAACATTGCATTTCTTACTTTCTACTGAGAGCTGTCTTCCAACATAAGGTTCTCTGCTTTGGAACTTCAGCTCAGCCACTAGGGCGCCTGTCATTGTGTTGGTGTGATTGCATTTACACAGTGCATGTAATCTGGGCTTCCTTAGCCCCAAACACTCCAGTGCAGAATCATAGGCTGTAGCCATCACTTAGTTATACAAATACTTCTAAAACTATATGATACCAAAAAAAATAAATAAATAAAAATAAAGAGAGAGAGGGAGATTGCCTTTATCAAAGTTCCTTTGGATTTTAACTGCAAAGTGTTGTTGAGCAGCTCTGGTTTCCTTTGGATATGAATATATACATTTCTTTGCATGTAACTTGGATTTCAGGCTTGAACACCAAGCTCTTGTTTTCCATGAGCCACAAAAATCATAGCCAAATGACACACGTATGAAACAGTTTATTCTTTTTATCTGAGACAGAATCCTTGAATTTGGGACTTGAGCTGCGACTTTCCTGTTTGCTCTTCCCACCCCTCTTGTCACCTCACTCCTTTTTCCCACGTGGCCTCCAAGAGGTCATGGTCTCATAAGAGCAGGTGGACAAATACCAGTTGGTCGCCAAGCAGTGCTGCTGTAGATGGAGCCCAGCCAAGAGCTAAAGGACATCATCAGGGAGGACTTCCTGGAAGAAATTGGCTCTACATTCAGTTCTGGGGACAGAGTAAGAGTCAGCCAGGGGAAGGAATCAAGAGGGTGACTCAGGTGGCAGGAGCAGCCCGGGTAGAGGCCTGGAGGCTTGTGGGGTGGGGACTCGGGGAGACTGCCCTGTGTGGTCCAGGGTGGTGGGTGACCCTGCTTTGAAGGACACTGGAGAGGGCCTAGGGGTGGAGGGCTTTGGAGGAGCTTGGTTTTTACTAGAACTGACACAGAAGAGGCAGTGAAGGGTGTCAGCAGGAAGTGACCCTTAGGAGAGCAGCTCTGCCTGTCCTTTTGAGTCCCACCCCTTCATTCTTTTATTCACAAAACACGCAATTCTGAGTGTCTAGGGGAGAGGGGGTGGACCCACAGTAGTAAGCAAAATGTACTTGCTTCTTGAGAGCTTAGCAGTGTCAGAAGTTGACTTAGATTAAAATGTTTTATTAACACAGCAGGGCACCTAATCCAAAGTGCGGAGGTTGGAGGGAAGGAAGACTTCCTTGACAAACAGTTAAAATGAGCCTGGAGGCTAGTGGGAAGTAGCAGCAGGTCACGGGGCCCCTGAGGTCACTGGGGACCTGGTACTGAGGTGAGGATGGACAAGCAGGGTCGGGGGTGGGGCTAGAACTCTACCAGGGAGCCTCTGATGGGTTTGAAGTGGGGGAGATGTAATCAAATTTGTGCTTTGGGAAGGCTGCCTTGGCTGTGTGTGTGTGTGTGTGTGTGTGTGTGTGTAGCGGGGAAGAGGGGGAGGGTGTCACCAACTGGGAGGGTCATTAGAAGACCATTCACAGGCTCGGAGGCCACCAGTGGGAGAGGGGCGTCGGGACTGCTTGGGGACCGCAGGGGCAGAGTGGATGCCGGGTTTCCTTGTGTGGAGGGCTTGTTAGCGGGGTCGCTCTAGCGACACCTTGTGGCTGGAAGTAAACAGATGGAGGCCGCCAGGTGGACTTACCTCTTCTCTCCTTCCCTGCCTTGTGTGATGATCTTAGCTCTGCCAACATATGGAACAGAAGAGCTAAGTTCCAGAGTAGCCCAGGACTTTGCTGGGCTCGTTCAAGTGAGAGCAGATAGGATTTAGGCTTGTGTTGAGATCTGTAAGTTAACTTAGCTAGAAACGTCCTGTCTTTTGGATTTTCATAGGGGTAGTAATTCTTGATAAAGATTGCTTTCTTGGTGAGAGGAAATTTAATACAACTGATGTCTTTCTCAAAAAATATCTTATCTTTTAAGAAATTTAATATTCAAAATAATAGGAATATTTTAAAATGATAAACTAAGGCTTTCGTGTAGTTTCTTTGGTTTCTGAGTTGATGTGTAGGTAGACCCTTTGCATTACATAATAGCACATCTTTGACAGTATTTAAAGAGCTGTTAGTGAGCGCCCCCAATTTGAAAGCATCATTAAAGCTTGCTCTGAAATAGTGAAGTCATATAGGTCTTGTTTGCAGAAGCCAGATATTTGGTTTATAATCTGCAGCATAGCTCCCTTTATAAAATAATAATAGATTCAAAATTAACAAAGTGGAAAATAATTGATTTTTTTTAAAAAATGAAACATAAACTTTCTTGTGCTATTGTTGCAACTGGAAATTTTGAAAAGAAAAATCCTATTGTAATATCATCTAAGTGAAATACATATATGTCTGTCACATTTGAATAGTAACTGCACAGTGGTTTTTGAAGTCAGGATCATTCCAGCTCAGATACTGGCAGTGATGGTTGCTGGTTTTCAATGGAAGAGCCTAAATTTGCTTTCTTAGCTTTATTCTTTTCTTTTCTTATATTTTCTTTTCTTTTCTTTTCTTCTCTTTTCTTTTCTTTTCTCTCTCTCTCTTTTTTTTTTTGGGGGGGGGTAGTGCGAGGGTTGAGTAGTGCTGTGCCAGCATGATTTGGGGGCAATTTGTGGGCAGATGTCGTGCAGCAGCAGTGAGATATTTCCATGCATTTTACTTTCCGGACATCACCAGGGAACATGTGTGGTTTGTGCCTGCAGGATGGGATGCTGCAGGACTCCCTGGTCCATCAATGTTATGTCTTGGAGCTGCTCCGGTCAGTGAATGATTTTCTGTGGCTTGGAGCTAATGTGGTCTGATGCAGATGATCAGATGTGTAACTAAAGTACTGTTACTTGAAATAAGAGAAAAGCTAGCAAAAATGTCTCTAAAATACAGGATGAGGGAGGAGAATTGGCTGAGCTGCTTGCAGTGGGGAATATTCTCAGGTGACTCCCTCACTGTGTCTCCTGTCACTATCCCCCACAGCCCTGCATGGCAGTCCTACTGAAGCAACCATGCACTTTCTCAGAAACGCGCTGAATTTCCTTGTGCCTCTGATTGTTCACTTTTTTTTTGAAAGCACATCTTGCCCTTTGCTTAAATGCCATCCCTGCTAGCCACCACTTACACTCATTCTTCTGGACCTCATCCATATATAGCTGCTGAATGAAAGAACAAAATGTAGTATCTCCATTTAGTGGAATATTATTCAGACATAAGAGTGAATAAAAAAGAAAAAATAAATAAAGGGGAATATGAAAAAAGCCATCTGCTCTGGGTAGTCCACCCTGACTGCTCAACCCGGCCTTTTCCCTTTGAAACCCCACCCCTTATACCCCACTCTACTATTTTTGATAGTATTTACCACCTTCTAATAAAGTTTAACATTTTCAAAAAAAAAGAGACATGCTGATACCACTTCAACATGGGAAAGCCTTGATAACAGCACGTTAACTGAAAGGAACCAGACACAAACAGCCACATATTGTTGATTTCAGTGATCTTAGAAATGCCCAGAATTGGCTCATGCAGTGGCAGAGAGCAGATGATGGTTGCAAGGGGCTGGGTGAAGGGGGGTTGTGGAGTGAGTGCTAGTGACAGGGGTGTTCTATTGGGGTGATGAAGTGTTCTGGAAATAGATGTTGGTGAGGGCTGCACAACCGTGAGTGTGCAGAAGACTGCTGAGCGCTGTCTCTGGGAGTGCTTGTTGTTGGGGCGGCTTTATTTTGTTCTCATCCTGTAATGTGAAGGGTCATCTTGTGCTGAGACGATTCAACTCCTGTGAGTGGTAAGGCTAAGAGACTTTGCAGAGTCATGTTTCTTTTTTCCCCCTTGCTGAGTGTAGGCAAAAATGGTTTAAGCCTGAGAAAGTGCTCCATATGCAGAAATGTCTTTCAGTTTTGGCTGGTGTAAAAATCTTGTGAGCTTTTTAATCATTTAGGACAGTCTGTAGGGGGAAACAGCCTGTGAAGCCTGGGTGAGACTTGGAAGAGCCGCGCTACCCTCCCAGACACGGGTGGGGATTTCACCCCCATTCAGGCAGTGAAGGGCCAAGACCCGTGAGAGGAGTTGACAGTCATGAATATTTATGTGTATCCGCTGCTTCATCTTGGATATTAATTTCTAGCTGAGTCATTTTGTGGCAGCAGCCTCATCCTACATCAGGAATTTATAGTATCTGGTCTTTGAGGTGAAGAGCTGACAGACTTGATTATTTAACAGTCTATCTTGTATTGATATCTCAGATTCCTTTGTCAACCGCAAAACAGCAGAAATACAGACGTCCTTTAATGCCGATGTGACCTGGAGCAGGTTTAGTTTCTGTACCTCAGTGACCTTATCTGCGTGTGGGGAAGATGATAACAGTGCTTCCCTCAGAGGGGCTGGTGAGAGGAGACTGAGAAGCACAAGTGGAAGACTTACACGAGATGCTCATGAATGACAAAATTTAGTGCTCTTAGCCTGGTGAGGCCTCAGGGGCAGAGATGTCAGAACAGAGCAGTCCTAGCCGGAGTTCGATCCGCATTGGCAGGTTTTATGATCACTATCACCACTGTGGGTTATCAGATAGTTTTAAGACTTGGTAATATGAATTCATGAATAATGTTAAAGACTAGACAACTCAGATCCGGTTTACATAGTTCTCAAGATTTCCTGTGAGAAATGGATATTTTTTCCCCATCTTAAATCTGAGTGGATTCTCTAAAAAAATTCTGTAGTCCTCCATCTTTTTCCTTTAATTCTCCTTTTTTTTAAATAAAAGTTTTTAAATGGAGTTACTGGGGACTGAACTGAGGGCCTCATGCGTGCTGAGCACATACTCTCCCAACTGAGGTATACTCTCCCCCATAATTTTTTTAAACTTTACTTTCTTAGTATTCAGAGGTTAGAGGCCTCTAATTCTTTTTTTGGAGACTTGTCCATAAACCGGTAAATCTAAAATTAATGGACAAAATTTGGTTTATTAAAAAAATCATTAGAACTTTTATCAATCCATTCAAAAGGAAATGCTTATTGAGTTAAAATGTTTCTCCTTTATGGTGATTTCTAATTTTTGGTCTAGCTTAACTTATTAAAAGTAATCCTCATCATCATAATGACCAAGCTTGCTGTGAGTGGACACCTACCAAAGGCTAAACTGTTTTTCTCATGTTTTACTTCAAAGCAGGTGTTTGACGGTAGGTATCAATGTCTCCTTTTTGCAGCTGAGGGATTGAGAGGTGGGCAGCTTGTCCCAAATCAAACGCAGCTGGCGGTGCCTAGCTCGGTGCTGGAATCCAGGCTGCACAGGATGCATTCTCAATTTCTCCTCTGATCAGCCTCCCGTCGAGTGGTTTCCCGAACTCCTGTGAGTCCATAAATGACCGATTTTGGCGATCTCAGCCTGATGAGGCCTTCAAAGGAGAGACACCAGTGAGAATGTGAGACAGAGCGGCATAAATTAAAATTGTACATTTTCACAAATGTTGCATTCTCAGGTAATGACTTAAATAGTTTATGTTTTCTTTATATTAGTGCTATGTAAGCACTAAAAACAAAACATTAAAAATGATTATAGTGCAAAATAGGAGTGGGCTTTGAAAGTCCAATCATTGCTAATGATGTTGCTTGTTTTTCTCTAGTGGTGCTTATTGACAGAATAATTTACAATGACTGAATTTGTTTTATGTATGTAGTCTTAGTATGGAGGAAAAGTTTGTCAGTGCATATTGAAAGTAAAATCTTTACTCTTTTCTTTCCTGATGATAAATATGTACGTTGTTTCCATGGCTTAAGTATATTTCCTCATTTGTGAAATTTGAGTGATGCCGTTTACCATGTCTGACTGTGAGAGGTAGACGCCTTGTATACAAAGCATCCAAGAGCTGCTTAGTAAAAATGTGCTGTCACAATGACAGATAGTTTAGAAGGATCAACTGTGAATACTAAAGAGGGTGGCTTGTTTCTGATGCATATTCAATATGGATATATATGAATATGGCTTAAAGTAACAAGGATTCAGGGTTTTGTGTGTGTGTGTGCGTGCAGTATGAAGTTTTAATGAAATCTGTATCATTCTATTGAGACAGGGACTAGTTAAATTGACTTAAGCAGACGACCTTGAAGATTATTTACACAGAATGTGTATTGTTACAACTCAGTGTTCATGCTGCCGTGTAACTATACACTCAGACATTTAAATTCGTAGGACTCTGACCAGAAGCATTAAGTTTAGAAAAATCCACATTGATCATTTTCAGGGAATAAGCTTCTCTCTTTTGTGATTAAAGAAAATTTTGATTTATTTTTCTGCACTCTTAATAGGTTTTAAAATATCAAAACATTGATTTGACATGTCAGCTTTTTTAATAGAAAAAAGCTCATGCTGTTTTAATATGTAAATAAATGTTTTTGTATTTCAATACACTTCTATGATTTCCTGGCTCTTTGAGAAGTATTTTGCAAGATACTTAGATTACCTCCTGTTGGAAAAATACAGACATGACTTTTATGAATATAGGCCTAGTACAGGTCTGTTGGTTTTTGCTACAGTGCAAGACATGAGGACTAGGAGAGCAGTATGTGCTACATAAGCTTTTAGTTATCTGATTCTTGTTTCTGATCCACAGGCAATTTTTGTGTTGCACCTTTCCAGGCAACCAGGAAGGCCTTTTAAGCCATAGGTGGCGCTGTTACACCTTCTTACAGTCTTAACTTTCCTGTTTGTAAAGGAAGTCTTAAACAACTTTTTTTTTTTTTTTTGATTCCTTTGCTTAGTGATTCAGGGTAGCACAATGTCCATTATGTCTGACTACCTGGAACTATTATTCTGCTTATGTCTTAGTTTTATTCTATCATCTCGCTGTGAACATTTCAGACTTCCTGTGCAAACAGTTGCAACATCGGACTTTTCTTGCAGTGTTAGAAACCAGTGAGCCGGGATTTTATAAAAGAGCTAGAAGCGGCCTCTGGAGCACCTTAAAGCTGAAAAGTGTACTGAGTTCCCTAAGTATTATCCCCACCGCTGTGTGTCAATGGGTGGTAGGAGATTTGGTACATATACAAAGGGGTGTGGTGTTTTGACTTGGGTTTGCGTGCACGCGCTGCCACTGAGCTACGTGATCCTGAGTCAGTTCTTTCTGAGTTTTTCCCTCGTCTGTGAGATGGGGACACTCATTTCTGCTTTGTAGAATTGTGAGAATTAGAAATTATGTAAAGTGTTTAGCACAGTGTGTATGACAAGAGGGCTCATAATCTTAACTGCTGTTTGGTGTGAAGCCATCATTTGATAGTCTTTGGCAATTACTGAGAAACAGGAAAATAAGAAAAGCTGGTTTTATGATGAAAGATATTTGAGGAGGTTCCATAGTTCCTATACACATAATTTAGCATCAGCAGAGTCAGGACAGTTACACAGTCGCCCTGAACCAATGTTAAGCCACAGAATTTTTGTTACTTCATATATGTTGGGGCTTAAGGGGACCCAATACTTATACACATGTTGTGTCCAGCAGCCAACTGAGAGATGACAAAGAAGAACAGGCAGGCGATAAATGTCTCCTTTATTACTGATGAAGCCACGTTCTCCATGAAATTCAGGGCTGTGGGAGAGTGAGTGTCATGACACTATGTCCCAGAATTAGAGACTTACGCAGTCCCAGGTAACTCTGGTCCACAGCGAGCATTCCCTTGAGAGATTCTGACCCATAATGCACAGGACTGTCTTGCCATGGAACTGAGCATCCCGGCTGCTTCCTAAGGGTGGCCAACACTGGAGGGGAAGGAAAGCTTTCATATGCCCTGCTTGTCTCCCCGGACTCACACCTCAATCTGTTAGTGTGAGGAGGGCTAGCCGTGGGCCAGTGGTCAGGGGTGTGAAGGGAGAAGCAGTCTCCCATGGACCAGAGGAGTGGGGAGGAGGGAATCCCCCCTCAGATTAAACAGGTGGTGGCTTGAAACAGAAGGGTGCTCCTCAAGAGTTTATAAGAGGGGAAATAAGGATTTCCTTTGGGACTCAGAATAGTCATGAAACACAGAAGATTATTAGATGGGAGACTTGTAAATCACTTTCTTATTAAATTGAAATTTGTTGGGCACCAAAAATGTGCTACATTCTTTTCTGAGAGTTTTACAGAAATGAATCCTCCAATTTTCACAACAAGTGAGTAAGAAAGATTTGATTGTTATCCCAGGTTTACAGTGTGGAAATTGAGGCACACAGAGGGTAAGTAATTTGGCCAAGGTAACAGAGCTAGTAAGTGGCAGAGCTGGGATTTAAATCCTGGCTATCTGGTTTCCAGGCTCCCAGGGATGGGCTTTGGGTGTTTACAGGTATCTGCATCCCTGGATCTCTGTACCTCTGCATCAGTTAGACCAGAAAGGACAGGGAAAGTGGAGTTATACAGGTACTCACAGTCGTGTTTCAGCCACTGTCCATGGAGTGTGCCCCGTGATTGGCATTAATTGTTTTCCAGGCAGTAGATCTGTTCTTATAACAGAAATTTAGTCCATTGAGTTAATCTAGAAACCCTTCCTGCTCTGCTTCTGTCCACGCTTGCCATGTGACTGCCTGCCCGAGATTGGGCCGTGGAGGAGAATCTGTACTCATGGTTGAACTCTGATATTTCAATCTGGTTTGTAGTTTCACATCTCCTGTTACATTAATAAATTAAATTTCTGGTTTTCTTGCATCAGTGTGTCATAAGTTTGCTTAATGTGAAACCAGTCCATGGGAGCCGAGGGGTGCTGACGGAATAATTTCTGAGCATGTGGCATTTCTACCCGTGCAGAAATGGCTGGAGGATGTCCACCTTCCTCACTGATTTCTCCCAGCAGCAGGGTCCTCTCCCACCCCCGGATGTGAGGATGGGATCTCTCTGAGTAGGCCATTCAGAGGCCGAGTCCACCAATCAGATGAAGTACCTGGAAGTGGGTTTAATAGAAGAAAAGGGCTTCCAGGTAGTCCGATGGGCTGTTTGAGTCCGTTTGGTGAAAAGATGTCCACTGTCTGTGGTTGAGCTGCTTCTTTGCTGTTTAAAAGTCTGTATTACATGAAGGGATTTTAAAAAGCAGAAAGGTGTGATTTCAGGTGGTACATCCGCACCGGTGAGTAGTGCTGGATGACCGCCTGTGTGAGGAATAGACAGAGTCTTACAAACTTCATAAAACAGCTTTTAAAGCTCTTCCATCTGAGTGCACTTCGTATGGGGTCCAGTTCATGACTGGTCGCGCTGAGAGGGCACGTAACTGATGATGGCAGAAAGGACACGGAGGCATCAAAAAGGTCCCAGACATGTTCTGTGTTTAGAGGATGGGTCACAGAGTAACATATTTGAGCTGGTTTTTCATTGAACACTTTTGAGTATTTTCTAGGACTCCCCAATCCCCCATGGTTCCATGCAGCTGGGTGTCCCCTCAGTGCAGCTCTGTCAGCGCTTGCCCTGGGCTGATGCGATGTCACGGGGAGCAGGACGGTCAGTGTCCCCGGCTCCTCCGAGCTCCGTCTCCTCATCCGCAGAGCCGGGTTTCTCATCCGTGTCTACTTAGTAGGATTGCTGAGACTCACACGTGATGGTTGTCAGGTGTGAGTTTTGGTTGTCTCTGTGATTGGCGTATAGTCAATATTTGATAGAAACACTTGTTTTTTATTATAATTGTGGCTCCTAGATTGCAGTGGTTTTTAGTCTGCATTTATTTTTTTATATAAATTTATTCTTATTTTTAAGTAAGCACTTGTATTTATTTATTTTCATGAAGGTACAGGGGATTGAAGCCAGGAACATGTGCGTGCACAAAAGGTGCTCTACAATGGAGTAATACCCACCCTCCTTGTCTGCACTTAAAAATAAATATTTCAATACACAAAATATTTCTTAAACACCATCATGGGTCCTATTTTCTGCATAGACAATTGAATACATATGCCATCTCAATAAGAATAAATGTCATGGGGACATACCTTTCTAAATCTGTTTACGTGTTTTAAAACGATCATAGCTAGTGAAAAACACGAGTCTTGGATCCACTACTTCTTAGGGTCTGCTTTGCCATCATGGGGAATTACATTCTACAGAGAAGGCTTATTGGATCTCATTGATATTTGGATGATTTTGCAATGTTCAAGGCTTTCAAAAGCTGACCGTTTTGTATTTTAAACTAACTACAAAGTTATCTTCTAGAAGTTGTAAGTCCTTAGCTTGTGAAGTGCCCAGTAATTCAGAGTGTATATGTCTGTGTCTCTGTGAACGTGTATGTGTGTGATTTCAGGAATGTAGCAATAAGTTCCATATAGCCTTCTGAAATCTTTCTCCTCCAGTTCAAGGTGTAGGTATATATTTACACAAATAAATTGATACTCTTTTGTGATTTGGCATATTGGTGGGAATAAGAGGTTCTCATAATTGTTTCAGAAGGGTTGGGGAGCATGAGCTTAGAAAATGGGAGGAGATAGAGGCAGGGAGGTTCTTTAAACTTTGTGCAAGATGAGAAACAGTAGCTTTTCTTTTTTCTTCTAAAGCAAACTGGCACTGAATTGTAACATACTAATACTCAGAATTGCTTTTCTGATCAGAGACAAGTGCCTCAGATTTTTCAAGGCAACATGAATGATGAAATGTGTTTTAGCAGTTATCTTTAAAAGTAGTTTTATTTTTCAAGTATAAGTCTATAGACTGTTCTTTTTTTCCCAGCTGTACAAGAATTTCTCATTGATCCAGGTACGTGATCAATGTGTTTAGTTTCTTTGGGTTATTTATTTTTTTTAAGTGCTTGATTCATTCTGGTGTGAATGAATGTTTAAAATTTCTGGATTTTGATCTTTAAAACTTGCTGATTTATCAGAACTGCAAAAAACCTGATGTTTGTTCCTTGTTTGGTGGGGCAAACTATTGATTTATGTTGTCTGTTATAGAGGGAAATTCTTCCTCTAGCCTGTAGATAATTAAGTGAATGGTTTGCAGTGTGCCTTAAAAATTATTTGAATGCATTGAGCATGTTTGTCCAGTGAATTTTGGATTGAGTCATAATAATGACTTTGCTTTGATTCTGTGGCTTTTGTCCTCTCCACAAGAATTTGAATTCTCTGTTGCATTTTGTATTCGTGTTCTTAACAGGGGAAGGAATTTTGCATTTTTTACAGAGGTGGGTTTTCCTATCCCCTCTGTATTCCTTCTGTAATTGATACAGCGAAAATCTGTTATTGCAGTGCTTAATTATTTCATAAAAAATTTTTTGGCTTAATCAGAAACAATGACAAAGAATGATAATAAAAAATACGAAAACCTTCCTTCCTTTGAAGAATAGAAATGAGGTGGTCAGGCTCACGCATGCTTTGTACCTGACACACTTACTCTCATGTCATTGTGTATCATGAGTCGGAGATGGAGTTGCTTCAGGTTTATAGATTTTTGTTTTAACATTTGTGTTGAATTCATTCTCTAGGCATGATGATTCCTGTTGCCTTTGTGGAAAGTGTAGATGAAGGGAAACAAATGCTTTGTTTTGTTTTCAGGAGGCCTGAGATGCTGATGAGAAAAGAGTAGAGGGTGGGCTGAGGAAAATAGTGATAGACCCTAACCTCCAGGCTGAAATTGATGAACAAAGAAATCAATTAAGTGTATCGGTATTTGACTAATAGAAGTCAGACAGCCCAGACTGTCTAGTTATGCCCAAAGGAAAGTACTGAATTCACCTGCAGAATTAGGTGCTTTACCATGTAGAAGCAGCTTAGAGCAATCAGAAAAATCAGTGATGAGATATAAAAAGAATATAATATCTTTTATTTCTGAAACTTTTCTACATTAAGTTGTGTAGAGCTAAAATTAAGTTTCAAGCACCAGGAGTTAAGAGTTTAGGTGGTTCTGTGGGATCGTTATTCAGGGATGTGTCTAGACCCTGCTGGAGTGGCCGAAGCTGGCAGGAAAAGATCCAGAGCCAGGATTTGTCATCCTAGGATGTCCTCCATAATGGTTCCATGTGGGAGCCCATGATTGAGTTAACAAGTTGTAACACATCGCAGCCGCCTGTCAACTTTAAGAAAAAAAATGTGCTTATTAACTGCTTTAAAGCAAACACCTGTGCATCCTCACTCCTGTCTCCTTGCCATAAAAAGCAGAGACAATGCCTTGCTTGCATATTTGAGGTTATAGATAGCACACTGCTTATTGCAGAGCAATGACCCAGGCCCTCAGCTATAAACGCCAGGCCTGCGTGGTGTTAGATAGTCTATTATCCCCAAAACAGGGACCAGGCTGGTCTGGTGGTCTGCTTTGTAATGAACATGTCTAAAAAATGTATCTTGTTCCCCTCAGCCCATGACTTCCCTAAAGGTAAACTAAGCCTTAGTACTCATGGTGGAGTCTACAATCTCTGTCTCATCCCTTCTTTCCCCAAGTTCCTGCCTACTATCTCACAACTGTTATTGACTTTTTACTTTGATTATACACAATAAATATGGGAGCATTTGAGAGACTCGTGGATTTGGCTCCCTAATCCCTCTCGCTTTCTTTCCTTTTTCCACAGTCTTGAGAAATTCATTCCGTGTCGGTAAGACTTCCGCCAGCCAGAACCCACAGTTCCAGGTGAGAAGGATGCAGGCTTTATCCCTCCTACCCGAGGGAGAGAGAGGAGATTATTGAGATATGCTCCCCTGTGGTCCCTTCCTGCCCCAGGGCCACTCCAGTTCACCTGCAGCCTTCTGGCCTCTGCTCACAGGGCCTCTGTCCCAGGATTGACCGCAGCCTTTTATTCCCTTGTCAACATTCCCTGTGCCTTTCAGAGGTTGCTCTCTTCTCTGCAATTCAACCCTGGCAGATGTGATGGTGGTCAGCGTGCTGATGGGCAGTTACTTGGGGACTCCCAGGAGCCATGCTGATTCTCCTGAGTCATTCGGGGTTACAGAACTGTCAAGCACTGCAGGAAGCCCATTCACGTGAGTTCAACACAGCATTACATCACTTTCATTTTATTTTTGAATTTTCAGTGGAGAAATTATTTGTAGCACACTGTTCCAGATTTTAGGCCGCCTGCTTTCCTCACCACCATTTCCTTGTTGGCTCTGGTGCTTGTTTTAAGAACCAGGTTTCTTCTCTGGTCATTTGTAGCAGCTGGGCTTGCCGAATCCTTGATTTGCATTTGAAGCAGAATGCTTCTTCGTGATGTCAAACTGATTTTCCTTGTCATGTCTGAATATTTCTTGTACACTCAGCAACAGTTTCAAGTGAAATGCTCTTGTCCAATTTCGGTTAACTAATATTTGCTGATCTCCTGCTTTCATGCTGAGGGCAGTTTCTTCTTCCTGTAATAAATGTTAGCAATTTGCATTTACTATGGAAGGTACTAATCCGAGGTGCTTTTGTTCTTAACAGTTTTAATACAAATCACCCATTAAAATGTACAGCGGATTTTACTCTATGCCCAGAAATGTGCATCCCAGTCAATCTTAGAATATTTTCTTCCCCCCAACAGGAAACCCAGTACGCATAAGCAGACATTATCAACTTCCCCATCCTCCCCAAGCCCCAGGGAGCCACTCTTCTGTCTCTGTGGATTTGCCTGTGCTGAACATTTCATGCAAATCGAGTCACTTCATGTAAGTGGAACCGTCTATTTTGACTGACTTCTTTCACACTGAGTAACGTTTTCAATGTTTGTCCACGTTGTGGCCTGGGTCAGTACTCTATGCTTTGCTATTGCTGAATAATATTTCACTGTATGGCTGGGCCCCTTTGTTTACCCATTCATCACGTGATAGACATTTGGGTTGTTTCTGTTTTTTGGCTCTGAAAATTAATGGCGAAAAGTAATGGTGAATATTCCTGTAGGAGTTTTTATGTTAACATTTGTTTTCAGTTCTCTTACTTGTGTGCCCAGGAAGCAGAATTGCTGGATCATTCAGAAGCCAAATGTTCAACTCTCTGAGGACGTGCCAGGATGTTTTCCAAAGTGGTCACGCTGTGTTACATCCTCACCAGCAATGGCTGCGGGCTCCGCTTCCTCTGTGTCCTCATTAGTGCTTGTTAATCTTTTTTTGATTTTAACCTATTGTAGTGAATGTGAAGTGGTTTCTCCTAGTTGTTTTGACTTGATTTCCTTTAGAGCTAATGTTATTGAACACCGTTTCATTGTGCTTATTGGCCATTTGTATATTTTCCTTGAAAAATATCTTTTCAGATTCTTTTTTCATTTTTTAATTGAGTTGCCTTTTTATTGTTGAGCTGTGGAATTTTTTTTTTGATACACAAATTCCTTATCAGATAAATGATTTGAAAAAATTTTCTCCTGAGTGTTGTTTTTTCACTTTCTGGATGGTGTTTTTTGAAGCAAAGTTTTAAAGTTTAATGAACTCCAATTTATCTCTGTTTTCATTTTTCCTTGTGCTTTTGGGGTAATATTTAATATCTGATGTATTTTATTAAAACTTGTATATATAAAATAACTTAATTCTTAGGACCGTTCTAGGAGATGGGTGCGGTTGTTGTCCCCAGTCTATGCATCGGAGACTGAGGTGCAGAGAATTTGACTGACATATTAGTGTCAAAGCTACCCAGTGCTGTGGGAATTCAGACCCTCATGTTTTTCCCTAGCATCTGAGCTCAACACCACCATGCTCCAATCTTTCCAGGAAACGTTAATGAAAAAATCTTTACTTTTTTGATTTCTTGTTAGATTTTTTTCTTATTGGGGACCTCAAATTCTCATTTTCTTTTCGGATATCAGTGTCGATTTATTTTAGGTCTCATGTAGGGAGAAGCATTGCTATCAGTTAACTTCTTTATTACTCACTCTCCAGTGATGATTGTTGCTAGTTGATCTAATCAAGTCATGCTTAAGTCTTTCCTGCTCATGACACTAACAGCAGAGTCATGACTTATAGAATGCTCAAAGAAGAAAGTACTTGATTGATTTTATTTTGCCAACCAATCAAACCAATCAAATAAAACCCTGGTGTTGACACAGACTATAAGCCCTCCAAAATAGGGTCACTGTCTTCATTGTGTTTCATTTGTTGGGTCACAGTGTCTGGATAGTGCCTTGCTGTCCAGCAGTTTTGTGAGGATACGGTGCTCGTGAATCATTGTAAGGACAGAATTTTGACAACAGACTGTGTTGTTCATTTCACGACGGGAAAGGTAATATAGAATTACTGTTCAGATCTGTTTTAAAATTAAGCTTTGAATTTTGAGAATAGTTCAAGAAGCCATACAAAGCTCTTTTTCACTAATTTTAGATCTATCTTAGACACATTATGTTTACATAGCAGAGTAACTTATCAAGTAGATTTGACAAAGGAATGTTATATTGATTATTTGTTTTAGTTGAAATATTCTACCAGGGATAAAGTCATAAGTGCCCATAAATGAACAAATATATTTGTATTTAAATGCAACATGGGAGCAGACTACATATGTTTCTATATAATATATATGACTGTGTGTTTTAATCTTTCTGTCAGTGTTTTAATAGTTTTTCAGCAATTTTGTAACTTTAGAATTCTTCTAAAAAAATCACCCCCAATTCTAGTGCAGTTTGTACTGTGTATCCTGTCTTATGCATGGGATTCCACTGTCCCCTCAGTGAGGAATTTCCTCTCCTATTGTGTTAGGAGCAGAGTTAAAGGAACTGTGATTTCTAGGCCTTTGCTCTCCATGTGTTTGCAGTTGGCTCTCAGTCACGATTTTCCCTTTCCAGAGTTTTCATTGTTAAATTAGAATTTCTGAAAATAACTATTAATATGTTGCATTGGTCTCCCTAGAAACTTGACGTCTTTGTGCTTTTCAGTTTTCAATTTATGAAAAATGCAAATGCACTCTTGTTTTTAAGTTGTCCTTTTTCAATAGATATTTATCTCTTAATTGATAGAATAATTTTTCCCAATGAATGAATTGGTGTGCATGTTTTAAAGGATAACTTACTTTTTATTTTTCTTATTGTAACAGTAATATTCATTGTAGAGAATTTAGTAAATAAGGATTAACACAGTAATAACTTCACAATGGCCTCTAATCTCACCTGGAGATACAGTTGTAAGGTTTGAAATTGAGAATTATAAGTCCTCTCAAATTTTTCTTTTTCAAGTACGTATAGGTTACTGAGATCCTCGAATTCCCATATGAATTGTAGCAGCAGATAGTCAGTTTCTGCAGAGGAGCCCGCTGGGATTGTGATCGAGACCACGTTGAATATACGGATCGCTCTGGGGAGCACTGCCATTCCAAGAGCACTTTCTTTTGATAGGGGAATGTGTGTGGAGTGTCTGTCCTGGTATTTAGGTCTTCTTTAACTTTTTTTTTCAACAATGCTTTGAGTTTACAGAGTATTATTTTACTTTAATTATCTTTGCCTTTATATTGAGGACAAGTGTGCAAGGTACTGGGATCAGAAGTGTATTTGAGCCCCGCAACTTGCTGCCACCATGGACGCTGCGCTCTTGCTTCACCCGCTGTACAATCTTGCACAGAATACGACCTCAGTAACTCTCTCTTGAATGAATGATTATATGATTGTTGGATGATGCTTGAGAGTCCTTGTGATGATTTTTTTCCCCAGCCTTTCCCCAGTTCTTAACTATGCCCTTTCTCTTCCTAAACTCCAGCCTGGGTTTCAGCCTGCCTGTGGCATTGATTTTCCTTGTCTGTGGACTCTTCCTTTCACTGGTTCCCGATAATGTTACATGTGGGCTGTGGAAACTTGCTAGATGTCAAGAAAGAGCTAATCCATTGTAGGCCAGTATTTTTAGAGTTTGTTATTGTTTTATTGATTGAAATTAAATGAGGCTGCCCCCTGAGCCCTCCCATGAGCACTTTTGACCTTCCTACAGCTGATACTGCTCTAGTTGCTGCATGTGCCCTTTCCCCAGCCTTGATTTTGTAATTGAATAAGTCACCATCACTGGAGCCCTCTCTTTAAAAGATAAAGAGAACATTTGCTCCTTTTCCCTGTTTGGGGACTTCGATGAGATGAGATCCCAGATAAAGAATGGAGCCCCACCTCTTTCTGACCCCCGCTGTTTCCGTTCCTTTCTTCAGGGGAAAAGAGTACAATTCAACAGTATAAAGATTGATTGTGAGCTAATGAGATAGACAAGACAACCGATCATTTATTAAATAACCTTTCATGATAGAAACAAATGTATTATACACACAAACAGCACACAAAGCACTGTAGTACCATGGTTACAATCGTGGGTCCGAGTTCGTGTCCTGCTCTGGAGAGACCAGTCCTGTGAGATGGAGAACTGGTAAGTCGGCTTAGCCTCTCCAGAACTGGTTTTCTGTCCTGCAGAGACGGGGCTCGCTAGGCGTCCCCCCCGTAGAGGTGCTGTGGGGTGTAAATGACGCGCGTGGGCAGCCTGAGCACAGCTGCTCATTCCTCGTAAGTGCAGGGTAGCATAGCTTTTGCGGTGATGGCTTTATGACCGCCCCATGTAGACTGTCAGTGCTCTGAAGGGATGCCTTGTGGTTTGGAGATGGGATTCTCACTTCTGTAAATACCCAAGTATAGTGTTATTGGGTCCTGCTGATTTCAGTCTATTCTTTAGAAAGTACATATTGTAGATATATTTTTCAAGCATGCGTGCTTTTTTTCTTTTACTATTAAAGTTCTACCCTCTCATCTCTTGGTGTGACTTTTCATGGAATCCAGGAAACAGTCCTAAGCTACCTGCCTCTTCACACTTTTCCGTGGTGGTTTCCTTCCCTGATTAGAAGAGGGTTTTGCATAGGAAATTTTATTTGTTCCCCTTTTCTTGGAGTCTCTCTCTCTGTCTGCCCATCTCTCACCTCTCAATCTGTCCATTTCTCAACCCACTGCTTCTTCTGACATGTTCCAAAACGCATTTCAGGTAGCTTACAGAAGAACAGATACCAAATAAACAGGTGAGAAAATGGGGCCCAGTTCAGACAGTGAGGCTAGGAGGCGAGCCTGTGTGAGGGTTGCAGGCGTGAGACACATGCCTCTGCCATGTGACTTATAAGATCGACAGCAGCAGTGTGTTTCAAGCTCCCAGCAGACACAGGGAAGCAGGATTTGAGGGAGATGCTTACTGGCTGTGAAATAAATAAGTGACTTAGGAGAAGCCCAGCCTTTCCAGCTACTAAGGCTTAGGAGAATATTTTGAGTGTCTTCCAAAATCAGAGTATGGCATCTTTTCTTTTTTCAGAGTTCTATGTATAGTTGGTTACATTCTATACCTGGAAATTTCTCCAAAACTGCTTCCCACGTGAGTCCCATGGCTCGGGGATTGGGTGGTTCTGCTCATTGATGGGGGTTGGCCAGAAACAGAAAATGAGAGCCTCAAAGGGGCCTGGGATTTGTCAGTTATGTTTTGTCAGTGCTGTAGGGTTCAAGAAATGCTTTCACCGTTTCTCTCCATCTGAGGCGGCAGCGTAATCTCTTACCAGCATCAGGAGCTCAGGGCCACGGGATGGTGGGGTCTGACTGCACTGCCGTCAAGACAGCTGAGCTAGTCACTGCAGGTGTGGTTCTTTTACATACTGCAGTTCATGCTCTTTACTAGAATGTTTCTACAGGGAGTTAATTAACTGAGTTAATTAACATTTAATAAATATGATCTTTGTTGAAAAGACAGTTATAGGCAGAATATAAGCTGTGAAGTCTTTAAAAACGGTTTCATTACTGAAATTTCATTTGGGGAGATACACGGTTTATCTTATATATGGCTCTCTTTTAAAGTAACAAAGAAACAAGACAGAAAAGGCAGAGGATGATTTCTGTTCTTCCTCTCGGCTTGCAGGTGCCTTCACCTCCAGTGGCATCCATCCAGACACCAGCACTGACACTGGCCGTGCTCAGAACTGCCTCAGCCCTGAAGACACTGCTGACAAATAGAAGGGGGCCACGCCCTGTTACAGCAGGTGCTCTCACTTTGTGGGTCCTTATGTAACTGCGTGGTGTTAATCAGGATCGCCCGTCCTACATTGTGTGATGCTGCTGCTTTGTCTCCTAGTTACTTGTTTCTCTAAGTATTCTTGTATTATTCTCCAATGCATAGTACTACACACCTAAAAATGCTTTTTTTCAGATGAAAAAGAATGTGCATTTAAAATAATAACTCTGAAAAAGGGGGCAAAAAAGGCTATCCTTGTCCCGCTATTCAAAGATAATAATTAACACGTTAACGTATATTTTCATCAGTGTGGATCACCTCTGTCATAAAAAACCAGAGAGCACTCTGTGACTGTTTACTGTGTGGACACCTCCATTTTCCATTCGGCTTTTTATATGTTTTTCTACAATATTCTATCTCCTCTGGCATGATTTTTGATGACCAGTATATCATTCTGTCTTGTGGAGGCATTGTCCATTTTACTTCGGACTTAAATAAACTTTTAAATTCCAAGTATACTTAACTGAAATACTGAAAAGAGAACTGTGGTGGTAGAGGAAGGCCCTACCTCCCTTCCCCTTATTTCCGAAGAGTAAAAACTGTTGAAAATTTGATATATATGTTTCATGACCTTTATGCCTATGACATACATATATACACACATATGAGAATTCCATGTATACGTGTGTGTATATATGCTTTATTTAAAAATGAGACCATACTATATGTTTTTCTGCAGCTCGCTTTAATCACTCAGGTGTATATCATAGACGTCCTCCCACTCCAGACTCACCCGGTCCTTTCAGATAGAGTGGAGGGGTCTCCTGATTTGCGGGTGTGGTCTCTTTCCCACGCACACCTTTGGTGAGAGAATGCTGTGGACAAGGCCCTGGACCACGGCGAAATGCCGGCTCCCTCATTGCTCGCAGCTCGTCGTGATTTAACGCATCATTGTCTTGATGGTGGACAGTTAAGTTTTCTCCATTTTCCACTGTCAGAAAGGATATTTGACTGGCATCCTTCTTGTACAGACATTCCTGTGATCTTTTATGAGTATTCCTTTAGTTAAGGCTTCTGGAAATTTAGTCCCTGGATGTGACATTTACATTCATCACAGACTCCATTCAAGTAACTCTAGAAATTCCTTCCATAGGGGAATGAAAAGATGCACAATTACTTATGTAACCAATTCTCTATTGCTGGATATGATTTCACTTCAGTTTTTCTTCCCACCATTGTAAACAGTGCTGTGTAAATGCCCTGATGGGTACATCTTTTTGGACTAAATTTGTTTTTTCCTAGAGGAAACGATTCGTAGAAGTGGTGTTGAGTCAGTGTGTACGTACGTTTTTCAGAGTTTACATATCCATTGTCATGTCGTCCTCTGAAAATGTCGCTCATGGTTTCTTCTCCCACAGATGGACACTAGATAGAATATCTTTTAAAAATATTTGCCAATATGATGAGCAAAAGTGCTTTTTCATTGTTTTAGTTTGCATTTGATGACCAGTGAGGTATTGAGCATTTTTCACTCATTAGCCATTTGACTTTTTTAAAATGAATGATTCCTTTTATCCTTTGCACACATTTAAGTGGGGGAGCTTCTTGTTGGTTTGTGACAGCTCTTTGTATGTTATGAACATTAACTTCTTGTCTTCAACAACATGTATCACAGAGCTTTTTCTTGTCATTTCTTGCCTTTCATTTTTTTAGGAGGATTTTAATTTTGGTAGTGTCTCAAAATATTCTTATGATAATAAATGTATTCCTTATGTGTTTTATCTTTGAAATTATTCTTAAAAATAATTTCTTATACTGGAATAAATCTCCTCTGTAGGTTTTTTTTAATCTCTAAGATGGAGATGATAATAGTACTTGTTAATGTAAGGGTAAGTTGAGTTAATAAGAGCAAAGTGTTGTATTTGCTGTTATTAGTACTTTTTTATATTTACATCACTGTCTGTAAATTATCTTGTGGTCCTTATGAGAGGAATAGTATTTATTCTTTCTAGGTGATTGTCTGATTGTCTCAGGACAATTACTGAAGTCATACTTTTCTCTTTGATTTGAAATCCCACCTTTACAAAATACTTGTGTACACTAGAGTCTCTTTTTGAGCTCATGGTTCCCTTCTGTCAATCTGCCTTTCTTACTCCAGCACCATAACTTACATATTGTAAAAATTTATTTAATAATTGGCAGTCTGAATTTTTTTCATTCTTTTCTTCCATCCCAAATTTTCTTGTCTAGTATTATGATTTTATTATTCCTGAAGAATTCCAAAATATTTTGTTCAAGTTAAAAAAAATCAGATTGGAGTTGTCATGGGAGTTTTCAGTAAGTTTTGAATTATTCTGATGAGAACTTACATCGTTACAAAACTGCTTTCCTCCATGCAATTTGTTGATGTCTCTACATTCTCACCTCTTACTTTACCCCTCAGTACAGCCCTGAAGTTTCTCCATTTAGAACATGGGCATTATTTTTTAACTTATTCCAGATTATTGTTTATGTTTTTGTCAATTTTGTAAGTGAAAATTTTTTGCTATTATATTTTTAAATGCTTAAAACTGAAATTTAGAAAGGAAGATTCGGTTTGTAAATACTCACTTTGTATTTTGTCATTTAAAATTGTAAGTATTAAGTAGTTGTTCCAGAATCCTTTCTTTTTTGTTTTTAAAAATTTGTGTCGAAGATTCTCAAAATGTTCATAGCTAAGTAGTATAGGTGGGGAGACAGATGGAGAGAGGTAGTGTGGCTCATGTACAAACTGTGAGCAGTTTCATGGCTGCCTTTAGGCTGGAGAAACCACAGAAGAGCCCAGGTTAGACAAGGAATGGCTTTGTATGCACTTGAAAGCCAGCTTTCCTGCCTGTATGGTGAAGCCTGGTGGGCGTGGCAGGTAGATGATCAAGGTCTGATCAAGGTCATTTGCTGCACAGAGCGCTGTGTCTGTGAGAAATGGTGACCATTGCCATGGCAAATGCTTGGTGCCAGGAACAATGCAGGGGAGCTGGGGAGCCTGTGTTAAGGATTTTCCAGTCCTGGGAGTGGGAAGATCAGACTCTGCATTCAGATCTGAGTTTGAATTAATCCTCTTTAGTTTACTGGACCTCTGACTTTTGTCAAGTTATGCATCCTGTTTGAACTCCTGCTTTGTTGTCTCTCAAAACAGAAGAATTACAGCCTGCTGCTAGAGTGTTTGATCAGGGTAAATGATTTGTGTCTATAAGATGCCACGTACAGTCACAAGCTCAGTGAGCAATGAGCTGTCCCCTCTTCTCCTGCAACTCAGTGATCGATAAGTCATCAGCAGAAAGCGAGTCCCTAATTTGTATGTGGTGCAAGGAAGAACAAAACTAACGTCTTGCCTTTCCCTGGCAGTATTCTTACTTCTTTGCTTCATGTACCTCTTTCCTCCTTCACTCTCCCCTTTCACCTCCTCCACCAAGAGCCCGAGACTCTCTCAGAACACTAGATTCAAATTATTTAAATGTTGGCTCATTCCCATGAAATGACAGTGACTTAAAAAAACTGTACACATCCCAGAATTCATTGTATTTGATTTACACACACACACACGTGCACACACACACACACACACATCAGGCTACCTCCCATTTACTGAGGGAGAAGGGCCACTTTTTCTGAGTTTTCATTTACTCAGCGTGAGAGCAGTCTCTTAAGCAGAATTTCACCTGGCTTCGTGCATGGTTTTTTAAATTGGATTTCTGCTTTTTGTCCATAAAAATATTCTCCTATTAGAAGACAGGAAGTGGAGACATAGATATTCTGCTGAGATATTGGTGTTATCATATTTGAGTTTTAATGGACATAAGGCGGCATAGAGTCATACATTATTATGGATGAGAATCCTTGATGATGTAACTTGGACAAGAATCTGGGTCTCCTGCCATCGTGTCCACGCGGGTGAAGAGGCAACTGGGTGGGGGATGGCAGGGAACCTTCTTGCTTGAGTTCCAGGTTCTTGTTAGTTTTCATTGCTCAGCTGCCTTTAGTTTATGTCCATGAGGCCTCTCATGGGAAGGTCACTATGTCCTGAGAGACTGAGTTACTAATCAGCAGAAAGCTCTGGACCCACTCATATTTTCCAGAGTTTTTCTGCTGACCTGCTGACACTTTATATAAATGAGACCTAACAAACTACTGGATATAAAATCCTTATTGTTATCATTTGCCCTCAAGTTCCATAGGAATGGGGTGCTGTCTCAGGCTGTCTAAGGCTAGATCTGAACAAAGATAGGGTGATAGGCTCCGCTGCTGGACCCTCCCCAGTCGAATGGGATTTCCACCTTAGTTTTTAGAATCAGGCAGATGAGTTCAAATCTTGTCTTTACCAGTTATTAGCTTTGTGACCTTGGGGAAATAACTACTTTTTTGGTTCCAATTTTCTTTATCTGTAAATAAGTTCAGTATTTATTTTAGGGTTTTTGTTTTAGAATTGAATGTGCTAATTCCCTAATTTATTCCTAAAATACTGATCACATGGTTCTATGCTGGTGCCTTAGTAGTTGATTGCTAAGGGACTCAACAGTGAGAATGGGGATGGGGCCCCCTGGATCATACAGCTTATATTCCAGGATATGCTTGTAAAAGACAAGATTGCAGTGGATTTTTAGTAAATGTCCATTCCTTTCCTAATCCCCATTGATTGTGTATATATCTTTATACTAATATATGAACAATTTTTTTTGCAGTTTAAATCTCTTTGTAGTATTTAAAGAATGTAACTATAACAAAAATACGTGAAATAAAATGACTTGACTTTTATTTTCCTTTCAATAAGCAAAACAAAATAAAATAGAAAAGAAAAGAAAAAGTATTGAAGGAGTAGAAATAATTTTATTTCCGTGGAATCAACTCCCTATGTTAGGTTTTTCCATTGTGTTGTTCAACATCATATAAAATTGACAGGTTGTGACTTCAGTGTTGATAGCTAGGTGAGTATAGTTTCTTTTTGTGGTTGTCTTTGATGAATTATTTGCACTAGATCATAAAT
Source organism: Vicugna pacos (assembly GCF_048564905.1). Lineage (NCBI taxonomy): Eukaryota > Metazoa > Chordata > Mammalia > Artiodactyla > Camelidae > Vicugna > Vicugna pacos. The sequence goes on along the minus strand of NW_027328740.1, from coordinate 77,857,779 downwards.
GATGTGCATGTTACATATTGGAAACGAGGAAACATTGGAGACATACTACCTCCAATGCAGTCATTTTGTTACCGAGTCCAAGCTCGTTCTGCTCGCCGCATGACAGGCCAATAAACCGGGAGATGAGGTGTTGGAGCAAGGAATAGTGACTTCACTTGCAATGCTGGCAGACCCAGAAGACGGCAGACTGATGTCCTGGAGAACTATCTTCCCCAAGTAAGAATTCAGTCTCCTTTTATACTAAAAAGGGGCGGGGTTGTGGTTGGTTGTTGCATACTTCTTGCTTTATGAATTGTTTGTCCTTTGAATCCGCTGTTCTTGCAGCTGTCCATGTGGATCAAATCATGGTACCCCTGTAAAACCTCCAAAAAAACAAAGGCTATTCTCTATTATGCAACTTGCCATCTCTACAGAAGTGCAGATGAGCTAACATTTTTAAAGATCAGGGCCAGGAGAATAGGCTTTCCTGCAGATTTCAGGCTAAAGGCAACTTTCTTTTTCAAATGGTGCAGAGCTACCAAGTCTGAGCCTAGGAAACAGGGCACAGGTTTAAACTCAAAGGAACAGATTTAACATAGGGTAAAAACTGTTACATTTTATTACAATTCCGTTTCCAGCTTCATAGATAATATTAGTAAGAAATATGAGCAATTTTGTATTTTTGCTTCTTAATAACCGATAAGTGTACCAACTATATTTTGTGAGCAGGGATGCTGTGCAGGCATTGGGGTGACAGCAAACTCTTGTAGGGGGTGGCCGACCCTGCAACATCTCTGATGCCCCGTGAGTGTTGGTGAGGGTCCCCGTAGCCAGGGGCTCTCTTCAGGAACCAGCATATGGGCATTGACCTCTGGAGACCTCTTTTTCGGCTGCAGGAATTTTTTCAGATATTGAGATTGAAAAATCACTCCAGCTGGGAATAATTAGGGAAAAAAAAGAAAAGGAAAAGGGTTTGGAGTAGAGTAGAAGAGTAGGACTTAAGATCACGGAGCCTGAGTGCTTGGCAGCGGGGCCTCGGGAGAGAGGGGAGCAGAGGTGGGGAGGGGCCTGGCTCCGGAACCAGCTCCTGTAATTGTCCCTGCACGCAAGCCACATAGCTTTAAATTGGCCTGGGCCACCTCTCTGGGCTGGATATCACCCTGGGCAGAACCGTGGTATCTGTAAAGTAAAATGACTTCACAACTATTGCACAGAGCTGCAGGTGTAAGAGAGCCTAAGCCTGTCTCAGAGTGCAGGGGACAAGCGGAAAGGAATGGCAAAATTTCCACTGACAATTGAAATTTTGTTAAATAGCCTGCTACAGTTGTTTGCATCACTTGAATGAATGCAGGCATATTTCTGTGGGCATTTATAGGTTCACTGAACCCCACCAGCCCCTCTTGCCCCCATCGGAGATGGGCTTTCTCAAGCACAGTGCCCCTCCTGCTTGGGTGGAAAACGCTGCTGGTCCTTGCCTGGGGCCGGGCTGCTGCAGGGCACTGAATCCCCGAGGCACGGCCTGTGAGACACGACAGGAACATCTCTGCTCTTGACTGGGTGCCTCCGTTTCCCCTGCAGTGTAAAAATGCCGGTGACTGAGTTAGAAGCATGCTTCCAAGCTGTCCATGTCCTTGGCATCCAGAAGCGGAGCCTGGAAGCTTTCGAATTTATCCAGAATGCGGTTTACATTCACCTTCAGCAGGTGAGTGTATGTCCTTACACAAGTGGAGGAATTACTGCAGTTTTCCTGGAACTTTCTCACTACAAGTCCATTTGATTTTTCTGTGCTAGGATTCAGTATGCCCTGCTAAAAACTCTGGAGTGAGATCTTGAAACCCTGATGAAGAGCATTATTTATTTCATTTCTCTATATGATACTCTTTTACTTTTAAAATTCAGAATTTTTGGTTGTTTCAAAAATTTTTGGGGGGGTTGGAGAATCATGTTTACTCTTACCATCTTTGCAACCTGTTGCTTTGTGCCTCTCACCTGTCTTCTGTCACTTGTGAGGCGGTTCCATTTGTGACCCTGTCCGGGTTGTTCATGTTATAAAACATAAAGCCTGTAAAAGTACAGTCCCTTTTCCTCCGAAGACATTCCACAAATACTCCTTTAACCTGGGTGTGGTTTTAAGAAGACAGAATCTTTAGAACATGTCCTTGCAGGTTGCTAGTGCAAAATCCCAAAATCAATAGTCTAGCTCAACATCTAAAATCTTTCTAATTTACCTTGGAATTGTATGGATAAGTGAAGCAGTTTGCTAAGAACTCAGACCAGGTTTAGAATACAGGTTGGTGTAGCTCAGCAGGTCCTCCCAAGCTGATGCTCTGCCAGAGGGTGGGGCCGAGGGGAGAGGGCGGGTCCTGCCCTCCCTAAGGTGACAATTTCATGGCAAAGACTTTCACCTGGTGAAGAACTTGGAGTTTCTTCTAAGAAGAGTGGGTCTTAAAAGAGTCCAAAAAGCGCGGGAGTGGCACAGACCCATTTGTCTCAAGTAGGGGAGAGCGGCTGTGGGGCCACTTAGGAGACTCGTGAGTCCAGGTGGGCAGTGTTGGTGGCTTCCACTTGAGCTGTGGGACGGTCAGTGTTTAAAAGCGAACATATTGAAGGCATGTTTAGATGGTAAAAAGGAAAGGATGAAGGCTGGCTGTGAATGCAGGATGGAGTAAGGCCCAGGTTTCTGGGTGGATTAATGAGGTAAATGATGGTCCTTCTGTGCTCTGAGGAGGGAAAGCTGCAGAGGGAGTTCTGCGGAAATCTGATGAGTTCAGCTGTGGGTAAAGTGAAAGGTTGTTAGATGTGTGGTCTGGGAGCTCAGGTGAGAGCCAGTAGTGAGTAGGGGGAGGTGAGAGGGACTTTCAAATAATTTTGTATTGTGAACATACAAATAAGTATGAGTAATGACACATTTAACACCTCTATATTCTGGATTTAAAGCCCAGTAACATTTTGCTATACTGACTGCAGAGGTTCTTAATATTTTTTAATAGAAATAAGTAGAAACAAAATAGTGGAGTTAGTGAGCATCTTAGAGTAGATGTGTGTCCTTGTATGTATTTTTATACCTCATCTGTTTATAACCATAATCTACAAAAAGTTATCTTGCTTAGCATAAGAGTTAAACACAGGGACGTGACACACATTGTTGGGGGTTGAAGCTGATCTTCTCGGGCAAATTATGGACCCTCTCTTTGCCTTAGTTGCATCGTCTGTGACTGCCCCAGGGCCCCTCATCACAGCTGATTTCCTAGAGTAGATGTTGGGAGGGAGGCTGCTGAAGGGAGTAAGAGGTGGCAACTGCTAGGGATATTGAAGAGAGACAAAAACAGATTAAAGCCGATAAACTGAGTACAAATACCCTCTAAATAGAAGGAATCCCGCAGTGTTTTGAGCCGCTTATCATAAGGGAAAGAAAATCACTTGGATCCAAAGCTCTTGAGCATATGAGTATTGTGGGTGGGAGGGTGTCATTATAAAAGTGTTGAGAAAAGGCCTCTTTGTTTTCCTTGACATTGCCAGTAAGGATGGGGAGCAGAAGTGAAACCCTCTGCTTCACAGTTGAAGGTGCTGTTTTGTGCGAAACTGACCAAAGTTTGGAAACCAGTCATCAGCGATGCTGGCAAATGAAGAGGCTTCTGGATTGGGTGGGGCACTTGCTGTGACTTCCAGGTGACCTGCTGGCTGGGGGCTGTGTGGCGGGCAGTAGTTTTGCAGGGTAGCCCGGGCATAATCCCTAGCTCTGATGCTGCTGGTCTGATTAACAGACCTGGGCGCACACTGTCCTAATGGGGCAGCTCGGGATGTGGCCCTGCCGTGCTGAGAGCGAGAAGAGGGCTCCCCTGAGGAGGTGTCCCTGCAGAGACTGGAAACGTCCTCCTGCAGGGGAGGAAGAGCCTCTGAGCAGCGGGCCGGATGCACAGGCAAGACCAGCATGAGCACTGATGTTTCCGGGAGCCGAAAGTCATACAGTGGCCCAAACGGCCTTGTTCCTCAGAGACTGGAGGAAATAGATGCTGAAAAGGCAGGCTAGGGTCAGACCCTGTGGTGGGCTATGAGTGACAGGAGAGGATTGTTCAGGCAGGCATGAGACAACCCTGTGGGCGTCCCAGCTGGGGCGTCACGCCGAAGGGAAGAGCAGAGTTATAGACTTTGCCACTTATTAGCTGTGTGACTTTGAGCAATATCACCCCACCTCTCTCTATATATATCTTCATCTGTAAAGTGACACAGTGACAAGGTCGTGTCATCAGAAGTATTAGCTTAGCTCTGATCCTCTTTGTCGACTCCTGTCAGTGCTTCCCTGCAAGGTTCTGCAACGGCTGCTTTTACCCTGAGACGGGAGGGCATAGAGGGACACTGTAATACCCGAGGGAAGGAAGGGGTTGCTTTAAAAGCAGACATGTAACAGCCTGCAGCTGCAGACCTGCAGGCAGTTTGGTTGACGGTCCTTGAGAGGACTTTGGAGGCCTTAGCGTCGTCTTAAGTCTTGTTTCCTCTTGGGGACCGGATTTGCCTTTGGGGATTGATGTTGAAGATTTGAGCTTCTGCAAAGTTGTTTTCAGAGATGTGTATATACGTAAAATATCATATAAAATAAAATGATTTATTTAACGTGTGCGAATTTGTAGCTGTTAGGAACAGCTCTGTTGGCCTGGTCTCCACGGAGGACACCAAGGGTCAGCAGAGCGTGCAGGAGGGCAGGCAGCCTGCAGTGCTTCTGCGGGGTGTTCTCCCCAGCAGGGTGCTCTGCTGAGTTGAGTCTTCTACGAGTTTTGTTGCCAGAGGAGCAGACAGCAAATTAATGAGTTCTAGAGGGATTGTATAATGACAGGAAGAAATAGGAACCCGGAGATTTTCTGGACTAAAACACGCTTTGGTTCCTGATTCAGTGTGTTCCATTACAGAATTGATGAGTTGTGTCTATTCTGGAACGTCATTGAAATAAACGTTCAGCCTATATGTTAAGGGCTTTGTTTTATTTGGCTGGAGGACTCGAGCCGGGATGACAGCCTCTCAGATCACTCTGAGGGACTGCTCCCAAGAGGTAGGGGAGGAGCTAGGATATATAGAAGCTTACAACAAAGACCAGGTAATTGGAACAATAAAATATTGCTTGTTATCTAAAGAAAACCAGATATCTCAAGTTCAAGTATTTACTGCTTTTCTATGTATGGTGAGAAGCAAACATTTGAGTCATTGAATTCATTCCTTTGGCAAGCCCCTGGCTATCTAGGGCCAGTATCCTGTCCTTTCTTACTCTGAGTCTGCTCAGAGGGCACCACTGTGAGTGGCTGAGAGGCCGGGCTGTAGGCATGTACTCGCTGGGGGTTGGCAGCAGCCGCTGATGACTCGGATTCAGCATTCTTTGTTTACTGTCATGGTTGCAGTATTTTCATGCACATTGTAGTATTTTCATTCACAGTGCTCCCACTTGGTCCTAAATTTGACCAATATTTTGAGAGAAATTTCATGACCAATTTTGTCCCACGGTGCTAGGATGGCTCATTCCTAGTTCAGGTGAAGAATCTTCTAAGTTGCCATTCAAGGTGTAAGTTTTTTTTTGTCAGACCCTGTTGATACTAAAACTTCTCTGGATCACATGTGTTACTAGTCTATTATGATACAGAAAGTGTTTACCCATCTTTGCTCATTCCCATAAATAGAATCACACTATTATATTTATTTTATTCAGGGTTATAAATTTTATCTGTTTCTTCAAGATGTTTAGCCATCATCAATCTTGTGGGCCTAGTTACACATTGGGAAATGTAACAGACAACAATTTTATAAAATAGACAGGATATAAGTAATACAGCTAGTAACGTTAATAAAGTCACGAGTAAGAATTTAATAGTCGAGAAGTTGTATTTTTGGGTTAAAATTTTGCTTGTGTTTCTGAGTTTGATCCTATGAGAAAGTTCATATTTATGGTCAGGGTCAGAGCAGGTATTAATTGGCCAGTTGAAATCTCCCACCTTGTAAGATCAACAGTGGCCTAAACAGAACTATAAATTCTTTTTAGAATAATGTTTCTGAGGGCTATCTAATTAGAGCCTTGGAGTAGGGAAACCCACCAAGGTAACACAGAAGTACTAGACATAGGTAATTTATCATAAACTTAACAAGTGGAGTAGATCATAATCAAAGGTTGGAGAAATTATCAAAGTAATTGGTATACAGTCCTGGTCCGGTGTCTTGGGTCAGCTGTCTAGCTCAGATGTCGTCTTCTTCTCATCCTGGTCTGGTAGCTTTTTCTCCATTTGGGCATTGTTTTAAGGTGAGCAGCACTCGATAGGCCAGTGCAGTGCAGGGGATGTTTCAGATAGGAAATGAATCGGAGACTCCGTTTCCTTCAGCTTTGGTGTGTATGGTCTGGTAAAGAGTACCTGAAAAAGGGTCCTTCCATTCAGGTTGGAGACAGTTCTTTAAGTCATGCCTGTTGCAGTATGTATAATCCCCTGGCTGCAGGTCATGGGGCATTGGAACTTTACCCAAGGATAGATTTCTGAGCTTCAGAAACAAACCTAGAGTATCCTTTTCATAATTCAATTAAACCGTACAGTAATGTGACATGACAGCAAGGAATAATCTGGGAAGTGTCTTAGTAAATATGGACCTCAATTAACAAAACTAGAATTTAATATCGACTAAAATATAATTAATTTTCTCTCTTAAGTTACCCTCAGTTTTCTCAAATATAGCCAAATCAAGATTAATTTTTTACAAGTTAAGTCTGATTATTTGATCATATAGGCTTTTTTAAATTGGCTGTGTTGGAAGTTTTAATACGGAGTCTCAGGGTAGAATGTTAAGGTTTGCTAAGGCCAAGAAAGACACGTCAAGGCTTTTCATGGGTTTCTGCCTTACAGATTTAGGTAAATTCTTTTCTCTTTAAAATCCTTAAAATATCTTTATACTCCTATATCTGTTAGGAGATGATCTCCCTAATTTGTTTGATAGAGCCACTGGGAACCTAAGTGTTTTTAGTCTCTTGAGGGATCAGATAGAGAGAAAAGATAAGTGTTCCAAGTGTGATTACATAGGTATAATTTATCAAATTGCTGTGAACCATAACCAGCTTAAGGAGAAGAGATTATTTACGTCTGGGAAACAGGTTAAAAGCCAGTAGTATTTCAAACAATATCAAAAATTATAACCATATTCAGCAGGTTAATCAGTCCCTTGTAACTAATTCTTTTAATGAGAGTTTTCATTAGAACTTTAAAATGTCTTACCCAGTTTAGTTCAGTGCTATAGTGTGAAATTTATTAGGAATCAGTAAATCTCCTTGAAGAGAAAGCATTTTGCAAAACCATCAGAAGAAAACAATTAACTGTCTATAAATGAAAAAAATTTAAAAGCATGGTTAAACACCGTTACACTATAATCAATAAAGAAATCTGTTCACTATACCCATAATTATCACTGGTAACATTTCAGATATACCAGAATTTTAGGGAGTCCATATAATTTCTACAATATCTATATTAATAATATTGTCTCATTCAATATAACCTTAGAAGATTTATGATTCATTTGACAATTCCATGTTATTTAAAATGCCAAATGAAACTTTATAGTTAAAAATCTCTCTTTGGGATGTTTCAGGGGCCTTCTGTAGCATCCCAAACTTAACTGGAGATTAAAAGAATTTTAATTAATTAAATTAATTTTTATTTAATTAATTAGAATTTTATATTTGGGGAGCTTTTTGAAAGATTTCAGAACACTTGATCAGATAAACATATAGATCACTGTAAAGTAGTACTAATTCATTAACAAGAAAATACATCAAAAGTAAAGGCAGAACATATCAGCTAAGTGGTATAAGAAGTTTTACAATCTGTTACTGAAGGAGGATTAACATTTTAAGAAAATTTTTTCCTCTTAACAGAGAGAAAAACAATTCTAATCTTGTACCAGCTTACTTCTAAGATTCATTTACGTTGCCCAATTTGTTTCTAAACTTAGCCAATTCTGACCATGTACAAAACTCTTCCCTCAGGGTTCCTTTTCCACAAGCCTTCCACAGCTTTCTATACTTATATTAGTGTGTCCCTTATTTTTCTTCTATTCAGAAGTAACCAGGTTCAGGAGAAAGTCACTATTTTTCATTAACAAAATATAATTCCATTCTTATATCTTCCTTTACGCATTTATATTACTTTCCTAGGATACTGAGATCATTCCCTTACTAATAGAGACTATTTCAGTGTGGCACCAACCATTTATTAATATTTCTATATACCTTTAGTTTCACTGTAAGAGGAAGTTAAATGTTAAGTAATTCGTATTTCAATGTTATTTTATCTGAAAATGGCATATCTATTTAATAAAATCTTGTCATTTAACTTAATTTAGCACAACACTAGAATTTAAAGATACCAAACACTTAGAGATTATCTTAAACATACATTTTAAAAATATATTTTAAATATTTACCCAAAGCTCTCATCTCATTTGCATTTAATTTAATTAAAATTTTACCACAGCACATTACTTTTATTTTTTTTTTGACAAATCTGCAACAGATATAACAGGATCTTATTTGACTTTCATTAAACCTAGGTACAGTAAAGGTATTATACATAATATTGATGACTTTAAAGATGTCTATATTAATTAGAACATACTTAAACTAAACAATATCAAATATTATCTTAATATTGAATATTTTCCATTTCACATGACGCTGAAAGTCAATTTGTTCAGTTGTTATTTTAAAAATACTTAATGTTTAAGCTCTTATATTTTTACGTCAATTAAGCAGAGCTCTATGTCTTTGAATTTTTTTTCTTTAGCAGTAGAAATATCTCACTCCTATAATGTGTACACAGGCTTATAATCAGAAAAAAGCTAGAGATCTCATAACTTCACTTTAAAACTTACTTATAAGATAGGTATAATAATAGTTGGAGTAAGCTGAATTTGCTTGCTCAAATCATTAAGGCTTACTATTTATGAAACAGACAGTTAAAATTTCTTCACAATGTCTGAAGGACCCTTCAGAGTTCTGAGTTCTAATATGCCAAAAATTTCTTGGCCTTAAGGTTTATTTCGTTGAGCTAATTAGACTCAGTCCTAGGTCACTGTTTGTTGTATTTATATTTCTGATGTGCAAGACAAAGACACTGTCTTCCAGGTCCCCAGAGAACTGCTCTCTCACCCAGGCCGTATTTTATCTCCTTAAATGGCATTTTTGTATCAGTGAGAAGAGCTGTAAACAAAGAATTCCATGTTTTAAAACTTTAAGGCTTACTTAAATATGTCTTCCAAAACTTGCATAAGGCATTTAGTAAGATCTCTTTTCCTTGTGTTATAAGTTAAACCCAGGGTAAACCTGTATTTTTTTATTAGCCACTCAAATTAGTTTTTAGTTTTACATTATATTGGACGGCTTATGTAACTATATTGGTTTATTTTAATTTGTTCAATTAATATTTTCAGAGGGACAGATATGTGCCTAGCCTTATAATACCAAGAAGGGGAAGTGTTTTTCCTCTTAAACATATGTATCCCACAACACAAGCAAAAGTTTTGTATAAAGACCACTTAAATATACCAATTTCACAAACTTTTATCTCAATTTTATTAAATCTTATACCTTTAATTTTTATATTTATTAAGTTTAATCAATAATTCTTATTTCTAGAAGGAGTGCCAGAAACCTTTTTTTGTGTGTGTGTGCATTGTATATAATTTTATAGAAGTCTCTAGGATGCCCAAGATTCAGCCAAAGAGCTTAGGCACTTCTCAGTTTTTAATTTCATTAATTGGTCTGTTATCCCAATTATTGATCAAGTATTTCAGTCTATATATACATATATTTCAAACTGTGGTAAGTAAAATGGGCTTGTTTGAACTTTAATCTTGGGGGGGAGGAGGTGAACTCTTTGGCCCTTTTTTTTTTAACTTTACGTTGTGTAGTATCAAAACCCTGTATGTAAACCCAAAAATGTCCATTTTATTTATTTGATTCAAAATAACCATATAAAAATATTTATCCTTTTGGGATAAGCCACTTATTTTTTTTTTCGACATTTTTACAATCATTTTTCCAGTTATTCAACCTAATTAACATTAATTATTCTAAGTTTTTATTAGCATATCTAGAAACATTTATCAGAAAGGAAAACACAAACGTAGCTTTTCAAACCAGTTTTATTTTTTTAACTAAGTTCTTAGGTTAACCATTAGATATATTTTTCTACATTTAAACTTGATTTTAATAGAAACCATAAAACAACTGTTTATAATGAGATCTCTTTAAACTTTCACCAATTAAAAAGTTTTTCCAAATTAAAAAATCCATCATATGGCCGTCAATTTATATACAAATATAATATATATATAGTGATTTTAAACCAATAAGATGCAGAGGCCCTTCCACATGAGAGTCGGGGTGTTGCCTAAATAAAATTCAAAGGTTTACTCTCCAAAAGCTAAAAGCCTTTGTGGTCCAGGCTGATGCAGCAAAGTTTAAGATGGCAAAATATCTGAAAATTGGTACAATCAAAGAATTGCTTAGAATCCCAATTTATTTGCGTGGCCACCATATGTACACAATACTTGAAACTTTTGTATGGTGGAGTCCAAGGTTTCCTTTAAAAAATAAACTAAACATACATATACATACATACACACACTTAAAACACCCAGAGAAAGATAAAACATTTACATTTCAAGGACACAGGAAGAGAAATCCAAGTTACCCCTAAAGGGGATTTTGTTTTTATAAGTTCAGAATTCCAAAAAAATGTTTTTATCAGGCCTGGTTAGTTATTTTCAGAGTGAGTTTTTTTTTTTCTTATTCCCAATTAATGTTGTAAATTTTGTATGTACATAAACCTGGCTGGGGTAATAGTTGGAGACTGGCAATCTGTCATTTCTTTTTCTTTTCTTTTCTGTTCTTTATTTTTTTTTTTTTGAAAGTTCTATTCCCCATTGTAAGGTTGGGTTCTCAGAATAAATTTGCTAGTAAGATTTCCCACAGGGACAACTCTGTGTCATGAAGTCTTTGTGTCTACCACTCCTGGAAGATTCTCTGTCACCCGAGAAAGCTGTTACCAGCCAGGAGGATGGTCCGAATTTTGGAGTTGAAAGTTTCCTCATAGGAGTTTTACTTTTATCCTGAAAAATTCAATGGAGGTAACCAAATTGAGGAAAATATTAGACCAGATTCTTACCTAACCACTCAGTCCTGAACCCAGTGTCTTTCAACTTGGACTCACTCAGGATGTCTCCACTGGGTGAGTATTTTCCTCATATGTTTCCACCAGCCCCACTTTGGACATATCCTCAAGGTGGATATTTCCTGTTATCTTTCAACCAGGCCCCACTCATTATGTCTCCACTGGGTGGGTAATTCACCTCAGTTTCTTTCAACTGGAGGGCCACGTACCTGGATACACCTCCAGATAAAACTTAGGATCATCAACCAATATGTGAGATCCGAGAACCTAGAGAGACTCACCCAAATTCATCTGGACTCCCCGAGGAGGTGGATGGGCACAAAGGGCCACTGCTGGTACCAAGGCTCCAGTTACTTGGAGAGTTCAGGTGGAGAGAAATCTGCTGTGGTGCTTCATGGTGTCCAAAACTGTTGACTGAAATACATGTGCAGCCTAAAAGTTAAGAGTTATGTTTCATTTGGCGGGAGGACTCGAGCCAGGATGACAGCCTGTCAGAACTCTCTGAGGGACTGCTCCCAAGAGGTTGAGGCAGAGCTAGGATATATAGGAGCTTTACAACAAAGACCAGGTTGTTGGAACAATAAAAGATTGCTTGTTATCTAAAGAAAGCCAGGTATCTCAAGTTCAAGAATTTAGTACTTTTGTATGTGTGAGAGGAAGCAAATATTTGGACTCACTGAATTCATTTTTTAGACAAGCACCTAGCTATCTCGGGCCAGTAGCCTGTCCTTTCTTATTCTGAGTCTGCTCAGACGACACCATTGTGAGTTGCTGTAGCAGCTGGGCTGCAGGCCTGTCCTAGCTGGGGGTGGCGGCAGCCTTTAATGACTTGGTTTCAGTATTCTTTGTTTACTGTCATGGTTGCAGTATTTTCATTCACATTGTAGTATTTTCGTTCACAGACTGATTATGGATAATCTGCAACCTTGGAAAGCAACCGAGATGGAATTACTGCAGGTACCTTCTGCTTTAATAAGCCGTGTGCAAACATAAACACGGAGGAAGCATACACTTGGATTTGGAGGTGTAGGAAAGGGATCCTGCACATTGCAGGAGAACGCAATGCAGAATTCCTTAAGTCCACCTTTCTTTACTGTAGTGGTTTCTGAGAACAGTTTATGGTAATTAACCAACATTGACAAACTGCACAAATTGCATTTAAGAGCTGGCCGGCTGAAACTTGTGTATTGGAGAGGTGGAATTCAAAGGCAAGTGGTCAGGTGGATTGGAGAGAGATGGAGCCAAGGCCTGGGCCCAGATTCCGGTTTAAATTGCCATTTCTTCACCATAGGGCCTTGGAATAGAATTCAAAATCTCTTAACCTGTTGGTGAATCTGTGAAATGGGCATAATATTCGTTTCACCCTGGGATTGTTGTAAGATCTAAAGAGTATTATAGCACACATGAAGCACTTAACCCACTGGCACTTAGCAGTGTTCACTGTGTGGGGCCGCCCCGCTTAGCATGTGTCAGAGCCGTAAAGGCAGCATTTGTCTGTTGAGGATGCACTTGCAGCCCCTTGGCTAGGTTATGAATTTGGTGATTTCCTATAATCCTTGTAATTCTATGTGCCATGGACAGTTATTTTCATGGACAGATGAGGAATCTCATGGTAAAAAGACTGTATAATTTGCCCAAAATCAGACCATAATTTTGGGTTCAGAGGCCTCGGTTCAGCATGGGCCCCTGGGCCTTCTGCCCTCTCTGTTCAGCACCAGAGCCAGATATGGAGTCGGCTGTTTCCCTGCCCAGAATATCCGGCAGGCCGCAAGACACATCTGGCCCTGTGCTGCTTGAGCAAAAACTCCGAAGGAGAGACAGTTACAAAAGGGATAAACATAAAAACAGACGACAGCAAATTGTGATCAGCTCTGAGAAGGAAAGGAACATGTCTCGCCGTGCAGAGCTGGGAGCTTTCCCGTCTGGGCTGCTCTGGGGGTGTTCATCTCAGCTAAACAAGTTCTGCTGCTGCACCAAGGCAGGAAGGCAGGGCGCGTTTGGCCAGGTAGACAGGGCCTCGTTGATCTTACTCATTCCCCATTAAGCGACAGTTGTCTCGGGCACTTAACTAATAAACAGATGTTGGCCATAATCATCACGCACTTTGCTTGGTAGTTTTATTGGCCCCAGCATTGAGATGAGGTCATTGAAGCTGGGGAGTTTGCTGCATGCCCGTGATTACCTTGCAAATACCCCGACTGTTCTTTCAATCTAGACTGGTGTGGCTGTCATGTCCCAGCCCTGTGAATGGCATCGTGTAGCTTCTCCCAAGTGGCCCAAATGACTGACATTGATATGCTTAATTCGTAGGAAATGGTATGTGGCAATAAGAGAAAAAGGTAGTAAGAAATTGTTTGGAAAACTGGAAAAAACCTTTTCTTCCCCAGCTGGGGGAGCGTAACCTGTATCACTCACCCTACTCACTGCCTGTCACCTCCTCCCCGCCGACTCCGTGTTCATAAGCCACACTGAGTCTTGGGAGAACATTTTGCCTCATGACACTTTTGACTAGGACCTGCAACTTCTTTGTCCCTGGTTAACTCTCTCTTCAAAGCCATTCAACTTTTTTGCAGGCTCCTCCACTCAGATGTAAGAATAGCCTCTTTAAACTTCTTGATGCAGCTCCTTAATGAAGATCTTGTGATGGAAACCTAGCCAAAACTGGGATGTATGCATATAGTGACTGCAAACTCAGCACTTTGTTAGTTCAGAATCAGAGGGGTGAGTGACTCAGGAAATGCTTTTTTAAGGTAACAAGGGGAAAGTGAAAGGACGCTTGCTGTGTGAGAAAGAAACATCTCAATCACAGCCAGTAAGGCACCTGTGTTCAGGATGGGGTGTGGCGAGTGCAGAGTTCTCACAAAGAAAATAGTGGTGTGATGGGAGCGAGGACAGTTGGGTACTTTATTGGGGAGGAAAAAAAGTGGGCTGAACATTTCCTTGTTGAACAAGAGGATTGTGACATGATGTGCTTGTATTTTGGAGAGAAGGGTTTTGTGGGGACAAGCCTAGGAGTACGCTGTATGTCTGGGGAGTCAGCACAACAGAGAAACACAGAGAACCGGGCAGACCCCAAGACCCATGCTGGGGGAGAGACTGCCCACCAATTGGAGCCCTGGAGGCTGCTTCTGTCCCTTAGCTGTGGCCTCAGACCTCCCTTCACAGCCCAGTCCTGTTGATACAAGAATAAAAAACGTTGGGCATGAGAAGGGCTGTGTCCCAGGCTTTCATTGAGCCCCTGGGATGTGCCCCACCAGATTTTGTTCCTTAACTTCATGCAGTAAAGAATTCAAGAGAAAGCCAGTGTTGAGTAAAGGTAGATTTATTCAGAGAGATACATTGATAGGCAAGAGAAACTTCACGAGGTGTGGGGGTTTGATGCTCATATTAGAAGTAGGTACACACTCCACAAATTGTGGGCCTTCCCCAAAGAGGGAGAGAGAGTGGTGACCGCGAGGTGGCGCTGTGTTGCTTGTTTTCTTGGGCTTGGTGGTTTCATATGCTAATAAGTAGAAGGACCAGCCTTAGGGCAAGGGGCTAGGATTCCCAGGGAGTTGGCCATTTCCCACCCTTTGACCTTTTGTGGCTAGCATTGGGACTGCCATGTTGCCTGGGGCATGTTATTCACCAAGTTACTATTACAATGGATGTTTACTGAAGCTCAAGATCTGCTAGAAGTTAAATCTCTTCATCCTGAGCCTCAAGGCCTATTGGGGGTTGAATCCTTTAACATTTTGATGTTAATTGCTGTGGCCTTCCTTGAATGGCTGTGCTCTTCCCCCTTCCATCCTGTCTCACTGTGATGACACAGAGACAGCAAAGGTCGGGCCCTACCTGTGCTCCTGCATTTAAAGGTGGGAGGTGTGAGGTGGGCTTATGATGACCCTGAATGGTAAGAGAAATGTTTCAGATTTTCCTACGTGAGACATGGGGACCTGACATCAACCTCCGCAGATTTATCTCACGGGCATTATCGCTTGTGTTGTTATAGAAACAACAGGCAAGCCAAGAAACAAGTATAACTCACAAGGTTGTAGTACTGAGATTTATTTCGCTGGCACGCTCAGAGGGGCTTCATTTCCAAAGCTCTGAGCACCTCCAAGACGTGCACATGAGGTTTTATAGGGTTAATTACAAGTATGGGGCTATTAGCCAATAAGGCTCAAACAACAAAAAGCAAGGAATCAGTACACTGAAGCTTATCAATTTGGAACAGATCCCGTTACTGACAATTGTTGTCCTTGGATTTACGTGTTAGCTTATTAGCCCATTAAACTGACACTAAACTTCAGGTTTACCAGGTAGCTCAGCAAAACTTAGATCAGTAAACCGACACTTATCACACTTAGATTTGTGACTTAGCTTGTTAGCCCAGCTGGGGTTTTCCTTCACAGTGTCACTAATATTTTTTATTTTTCTTTTTATCTTTTTTTAAGTATTTAACCCAAATTTAATATCAGGGTTCTTTGGGAAAGAAATTTCTCTTTATCTTTTCTTTGGGGTTCTTTTTGGGGGGAGGTAATTAGATGTATTTATCTGTTAGTGGAGGCCCTGGGGCTTGAAACCAGGACCCCGTGCACGCTAAGCACATGCTCTACCACCGGCCCCTTCATCATTTTCTTTTTGCTTTAGCTGCCAAGAATCTTACAGCTGAATTTGTAGTCGGCCTTTAACACTTGCCCTGACTTCATGGAATCCATTTTTATGAGTTTATCTCCCCCTGGTTTCATTTAAGTATTGAATCTCCATTTTCTCTTCACTCTCCGTTTTGCATTTTTGTTGTTATGGTTGTTAAGCTGTGTTTAACAGAATTGTTTAAATTCTCTTTTAGCAAGAGGCTGAATGTAAATAAATATGTAAGCAAACAGCACAATTAAATGCTTTTATACATTCTGAGCTGTTTAGTAGTAACTTAAAAACCGAATTGAATATTAAAGTGATAGCATTTTAAAAATATTTTTTAATTTTTCATAAAAATATAGCTGATTTAAAATATGATATTAGTTTCAGGTGTACAATAGATGCTCCATTTATAGTTACTGTAAAACATTGTCTGTATTCCCTGTGTTGTAAGATACATCCCTCTAGCGTGTTTACATTACATGTTGCAGTTTGTATAAGAAAGTTGGGTAACGCAGAGTCTGGAACGTGGCTGTGTATGACTCAGGTTCACTCTCACCCTGCCTGTCAGAGCTCAGGCCTTCACTCCTTTCTGCAGGGGAGCGAGTGGAGGCAGCTCTCATCAGCGCTGGCACCACCCTCTGAGTGGCAGTGACAGCAGTGACTGTGTGTGGACGTGCAAATTGTTTTTCCAAGAGCTTTATATGCGTTTCTGCATTTAATAATTAAAGCCCTCCTGTGAGGAAGCGTTTTTAATGCATAATACATTTTATTTTGATATTGATAGATTTCAAACCTCTGGAAAATTTACAGTAGTACAATAAACGCTTAGATACAGTTCACCTTATAGGCACTATTTGGCTTTCTGTGTCTGGCTTATTTTAGCATAAAATTTCAAGGTTCTTCCATATTGTAGCCTGAATCAGTACTTTATTCTTTTTGTTTGATAATATCCTTTTCCATTTTTTTTTGGTTTTAGTTTATTTAAAAATATTTTCATTGAAGTCTAGTCAGTTTATAATGTTGTGTCAGTTTCTTGTCTACAGCACAAGACTTCAGTTAAAAAGGAACATACCTGCATTAATTTTCATACTGTTTTTAAACATAAGTTACTATAAGATATTAAATATATTCTCCTGTGCTATACAGTATAAACTTGCTGTTTATTCTTTACATACTCAGTAACTGCAAATCTTGAACTCCCAATTTATTCCTTCCCCCACCCTCCCCCCTCTGGTAACCACAGTTTGTTTTCTGTGACTCTGTGTCTGTTTCTGTTCTGTAGATAAGTTTATTTTTTTGTTCCTTTCTTTTTTTTTTTTTAGATTCCACATGTCAGCAATCTCATGTGGTATTTTCCTTTCTCTTTCTGGCTTACTTCACTTAGAATGACATTCTCCAGGTCCATTGATGTTGCTGCCAATGGCATTATTTTATTATTATTTTATGGCTGAATAGTAGTCTATTGGACAAATATGCTACAACCTCTTTATCCAGCCATCTGTCAGTGGACATTTCGGTTGTTTCCATGTCTTGCTATTGTAAATAGTGCTGCTGTGAACATTGGGGTGTAGGTGTCTTTTTTAATTAGGGTTCCTTCTGGATATATGCCCAGGAGTGGGATTGCTGGGTCATCTGGGAGGTCAAGGTTTTGTCTTTTGATGAACCTCTATACATTTTTCCACAATGGCTCCACCAAACTGCATTCCCACCACAGTGTAGGAGGGTTCCCAATTCTCCGCAGCCTCTCCAGTATTTATTGTCTGTGAACTTCTCAATGATGGCTATTCTGACTGGTGAGAGGTGATATTTGATTGCAGTTTTGATTTGCATTTCTCTGATAATGATATTGAACATTTTTTCATGTGCCTACTGGCCATTTGTGCGTCTTCATTGGAGAAATGTTTCTTTAGGACTTCTGCCATTTTTTGAATTGAATTGTTTGTTTTTCTTTCTTATTAAGTGTAAAAGCTGTTTACATATTCTGGGAATTAAGCCCCTAGCAGTTTCATTTATTGCAAATATTTTCTCCCATTCCATAGGTTGGTTGTCTTTTTGTTTTGCTTACTGTTTCCTTAGCTGTGCAAAAGTTTGTAAGTTTAATTAGATCCCTCTTGTATATTTTTGGTTGTTTTTCTATTGCTTGAGTAGACTGCTCTAGGAAAACATTGCTGAGATGTATGTCACATGTTTTGCCTATGGTTGCTTCTAAGAGGTTTATAGTGTCTTGTCTATATGTTTAATTCTTTAACACATTTTGAATTCATTTTTGTGTATGCTGTGAGGGAGTAGTCTAACTTCATTGATTTACATGCAGCTGTGCAGTTTTCCCTGCACCATTTGCTGAAGAGGCTGTCTTTACTCCATTGTATGTTCTCACCTCCTTTGTCAAAGTTTCAATGACCAAAAGTTTGTGGGCCTATTCTTGGTAAATGTGTTTATCCGTTCATTGATGGATGGATATTGTTAGTAACTTTTGGCTCCTCTGAATGATACTGCTATGAATATTGATGTGAAATTTTTATGAGAATATGTTTTCATTCTGTTGGCTGTACAGTTGGCCCTCCATATCTGTAGTTTCCACTACATGGATCCAGATGGCTGATTGTAAAGGGACTCGAACATCCTTGGATTATGGTATCCAGGGTGTGGGGTTCCTGAAACCAACCCCCCAAGGGTATTGAGGGATGACTCTACATATAGGAGTGGAATTGCTGAGCCGTATAACTCTAAGCTTTTGAGGAAATACCAGGCTTCTCCAAAGAAGTTGCACAATTGTCCCTTTCCCCTGGCCGCATATGAGGTTTCTCTGCCTCCTGAACGACATTTGTTATTGTCCGTGATTTGGTAATAACCATCCTAGTGGGTGTAAAATGAGATCTCATTTTGATTTTGATTTGTCTAGTGATGTTGAGCATCTTTTCATATGCTTATTGGCCATTTGTATATGTATCTAAATTCGTGGTAAATTTAAAAATTGGGTCTGTTTTATTGTATTGTTCAGTTGTAAGAATTCGTTATATATCCTGGATGCTACTCTCTTATTAGATACATGTTTTGCAAAATTGTTCTTCTATTCTGCACATTGTCTTTCACTATATTTTTTTAAACATTAAAACAATTTCTTTACAGGGGAGGTAGTTAGATGTACTGATTTATTTTATTTTTCTTGCTAAGCAAGCACTCTCTGACTTGAGATACCCATTTCCCCTGTCATTTCACTTTCTTGATGATGTCCTTTGTAAGAAAAGGGTTTTAATTTTGATGAAGTCCAGTTTATCTGCTTTTTTCTTCTATCACTTGTGCTCTTGGTATTGTATCCAGGAAACCAAAGCCTATCCTAGGACCACAAAGATTTATACTGTGTCTTCTTTTAGAAAGTTTATAGGTTTAATTTTTACATTTCTGTCTGTGATCTACTTTGTTTTAATTTTTATTTGTTATATAAAATATGGGTGTTCAGATTCCAGATTGATTCTTTTGCCTGCAGACACCCAGCTGTCCCTGCACAATTTGTTGAATAGACTATTCTTTCAATGGGGTGTTTTTGGCCCCCTAGTGGAAAACTGTCTGTAAATGTAAGTTTTTCCCCGTGGGTTTTTATTGTGTCTCATAGATTTATTTATCCAAACTTATGCCAGCAACATACTGACTTATTACTGTAGCATTTTAGTACCTTTTAAAGTGAGTCCTCCAACTTTACTCTTCTTTTGCAAGGTTGTTTTGGCTATCCTGGGCCCCTTGCACGTCCATATTAATTTTGGGATCAGTTTTTCAATTTTTGCAAAGAAGTCAGCTGGAATTTTGATAGGGATTCCACTGTATATGTAGATCATTTTGAGGAGTCTTAATATTTTTAATAATACTGTCTATCATTCCATGGAAATGGGATGTCTTCCATATATGTAGATCTTTTAAAATTTATTTTGGTGATACTTCAAAAAGTTCAATGTACAAATCTTGTAAATTTTTGTTAAATGTATCTCTCATTTTATTTTTAATGCTGCTGTAATTGGAAATGCTGAGTTTCTTATGGGTGGGACTATATATCAATCTTCTTATTTCTAGAATTCCTTAACAGCAATTACCCTAGTTATATATTTGCTACTTAAATCTATCCACAACAATTCCCCACCCCGTGTTATAAGAAACCAAGACCCAAGTTAAGCTACCTGAACACCTATGTGGAAATGTGA
This sequence comes from Vicugna pacos, assembly GCF_048564905.1. Taxonomy (NCBI): domain Eukaryota; kingdom Metazoa; phylum Chordata; class Mammalia; order Artiodactyla; family Camelidae; genus Vicugna; species Vicugna pacos. The sequence continues at coordinate 77,837,792 of NW_027328740.1, read as the reverse complement.
AATGAGACCCTTGGGTGGGGCTTTGTGCAGATGATACTGGAGCTTATTCAGGATGGCTTCATCGTAATTTCTTTTAAACAACCCTTTCGGTGTATTTAGTCAGATACATTAAGAACATGCCCTTTTGATGTGCGGAGTAGCTAAGACTATGATTTTCAAATAATTTCTAATGAGAGTGTTGTTCTTGAAACCTAATTTGCATCAATCTTTGAAGATTTATGTTTCAGGGGCTTTGACTAAAGAACACCTGTCTTTAATCAATAACGACAACTAAATGCTCACGCAACATGTAAGAGCTTGAGCAAACTGCCCCTACCCCATAGTGCTGGGTGGCTGCAGCTGCAACTGGAGTCAGCGCTTACCTATCCCAGTACGCTTGTGTTGATCTGCTCAAAGTGGTTCGTCCAACAGTTTGTCAGTAGTCTGTTGGACAAAATCATTAAAAATTGATTGAAGGTTGCTGGAATGCAATATAATCTTATTAATATTAATTAAGCACATATTGAGTGCTTATTGTATGATGGAATTGTCCCTCAGCCTCACATGAATATTATTTCTCATAAAACCTCACATATTTCCTTGTTAATCTCACTTTACAGATAAGGAGACGGACAATTAGGTCTTCTCTCTTTTGGGGGAGCTCATTATCAATGATGGGAAGTTATAAGGAAAAAGATATTGATTCATCATGAGAAAACATTTTTCTGAGGGTCAGCAAAGAAGAAGATGAACACTGAAGAAGGTGATCATTGTTCAAGTGAGACAAGCCCTTGGTTGTGCGGAGTCAGCATCCCTGTCCTAGAGAAGGCACGTGTAGAGCTGCGTACTGGGTGAGGCGGCGCGGCCGCGCAGGGAACGCGGATGCTGGACCGTTGGGCTGTGCTCAGGCCCGGTGGGGCTTTCTCCTAAGGGCAGTGGACCATCATTGACAGATTTTATGTTGGAGAGTGGGGTGCTCTCGTAGTTCACTTTTGTCTTGTAGAGTGCTTGGAAACATTTAGAAGGCTTGGCAGGAGGTGATGTGATGAGTCAGAGTAGGGTGGCTGCGAGGTGTAGCAGTGTTCAATTTTCAAGTTGTTTTCAGGCCCAGGCTTGTGGCTCTGTAGCCGTGTCAGTTTGAATGACGCACTCAAGGAAGTGAAACAATTTATCTAATCAATTGAAGCAGTGATGTACCCAATTCCCAGGACTGTTGTGGAGATCCAGTGAGATAACGTTTGCAGTGTGCAGCATGGTCCCAGCACAGAGTCAGTGCTGAGTGAGTGCCAGTGAGTATCTGGTAGGTCAGGTGTGGGTGGTGGGACTCGGTGTCTGAGGATATCTGGGCCCTGAAGGAGGGGTCCATTCACATCTGTGAGTGATGGGTCTGAGTTGGGAGAGGCACGGAGAACTTAGCCCCGGACCAGAGGCCCTGGGCAGGACGGCTATTGGAGGAGCACCGTGAAGTCAGCTCTTTGCAGGTGGAGTTGGAGGTGCCCTTGTGACATCTAAGTGCAGTGTCACGAGCTGAAAGAGGAGGTCTGGGCCAAGGCTGTGCATTTTCGAATAATGTCAACTCCTGAGGACACCGAAGTATTGATCACTGAACGGAAGTCATACTTTACAGGACAAATGAATAGTAGTATCACCTCTGTCATCAAAGCTCACGTCTATTTATTCATCACTCAGTTTGCTAATTGGGTACTTACAGAGCTCACTTCACCGTCCTCCCGTGGGCTCAGGCTCCACAGAAAAGAGCTGGTGTGTCTTCCTCTTTTCCAGAAGAAGACACATTTAGCTTGTAGACTTCTGTACCTCGCCAGACTTAGGATATTAGTTTGTTGGTTTAATTGTATTTTCTGTTGGCCATGTCCTGACAGGAGAGAAATTTTACCTCATGGTCATGTTTCAATTAGCTGTTACTGAGAATTGCTGATCTGATACATAGTGTATGTATTATATTAACTTTGTAGAGTAGTTATCATTTTTCTGTCTTTGCCCTTTAATTTTGATTGCCCCTTCAGTGTTCTATCCTTTTTGGGGCCTTATTTTTTTTTAATTAAAAAATGTCTGTTAACAGTTAAGAAAACTAAAACAAAGAAAAAATGCACATGGGAGCTAAATTTAGAAAATGTCTAGTGTGTTTTCTATCTCGGCAATGGAGGGTTCTAGAAACTCGTGAAAACTTTCATTACACAAGTTCCTTAAAATGCTGATTAAGAAATAAAACCTTCCTTCCTCATCTTTCAAGCTGCACAACAAATTGTCAAGAAAGTGAGGGGAAATTCTCAGAAGCCAAGACAAATGAGAAAGCAGGGTTTCTGGGAGATATGCGAGCCTTAGAATCCCTGGGGTGCTGGTTCGATCCTGAACTGATTTTCAGTTGCCTTGACAGGAGGGCAGGATGTGAGCCCCAGGCCTCTGACACTAGGAGTTGGATGGGGGATCATATTATGGGCTAAGCCCATACTGAGGATCTTGGTTTACTAAAGGGTGAAATAGGAAAAAAAAAATTCCTCAAGGCAAGAAAATAAGGAAAGTCAATTTTGTTGGAAGAGGGGAAAAATAACAAATCCAAAGTAAGGATATAGTTTAAAGTTGTTCTGGCATGAGAGTGACCACAAACACCTGGCAGAAAAGCACAGCTACTCCTTGATTGATAAGTTGTGTTTTGAATGAATCAGTGAACAGCCATTCTGAAAAAGGCCTCCAGAGTCTTGTGGATCAAGATACTGGACAGCAAACACCTCTCTTCCAAGGTCTCATTCAAATAACCAGAAAGGTTTTAAAGGAAAGAAACCATGATCATAGTTCTATTTATTAACATTTCTATATGCTACGAATTCAGAGGTGACTATGTAGTTGTCTCCTCTATTATGGACCTTACTTTCTCTTTGGGGAGACAAAATGACATAGTTGGTAATCTTGGTGGAGGGAGGTGTTAGTCTGTTGCACTTAGCCAGGAGAGGAGATTAAGAAAACAGTGAAGGGTGGGTGAAATTTTTAGCTGAGGACAGTCTTGTTCACTTGGCTTTTAATTGCAGGCTCAATGAGCTGTCACTGGAGGGACTAGATCTTACAGAGGATGGACTTAGCTCAGGCCTCATTGGAATGGACAAATGAACCTGGAGAAAGACAGTCAAATCTGTGCAGACATTAAAGTTCACTTGAACGTGCTGCATCCCTGAGCCAAAGATAGGACAAATATGCAGCAATTCTTGAGGACAGAAGAGTGGTTTTTAAGGTTCTCCAAGAATGAATCCCATGGAACCGAGATGGCCAGTTGTCAAACTGAGACTTTGTTCTTTGGACGGTGTACCCAGCAAGGGTATTGGCCTTTTATATGTTTCCATTTGTCTTTAATACATGTCTGTTGATGAGGACATGGGCACAAATGTTTGACACCTTGTCGAGGCGATTTTGGATACCTGCCTAGAAGCATGGGCACAGTTGCGGCTGCTTCATACATCTTGCAGCCCGTCCCTTTCCCCGGCTCCGTGATCACGGCAGAGTGGTTCCTTGTTGACCTGTCCGTTTCCTCTGTGACATCATAACCCATGAAAAGACCGGAGCATATTAACTTGGCTTTGTTAAAGTCAAAGAAACAGATCAAATATGGAGTCAGATTTGTTCTTTCCTATTTCAGTAGTACCATGGAGATGGCAGTTTGGGCAGCTTTTTGTAGTGTCCTGGAGGCTTTCTCTCTCAGCTTCTGGGCGCCTCTATTGAAAACCCTTCTTTGATGTCTGGCCTGCTGGTAATGCACACTGCCTGTTTTGCCCTGAAGATGTGTTCTGTTTATAAACTCATCTCTACTCCTTGGAAAACAGCTCAAGAAAAACTCAGTTGGTTTTCCACCAGCCATGGGCAGGGGTGAGGTATACCATGTTATTATTTCATAAAATAATAGTAATAATAGTAATAGTAATAGTACTAGAAATAATAATAGTATTATAATAATAATAATAATATAAAAGAAGTCTTAAAACAGGACTGAGCACACTGGAGAGAGTCAATAAATGCTTTCTGGCTTAAATCAAAAGTGATGACTTAGTGATTCCATGGCTGCTGTATTTGCTAAGCTAGTTACTCCTTTGCTCCATTACACATTATTTTAACTGAAAAAGAAATGCAAGCAAATGGTTAAAAAAAAAACTCAGACAGAGCACAAAAATACACAAGTGAAAGAAGTTTTCCCTCATCCTCTGTTCTTTCAGCCCTGTCTGGAGATGCCACTGTTTACTATCTTTTGGGTGCTTTTCCAGATATGCTTTGCACATTCCCACCTATGTATGTAAATTCCTTTAAAATTTTAGTTATTTTTAACTTAAAGAGATTTAAATCCTCAAGTGGCTTCTGCCCGGGTAATAGAACAGAACAAATCTGACTCCATATTAGATCTGTTCCTTTGAATTTAACCCTATGCTCTGTCTCCTAGGCTTCATCTTGCTTGTAAAAAATTGTTGCCTAGAGCCTGAAATACACAGGAGAGCTTATTCTGAAGCTCTGACCTTTAAGGATATTTAAAATTTTTTCATTCATTAAAAGATAGCAAATTGCAGAATAGAAAATAACGTTTGTTTTGTTGGAGATTTACAGGGATCTGACCCACGCAGATAGCTGTAAGAACAAAGGATTCTAACAAGAAGGAATTCCTACACTAAGAAGTTTGCAACAACCAAGCGCGTAGGAAAGGAGCCTGAATTGTGACTTGGGGAGATGGTTTTCCAGAACATTAGTTTGCCAACTAGGTCTACAGAAACTTGCTATTCCAAGCCCCAACATCTAGTTTCCAAACTTATTGGCCTGTCCTGCACTGAGGAGAATGAATTTGGACTTGGTAACACCCCTATCTACCTAGAAAGCTGGGCACTGGAGCTGAGTGTTATGGAAACAGGCCAGCCAAGAAACAAGCACCAATCGGAGTGCTGGAGTACTCAGAATTATTATGCCGGCGGGCTCAGAGGGGCTTCTGCTCCGAAGTTCTGAGCACCTCCAAGACGTGCACATGAGGTTTTAAATACTTCAATACAAGTAAGGGGATATTAGCCAATAAGACTTAAAGAACAAAAAGCAAGGAATCAGTACACTGGAGCTTATCAACTTGTAATAGATCACGTTACTGACACTTGTTGAGCTTGGAATTACGAGTTAGGTTGTTAGGCCAATAAACTGACACTAAACTTCAGATTTACGAGATAGCCCAGCAGAACTTAGATCAGTAAACCGACACTTATCACACTCAGATTTGTGACTTAGCTTTTTAGCCCAGCTGGACTTTTCCTTCACATGAGGACAGCTCTCCCACCCCCAGGAAACCACTGTGAGCCCTTGATGTTTCCACTAGGTTGGGGTATGGTTTACCCAGGAGGGATGGGGACTATGCACCAACACTCAGGCAGTCTGCTCTGTCTGGGGCTCTGATCTTGTACCACACCACTCCCCCCAGCCCAACACCTGGGACAGTGGAGCTAAGGCAGTGATCCTTCCTGCCTGTTTCCCAGCGTGTAAAAGGGGAATATGTGCTCTTCCCAAGGAAGTTCTGAGCGACAACACCTGCGGGTGCTTGGTTCTCAGAGCAACAGAAAACCCAGCTCCGCATGGGGGCAACGGGTGTGATCCCCGTAGTGTTTCTGCAGAAGCATCTGATGGAGGGCTGGATCAGGGAGGTAAAACATGAGCTGCGAGACTTGAACGGTTACAGAAGGGTACAGAGGTAGGTCTGCCATCTCAGGGTGCCCTAGAGATAAAGCTTTTTCTCTCCAACTCCGCTACGACACTCCCCTATCCAGACCCATCCCTTCTCTGGTCTTCCTGTCCATCTGTATCCCTCCACTTTTCCCCTCTTCTCCACCCGCTCCCATCTTCTCCCTCCCTCGCTGTCCCACCTTCTCTCGCAGAATCCAGAGGATCCATGTCCCTCCTGCGCATGCGCTGTCGGTGCCTGGTGGTCCGCTGGTTCGAAGCTCCATGTCCAAGCCGGGGATTGGCCCCAAATGCTTCTCAACTCTGTCGCCCGTTAGGCCTTTGGTTCCTGCCTGGGGCCGGGGCTTCTGGCTGTGGAAGTGCAAGGTGGGGGGCTCCCGGGAAAGGGTTCAGGCGGCTTCGGGAGGGTGATCCGCCTTTCACAGCCCCCAAGGGCGCCAGTCAGCCCGTGTTCAGCTGAATTTCTCTGGCCAGACCCTTCTGACAGCACCACCTGCCCCGGCGCCCCGGCCACAGCTGTCCAGGTCCAGGTGTGCGCCTGCCACCTCTCACGCAGCCGGGATCCCCTCAGTCCACGGCTGGCGTCCCCTTCCCCTCTCCCGCCCGCGAGTCCTCTCCTCCCGGGCTTCCTCTCCTCGGCCGCCTGCCCGTCCCCACCAATGGGCGGGCTGTTTCCCGGGCGGCCGTGGTCTGCGGACCTGGACGGGAGCGGGCGGCTTATGCTGGTGCTGGGGCTGGCCTCCGAGCGGGGCTGCAGCCCGCACCCCCCCTTTCCCTCCCCCCTAGGGCGGCCCTCCTTTCCCTTTCACCCTCCCTCAGGACCAGCTCAGTGGCGTGTGTGCTGCTCCCCGGACTGAGAGCCTCTGGCTGTAGCGCCCAGCTTCACCTGGTGGAGTCGGGAAAAGGGAGCATCAGTGCTGAGCAAGCTTCTGTCTCCTCCCTCAGTGTTTCTGCCGCAGGTAAGTACCTTGAACACTTTCAGGTGTTATGATGGCGGTGCTTGTTGATGTCACGTGTTTTTATAGTGAGAGGGATTAACAGTGGTGAAAGCAGGGCTTGGTTCTGTTAAAAATGAGCTGAAGGCATGAAGCTGTGATATCCTCCTTCCTTCCCTCTCCAAGGGTGAAACGTGTGACCGTCGATTTTAAAAAGACAGTTACAGTCCCTAACTAGCCCAGCCCAGCTAGTGTGTGTTAACAGGAACAGCATCACCAGAGGCCTTGGAGACCCAGGGATATTGCAGTCCTAAAGAACTCCTGGCACAGTTTGGTTTGTATTGGTTTTTTGTTTTTCTTAAATTGTGGGACAGACTAGTGGTATAAAAAGAAAAATATTTGTCAAGAAATATTTTTTCATATAACAGCGTTATTGTGATATAGTTCACACACCATGAATTCCATCCATTTAAATGGTAAAATTCAGCAGCTTTTAGCATATTCACAGTTGTGCAACCATTATTATTCCAGAACGTTTTTATCACTTCAGAAAGAGCAGTGGAAATTAATGACCTATCCACCCCTCCCCAGTGGTGGTTCTAAAGAAATTTCTTGGCTAATCTTGACCATAAATTCACTTGTTACATTCCAAGAAAAATCTGGTAGGAATTCTAATCAGAATTGCAATGAATCTGTCTATCAAAACAGGAAGAATTAACGTCTTTATGGCACAAACTTCTTCTAACCATGAATATATTTCGGACCCTATATTTTCCTCTGTCCAGAGCCTGGCCCATGGGAAGTCCTCACTACATGTTGGGCTTGTGAATGATGAGATTCTATACATCGTTAGTTGCAGCTGTAGCCTTTCACAGAAGAGAAAAGAAACCTCAGTGAAACAAGTGACTCTCTGATGGTCAGAAAGAGTGACAGCCATTGCTGGAGTGATCCAGTGGACTTGGTGTTTGCAACCAGAATTCTCCACCACCTACAGCTAAGGGGATGAGAGTGTTCTTTTATTTTTTCTTAATGGCATTGCTTTTATTTTTACTTATTTTTTAAATTATTTTTTATTTAAGTGTAGTCAATTTACAATGTTAGTTTCAGGTGTACAGCAGAGATTCAGTTATAAACATATGCATATGTATATATATATGTTTTAGATTGTTTTTAGTATAACCCATTACAAGAAATTGAATATAGTTCCCTGTGTTATATAGCAGGTCCTTGTCATTTATTTTATATTTACTAATTTGTATCTGTTAATCCCTCCTTTCCTGCCTGCTAAATACAGTTTGCTTTCTATGTCCATGAGTCCATTTATAGGAGCACCATTTTTCCTAGTAATATATGCTCTTTGGCTGCTTTCAGTTTCAGTAATTCCATCTTATCTGTGGGCGCTTTTCTTCTGGTGGTCTTTATGTGGTTTGCACACGTGGTAATAGAGATCTTTATTTGGGAGAACTCCAGGTCTCGTGTAGTCCCTGGTACAGAATGCCCACTGAATTGATGATTGAACTGGGAAAAAAGCACAGTAAATGCTGGAATTTCCACTATGGTTGAGAATTCCAGGTTTCAATAACCTGTTTAGACAACCTTACTATTGGCTGCACCCATACTGGGTAATTTGGTGGAAATTCATGGTATGGTGGTGTATAGACGGGGCCTTATATTCTTCTTCTCTTTCTATTTTCTAACACTCATTCTCCTGGGCCTTCCAGATCCTCCCCCAGAAGTGCCCAGGGCTGGCTTGGTGCTGCACTGAGGCAATATTTGTTAATAACGCCCTTTCCTCTTCTCCTCTGAGCCTCCGTTTCTTTCTGTGCACAATGAGCGCTTAGACTAGATAAATACTTTTCAGTTTCTTTTAAAGCCATGTTTCCTTTGAGAAACAGAAAATGCAAATATCTCCTCTCAACCCAACCCTTTAGATTTTGGTATGTCCTCCAAGGAGTGACATAGCTCTTTGTGAAAAATTGATGTGATTTTGATTGCAGGTGACACAGAAAAGACTCTTCAGAGATTTATTGCAGGGAGAGGGCAGGAAAGAGGCAGTATGTGACACTTTCTAGTGTGAGCAACGGAGCAGGGACTTGGATTTAAATACGGTGTCTGACGTGGCCTCTCTCTAATCTTGTAGAATGTGATAAACTTCTCTACCTCAGTTTCTTGATGTGTCAAGTTGGGGTGATAATATTTTAAGGCTTCTGTGAAACATTATACAAATAAGACATTTGTGTCTCGGTAGAAACAAGATCTGCTAGGGATTCAGGGATTTGTTTAAAAAAAATTCTTGTCCATAGCACTCTGTCTGTGTGTATTTAGACGTTCCTGGAGGGTGAGGGTGAGTCTAAAGTCCATTGTGGGACAGGTGGCCCATATTTCTCCGTGTCCCAGTTTACCCCCTACTCCCCAGTCCTCTTCCTCAGTCCAGGATGAAGTTCCCTAGTAGATTTACACAGAGGTCTTGTGGAAATGGCTTTTCATTTTATTGTTTCACCAAGAAGGGCTGCCATCATGATCTCTGTGGTCAGGTTTTGAAGGGCTGCCATCATGATATCTGGTAAGAATTCTATGCAATTTGGAGTTCCAATTTAATGAAAAGAAAAAAATTACAAATAGAAAATTAGAACAAGTGTGGTGACAGGGGCTCTTTTAAGTGGACACCAGTAGCTTTGTTAGCTTCAGGTGCTGTGGCCTGTTGCCACGATGACCCATCCTCTTGCTCTGAAGTTGGAGGGACTAGTGGGCTCAGTGGGAATGTTAACTGAGTGTATCTCATGGGCTGGGCATTGTCCTATTTGTACTGTGTGTTCCTTATTTGAGACAGTGAGCTCACCTAACCTCGATAACCTCTTTAAAATATTAGACTTTTAATTTTGAGATGTAATGTAGATTCCCATGTGGTAGTAAGAGATTATATGGAGAGGGCCTATGGGCCCTTTGCCCAGTTTTCTTAATGGTTCCATCTTACAGTGTTGGGGTACAATTCATTACTGACTCACTAACAATTTGAGGTTTGTGTTATTGCCCTTATTTCTATTCACGATTAAACTGGGGCTTCGAGAAGCACACAGGCCTGTCCAGGTCACCCACATTGTTAATGCAGAGTCGGGTGAACGTGGGCTTGGGATTTCCAGGCAGTACCATTATGATGGTTTGTGGCAGGGAGCAGCATTCACTTTGCTTGTTTATTCATTCATTCAACAAACATTTATTGAGTAAACTCTGTGGGTCAGATGCTTTCATAGAGTTATCTGATTCTTCAGCAGTACTGAGAATCAGGTAATGTTTATATTTTTTAATCTGAGAAAATTAGCTCTGAGAGGTTATAACCCCCCCAAAGGAAGTATAACTCATAAAGGAGGGATAGAACATGTGTACAGTCACCTCCTTTTATGCAGGTGGTACCCTATGCATTTTACATTTTCAAACATCCATAATCCAGATATATTCTTGTAAGGCAAGGCTTTTTTTTTTAATTGAAGTATAGTCAAGTTTACAATGTTGTGTCAATTGCAAGGTGTTTTTTGACTTTTGAATTAAAAAATACTTTTTCAGCTGGGTAATTAGGTGTATTTACTTGTTTCATTTTTAAAATGAGGTACTGGGGTTTGAACCCAGGACCTCGTACATGCTAAGCATATGCTCTACCAATGAACAATACCCTCTACCCCAAGGCAAGTTTTCTTATCCATTATTATGAAGCTTAGGAGTTCAAATAAATTGAATAGGAATCCAGATCTTTTGATCCTACTGTGGTCCTTTTCTTTATATTCTGCTGAAGGGGGTTGGGGAAGCATTTCCTTTGTTCATTTCTTTATTCAGCATTTTTGAGCAGTGACTTTGCATCAGGGCCTTGCTAGGTGCTTGGAAATAGAAAATAAGAAATGACCTTTCTCTGCAGAGGCAGGAAGCCTAGACCAAAAGCTGGGTAATGTGATCGAGCTACAGTAGCCATATGCAGACTCTGAGGACAAACTGTACCCTTGGATTTGCTTTGGCTTCCCTTGTCTTCTGGCTGGTACACACCAGGTCACCGCAACCCAGATGGGCCCGTAGCACACAGCAGAGAATGTACCTCGATCTCCTCCCCCTCTCGGCAGGGCCTGCAACATGAGCATCCCTGACTACGTGCAGTGTGCTGAGGACCACCAGACTCGTCCCGTTGTGGTCCAATCCATAGAGATCAACTCAGAGGAGAATTTCTTTTGCATCTATCAGCTACTCACCTCGGTTAGCCATATCAGCCCTTGTGGCTCCCAGTGGACACTCTGTATCCACTACAGGCACCGCTATGTGCCCGAGAATCGGTGGAGCGTCTTCCAGAAACACCCCAAGGTCATGGGCCTTCTCACCATTACCGAATGTCTCTCTGCCAAGGCCTTCGAGAAGCTCCACATGCAGAGGAGCTGTATGGCACATCGCTTAATGACTCTCAGCTTTTTGTCTTTGTGCAGCATGGGGAGGTAGCCGAGCAGACGCGCACCGACGTTGCCTTCAATCTAAGAGTACTGCAGGGTGGTGGAGAAGAGGATCGAGGACTTCACTGAGTCACTCTTCATCTTGCTCAAGTCCAAGTGGCTGGATGGTGGCCCCAAGAATTCTGGGGACAAGATCCCCCTCCCCTACATCCCGTTTGAGAAGGAGGACTTCATGGGACTGGACACAGACAGCAGGTAAGTTTACCTGGAAGCCAGTCCACCTTGGCTGTGTGCTGGATTGCTTCCCTACATCCAGAAAGGGATCAGCAAGGAAGAAGTCAATCTTGTAGCCAAGGGGGGAGGGAGGTGCAGCCCGCCGGTTTCCAGACATTTCAAAGTGAATCCGCCTTTATTTCAGAGAGATCCTTTTAGGGTTAGTGTGGACACTTACTCCCGCTTTACAGCCAGGAACATGGTGGGACCCCTGGAGTTGCTGTCCAATAAAGTAGCCAAAGCCACTGATGCTAGGAGCACTGGGGAGGAGGCTGGACTCAGCTGAGATGTGCTGTAGGTCAAATGCACATCAGACGCTGAGGCTTGTCTAGTAAAAGTACATAAACTATCTCTTTACTTCCTATATTGATTACATGTCAAAAGAATAGTATTTTACATACAGTAGATTAAGTAAGATCTGTTCTTAAAATCACATTCTAGTATTTGTTTTTTGTTTGTTGGTTTGTTTCTTTGTTTCAAATTTTAAACGTGGCAACTGGGAAACTTTCTTTACATGGCTCTCATTTCATTTCTGTTGGGCAGCCTGTCCTGGTACATGCTCATCCCTTTGCTTATAGATGAGATGCTGAGCCCCGAGAGGCAGAACGAGGCGCTGGTTGAGCTGCGGCTGGAGCCGCTGTCACCTGCCTCCCAGGCCCAGCACCTTTTCAGCTCAGGCCGTCTCTTCCTGCCCGACAGCCACCATGCCAAGTTAGGACATCAGAAACACCGCCAGGGACTTCCTAATGAACTCCTTATGCAGGGAAAGGCGTATCACGGTGTATGGGACAGAGCAGGGAAATGTTCATTCCCACTTTGTCCCTGTGATTAAGTCAATGGCCCCACTTTGCCTCGGAAGTACAGATGAGCTCTTCTGGGCTGCCTACCCCCCACCTTCTGCTCTGTTTCCCCGTATATCTATCGTGTTTTCCCTCGGGCTGAAGAGGGTGAGATGCCTTTGCCGAGACGTGGTCCCCCTTTGCTGGGGTGAGTGAGGGAAGCTGTGTCCCCCCGGCCTACGGCCTCGGTCCTTGAGTCTGGAGAGGGCTCATGGTGGTCCCACAGGTGGCGGTCAGAAGACCTGGCATGTGCTACCGGGCCCGCTTTGGAGGTGGTGCTCTGTGATTCTTGAACTTACCTAAGATCAGATCCTACTTTCTGGTTGTTGGTAAGTTGGAGGAGAAGATGCTAGAGAATTGATAAAAAGAATGTCTAGACCAGCCCTGTGAGTGAGAAGCACAGGGGACACTAGTCCCACCTGCGAGAGCCCACCTAGCAGGCTCTGGATGAATTTTCTGTTCCTCCCCAGAAATACCACTATGGCTTAAGGAAGAGGAGAGGCATGTCGTGGCCATGATCTGTACTTGTCCTCACAGGGCCCTGTGATCTATATGCTCGCACTCCCCATCTGCTTCTTGGAGATGAGTTGACATGTTTAGGAGCCTGGGCACTGCTGAGGGCATAGCTCCCAGCACCGTGCTACACAGAGTCTGGCTCTGTTCACCTCACCTGTCAACTCCTGCTGAGGCCCCAGACATTAGTCAAGGTAGGTGCATCAGCAAAACCTAAGCAGGGACCACCTTCTCCCCTTGGGCAGAGTGGTGAGTGAGCAGTGGAAGCCTGGAGCCCTGCCCCAGCCCCCACGCCAGTGCCACTTCTTTTGTCATAGGAGGCACTGGTGATATTTTTGCTCAACAAATGCTTGTCTCTGAGTCTGCAGACCCACCAGAGAATGCCAGCTTGTTTTTGCCTTTGAAGTCTGCCCTTGGGACTTGGCGGAGTAGCCGGATGTGTACTTAGCCCACAGTGGTTCAGCGCATTAAACCTGCCTCCTTGTGGGTCTGTCTATTGTGGTACCATAAGGGCTCAGCCAGCATCTGAACGTCATTGAGATAACGCGGCCAGTGAGCTAGGGTCAAGCACATTCTCCTCCAGTCACTTTTACTCCATTGTTTCTTTTACTATTCCACAGTCATTAATTTTTTAAACAATGCTTTGGTGCAGGAGCAGAGCCTCATTCTCTCCTGCTACTCTTGGTGGAAATGAGTAAAACGGTCCAGACTGAAATGCGACAACAATTTGTAGCTCAAAAGCTGCCTAGACACTTGTAGGTCGAATTTTGGTTAGGGGAGCTGAACACGTTGTGGTCCCCCGGCAGCGCCGCTCCCCTCAGGCCCCTGCTTTCCCTTGAGCAGGAGGTGAGGTTGGGCCTCACCATCCCCGTGTCCCTGGCCTCACACACTCACATAAATTCTTGTACATGCAGTCAAAATCATTTTTGTTCTTGTGTGATTCTAATTTTCTCTTGTTCCTCTTTTCCTTTTTCTTTACTCCTTTTTCACTTGTACTGCCCAGTGAGCATGTTGTTGCTTCTGAAAATGTGGGCTGTGCACACCCTGCATTGGAAATAGCCAGATTGCCCTCCGTACAGTCTCCATCACTTTAAAAAGCAACAACTTAACAGCTGTTTTGATCCATCTATTATCTTAGTCATTTTTTATTTTCCAATTTTTTGGAATATTTGCTTTGTTAGCTCATCACCCACTGGTGTTTTATACCTGTTGAAATCCTTGCTTTTGAGGAACATGTTTGGTCCTCCTTTTATTTGGTGACAAATGCGCCCTTATTAAATTTGTTTGATTGTTTTGAAGAAGTAAGATGCGAATTGATTTTGTCGGGTGCTCAGGGATTCTTTTCATGGAGTATTTAAACTTGTAAGGTCAAACTCTGCAGCATTTTGCTCGATTCCTGCTTTTACACAAACGTGCTCGGCACGCGGTTCCTGGCTGTCGCTGTGTGACGTGCATGACGGCGCTTCCTGGCCGTCATGAGGAAGTGGTCACCACGGAGGTGACAGCTGCAGGGGACGCTGTTGGAGGAAGCGGTCACCGTTTGTTTCTTTAATTTTTTTTTTTTGCATTCAACTTCCCCGTGCCATTTACTTTACTTTGCCTTCATAAAGGGGCAGAATTGGGTCTAAAATCCATGACACTATTTGTTCCCTTTACGAGGCTGGTTTTTCTGGGTATCAGGACAATATGACCTTCTCCTAAGTAGCTGGCTCACCTGGATCTGTTGGACACAGGGACAGCTAAAAGGGCCGTAGCTTCCTCTCTGCTCCAGCCAGTGGGCATTCAGAGCTGGGTCTGTGGTTTGCCTCAGCAGCCGTGCAGACCTCCCTGCCCCGGCCTTTACTTTTAACCCATGTTGGCAGAAAAGAGTTGAATCCGTTTCTGTTGCAGCTGACATCCACCACTGACAGCCGTGTCGTTAGTTTGTGGTAGTCAGTCTCCAACACCCCAGACAACCGTGAAGGAAGATGATTTGGCCGACATAGGACCCTGGATTCTCACCCTCACCATGGTTCATCTCACCCGGTGGAAGGGTTTGGCCACCACCATCATGCTGACCATGAGGCCTTGTTTCTCCTTTCATGCTCTGGTCCAAATGTGGACACTTCATTTTTCACTGAATTTGTCTCTCTTGAGACAGGCCAGAATATCTGAATGAGTCCATCACATTCTGGGTGGGGAACAGAACAGAAGAAAGTGTCGCAAGTAGATGGAGTCTAGGCTGTCCGGGTTGGCAAATGCAGGCTGGGATCTGTGATGGCTGGGCTGTACACTGGACACAGGCCTTTCCCGTGGCTCCTGAGAGCCCATGAGTTGAAGTGATAACAGCCTTGCGTGGATTCCCCCATCCTCATCTGCTCATTGGCAAGTGTGTCTGCTAATTAGGAGCTCCCCCAGACCTCGGGCCCTTCAAAGCTCAGACCATGGGAGAACCTTGAGTCCCTTCTCCTGGACATCCTGTGTGAGAATCCACTGCCTTCTGAGGTGAACAGCAGCAGGAGATGCCTCCCCCTCCAGGGAGCACCCTACGGAGGACTGTTAGTGCACCATGCTGTGAGCTTGTGTGTTTCCGGCCATGGTCCCTACAGAACTACAGTTGAGATGGGCTTATTGATGGAAATAACAGGACTGATTCCAGGGCAGGGCCTGGGGGAGGGAACAGTGGAAATTGAATGTGACCTCAGACACCTCGGTGGGTGCTGGGGCTGTTACTAAAATGGGGAGTCTGGGAGATACCTGCCAGGAATGGAATTCTAGAGTAAATGGTGGACATGAGGCATTTTTAAGATGCCATTTGTCATCCAAATTAGGACTTCAAAGAGGCACTCGGGTCGATGAGCCTGGGGCTCAGGTGAAGGAGCCGGACTAGAGATACACGTTGGGAGTCGTCATTCTTAGCTGGTGTTCACAGCCTTGCATGTGAATTAGATCATCTCGAGAGCTGCAGACTGAGGCTGAGGGGGGGCAGGGCTGTGTCTTGGTTGGAGGAAAGCCCAGACCATACAGCTTTGGTGTGTCAGTCAGTGGCGTTTGCCATTTTCAAAGCAATGCCAGTTATCCTTAAGGGGCCAGGGGCTGGGCAGGGCCAGCCAGGAAGAAATCTGAAGGGAGGGTCGTGGCCACGTGTGCGTCTTGGGAAGGTGCAGAGTCTGCAGGGTACGGGAGGGTAGACTCCTCAGATGCTAGAGTTGCAGTGAGGAATGGGGAGAAGTTAGTCACAATCACCTGTGAGGGAGGGAGGGAGGTCTAGGGAGCCCCACCTTACTGGACTCGCTTTCCCATGAACAGAAGGCAGTCAGACAGAGGATCTGAGGTGAGAAGGGATGGGCACTGGGAGGGGAGCCAACCTGGAGAATGGTGCTTGCAAAATTCTGGAATAGTCTCCCTGAAAAATAGAGTTAAAAATACCCAGACTCTTAAGAACATTGTTAGTGACTTGGGAGGAGGCAGTTGTTTTTCTGGCCTCCTAAGGGTAAGGCATGTATCCAGGGATACACAGAAGATACGGGCAGTCTGTTCCGGGGGCTTGATCGTTACCGGGGGAACAGTGCAAGTTTAAAGGGGGAAAAGGGCAGCGGAGGGAAACTAGCCAGGCCCCGTGTCAGGTACCAGTCGGCCGCCCTACTTGCGTGTTGCATTCACATCCATGCCTCCCAGGTGGGCGCTGACAGCCCCCTTTTGGGGATTGGGAAGCCTTCTCAGAGGGGTTAAAGAATTGGTCCATTTAGTGACTAGTAAATGCTGTAGCAGGATTCAAGCAGGGCCTTGTCAGAATTCAAGGGCATGTTCTCTCTACTGTTTCCAGTACTTCCCTGTTATACCTGGAATGGTGAAGTGGGTCAGTTTTGGAGCCTTTCAGAAAAAGTATGATTTAAGCGCCTCTGGACTGTTTCACAAAGCTCAGCATTCTTTGATGGTTCTGAAGCACGCAGTGATTTTCGCCCCAGAGAGGTAACGTCTAACTCCTTTGATGATGACGTGGTTGCAAATGGTGTACAGGTGCAAAACCAGACTTTGCAGCTTCTGAAGGGAAACTCTCCAGTTCTCCCTTGGTCGGCTTTCTTCCTCGGGATGTATCTGTGCTGCAGCATAGGCCTGAGCTTTCCATATGGAGTGAGAGTTTAATATCCGATGTTAGCATAAAACGGTCAGATGAAGAAAATCGACGTTGACAATTTATTTTTGGGTTTCATTAGTCAAAATATACTATCAGTTAATGGCCCATATAGCAAATGAAATTGAGTACAGGACATTGCATTTCTTACTTTCTATTTAGAGTTCTCTTACAGAATAATGTTACCTGCTTTGGAACATCAGCTCCACCACTCACGGCACCTATCAGTGTGTTGGTGTGATTGCATTTACAGAGTGAATGTAATCTGGGCTTCCTCAGCCCCAAACACTTCAGTGCAGAATCACGGGCTGTAGACGTCTGTTAGTCACGCAAATACTTCTAAAATTATATGATTCCAGAAAAGAAAGAAGAGAGAGAGAGAGATTGTCTTTATCAAATTTCCTTTCAGTTCTAAATGAAAACTGTTGTTGAGCAGCTCTGGTTTCATTTGGATAAGAATATATACATTTCTTTGCATGTAACCTGGGTTTTGGGCTAGAACACCAAGTTCTTGCTGTCCACAAGCCACAAAAATAGTAGCCAAATTGCACACGTGTGAAATAGTTTATACCTTTTTCTGAGAAAGTATCCTTGAATTTGGGACTTGGGCTGTGATTTCTGCTTTTTGCTTCCCCCACCTGTCTTGTAATCTCTCACTCCTTCCCACGTGGTTCCCAAGTGTTCATGGTCTCAAAGGAGCGGGCAAACACCCAGTTGGTCACCATGTACTGCTGTTATAGATAGAGCCCAGACAAGACCTAAAGGACATTATCAGAGAGGACTTCCTGGAAGAAATGGGCTGTACATTCAGTTGTGAGGACAGAGTAAGAGTCAGCCAGGAGAAGGAGTCAAGAATGTGTCTCAGATCGCAGGGGCAGCCCGGGCAGAGGCCTGGAGGCTTTTGGCGTGGGGACCCGGGGAGAGTGCCCTGTGCGGTCCAGGGTGGAGGGAGCCCCTGCTGGGGAGGACACTGGAGAGAGTCCGGGGTTTAGGGCTTTGGAAGAAGTTGAGTTTTACTAGAACTGACACAGTAGGCAGTGAAGGGTGTCAACAGAAGTGACCCTCAGGAAAGGTACTTCTGGTTTTGCTTCTGATATACTACAGACAAAAGGGTCGGGACGGGCGAGAGCAGGTATGTCTGTCCCTTTGAGATCCAACCCGTCATTCATTTATTCATAACACGTGCACTTCAGTGAGTCTAGGGGAGAGAGAGTGTAGCCACATAAATAAGCAAAATGTATTTGCTTCTTGAGAGCTTAGCATTGTCAGAAGTTGACTTAGCCTAGAATGTTCTAGGAAGAGAGGAACAAATTGTGGAGGTTGGAGGGAGGGAAGGCTTCCTTGGGAAACAGTCAAAATGAACCTGGAGGCAAGTGGGAAGTAGGAGCAGGTCAGGGGGCTCCTGAGGTCACTGGGGACCTATGTACTGAGATGAGGCTGGGCGAGCAGGGTCTGGGGTGGGGCTAGAACTCTACCAGGGAGCCTCTGAACTGTTTGAAGTGGGGTTGATGTAATCAAATTTGTGCTTTGGGAAGGCTGTCGTGGCTTTGTGTGTGTGTGTAGCGGGGAAGAGGTGGAGGGTGCCACCAACTGGGGGATCATTTGAAGACCATTCACAGGCTGGGATATGGGCTTCGGGGCTACTTGGGGATGGCAGGGGCAGTGTGGATGCCGGCTTTTCTTATGGGGGACTTGTTAGCGGGGCTGCCCTAGAGGCACCTTGTGGCTGGAAGAAAACTGATGGAGGCTGCCAGGTGGACATTCCTCTTCTCTCTTTCCATGCCTAGTGTGATTATCTTAGCTCAGCCAACATTTGGAACAAAAGAGCTAATCTCCAGGGTTGCCCAGGCCTTTGTAGAGCTCCTTCGAGTGAGATCTGATAGGATTTAGGTTTGTGTTCAGATCTGGGTGTTCACTTAGCTAGAAACGTCCTGTCATTTCGATTTCCATAGGGGTTTTTATTCCTGATAAAGATTGCTTTCTTGGTGAGAGGAAAATTATTACAGCTGTTGTCTTTTTCAAAAAAAATCATATGTTTTAAGAGCTTTAATATTCAAAAGAATAGGAATATATAAAATATTTAAGGAAGTCTTTGGTGTGGTTTCTTTGCTTTCTGAGCTAATGTGGACTTAGAGCCTTTGTATTACTTAATAGCACATCCTTGTCAGTATTTAAAGAGCTGTTAGTGAGCACCCCAGGCCCCACCTCTCAACGAATCGTTAAAGTTTGCTCTGAAATAGTGAGGTCATAAACGTCTTGTTTTCAGAAATCAAAAGGTTTTAAATACGCACCATAGCTCCATTTATAAAATAATAATAAGTTCAAAATTAAGAAAATGGAGGATAATTGATTTTTTTTAAAGCCTAAACATAAACTTTCTTGTGCTAATTTTGCAACTGGAAATTTTGAAAAGAAAAATCCTACTGCAATATCATCTACGTGGTATATATATATGAGTTTCACGTTTGAAAAGTAACTGCGCAGTGGTTTTCAAAGTCAGGAGCATTCCAGCTCAAATACTGGCAGTGGTGGCTGCTGGTTTTCAATGGAAGAGCCTAAATTTGCCTTCTTAGCTTTTTTTTTTTTTTGTACTGAGAAGGTTGAGTAGTGCTTTGCCAGCATGATTTTCGGGCAATTTGAGGGCAGATGTCGTGTTCCAGCAGTGAGATATTTCCATGCATTTTATTTTCTGGACATCACCAGGGCACATGTGGGGTTTGTGCCTGCAGGCTGGAATACTGCAGGACTCCCTAATCCATCACCATTATGTCATGGTGCTGCTCCGGTCAGTGAATGATTTTCTGTGACTTGGAGGTAATGTGGTCTGATGGTGATGATCAGACGTGCAGTTAAATGCTATTAATTGAAATAAGAGTAACCTAGAAACATTGCTCTAACAATACAGGATGAGGGAGGAGGATTGGCTGAGCTGCTTGCAGTGGGATGTCTTCTCAGGTGACTCCCTCACCGTGATTCCTGCCAATATCCGCCCCAGCCCTGCACGGTAGTCCTGCCGAAGCAAGCAAGCACTTTGCTCAGAAACGCACTGAATTTCCTTGCGCCTCTGTTTGTTGGCTTTTTTTTGAAAACACATTTTGCCCTTTGCTTAAATGCCATCCATGCTAGTCACCCCTTACACTCATTCTTCTGGACCTCGTCCATACATAGCTGCTGAATGGATGAACAGAATGTAGTATCTCCATGTAGTGGAACATTATTCACACGTAAGAGTGAATAAAAAAGAAAAAAAAAGAGGAAAATGAAAAATGCCACCTGTTTTGGGAAGTCCACCCTGACTGTTCAACCCACACTTTTCCCTTTGAAACCCAATCACTTATGCTCCACTCTACTCTTTTTGATAGTACTTACCACCTTCTAATAATCTTTAACGTTTCCAAAAAAAATAAAAAATAAAGAGATGCTGATGCCACTTCAAAATATACAAGCCTTGCTAACAGCATGTTAATTGAAAGGAAGCAGACACAAACGGCCAGATATTGTTGATTTCCGTGATCTGAAAAGCCCAGAAAAGGCACATGCAGAGGCAGAGAGCAGGTGATGGTTGGAAGGGGCTGGGTGGAGGGGGATTACGGAGTGAATGCTAGTGATAGGGGGATTCTTTTGGGCTGATGAAGTGTTCTGGAAATAGAAGGTGTTGAGGGCTGCACAACTGTGATTGTGCAGAAGACTGCTGAGCGCTGTGTCTGGGAGTGCCTGTTGTTGGGACATCTTTATTTTGTTCACATCCTGCAACGTGAAGGGCCATCTTCTGCTGTGGTCATTCTACTCCTGTGAGTGGTGAGGGTCAGGACTTTGTAGAGTCCTGTTTCTTTTCTCCCTCTGGCTGAGTGTAGGCAAAAAAATTTAAGCCTGAGAAAGTGCTCCATCTACAGAAATGTCTTTCAGTTTTGCCTGGTGTAAAAATCTTGAGAGCTTTTAACCGTTGAGGCTAGTCTGTGGGGGTAAATAGCCTATGAAGCCTGGGTGAGCCCGGGAAGAGCCGCGCTTCCCTCCCAGACACGGGTGGGGATTTCACCCCCTTTCAGGCAGTGAAGGGCCCAGACCCGTGGGCAGACTTGACAATCGTGAATATTTACTTGTATCCGCTGCTTCACCTTGGATATTAATTTCAAGCTGAGTCAGTTTGTGACGGCAGCCTCATCCTACATCAGGAATTTATAGTATCTGCTCTTTGAGGTGAAGACCTGACAGACTTGATTATTTAACAGTCTGCTTTGAATTGATATCTCAGATTCCTTTGTCAAAAGCAAAACAGCAGAAATACAGACGTCCTTTAATTCCAATGTGGCCTGGAACGGGTTTAGTGTCTGTGCCTCAGTGGCCTTATCTGCGGGTGGGGAAGATGATAACAGTGCTTCCCTCAGAGGAGCTGGTGAGGGGAGAGTGAGAAGCACAAATGGAGGACTTACACGAGATGCTCATAAATGACCGAATTTAGTGCTCTCCGCCTGGTGAGGCCTTAGGGGTAGAGATGTCAGAACAGAGCAGTCCTAGCCGGAGCTCGATACGTGATGGTAGCTGTTATGATCAGTATCACCACTGTGGGTTATCAGGTAGTTTTAAGACTTGGTAATATGATTTCATGAATAATGTTAAAAGACTAGACATCTCAGATCCAGTTTACATAGTCCTCAAGATTTCTTCTGAGAATTGGATGGTTTCTTCCCTATCTTAAATCTGAGATGAGTCTCTAAAAATTTCCATATTCCTCCATCCTTTTGCTTTAATTCTCTATTTCTTAAAAAACAAAGTTTTTAGATGGAGTTACTGGGGACTGAATTGAGGGCCTCATGCATGCTAAGCACATACTCTCCCAAATGAGGTATAATCTCTTCCCTGATTTTTTTTTTAAATTTACATCTTAATTTTCAGAGGTTAGAGGCCTCTAATTATTTTTCTGGAGACTTGTCCATGAACCTGTAAATCTACAATTAATGGACAAAATTTGGTTTATTAAAAAAAATCTATAGAATATTCTACAGTCCACCCAAAAGGAAATACTCATGGACTTAAAATGTTTCTCCATTAAGGTGATTTCTTCTGTTTGGTCGAGCTTAATTTGTTAACAGCCATCCTCATCATCATAATGACCAAACTCGCTGTGAGTGGACGCCTAACTGAGGCTAAAATGCTTTGCTCATATTTTACTTCATAGCAAGTGTTTGATTGTAGGTATCAGTGTCTCCTTTTTTGTAGCTGAGGGATTGAGAGATGGGTCAGCTTGCCCCAAATGACACGCAGCTGGCGGTGGCTAGCTCGATGCTGGAATCCAGGCTGCACAGGATGAATTCTCAATTGCTCCTCTAATCAGCTTCCCGTTGAGTGTTTTCCCGAACTCCTGTGAGCGCATAAATGACCGATTTTAGCTATCTCAGCCTGATGAGGTCTTCAAAGGAGAGACACCAGTGAGAATGAGAGGCAGAGTGGCATAAATTAAAATTGTACATTTTCACAAATGTTTTATTCTCAGGTAATGACTGTAAAGGAAATAGTTTTTTAATTTAGTGCTTTGTGAGAACTAAAAACAAAACATTTAAAATAACTATTGTGCAAGAGAGAAGTGGTCTTTGAAAGTCCAACTGTTGCTAATGATGTTACTTGTTTTTTCTAGTGGTGCTTATTTACTGAAAAATTTCCAAACACTGAATTTGTTTTATGTAGTCTTAGTATGAAAGAAAACTTTGTCAGTGAGTATTGTAAGTAAAATCCTTACTCTTTTCTTTCCTGATGATGAATATCTTAGTTGTTTACATGGCTTAAGTATATTTCGTCATTTGTGAAATTTGAGTAATATGGTTTACCTTGTCTGACTGTGAGAGCTGGACGCCTTGTATACAAAGCACCGTAGAGGTGCTTAATAAAAATGTGCTTTCACAGTGACTGATAGTTTAGAAGTATCAACTCTGAATACTAAAAAGGGTAGCTTATTTCTGATGCATATTCAATATGTGTATATATGATATACATTAATATGGCTTAAAGTAACTAGGATTGTTTTTTTTAAGTGCAGTATGAAGCTTTAATGAAATCTGTGTCATTCTAGTGAGACAGGGACTACTTAAATTGCCTTAAGCAGACGACCTTGAAGATTATTTACACAGAATGTAAGCTCAGAATTCATGTTGCCGTGTAACCATCCATCAGACATTTAATTTCTCGGGATTCTGACCAGAACCATTAAGTTTAGAAAAATCCACATTTTTGTGGATTTTTGGATCCACGTTTGTGTGTGTGATTTCAGGAATGTAGAAATAAGTTCCATATAGACTTCTGATATCTTTCTCTTCCAGTTCAAGGTTTATCAGGGAATAAGCTTCTCTCTTTTGTGACTAAAGAAAATTTTGATTTTTTTCTGCACTCTTTTCAGGTTTTAAAATTTCAAAATTTTGATTTGACATGTCACTTTTTTAATAGAGATAATAAAGCTCATGCTGTTTTAATATGTAAATAAATGTTTTTGTATTTCAATACCCTTCTATGATTTCCTGGCTCTTTGAGAAGTATTTTGCAAGATACTTAGATTACCTACTGTTGGAAAAATACAGACGTGACTTTTATGAATATAGGCGTAGTACAGTTCTGTTGGTTTTTACTACAGTGCAAGACATGAGACCTAGGAGAGCTTTGCTGCTGATTGCCAGGAGGACAGATCTCAGGTCTCAGTCTCCCCTCGTGTAAAATGAAGTGGCTGGACTGGATTCTTTCCTCTTCTAAGATGAGCTTCCATGAGCCTATGTCTTTTGTTTATATTTAGGAGTATTAGCAATATCAGATTAAATACTGAATACCCCTCCATCCCCCCGAAGCAAAGTGCAGTATATGCTACATAAGCTTCTAGTTATCTGATTCTCGTTTCTCATCTTACAGTCAATTTTTGTGTTGCATGTTTCCCGGCAACCTGGAAGGTCTTTTTAGCCATAGGTGGCGCTGTTGCAACTTTTTACAGTCTTAATTTTTCTGTTTGTAAAATAAGGCTTAAACAATGTGATTTTATTTTGATTCCTTTGCTTAATGCTTCAGAATAGCACAACGTCCATTATGTCTTTCTACCTGGAAAATTTTTTCTGCTTATATCATAGTTTTATTCTTTTATCTCGCTGTGAACATTTCAGACTTGCTGTGCAAACAATGGCAAAATCGGGCTTTTCTTCTAGTGTTAGAAACCAGTGAGCCGGGATATTATAAAACAGCTAGAAGCTGCCTCTGGAGCACCATAAAGCTGAAAGGTGTGTTGAGTTCCCTGAGTATTGACCCCGCCGCTGTGTGTTAATTGGTGGGAGTTGATTTGGTACATATATGATGGGGTGTAGTTTCTTGACTTGGGTTTGCCTGCACGTGCTGACACTGAACCATGTGATCCTGAGTCAGCTCGTTCTGAGTTTTCCCCTCGTCTGTGAGAAGGGGACACTCATATCTGCTTTGTAGAATTGTGAGAATTAGTAATTATGTAACATGTTTACCACAGTGGGTATGTCAAGAGAGCTCATAAACTTTAGCTGCTGTTTTGTGTGCAGCCATCATTTTATAGTCTTTGGTAATTACAAAGAAACAAGAAAATAAGAAAAGCTGATTTTATGATGAAAGATATTTGAGGACGTTCCATAATTCCTACACCCATAATTTAGCATCAGCAGAGTCAGAACTGTTACACAGTCGCCCTGGACCAACGTTAAGCCACAGAAATTTTTGTTACTTCATATATGTTGGGGCCTAAGGGGAACCAATACTTATACACATGTTGTCTCCAGCAGCCAACTGAGAGATGACACAAAAGAGTAGGCAGGCGATAAATGTCTTCTTTGTTACTGATGAAGCCACGTTCTCCATGAACTTCAGGGCTGTGGATAAATGAGTGTCATGATACTGTGTCCCAGAAGTAGAGACTCACCCTGTCCCAGGTATCTCTGGGCCACAGCAAGCCTTCCCTTGAGAGAATGAGCCCCATCATGCACAGGGCTGTTCTGCAATGGAGCTGAGCATCCAGGGTGCTTCCCTAGGGTAGTCAACACTGGAGGGAAAGGAAGGGTTTCACATGCCCTGCTTGTCTCCCCGGAATCACAACTCAATCTGTTAATGTGAGGAGGGCTAGCTGTGGACCAGGGGTCAGGGCTGTGAAGGGAGTAGCACTCTGCATGGCCCAGAGGAGTGGGGAGGAGGTATCCCTTCCATCAGTTTAAACAGGTGGTGGGATGGAACAGAAGGGTTCATCCCATGAGTTTATAAAAGGAGAAATAAGAATTTCCTTTGGGTATTAGTCTAGCCAGGAAACACAGAAGATGATTAGGAAGGAGACTTGTAAACCACTGTAATATTAATTTGACATTTGTTGAGCACCCAAAATGTGCTACATTCTTTTCTGAGCGTTTTACAGAAATGAATCCTTCAATCTTCTCAACAAGCGAGTAAGGAAGGTTTGATTGTTATCCCAGTTTCACAGTGTGGAAATTGAGGCACACAGAGGGTAAGTTGACCAAGGTCACAGAACTAGTAAGTGGCAGAGCAAGTATTTTAACCCTGGCTGTATGGTATTGTGGCTCCCAGAATGGGCTTTGGGTGTTTAGATGTATCTGCATCCCTCGATTTCTGTACGTCTGTGCATCAATTAGCCCAGAAAGGACAGGGAAAGGAGAGTTACACAGGTGCTCACAGTCGTGTCTCGGCAACTGTCCACGAAGAGTGCACCGTGATTAGAATTAATTGTTTTCCAGGCAGCAGATCTGTTGGTATAACAGAAATTTAGTCCATTGAATTCATCTAGAAATCCTTCCTGCTCTGCTTCTGTCCACACTTGCCATGTGACTGCCTGCCCGTGTTTGGGCCGTGGAGGAGAACATATACTCATGGTTGAACTCTGATATTGCAGTCTGGTTCATAGTTTCACATCTTCTGTTACATTAATAAGTTAAATTTCTGGTTTTCTTGCATCAGTGTCTCATGAGTTTGGTTAATGTGAAACCAGTCCATGGGAGCCCAGGGGTTATGATGGTATAAATTTTTAGCACGTTGTGGCACTTCTAGCCATGCAGACATGACTGGGGGATGTACGCCTTTCTCACTGATTTCTCCCAACAGCAGGGTCCTCTCACGGATGTGAGGCTGGGAGCTCTCTGAGTAGCTCAGTCAGAGGCCAAGTCCACCAATCCGAAAATGATGAAGTACCTGGAAGTGGGTTTAATAAAAGTAAAGGGCTTCCAGGTAGTCCGATGGGCTGTTCAAGAAATTTGGTGAAAAGCTGTCCACTGTCTGTGGCTTAGCTGCTTCTTTGCTATTGAAAAGTCTGGAGTAGATGAAGGGATTTTAAAAAGCAGAAAGGAGTGATTTCAGGTGGTACATCCACGCCTGTGTGAGGCACAGACAGAGTCTTACAAACTTCATAAAACAGCTTCAAATGCTCTGCCATCTGAGTGCGCTTCATATGGGGTCCAGTTCATCACTGGTCACGCTGTGAGGGCAAGTAACTGACGATGGCAGAAAGGACACGGAGGCATCAAAAAGGTCTCACTCATGTTCCCTGTTTAAAGAATGTGGCACAGTGTATTATATTTGAGCTGGTTTTTCACTGAACAGTTTTTAGTGTTTTCTGGGACTCCCCAGTGCCCCAAGGTTCCATGCAGCTGGGTGTCCCCTCATTGCAGCTCCGTCAGCGCTTGCCCTGGGCTGATGTGGTGTCACGGGAAGCAGGACGGTCAGCGTCCCCGGCTCCTCTGAGCTCCGTCTCCTCATCTGCAGAGCCTGGTTTCCCATCCGTGTCTACTTAGTAGGGTTGCTGAGAATCACACGTGATGGTTATCAGGTGTGATTTCTGGTTGTCTCTGCGATTGGCAAATAGCCAATAATTGATAGAAACTCTTGTTTTTTTTTATTGTAATTGTGTCTCCTAGATTGCAGTGGTTTTTAGTCTGCATTTTTTTATAACTTTACTCATTTTTAAATATGCCCTTATTTTATTTATTTTTTTTTTGAGGTACTGGGGACTGAAGCCAGGACATTGTGCATGCTATGCAGGTGCTCTACAACTGAGTAATACCCACCCTCCTTTTCTGCACTTAAAAATAAATATTGCAATACACAAAATAGCTCTTAAACTCCATCATGGGACCTGGTCTCTGTATAGGCAAATGAACACGTATACTATTTCAATAAGAATAAATGCTGTTGAGACATAAGTTTCTGAATCTGTTAATGTGCTTAAAAACGATCATAGCTAGTGATAAACACGAGACTTAGATCCAGGACTTTTTAGGGTATGTTTTGCCATCATGGGAAATTACATTCTACCGAGAAGGCTAATTGGGTCTCTTTGATATTTGGATGGTTTAGCAGGTGATCAAGGCTTTCCAAAGCTGACAGTTTTGTATTTTAAACTAACTACAAAGTTATCTTCTAGAAGATGGAAATCCTAAGTTTGTGAATTTCCCAGTAATCCAGGGGGTATGTGTCTGTGTCTGTGTCTGTGTCTGTGTGAACGTTTGTGTGTGTGATTTCAGGAATGTAGAAATAAGTTCCATATAGACTTCTGATATCTTTCTCTTCCAGTTCAAGGTTTAAGCATATACTTACACAAATAAATTGATTTTCTTTTGTCATTTGGCATATTGGCGGGAATAAGAGGTTCTCATACTTGTTTCAGAAGGGTTGGGAAGCATGAGCTTAGAAAACGGGAGGAGAAAGAGGCAGGGAGACACTTCACACTTTGTGCAGTATATGAGAAACGGTAGCTTTTCTTTTCTCTTTTCTTCTAAAGCAAACTGGCTCTGAATTGTAACACACTATTACTCAGAATTGCTTTTCTAATCAGATACAAGTGCCTCAGATTTTTCAAGGCAACATGAATGATGAAATGTGTTTTAGCATTTATCTTTAAAAGTAGTTTTATTTCTCAAGTAAAAGACTATAGCCTGTTTCTTCCAGCGTCTCAAGAAATTCTCATTGATCTATGTACATGTTCTATGTGCTTATTTTCTTTTCTTTTTTTTTAAGTGCTTGTTTCATTGTGGTGTGAATCAATGTTTAAAATTTCTGGATTTTGATCTTTAGAAAATGCTGATATATCAGAACTGTTAAAAACCTGATTGTTCTTTGGTCCTTGTTTGGTGGGGCACCCTATTGATTACTCTTGTCTGTTAAAGAGAGAAATTCTTCCTCTAGCCTGCAGATCATTAAGTGTATGGTTTGCAGTATGCCTTTAAATTTCATTGAATGCATTGAACATGATTGTCCAGTGAATTTTGAGTTGACTCATAGTAATGACTTTGCTTTGATTCTGTGGCTTTTGCTCCTCTCCACAAGAGCTTGAATTCTCTGTTGCATTTTGTATACGTGTTCTTCACAGTGGAAGAAATTTTGCATTTTTTACAGAGGTGGTTTTTCCTAACACCTCTGAATGCCTTCTGTAATTGATACAACAAAAATCTGTTATTTCAATGCTTAATTATTTCATACACTAGTTTTTGGCTTAATCAGAAACAATGACAGAGTGATAGTAAAAAATAGGAAAACTTTCCTTCCTTTGAAGAATAGAAATCAGGTGGTCAGGCTCACCCATGCTTTGGGCCTGACACACTTAATCTCATGTCATTGTGTATCATGATTCGGAGATGGAGTTGCTTCAGGTTTATTGATTTTTGTTTTAACATTTGTGTTGAATTCTTTCTCCAGGCTTATGTATCCTGTAGAAGGGAAACAAAAGCTTTTTTTGGTTTCCGGAGTCCTGAGTTGCTGATGATAAAGAGTTGAGGTTGGGCTGAGGAACAGAGTGACACTCCCTCTGCTCCCAGCTGAAATTGATGAACAATGAAATCAATTAAGTGTATCGGTATTTGACCAATAGAAGTTAGCGAGCCCAAACTGGCTAGTTATGCCCAAAGAAAGTACTGAATTCACCTGCAGAATTAGGTGCTTTACCAAGAAGAAGCAGCTTAGAGCAATCAGAAAAATCAGTCCTATGATGAGATATAAAGTAAATATAATATCTTTTATTTCTGAAACTTTTCTACGTTAAGTTGTGTAGAGCTAAAATTAAGTTTCAAGCACCAGGAGTTAACAGTGTGGGTGGTTCTGTATGATCATTATTCAGGAATGTGCCTAGACTCTGCTAGAGTGGCTGAAGCTGGCAGGAAAAGACCTAGAGCCAGGATTTGTCACCTTAGGGTGTCCTCCATAATGGTTCCATGTGGGAGCCCATGATTGGGTTAACAAATTGTAACAGAACCCAGCCGCCTGTCAAATTTAAGAAGAAAACGTATGCTTAGTAACTGCTTTGGAAGCAAGTGCCTGTGCATCCTCACTCCTGTCTCCTTGCCTTAAAAAGCAGAGATAATGCTTTGCTTGCATAGATGATGTTTTAGATAGCACTCTGCTCATCGCAAAGCAATGACCCAGGCCCACAGCTATAAAGGCTGGGCTTGTGTGCAGTTAGATACTCTATTATCCCCCAAGCAAGGACCTAGCTGGTCTGGTGGTCTGCTTTGTAATTCACATGTCTAAAGAATGTATCTTATTCCCCTCACCCCATGACTTACCTAAAGATACACTAAGCCTTTGTACTCATGGTGGATTCTACAATCTCTGTCTCATCCTTCTTTCCCCAAGTTCCTGCTTACTATCACACAACTGTTAATGACGTTTTCCTTTGATTATACACAATAAATATGGGATCATTTGAGAGGCTCGTGGAGTTGGGTCCCTACGCCCTCTCTCTTTCGTGACTTTTTCCACAGAGTCTTGAGTATTCATTCCCTGTACGTAAGACTTCTGCCAGCCAGAACCCACAGTTCCAGGTGAGAAGGATGCAGGCTTTATCTCTCCTACCCGAGGGAGAGAGAGTAGAAAATTGAGATCTGCTCTTCCGTGGTCCCTTCCTGCCCCAGGTCTGCTCCAGTTCACCTGCAGCCTTCTGGCCTCTGCTCACACTGCCTCTGTCCCAGGACTGACAGCAGCCTTTTCTTCCCTGGTAAACATTTCCTGTGCCTTTTAGAAGTTGGTCTCTTCTCTGCAATACAACCCTGGCAGATGTGATGGTGGTAAACGTGCTGGTGGGCAGTCACTTGGGGACTGCCAGGAGCCATGCTGATTCTCCTGAGTCTCTCATTCGGGGTTACAGAACTGTCGAGCAGCAGAGGAAGCCCTTTAACGTGAGGCCAGCTCAGCATTGCATCACTTTCATTTTATTTTTGAATTTTCAGTGGAGAAATTATTTGTAGCAAACTGTTCCAGATTTTTGGCTGCCTGCTTTCCTCACCACCATTTCCTTGTTGGCTCTGGTGCTTGTTGTAAGAACCAGGTTTCTTCTCTGGTTATTTCTAGCAGCTGGGCTTGCCGAATCCTTGATCTGCATTTGAAGCAGAATGCTTCTTCGTGATGTCAAGCTGATTTTCCTATTTCTGAATATTTCGTGTACACTCAGCAACTCTTTCAAGTGAAATGCTCTTGTCCAATTCTGTTAACCCATATTTGCCGATCTCCTGCTTTCATGCTGAGGGCAGTTTCTTCTTCCTGTAATAAAAGTTAGCAATTTGCATTTACTATTTGAAGGTTCTGGCCCTAGGTGCTTTTGTCCTTAACAGTTTTAATACAATTCACCCATTAAAATGTGCAGCGGTTTTTACTCAAAGCCCAGAATTGTGCATCGCAGTCAATCTTAGAATATTTTCATCCCCCAACAGGAAGCCCTGTATGCACAAGCAGTCATTCCCATCTTCCTCATCCTCCCCCAGCCCCAGGCAGCCACTGTTCTCTCTCTATGGATTTGCCTGTGCTGGACATTTCATGTAAAACAAGTTATTTCATGTAAATGGAACTGTCTATTGTGACTGACTTCTTTCACACTGAGTAACTTTTTCAATGTATTTCCAGGTTGTGGCCTGGGTCAGTACTCTATGCTTTGCTATTGCTGAATTATATTCTACTGTATATCTGGGCCCTACTGTTTACCCATTCATCAGGTGATAGTCGTTTGTGTTGTTTCTGCTTTTTGTTTGTGAAGAGTAATGGCGCCGTGAATACTCCTGTAGGAATTTTTATGTGGACATTTGTTTTCAGTTCTCTTACTTGTGTGACCAGAGAGCAGAAATGCTGGGTCATTCATAAACCAAATGTTCAACTCTCTGAGGACCTGCCAGGCTGTTTTCTAAAGTGGCCACCCTGTGTTACATCCTCAAAAGCAAGGGCTGCGCGCTCCGCTTCCTCTGTGTCTTCATTAGTGCTTGTTACACATTTTTTTTATTATAACCTATTGTAGTAAGTGTGAAGCGGTTTCTCCTAGTGGTTTTGACTTGATTTCTTTTACAGCTAATGATATTGAACATCGTTTGATTGTGCTTATTGGCCATTTGTATATTTTCTTTGAAAAATACATTTTCAGATACTTTATACACATTTTAATTGAGTTCTCTTTTTCTTGTTGAGTTGTAGGAGTTTTTTCTTTTATTTGAAGATACAAATACTTAATCAGATAAATAATTTGAAAAAATTTTCTCCTCTCTGTTGTTTTTTCACCTTCTGGATGGTGTCCTTTGAAGCAAATTTTTAACATTTGATGAACTCCAATTTATCACTGTTTTCTTTGTTCCTTGAGCTTTTGGGGTAATATTTAAAATCTGAGGTATTTTATTTAAACTTTTATATAAAAAATAACTTAATTCTTAAGACCGTTCTAGGAGATGGGTGCTGTGGTTGTCCCCAGTCTATGGAT
Source organism: Vicugna pacos (assembly GCF_048564905.1). Classification (NCBI taxonomy): domain Eukaryota; kingdom Metazoa; phylum Chordata; class Mammalia; order Artiodactyla; family Camelidae; genus Vicugna; species Vicugna pacos. The sequence continues at coordinate 77,806,296 of NW_027328740.1, read as the reverse complement.
AGGAGACTGAGGTGCAGAAAATTTCACTGAAATATCAGTGTCACAGCTACCCAGTGCTGTGGGATTTCAGACCCTCATGTTTGTCCCCAGCATTTGTGATCTTCACCACCATGCTCCACTACTGCCTGGAATCATTAATGAAAAAGTTTTCCTTTTTTGATTTCTTGATTGTTTGTTTTCTCATTGGGGAACTCACCTCTTCATTTTCCTTGCAGAGATCTGTGTAGGTTTATTTTAGATCTCATGTACTTATTTATTACACAGGCTCCAGCGATGATTGTGCCTAGTTGATCTAATCAATTCATACTCAAGTCTTTCCTGCTCATGACACTAAAAAGAGAGTCATGATTTACATAATGCTCAAAGAAGAATGTACTTGAGTGATTTTATTTTTCTAACCAATCAAACAAATCAAATAAAAACCCGGTGTTGGAACAGATTATAAGCCCTGCAGAATAGGGTCACTGTCTTCCTTGTGTTTCATTTGATTTGTCACAGTGTCTGGATAGTGCCTTGCTGTCCAGCAGTTTTGTGAGTATACGGTGCTCGTGAATCATTGTAAGGAAAGAATTTTGACAACAGACTGTGTTGTTCATTTCACAAGGGAAAAGATCATATAGAAATACTGCTCAGATTTATTTTAAAATTAAGCTTGGTGTTTTGAGAAGGGTTCAAGAAACCATACAAAAATCTTTTTCACTAATTTTAAATCTATCTTAGACACATTATGCATACATAGCAGAGTAACTTATCAACTAGTTTTGACAAGAGGAGTGTATTATTGATTATCTATTTTAGTTGAAATATTCTACCTGGGATAAAGTAATCAGTGCCCATAAATGAACAAATATGTTTGTATTTCTATGCAACATGGGAGCAGACTTCATATGTTTCTATATAATATATATGACTGTGTGTTTTAATCTGTCTGTCAGTGTTTTTATAGTTTTTCAGCAATGTTGTAACTTTAGAATTCTTCTATGGAAATCACCCCCAATTCTAGTGCAGTTTGTACTGTGTATCCTGTCTTATGCATGGGATTCCACTGTCCCCTCTGTGAGGAATTTCCTCTCCTATTGAGTTAGTAGCAGAGTTAAAGGAACTGTGATTTCTAGGCCTTTGCTCTCCATGTGTTTGCAGTTGGCTGTCAATCAAGATTTTCTCTTTCTTGAGTTTTCATTGTTGAATTAGAATTTTGGAAATAACAATTAATATGTTGCAACACTCTCCCTAGAAACTTGATGTGTTTGTGCTTTTCAGTTTCCAATTTACAAAAAATGTAAATTCACTCCTGTTTTTAAATAGTCCTTTTTCACTAGATATTTGTTTACTTCTTTATAGTCAAAATATTTTCTTCCCAATGAATGAATCGGTTTGCATGTTTTAAAAGATACTTTACTTTTTAAATTTCTTATTCTAACAGGTATATTCGTTGTACAGAATTTAGAAAATACGGATAAACACAATTATAACTTAAAAATGGCCTCTAATCTCACCTGGAGATACAGTTGTAAGGTTTGAAATTGAGAATTACAAGTCCTCTCAAACTCTTCTTCTATTTCAAGTACGGTTTGGTTACTGAGATCCTCGAATTCTCATATGAATTGTAGCAGCAGATAGTCAGTTTCTGCAGAGGAACCCACTGGGATTGTGATCGAGTCCACGTTGAATATATGGATCGCTCTGGGGAGCACTGCCATCCCAAGAATGCTGTCATTTGATTCAGGAATGTGCGTGGTGTGTCTGTCCAGGTATTTAGGTATTCTTTAACTTTTTTCAGCATTGCATAGAGTTTACATTGGATTATTTTACTATATATTTTGCCTTTATACTGAGGACAAGTGTGCAAGGTACCGGGATCAGAAGTGTATTGGAGCTCCGCAACTTGCTGCCACCATGGACGCTGTGCTCTTGCTTCGCCCACTGTACAATGTTGCACAAAATAGGACCTAAGTAACTCTCCCTTGAAAGAATGATTATATGATTGCTGGATGATGCTTGAGATTCCTTGTGATGATGTCTTTTTCCCAGAATTTCGCCTCTTCTTAACTATGCCCTTTCCCTTCCTTTCCTCCAGCCTGTGTTTCAGCCTGCCTGTGGCATTGATTTTCCTTGTGTGTGGACTCTTCCTTTCACTAGTTCGTGATAATGTTACATGTGAGATGTGGAAACTTGCTAGATGTCAAGAAAGAGCAAATCCATTGCATGCTAGATTTTTTAGAGTGTGTTATTGTATTATCGATTGAAATTAAATCAGGCTGACCCATTGAGCCATCCCCTGAGCTCTTTTTGCCTTCCTACAGGTGATACTGCTCTCGTTGCTGCATGTGCCCTTCCCCCAGACTTGGTTTTGGAGTTGAGTAAGTCACCATCACTGGAGCCCTCTCTTTAAATGATGAGGAGAACATTTGCTCTATCTCCTTGTTTGGGGACTTCGATGAGATGAGGCAACAGATAAAGAATGGAGCCCCACCTCATTCTGATCCCCGCTCTTTCCATTCCTTTCTCCATGGGAAGAGTACAATTCAAAAATATAAAGATTGTGAGCTAATGAGATAGACAAGACAACCGATCATTTATTAAATACCCTTTCATGCCAGAAACAAATGTATTATACACACAAAAAGCACATAAAATACGGTAGTACTATGGTTACAAACGAGGGTCCGAGTTCGAGTCCTGGTCTGGAGTGACAAGTCCTGTGAGATGGAGAATTGATAGGTCGGCTTAGCCTCTCTTGGACTTGTTTTCTGTCCTGCAGAGATGGGGCTCGCTAGGCATCCCTCCCCCGTAGAGGTGCTGAGGGGTGTAAAAGACACGTGTAGGCAGACCGAGCACAGCTGCTCTTTCCTCGTAAGTGCAGGATAGCATTGCTTTTGCGGTGATGGCTTTATGACTGCACCGTGTAGACTCTCAGTGCTCCAAAGGGATGCCTTGCAGATTGGAGATGGGATTCTCACTTCTGTAAATACCCAAGGATTGTGTTATTGGGCCTTGCTGATTTGACTCTATTCTTTAGAAAGTACATAATGTAGATATATTTTTCAAACATGCATGAATTTTTTCTTTTATTATTTATAGTTCTATCCTCTCATCTCTTGGTGTGACTTTTCATGGAATCCAGGAAACAGTCCTAAGCAACCTGCCTCTTCACACTTCTCCGTGGTGGTTTCCTTCCCTGACTAGAAGAGAGTTTTGCATAGATAATTTTGATTGCTCCCCTTCTCTTGGAGACTCTCTGTTTTTCTGCCCATCTCTCACCTGTCCATCTGTCCATTTCTCTACCCACTCATTCTTCTGACTTGTTTCAATAAGCATTTCAGGCAGCTTACAGAAGAACAGATACCAAATAAACAGGTGAGAAAATGGGGCCAAGTTCATACAGTGAGGCTAGGAGTTGAGCCTGTGTGAGAGTTGCAAGCGTGAGACACACGCCTCTGCCTTGTGACTTATAAGATAGACAACATCAATGTGCCTGAAGCTCCCAGCAGACACAGGGAAACAGGGTTTGTGGGAGATGCTCATTGGCTGTGAAATAAATAAGTGGCTTAGTAGAAGCCCAGCCTTTCCAAGTACTAAGGCTTAGGAGAATATTTTAGTGTCTTCCAAAATCAGATTATTGCATCTTTTCTTTTTCAGAGTTTTATGTATAGTTGGTTTACATTCTATACCTGGAAATTTCTCCAAAACTGCTGCCCACGTTAGTCCCATGACTCGGGAATGGGGTGGTTCTGCTCATTGACGGGTGTTGGCCAGAAACGGAAAATGACAGCCTCAAAGGAGCCTGGGATTTATCAGTTATGTTTTGTCAGTGCTGTAGATTTCAGAAAATGCTTTCACCTTTTCTTTCCATCTGAGGCAGCAGCGCGCTCTCTTACCAGCATCAGGAGCTCAGGGCCACGGGATGTTGGGGGCTCACTGCACTGCCGTCAATACAGCTGAGCTAGTCACTGCAGGTGTGGTTCTTTTACATACTGCAGTTCATGCTCTTTACTAGAATGTTTCAACAGGGAGTTAATTAACTGAGTTAATTAACATTTTATAAATATGATGCTTTTTTGAAAAGACAGTCATAGGCAGAATATAAGTTGTGATCACTTTAAAAATGGTTTCATTACTGAAATTTCAGTAGGAAAGGTCCAGTTTATCTTATTTCCGCCTCTCTATAAAAGTAACAAAGAAACAAGACAGAAAAAGCAGAGGATGATTTCTGTTCTTCCTCTCGGCTTGCAGGCACCCTCACCTCCAGTGGCATCCATCCAGACACCAGCACTGACACTGGCCGTGCTCAGAACTGCCTCAGCCCTGAAGACACATCTGACAAATGGAAGGGTGCCGCGCCCTGTTACAGCAGGTGCTCTCACTTTGTGGGTCCTTATGTAACTGTGCGGTGTTATTCAGGATCGCCCTTTCTACACTTTGTGACGCTGCTGCGGTGTCTCCTAGTTATTTGTTTCTGTAAGTACTTGTGTAATTTTCCAATGTGTGGTACTAGACATCTAAAAATGCATTTTTCAGATGAAAAATAGTGTGTATTTAATATAAATGTCTGAAAAAAGGGTCAAAAGGATCTATCCTGGTGCCAGTACTCAGAGATAATAATTAACACATTAACATCTATTTTCTGTTCTTTTCATCAGTGTGTATTACCTCTGTCATAAAAACCAGCGAGCAATGTGTGCCTGTATACTGTGTGGAGACCTCCATTTTCCATTCGGCTTATTACACATTTTTCTACAATATTCTATCTCCCCTGGCATGATTTTTAATGACTAGTATAGCATTCTGTCTTGTGGAGTCCTCGTCCATTTTACTTTGGACTTAAATAAACTTTTAAATTCCAAGTATACTTAACTGAAATTCTGAAAAGCGATCTGTTGTGGTACCGAAAGTCCCCTACATCCCTTCCCCTTTTTTCCTGAGAGTAAAAACTGCTGACAATGTGGAGTATATATTTCATGACCTTTATGCCTATGTAATATAAATAAACACATACATACACGTATATGAGAAATCTATGTCTATGTGTGTGTATATATGCTTTATTGAAAAATAAGGCCATACTATATGTTTTCTGCAGCTCGGTTTATTCACTCAGGTATATATCACAGACGTCCTCTCCCTCCAGACTCACCCGGTCCTTTCAGATAGAGTAGAGGGTTTTCCTGATATGCAGGTTTGGTCTCTTGTGTAAGGACACCTTTCGTGGGAGCGTACTGTGGACAAGGCCTTGGACCACGCCGAAACACCGGAACTTTAGTGCCCACAGCTCACCGTGATTTACCGCATCATTGTCTTGATGGTGGACACTTAAGTTTTCTCCATTTTCCACTGTCAGAAAGGGTGTTTGACTGGCATACTTCTTATACAAACATTCCTGTGATCTTGTATGAGTATTATTTTCGTTAAGTTTTCTGGAAATTTAGTCCTTGGATGTGACAACTACATAAATCACAGGCTCCTTTCAAGTGAATCTAGAAATTCCTTCTCCTGTGGGGAATGAAAAGATGTAGAATAACTTATGTAACCAATTCTCTATCGCTGGATATGATTTCACTTCAGCTTTCCTTCTCACCATTGTAAACAGTGCTGTGTAAATGCTCTGATAAGTACATCTTTTTGAACTGAATTTTTCTAAATGAAACGATTCCAAAATGTGGAGTTCAGCCTGTGTGTACACACGTTTTTCAGAGTTTACATATCCATTGACATGTCATCCTCCAAAAGATCGCTCACAGTTTGTTCTCTCAAAGATGGACACTAGCTAGAATATCTTTTAAAAATATGTGCCAATATGATGAGCAAAAGTACTTTTTCATTGTTTTAATTTGCACTTGATGACCAGTGAGGTATTGAGCATTTTTCACTCATTAGCCATCTGACTTTTAAAAAGTGAATGATCTCTTTTGTCCTTTGCACACATTTAAGTGAGGCAGCTTCTTGTTGCTTTGTGACAGCTCTATGTATATTATGAACATTAACCCCTTGTCTTCATCAACATGTATCAGAGAGCTTTTCCTTGTCATTTTTTGCCTTTCATTTTGTTCAGTAGGTTCATTTTTGTTGTGGCCCAAAATAATCTTAAGATTGTAAATGTCTTCTTTTGGGGTTTTATTCCTGATATTATTCTTAGAAATACTTTCTTATAATGGTATAAATTTCTTCTGTAGGTTTTTTTAATCTCTAAGATGGAGATGATGATGGTACTTGTTATAGTGAAGAGAAGTTGAATTAATATGAGCAAAGAATTATATTCGCTGTTATTAGTACTTTCTAATATTCACATCACATTCTGTAATTTTTCTTGCGGTCATTATGACTGGAATAGAATTTGTTTTTTCCAGGGGATTCTCTGATTGTCCCAAGACAATTATTGAATTCCTACTTTGCTTTTTAACTTGAAATCCCACCTGTAAAGAATACTTATGTACACTAGAGTCTCTTTTTGAGCTCATGGTTTATTTTTATCAATCTTACTTTCTTACACTAGCACTATATCTTACATATTGTAAACATTTATTTAATATCTGACAGTGCGATTTTTTGATTCTCTTTTCGATCCCAAATTTTCTTGGTTAGTATTATGACTTTATTATTCCTGAAGAATTCTAATATAATTTTTCAAGTTAAAAAAAAAAAAGAAGTGCTCTCGTGGGATTTTTTAGTACTTTTGAATTATCTTTAGGAGAATGTACATTTTTACAAAACTGCTTTCCTCCATACAAAATGTTGATGTCTCTACTTTCACACCTCTTACTTTACCCCACAGTACAGTCGTGTACTTCCTCCATGTACAACATGGGCATTGTTTTTGAGTTTATTCCAGATTATTGTTGATGTTTTTGTTAATTTTTTAAGTCAGAATTTTTTGCTATTGTATATTTTAACTGTTAAAACTGACACCTAGGAAGGCAGATTCGGTTTGTAAATACTCACTTTGTAACTTCTCATTTAAATTGTAAGTATTAAGTACTTGTTACAGAATCCTTTCTTTTCTGTTTTTAAAAATTTGTTTCCAAGATTCTCAAAATGGTCATAGCAAAGTAGTATATGTGGGGAGACAGATGGAGAGAGGTAGTGAGGCTCATGTACAAACTGTGAGCACTTTCATGGCTGTGTTTATGCTGGAAAAGCCGCTGAAGAGTCCAGGATAAAACAGGGGTGGCTTTGTATGCAGTTGAAAGCCAGCTTTCTTGCCTGGTGAAGCCTGGTGGGCGTGACAGGTAGATGATCAAGGTCGAATGGAGGTTATTGGCTGCACAGAGCGCTGTGTCTGAGAACTGGAGAATATCGCCATGGGAAATGCTTGGTGCCAGGAACAAAGCAGAGGAGCTGGGGACCCTGTGTGTTAAGGAATTTCCAGCCCTCGGAGTGGGAAGATCAGACTCTGCATTCAGATCTGAGTTTGAATTCATCCTCTTTAGTTTACTTGTCCTCTGACTTTGGTCAAGCTATATACCCTCTTTCACTTCCTGTTTTCTTATCTCTCAAAATAGGAGAATTACAGCCTGCTGCTAGATTGTTTGATCAGGTTAAATAATTAGTGTCTATAAGATGCCACGTACAGTCACAAGCTCAGTGAGAAATGGGCTGTCACCTGTTCTTCTGCAACTCAGTGCTTGACAAGACATGTGGGAAAGCCAGTCCCTAATTTGTGTGTGATGCAAGTAGGAACAAAATTAATGTCTTGCTTTCCCTAGCAGTATACTTACAGCTTTGCTTCATTTACTTCTTTCCTCCTTTCCTTTCCCCTTTCCCATCCTCCACCAAAAGATCCTGAGACTCTCTCAGAATAGTAGATTCAAATTACTTTAAAGGTTGGCTCATCCTCATGAAATGATAGTAACATAAAAAAAATCTGTGCACATCCCAGAATACATTGTATTTGATTTACACACACACGTGTGCACACATACACACACACAATCAGGCTACCTTCCACTTGCAGAGGGATAAGGACCACTTTTTCTGAGTTTTCACTCACTGAGCTTGAGAACAATGTCTCTTACACAGACTTTCACCAGGCTTCGTGCATGGTGTTTTTAATTGAATTTCGGCTTTGTGGCCATAGATATAGTCTCCTAATAGAAGAGAGAAAGTGGAGACATAGACATTCCGCTGAGATATTGGTGTCATCATATTTTAGTTGGAAAGGACTTAAGGCAGCATAGAGTCGTAATATTATATGGGTGAGAATCCATGATGTTGTAACTTGGACAAGAACATGGACCTTCTGCCGTCTTGTCCACAAAGGTGAAGAGGCAACTGGGCAGGGGATGGTAGGGATCCTTCTTGCTTGAGTTCCATGTTCTTGCTAGTTTTCATTGCTCAGTTGCCTTTAGTTTATGTCCATGAGGCCTCTCATGGGAAGGTCACTCTGTCCTGATAGATTGAGTTTCTTATCAGCAAAAAGCTCTGGACCCACTCATATTTCCCAGAGTTTTCTGCTGACCTGCTGACACTTTATATAATTGAGACCTAAGAAACTACTGAATATAAAATCCTTATTGTTATTGTTTGCCCTCGAGTTCCATAGGAAGGGGTGCTGTCTCAGGCTGTCTAAAGCCAGATCTGAACAAAGATAGGGTGACAGGCTGTGCTGCTGGTCCTCCACAGTTGAAGGGGATTTCCAACTTAGCTTTATATTCAAGGCAGATGAGTTCAAATCTTGCCTTTACCAGTTATTATCTTTGTGAATTTGGGGGAGAAACTGTACTTTTTTGTGTCCAAATTTGTTTATCTGTAAGTAAGTTCAGTATTTATTTTAAGGTTTCTGTTTTAGAATTGAATGAGCTAATACTCTCATTTATACCTAAAATAGTGATCTTATGGTTCTATGCTGGTGCCTTGGTAGTTGATTACTAAGGGACTCCGCAGTGAGATTGGGGGTGGGGGACCCTGGATAATAGAGCTTATATTCCAGGATATGCTTGTAAAAGACTGGATGTGCAGTGGATTTTTAGTAAATATCTACTCCTTTCCTAATCTGCATTGATTGTGTATATATCTTTATACTAATATATGAACAATTTTTATTGCAATTTAAATATCTTTGTACTATTTACAATATCTAGTTATAAAAATACGTGAAATAAAAAGATTTGAATTTATTTTCTTTTCAATAAGCAAAACAAAATAAAATAGAAAAGAAAAAAGTCTTGAGGGAGTAGAAATAATTTTATTTCTGTGGAATCAATTCCTTGTAATAGGTTTTTTGTTCATGTTGTTAAAAAGCATATAAAATTGATAGGTTGTGAAATACTGGAAATGAGGAAACAGTGGAGACATACTACCTCTAAGGCAGTCAATTTGTTACCAAGTCCAAACTCGTTCTGCTTGCTGCATGACAGGCCAATTAATCGGGAGATGAGATGTTGGAGTAAGGAAAAGAGACTTTATTTGTAAAGCTGGCAGACCCAGAAAATGGCATATTGTTATCCAGTAGAACTCTCTTTCCCAGGGCAGAATTCAGTCTCCTTTTATACTAAAAAGCGGCGGGGATGTGGCTGGTTGTTGCAAACTTCTTGCTGTATGAATTGTTTGTCCTTGAAATCCTTTGTTCCTGCAGCTGTCCATGTGGGTCAAATTATGGTGCCCCTGTAAAACCTCCAAAAAAAAGAAAGGTTATTCACTATTTTACAACTTGCCATCTATACATAAGTGTAGAAGAGCAAATATCCTTAAAGATCAGAGCCCGGAGAATAGACCCTCCTGGATATTTCAGGCTAAAGGCAACTTTCTTTTACAAAAGGTGCAGAGATAGCAAGTCTGAGCCTAGAAAACAAGGTACAGGATTAAAGCCAAATGAACACATCTAACATGGAGTGAAATTTGTTCTTTCTATTACAATTTCTTTTTCTCCCTCATAAATAATTTTAGTAAGAAACATGAGCAATTTTTTTATTTTTGCTTCTTAATAAAGGACTACAACTACAATTTAGTGAGCAGGGATGCTGTGCGTGCCTTGGTGTCACAGCAAACTCTTGTTGGTGGTGGTCGACCCTGCAACATGCCTGATGCCCCATGAGTGTTGGTGAGGGTCCCCCTAACCAGGGGCTCTATTCAGGAACCACCATATGCGCGTTGACCTCTGGCACCTCTTTTTCAGGTGCAGGAAATTTTTTCAGATTCTATGATAGAAAAATCACTCCAGCTAGGGATAATCAGGGAATAAAGGAAGAGGAAAAGGGCTTGAAGTAGAGTAGAAGAGAAAGACAGAAGCTCAGGGAGCCTGGGGGCTTGGCAGCGCTGCCTCGGGAGAGAGAGGAGCAGAGGTGTGGATGGGACCGGCTACGGAACCAGCTCCTGCAGCTTTCCCTGCACCCAAGCCACACAGCTTTTAATAGGGCCCAGGACTCTCTCCTGGCTGGATGTCACCCTGGGCAGAACCTTGAGAATCGAAGGTAAGGGGTGGGCAGCACTCACCTAGGGGGTCACTGAGGACTTTGGTCAAGTCCACATTGACTTTTCCAGTCATGTGCCTTCACCTGTTCTTTATCTCAGGATCTGAGAAGCAGGAGCAAGGAACTCAGGGAGAGATCCAGGAAGATATCTGACTGTGTTAAGAGACGACAGTCACAGTGACACTGGGAGCGAAGACACTTGCAGCAAAGTAAAATAACTTCACAACTATTGCATCAGAGCTGCATGTGTGAGAGAGCCTAAGCCTGTCTCAGAGTGCAGGGGACAAGCGGAATGGAATGGTAAAATTAACACTGACAATTGAAATTTTGTTAAATAGCCTGCTACTTTTAATTTTATCACTTCAATGTATGCAGGTGTATTTCTATGAGCATTTATAGGTTCACACAACCCCACCAGCCCCTCTTGCCCCCATGGGGGATGGGATTTCTCAAGCACAGTGCCCCTCCTGCTTGCTTGGGCCACGCTGCGGGTCCTCACCTGGGGCCGGACTGCTACAGTACACTGAGTCCCCGAGGCACGGCCTGGGATACATGACAGGAACAACTGTGCTCTTGGCTGAGGGCCTCCATTTCCCCCTGCAGTGTAAGAATGCCGGTGACTCAGTTAGAAGCATGCATCCAAGCCGTCCTTCCGTGTCATCACCATCTAGAAGCGGTGCCTGAATCTTCTGAATTTCTGCAGAATGTGGTTTACAATCACCTTGAACAAGTGAGTGTGTGTCCTCTTTCAAGTGGAGGAGTTACTGCCGTTTTCCTGGAACTTACTCACCACTAGTCCATCTGATTTTTCTGTGCTAGGATTCAGTATGGCCTGCTAATAACTCTGCAGTCAGATCTAGAAACCCTGATGAAGAGGATTATTTATTTTCTTTCTTTATATGATAGTATTTTACTTTCAAATTTCTGAGTTTTCAGTTCTTGGAGGAATTTTTTCGGGGGTTGGAGAAACAACTTTGCTCTTACCATCTTTGTGACCTGTTGCTATATGCGTCTCACCTGTCTTCTGTCACTTGTGAGGCGGTACTATTTTTGACCCTGTCCGGGTTGTTCATATTTTAAAACATAAAATCTGTAAAAGTACAGTCCCTTTTACTCCAAAGACATTCCACAAATACTCCTTTAATCTGGGTATGGTTTTAAGAAGACACAATAATTAGAATATATACTTGCAGGTTGCCAGTGCAAAATCCCCAAATTAATAGTCAAGCTCAACATCTAAAATCTTTCTAATCTACCATGGATTTGTATGGATAAGTGAAGTAGTTTGCTAAGAACTCAATCCTCCCAAGCTGATGCTCTGCCAGATGGTGGAGCCGAGGGACGAGGGTGTGTCCTGCCCTTCCTGAGCTGACAGTTTCATGGCAAAGACCTTCACCAGGTGAAGAAATTGAAGTTTCTTCTAAGAACAGTGGGTCTGAAATGAGTCCAAAAGCGTGGGAGAGACACAATCACATTTGTCTCAAGTAGGGGAGAGTGGCTGTGGGGCCACTTGGGAGACTCATGAGTCCAGGTGGGCAGTGTTGTTGGCTTCCACTTGAGCAGTGGGACGGTCAGTGGGTAAAAGCGAACAGATTGAAGGCATGTTTAGATGGTAAAGAGGAAAGGATCAATGCTGTCTGTGAAGGTAGGATGGAGTAAGGCCCAGGTTTCTGGGTGGATTAATGAGTTAAATAATGGTCCTGCTGTGTTCTGAGGAGGGAAAGCAGCAGAGGGAGTTCTGGGGGAAAACTGATGAGTTCAGCTGTGGGTAAAGTGAAAGGCTGTTAGATGTGTGGTCTGGGAGCTCTGGTGAGAGCCAGTAGTGAGTAGGGGGCGCGGAGAGAGACTTTCAAATCATTTTGTCTTGTGAAAATACATACAAGAATGAGTAATGACACAACCCCTGTATATTCTGGATTTAAAACCCAGTAACATTTTGCTATATTGACTGCAGGGGTTCTTAATTTTTTAATAGAAATAAAATAAATAGAAACAAAATAGTGGAGTTAATGAATATCTTAGAGTTATGTGTGTCCTTGTATGTATTTTCATACCTCATCTGTTTATAAACATAATCTACAAAAAGTTAACTTGCTTAGCATTAGATTTAAACAGAGGGACGTGACACACTCTGTTGGTGGTTCAAGGTGATTTCTTGGGCAAATTATGTAGCCTCTCTGTGCCTTAGTTGCATCTTCTGTGACTGCCCCCATGCCCCTCATCACAGCTGATTTCCTAGACTAGATGTTGGGAGGGAGGCTGCTGAAGGGAGTAAGAGGTGGCAACTGCTAGGGTCACTGAAGAGAGAGACAAAAACAGATTAAAGCCGAGAAACTGAGTGCTAATACCCTCAAAGGAGAAAGAATCCCTTAGTTTTTTGAGCCACTTAGCCTAAGAGAAAGAAAATCATGTGGATCCAAAGCTCTTGAGCATATGAGTATTGTGGGTGGGAGGGTTTCATCAGAAAAGGGTTGAGAAAAGGCCTTTTGGTTTCCCTTTACGTTTCCAGTAAGGATGAGGTGCAGAAGAAAAACCGCCCGTTTCACAGTTGAAGGTGCTGTTTTGTGCGAAACTGACCGAAGGTTGGAAACCATTCATCAGTGGTGCTGGCAAAAGAAGAGACTGCTGGATTGGGTGGGGCACTTGCTGTGACTTCCAGGTGACCTGCTGGCTGGGGGCTGTGAGGCGGGCAGTAGGTTTGCAGTGTGACCTGGGTATAATCCCTGGCAGTGAGGCTGCTGATCTGACTAGCAGAGCTGGGCAGACACCGTCCTAACGGGGCTGCTAGGGATGAGGCCTGGGATACCTGCCATGCTGAGGGCGAGAGGAGAGCTCCCCTGAGGTTGTGTCCCTGTGAAGATTAGAAACGTCCTCCTGCAGGGGAGGAAGAGCCTCTGAGCAGCGGGCCGGATGCACAGGCAAGACCAGCCTGAGCACGGAGATTTCAGGAAGCCGGAATTCATACAGGCCCGAACAGCCTTGTTCCTGAGAAACTGGAGGGAAAAGATGCTGCAAATGCAGGCTAAGTTCAGACACTATTGTGTGTCATGAGTGATAGGAAAAGACTGTTCAGGCAGCCACGAGAGAACCCTGTGGTTGTCCCAGTTGGGCGTCACACAGGAGGGAGGAGCAGAGTTATATACTTTGCCACTTATTAGCTGTGTGACTTTGAGCAATATCACCCCACTTCTCTCTATATATATCTACATCTGTAAAGAGACACAGTGACAAGCTCGTGTCATCAGAATGCTTTGTTTAGCTCTGATCCCCTTTGTCCAGTCCTGTCAGTGCTGCCCTGCAAGGTTCTGCAGTGGCTGCTCTTGCCCTGTGATGGGAGGGCATAAAAGGGCATTGTAGCACCCGAGGGCAGAAAGGGGTTGCTTTAAAAGCAGACATGTAGCCTCCTGCAGCTGCAGACCTGCATGCAGTTTGGTTCATGGTCGTGGAGAGGACTTTGGAGGCCTTAGCGTCGTCTTAAGACTTGTTTTCCCTTGGGACCTGATTTGCCTTTGCAGATTAATGTTGAAGATTTGGGCTTCTGGCAAAGCTGTTTTCAGAGATGGGTATATACGTAAAATATCAGATAAAATAAAATGATTTATTTAACGTGAGCGACTTTGCAGCTGTTGGGAAGAGCTGTGTTGGCCTGGTCTCCACGGAGGACACCAAGGGTCAGCAGAGCGTGCGGGAGGGAAGGCAGCCTGCAGTGCTTCTGCGGGGGGTTCTCCCCAGCATGGTGCTCTGCTGAGTTGACTTTTCTCTGAGTTTGGTTGCCAGAGGAGCAGACAGCAAAGTAATGAGTTCTGGAGGGATTGTATAATGACAGGAAGAAATAGGAACCTGGAGATTTTCTGGACTAAAACACGCTTTTGGTTCCTGATTCAGTGTGTTCCATTACAGAATTGATGAGTTGTGTCTACTCTGGGACTTCATTGAAATAAACGTTCAGCCTAAATGTTAAGGGATTTGGTTTATTTGGCTGGAGGACTCGAGCCGGGATGACAGCCTCTCAGATCACTCTGAGGGTCTGCTCCCAAGAGGTAGGGGAGGAGCTAGGATAAATAGAATCTTTACAACAAAGATCAGGTAATTGGAACAATAAAATATTGCTTGTTATCTAAAGAAAACCAGATATCTCAAGTTCAAGTATTTAGTGGTTTTCTATGTATGGTGGGAAGCAAACATTTGGGTCATTGAATTCATTCCTTTGGCAAGCCCCTGGCTATCTAGGGCCAGTATCCTGTCCTTTCTTACTCTGAGTCTGCTCAGAGGGCACCACTGTGAGTGGCTGAGAGGCCGGGCTGTAGGCATGTACTCGCTGGGGGTTGGCAGCAGCTGCTGATGACTCGGATTCAGCATTCTTTGTTTACTGTCATGGTTGCAGTATTTTCATGCACATTGTAGTATTTTCATTCACAGTGTTCCCCCTTGGTCCTAAATTCGACCAATATTTTGAGAGACATTTCATGACCAATTTTGTCCCACGTTGCTAGGATGGCTCATTCCTAGTTCAGGTGAAGAATCTTCTGAGTTGCCATTCAAGGTGTTAGTTTTTTTTATCAGGCCCTGTTGATACTAAAAGTTCTCTGGATCACCTGTCTTACTACTCTATTATGATCCAGGAAGTGTTTAACCTTCTTTGCTCATTCCCATACCTAGAATCACACTATTATATTTATTTTATTCAGGGTTATAAATTTTATCTGTTTCTTCAAGATGTTTAGCCATCATCAATCTTGTGGGCCTAGTTACACATTGGGAAATGTAATAGACAACAATTTTATAAAATAGACAGGATATAAGTAATACAGCTAGTAACATTAATAAAGTCACGAGTAAGAATTTAATAGTCGAGAAGTTGTATTTTTGGGTTAAAATTTTGCTTGTGTTTCTGAGTTTGATCCTATGAGAAAGTTCATATTTATGGTCAGGGTCAGAGCAGGTATTAATTGGCCAGTTGAAATCTCCCACCTTGTAAGATCAACAGTGGCCTAAACAGAACTATAATTTCTTTTTAGAATAATGTTTCTGAGGGCTACCTAGTTAGAGCCTTGTATTAGGGAAACCCACCAAGGTAACACAGAAGTACTAGACATAGGTAATTTATCATAAACTTAACAATTGGAGTAGTTCATAATCAAAGGTTGGAGAAATTATCAAAGTAATTGGTATACAGTCCTGGTCCGGTGTCTTGGGTCAGCAGTCTAGCTCAGATGTCGTCTTCTTCTCATCCTGGTATGGAAGCTTTTTCTCCATTTGGGCATTGTTTTAAGGTGAGCAGCGCTCTATAGGCCAGTGCACTGCAGGGGCTGTTTCAGATAGGAAATGAATCCGAGACTCCGTTTCCTTCAGCTTTGGTGTGTATGGTCTAGTTAAGAGTATCTGAAAAAGGGTCTTTCCATTCAGGTTGGAGACAGTTCTTTAAGTCATGCCTGTTTCAGCATGCATAATCCCCTGGCTGCAGGTCATGGGGCATTGGAATTTTACCCAAGGATAGATTACTGAGCTTCAGAATCAAACCTAGAGTATTCTTTTCATAATTCAATTAAACTGTACAGCAGTGTGACATAACAGCAAGGAATGATCTGGGAAGTGTCTTAGTAAATATGGACCTCAATTAACAAAACTAGAATTTAATATCGACTAAAATATAATTTTTTTCTCTCTAAAGTTACCCTCAGTTTTCTCAAATATAGCCAAATCAAGATTAATTTCTTTACAAATTAAATCTGATTATTTGATCATATAGGCTTTTTAAATTGACTGTGTTGGAAGTTTTAATACGGAGTCTCAGGGTAGAATGTTAATAAGGTTTTCTAAGGCCAAGAAAGCCACGTCAAGGCTTTTCATGGATTTTTGTCTTACAGATTTAGGTAAATTCTTTTCTCTTTAAAATCCTTAAAATACCTTTATACTCCTATATCTCTTAGGAGATGATCTCCCTAATTTGTCTGATAGAGCCACTGGGGACCTAAGTATTTTTAGTCTTTTGAGGGATCAGATAGAGAGAAAAGATAACTGTTCCAAGTCTGTATACATAGTTATAATTTATCAAATTGCTGTGAACCATAACTAGCTTAAGGAGAAGAGATTCTTTATGTCTGGGAAACAGGTTAAAAGGCAGTAGTATTTCAAACAATATCAAAAATTATAACCATATTCAGCTGGTTAATCAGTCCCATGTAACTAATTCTTTTAATGAGAGTTTTCATTAGAACTTTAAAATGTCTTACCCAGTTTAGTTCAGTGCTGTAGTTTGAAATTTATTAGAAATCAGTAAATCTCCTTGAAGAGAAAGCATTTTGCAAAACCATCAGAAGAAAACAATTAACTGTCTATAAATGACAAAAGATTTAAAAGCATGGTTAAACACCGTTACACTATAATCAATAAAGAAACCTGTTCACTATACCCATAATTATCACTGGTAACATTTCAGATAAACCAGAATTTTAGGGAGTCCATATAATTTCTACAATACCTATATTAATAATATTTCTCATTCAATATAACCTTAGAAGTTTTATGATTCATTTGACAATTCCATGTTATTTAAAATGCCAAATGAAACTTTATAGTTAAAAATCTCTCTTTGGGATGTTTCAGGGGCCTTCTGTAGCATCCCAAACTTAACTGGAGATTAAAAGAATTTTAATTAATTAAATTAATTTTTATTTAATTAATTAGAATTTTATATTTGGGGAGCTTTTTGAAAGATTTCAGAACACTTGATCAGATAAACATATAGATCACTGTAATGTAGTACTAATTCATTAACAAGAAAATATGTCAAATGTAAAGGCAGAACAGATCAGCTAAGTGGTATAAGAAGTTTTACAATCTGTTACTGAAGGTGGATTAATATTTTAAGAAAATTTTTTCCTCTTAACAGAGAGAAAACCAAATCTAATCTTGTTCCAGCTAACTTCTAAGATTCATTTACGTTGCCCAATTTGATTCTAAACTTAGCCAATTCTGACCACGTACAAAACTTTCCTCAGGGTTCCTTTTCCACAAGCCTTCCACAGCTTTCTATACTTATATTAGTGTGTCCCTTATTTTGTCTTCCATTCAGAGGTAACCAGCTTCAGGAGAAAGTCACTATTTTTCATTAACAAAGTATTATTCCATTCTTACATCTTCCTTTATGCATTTATATTACTTTCCTAGGATACTGAGATCATTCCCTTACTAATAGAGACTATTTCTGTGTGACACCAACCATTTATTAATATTTCTAAACACCTTTAGTTTCACTGTAAGAGGAAGTTAAATGTTAAGTAATTCATATTTCAATCTTATTTTATCTGAAAATGGCATAGATATTTAATAAAATCTTGTCATTTAACTTAATTTAGCACAACTCTAGAATTTAAAGATATCAAACATTTAGAGATTATTTTAAGCATACATTTTAAAAATATATTTTAAATATTTACCCAAAGCTCTCATCTCATTTGCATTTAATTTACTTAAAATTTTACCACAGCACATTACTGTTATTTTTTTTTTTGACAAATCTGCAACAGATATAACAGGATCTTATTTGACTTTCATTAAACCTAGGTACAGTAAAGGTATTATAGTTAAGATGGATGATTTTAAAGATGTCTATATTTATTAGAACATACTTAAACTAAACAATATCAAATATTACCTTAATATTGAATATTTTCCAATTCACATGACACTGAAAGTCAATTTGTTAAGTTTTTATTTTAAAAATACTTAATTTTTAAGCTCTTATATTTTTACATCAATTAAGCAGAGCTCTTTGACTTCGAAATTTTTTTTTTTTAGCAGTAGAAATATCTCACTTCTATAATCTGTATGCAGGCTTATAAACAGACAAAAGCTAGAGATCTCATAGCTTCACTTTAAAACTTACTTATATTTATAATAATAGTTGGAGTAAGCTGAATTTGCTTGCTCAAATCACTAAGGCTTACTATTTATGAAACAGATAATTAAGATTTCCTCACAAAGTCTGAAGGACCCGTCAGAGTTCTGAGTTCTAAAATGCCAAAAATTTCATGGCCTCAAGTTTTATTTCGTTGAGCTAATTAGGCTCAGTCCTAGGTCACTGTTTGTTGTATTTATATTTCTGATCTGCAAGACAAAGACACTCTCTTCCAGGTCCCCAGATAAATGCTCTGTCACCCAGACCCAATTTTATCTCCTTAATTGGCATTTTTGTATCAGTGAGAAGAGCTGTAAACAAAGAATTCCATGTTTTAAAACTAAGGTTTTCTTTATTTTGTCTTCCAAAGCTTGCATAAGACATTTATTAAGGTCTCTTTTCCTTGAGTTATAAGTTAAACCCAGGGTAAACCTATATTTTTTTTTTTAGCTACTCAAATTACTTTTTAGATTTACGTTATATTGGACGTCTCAAGTAACTATATTGGTTTCCTTTAATTTGTTCAATTAATATTTTCAGAGGGATAGACATGTGCCCAGCCTTATAATACCAAGAAGGGGAAGCGTTTTTCCACTGAAACATATCTATCCCACAACATAAGCAAAAGGTTTATATAAAGACCATCTAAATATACCAATTTCACAAACTTTTATCTCAATTTTATTAAATCTTATACCTTTAATTTTTATATTTATTAAGTTTAATCAATAATTCTTATTTCTAGAAGGAGTGACAGAAACCTTTTTTTTGTGGATGTACATTGTATATAATTTTATAGAAGTCTCTAGGATGCCCAAGTTTCAGCCAAAGAGCTTAGGCCCTTCTCGATTTTTAATTTCATTAATTGGTCTGTTGTCCCAATCCTTGATCAAGTATTTCAGTCTACATATAAATATATTTTAAACTGTGGTAAATAAAACGGACTTGTTTGAACTTTAATGTTGGGGGGGAGTAGGTGAACTCTTTGGCCCTTTTTTTTTTAACTTTATGTAGTGTAGTATCAAAACCCTGTATGTAAATCCAAAAATGTCCATTTTATTGATCTCATTCAAAATAACCATATAAAAATATTTATCCTTTTGGGATAAGCCACTTATCTGTTTTTTTGACATTTTTACAATCCTTTTTCCAGTTATTCAACCTAATTAACATTAATTATACTAAGTTTTTATTAGCATCTCTAGAAACATTTATCAGAAAGGAAAAACAAAAATGTAGCTTTTCAAACCAGTTATATTTTTATATCTGAGTTCTTAGGTTAACCATTAGATATATTTTTCTGCATTTAAACTTTATTTTAATAGGTACCAATAAAACAGCCATTTATAATGAGATCTCTTTAAACTTTCACCAATTAAAAAGTTTTTCCAAATTAAAAAATCCATCATATGGCCATCAATTTATATAGATATAAATATATATATATATATATATATATATATATATATATATATATATATATATATATATAGTGATTTTAAACCAATAAGATGAAGAGGCCCTTCCACATGAGAGTCGGGGTGTTGCCTAAATAAAATTCAAAGGTTTACTCTCCAAAAGCTTAAAGCCTTCGTGGTCCAGGCTGATGCAACAAAGTTTAAGATGGCAAAATATCTGAAAATTGGTACAATCAAAGAATTGCTTAGAATCCCAATTTATTTGCGTGGCCACCGTATGTACACAATACTTGAAACTTTTGTATGGCAGAGTCCAAGGTTTCCTTTAAAAACTAAACTAAACATATATATACTTACATGCACACACTTAAAACATCCAGAGAAAGATAAAACGTTTACATTTCAAGGACACAGGAAGAGAAATCCAAGTTCCCACTAAAGGGGATTTTGTTTTTATAAGTTCAGAATGCCAAAAAATGTTTTTATCAGGCCTGGTTATTTCCAGAGTGAGTTTTTTTTTTTTTCTTATTCCCGATTAATGTTGTAAGTTTTGTATGTACATAAATCTGGCTGGGGTTTTACTTGGAGACTGGCAATCTGTCATTTCTTTTTCTTTTCTTTTCTGTTCTTTATTTTTTTTTTGAAAGTTCTATTCCCCATTGTAAGGTCGGGTTCTCAGAATAAATTTGCTAGTAAGATTTCCCACAGGGACAACTCTGTGGCATGAAGTCTTTGTGTCTACCACTCCTGGAAGATTCCCTGTCACCCGAGAAAGCTGTTACCAGCCAGGGGGATGGTCCAAAATTTGGAGTTGAAAGTTTCCTCATAAGAGTTTTACTTTTATCCTGAAAAATTCAATGGAGGTAACCAAATTGAGGAAAACATTAGACCAGCCTCTAACCTAACCACTCAGTCCTGAACCCAGTGTCTTTCAACTTGGACCCACTCGGGATGTCTCCACTGGGTGGGTAATTCACCTCAGGTTCTTTCAACTGGAGGGCCACGTACCTGGATACACCGCCAGATAAAACTTAGGATCATCAACCAATATGTGAGATCTGAGAACCAGGAGAGACTCAGCCAAATTCATCTGGACCCCCCGAGGAGGCGGATGAGCACAAAGGGCCACTGCTGGTACCAAGGCTCTGGTTACTTGGAGAGTTCAGGTGGAGAGAAATCTGCTGTGGTGCTTCATGGTGTCCAAAGCTGTTGACTGAAATAAACATGCAGCCTAAAAGTTAAGAGTTATGTTTCATTTGGCGGGAGGACTCGAGCCAGGATGACCGTCTCTCAGAACTCTCTGAGGGACTGCTCCCAAGAGGTTGAGGAAGAGCTAGGATATATAGGAGCTTTACAACAAAGACCAGGTTGTTGGAACAATAAAAGATTACTTGTTATCTAAAGAAAGCCAGGTATCTCAAGTTCAAGAATTTAGTGATTTTGTATGAATGGGAGGAAGCAAATATTAGGACTCACTGAATTCATTTTTTAGACAAGCACCTAGCTATCTCGGGCCAGTAGCCCGTCCTTTCTTATTCTGAGTCTGCTCAGAGGGCACCATTGTGAGTTGCTGCAGTGGCTGGGCTGCAGGCCTGTCCTCGCCGGGGAGTGGCGGAAGCCTTTAATGACTTGGTATCAGTATTCTTTGTTTACTGACATGGTTGCAGTATTCTCATTCACATTGTAGTATTTTCGTTCACAGACCGAATATGGATAATCTGCAAACTTGGAAAGCAACCGAGATGGAATTACTGCAGATACCTTCTGCTTTAATAAGCCGTGTGCAAACATAAACACGGAGGAAGCATACACTTGGATTTGGAGGTGTAGGAAAGGGATCCTGCACATTGCAGGAGAACGCAATGCAGAATTCCTTAAGTCCAACTTTCTTTACTGTAGTGGTTTCTGAGAACAGTTTATGGTAATTAAACAACATTGACAAACGGTGGCACACATTGCTTTTAAGAGATGGCCGGCTGCAAACTTTTATATTGGACAGGTGGAATTCATAGGCAAGTGGTCAGGTGGATGGGAGAGAAATGGAGCCAAGGCCTGGGCCCAGATTCCGGTTTAAATTGCCATTTCTTCACCATAGGGCCTTGGAATAGAATGCATACTCTCAACCTGTTGGTGAAATGTGAAATGGGCATGATAATATTCATTTCTTCCTGGGATTGTTGTAAGATCTAAAGAGTATTATAGCACACATGAAGCATTTAACACCCTGGCACTTAGCAGTGTTCACTGTGTGGGGCCGCCCCGCTTAGCGTGCGTCAGAGCCGTAAAGGCAGCATTTGTCTGTTGAGGATGCACTTGTAGCCCCTTGGCTAGGTTGTGAATTTGTTGATTTCCTTTAATACTTGTAACTCTGTGTGACATGGGCAGTTATTTTCATGGACAGATGAGGAATCTCAGAGTAAAGAAGACTGTGTAATTTGCCCAAGGTCAGACCATAATTTTGGGTGCAGGGGCCTCAGTTCAGCATGGGCCCCTGGGCCTTCTGCTCTCTCCGTTCAGCACCAGAGCCAGATATGGAGTTGGCTGTTTCCCTGCCCAGAATATCCGGCAGGACCCAAGACACACCTGGCCCTGTGCTGCTTGAGCAAAAACTCCGGAGGAGAGGCAGTTACAAAAGGGATAAACATAAAAACATACGACAGCAAACTGTGATCAGCTCTGAGAAGGAAAGGAACACGTCTCGCCGTACAGAGCTGGGAGCTTTCCCGTCTGGGCTGCTCTGGGGGCGTTCATCTCAGCTAAACAAGTTCTGCTGTTGCAGCAAGGCAGGAAGGCAGGGCGCATGTGGGCAGGTAGACAGGGCCTCATTGATCGTACTCATTCCCCATTAAGCGGCAGCTTTCACGGGCACTTACCTAGTAAACATTGGCCATAATCTTCACGCAATTTGCTTGGTAGTTTTATTGACCCCAGCTTTGAGATGAGGTCATTGAAGCTGGGGAGTTTGCTGCATGCCCGTGATTACCTTGCAAATACCCCCACTGGTCTTTCAACCCAGACTGGTGTGGCTGTCATGCCCCATCCCTGTGAATGGCATCGTGTAGCTTCTCCCAAGTGGCCCAAATGACTGACATTGATATGCTTAATTCGTAGGAAATGGTATGTGGCAATAAGAGAAAAAGGTAGTAAGAAATTGTTTGGAAAACAAGAAAAAAACCTATTCTTCCCCAGCTGGGGGAGCGTAACCTGTATCACCCACCCTAATCACTGCCTGTCACCTCCTCCCTGAGGATTCTGTGTTCAGAAGCCACTCTGAGCCTTGGGAGAACATTTTTCCTCATGACACTTTTGACTAGGACCCGCGACATCTCTGTCCCTGGTTAACACTATCTTCAAAGCCGTTTAAATTTTTTGCAGGTTCCTCCACTCTGATGTAAGAATACCCTGTATAACTTCTTGATGCAGCTCCTTAATGAAGATCTTGTGATGGAAACCTAGCCAAAACTGGGATGTATGCACATAGTGACTGCAACTTCAGCACATTGTGAGTTCATAATCAGAGGGGTGGGTGACTCAGGAAAGGCTTTTTTAAGGTAACAAGGGGAAAGTGAAAGGACGCTTGCTGTGTGAGAAAGAAACATCTCGGTCACAGCCAGCAAGACACCTGTGTTCATGATGGGGTGTGGCGAGTGCAGAGTTCTCACAAAGAAAGAAGTGATGTGATGGGAGGGAGGACAGTTGGGTAATTTATTGGGGAGGAAAAAAGTGGGCTGAACATTTCCTGGTTGAACAAGAGGATTGTGACATGACGTGCTTGTATTTTGGAGAGAAGGGTTTTGTGGGGACAGGCCTAGGAGTACGCTGTATGGCTGGGGAGTCAGCACAACAGAGAAACACAGAGAACCGGGCAGACCCCAAGGCCCAAGCTGGGGGAGAGGCTGCCCGCAAATTGGAACCCTGGAAGCTGGTTCTGTCCCTTAGCTGGGGCCTCAGACGTCACTTCACAGCCCAGTCCTGTTGATACAAGAATAAAAAACGTTGGGCATGAGAAGGGCTGTGTCCCAGGCTTTCGTTGAGCCCCTGGGATGTGCCCCACCAGATTTTGTTCTTTGACTTCATGCAGTAAAGAATTCAAGAGCAAGCTAGTGTTGAGTAAAGGTATATATATTCAGACAGATACATTGAAATGCAAGAGAAACGTCACGAGGTGTGGGGGTTTCATGCACAGATTGGAAGTAGGTACACACTCCACAGACAGAAGGTCTGTCTTCTCCAAAGAGGGACAGAGAGTGGTGACCGCGAGGTGGCGCTGTGTTGCTTGTTTTCTTGGGCTTGGTGGTTTCATATGCTAATAAGTAGAAGGACCAGCCTTAGGGCAAGGGGCTAGGATTCCCTGGGAGTTGGCCATTTCCCACCCTTTGACCTTTTGTGGCTATCATTGGGACTGCCATGGTGCCTGGGGCATGTTATTCACCAGGTTACTATTACAATGGATGTTTACTGAAGCTCAAGATCTGCTAGAAGTTAAATCTCTTCATCCTGAGCCTCAAGGCCTATTGGGGGTTGAATCCTTCACCATTTTGATGTCAATTGCTGCGGCCTTCCTTGAATGGCTGTGCTCTTCCCCCTTCCATCCTGTATCACTGTGATGACACAAAGACAGCAAAGGCCGGGCCCTAACCGTGCTCCTGCATTTAACGGCAGGAGGTGTGGTGTGGGCTTATGATGACTCTGAGTGGTGAGAAGGATGTTTCAGATTTTCCCACGTGAGACATGGGGATTTACCAGCAGCCTCCCCAGATTTATCTCACGGGCATTATCGCTTGTGTTGTTATGGAAACAAAAGGCCAGCCAAGAAATAAGAATCACACAGAGGGTTGGAGTACTGAGATTTATTACGCTGGCGGGCTCAGAGGGGTTTCTTTTCCAAAGCTCTGAGCACCTCCAAGACGTGCACATGAGGTTTTATAGGGTTAATTACAAGTATGGGGCTATTACCCAATAAGGCTCAAACAACAAAAAGCAAGGAATCAGTACACTGAAGCTTATCAATTTGGAACAGATCACGTTACTGACAACTGTTGACCTTGGATTTCCGGGTTAGCTTATTAGCCCAGTAAACTGACACTAAACTTCGGATTTACCAGGTACCCCAGCAAAACTTAGATCAGGGAACCGACACTTATCACACTTTGATTTGTGACTTAGCTTGTTAGCCCAGCTGGGGTTTTCCTTCAGTGTCACTTACCTTTTGAATTTTTCTTTTTTTCTTTTTTTTAATATTTAATCCAAATTTAATATCAGGGTTCTTTGGGAAAGAAATTTCTCTTTTTCTTTTCTTTGGTGATCTTTTAGGGGGGCAGTTAATTAGATGTATGAACCTGTTAGTGGAAGCCCTGGGGCTTCAACCCAGGACCCCGTGCACGCTAAGCACACGCTCTACCACCCGCCCCATCATCTTTTCTTTTTGGTTTCGCTGCCAAGAATCCTACAGCTGAATTTCTAGTCAGCCTTAACACTTGCCCTGACTTCATGGAATCCATTTTTATGAGTTTACTTCCCCCTGGTTTCATTTAAGTATTGAATCTTCATTTTCTCTTCACTCTCAGTTTTGCCTTTTTGTTGTTATGGTTGTTAAGCTGTGTTTAACAGAATTGTTTAAATTCTCTTTTAGCAAGAGGCTGAATGTAAATAAATATGTAAGCAAACAGCACAATTAAATGCTTTTATACATTCTGAGCTGTTTAGTAGTAACTTAAAAACCGAATTGAATATTAAAGTGATAGCATTTTAAAAATATTTTTTAATTTTTCATAAAAATATAGCTGATTTAAAATATGATATTAGTTTCAGGTGTACAATAGATGCTCCATTTATAGTTACTGTAAAATATTGTCTGTATTCCCTGTGTTGTAAGATACATCCCTCTAGCGTGTTTACATTACATGTTGCAGTTTGTATAAGAAAGTTGGGTAACGCAGAGTCTGGAACGTGGCTGTGTATGACTCAGGTTCACGCTCACCCTGCCTGTCAGAGCTCAGGCCTTCACTCCTTTCTGCAGGGGAGCGAGTGGAGGCAGCTCTCATCAGCGCTGTCACCACCCTCTGAGTGGCAGTGACAGCAGTGACTGTGTGTGGACATGCAAATTGTTTTTCCAAGAGCTTTATATGCGTTTCTGCATTTAATAATTAAAGCCCTCCTGTGAGGAAGCGTTTTAAGTTTTTAATGCATAATACATTTTATTTTGATATTGATAGATTTCAAACCTCTGGAAAATTTACAGGAGTAGTACAATAAACGCTTAGATACAGTTCACTTTAAAGGGCACTATTTGGCTTTTTGTGTCTGGCTTATTTTAGCATAAAATTTCAAGGTTCATCCATAATTGTAGCCTGAATCAGTACTTTATTCTTTTTGCTTGATAATATCCTTTTCCTTTTTTTTTCGTTTTTGGTCTATTTAAAAATATTTTCATTGAAGTCTTGTTAGTTTATAATTTTGTGTTAGTTTCTTGTGTACAGCACAACACTTCAGCTAAATAGGAACCTACCTGTATTCATTTTCATCCTCTTTTTAAACATAAGTTACTATAAGATATTAAATATATTCTCCTGTGCTATACAGTATAAACTTGCTGTTTATTCTTTACATACTCAGTATCTGCAAATCTTGAACTCCCAATTTATTCTTCCCACACCCTCTCCCCACTGGTAACCATAGTTTGGTTTCTATGTCTCTGTGTCTGTTTCTGTTCTGTAGATAAGTTTATTTTGTTGTTTCTTTCTATTTTTTTTTTTAGAGTCCACATTTGAGCAATCTCATATGGTATTTTCCTTTCTCTTTCTGGCTTACTTCACTTAGAATGACATTCTCCAGGTCCATTGATGTTGCTGCCAATGTCATTATTTTATTATTATTTTATGGCTGAATAGTAGTCTATTGGACAAATATGCTGCAACCTCTTTATCCAGTCATCTCTCAGTGGACATTTCGGTTGCTTCCATGTCTTGATATTGTAAATAGTGCTGCTGTGTACATTGGGGTGTAGGTGTCTTTTTCAATTAGGGTTCCTTCTGGATATATGCCCAGGAGTGGGATTGCTGGGTCATCTGGGAGGTCAATTTTATGTCTTTAGAGGAACATCTATACACTTTTCCACAATGGCTCCACCAAACTGTATCCCCACCACAGTGTAGGTGTGTTCCCAATTCTCCGCAGACTTTCCAGTATTTATTGTCAGTGAACTTCTGAATGATGGCTATTCTGACTGGTGAGAGGTGATACTTGATTGCAGTTTTGATTTGCATTTCTCTGATAATGATATTGAATATTTTTTCATGTGGCTACTGGCCGTTTGTAAGTCTTCATTGGAGAAATGTTTCTTTAGGACTTCTGCCAATATTTGAATTGAATTGTTTGTTTTTCTTTCTTATTAAGTGTAAAAACTGTTTACATATTCTGGGAATTAAGCCCCTAGCAGTTTCATTTATTGTAAATATTTTCTCCCATTCCATAGGTTGGTTGTCTTTTTGTTTTGCTTACTGTTTCCATAGCTGTGCAAAAGCTTGTAAGTTTAATTAGATCCCTCTTGTATATTTTTGGTTGTTTTTCTATTGCTTGAGTAGACTGCTCTAGGAAAACATTGCTGAGATTTATGTCAGATGTTTTGCCTATGGTTGCTTCTAAGAGGTTTATAGTGTCTTGTCTACATGTTTAAGTCTTTAACACATTTTGTATTCATTTTTGTATATTCTGTGAGGGAGTAGTCTAACTTCAATGATTTACATGCAGCTGTTAAGTTTTCCCTACACCATTTGCTGAAGAGGCTGTCTTTACTCCATTGTATTTTCTCACCTCCTTTGTCAAAGTTTCAATGACCAAAAGTTTGTGGGCCTATTCTTGGTAATTTTGTTTATCCGTTCATTGATGGATGGATATTGTTAGTAACTTTTGGCTACTCTGAATGATACTGCTATGAATATTGATGTGAAATTTTTTATGAGAATATGTTTTCATTCTGTTGGCTGTACATTTGCCCCGCCATATCTGTAGTTTCCACTACATGAATCCAGATGGTTGATTGTAAAGGGACTCGAACATCCTTGGATTATGGTATCCAGGGTGTGGGGTTCCTGAAACCAATCCCCCAAGGATATTGAGAGATGACTCTATATGTAGGAGTGGAATTGCTGAGACATATAACTCTTAGCTTTTGAGGAAATACCAGACTTCTCCAAAGAAGCTGCAACATTGTTCCTTTCCCCTGGCCACATATGAGGTTTCTCTGCCTCCTGAACGACATTTGTTATTGTCCATGTTTTGGTTATAACCATCCTAGTGGGTGTAAAATGAGATCTCATTTTGTTTTTGACTTCCCTAGTGATGCTGAGCATCTTTTCATATGATTATTGGCCATTTGTATATCTATTTAAATTCGTGGTAAATTTAAAAATTGGGTGTATTTTTTTGTATTGTTCAGTTGTAAGCATTCGTTATATATCCTGGATACTACTCTCTTATTAGATACATGCTTTGCAAAATTTTTCTTCTCTTCTGCACATTGTCCTTTAACTATATTTTTTTTTTAACATTAAAACAATTTCTTTACAAGGGAGGTAGTTAGATGTAAAGATTTATTTTTTTTTTTTTGCAAAGCACGCACTCTCTGACTTGAGATACCCTTTTCCCCTGTCATTTCACTTTCTTGATGATGTCCTTTGTAAGAAAAAGGTTTTAGTTTTGATGAAGTCCAGTTTATCTGCTTTTTCCTTCTATCACTTGTGCTCTTGGTTTTGTATCTAGGAAACCAAAGCCTATCCTAGGCCCACAAAGATTTATACTGTGTCTTCTTTTAGAAAGTTTATAGGTTTAATTTTTACATTTCTGTCTGTGATCTATTTTCAATTAATTTTATTTGTTATATAAAATATGGGTGTTCAGATTCCAGATTGATTCTTTTGCCTGCAGATACCCAGCTGTCCCTGAACCATTAGTTGAATAGACTATTCTTTCAATGGAGTGTTTTTGGCCCCCTAGTGGAAAAGTGTCTGTAAATGTAAGTTTTTCCCCGTGGGTTTTTATTGTGTCTTTTAGATTTATTTATCCAAACTTATGCCAGTATCATACTGACTTAGTACTATAGCATTTTAGTACACTTTAAAGTGAGTCCTCCAACTTTACTCTTCTTTTTCAAGGTTGTTTTGCTGTCCTGGGCCCCTTGCAAGTCCATGTGAATTTTGGGATCAGTTTTTCAATTTTGCATAGAAGTCAGCTGGAATTTTGATAGGGATTCCACTGAATATATAGTTCACTTTGAGGATTCTTAACATTTTTAATAATATTGTCAATCATTCCATGAAAATGGGATGTCTTCCATATATGTAGATCTTTTAAAATTTATTCTGGTGATACTTCAAAAAGTTCAATGTACAAATCTTGTAAATTTTTGTTAAATGTATCTCTCACTTTATTTTTAATGCTGTTGTAAATGGAAAGGCTGAATTTCTTATGGGTGGGACTATGTATCAATCTTCTTATTTGTAGAATTCCTTCACAACAAATACCCTTGGTATATATTTGCTACATAAATCTATCCACAACTATTCCCCGCCCCGTGTTATAAGAAACCAAGACCCAAGGTAAGCTACTTGAAAACACCTATGTGGAAGTGAGAAATGAGACCCTTGGGTGGGTCTTTGTGCAGATGATACTGAGAGCTTATTCTGAATGGCTTCTTCTTAATTACTTTTAAACAACCCTTTCAGTGTATTTAGTCAGATACATTAAGATTATGCCCTTTTGATGTGCGGAGTACCTAAGACTATAATTTTCAAATAAATTCTAGTGAGAGTGTTGTACTTGAAACCTAATTTGCATCAATCTTTGAAGATTTATGTTTCAGGAGCTTTGACTAAAGAACAACTGTCTTTATTCTATAATGAGAACTAAATACTCAAGCAACATGTAAGAGTTTGAGCAAACTGCCCCCGCCCTGTAGTGCTGGGTGGCTGCAGCTGTAACTGGAGTCAGCACTTACCTCTCCCAGTATGCTTGTGCTGATCTGCTCAAAGTGGTTCGTCCAACAGTTTGTCAGTAGTCTGTTGGACAAAGTCATAAAACATTGATTGAAGGTTGCTAGAATGCAATATATTCTTATTAATATTAAGTAAGCACATATTGAATGCTTACTGTATGATGGAATTGCCCCTCAGCCTCACATGAATATTATTTCTCTTGAAACCTCACATATTTCCTTGTTATTCTCACTTTACAGATAAGGAGACTGAGAATTAGGTCTTCTCTCTTTTGGGGGGAGCTCATTATTAATGATGGGCAGTTGTAAGGAAAAAGATATTGATTCATCATGAGAAAACATTTTTGTGAGAGTCAGCAATGAAGAAGATGAACACTGAAGAAGGTGATCATTGTTCGACTGAGACAAGCCCTGGGTTGTGCGGAGTCAGCATCCCTGTCCTAGACACGGCACGTGTAGAGCTGCCTGGTGGGTGAGGCGGCGCGGCCGTGCAGGGAAAGCGGATGCTGGGGCCTTAGGCTGTGCTCAGGCCTGGTTGGGCTTTCTCCTAAGGGGAGTGAACCATCATTGACAGATTTTAAGTAGGAGAGTGGGGTGTTCTCATAGTTCATATTTGTCTTCTAGAATGTTTGGAAACATTTAGAAGGCTTGGCAGGAGATGATGTGATGAGTCAGAGTAGGGTGGCTGCGAGGTGTAGCAGTGTCCAATTTTCAAGTGGTTTTCAGGCCCAGGCTTGTGGCTTAGTAGCCGTGTCAGTTTGAATGACGCACGCAAGGAAGTGAAACAATTTATCTAATCAATTGAAGCAGTGATGTACCCAATTCCCAGGACTGTTGTGGAGATCCAGTGAGATAACGTTTGCAGTGTGCAGCATGGTCCCAGCACAGAGTCAGTGCTGAGTGAGTGACAGTGAGTATCTGGTAGGTCAGGTGTGGGTGGTGGGACTCGGTGTCTGAGGATATCTGGGCCCTGAAGGAGGGGTCCATTCACATCTGTGAGTGATGGGCCTGAGTTGGGAGACGCAGGGAGACCTTACCCTCCGACCAGGGGCCCTGGTAAGGACGGTTATGGGAGGAACACCGTGAAGTCAGCTCTTTGCATGTGGAGTTGGAGCTGCCTTTGAGACAACTAACTGCAGTGTCACGAGCTTAAAGAGGAGATCTGGGCCCAGGTTGTGCATTTTCCTAAAATCTCAACTCCTAAGGACGCCGAAGTATTGATCACTGAACGTGAAGTCATACTTTAAAGGACAAACGAATAGTAGTATTATCTCTGTCATCAAAGCTCACGTCTATTTATTCATCACTCACTTTGCTAATTGGGTACTTACAGAGCTCACTTCACCGTCCTCCCGTGGGCTCAGGCTCCACAGAAAAGAGCTGGTGAGACTCCCTCTTTTCTAGAATAAGACACATTTAGCTTGTAGACTTCTGTACCTCGCCAGACTTAGGAAATTAGTTTGTTGGTTTAATTGTATTTTCTGTTGGCCATGTCCTGACAGGAGAGAAATTTTACCTCATGGTCATGTTTCAATTAGCTGTTACTGAGAATTGCTGATCTGATACATAGTGTATGTATTACATTAACTTTGTAGAGTAGTTATCATTTTTCTGTCTTTGCCCTTTAATTTTGTTTGCCCCTTCAGTGTTCTATTCTTTTTGGGGCCTTATTTTTTTTTAATTAAAAAATGTCTGTTAGCAGTTAAGAAAAAAAAAGCAAAGAAAAAATGCACATGAGAACTAAATTTAGAAAATGTCTAGTGTGTTTTCTGTCTCGGCAATGGAGGGTACTAGAAACTCCTGAAAACCTTCATTACACAAGTTCCTTAAAATGCTGATTGAGAAATAAAACCTTCCTTCCTCATCTTTCAAGCTGCACAACTCATTGTCAAGAAAGTGAGGGAAAATTCTCAGAAGCCAAGACAAACGAGAAAGCAGGGTTTCTGAGAGATACGTGAGCGTTAGAAGCCGTGGTGTGCTGGTTGGCTCCTGAACTGATTTTCAGTTGCCTTGACAGGAGGGAAGGATGTGAGCCCCAGACCTCTCACACTAGGAGTTGGATGGGTGATCATATAATGGGCCAAGCCCATCCTGAGAATCTTGCTTTACTAAAGGGTGAAATAGGAAAAAAAAATTCCTCAAGACAAGAAAGTAAGAAAAGTCAATTTTGTTGGAAGAGGGGAAAAATAACAAATCCAAAGTAAGGATATAGTTTAAAGCTGTTCTGGCATGAGAGTGACCACAAACTCCTGGCAGAAAAGCACAGCTACTCCTTGATTGATAAGTTGTATTTTGAATGAATCAGTGAACAGCTATTCCGAAAAAGGCCTCCAGAGTCTTGTGGATCAAGATACTGGACAGCAAACACCTCTCTTCCAAGGTCTCATTCAAATAACCAGAAAGGTTTTAAAGGAAACTAACAATAATCTGAGTTGTATTTATTGACATTACTATATGCTAAGAATTCAGAGGTGACTATGGAGTTGTCTCCTCTTTTATGGACCTTATTTTCTCTTTGGGGAGAAAAATGACATAGTTGGTATTCTTGGTGGAGGGAGGTGTTAGTCTGTTGCAATTAGCCAGGAGAGGAGATTAAGAAAACAGTGAAAGATCGGTGAACTTTTTAGCTGAGGACAGTCTTGTTCACTTGGCTTTTAATTGCAGGCTCAATGAGCTGTCACTGGAGGGAATAGATCTTACGGAGGATGGACTTAGCTCAGGCCTCTTTTGAATGGACAAGTGAACCTGGAAAAAGACAGTCAAATCTGTGCAGACATTAAAGTTCACTTGAACGTGCTGCATCCCTGAGCCAAAGATAGGACAAATATGCAGCAATTCTTGAGGACAGAAGAGTGGTTTTTAAGGTTCTCCAAGAATGAATCCCATGGAACCGAGATGGCCAGTTGTCAAACTGAGACTTTGTTCTTTGGACGGTGTACCCAGCAAGGGTATTGGCCTTTTATATGTTTCCATTTGTCTTTAATACATGTCTGTTGATGAGGACATGGGCACAAATTTTTGACACCTTGTCGAGGCGATTTTGGATACCTGCCTAGAAGCACGGGCACAGTTGTGGCTGCTTCATACATCTTGCAGCCCATCCCTTTCCCCGGCTCCGTGATCACGGCAGAGTGGTTCCTTGTTGACCTGTCCGTTTCCTCTGTGACATCATAACCCATGAAAAGACCGGAGCATATTAACTTGGATTTGTTAAAGTCAAAGAAACAGATCAAATATGGAGTCAGATTTGTTCTTTCCTATTTCAGTAGTACCATGGAGATGGCAGTTTGGGCAGCTTTTTGTAGTGTCCTGGAGGCTTTCTCTCTCAGCTTCTGGGTGCCTCTATTGAAAACCCTTCATTGCTGTCTGGCCTGCTGGTAATGCACACTGCCTGTTTTGCCCTGAAGATGTGTTCTGTTTATAAACTCATCTCTACTCCTTGGAAAACAACTCAAGAAAAACTCAGTTGGTTTTCCACCAGCCATGGGCAGGGGTGAGGTAAACCGTGTTATTATTTCATAAAATAATAGTAATAATAGTAATAGTCATAGTAGTAGTACTTGTAGTAATAGTAATAATAATAATAATAATAATAATAATAATAATAATAATAATAATAATATTAATAGAAGTCTTAAAACAGGACAGAGCACATTGGAGAGAGTCAAAAAATGCTTTCTGGCTTAAATCAAAAGTGATGACTAGTGATTCCATGGCTGCTATATTTGCTAAGCTAATTACTCCTTTGCTCCATTACACATTTCTTTTATCTGAAAAAGAAATACAAGGAAATGGTTTAAAAAAAACTCAAACAGAGCACAAAAATACACAAGTGAAAGAAGTTTTCCCTCATCCTCTGTTCTTTCAGCCCTCTCTGGAGATGCCTCTGTTTACTATCCTTTGGGTGCTTTTCCAGATATGCTTTGCACATTCCCACCTATGTATGTAAATTCCTTTAAAATTTTAGTTATTTTTAACTTAAAGGGATTTAAATCCTCAAGTGGCTTCTGGCCGGGTAATATAACAGAACAAATCTGACTCCATATTAGATTTGTTCCTTTGAATTTAACCCTGTGCTCTGTCACCTAGGCTTCATCTTGCTTGTAAAACAATGTTGCCTAGAGCCTGAAATAAACAGGAGAGCCTATTCTGAAGCCTCTGACCTTTAAGGATATTTAACACTTTTTCATTCATTAGAAGATAGCAAATTGCAGAATAGAAAATAACGTTTCTTTTGTTGGAGGTTTACAGGGATCTGACCCACGCAGATAGCTGCAAGAACAAAGGATTCTAACAAGAAGGAATTCCTACACTAAGAAGTTTGCACTAACCAAGCACATAGGAAAGGAGCCTGAATTGTGACTTGGGGAGATGGTTTTCCAGGACATTAGTTTGCCATCTAGGTCTACAGAAACTTGCTATTCCATGCCCCAACATCTGGTCTCCCAACTTATTGGCCTGTCCTGCACTGAGGAGAATGAATTTGGACTTGGTAACACTCCTATCTACCTAGAAAGCTGGGCACTGGAGCTGAGTGTTATGGAAACAGGCCAGCCAAGAAAAAAGCACCAATCGGAGTGTTGGAGTACTCAGAATTATTATGCCGGTGGGCTCAGAGGGGCTTCGGCTCCGAAGTTTTGAGTACCTCCAAGACGTGCACATGAGGTTTTAAAGGCTTAATTACAAGTAAGGGGGGATTAGCCAATAAGGCTCAAAGAACAAAAAGCAAGGAATAAGTACACTGGAGCTTATCAATTTGTAACAGATCACATTACTGACACTTGTTTAGCTTGGAATTACGAGTTAGGTTGTTAGGCCAATAAACTGACACTAAACTTCAGATTTACGAGATAGCCCAGCAGAATTTAGATCAGTAAACTGACACTTATCACACTTAGATTTGTGACTTAGCTTGTTAGCCCAGCTGGACTTTTCCTTCACATGAGGACAGCTCTCCCACACCCAGGGAACTACTGTGAGCCCTTGATGTTTCCACTAGGTTGGGGTATGGTTTACCCAGGAGGGATGGGGACTATGCACCAACACTCAGGCAGTCTGCTTTGTCTGGGGCTCTGATCTTGTACCATCCCGCTCCCCGCCAGCCCAACACCTGGGACAGTGGAGCTAAGGCAGAGATCCTGCCTGCCTGTTTCCCAGCGTGTAAAAGGGGAATATGTGCTCTTCCCAAGGTAGTTCTGAGCGACAACACCTGCGGGTGCTTGGTTCTCAGAGCAACAGAAAACCCAGCTCCGCGTGGGGGCAACGGGTGTGATCTCCCTAGGGTTTCTGCAGAAGCATCGGACGGAGGGTTGGATCACGGTGGTAAAATTGAGCTGCGGGGCTTGAAGGGTAACAGAAGGTACAGAGGCAGGTCTGCCGCCTAGGGGTGCCCCAGAGGTAAAGCTTTTTTTCTCCAACTCCGCTAAGACCCTCCTTTCTCCAGAGCCCTTCCTTCTCTCTGCTCATCCTGTCCATCTGTATCCCTCCAATTTTCCCGTCCTCTCCACCCGCTCCCATCTTCTCCCTCCCTCGCTGTCCCACCTTCTCTCACAGAACCCAGAGGATCGCTGGCCCTCCTGCGCATGCGCAGTCAGTGCCAAGTGGTCCGCTGGTTGGGAGCTCCATATCCGAGCCGGGGATCGGGCCCAAAGGCTTCTCAACTACGTCGCCCGGTAGGCCTTTGGTTCCTGCCTGTTGCCGGGGCCTCTGACTGTGGAAGTGCAAGGTGGGGGGCTCCCAGGAAAGGGGTCAGACGGCTGCGGGAGGGCGGTCCGCCTGTCACAGACCCCAAGGGCGCTAGTCAGCCCGTGTTCAGATGAATTGCTCAGGCCAGACCCCTCTGCCAGCGCCACCTGCCCCGGCGCCCCGGCCACAGTGTCCAGGGCCTGGTGTGCACCTGCCACCTCTCACCCAGCCGGAATCCCCTCAGTCCGCGGCTGGCGTCCCATTCCCCTCTCCCTCCCGCTAGTCCTCTCCTCCCGGGCTTCCTCTCCTCGTCCGCTGGCCCGTCCCCGCCCCTGGGCGGGCTGTGTCCCGGGCGGGCGGGGTCTGCGGACCCGGACGGGGGCGGGCGCCTGGGACTGGGGCTGGGGCTGTCCTCCGAGCGAGGCTGCAGCCCGCGTCCCCCTCCCCGCTTTCCCTGCCCCGCGACCCCGGGGCTGCCCTGCTCTCCCTTTCCCGCTGCCTGAGGACCAGCTCTGTGGCGTGGGCGCTGCTACCTGGGCTGAAAGCCTCCGGCTCTAACGCCCAGCTTCTCCTGGTGGAGTTGGGAAAAGGGAGCGTCACTGCTAAGCGAGGTTCTGTCTCCCCCCTCCATGTTTCTGCCGCATGTAAGTACCTTGAACACTTTCAGGTGTTATGATGGAGGTGCTTGTTGATGTCACGTGTTTTTATAGTGAGAGGGATTGCAGTGGTGAAAGCAGGGCTTGGTTCTGTTAAAAATGTGCTGAAGGCATGAGGCTGTGAAATCCTCCTTCCTTCCCTCTCCCAGGGTGAAAGGAGTGATCCTCGATTTTCAAAAGATAGTTACAGTCCCTAACTAGCCCAGCCCAGCTAGTGTGTGTTAACAGGAACAGCACCACCAGAGGCCATGGAGACCCAGGGATATTGCAGTCCTAAAGTGCTCCTGGCATAGTTTGGCTTGTTTAGGTTTTTTGTTTTTCTTAAATTGTGGGACAGACTAGTGTATAAACTGAAAAATAATTGTCAAGAAATAATTTTCATAGGACAGTTTTATTGTGATATAGTTCACACACCATGAATTCCATCCATTTAAATGGTACAATTCAGCAGCTTTTTGCATATTCACAGTGGTGCATGCATTATTATTCCAGAACGTTTTCATCACTTCAGAAAGAGCAGTGGAAATGAATGACATATCCACCCCTCCCAAGTGGTGGTTCTAAAGAAATTTCTTGGCTATTCCTGACCATAAATTAACTTGTTATATTCCAAGAAAAATCTGGTAGGAATTCTAACCAGAATTGAAATGAATCTGTCTATCAAAACAGGAAGAATTTATACCTTTATGGCATAAACTTCTTCTACCCATGAATATATCTGGGACCCTATCTTTTCATCTGACCAGAGCCTGGCCCATGTGAAGTCCTCACTACTTTTTGGGCTTGTGAATGATGAGATTCTATACATCGTTAGTTGCAAGTGTAGCCTTTCACAGAAGAGAAAATTAACCTCAGTGAAGCAAGTGACTCTCTGATGGTCAGAAAGAGTGACAGCCAGTGCTGGAGTGATCCAGTGGACTTGGTGTTTGCAGCTAGATTTCTCGACCACCTACAGTTAAGGGGATTAGAGAGTTCTTTTATTTTTTCTTAATGGCATTGCATTTATTTTTACTTATTTTTTAAAATTATTTTTTATTTAAGTGTAGTCAATTTACAATGTTAGTTTCAAGTGTACAGCAGAGATTCAGTTATAAACATATGCATATGTATATATATATATGTTTTAGATAGTTTTTAGTATAAATCACTACAAGAAATTGAATATAGTTCCCTGTGTTATGTAGCAGGTCCTTGTCATTTATTTTATATTTACTAATTTGTATCTGTTAATCCCCCCTTTCCTGCCTGCTAAACACAGTTTGCTTTCTATGTCCATGAGTCCATTACTAGGAGCACCGTTTTTCCTAGTAATATATGCTCTTTTGCTGCTTTCAGTTTCAGTAATTCCATCTTATCTGTGGGCGCTTTTCTTCTGGTGGCCTTAATGTGGTTTGCACACGTGGTAATAGAGATCTGTATTTGGGAGAACCCCAGGCCTCGTGTAGTCCCTGGTACAGAGTGCCCACTGAATTGATGCTTGAACTGGGAAAAAAGCACAGTAAATGTTGGAATTTCCACTATGGTTGAGAATTCTATAACCTCTTTTGACAAACTTAATATTGGCTGCACCCATTCTGGGTAATTTGGTGGAAATTCATGTTATGGTGGTGAAGAGACGGGGCCTTGTATGCTTCTTCTCTTTCTGTTTTCTAACACTCATTCTCCTGGGCCTTTCAGATCCTCCCCTAGAAGTGCCAGGTCTGGCTTGGTGCTGCGCTGAGGCAATATTTGTTAATAAGGCCCTTTCCTTATCTCTTCTGAGCCTCCGGTTCTTTCTCTGCACAATGAGGGCTTAGACTAGATAACTACTTTTCAGTTTCTTTTAAAGCCATGTTTCCTTTGAGAAACAGAAAATGCAAATCTCTCCTCTCAAACCAACCCTTTAGATTTTGAAAAATCCTCCAAGGAGTGACATAGCTCTTTGTGGAAAATGAATGTGATTGTGATTCCAGGTGACACAGAAAAAACTATTCAGAGATTGATTGCAGGGAGAGGGCAGGAAAGGGGCAGTATGTCACACTTTCTAGTGTGAGCACTGGAGCAGGGGCTTGGATTTAAATACGGTGTCTGACGTGGCCTCTCTCTAATCTTGTAGAATGTGATAAACTACTCTACCTCAGTTTCTTGATGTGTCAAGTTGGGGTGATAATATTTTAAGGCTTTTGTGAAACATTATGCAAATAAGCCATTTGTGTATGGGTAGAAACAAGACCTGCTAGGGATTCAGGGATTTGTTTAAAAAAAAAAATCTTGTCCATAGCACTCTGTCTGTGTGTATTTAGTAGTTCCTGAAGGGTGAGGGTGAGTCTAAAGTCCATCGTGGGACAGGTGGCCCATGATTCTCTGTGCCCCTGAATGCCCCCTCCTCCCCAGTCCTCTTCCTCAGTCCAGGATGAAGTTCCCTAGTAGATTTACTCAGAGGTCTTGTGAAAATGGCTATTCATTTTATTGTTTCACCAAGAAGGGCTGCCATCATGATCTCTGTGGTCAGGTTTTGAAGGGCTGCCATCATGATATCTGGTAAGAATTCTATGGAATTGGGTGTTTCTATTTAATGAAAAGAAAAAAATTACAAATAGAAAATTAGAACAAGGATGGTCACATGGGCTCTTGGAAGTGGACACCATTAGAAGTTGGAGGGACTAGTGGGCTCAGTGGGAATGTTAACTGAGTGTATCTCATGGGCTGGGCATTGTCCTATTTGTACTGTGTGTTCCTTATTTGAGACAGTGAGCTCACCTAACCTCGAAAACCTCTTTAAAAAATTAGACTTTTTATTTTGAGATGTAATGTAGATTCCCATGTGGTAGTAAGAGATAATATGGAGAGAGCCTATGGACTCTTTGCCCAGTTTTCCTTAATGGTTCCATCTTGCAATATTGGGGTACAATTCATTACTGACTCACTAACAATTTGAGGTTTGTGTTATTGCCCTCATTTCTATCCACGATTAAATTGGGGCTTAGAGAAGCACACAGGCCTGCCCAGGTCACCCACATTGTTAGTGCAGAGTCTGGTGAACGTGGGCTTGGGATTTCCAGGAAGTATCATTATGATGTTCTTTGGCAGGGAGCAGCATTCACTTTGCTTGTTTATTCATTCATTCAA
This sequence comes from Vicugna pacos, assembly GCF_048564905.1. Classification (NCBI taxonomy): domain Eukaryota; kingdom Metazoa; phylum Chordata; class Mammalia; order Artiodactyla; family Camelidae; genus Vicugna; species Vicugna pacos. Next base: position 77,767,135 of record NW_027328740.1, on the reverse strand, counting down.
AAAACATTTATTGAGTAAATTCTGTGGGTCAGATGCTTTCTTAGGGTTATCTGATTCTTCAGCAGTACTGAGAACCAGGTAATGTTTATATATTTTAAACTGAGAAAATTAGCTCTGAGAGGTTATAACTCCCCCAAAGGAAGAATAGCTCATAAAGGGGGGATAGTACATTTGTACAGTCACCACTTTTTATGCAGGTGGTACCCTAGGCATTTTACATTTGCAAACATCCGTAATCCAGATATATTCTTGCAAGGCAAGGATTTTTTTTAATTGATGTATAGTCAAGTTTACAATGTTGTGTCAATTGCAAGGTGTTTTTTGACTTTTGAATTAAAAAATACTTTTTCAGGAGGGAAATTAGGTGTATTTATTTGTTTGATTTTTTAAAATGAGTTACTGGGGTTTGAACCCAGGACCTCGTACATGCTAAGCATGTGCTCCACCAATGAACAGTACCCTCTACCCCAAGGCAAGTTTTCTTATCCATTACTATGAAGCTAAGGGGTTCAAATCAATTGAATAGAATTCCAGATCTTTTGATCCTACTGTGGTCCTTTTCTTTATATTCTGCTGAAGGGGTTTGGGGAAAGCATATCCTTTGTTCATTTCTTTATTCAGCATTTTTGAGTAGTGACTTCATATCAGAGCCTTGCTAGGTGCTTGGAAATATAAAATAAGAAATGACATTTCTCTGCAGGGGCAGGAAGCCTAGACCAAAAACTGGGTAATGTGATCCGAGCTACAGTAGCCATGTGCAGACTATGAGGACAAACTGTACCCCCGGATTTGCTTTGGCTTCCCTTGCCTTCTGTCTGGTACACACCAGGTCACCGCAACCCAGATGGGCCCATAGCACACAGCAGAGTATGTACCTCGATCTCCTCTCCTGTCTCGGCAGGGCCTGCAACATGAGCATCCCTGACTACGTGCAGTGTGCTGAGGACCACCAGACTCTTCCCGTTGTAGTCCAAACCATGGAGATCATCTCAGAGGAGAATATCTTTTGCATCTATCAGCTACTCACCTCGGTGAGCCATATCAGCCCATGTGGCTCCCAGTGGACACTCTGTATCCACTACAGGCACCGCTATGTGCCCGAGAATGGGTGGAGCGTCTTCCAGAAACACTGCAAGGTCGTGGGCCTTGTCACCAATACCGACTGTCTCTCTGCCAAGGCCTTGGAGAAGCTCCACGTGCAGAGGAGCTGTATGGCACCTCGATAATGACTCTCAGCTCTTTGTCTTTGTACTGCATGTGGAGGAAGTCGAGCAGCCGCGCACCGACGTTGCCTTCAAATTTAGAGGACTGCAGGGTGGTGGAGAAGAGGATCGAGGACTTCACTGAGTCACTCTTCATCTTGCTCAAGTCCAAGTGGCTGGATGGTGGCCCCAAGAATTCTGGGGACAAGATTCCCCTCCTCTGCATCCTGTTTGAGAAGGAGGACTTCATGGGACTGGACACAGACAGCAGGTAAGTTTACCTGGAGGCCAGTCCACCCTGGCTTTGTGCCGGATTGCTTCCCTACATCCAGAAAGGGATCAGCAAGGAAGAAGTCTGTCTTGTAGCCAAGGGGGGATGGAGATGCAGCCCGCCGGTTTCCAGACATTTCAAAGTGAATCCGCCTTTGTTTCAGAGAGATCCTTTTAGGGTTAGTGTGGACACTTACTCCCGCTTTACAGCCATGACCATTGTGGGACCCCTGGGGTTGCTGTCCAATAAAGTAGTCAAAGCCACTGATGCTAGGAGCACTGGGGAGGAGGCTGGACTGAGCTGAGATGTGCTGTAGGTCAAATGCACATCAGACACTGAGGCTTGTCTAGTAAAAGTATATAAACTATCTCTTTACTTCCTATATTGCTTACATATCAAAATGATAGTATTTTACATACAGTAGATTAAGTAAGATCTGTTCTTAAAATCAGTTTCTAGTATTTGTTTTTTGTTTGTTGGTTTGTTTCTTTGTTTACCATTTTAAACGTGGCAAATGGGAAACGTTATTTACATGGCTCTCATTTCATTTCTGTTGGGCAGCCTGTCCTGGGACAGTCCCATCCCTTTGCTTACAGATGAGATGCTTAACCCCGAGAGGCGGAACGAGGAGCTGGTTGAGCTGGGGCTGGAGCCGGTGTCTCCTGCCTCCCAGGCCCAGCACCTATTCTGCTCAGGCCCTCTCTTCTTGCCCGACAGCCTCCATGCCAAGTTAGGACATCAGAAACACCGCCGGGGACTTCCGAATGAACTCCTTATGCAGGGAAAGGCGTATCACGGTGTATGGGACAGAGCAGGGAAATGTTCATTCTCACTTTTTCCCTGTGATTAAGTCAACGGCCCCACATTGCCTCGGAAGTACAGACGAGCTCTTCTGGGCTGCCTACCCCCCCAACTTCAGCTCTGTTTCCCGGTGTATCTGTTGTGCTGTCCCTCGGGCAGAAGAGGGTGAGATGCCTTTTCCGAGACGTGGAAACCTTTGCTGGGGAGAGTGAGGGAAGCTGTGTTCCCCCGGCCTACGGCCTCTGTCCTTGAGTCTGGAGAGGGCTCATGGTGGTCCCACAGGTGACGGTCGGAGAACCTGGCACATGTTTCTGGGCCCGCTGTGAAGGAAGTGCTCTGTGACTCTTGAACTTAGCTAAGATCAGATCCTACTCTCTGGTTGTTGGTAAGTTGGAGGAGAAGATGCTAGAGAATTGATAAAAAGAATGTCTAGACCAGCCCTGTGAGTGAGAAGCACAGGGGACACGAGTCCCACCTGCGAGAGACAATGTAGTGGGCTCTGGATGAATTTTCTGTTCCTCCCAGACATACCTCTATGACTTAAGGAAGGGGGAGGCATGCTGTAGCCATGATCTGTACTTGTCCTCTCAGGGCCCTGTGATCTACATGCCCGCACTCCCCATCTGCTTCTTAAGATGAGCTGGCATGTATAGGAGCCTGGGCACTGCTGAGGGCATAGCTGCCAGCACCGTGCTACACCAAGTCTGGCTCCGTTCACCTCTCCTGTCAACACCTGCTGAGGCCCCAGGCATTAGTCAAGGTAGGTGCATCGGTGCAACATAAGCAGGGACCACTTCTCCCCCTGGACAGACTGGTGAGTGAGCAGTGGAAGCCTGGAGCCCTGCCCCAGCCCCCACGCCAGTGCCTCCTCTTTTGTCATAGGAGGCACTGGTGATATTTTTGCTCAACAAATGCTTGTCTCTGAGTCTGCAGCCCCACCAGAGAATGCCAGATTGTTTTTGTCTTTTGAAGTCTGCCCTTGGGACTTGGCGGAGTATCCGGATGTGTAATTAGCCCACAGTGGTTGACACTGTCCCCATTGTTTACCCAGAACCTCGCGTACCAGGCATGGCTCCCAGTATCGAAATACAGCAGCACATTAAACCTCCCTCCTTTTGGGTCTGTCTGTTCTGGTACCATAAGGGCTCAGCCAGCTTCTGAACGTCAGTGAGATAACGCGGCCAGTGAGCTCAGGTCAAGCACATTCTCCTCCAGTCACTTTTACCCCATTGTTGCTTTTAGTATTCCACAGTCATTAATTATTTAAACAATTCTTTGGTACAGGAGCAGAGCCTAATTCTCTCCTGCTACTCTTGGTGGAAGTGAGTAAAACGGTCCAGACTGAAATGCGACCACAATTTGTAGCTCAAAAGCTGCCTTGAAGCTTGTAGGTGGAATTTTGGTTAGGGGCGCTGACCACGTTGGGGTCCCCTGGCAGCGCCGCTCCCCTTAGGTCCCTGCTTTCCCTGGAGCAGGGGGTGAGGGTGGGTCTCACCATCCCCTCATCCCTGGCCTCACACACTCACGTAAATTCTTGTACATGCTGTCAAAATCATTTTTGTTCTTGTGTGTTTCTAATTTTCTCTTGTTCCTCTTTTCCTTTTTCTTTATTCCTTTTTCAATTGTACTGCCCAGTGAGCATGTTGTTGCATCTGAAAATGTGGGCTGTGCACACCCTGCATTGGAAATAGCCAGATTGCCCTCCATACTGTCTCCATCGCTTTAAAAAGCAAAATCTTAATATCTGTCTTGATCCATGTACTATCCTAGTCATTTTGTATTTTCTAATGTTTTGGAATATTTGCTTTGTTAGCACATTACCCACTGGTGTTAGATAACTGTTAAAATCCTTGCTTTGAGGGACCTGTTTGGTCCTCCTTTTATTTGGTGACAAATGCGCCCTTATTAAATTTGTTTGATTGTTTTGAAGAAGTGAGATGCGAATTGATTTAGTCGGCTGCTCAGGGATTCTTTTCATGGAGTATTTAAACTTGTAAGGTGAAACTCTGCAGCATTTTGCTCGATTCCTGCTTTTACACAAACGTGCTCGGCACGCGGTTCCTGGCTGTCGCTGTGTGACGTGCGTGACGGCGCTTCATGGCCGGCGGTCACTGGTGAGGAAGTGGCCGCCACGGAGGTGACAGCTGCAGGGGACGCTGTTGGAGGAAGCGGTCACCGTTTGGTTCTTTAAATTTTTTTTTTGCATTCAACTTCCCCGTGCCATTTACTTTACTTTGCCTTCATAAAGGGGCAGAATTGGGTCTAAAATCCATGACACTATTTGTTCCCTTTACGAGGCTGGTTTTTCTGGGTATCAGGACAACATGACCTTCTCCTAAGTAGCTGGCTCACCTGGATCTGTTGGACACAGGGACAGCTAAAAGGGCCGTAGCTTCCTCTCTGCTCCAGCCAGTGGGCATTCAGAGCTGGGTCTGTGGTTTGCCTCAGCAGCCGTGCAGACCTCCCTGCCCCGGCCTTTACTTTTAACCCATGTTGGCAGTAAAGAGTTGAATCCGTTTCTGTTGCAGCTGACATCCACCACTGACAGCCGTGTAGTTAGTTTGTGGTAGTCAGTCTCCAACACCCCAGACAACCGTGAAGGAAGATGATTTGGCCGACATAGGACCCTGGATTCTCACCCTCACCATGGTTCATCTCACCCGGTGGAAGGGTGTGGCCACCACCATCATGCTGACCATGAGGCCTTGTTTCTCCTTTCATGCTCTGGTCCAAATGTGGACACTTCATTTTTCACTGAATTTGTCTCTCTTGAGACAGGCCAGAATATCTGAATGAGTCCATCACATTCTGGGTGGGGAACAGAACAGAAGTAAGTGTCGCAAGTAGATGGAGTCTAGGCTGTCCGGGTTGGCAAATGCAGGCTGGGATCTGTGATGGCTGGGCTGTACACTGGACACAGGTCTTTCCCGTGGCTCCCAAGAGCCCAGGAGTTGGAGTGATAACAGCCTTGCGTGGGTTCCCCCATCCTCATTTGCTCACTGGCAAGTGTGTCTGCTAATTAGGAGCTCCCCCAGACCTCGGGCCCTTCAAAGCTCAGACCACGGGAAAATCTTGAGTCCCTTCTCCTGGGCCTCCTGTGTGAGAATCCAGTGCCTTCTGAGGTGACCAGCGGCAGGAGATGCCTCCCCCTCCAGGGAGCACCCTACGGAGGACTGTTAGTGCACCATGCTGTGAGCTTGTGTGTTTCCGGCCATGGTCCCTGCAAAACCACACTTGAGATCAGCTTATTGGCGAAAATAACAGGACTGATTCCAGGGCAGGGCCTGGGGGAGGGAACAGTGGAAATTGAATGTGACCTGAGACAACTAGGTGGGTGCTGAGGCTGTTACTAAAATGGGGAGTCTGGGAGGTACCTGCCAGGAATCGAATTCCAGAGTAAATGGTGGACATGAGGCATTTTTAAGATGCCATTTTTCATCCAAGTTAGGACTTCAAAGAGGCACTCGGCTCTATGAGACTGGGGCTCAGGTGAAGGAGCTGGACTAGAGATACAAGTTGGGAGTCGTCATTCTTAGCTGGTGTTCACAGCCTTGCATGTGAATTAGATCATCTCGAGAGCTGCAGACTGAGGCTGAGGGAGGGGAGGGCTGTGCCTCGGTTGGAGGAAAGCCCAGACCATGCAGCTTTGGTGTGTCAGCCAGCGGCGTTTGTCATTTTCAGAGCAATCCCATTTATCCTTAAGGGGCCTGGGGTTCAGCAGGGCCAGCCAGAAAGAAATCCAAAGGGAGAGTCTTGGCCACATGTGCGTCTTAGGAAGGTGCAGAGGCTGCAGGATACGGAAGGTTAGAATCCTCAGAAGCTGGAGTTGGAGTGGGGAGAAGGTATTCACAGTCACCTGTGAGGGAGGGAGGGAGGCCTAGGGAGTCCCCACCCTACCGGACTCGCTTTCCCATGAACAGGAGGCAGTCAGACAGAGGATCTGAGGTAAGAAGGATGGGCACTGGGAGGGAAGCCAATCTGGAGAATGGTGCTTGGAAAGTTCTGGAATAGTCTCCCTGAAAAATAGAGTTAAAAATACCCAGACTCTTAAGAATATTGTTAGTGACTTGGGAGGAGGCAGTTGTTTTTCTGGCCTCCTAAGGGTAAGTCATGTATTCAGGGATACACCGAAGATACGGGCAGTCTGTTCCGGGGACTTGATCCTTACCAGGGGGATCAGTGCAAGTTTAAAGGGGCAGAAGGGCAGCGGAGGGAAACTAGCCAGGCCCCGTGTCAGGTAGCAGTCGGCCGCCCTACTTGCGTGTTTCATTCACATCCATGACTCCCAGGTGGGCGCTGACAGCCCCCTTTTGGGGATTGGGAAGCCTTCTCAGAGGGGTTAAGGAATTGGTTTGTTTAGCGGTTGATAAATGCTGTAGCAGGATTCAAGCAGAGCCTTGTCAGACTTCAAGGGCATGTTCTCTCTACTGTTTCCAGTACTTCCCTGTTATACCTGAAATGGTGAAGTGGGTCAGATTTGGAGCCTTTCAGAAAAAGTATGATTTAAGTGCCTCAGGACTGTTTCACAAAGCTCAGCGTTCTTTGATTGTTCTGAAGCATGCAGTGCTTTTCGCCCCACAGAGGTAACGTCTAACTCCATTGTCGATGATGTGGTTGCAAATGATATACAGGTGTAAAACCACACTTCGCAGCTTCTAAAGGGAAACTCTCCAATTCTCCCTTGGTCGGCTTTCTTCCACGGGGTGTAACTGTGCTGCAGCATAGGCCTGAGCTTCCGTATGGAGTGAGGATTTAATATCCGATGTTAGCATAAAATGGTCAGATGAAGAAAACTGACATTGACAATTTATTTTTGGGTTTCATTAGTCAAGATATACTATCAGTTAATGGCCCATATTGCAAATGAAATTCAGTATAGGACATTGCATTTCTTCCTTTCTATTTAGAGTTCTCTTACCGAATAAGGTTGCCTGCTTTGGAACATCAGTTTCACCACCACGGCACCTATCAGTGTGTTGGTGTGATTGCATTTACAGAGTGAATCTAATCTGGTCTTCCTCAGCCCCAAACAATCCAGTGCAGAATCACGGGCTGTAGCCATCTGTTAGTCACGCAAATACTTCTAAAATTATATGATGCCAGAAAAGAAAGAAGAGAGAGAGAGAGAGATTGCCTTTATCAAAGTTCCTTTCAGTTCTAACTGCAAACTGTTGTTGAGCAGCTCTGGTTTCCTTTGGATATGAATGTATACATTTCTTTGCATGTAACCTAGGTTTTGGACTAGAACACCAAGTTCTTGCTGTCCCCAAGCCACAAAAATAGTAGCCAAATTGCACACGTGTGAAATAGTTTATACTTTTTTCTGAGAAAGTATCCTTGAATTTGGGACTTGGACTGTGATTTCTGCTTTTTGCTTCCCTCAACCGTCTTGTAATCTCTCACTCCTTCCCACGTGGTTCTCAAGTGTTCGTGGTCTCAAAGGAGCGGGCAAACACCCAGTTGGTCACCATATACTGCTGCTATAGATAGAGACCAGACAAGACCTAAAGGACATTATCGGAGAGGAATTCCTGGAAGAAATGGGCTCTACATTCAGTTGTGAGGACAGAGTAAGAGTCAGCCAGGAGAAGGAGTCAAGAATGTGTCTCAGATCGCAGGTGCAGCCCGGGCAGAGGCCTGGAGGCTTTTGGCGTGGGCACCCGTGGAGAGTGCCCTGTGCGGTCCAGGGTGGAGGGAGCCCCTGCTGGGGAGGACACTGGAGAGAGTCCGGGATGTAGGGCTTTGGAAGAAGTTGAGCTTTACTAGAACTGACACAGTAGGCAGTGAAGGGTGTCAACAGAAATGACCCTCAGGAAAGGTACTTCTGGTTTTGCTTCTGATATTCTACAGACCGAAGGATCGGGACGGGCGAGAGCAGTTATGTCTGTCCCTTTGAGACCCAACCGGTCATTCATTTATACATTACACGTGCACTTCTGTGAGTCTAGGGGAGAGAGCGTGTAGCCACATTAGTAAGCAAAATGTATTTGCTTCTTGAGAGCTTAGCATTGTCAGAAGTTGACTTAGCCTAGAATGTTCTAGGAAGAGAGGAACAAATTGTGGAGGTTGGAGGGAGGGAAGGCTTCCTTGGGAAACAGTCAAAATGAGACTGGAGCAAGTGGGAAGTAGGAGCAGGTCAGGGGCCCCTGTGGTTACTGGGGACCTGTGTACTTAGGTGAGGATGGGCGAGCAGGGTCTGGGGTGGGGCTAGAACTCTAACAGGGAGCCTCTAAAGGGTTTGAAGTGGGGGTTGATGTAATCAAATTTGTGATTTGGGAAGGCTGCCGTGGCTCTCTGTGTTTGTATAGCGGGGAAGAGGGGGTGGGTGCCACCAACTGGGGGATCATTAGAAGACCATTCACAGGCTGGGATATGGGCATCGGGGCTACTTGGGGATGGCAGGGGCAGTGTGGATGCCGGCTTTCCTTATTGGGGGACTTGTTAGCGGGCCGACCTAGAGGCATTTTGTGGCTGGAAGAAAACTGATGGAGGCCGCCAGGTGGATTTTCCTCTTCTCTCCTTCCCTGCCTAGTGTGATGATCTTAGCTCAGCCAACATTTGGAACAAAAGAGCTAATTTCCAGGGTTGCCCAGGACTTTGTAGAGCTCCTTCGAGTGAGATCTGATAGGATTTAGGTTTGTGTTCAGATCTGGATGTTCACTTAGCTAGAAACGTCCTGTCATTTCGATTTCCATAGGGGTTTTTTACTTCATAAAGATTGCTTTCTTGGTGAGAGGAAATTTAATACAGCTGTTGTCTTTTTCAAAAAAATCATATCATTTAAGAACTTTAATATTCAAAAGAATAGAAATATATAAAATATTTAAGGAAGTCTTTGGTGTAGTTTCTTTGCTTTCTGAGCTAATGTGGAGTTAGAGCCTTTGCATTACTTCATAGCACATCCTTGTCAGTATTTAAAGAGCTGATAGTGGGCGCCCCAGGCCCCACCTCTCAAAGAATCGTTAAAGTTTTCTCTGAAATAGTGAGGTCATAAAGGTCTTGTTTTCAGAAATCAAACGGTTTATAATACGCAGCATAGCCACATTTATAAAATAATAATTAGTTCAAAATTAAGAAAGTGGAGGATAATTGATTTTTTTAAAGCCTATACATAAACTTTCTTGTGCTAATGTTGCAACTGGAAATTTTGAAAAGAAAAATCCTACTGCAATATCATCTACATGGAATACATATATGAGTTTTACGCTTGAAAAGTAACTGCGCAGTGGTTTTCAAAGTCAGGAGCATTCCAGCTCAGATACTGGCAGTGATGGTTGCTGGTTTTCAATGAAAGAGCCTAAATTTGCCTTCTTAGCTTTTTTATTTTTGTATTGAGAGGGTTGATTAGTGCTTTGCGAGCATGATTTAGGGGCAAATTGAGGGCAGATGTCGTGTAAAAACAGTGAGATATTTCCATGCATTTTATTTTCTGGACATCACCAGGGCACATGTGGGGTTTGTGCCTGCAGGCTGGAATGCTGCAGAACTCCCTAATCCATCACCATTATGTCCTGGAGCTGCTCAGGTCATTGAATGCTTTTCTGTTGCTTGGAGGAAAGGTGGTCTGATGGAGATGATCAGATGTGCAGTTAAAGTGCTATTACTTGAAATAAGAGTAACCTAGAAACATTGCTCTAACAATACAGGATGAGGGAGGAGAATTGTCTGAGCTACTTGCAGTGGGGAGTCTTCTCATGTTTCTCCCACACCGTGACTCCTGCCAATATCCGCCACAGTCCTGCACGGTAGTCCTGCCGAAGCAAGCAAGCACTTTGCTCAGAAACGCACTGAATTTCCTTGTGCCTCTGTTTGTTGGCTTTTTTTTGAAAGCACATTTTGCCCTTTGCTTAAATGCCATCCATGCTAGTCAACTCTTACACTCATTTTTCTGGAACTCGTCCATAAATAGCTGCTGAATGGATGAACAGAATGTAGTATCTCCATGTAGTGGAAGATTATTCACACGTAAGAGTGAATAAAAAAGAAAAAAAAAAAGAGGAAAATGAAAAAGGCCACCTGTTTTTGGAAGTCCACCCTGACTGTTCAACCCACACTTTTCCCTTTGAAACCCAATCACTTATGCTCCATTCTACTCTTTTTGATAGTGCTTACCACCTTCTAATAATCTTTAACGTTTTCAAAAAAAAAAAAAGAAAGAGATGCTGATACCACTTCAAAATATACAAGCCTTGATAACAGCTTGTTAATTGAAAGGAAGCAGACACAAACGGTCAAATATTGTTGATTTCAGTGATCTGAAATGCCCAGAAAAGGCACATGCAGAGACAGAGAGCAGGTGATGGCTGGAAGGGGCTGGTTGGAGGGGGATTAGGGAGTGACTGCTAGTGATAGGCGGATTCTTTAGGGGTGATGAAGTGTTCTGGAAATAGAAGGTGATGGGTGCTACACAACCGTGATTGTGCAGAAGACTGCTGAGCGCTGTGTCTGGGAGTGCCTGTTGTTGGGGCATCTTTATTTTGTTCTCATCCTGCAATGTGAAGAGCCATCTTCTGCTGTGGCTGTTCTACTCCTGTGAGTGGTGAGGGTCAGAGACTTTGCAGAGTCATGTTTCTTTTTTCCCCCTGGGTGAGTGTAGGCAAAAAAAGATTTAAGCCTAAGAAAGTGCTCCATCTGCAGAAATGTCTTTTTGTTTTGCATGGTGTAAAAACCTTGAGAGCTTTTAATCGTTGAGGCCAGTCTGTGGGAGGAAATAGCCCGTGAAGCCTGTTTGAGCCCGGGAAGCACCGTGCATCTCTCCCAGACATGGGTGGGGATTTCACCCCCGTTCAGGCAGTGAAGGGCCCAGACCCGTGAGCAGACTTGACAATCGTGAATATTTACGTGTATCCGCTGCTTCATCTTGGATATTAATTTCAAGCTGAGTCAGTTTGTGGCGGCAGCCTCATCCTACATCAGGAATTTATAGTATCTGCTCTTTGAGGTGAAGACCTGACAGACTTGATTATTTAACAGTCTGCCTTGAATTGATATCTCAGATTCCTTTGTCAAAAGCAAAACAGCAGAAATACAGACGTCCTTTAATGCCAATGTGACCTGGAACGGGATTAGCCTCTGTGCCTCAGTCGCCTTATCTGTGAGTGGGTAAGATGATAACAGTGCTTCCCTCAGAGGAGCTGGTGAGGGGAGAGTCAGAAGCACAAATGGAGGACTTACACGAGGTGCTCATGAATGACCTAGTTTAGTGCTGTCAGTCTGGTGAGGCCTCAGGGGCAGAGATGTCAGAACAGAGCAGTCCTAGCCGGAGCTCGATCCGTGATGGCAGCTGTTATGATCAGTATCACCACTGTTGATTATCAGGTAGTTTATGACTTGGTAATATGAATTCATGAATAATGTTAAAGAACTAGATATCTCAGATCCAGTTTACATAGTCCTCAAAATTTCCTCTGAGAAATAGATGGTATCTTCCCCATCTTAAATCTGAGATGAGTCTCTAAAAAAGTCTGTATTCCTCCATCTTTTTGCTTTAATTCCCCATTTCTTAAAAACAAAGTTTTTAAATGGAGTTACTGGGGACTGAACTGAGTGCCTCATGCATGCTAAGCACATACTCTCCCACATGAGGTATAACCTCCTCCCTGATTTTTTTTTAATTTACTTTCTTAATTTACGGAGTTTAGAGGCCTCTAATTCTTTTTCTGGAGACTTGTCCATGAACCTGTAAATCTATAATTAATGGACAAAATTTGGTTTATTAAAAAAATCAATAGAATATTGTGCAATCCATCCAAAAAGAAATGCTCATTGACTTAAAATGTTTCTCCTTTAAGGTGATTTCTCCTTTGTGGTCTAGCTTAATTTATTAACAGGCATCCTCATCATCATAATGACCAAACTCGCTGTGAGTGGACACCTACCTAAGGCTAAAATGCTTTCCTCATGTTTTAGTTCATAGCAGGTGTTTGATTGTAGGTATCAGTGTCTCCTTTTTTGCAGCTGAGGGATTGAGAGATGGAGCAGCTTGTCCCAAATTACACGCAGCAGGCTGTGGCTAGCTCGGTGCTGGATCCCAGGCTGCACAGGATGCTTTCTTAATTGCTCCTCTAATCAGCCTCCCGTTAAGTGGTTACCCAAACACCTGTGACTCCATAAATGGCCGAGTTTAGTGATCTCAGCTTGATGATGCCTTCAAAGGAGAGACACCATTGAGAAGGTGAGACAGAGTGGCAGAAATTACAATTGTTTATTTTCACAAATTTATAATTCTCAGGTAATTACTTAAAAAGTTAATTTTATATTTTAGTGCTCTGTAAGCAGTAAAAACATAACATTAAAAATAATTATAGTGCAAAAGAGAAGTGGGCTCTGAAAGTCCAACCACTGCTATTGATGTTACTTGTTTTTCTCTAGTGGCCCTTATTGACAGAAATACTTAAAAAGACTGAATTGGTTTTATGTATTCTTAATATGGAAGAAAAGATTGTCAGTGAATATTGTAAGTAAAGTCTTTACTCTTTTCTTTCCTGTTGATGAATATGTAAGTTGTTTTCATGGCTTAAGTACATTTCCTCATTTGTGAAATTTTAGTAATATTGTTTAATTTGTCTGACTGTGAGAGTTAGATGCCTTGTATACAAAGAACCCAAGAGGTGCTTAATAAAAGTGCTGTCACAATGACAGATATTTTAGATTGATCAACTCTGAATACTAAAGAGTGTCGCTTATTTCTGATGCATATTTAATAAGTATATGTATGATATATTTGAATATGGTTTAAAGTAACAAGGATTCATTTTTTTTTGGTGTAGTATGAAGTTTTAATGAAATCTGTATCATTCTAGTGAGACAGGGACTAGTTAAATTGCCTTAATCAGATGACCTTGAAGATTATTTACACAGAATATGTATTGTTACAAATCAGAATTTATGTTACCGTGTAACCATCCACTCAGATATTTAAATTCGTGGGATTCTGACCAGATCAAATAAGTTTAGTAGAATCCACATTGATCATTTTCAGGGAATAAGCTCCTCTCTTTTGTGATTAAAGAAAATTTTGATTTTTTTCTACACTCTTAACAGGTTTAAAATATCAAAACATTGATTTGACACATTACTTTTTTAATAGAGAGAATAAAGCTCATGCTGTTTTATTATGTAAATAAATATTTTTGTATGTCGACAAACTTGTATGATATCCTGGATCTTTGAGAAGTATTTTGCAAGATATTAGATAACCTACTGTTGGAAAAATACAAACGTGACTTTTATGAACATAGGCGTAGTACAGATCTGTTGGTTTTTGCTACAGTGCAAGACATGAGGCCTAGGATGCCTTTGCTGCCGATTGCAAGGAGGACACATTCCATGTCTCAGTTTCCCCTCCTGTAAAATGAAGTGGCTGAACTGGATTCTTTCCTCTTCTAAGATGAGTTTCCATGAGCCTATGTCTTCTGTTTATATTCAGGAGTATTAGCAGTATCAAATTAAATACTGAATATCCCTCCCTTCCCCCGAATCAAAGTGCAGTATATGCTACATAAGCTTTTAGTTATCTGATTCTCCTTTCTGATCCTACAGGCAATTTTTGTGTTGCATCTTTCCCGGCAACCTGGAAGGTCATTTTAGCCATAGGTGGCACTGTTGCACCTTCTTACAGTCTTAACATTCCTGTTTGTAAAAGAAGGCTTAAATAACTTTATTTTATTTTGATTTCTTTACTTAATGCTTCAGAAGAGCCCAATGTCTTTTATGTGTGTCTACCTGGAAAAGTTATTCTGCTTATATTTTAGATTTATTCTGTCATCTCACTGTGAACATTTCAGACTTGCTGTGCAAGCAATGGGAAAATCGGGCTTTTCTTCTAGTGTTAGAAACCAGTGAGCCGGGATTTTATAAAACAGCTAGAAGCAGCATCTGGACGACCTTAAAGGTGAAAAGTGTATTGAGTTCCCTGAGTTTTGACCCCGCCGCTGTGTGTTAATTGGTGGTAGGAGATTTGGTACATATACGAAGGGGTGTAGTTTTTTGACTTGGGTTTGGTTGCACGTGCTGCCACTGAGCCACGTGAGCCTGAGACAGTTCGTTTTGAGTTTTTCCCTCGTCTGTGAGATGGGGACATTCATATATGAATTGTAGAATTGTGAGAATTAGAAATTATGTGCAGTGTTTACCACAGTGAGTATGTCAAGAGGGCTCTTAAACTTTAGCTGCTGTTTTGTGTGAAGCCATCATTTGGGAGTCTTTGGCAATTACTAAGAAACAGGAAAATAAGAAGAGCTGTTTTTATGATGAAAGATATTTGAGGAGGTTCCATAGTTCCTATACCCATAATTTAGCATCAGCAGAGTCAGGACAGTTACACAGTCGCCCTGAACCAATGTTAAGCCACAGAATTATTTGTTGCTTCATATATTTTGGGGCTTAAGGAGATCCAATACTTATACACATGTTGTCTCCAGCAGCCAAGTGAGAGATGACACAAAAGAGTAGACAGGCGATAAATGTCTTCTTTGTTACTGATGAAGCCACGTTCTTCATGAACTTCAAGGCTGTGGGAAAATGCGTGTCATGATACTGTGTCCCAGAAATACAGACTCACCCTGTCCCATGTAGCTCTGGGCCACAGCGAGCCTTCCCTTGAGAGGACCTGCCCCTTCATGCACAGGGCTTTCCTGCCATGGAGCTGAGCATCCCAGGTGCTTCCCAATGGTGACCAACACTGGAGTGAAAGGAAGGGTTTCACATGACCCGCTTGTCTCCCCGGACTCACACCTCACTCTGTTAGTGTGATGAGTGCTAGCTGTGGGCCAGGGGCCAGGGGTGTGAAGGGAGAAGCACTCTCCATGGCCCAAAAGAGTGATTAGGAGGCATCCCCTCCCTCAGTTTAAACAGGTGGTGGGGTGGAACATAAGGGTACTCCCCAATTGTTTATAAAAGGAGAAATAAGGATGTTCTTTGGGACTTAGGCTAGCCAGGGAACACATAAGATGATTAGAGGGGAGACTTGTAAATCACTTTGATATTAATTTGACATTTGTTGAACACCCAAAATGTGCTACATTCTTTTCTGAGCATTTTACAGAAATGAATCCTTCAATCTTCTCAACAAGCGAGTAAGGAAGGTTTGATTGTTATCCCAGTTTTACAGTGTGGAAATTGAGGCACACAGAGGGTAATTAAGTTGGCAAAATCACAGAACTAGTAATTGGCAGAGCTGGTATTTAAACCCTGGCTGTCTGGTTTTGAGGCTCCCAGAGATGGGCTTTTTGTGTTTAGCGTTATCAGCATCCCTGAATCTTTGTACCTCTGTGCATCAGTTAGCCTATAAAGGACAGGGAAAGGAGAGTTACATGGGTGCTCATAGTCATGTCTTGCCGCTGTCCACGGAGAGTGCACCGTGATTGGCATTAATTGTCTTCTGGGCAGTAGATCTGTTCGTATAATAGAAATTTAGTTCATTGAGTTAATCTAGAAACCCTTCCTGCTCCATTTCTGTCCATGCTTGCCATGTGACTGCCTGCCCGTTATTGGGCAGTGGAGGAGAAAATGTACTCATGGTTGAACTCTGATATTTCAGTCTGGTTCATAGATTCACGTCTTCTGTTACATTAATAAGCTAAGTTTCTGGTTTTCTTGCATCAGTGTCTCATGACTTTGGTTAATGTGAAACCAGTCCATGGGAGCCCAGGGGTGATGACGGTATAATTTCTGAGCACGCTGTGGCACTTCTACCCATGCAGACGTGGCTGAAGGATGTCCACCTTCCTCACTGATTTCCCCCAACAGCAGGGTCCTCTCCCACCCCTGGATGTGAGGTTGGGAAATCTCTGAGTAGGCCAGTCAGAGGCCCAGTTAACCAATCAGAAAATGATGAAGTACCTGGAAGTGGGTTTAATAGAAGAAAAGGGCTTCCAGGTAGTCAGATGGGCTGTTCGAGTCCATTTGGTGAAAAGCTGTCCACTGTCTGTGGTTTAGCTGCTTCTTTGCTATTGAAAAGTCTGGAGTAGATGAAGGGATTTTAAAAAGCAGAAAGGAATGATTTCAGGTGGTACGTCCACACTGGTGAGAAGTGATGGATGACCACCAGTGTGAGGCATAGACAGAGTCTTACAAACTTCATAAAACAGCATTAAAAGCTCTGCCATCTGAGTGCACTTCATATGGGGTCCAGATCATCACTGGTGACGCAGTGAGGGCAAGTAACTGATGATGGCAGAAAGAACATGGACGCATCAAAAAGGTCTCGTTCACGTTCCCTGTTTAAGGGATGCGGCACAGTGTAATATATTTGAGCTGGTTTTTCACTGAAAAATTTTTAGTGTTTTCTGGGACTCCCCAGTACCCCAAGGGTCCATGCAGCTGGGTGTCCCCTCAGTGCAGCACTGTCAGCGCTTGCCCTGGGCTGACGCGGTGTCACACGGAGTAGGAGGGTCAGCGTCCCCGGCTCCTCTGAGCTCCGTCTCCTCATCCGCAGAGCCGGGTTTCTCATCCGTGTCTACTTAGTAGGGTTGTTGAGAATCACACGTGAAGCTTCAGGGGTGACTTGTGGTTGTCTCCGTGATTGGCATATAGTGAATATTTGATAGAAACACTTGATTTTTTAGTATAATTGTAGTACCTAGGTTGCAGTGGTTTTTAGTCTGCGTTTTTTTATAACTTTATTCTTATTTTTTTGTTTTGCAACTTTGTTTATTTATTTTTATTTTTATTTTTTAACATTTTTTATTGATTTATAATCATTTTACAGTGTTGTGTCAAATTCCAGTGTTCAGCACAATTTTTCAGTCATTCATGGAAATATACACACTCATTGTCACATTTTTTTCTCTGTGATTTATCATAACATTTTGTGTATATTTCCCTGTGTTTATTCTTTTTTTTACATTTTTTATTGATTCATAATCATTTTACAGTGCTGTGTCAAATTCCAGTGTTCAGCACAATTTTTCAGTCATTCATGGACATATACACACTCATTGTCACATTTTTTTCTCTGTGATTTATCATAACATTTTGTGTATATTTCCCAGTGCTATACAGTGTAATCTTGTTTATTTATTCTACAATTTTGAAATCCCAGTCTATCCCTTCCCACCCTCTACCCCCCCCCGGTAACCACAAGTCTGTATTCTCGGTCCATGAGTCTATTTCTGTCCTGTATTTATGCTTTGTTTTTGTTTGTTTTTGTTTTTCAGATTCCGCATATGAGCGATCTCATATGGTATTTTTATTTCTCTTTCTGGCTTACTTCACTTAGAATGACATTCTCTAGGAACATCCATGTTGCTGCAAATGGCATTATGCTGTCGGTTTTTATGGCTGAGAAGTATTCCATTGTATAAATATACCACATCTTCTTTATCCAGTCACCTGTTGATGGACATTTAGGTAGTTTCCATGTTTTGGCTATTGTAAATAGTGCTGCTATGAACATTGGGGTGCAGGTGTCATCCTGAAGTAGTTTTCCTTCTGGGTACAAGCCCAGGAGTGGGATTCCTGGGTCATATGGTAAGTCTATTCCTAGTCTTTTGAGGAATCTCCACACTGTCTTCCATAGTGGCTGCACTATTCTTATTTTTAAATATGCACTTAGTTTATTTATTTTTTTGGAGGTACTGGGGACTGAAGCCAGGACATTGTGCATGCTATGCAGGTGCTCTACAACTGAGTAAAACACACCCTCCTTTTCTGCACTTGAATATAAATATTGCTATACACAAAATAGCTCTTAAACACCATCATGGGACCTAGTCACTGTATAGACAATTGAACACGTATGCTATTTCAATAGGAATAAATGTTGATGAGACATACATTTCTGAATCTGTTAATGTGCTTAAAAACGATCATAGGTAGTGATAAACATGAATCTTTGATCCAGTACTTCTTAGGGTCTGTTTTGCCATCAAGGGAAATTACATTCTACAGAGAAGGCTAATTGGGTCTCTTTGATATTTGGATGGTTTAGCAGATGATGAAGACTTTCAAAAGCTGAAAGTTTTGTATTTTAAATTAACTACAAAGTTATCTTCTACAAGTTCTATGTACTAAGCTTGTGAAGTGCTCAGTAATCCAGGGGGTATGTGTCTGTGTCTGTGTGAACGTTTGTGTGTGTGATATCAGGAAGATAGAAAGAAGTTCCATATAGACTTCTGATAACTTTCTCCTCCATTTCAAGGTGTAGGCATATATTTACATAAATAAATTGATATTCTTTTGTCATTTGGCATGTTGGGAATAAGACTTTCTCATACTTGTTTCAGAAGGGTTAGGGAGGTTGAGCTTAGGAAATGGGAGGATATAGAGACAGGGAGGTTCTTTAAACTGATCAGAATGAGAAATAGTAACTTTTCTCTTTTCTTCTAGAGCAAACTGGCACTGAATTGTAACATAATATTACTCAGAATTGCTTTTTTGATCAGATACAAGTACCTCAGATTTTTTAAGGCAACATGAAAGATGAAATATGTTTTAGCATTTATCTTTAAAAGAAGTTTTATTTTTCAAGTAAAAGGTTATAGCCTGTTCTTTCTTCCAGCGGTACAAGAAATTCTCATTGATCAATCTAAATGACCTCTGTGCTTAGATTCTTTGTGTTTTTTTTTTCTTTAAGTGCTTGTTTCATTGTGGTTTGAATGAATGTTTAAAATTTCTGGATTTTGATCTTTAGAACATGCTGATTTATCAAAACTGTTAAAAACCTGATTGTTCTCTGCTCCTGGTTTGGTGGGACAACCTACTGATTTCTGTTGTCTGTTCAAGAGGGAAATTCTTCCTCTAGCCTGCAGATCATTAAGTGAATGGTTTGCAGTGTGCCTTTAAAATTATTTGTATGCATTGAGCATGTTTGTCCAGTGAAATTTAAATTGACTCATTGTAATGAATTTGCTTTGATTCTGTGGTTTTGCTCCTCTCCACAAGAATTTGAATTCTCTGTTGCATTTTGTATACGTGTTCTTAACAGGGGAAGAAGTTTTACATTTTTTACAGAGGTGGGTTTTCCTATCCCCTCTGAATGCCTTCTAAAATTGATACATTAAAAATCTGTTATTGCAGTGCATAATTATTTCATAAACTATTTTTTGGCATAATCAGAAACAATGACCAAGAATGATAATAAAAAATACGAAAATCTTCCTTCCTTTGAAGAATAGAAATCAGGTAGTCAGGCTCCCTCATGCTTTGTGCCTGACACAATTACTCTCATGTCATTGTGTATCATGATTCGGAGATGGAGTTGCTTCAGGTTTATAGATTTTTGTTTTAAAATTTGTGTTGAATACTTTCTCCAGACTGATGTTTCCTGTTGTGTTTGTAGAAAGAGTAGAAGGGAAAAAATACTTTGTTTTGTTTTCAGGAGGCCTGAGTTGATGGGAAAAGAGTTGAGGGTGGGCTGAGGAAAAGAGTGACACTCCCTCTCCTCCTGGCTGAAATTGATGAACAAAGAAATCAATTAAGTATATCGATATTTGACCAATAGAATTTAGCGAGCCCAAACTGGCTAGAAATGCACAACGGAAATTACTGAATTCAGCTGCAGAATGAGGTGCTTTACCAAGTAGAAGCAGCAGAGAGCAATCAGAAAAATCAGTAATATGATGAGATATAAAAGGAATATTATATCTTTTATTTCTGAAACTTTTCTACGGAAAGTTGTGTAGAGCTAAAATTAAGTTTCAAGCATCAGGAGTTAAGAGAGTGGGTGGTTCCGTAGGATCGTTATTCTCGGATGTGCGTAGACCCTGCTAGAGTGGCTGAAGATGGCAGGAAGAGACCCACATCCAGGATTAGTCATCCTAGGGTGTCCTCCATAATGGTTCCATGTGGGAGCCCATGATTGGGTTAACAAATTATAACACAGCACAGTCGCCTCTGAACTTTAAGAAGAAAAAATATGCTTTGGTACTGCTTTGCAAGCAAGTTCCTGTGCATCTTCACTCCAGTCTCCTTTCCTTAAAATCAGAGACAATGCTTTGCTTGTGTAGTTGAGGTTTTAGGTAGCACTCTGCTGGTTGCAAAGCAAGGACCGAGACCCTCAGCTATAAACGCTGGGCTTGTGTGTTGTTAGTCTATTATCCCCAAAACAAAGACCTGGCTGGTCTGGTGGTGTGCTTTGTAATGAACATATCTAAAAGTGTATCTTGTTCCCCTCACCCCATGACTTCCCTAAACATACACTAATCCTTTGTACTCATTGTATATTCTACAATCTCTGCCTCATCCTGTCTTTCCCGAATTTCCTCCTTACTATCTCACAACTGTTAATGAATTTTTTCTTTGATTATACACAATAAATATGGGAACATTTGAGAGGCTCATGGAGATGGCTCCCTACTCCCTCTCGATTTCTTGACTTTTTCCACAGAGTCTTGAATAATCATTCCGTGTCGGTAAGACTTCTGCCAGCCAGAACCCACAGTTCCAGGTGAGAAGGATGCAGGCTTTATCTCTCCTACCGGAGGCAGAGACAGAAGAGAATTGAGATATGCTCCCCCGTGATCCCTTCCTGCCCCAGGTCTACTGCAGTTCACCTGCAGCCTTCTGGCCTCTGCTCACACTGCCTCTGTCCCAGGACTAAACTCATCCTTTTCTTCCCTTGTCAACATTTCCGGTACCTTTCAGAACTTGGTCTCTTCCCTGCAATTCAACCCTGGCAGATGTGATGGTGGTCAGCGTGCTGGTGGGCAGTTCTTTGGGGACCCCCAGGAGCCATGCTGATTCTCCTGAGTCTATCAATCTGGGTTACAGAACAGTCGAGCACCGAAGGAAGCCCATTCACGTGATGTCAACACAGCATTTCATCACTTTCACTTTATTTTTAAATTTTCGGTGGAGAAAATATTTGTAGCAAACTCTTCCAGATATTCGCCGCCTGCTTTCCTCACCACCATTTCCTTGTTGGCTCTGGTGCTAGTTTTATGAATCAGGATTCTTCTCTGCTCATTTCTGGCAGCAGGGCTTGCCGAATCCTTGATCTGCATTTGAAGCAGAATGCTTCTTCGTGATGTCAAGGTGATTCTCCTATTTCTGAATATTTCGTGTACACTCAGCAACTGTTTCAAGTGAAATGCTCTTGTCCAATTTCGGTTAACTCACATTTGCTGATCTCCTGCTTTCATGCTGAGGGCAGTTTCTTTTTCCTCTAATAAAAGTTAGCAATTTGCATTTACTCTGGAAGGTACTGTCCCGAGATGCTTTTGTTCCTAACAGTTTTAATACAATTCACCCATTAAAATGTACATCGGTTTTTACTCTATGCCCAGAATTGTGCATCCCATTCAATCTTAGAACATTTTCATCCCCCCAACAGGATGCCCCGTATGCATAAGCAGACATTCCCATCTTCCCCATCCTCCCCCAGCCCCAAGGAGCCACTTTTCTCTCTGTGGATTTGCCTGTGCTGGACATTTAATGTAAATCGAGTCACTTCATATAAGTGGAACCGTCTATTGTGACCGACTACTTTCACACTGAGTAACGTTTTCAATGTTTGTCCATGTTGTGGCCTGAGTCACTATTCTATTCTTTGCTATTGCTGAATAACTTTCCACTGTATGGCTGGGCCCGTCTGTTTACCCATTCACCAGGTGATAGGCATTTGGGTTGTTTCTGGTTTTTGGCTGTGATGAGTAATGTCGCCGTGGACACTCATGTGGGATTTTTTATGTGGATATCTGTTTTCACTTCTCTTTCGTGTGTGCCCAGAGAGCAGAATTGCTGGGTAAGTCAGAAACGAAATGTTCAACTCTCTGAGGCCCTGCCAGGCTGTTTTCCAAAGTGGTCACGCTGTGTTACGTCCTAACCAGCAAGGGCTGTGCGCTCCACTTCCTCTGTGTCCTCATTAGTGCTTGTTACCATTTTTTTTATTATAACCTATTGTTGTGAGTGTGAAGTGGCTTCTCCTAGTGGTTTTGACTTGATTTTCCTTACAGCTAATGCTATTGAACATCATTTCATTGTGCTTATTGGACATTTCTATGTTTTTCTTGAAAAATACCTTTTCAGAACATTTATTAATTTTTTAATTGAGTTGCCTTTTTATTGTTGAGTTGTAGGGGGTTTTTTTCTTCATTTGGAGATACAAATTCCTTACCAGATAAGTGATTTGAAAAAATTTTCTCTAGTGTGTTGTTTTTTCACTTTCTGAATGGTGCCCTTTGAAGCAAAGTTTTAAATTTTGATGAACTCCAATTTATCTCTGTTTTCTTTGTTCCATGTGTTTTGGGGTATTATTTTAAATCTGAAGTATTTTATTTAAGCTTTTATGTATAAAATATCTAAATTTGTAGAAACAGTCTAGGAGATGGGTGCGGTTGTTTTCCCCCGTCTTTGGATAGGAGACTGAGGTGCAGAAAATTTCACTGAAATATCAGTGTCACAGCTACCCAGTGCTGTGGGAGTTCAGACCCCTCATGTTTTTCCCCAGAATATGTGATCTTCACCACCATGCTCCACTACTGCCTGGAATCATTAATGAAAACATCTTTCCTTTTTTGATTTCTTGTTAGTTTGTTTTCTCATTAGGGACCTCATCTCCTTATTTTCCTTTCGGATGTCAGTGTAGATTTATTATAGGGCTCATGTAGGCAGAAGCATTGCTATCAGTTAACTTCTATATTACTCACTCTCCAGTGATGATTGTTGCTAGTTGACCTAATCAAGTCATGCTTAAGTCTTTCCTGCTCATGACACTAAAAACAGTCATGACTTACAGAACGCTCAAAGAAGAAAGTACTTGATTGATTTTATTTTGCTACCCAATCAAACCAATCAAGTAAAAACCCTAGTGTTGACACAGACTATAAGCCCTCCAGAATAGGGTCACTGTCTTCCTTGTGTTTCATTTATTTGGTCACAGTGTCTGGATAGTGCTTTGCTGTCCAGCAGTTTTGTGAGGATACTGTGCTCGTGAATATTTGTAAGCACAGAATTTTGACAACAGACTGTGTTGTTCATTTCACAAGGGAAAAGATAATATAGAAATACTGCTCAGATCTATTTTAAAATTAAGCTTGGAAATTTGAGAAGAATTCAAGAAGCCATACAAAGCTCTTTTTCACTAATTTTAGATCTATCTTAGACACTTTATGGTTACATAGCAGAGTAACTTATCAAGTAGATTTGACAAGAGGAGTGTTATATTGATTATTTGATTTAGTTGAAATATTCTACCAGGGATAAAGTCATAAGTGCCCATAAATGAACAAATATGTTTGTATTTCTATGCAACATGGGAGCAGACTACATATGTTTCTATATAATATATATGACTGTGTGTTTTAATCTGCCTGTCAGTGTTTTTTATAGTTTTTCAGCAATGTTATAACTTCAGAATTCTTCTAAGTTATTCACTCCCGATATTACTGCAGTTTGTACTGTGTATTCTATGTTATGGATGGGATTCCACTGTCCCCTCAGTGAGGAATTTCCTCTCCTATTCCGTTAGTAGCAGAGTTAAAGGAACTGTGATTTCTAGGCCTTTGCTTTCCATGTGTTTGCAGTTGGCTGTAAATCACGAATTTCCCTTTCTTGAGTTTTCATTTTTCAATAAGAATTTTTAAAATAATTGTTAATATGTTTCACCAGTCTCCCTAGAAACTTGATGTGTTTGTGCTTTTCAGTTTTCAATTTATGAAAATTGTAAATGCACACTTGTTTTTAAGTAGTCCTTTTTCACTAGATATTTGTTTACTTCTTTAGAGTTAAAATAATTTTTTCCCAATGAATGAATCGGTGTTCATGTTTTAAAAGATAACTTACTTTTTATTTTTCTTATTCTAACAGGTATATTTGTTGTACAGAATTTAGAAAATAAGGATAAACAAAATAATAACTTAAAAATGGCCTCTAATCTCACTTGGAGATACAGATGTAAGGTTTGAAATTGAGAATTACAAGTCCTCTCACGTTGTACTTCTCTTTCAAGTACGTTTTGGTTACTGAGACCCTCGAATTCCCATATGAATTGTAGCAGCAGCTAGTCAGTTACTGCAGAAGAGCCCGCTGGGATTGTGATCGAGACCACGTTGTATGTATGCATCGCTCTGGAGAGCACTGCCATCCCAAGAATGCTGTCATCTGATCCAGGAATCTGCGTGGTGTGTCTTTCCAGGTATTTAGGTATTCTTTAATTTTTTTCAGCAATGTGTATGGTTTACATAGTATTATTTTATTTATTTTTTGCCTTTATACTGAGGACAAGTGTGCAAGGTACCAGGATTAGAATTGTATTATAGCCCCGCAACTTGCTGCCACCATGGACGCTGCGGTCTCTCTTTGCCCTTTGTAAAATCTCGCACAAAATAGGACCTAAGTAACTCTCTCTTGAAAGAATGATTATATGATTGCTGGATGATGCTTGAGAGTCCTTGTGATGATGTCTTTTTCCCAGACTTTCCTCTCTTCTTAACTATGCCCTTTCCCTTCCTTTCTTCCAGCCTGGGTTTCAGCGTGCCTGTGGCATTGATTTTTCTTGTCTGTGGACTCATCCTTTCACTAGTTCATGATAATGTTACATGTGGGCTGTGGAAACTTGCTAGATGTCAAGAAAGAGCAAATCCATTGCATGCTAGATATTTTAGAGTGTGTTATTGTATTATCGATTGAAATGAAATCAGGCTGACCCATTGAGCCATCCCCTGAGCTCTTTTCGCCTTCCTACAGGTGATACTGCTCTCGTTGCTGCATGTGCCCTTCCCCCAGACTCGGTTTTGGAGTTGAGTAAGTCACCATCACTGGAGCCCTCTCATTAAAAATGAAGAAAACCTTTGCTCCTTCTCCCTGGTTGGGGACTTGGATGAGATGAGGTAACAGATAAAGAATGGAGCCCCACCTCATTCTGACCACCGCTCTTTCCGTTCATTTCTCCAGGGGAAGGGTACAATTCAAAAATATAAAGATTGTGAGCTAATGAGATAGACAAGACAACCGATCATTTATTAAATATCCTTTCATGCCAGAAACAAATGTATTATACACACAAAAAGCACATAAATTACGGTAGTACTGTGGTTACAAACGTGGGTCTGAGTTCGATTCCTGCTCTGGAGTGACAAGTCCTGTGAGATGGAGAAATGGTAGATCGGCTTAGCCTCTCTTGGACTTGTTTTCTGTCCTGCAGAGATGGGGTTCGCTAGGCATCCCTACCCCGTAGAGGTGCTGTGGGGTGTAAATGACGTGAGTGGGCAGCCCGAGCACACATGCTCGTTCCTCGTAAGTGCAGGATAGCACAGCTTTTGCGGTGATGCATTTATGACCACACCGTGTAGACTCTCAGTGCTCCGAAGGGATGCCTTGTGGATTGGAGATGGGATTCTCACTTCTGTAAATACCCAAGAATTGGGTTATTGGGCTTTGCTGATTTGAATCTATTCTTTAGAAAGTACATAATGTAGATATATTTTTCAAACATGCATGCTTTTTATCTTTTATTATTTATACTTCTCCCCTCTCATCTCTTGGTGTGACATTTCATGGAATCCAGGAAACAGTCCTAAGCCACCTGCCTCTTCACACTTCTTTGTGGTGGTTTTCTTCCCTGACTAGAAGAGGGTTTTGCATAGGAAATTTTGTTTGCTCCCCTTCTCTTGGAGTCTCCCTGTTTGTCTGCCCATCTCTCACCTGTCCATCTGTCCATTTCTCTACCCACTCATTCTTCTGACTTGTTCCAAGAAGCATTTCAGGCAGCTTACAGAAGAACAGATACCAAATAAACAGGTGAGAAAATGGGGCCAATTTCAGACAGTGAGGCTTGCAGTTGAGCCTGTGTGAGATTTGCAGGCGTGAGACACACGCCTCTGCCTTGTGCCTTATAAGATAGACAGCATCAATATGCCTGAGGCTCCCAGCAGACACAGGGAAACAGGGTTTGTGGGAGATGCTTACTGTCTGTGAAATAAATAAGTGGCTTAGGAGAAGCCCAGACTTTCCAACTACTAAGGCTTAGGAGAATATATTGAGTGTCTTCCAAAATCAGATTATTGCATCTTTTCTTTTTCAGAGTTTTATGTATAGTTGGTTTACATTCTATACCTGGAAATTTCTCCAAAACTGCTGCCCACGTGAGTCCCATGACTCGGGAATGGGGTGGTTCTGCTCATTGACGGGTGTTGGCCAGAAACGGAAAATGACAGCCTCAAAGGAGCCTGGGATTAAGCAGTTATGTTTTGTCAGTGCTGTAGATTTCAGAAAATACTTTTACCATTTCTCTCCGCCTGAGGAAGCAGTGTGCTCTCTTCCCAGCATCAGGAGCTCAGGGCCACGTGATGGTGGGGCTGACTGCACTGCCGTCAAAACAGCTGTGCTAGTCACTGCAGGTGTGGTGCTTTCACGTAGTGCATTTCATGTTCTTTAATAGGTTTCAACAGGTAGTTAATTAACTGAGTTAATTAACATTTAATAAATATAATGCTTTGTTGAAAAGACAGTTATAGGCAGAATATAAGTTGTGAACAATATAAAAACTGTTTCAATACTGAAATTTCAGTAGGGAAGATTCAGTTTATCTTATTTCCGCCTCTCTTTAAAAGAGAAAAGAAACAAGACAGAAAAAGCAGAGGATGATTTCTGTTCTTCCTCTTGGCTTGCAGGTGCCTTCACCTCCAGTGGCATCCATCCAGACACCAGCACTGACACTGGCCGTGCTCAGAACTGCCTCAGCCCTGAAGACACAACAGACAAATGGAAGGGGGACGCGCCCTGTTACAGCGGGTGCTTTCAATTTTTGAGTCCTTATGTAACTGCGCGGTGTTATTCAGGATCACCCATTCTGCACTGTGTGACGGTGCTTCGGTGTCTCCTAGTTATTTATTTCTGTAAGTACTCATGTATTTTTTCCAATGTGTGTTACTAGACATCTAAAAATGCATTTTTCAGATGAAAAATAATGTGTATTTAATATAAAATTCTGAAAAAAGGGTCAAAAGGGTCTATCCTGTTCCCAGTATTCAGAGATAATAATTAACACTTTAAAATCTATTTTCTGTTCTTTTCATCAGTGTGTATTACCTCTGTCATAAAAACCAGCAAGCACTGTGTGCCTGTTTGCTGTGTGGAGACCTCCATTTTCCATTCAGCTTATGACAATTTTTTTTACAGTATTCTATCTCCGCTGGCATGATTTTTAATGACCATTATAGCATTCTGTCTTGTGGAGTCCTCGTCCATTTTACTTTGGACTTAAGTAAACTTTTATATTCCAAGTAAACTTAACTGGAATACTGAAAAGAGAACTGTGGTGGTACCGAAAGTCCCCTACTTCCCTTCCCCTTTTTTCCTGAGAGTAAAAACTGCTGACAATGTGGAGTATATATTTCATGACCTTTATGCCTATGTCATATATATATATACACATACATAAACGTATGTGAGAAATCTATGTATATGTGTGTGTATATATGCTTTATTGAAAAATAAGGCCATACTATATGTTTTCTGCAGCTCGGTTTATTCACTCAGGTATATATCACAGACGTCCTCTCCTTCCAGACTCACCCGGTCCTTTCAGATAGAGTAGAGTGGTCTCCTGATGTGCAGGTTTGGTCTCTTGTGTAAGGACACCTTTCGTGGGAGAGAACTGTGGACAAGGCCTTGGACCACGCCAAAACACCGGAACTTTAGTGGCCACAGCTCACCGTGATTTACCGCATCATTGTCTTGATGGTGGACACTTAAGTTTTCTCCATTTTCCACTGTCAGAAAGGGTGTCTGACTGGCATCCTTCTTGTACAAACATTCCTGTGATCTTGTATAAGTATTCCTTTAGTTAAGGTTTCTGGAAATTTAGTCCTTGGATGTGACAACTACATAAATCACAGGCTCCTTTCAAGTGAATCTAGAAATTCCTTCTCCTGTGGGGAATGAAAAGATGTAGAATAACTTATGTAACCAATTCTCTATCCGTGGGTATGATTCCACTTCAGCTTTTCTTCCCACCAATGTAAACAGTGCTGTGTAAATTCTCTGATGAGTACATCTATTTGAACTGATTCTTTTTGTAAATGAAACGATTCCTAAAAGTGAAGTTCAGCCTGTGTGTACACACGTTTTCCAGGGTTTACATATCCATTGACATGTCGTCCTCCAAAAGATCGCTCACAGTTTGTTGTCTCAAAGATGGACACTAGCTAGAATATCTTTTAAAAATATTTGCCAATATGATGAGCAAAATGATTTTCATTGTTTTAGTTTGCACTTTATGACCAGTGTGGTATTGAGCATTTTTCACTCATTAGCCATCTGACTTTTAAAAAGTGAATGATCCCTTTTGTCCTTTGCAAATATTTAAGTGAGGGAGCTTCTTGTTGCTTTGTGACAGCTCTATGTATATTATGAACATTAGCCCCTTGTCTTCATCAACATGTATCACAGAGCTTTCCCTTGTCATTTTTTGCCTTTCATTTTGTTCAGTAGGTTCATTTTTGTTATGGCCCAAAATAAACTTTAGATAGTAAATGTCTTCTTTTTCGGTTTTATTCTTGATATTATTCTTAGAAATGCTTTCTTATAATGGTATAAATTTCTTCTGTAGGTTTTCTTAATCTCTAAGATGGAGATGATAATAGTGCTTGTCATAGTGAGGAGAAGCTGAATTGATATGAGCAAAGAGTTGTATTTGCTCTTATTAGTACTTTCTAATATTTACATCACTTTCTGTAATTTTTCTTGCGGTCATTTTGACCGGAATAGAATTTGTTTTTTCCAGGGGATTCTGTGATTGTCCCAAGACAATTATTGAATTCCTACTTTGCTCTTTAATTTGAAATCCCAGCTGTAAAAATACTTATGTACACTAGAGTCTCTTTTTGAGCTCATGATTTATTTCTGTCAATCTTACTTTCCTACACTAGCACTATATCTTACATATTGTAAAAATTTATTTAATATCTGACAGTGCAAATTTTTTGATTTGCTTTTCGATCCCTATTTTTCTTTGCTAGTATTATGACTTCATTTTTCCTGAAGAATTCTAATAAAATTTTTTCAAGTTAAAAAAAAGGATAAGTGTTGTCATGGGATTTTTTAGTAATTTTGAATTATCTTTAGGAGAACGTACATCTTTACAAAACTGTTTTCC
Source organism: Vicugna pacos (assembly GCF_048564905.1). Taxonomy (NCBI): domain Eukaryota; kingdom Metazoa; phylum Chordata; class Mammalia; order Artiodactyla; family Camelidae; genus Vicugna; species Vicugna pacos. The sequence goes on along the minus strand of NW_027328740.1, from coordinate 77,737,824 downwards.
TCCATACAAAGGTTGATGTCTCTACTTTCACACTTCTTACTTTACCCCTCAGTACAGTCCTGTACTTCCTCCATATACAACATGGGCATTGTTTTTGAGTTTATTCCAGATTATTGTTGATGTTTTTGTTAATTTTTTAAGTGAGAAATTTTTGCTATTGTATTTTTTAACTGTTAAAACTGACACCTAAGAAGGCAGATTCGGTTTGTAAATACTCACTTTGTAACTTCTCATTTAAAATTGTAAGTATTAAGTACTCGATACAGAATCCTTTCTTTTCTGTTTTTAAAAATTTGTTTCCAAGATTCTCAAAATGGTCATAGCTAAGTAGTATAGGTGGGGAGAGAGATGGAGAGAGGTAGTGTGGCTCATGTACAAACTGTGAGCACTTTCATGGCTGCCTTTATGCTGGAAAAGCTGCTGAAGAGTCCAGGTTAGACCAGGGGTGGCTTTGTATGCACTTGAAAGCCAGCTTTCCTGCTTGTATGGTGAAGCCTGGTGGGCGTGGCAGGTAGATGATCAAGGTTCGAATGGAGGTTATTGGCTGCACAGAGCGCTGTGTCTGAGAACTGGAGACCATCGCCATGGGAAATGCTTGGTGCCAGGAACAATGCAGAGGAGCTGTGGACCCTGTGTGTTAAGGATTTTCCAGCCCTCGGAGTCGGAAGTTCAGACTCTGCATTCAGATCTGTGTTTGAATTCATCCTCTTTAGTTTACTTGTCCTCTGACTTTGGTCAAGCTATATACCCTCTTTCACTTCCTGTTTCCTTGTCTCTCAAAGTAGGAGAATTACAGCCTGCTGCTAGAGTGTTTGATCAGGTTAAATAATTTGTGTCTATAAGATGTCACGTACAGTCACAAGCTCAGTGAGAAAAGGGCTGTTGCCTGTTCTTCTGCAACTCAGTGCTTGACAAGACATGGGGGAAAACCAGTCCGTAATTTGTGTGTGATGCAAGTAGGAACAAAAATAATGTCTTGCCTTTCCCTAGCAGTACTCTTACAGCTTTGCTTCATTTACATCTTTCCTCCTTTCCTTTCCTCTTTCCCATCCTCCACCAAAAGAGCCTGAGACTCTCTCAGAATAATAGATTCAAATTAATTTAAAGGTAGGCTCATTCTCACGAAATAATAGTAACAGAAAAAAAAATCTGTGCACATCCCAGAATACGTTGTATTTGATTTACACACACACACGTGTGCACACACACACACACACACACACAATCAGGCTACCTCCCACTTGCAGAGGGAGAAGGACCACTTTTTCTGAGTTTTCACTCACTGAGCGTGAGAACAATGTCTCTTACACAGACTTTCACCAGGCTTCGTGCATGGTGTTTTTAATTGAATTTCGGCTTTGTAGCCATAGATATAGTCTCCTAATAGAAGAGAGAAAGTGGAGACATAGACATTCTGCTGAGATATTGGTGTTATCATATTTTAGTTGGAACGGACTTAAGACAGCATAGAGTCATAACATTTCATGGGTGAGAATCCATGATGTTGTCACTTGGACAAGAACCTGGATCTTCTGCCATCTTGTCCACGTGGGTGAAGAGGCAACTGGGCAGGGGATGGCAGGCATCCTTCTTGCTTGAGTTCCATGTTCTTGCTAGTTTTCATTGCTCAGCTGCCTTTAGTTTATGTACATGAGGCATCACATGGGAAGGTCACTCTGTCCTGATAGAATGAGTTTCTTATCAGCAAAAAGCTCTGGACCCACTCATATTTCCCAGAATTTTCTGCTGATCTGCTGACACTTTATATAATTGAGACTTAAGAAAATACTGAATATAAAATCCTTATTGTTATTGTTTGCCCTCGAGTTCCATAGGAATGAGGTGCTGTCTCAGGCTGTCTAAAGTTAGATCTGAACAATGATAGGGTGATAGGTTGTGCTGCTTTACCTCCAAAGTCAAAGGGGATTTCCACCTTAGCTTTTAGAATCAGGCAGATTAGTTCAAATCTTGCCTTTACCAATTATTATCTTTGTGTCTTGGGGGAGAAACTGTACTTTTTTGTGTCCAAATTTGTTTATCTGTAAATAAGTTCAGTATTTATTTTAAGGTTTCTGTTTCAGAATTGAATGAGCTAATACTCTCATTTATACCTAAAATAGTGATTGCATGGTTCTATGCTGGTGCCTTGGTAGTTGATTACTAAGGGACTCCGCAGTGAGAATGGGGGTGGGGGACTCCGGGGTAATAGAGCTTATATTCCAGGATATGCTTGTAAAAGACTGGATGTGCAGTGGATTTTTAGTAAATATCTACTCCTTTCCTAATCTGCATTGATTGTGTATATATCTTTATACTAATATATGAACAATTTTTATTGCAATTTAAATATCTTTGTAGTACTTACAATATGTAGCTTTAAAAAATACGTGAAATAAAATGATTTGACTTTTATTTTCTTTTCAATAAGCATAACAAAACAAAATAAAAAGAAGAAAATGTTTGAAGGAGTAGAAATAATTTTATTTCTTGGAATCAGTTCCGTATAATAGGTTTTTTGTTCGTGTTGTTAAACAGCATATAAAACTGATAAGTTGTGACATTCTGGAAATGAGGAAACAGTGGAGACATACTACCTCTAATGCAGTCACTTTGTTACCAAGTCCAAACTCGTTCTGCTTGCTGCATGACAGGCCAATAAATCGGGAGATGAGATGTTGGAGTAAGGAATAGTGACTTTATTTGAAAAGACGGCAGACCCAGAAAATGGCATATTGATATCCAGTAGAACTCTCTTCCCCAAGGCAGAATTCAGTCTCCTTTTATACTAAAAAGCGGCGGGGATGTGGCTGGTTGTTGCAAACTTCTTGCTGTACGAATTGTTTCTATTTGAAACCCTTTGTTCCTGCAGCTGTTCATGTGGGTCAAATTATGGTGCCCCCGTATAACCTCCAAAAAAAAGAATTTTTTTTCAACTTGCCATCTGTACATAAGTGTAGAAGAGCTAATATCCTTAAAGATCAGAGCCCGGAGAATAGGCCCTCCTGGGTATTTCAGGCTAAAGGCAACATTCTTTTACAAAAGGTGCAGAAACAGCAAGTCTGAGCCTAGAAAACAAGGTACAGGTTTAAAGTCAGACGAACACATCTAACATGGAGTGAAATTTGTTCTTTTCTATTAGAATTACTTTTTCTACCTCATAAATAATTTTAGTAAGAAACATGAGCAATTTTTTTATTTTTGCTTCTTAATAAAGGACTACAACTACACTTTAGTGAGCAGGGATGCTGTGCGTGCTTTGGGGTCACAGCAAACTCTTGTTGGGGGTGCTCGACCCTGCAACATGTCTGATGCCCCGTGAGTGTTGGTGAGGGTCCCCCTAACCAGGGGCTCTCTTCAGGAACCACCATATGGGCATTGACCTCTGGAGACCTGTTTTTCAGCTGCAGGAAAATTTTTCAGAATCTGTGATGGGAAAATCACTCCAGCTGGGGATAATCAGGGAATAAAGGAAGAGGAAAAGGGCTTGAATTAGAGTAGAAGAGAAAGACAGAAGATCAGGGAGCCTGGGGGCTTGGCAGCGGGGCCTCGGGAGAGAGAGTAGCAGAGAAATGGAAGTGACCGTCTACGGAACCAGCTCCTGCACCTTTCCCCGCACCCAAGACACACAGCTCTTAATTGGACCCAGGAATCTCTCCTGTCTGGATGTCACCCTGGGCAGAACCTTGAGAATCGAAGGTAAGGGGTGGGCAGCACTCACCTAGCGAGTCACTGAGGACTTTGATCAAGTCCACATTGACATTCCCAGTCATATGCCTTCACCTGTTCTTTATCTCAGGATCTGAGAAGCAGGAGCAAGGAACACAGGGAGAGATCCAGGAAGACATGTGACTGTGTTAAGAGACGACAGTCACAGCGACACTGGGAGTGAAAACACTTGTAGCAAAATAAAATAACTTCACAACTATTGCATCAGAGCTGCATGTGTGAGAGAGCCTAAGCCTGTCTCAGAGTGCAGGGGACAAGAGGAAAGGAATGGTAAAATTAACACTGATAATTGAAATTTTGTTAAATAGCCTGCTACAGTTAATTTTATCACGTGAATGTATGCAGGTTTATTTCTATGAGCATTTATAGGTTCACACAAACCCACCAGCCCGTCTTGCCCCCATCGGGGATGGGATTTCTCAAGCACAGTGCCCCTCCTGCTTGCGTGGACCACGCTGCGGGTCCTCGCCTGGGGCCGCACTGCTACAGGACACTGAGTCCCCGAGGCACGATCTGGGATACATGACAGGAACATCTGTGCTCTTGGCTGAGGGCCTCCGTTTCACCCTGCTGTGTAAGAATGCCGGTGACTCAGTTAGAAGCATGCATCCAAGCCGTCCTTCCGTGTCATCACCATGTAGAAGCAGTGTCTGAATCTTCTGAATTTCTGCAGAATGCGGTTTACAGTCACCTTCAACAAGTGAGTGTGTGTCCTCTTTCAAGTGGAGGAATTACTGCCGTTTTCCTGGAACTTACTCACCACTAGTCCATCTGATTTTTCTGTGCTAGGATTCAGTATAGCCTGCTAATAACTCTGCAGTCAGATCTAGAAACCCTGATGAAGAGGATTATTTATTTTCTTTCTTTAGATGATAGAATTTTATTTTCAAAATTGTGAGTTTTCTGTTCTTGGAGGAATTTTTTCGGGGGTTGGATAAACAACTTTGCTCTTACCATCTTTGTGACCTGTTGCTATATGCGTCTCACCTGTCTTCTGTCACTTGTGAGGCGGTTCCATTTGTGACCCTGTCCTGGTTGTTCATGTAATAAAACATAAAATCTGTAAAAGTACAGTCCCTTTTACTCCGAAGACATTCCACAAATACTCCTTTAATCTGGGTGTGGTTTTAACAAGACACAATCATTAGAACATATACTTGCAGGTTGCCAGTGCAAAATCCCCAAATCAATTGTCTAGCTCAACATCTAAAATCTTTCTAATCTACGTTGGATTTGTATGGATAAGTGAAGTTGTTTGCTAAGAACTCAAGACCAGGTTTATAATACAGGCTGATTTAGCTCAGCAGGTCCTCCCAAGCTGAAGCTCTGCCAGAGGGCGGGGCCAAGGGGAGAGGGCGGGTCCTGCCCTCCCTGAGCTGACAGTTTCATGGCAAAGACCTTCACCAGGTGAAGAAATTGAAGTTTCTTCTAAGAAAATTGGGTCTGAAGAGTCCAAAAAGCGCGGGAGTGACACAATCCCATTTGTCTAAAGTAGGGAAGAGTGGCTGTGGGGCCACTTGGGAGACTCATGAGTCCAGGTGCGTAGTGTTGGTGGCTTCCACTTGAGTGGTAGGACAGTCAGTGTGTAAAAGCGAACAGATTGAAGGCATGTTTTGATGGTTAAAATGAAAGGATCAATGCTGTCTGTGAAGGTAGGATGGAGTAAGGCCCAGGTTTCTGGGTGGATTAATGAGTTAAATAATGGTCCTGCTGTGTTCTGAGGACGGAAAGCTGCAGAGGGAGTTCTGGGGGAAAACTGATGAGTTCAGCTGTGGGTAAAGTGAAAAGGTATTAGATGTGTGATCTGGGAGCTCTGGTGAGAGCCAGTAGTGAGTAGGGGGCGCGGAGAGAGACTTTCAAATCATTTTGTCTTCTGAACATACATATAAGAATGAGTAATGACATAACCCCTCTATATTCTGGATTTAAAACCCAGTAACATTTTGCTATATAGGCTGCAGGGGTTCTTAATTTTTTAATAGAAATAAAATAAATTGAAACAAAACAGTGGAGTTAATGAACATCTTAGAGTTGATGTGTGTCCTTGTATGTATTTTGATTTCTCATCTGTTTATAAACATAATCTACAAAAAGTTAACTTGCTTAGCATAACTGTTAAATAGAGGGACGTGACACACTCTGTTGGTGGCTCAAGGTGATTTCTTGGGCAAATTATGTAGCCTCTCTGTGCCATAGTTGCATCTTCTGTGACTGCCCCCGGGCCCCTCATCACAGCTGATTCCCTAGAATAGATGTTGGGAGGGAGGCTGCTGAAGGGAGTAAGAGGTGGCAACTGCTAGGGACACTGAAGAGAGAGACAAAAACAGATTAAAGCCAAGAAACTGAGTGCTAATACACTCAAAGGAGAAAGAATCCCGCAGTGTTTTGAGCCCCTTAGCATAAGGGAAACAAAATCACGTGGATCCAAACTCTTGAGCATATGAGTATTGTGGGTGGGAGGGTGTTATCAGAAAAGGGTTGAAAGAGGCCTTTTGGTTTCCCTTAACGTTTCCAGTAAGGATGGGGCACAGAAGCGAAAACCACCCGCTTCACAGTAAAAGGTGCTGTTTTGTGCAAAACTGACGAAGGTTGGAGACCAGTGATCAGTTGTGCTGGCAAATGAAGAGACTTCTGGATTGGGGCACTTGCTGTGACTTCCAGGTGACCTGCTGGCTGGGGTCTGTGAGGCGGGCAGTAGGTTTGCAGTGTGACCTGGGCATAATCCCTGGCTCTGAGGCCCCTGCAAGTTTCTGCAGCAGCTGCTCTTGCCCTGCGATGGGAGGGCATAAAAGGGCATTGTAGCACACGAGGGCAGGAAGGGGCTGCTTTAAAAGCAGACATGTAGCCTCCTGCAGCTGAAGACCTGCAGGCAGTTTGGTTCATTGTCGTGGAGTGGACTTTGGAGGCCTTAGTGTCGTCTTAAGACTTGTTTTCCCTTGGGGACCGAGTTTGCCTTTGCATATTAATATTGAAGGTTTGGGCTTCTGGCAAAGCTGTTTTCACAGATGGGTATATACGTAACATATCGTATAAAATAAAACGTTTTTATTTAATATGTGGGACTTTGCAGTTTTTGGGAACAGCTCTTTTGTCCTGGTCTCCACGGAGGACACTAGCGGTCGGCAGAGCGTGCGGGAGGGAAGGCGGCCTGCAGTGCTGCTGCGGGGGGTTCTCCCCAGCATGGTGCTCTGCTGAGTTCAATCTTCTATGAGTTTGGTTGCCAGAGGAGCAGACAGCATAGTAATGAGTTCTGGTGGGATTGTATAATGACAGGAAGAAAGAGGGAGCCGTAGTTCTTAGGGACTACTACACTCTTTTGGTTCCTGATCCAGTGTGTCCCATTACACAATTGATGAGTTGTGTCTATTTTGGGACTTGATTGAAATAAACGTGCAGCCTGAATGTTAAGAGTTATGTTTTATTTGTCAGGAGGACTCGAGCCAGGATGACCGCCTCTCGGAACACTCTGAGGGACTGCTCCCAAGAGTAGGGGAGAAGCTAGGATTATATAGGAGCTTTACAACAAAGACCAGGTAGTTAGAACAATAAAACATTGCTTGTTATCTAAAGAAAGCCAGGTATCTCACGTTCAAGAATTTAGTGCTTTTCAATATATGGGAGGAAGCCAACATTTGGGCTCACTGAATATATTCTTTAGACAAGCACCTAGCTATCTAGGGCCAGTAATCTGTCCTTTCTTATTCTGAGTCTGTTCAGAGGGCACCGTTGTGAGTGGCTGCAGGCCTGTTTTCACTGGGGTGCGGCAGCAGTCGCTGATGACTTGTTTTCAGCATTCTTTGTTTAGTGACATGGTTGCAGTATTTTCATTCACATTGTAGTATTTTCGTTCACAGAAAATTATGATATTACCCTGATTATGGATAATCTGGAACCTTGGAAAGGAACCGAGATGGAATTACTGCAGGTAACTTCTACTTTAATAAGCCGTGTGCAAACATGAACACGGAGGAAGCATACAAAAGGATTCGGTGGTGAATGGGAAGGGTTTCTGCACGTTACAGGAGAAGGCAAGGCAGAATTCCTCTTCTTTGTGGGCAGGGACGTGAGTCCAACTTTCCTTTCTGAAGTGCTTTCTGAGAACAGTTTATGGTAATTAAGGAACATAGACAAACGGTGGCACACATTGCATTTAAGAGCTGGCCGGTTTCAAACTTGGGTATTGGACAGGTGGATTTCATAGGCAAGTGGTCAGGTGGATGGGACAGAAATGGAGCCCAGGCCTGGGGCCATATTCACGTTGAAATCGCCATTACCTCACCATAGCACCTTGGACTAGAATATAACCACTCTTAACATGTTGGTGAATCTGTGAAATGGGCATGATAATATTCGTTACTTTCTGGGATTGTTGTAAGTTCTAAAGGGTATTATAGCACACATGAAACACTTAACACACTGGCACTTAGCAGTTTACACTTTGTGCGGCCACCAAGCTTGGCGTGTGTCAGAGCCGTAAAGGCAGTATTTATCTGTTGAGGATGCACTGGTAGCCCCTTGGCTAGGTTGTGAATTTGGTGATTTCCTTTAATACTTGTAACTCTGTGTTCCATGGGCAGTTATTTTCATAGACAGATGAGGAATCTCAGGGTAAAAAAGACTGTAATTTGCCCAAAGTCAGACCATAATTTTGGGTGCAGGGGCCTCGGTTCAGCATGGGCCCCTGGGACTTGTGCCTTCTCCGTTCAGCACCAGAGCCAGATGTGGGCTCGGCTGTTTCCCTGCCCAAAATATCCGGCAGGCCGCAAGACACAACTGGCCCCGTGCTGCTTGAGCAAAATCTCCGGAGGAGAGGCAGTTACAAAAGGGATAAACATAAAAACAGACGACAGCAAACTGTGATCAGCTCTGAGAAGGAAAGGAACACGTCTGGCCGTGCAGAGCTGGGAGCTTTCCCGTCGGGCTGTTCTGGGGGCGTTCATCTCAGCTTAACAAACTCTGCTGCTGCACCAAGGCAGGAAGGCAGGGCGCGTGTGGCCAGGTAGACTGGGCCTCATTGATCGTACTCATTCCCCATTAAGCGACAGCTCTCACGGGCACTTAACTAATTAACAGATGTTGGCCATAATTGTCACGCATTTTGACTGGTAGCTTTATTGGCGCCAACTTTGAGAGGAGGTCATTGAAGCTGGGGAGTTTGCTGCATGCCCGTGATTACCATGGAAATATTCCCACTGGTCTTTCAACCTAGACTGGTGTGGCTGTCATGTCCCGGCCCTGTGAATGGCATCGTGTAGCTTCTCCCAATTGCCCCAAATAACTTACATTGATATGCTTAATTCGTAGGAAATGGTATGTGGTAATAAGGGAAAAAAGGCAGTAAGAAATTGTTTGGAAAACTAGAAAAATACCTATTCTTTCCCAGCTGGGGGAGCGTACCCTGTATCACCCACCCTAATCACTGCCTGTCACCTCCTTCCTGCCGACTCCATGTTCAGAAGCCACTCTGAGCCTTGGGAGAACATTTTGCCTCATGAAACTTTTGACTAGGACCCGTGACTTCTCTGTCCCTGGTTAACTCTCTCTTCAAAGCCATGTAAATTTTTTGCAGGCTCCTCCACTCAGATGTAAGAATAGCCTCTTTAAATTTCTTGATGCAGCTCCTTAATGAAGATCTTGCGATGGAAACCTAGCCAAAACCTGGGAGGTATGCACATAGTGACTGCAACCACAGCACTTTGTGAGTTCAGAATCAGTGGGGTGGGTGACTCAGGAAAGGCTTTTTTAAGGTAATAAAGGGAAAGAGAAAGGACGCAGGCTATGTGAGAAAGAAACATCTCGGTCACAGCCAGCAAGACACCTGTGTTCAGGATGGATTGTGGCGAGTGCAGAGTTCTCACAAAAAAAGAACTGATGTGAAGGGAGGGAGGACAGTTGGGTACTTTATTGGGGAGGAAAAAAGTGGGCTGAACATTTCCTGGTTGAACAAGAGGATTGTGACATGATGTGCTTGTATTTTGGAGAGAAGGGTTTTGTGGGGACAGGCCTAGGAGTACGCTGTCTGGCTGGGGAGTCAGCACAACAGGGAAACACAGAGAACCGGGCAGACCCCAAGACCCATGCTGGGGGAGAGGCTGCCTGCAAGCTGGAGCCCTGGAGGCTGCTTCTGTCCCTTAGCTGGGGTCTCAGACCTCCCTTCACAGACCAGTCCTGTTGATAGAAGAATAAAAAACGTTGGGCATGAGAAGGGCTGTGTCCCAGGCTTTTGTTGAGTCCCTGGGATGTGCCCCACCAGATTTTGTTCCTTGACTTCATGCAGTAAAGAATTCAAGAGCAAGCCAGTGTTGAGTAAAGGTATATTTATTCAGAGAGATACATTGATAGGCAAGAGAAACTTCACGAGGTGTGGGGGTTTGATGCTCAGATTAGAAGTAGGTACACACTTCACAGACAGAGTGTGGGCCTTCACCAAAGAGGGAAAGAGTGGTGACCGCGAGGTGGCGCTGTGTTGCTTGTTTTCTTGGGCTTGGTGGTTTCATATGCTAATAAGTAGAAGGACCAGCCTTAGGGCAAGGGGCTGGGATTTCCAAGGAGTTGGCCATTTCCCACCTTTTGACCTTTTGTGGCTATCATTGGGACTGCCATGGTGCCTGGGGCATGTTATTCACCACGTTACTATTACAATGGGTGTTTACTGAATCTCAAGATCTGCTAGAAGTTAAATCTCTTCATCCTGAGCCTCAAGACCTATTGGGGTTTGAATCCTTCACCATTTCTATGTTAATTGCGGTGGCCTTCCTTGAATGGCTGTGCTCTTCCCCCTTCCATCCTGTCTCACTGTGATGACACAGAGACAGCAAAGGCCAGGCCCTACCTGTGCTCCTGCATTTAAAGGCTGCAGGTTTGGGGTGGGCTTATGATGACTCTGAGTGTTGAGAAGGATGTTTCAGATTTTCCCACATGAGACATGGGGACCTGCCAGCAGCCACTGCAGATTTATCCCACGGGCATTATCCCTTGTGTTGTTATGGAAACAACAGGCCAGCCAAGAAACAAGAATCACTCAGAGGGTTGGAGTATTGAGATTTATTATGTTGGCGGGCTCTGAGGGTCTTCTTTTCCAAAGCTCTGAGCCCCTCCAAGATGTGCACATGATGTTTTATACGGTTAATTACAAGTATGGGACTATTAGCCAATAAGGCTCAAACAACAAAAAGCAAGGAATCAGTACACTGAAGCTTATCAATTTGGAACAGATCCCGTTACTGACAATTGTTCACCTTGGATTTTCGGGTTAGCTTATTAGCCCAGTAAACTGACACTAAACTTCAGATTTACCAGGTATCCCAGCAAAACTTAGATCAGTAAACCGACACTTATCACACTTAGATTTGTGACTTAGCTTGTTAGACCAGCTGTGGTTTTCCTTCACAGTGTCACTTATCTTTTCTATTTTTCTTTTTTGCTTTTTTTAAGTATTTAATCCGAATTTAATATCAGGGTTTTTTGGGAAAGAAATTTCTCTTTTTCTTTTCTTTGGTGATCTTTTATGGGGGCAGTTAATTAGACGTATTTATCTGTTAGTGGAAGCCCTGGGGCTTGAACCCAGGACCCCGTGCACGCTAAGCACACGCTCTACCACCCGCCCCATCATCTTTTCTTTTTGGTTTAGCTGCCAAGAATCCTACAGCTGAATTTCTAGTCAGCCTTTAACACTTGCTCTGACTTCATGGAATCCATTTTTATGAGTTTATCTCCCCCTGGTTTCATTTAAGTATTGAATCTCCATTTTCTCTTCATTCTCAGGTTTGCCTTTTTGTTGTTAAGGTTGTTAAGCTGTTTTTAAAAGAATTGTTTAAATTCTCTTTAGCAAGAGGCTGAATGTGAATAAATATGTAAACAAACAGCACAATTAAATGCTTTTATACATTCTAAACTATTTAGTAGTTACTTAAAAACCGAATTGAATATTAAAGTGATAACATTTTAGAAATATTTTTTAATTTTTTAGAAAGATATAGCTGATTTAAAATATGATATTAGTTTCAGGTGTACAATAGATGCTCCATTTATAGTTACTGTAAAAGATTGTCTGTATTCCCTGTGTTGTAAGGTACATCCCTCTAGCGTGTTTACATTACATGTTGCAGTTTGTGTAAGAAAGTTGGGTAATGCAGAGTCTGGGACGTGGCTGTGTCTGACCCAGGTTCACGCTCACCCTGCCTGTCAGAGCTCAGGCCTTCACTCCTTTCTGCAGGGGAGCGAGTGGAGGCAGCTCTCATCAGTGCTGGCACCACCCTCTGAGTGGCAGTGACAGCAGTGACTGTGTGTGGACGTGCAAAGTGTTTTTCCAAGAGCTTTATATGCGTTTCTGAATTTAATAATAAAAGCCCTCCTGTGAGGAAGCGTTTTAAGCTTTTAATGTATAATACATCTTATTTTGATATTGATAGATTTCAAACCACCAGAAAATTTAAAGGAGTAGTAAAATAAAACCTTAAATACAGTTCACCTTAAAGGGCACTATTTGACTTTTTGTGTCTGGCTTTTTAGCATAAAGTTTCAAGGTTCATCCATATTGTAGCCTGAATTAGTACTTTATTCTTTTTGTTTGATAATATCATTTTCCTTTTTTTCGTTTTTGGTCTATTTAAAAATATTTTCATTGAAGTCTAGTCAGTTTATAATTTTGTGTCAGTTTCTTGTTTGCAGCACAACATTTCAGTTAATTAGGAACATACCTGTATTCATTTTCATACTCTTTTTAAACACAAGATACTATGAGATATTAAATATATTCTCCTGAGCTATACAGTATAAACTTGCTGTTTATTTGTTACATACTCAGTATCTGCAAATCTTGAACTCCCAATTTATTCCTTCCCACACCCTCTCCCCTCTGGTAACCATAGTTTGGTTTCTATGACTCTGTGTCTGTTTCTGTTCTGTAGATAAGTTTATCTTTTTGTTTCTTTCTTTTTTTTTTAGATTCCACCTGTGAGCAATCTCATATGGTATTTTCCTTTCTCTTTATAGCTTACTTCACTTAGAATGACATTCTCCACGTCCATTGATGTTGCTACAAATTGCATTATTTTATTATTATTTTATGGCTGAATAGTAGTCTATTGGACAAATATGCTACAACCTTTTTATCCAGTCATCTCTCAGTGGACATTTCGGTTGCTTCCATGTCTTGATATTGTAAATAGTGCTGCTGTGAACATTGGGGTGTAGGTGTCTTTTTCAATTAGGGTTCCTTCTGGATATATGCCCAGGAGTGGCATTGCTGGGTCATCTGGGAGGTCAATTTTTTGTCTTTAGAGGAACATCTATACACTTTTCCACAATGGCTCCACCAAACTGAATTCCCTCCACAGTGTAGGAGGGTTCCCAATTCTCCGAAGCCTCTCCAGTATTTATTGTCAGTGAACTTCTGAATGATGCCTATTCTGACTGGTGAGAGGTGATACTTGATTGCAGTTTTGATTTGCATTTCTCTGATAATGATATTGAACATTTTTTCATGTGGCTACTGGCCATTTGTACGTCTTCATTGGAGAAATGTTTCTTTAGGACTTCTGCCAATTTTTGAATTGATTGTTTTTTTTTTTTCATATTAACTGTAAAAGCTGCTTACATATTCTGGGAATTAAGCCCCTAGCCGTTTCATTTATTGCAAATATTTTCTCCCATTCCATAGGTTGGTTGTCTTTTTGTTTTGCTTACTGTTTCCATAGCTGTGCAAAAGCTTGTAAGTTTAATTAGATCCCTCTTGTATATTTTTGGTTGTTTTTCTATTGCTTGAGTAGACTGATCTAGGAGAACATTGCTGAGATGTATGTCAGATGTTTTGCCTATGGTTGCTTCTAAGAGGTTTATTGTGTCTTGTTTACATGTTTAAGTCTTTAACAGATTTTAATTCTTTTTTGTGTATGCTGTGTGGCAGTAGTCTAGCTTCAATGATTAACATGCAGCTGTTCAGTTTTCCCTACACCATTTGCTGAAGAGGCTGTCTTTACTCCATTGTATGTTGTCACCTCCTTTGTCAAAGTTTCAATGACCAAAAGTTTGTGGGCCTATTCTTGGTAATTTTGTTTATCCGTTCATTGATGGATGGATATTGTTAGTAACTTTTGGCTACTCTGAATGATACTGCTATGAATATTGATGTGAAATTTTTTATGAGAATATGTTTTCATTCTTTTGGCTGTACATTTGGCCCGCCATATCTGTAGTTTCCACTACATGGATCTAGATGGCTGATTGTAAAGGGACTCGAACATCCTTGGATTATGGTATCCAGGGTGTGGGGTTCCTGAAACCAACCACCCAAGGGTATTGAGGGATGACTCTACATATAGGAGTGGAATTGCTGAGCCATACAACTCTAAGCTTTTGAGGAAATACCAGACTTCTCCAAAGAAGCTGCAGCATTGTCCCTTTCTCCTGGCCGCATATGAGGTTTCTCTGCCTCCTGAATGACATTTGTTATTGTCCATGTTTTGGTTATAACCATCCTAGTGGGTGTAAAATGAGATCTCATTTTGTTCTTGATTTCGCTAGTGATGCTGAGCATCGTTTCATATGCTTATTGGCCATTTGTATATCTATTTAAATTCATGGTAAATTTAAAAATTGTGTCTATTTTCTTGTATTGCTGAGATGAAAGCATTCGTTATATATCCTGGATACTACTCTCTTATTAGATACATGCTTTGCAAAATTTTTCTTCTATTCTGCAAACTGTCTTTTCACTATATTTTTTTAAACATTAAAACAATTTCTTTACAGGGGAGGTAGATAGATGAAATGATTTATTTTATTTTTCTTACTAAGCACGCCCTCTCTGACTTGAGATAACCATTTCCCCTGTCATTTCACTTTCTTGATGATGTCCTTTGTAATAAAAAGATTTTAATTTTGGTGAAGTCCAGTTTATCTGCTTTTTTCTTCTATCACTTTTGCTCTTGGTTTTGTATCTAGGAAACCAAAGCCTATCCTAGGCCCACAAAGATTTATACTGTGTCTTCTTTTAGAAATTTTATAAGTTTAATTTTTACATTTCTGTCTGTGATCTATTTTGAATTAATTTTATTTGTTATATAAAATATGGGTGTTCAGATTCCAGATTGATTCTTTTGCCTGCAGATACCCAGCTGTCCCTGCACCATTTGTTGAACAGGCTATTCTTTCAATGGAGTGTTTTTGGCCCCCAGGTGGAAAACTGTCTGTAAATGAAAGTTTTCCCCGTGGGTTTTTATTGTGTCTCTTAAATTTATTTATCCAAACTTATGCCAGTTTCATACTGACTTAGTGCTATAGCATTTTAGTACACTTTAAAGTGAGTCCTCCAACTTTACTCTTCTTTTTCAAGGTTGTTTTTGCTGTCCTGGGCCCCTTGCACGTCCATATGAATTTTGGGTTCAGTTTTTCAATTTTTGCAATGAAGTTGGCTGGAATTTTGATAGGGATTCCACTGAATATATAGATCACTTTGAGGAGTCTTAACATTTTTAATAATATTGTCAATCATTCCATGAAAATGGAATGTCTTCCATATATGTAGATCTTTTAAAATTTATTTTGTTGATACTTCAAAAAGTTCAATGTACAAATCTTGTAAATTTTTGTTAAATGTATCTCTCACTTTATTCTTAATGCTGTTGTAAAAGGAAAGGCTGAGTTTCTTATGGGTGGTACTATATATCAATCTTCTTATTTCTAGAATTCCTTCACAGCAAATACCCTAGGTATATATTTGCTACATAAATCTATCCACAACTATTCCCCGCCCCGTGTTATAAGAAACCAAGACCCAAGGTAAGCTACTTGAAAACACCTATGTGGAAGTGAGAAATGAGACCCATGGTTGGGGCTTTGTGCAGATGATACTGAGAGCTTATTCAGAATGGCTTCTTCTTAATTACTTTTAAACAACCCTTTCAGTGTATTTAGTCAGATACATTAAGCTTATGCCCTTTTGATGTGTGGAGTAGCTAAGACTATAATTTTCAAATAAATTCTAGTGAGAGTGTTGTACTTGAAACCTAATTTGCATCAATCTTTGAAGAATTATGTTTCAGGAGATTTGACTAAAGAACACCTATCTTTATTCTATAACGAGGACTAAATGCTCAAGCAACATGTAAGAGTTTGAGCAAACTGCCCCCGCCCCGTAGTGCTGGGTGGCTGCAGCTGTAACTGGAGTCAGCACTTACCTCTCCCAGTACGCTAGTTCTGATCTGCTCAAAGTGGTTCATCCAACAGTTTGTCAGTAGCCTGTTGGACAAAGTCATAAAACATTGATTGAAGATTGCTAGAATGCAATATATTCTTACTAATATTAAGTAAGCACACATTGAGTGCTTACTGTATGATGGAATTGTCCCTCAGCCTCACATGAATATTATTTCTCTTAAAACCTCATATATTTCCTTGTTATTCTCACTTTACAGATAAGGAGACTGAGAATTAGGTCTTCTCTCTTTTGGGGGGAGCTCATTATCAATGATGGGAAGTTGTAAGGAAAAAGATATTGATTCATCATGAGAAAACATTTTTGTGAGAGTCAGCAATGAAGATGAACACTGAAGAATGTGATCATTGTTCGAGTGAGACAAGCCCTGGGTTGTGTGGAGTCAGCATCCCTGTCCTGGACACGGCACGTTTAGAGCTGCGTGCTGGGTGAGGCAGCGCGGCCACGCAGGGAACGCGGATGCTGGGGTCTTAGGCTGTGCTCAAGCCCGGTGGGGCTTTCTCCTAAGGGCAGTGCACCATCATTGACAGATTTTAAGTAGGAGAATAGGCTGCTCTCGTAGTTCACATTTGTCTTGTAGAATGCTTGGAAAAGTTTAGAAGGCTTGGCAGGAGGTGATGTGCTGAGTCAGAGTAGGGTGGCTGCGAGGTGTAGGAGTGTTCAGTTTTCAAGTTGTTTTCAGGCCCAGGCTTGTGTCTTAGTAGCCGTGTCAGTTTGAATGACGCACGCAAGGAAGTGAAACAATTTATCTAATCAATTGAAGCAGTGATGTACCCAATTCCCAGGACTGTTGTGGAGATCCGGTGAGATACACTGTGCAGTGTGCAGCGTGGTCTCCAGCACAGAGCCAGTGCTGAGTGAGTGCCAGTGAGTATCTGGTAGGTCAGTTGAGGGTGGTGGTACTCTGTGACTGAGGATATCTGGTCCCTGAAGGAGGGGTCCATTCACATCTGTGAGTAATGGGCCTGAGTTGGGAGACGCAGGGAGACCTTACCCTCCGACCAGGGGCCCTGGTAAGGACGGGTATGGGAGGAGCACCGTGAAGTCAGCTCTTTGCAGGTTGAGTTGGGAGTGCCCTTGAGATATCTACGCAGAGTCACGAGCTTAAAGAGGAGGTCTGGGCCCAGGCTGTGCATTTTCCTAAAATCTCAACTCCTGAGGACACCGATATATTGATCACTGAAAGTGAAGTCATACTTTAAAGGACAAATGAATAGTAGTATCATCACTGTCAACAAAGCTCACGTCTATTTATTCATCACTCACTTTGCTAATTGGGTACTTACAGAGCTCACTTCACCGTCCTCCCGTGGGCTCCGGCTCCACAGAGAAGAGCTTGTGTGTCTCCTTCTTTTCCAGAAGAAGACACATTTAGCTTGTAGCCTTCTGTTCCTTGCCAGACTTAGGATATTAGTTTGTTGGTTTAATTGTATTTTCTGTTGGCCATGTCCTGACAGGAGAGAAATTTTACCTCATGGTCATGTTTCAATTAGCTGTTACTGAGAATTGCTGATCTGATACATAGTGTATGTATTATATTAACTTTGTAGAGTAGTTATCATTTTTCTGTCTTTGCCCTTTAATTTTGTTTGCCCCTTCAGTGTTCTATCCTTTTTGGGGCCTTATTTTTTTTTAATTAAATAATGTCTGTTAGCAGTTAAGAAAACAAAAGCAAAGAAAAAATGCACATGAGAACTAAATTTAGAAAATGTCTAGTGTGTTTTCTGTCTCGGCAATGGAGGGTTGTATAACCTCTTGGAAACCTTCATTAGACAAGTTTCTTAAAATGCTGATTGAGAAATAAAACCTTCCTTCCTCATCTTTCAAGCTGCACAACTCATTGTCAAGAAAGGGGAAATCCTCAGAAGCCAAGACAAACGAGAAAACAGGGATTCTGGGAGATAAGTGAGCGTTAGAATCCGTGGTGTGCTGGTTGGCTCCTGAACTGATTTTCAGTTGCCTTGACAGGAGGGCAGGAGTTTAGCCCCAGGCCTCTCACACTAGGAGTTGGATGGGTGATCATATAATGGGCCTTGCCCATCCTGAGAATCTTGGTTTACTAAAGGGTGAAAGAGGAAAAAGAAAATTCCTCAAGACAAGAAAGTAAGGAAAGTCAATTTTTTGGAAGAGGGGGAAAATAACAAATCCAAATTAAGGATATAGTTTAAAGCTGTTCTGGCATGAGAGTGACCACAAACTCCTGGCAGAAAAGCACAGCTACTCCTTGATTGATAAGTTGTGTTTTGAATGAATCAGTGAACAGCTATTCCGAAAAAGGCCTCCAGAGTCTTGTGGATCAATATACTGGACAGCAAACACCTCTCTTCCAAGGTCTCATTCAAATAACCAGAAAGGTTTTAAAGGAAAGTAGCAATAATCTGAGTTCTATTTATTGACATTACTATATGCTAAGAATTCAGAGGTGACTATGGAGTTGTCTCCTCTTTTATGGACCTTACTTTCTCTTTGGGGAGACAAAATGACATAGTTGGGTATCTTGGTGGAGGGAGGTGTTAGTCTGTTGCAATTAGCCAGGAGAGGAGATTAAGAAAACAGTGAAGGGTGGGTGAACTTTTTAGCTGAGGACAGTCTTGTTCACTTGGCTTTTAATTGCAGGCTCAATGAGCTGTCACTGGAGGGAATAGATCTTACGGAGGATGGGCTTAGCTCAGGCCTCTTTGGAATGGACAAGTGAACCTGGAGAAAGACAGTCAAATCTGTGCAGACATTAAAGTTCACTTGAACGTGTTCCATCCCTGAGCCAAAGATAGGACAAATATGGAGCACTTCTTGAGGGCAGAGGAGTGGTTTTTAAGGTTCTTCAAGAATGAATCCCATGGAACCGAGATGGCCAGTTGTCAAATTGAGACTTTGTTCTTTGGACGGTGTACCCAGCAAGGGTATTGGCCTTTTATATGGTTCCATTTGTCTTTAATACATGTCTTTTGATGAGGACGTGGGCACAAGTGTTTGACACCTTGTCGAGGCGATTTTGGATACCTGCCTAGAAGCACGGGCACAGTTGCGGCTGCGTCATACATCTTGCAGCCCATCCCTT
Source organism: Vicugna pacos (assembly GCF_048564905.1). NCBI lineage: Eukaryota > Metazoa > Chordata > Mammalia > Artiodactyla > Camelidae > Vicugna > Vicugna pacos. Next base: position 77,718,823 of record NW_027328740.1, on the reverse strand, counting down.
TCTCCGGCTCTGTAATCACGGCAGAGTGGTTCCTTGTTGACCTGTCCATCTCCTCTGTCACATCATAACCCATGAAAAGACCGGAGCATATTAACTTGGCTTTGTTAAAGTCAAAGGTACAGATCAAATATGGAGTCAGATTTGTTCTTTCCTATTTCAGTAGTGCCATGGAGAAGGCAGTTTGGGCAGCTTTTTGTAGTGTCCTGGAGGCTTTCTCTCTCAGCTTCTGGGCGCCTCTGTTGAAAACCCTTCATAGCTGTCTGGCCTGCTGGAAAAGCACTCTGCCTGTTTTACCCTGAAGATGTGTTCTGTTTATAAACTCATCTCTACTCCTTGGAAAACAACTCAAGAAAAACTCAGTTGGTTTTTCACCAGCCATGGGCAGGGGTGAGATAAACCATGTTATTATTTCATAAAATAATAGTAATAATAGTAATATTAATAGTAGTAGCAGTAGTAGTAGTAGTAATAATAATAGTAATAATTATATTAAAAGAATTCTTAAAACACGACTGCACATTGGAGAGAGTCAAAAAATGCTTTCTGGCTTAAATCAAAAGTGATGACTCAGTGATTCCATGGCTGCTGTATTTGCTATGCTAGTTACTCCTTTGTTCCATTACACAGGTTTTTTAACTGAAAAAGAAATACAAGCAAATGGTTAAAAAAAAAACTCAGAGCACAAAAATACACAAGTGAAAGAAGTTTTCCCTCATCTTCTGTTCTTTCAGCCCTGTCTGGAGATGCCACTGTTTACTATCTTTTGGGTGCTTTTCCAGATATGCTTTGCACATTCCCACCTATGTATGTAAATTCCTTTAAAATTTTAGTTATTTTTAACTTAAACGGATTTAAATCCTCAAGTGGCTTCTGGCCGGGTAATAGAACAGAACAAATCTGACTCCATATTAGATCTGTTCCTTTGAATTTAACCCTATGCTCTGTCTCCTAGGCTTCATCTTGCTTGTAATCAATGTCGCCTGGAGCCTGAAATATACAGGAGAGCCTATTCTGAAGCCTCTGACCTTTAAGGATATTTAACACTTTTTCATTCATTTAAAGATAGCAAATTGCAGAATAGAAAATAACGTTTGTTTTGTTGGAGGTTTGCAGGGATCTGACCCACGCAGATAGCTGCAAGAAGAAAGGATTCTAACAAGAAGGAATTCCTACACTAAGAAGTTTGCAACAACCAAGCACATAGGAAAGGATCCTGAATTGTGACTTGGGGAGATGGTTTTCCAGGACATTAGTTTGCCATCTAGGTCTACAGAAACTTGCTATTCCATGCCCCAACATCTGGTCTCCCAACTTATTGTCCTGTCCTGCACTGAGGAGAAAGAATTTCGACTTGGTAACACTCCTATCTACCTAGAAAGCTGGGCACTGGAGCTGAGTGTTATGGAAACAGGCCAGCCAAGAAAAGCACCAATCGGGGTGTTGGTGTACTCAGAAGTATTATGCCGGTGGGCTCAGTGGGGCTCCTGCTCTGAAGTTCTGAGCACCTCCAAGACGTGCACATGAGGTTTTAAATGCTTAATTACAAGTAAGGGGGAATTAGCCAATAAGGCTCAAAGAACAAAAAGCAAGGAATCAGTACACTGGAGCTTATCAATTTGTAGCAGATCACATTACTGACACTTGTTGAGCTTGGAATTACGAGTTAGGTTGTTAGCCCAATAAACTGACACTAAACTTCAGATATATGAGATAGCCCAGCAGAATTTAGATCATTAAACCGACACTTATCACACTTAGATTTGTGACTTAGCTTGTTAGCCCAGCTGGACTTTTCCTTCACATGAGGACAGCTCTCCCACACCCAGGGAACTACTGTGAGCCCTTGATGTTTCCACTAGGGTGGGTATGGTTTACCCAGGAGGGATGGGGACTATGCACCAACACTCAGGCAGTCTGCTCTGTCTGGGGCTCTGATCTTGTACCATCCCGCTCCCCGCCAGCCCAACACCTGGGACAGTGGAGCTAAGGCAGTGATCCTGCCTGCCTGTTTCCCAGCGTGTAAAAGGGGATTATGTACCTTTCCAAGGTAGTTCTGAGCGACAACACCTGCGGGTGCTTGGTTCTCAGAGCAACAGAAAACCCAGCTCCGCGTGGGGGCAATGGGTGTGATCCCCATAGAGTTTCTGCAGAAGCATCCCATGGAGGGCTGGATCAGGGAGGTAAAATTTGAGCTGCGGAACTTGAAGGGTTACAGAAGGGTACAGAGGCAGGTCTGCCGCCTAGGGGTGCCCCAGAGGTAAAGCTTTTTCTCTCCAACTCCGCTAAGACCCTCCCCTCTCCAGATCCCTCCCTACTCTATGCTCATCGTGTCCATCTGTATCTCTCCAATTTTCCCGTCCTCTCCACCCGCTCCCATCTTCTCCCTCCCTCCCTCCCTGTCCCACCTTCTCTCACAGAACCCAGAGAGGATCGCTGGCCCTCCTGCGCATGCGCAGTCAGTGCCAAGTGGTCCGCTGGTTGGAAGCTCTATATCCTAGCCGGGGATCGGGCCCAAAGGTTTCTCAACTCTGTCGCCCGGTAGGACTTTGGTTCCTGTCTGGGGCCGGGGCCTCTGGCTGTGGAAGTGCAAGGTGGGGGGCTCCCGGGAAAGTGGTCAGGCGGTTGCGGGAGGGCGGTCCGCCTGTCACAGTCCCCAAGGGCGCCAGGCAGCCCGTGTTCAGATGAATTGCTCAGGCCAGACCCCTCTACCCGCGCCACCTGCCCCGGCGCCCCGGCCACAGCTGCCAAGGGCCAGGTGTGCCCCTGCCACCTCTCACCCAGCCGGGATCCCCTCAGTCCGCGGCTGGCGTCCCCTTCCCCTCTCCCGCCCGCGAGTCCTCTCCTCCCTGGCTTCCTCTCCTTGGCCGCAGGCCCGTTCACGCCCCTGGGAGGGCTGTGTCCGGGCGGGCGGGGACTGCGGACCCGGACGGGGCGGGGGGCTGGGGCTGGGGCTGGGGCTGACCTCCGAGCAGGGCTGCAGCCCGCGTCCCTCCCCTTTCCCTCCCCCCCGGGGCAGCCCTCCTCTCCCTTTCCCGCTCCCGGAGGACCAGCTCAGTGGCCTGGGCACTGCTCCCTGGGCTGAGAACCTCCGGCTGTAACGCCCTGCTTCTCCAGTTGCAGTCGGAAAAAGGGAGCCTCAGTGATGAGCGAGCTTCTGTCTCCTCCCTCAGTTTTTCTGCTGCAGGTAAGTACTTTTAACACTTTCAGGTGTTATCATGGCTGTGCTTGTTGATGTCACGTGTTTTTATAGTGAGAGTGATTACAGTGGTGAAAGCAGGGCTTGGTTCTGTTAAAAATGAGCTGAAGGCATGAGGCTGTGACATCCTCCTTCCTTCCCTCTCCCAGGGTGAAAGGAGTGATCCTCGATTTTCAAAAGATAGTTACAGTCCCTAACTAGCACAGCCCAGCTAGTGTGTGTTAAGAGGAACAGCACCACCAGAGGCCTTGGAGACCCAGGGATATTGCAGTCCTAAAGAGCTCCTGGCACAGTTTGGTTTGTTTTGGTTTTTTGTTTTTCTTAAATTGTGTGATAGACTAGTGGTATAAACAGAAAAATAATTGTCAAGAAATATTTCTTCATGTAACAGTGTTATTGTGATATAGTTCACACACCATGAATTCCATCCATTTAAATGGTACAATTCAGCAGCTTTTAGCATATTCACAGTTGTGCAACCATTATTATTCCAGAACGTTTTTATCACTTCAGAAAGAGCAGTGGAAATTAATGACCTATCCACCCCTCCCCAGTGGTGGTTCTAAAGAAATTTCTTGGCTAATCTTGACCATAAATTCACTTGTTACATTCCAAGAAATATCTGGTAGGAATTCTAATCAGAATTGCAATGAATCTGTCTATCAAAACTGGAAGAATTAATGTCTTTATGGCATAAACTTCTTCTACCCATGAATATATCTGGGACCATATCTTTTCATCTGTCCAGTGACTGGCCCATGGGAAGTCTTCACTACTTGTTGTACTTGTGAATGATGAGATTCTATACATTGTTAGTTGCAACTGTAGCCTTTCACAGAAGAGAAAAGTAACCTCAGTGAAGCAAGTGACTCTCTGATGGTCAGAAAGAGTGACAGCCAGTGCTGGAGTGATCCAGTGGACTTGGTGCTTGCAACCAGAATTCTCCACCACATACAGTTAAGGGGATTAGAGTGTTCTTTTATTTTTTCTTAATGGCGTTGCTTTTATTTTTACTTATTTTTTTAAATTCTTTTTTATTTAAGTGTAGTCAATTTACAATGTTAGTTTCAGGTGTACAGAAGAGATTCAGTTATAAACATATGCATATGTATATATATGTTTTAGATTGTTTTTAGTATAACTCATTACAAGAAATTGAATATAGTTCCCTGTGTTATACAGCAGGTCCTTGTCATTTATTTTATATTTACTAATTTGTATCTGTTAATCCCCCCTTCCCTGCCTGCTAAACACAGTTTACTTTCTATGTTCATGAGTCCATTTATAGGAGCACCGTTTTTCCTAGTAATATATGCTCTTTGGCTGCTTTCAGTTTCAGTAATTTCATCTTATCTGTGGGTGCTTTTATTCTGGTGGCCTTTATGTGATTTGCACACGTGGTAATAGAGATCTGTATTTGGGACAAATTCAGGCCTCTGTAGTCCCTGGTACAGAGTGCCCACTGAATTGATGCTTGAACTGGGAAAAAGGCACAGTAAATTTTGGAATTTCAACTATGGTTGAGAATTCCAGGGTTCTATAACCTGTTTAGACAACCTTAATATTGGCTGCACCCATACTGGGTAATTTGGTGGAAATTCATGTTATGGTGGTGTAGAGACAGGGAATTGTATGCTTCTTCTCTTTCTGTTTTATTACACTCATTCTCCTGGGCCTCCCAGATCCTCCCCCAGAAGGGCCCAGGGCTGGCTTGGTGCTGCGCTGAGGCAATATTTGTTAATAAGGCCCTTTCCTCTACTCATCTGAGCCTCCGGTTCTTTCTCTGCACAATGAGGGCTTAGACTTGATAAGTACTTTTCAGTTTCTTTTAAAGCCATGTTTCCTTTGAGAAACAGAAAATGCAAATCTCTCCTCTCAGCCCAACCCTTTAGATTTTGATAAGTCCTCCAAGGAGTGACATAGCTCTTTGTGGAATATGAATGTGATTGTGATCCCAGGTGAAACAGAAAAGACTCTTCAGAGATTGATTGCAGGGAGAGGGCAGGAAAGGGGCAGTATGTCACACTTTCTAGTGTGAGCACTGGAGCAGGGGCTTGGATTTAAATATGGTGACTGACGTGGCCTCTCTCTAATCTTGTAGAATGTGATAAACTTCTCTACCTCAGTTTCTTGATGTGTCAAGTTGGGGTGATAATATTTTAAGGCTTTTGTGAAACATTATGCACATAAGCCATTTGTGTCTCGGTAGAAACAAGACCTGCTAGGGATTCAGGGATTTGTTTAAAAAAAATCTTGTCCATAGCAGACTGTCTGTGTGTATTTTAAGTTCCTGGAGGGTGAGGGTGAGTCTGAAGCCCATTGTGGGACAGGTGGGCCATAGTTCTCTGTGCCCCAGTTTACCCCCTCCTCCCCAGTCCTCTTCCTCAGTCCAGGATGAAGTTCCCTTGTAGATTTTCTCAGAGGTCTTGTGGAAATAGCTTTTCATTTTATTGTTTCACCAAGAAGTTCTGCCATCATGATCTCTTTGGTCAGGCTTTGAAGGGCTGCCATCATGATATCTGGTAAGAATTCTATGGAATTGGGAGTTTCTATTTAATGAAAAGGAATAAAAATTACAAATAGAAAATTAGAACAAGGGTGGTTTCAGGGGCTCTTTGAAATGGACACCATTAGCTTTGTTAGCTTCAGGTGCTGTGGCCTGTTGCCACGAGGACCCATTCTCTTGCTTTGAAGTTGGAGGTACCAGTGGGTCCAGTGGGAATGATAACTGAGTGTATCTCATGGGCTGGGCATTGACCTATTTGTACTGTGTGTTCCTAATTTGAGACAGTGAGCTCACCTAACCTCAATAACCTCTTTAAAAAATTAGACTTTTTATTTTGAGATGTAATGTTGATTCCCATGTGGTAGTAAGAGATTATATGGAGAGGGCTTATGGATCCTTTTGCCCAGTTTTCCTTCATGGTTCCATCTTGCAATGGTGAGGTACAATTCATTAATGACTCACTAACAATTTGAGGTTTGTGTTATTGCCCTCATTTCTATTCATGATTAAACTGGGGCTTAGAGAAGCACACAGGCCTACCCAGGTCACCCACTTTGTTAGTGCAGAGTCGGGTGAACGTGGGCTTGGGATTTCCAGGCAGTGCCATTATGATGGTCTGTGGCAGGGAGCAGCATTCACTTGCTTGTTTATTCATTCATTCAACAAACATTTATTGAGTAAACTCTGTGGGTCATATGCTTTCTTTGGCTTATCTGATTATTCATCACTACTGAGAATCAGGCAATGTTTATATTTTTTAATCTGAGAAAATTAGCTCTGAGAGGTTATAACCCTCCGAAAGGAAGTATAGCTCATTAAGGAGGGATAGTACATTTGTACAGTCACCTCTTTTTATGCAGGTGGTACCCTAGACATTTTACATTTGCAAACATCCGTAATTCAGATATATTCTTGTAAGGCAAGGATTTTTTTTTTAATTGAAGTATAGTCAAGTTTACAATGTTGTGTCAATTGCAAGGTGTTTTTTGACTTTTGAATTAAAAAATACTTTTTCAGGAGGGTAATTACGTGTATTTATTTGTTTCATTTTTTAAAATGAGGTACTGGGTTTTGAACCCAGGACCTCGTACATGGTAAAAATGTGCTGTACCACTGAACTGTATCCTCTTCCCCTAGGCAAGTTTTCTTATCCATTATTATGAAGCTTAGGGGATCAAATAATTTGGATACAAATCCAGATCTTTTAATCCTACTGTGGTCCTTTTCTTTATATTCTGCTGAAGGGGTTTGGGGAAAGCATTTTCTTTGTTCATTTTTTATTCAGCATTTTTGAGCAGTGACTTTGCATCAGGGCCTTGCTAGGTGCTTGGAAATAGAAAATAAGAAATGACCCTTCTCTGCAGAGGCAGGAAGCCTAGACCAAAAGCTGGGTAATATGATCCGAGATACATTAGCCATGTGCAGACTCTGAGGACAAACTGTACCCCCGGATTTGCTTTGGCTTCCCTTGCCTTCTGGCTGGTACACACCAGGTCACATCAACCCAGATGGGCCCGTAGCACACAGCAGAGTATGTACCTCGATCTCCTCACCCCTCTCGGCAGGGCCAGCAACATGAGCATCCCTGACTACGTGCAGTGTGCTGAGGACCGCCAGACTCGTCCCGTTGTGGTCCAACCAATGGAGATCATCTCAGAGGAGAATTTCTTTTGCATCTATCAGCTACTCACCTCGGTGTGCCATATCAGCCCATGCGGCTCCCAGTGGACATTCTGTATCCACTACAGGCACCACTATGTGCCCGAGAATGGGTGGAGCGTCTTCCAGACACACCGCAAAGTCGTGGGCCTTGTCACCATTACCAACTGTCTCTCTGCCAAGGCCTTGGAGAAGCTGCACGTGCAGAGGGGCTGTATGGCACCGCGCTTAATGACTCTCAGCTCTTTGTCTTTGTGCTGCATGGGGAGGTAGCCGAGCAGCCGTTCACCGACGTGTCCTTCAATCTACGAGGACTGCAGGGTGGTGGAGAAGAGGATCGAGGACTTCACTGAGTCACTCTTCATCTTGCTCAAGTCCAAGTGGCTGGATGGTGGCCACAAGAATTTTGGGGCAAGATTCCCCTCCTCTGCATCCTGTTTGAGAAGGAGGACTTCATGGGACTGGACAGAGACAGCAGGTAAGTTTACCTGGAGGCCAGCCCACCCTGGCTTTGTGCCGGATTGCTTCCCTACATCCAGAAAGGGATCAGCAAGGAAGAAGTCTGTCTTGTAGCCAAGGGGGGAGGGAGGTGCAGCCCGCTGGTTTACAGACATTTCAAAGTGAATCCGCCTTTGTTTCAGAGAGATCCTTTTAGGGTTAGTGTGGACACTTACTCCCGCTTTACAGCCAGGACCATGGTGGGAACCCTGGAGTTGCTGTCCAATAAATTAGCCAAAGCCACTGATGCTAGGAGCACTGGGGAGGAGGCTGGACTGAGCTGAGATATGCTGTAGGTCAAATGCACATCAGACGCTGAGGCTTGTCTAGCAAATGTATATAAACTATCTCTTTACTTCCTACATTGATTACATGTCAAAATGATAGTATTTTACATATAGTTGATTAAGTAAGATCTGTTCTTAAAATCAGTTTCTAGTATTTGTTTTTTGTTTGTTGGTTTGTTTTTTTGTTTACTATTTTATACGTGGCAACTGGGAAACTTTCTTTACATGGCTCTCATTTCATTTCTGTTGGGCAGCCTGTCCTGGGACAGTCTCATTCCTTTGCTTTTGGATGAGATGCTTAACCCCGAGAGGCGGAACGGGGCACTGGTTGAGCTGGGGCTGGAGCCGGTGTCTCCTGCCTCTCAGGCCCAGCACCTGTTCAGCTCAGGCCCTCTCTTCTTGCCCGACAGCCACCATGCCAAGTTAGGACATCAGAAACACCGCCAGGGACTCCCGAATGAACTCCTTATGCAGGGAAAGGCGTATCACGGTGTATGGGACAGAGCAGGGAAATGTTCATTCTCAGTTTGTCCCTGTGATTAAGTCAAAGTCCCCATTTTGCCTCGGAAGTACAGACGAGCTCTTTTGGGCTGCCTACCCCCCCACCTTCTGCTCTGTTTCCCGGTGTATCTATCGTGCTGTCCCTCGGGCAGAAGAGGGTGAGATGTCTTTGCCGAGAAGTGGTCCCCCTTTGCTGGGGAGAGTAAGGGAAGCTGTGTCCCCCCGTCCTATGGCCTCTGTCCTTGTGTCTGGAGAGGGCTCATGGTGGTCCCACAGGTGACGGTCCGAGAACCTGGCACATGCTGCTGGGCCCGCCGTGAAGGCAGTGCTCTGTGATTCTTGAACTTACCTAAGATCAGATCCTACTTTCTGGTTGTTGGTAAGTTGGAGGAGAAGATGCTAGAGAATTGATAAAAAGAATATCTAGACCAGCCCTGTGAGTGAGAAGAGAAGTGGACCCGAGTCCCACCTGCGAGAGCCCACCTAGCGGTCTCTGGATGAATTTTCTGTTCCTCCCAGATATACCTGTATGGCTTAAGGAAGGGGAGAGGCTTGTCGTGGCCATGATCTGTGCTTGTCCTCACAGGGCCCTGTGATCTACATGCCCGCACTCCCCTTCTGCTTCTTGGGGATGTGCTGGTATGTTTAGGAGCCTGGGCACTGCTGAGGGCATAGCTGCCAGCACCGTGCTACACCGAGTCTGGCTCTGTTCACCTCACCTGTCAACACCTGCTGAGGCCCCAGGCATTAGTCAAGGTAGGTGCATCGGTGCAACGTAAGCAGGGACCACCTTCTCCCCCTGGACAGACTGGTGAGTGAGCAGTTGAAGCCTTGAGCCCTGCCCCAGCCCCCACGCCAGTGCCTCCTCTTTTGTCATAGGAGTCACTGGTGACATTTTTACTCAACAAATGCTTGTCTCTGAGTCTGCAGAGCCACCAAAGAATGCCAGCTTGTTTTTGTCTTTTGAAGTCTGCCCTTGGGACTTGGCGGAGTAGCCGAATGTGTACTTAGCCCACAGTGTTTGACACTGTCACCATTGATTACCCAGAACCTCATGTACCAGGCATGGCTCCCGGCATCAAAATACAGCAGCGCATTAAATCTCCCTCCTTGTGGGTCTGTCTGTCCTGGTACCATAAGAGCTCAGCCAGCTTCTGGACGTCAGTGAGATAACGCGGCCAGTGAGCTCAGGTCAAGCACATTCTCCTCCAGTCACTTTTACCACATTGTTGCTTTTAGTATTCCACAGTCATTAGTTTTTTAAACAATGCTTTGGTGAAGGAGCAGAGCCTAATTCTCTCCTGCTACTCTTGGTGGAAGTGAGTAAAACGGTCCAGAATGAAATGCGACCACAATTTGTAGCTCAAAATCTGCCTAGACGCTTGTAGGTGGAATTTGGGTTAGGGGCGCTGACCACGTTGGGGTCGTCCCGCAGCACCGCTCCCCTCAGGCCCCTGCTTTCCCTGGAGCAAGAGGTGAGGGTGGGTTTCACCATCCCCGCGTCCCTGGCCTCACACACTCACGTAAATTCTTGTACATGCTGTCAAAATCATTTTTGTTCTTGTGTGTTTCTAATTTTCTCGTCTTCATCTTTTCCTTTTTCTTTATTCCTTTTTCACTTGTACTGCCCAGTGAGCATGTTGTTGCATCTGAAAATGTGGGCTGTGCACATCCTGCATTGGAAATAGCCAGATTGCCATCCGTGCTGTCTCAATCATTTTAAAAAGCAAAAACTTAACAGCTGTCTTGATCCATGTATTATCCTCGTCATTTTGTATTTTCTCAATTTTTGGAATATTTACTTTGTTTGCACATTACCCACTGGTTTTTGATACCTGTTAAAATCCTTGCTTTGAGGAACCTGTTTGGTCCTCTTTTTATTTGGTGACAAATGCGCCCTTATTAAATTTGTTTCATTGTTTTGAAGAAGTGAGATGCGAATTGATTTAGGCGGCTGCTGAGGGATTCTTTTCATGGAGTATTTAAACTTGTAAAGTCAAATTCTGCGGCAACTTGCACGATTCCTTCTTTTATACAAACGTGCTCGGCACGAGGTTCCTGGCTGTCGCTGTGTGACGTGCGTGACGGCGCTTCCTGGCCGGTGGTCACTGGTGAGGAAGTGGCCGGCTCGGGGGTGAGCATCTGCAGGGGACGTTGTTGGAGGAAGCAGTCACCGTTTGGTTCTTTAATTTTTTTTTTTTTTGCATTCAACTACCCCGTGCCATTTACTTTACTTTGCCTTCATAAAGGGGCCGAATTGGGTCTAAAATCCATGCCACTATTTTGTTCCCTTTATGAGGCTGGTTTTTCTGAGTATCAGGACAACATGGCCTTCTCCTAAGTAGCTGGCTCACCTGGATCTGTTGGACACAGGGACAGCTAAAAGGGCCATAGCTTCCTCTCTGCTTCAGCCAGTGGGCATTCAGAGCTGGGTCTGTGGTTTGCCTCAGCAGCCGTGCAGACCTTCCTACCCAGGGATTTACTTTTAACCCATGTTGGTAGTAAATAGCTGAATCCGTTTCTGTTGCAGCTGACGTTCACCACTGACGGCCGTGTCATTAGTTTGTGGTAGTCAGTCTCCAACACCCCAGACAACCATGAAGGAAGATGATTTGGCCGACCTAGGACCTTGGATTCTCACCCTCACCATGGTTCATCTCACCCGGTGGAAGGGTGTGGCCACCACCATCATGCTGACCATGAGGCCTTGTTTCTCCTTTCATGCTCTGGTCCAAATGTGGACACTTCATTTTTCACTGAATTTGTCTCGCTTGAGACAGGCCAGAATATCTGAATGAGTCCATCACATTCTGGGTGGGGAACAGAACAGAAGTAAGTGTCGCAAGTAGATGGAGTCTAGGCTGTCCGGGTTGGCAATTGCAGGCTGGGATCTGTGATGGCCGGGCTGTACCCTGGACACAGGCCTTTCCCGTGGCTCCCATGAGCCCAGGAGTTGGAGTGAGAACAGCCTTGCCTGGGTTCCCACATCCTCATCTGCTCACTTTCAAGTGTGTCTGTTAATTAGGAGCTCCCCCAGACCTCGGGCCCTTCAAAGCTCAGACCACGGGAGAACCTTGAGTCCCTTCTCCTGGGCCTCCTGTGTGAGAATCCAGTGCCTTCTGAGGTGTCCAGTGGCAGGAGATGCCTCCCCCGCCGGGGAGCACCCTACAGAGGACTGTTATTCAGTGCACCATGCTGTGAGCTTGTGGGGTTCCGACCATGGTCCCTGCAGAACCACACTTTAGATGGACTTATTGTCATAAATAACAGGACTGATTGCAGGGCAGGGCCGGGGGGAGGGAAGAGTGGAAATTGAATGTGACCTCAGACAACTAGGTGGGTGCTGGGGCTGTTACTAAAATGGGGAGTCTGGGAGATACCTGCCAGGAATCGAATTCCAGAGTAAATGGTGGACATGAGGCATTTTTAAGATGCCATTTTTCATCCAAGTTAGGACTTCAAAGAGGCACTCGGTTCGATGAGCCTGGGGCTCAAGTGAAGGAGCCGGACTAGAGATACACGTTGGGAGTCGTCATTCTTAGCTGGTGTTCACAGCCTTGCATGTGAATTAGATCTTCTCAAGGGCTGCAGACTGAGGCTGAGGGGTGGCAGGGCTGTGCCTGGGTTGGAGGAAAGCCCAGACCATGCAGCTTTGGTGTGTCAGTTAGCTGCATTTGCCATTTTCAGAGCAATGCTATTTATCCTTAAGGGGCCAGAGGGTGGGCAGGGCCAACCAGGAAGAAATCTGCAGCGAGGGTCGTGGCCACATGTGCGTCTTGGGAAGGTGCAGAGGCTGCAGGGTCTGGGAGGGTAGAGTCCTCAGAAGCTGAAGTTGGAGTGGGGAGTGGGGAGAATGTAGTCACAGTCACCTGTGAGGGAGGGAGGGAGGCCTAGGGAGTCCCCACCTTACCGGACTCGCTTTCCCATGAACAGAAGGCAGTCAGACAGAGGATCTGAGGTGAGAAGGGATGGGCACTGGGAGGGGAGCCAACCTGGAGAATGGTGCTTGGAAAGTTCTGGAGTAGTCTCCCTGAAAAATAGAGTTAAATATACCCAGACTCTTAAGAACATTGTTAGTGACTTGGGAGGAGGCAGTTGTTTTTCTGGCCTCCTAAGGGTAAGGCATGTATCCAGGGATACACAGAAGATACGGGCAGTCTGTTCCGGGGGCTTGATCGTTACCGGGGGAACAGTGCAAGTTTAAAGGGGCAGAAGGGCAGCGGAGGGAAACTAGCCAGGCCCCGTGTCAGGTAGCAGTCGGCCGCCCTACTTGCGTGTTGCATTCACATCCATGCCTCCCAGGTGGGCAGTGGCAGCCCCCTTTTGCAGATTGGGAAGCCTTCTCAGAGGGGTTAAGGAATTGGTCTGTTTAGCGGCTAGTAAATGCTGTAGCAGGATTCAAGCAGGGCCTTGTCAGACTTCAAGGTCATGTTCTCTCTACTGTTTCCAGTACTTCCCTGTTATACCTGGAATGGTGAAGTGGGTCAGTTTTGGAGCCTTTCAGAAAAAGTATGATTTAAGTGCCTCAGGACTGTTTCACAAAGCTCAGCGTTCTTTGATGATTCTGAAGCACGCAGTGCTTTTCGCCCCACAGAGGTAACGTCTAACTCCTTTGAAGATGACGTGGTTGCAAATGATGTACAGTTGCAAAACCAGACTCTGCAGCTTCTGAACGGAAACTCTCCAGTTCTCCCTTGGTCAGCTTTCTTCCGCGGGATGTAACTGTGCTGCAGCGTAAACCTGAGCTTTCTGTATGGAGTGAGTATTTAATATCCAAAGTTAGCATAAAACGGTCAGATGAAGAAAACCGACGTTGACAATTTATTTTTGGGTTCCATTAGTCAAGATATACTATAAATTAATGACCCATATAGCAAATGGAATTCAGTATAGGACATTGCATTTCTTGCTTTCTATTTAGAGTTCTCTTACAGAATAAGGTTGCCTGCTTTGGAACATCAGCTTCACCACCACGGCACCTATCAGTGTGTTGGTGTGATTTCATTTACAGAGTGAATCTAATCTGGGCTTCCTAAGCCCCAAACACTCCTGTGCAAAATCACGGGCTGTAGCCGTCTGTTAGTCACGCAAATACTTCTAAAATTATATGATTCCAGAAAAGAAAGAAGAGAGAGAGAGAGATTGCCTTTATCAAATTTCCTTCCAGTTCTAACTGCAAACTTGTTGAGCAGCTCTTGTTTCCTTTGGATATGAATATATACATTTCTTTGCATGTAACCTAGGTTTTGGACTAGAACACCAAGTTCTTGCTGTCCATAAGCCACAAAAATAGTAGCCAAATTGGACCCGTGTGAAATAGTTTATACTTTTTTCTGAGAAAGTATCCTTGAATTTGGGACTTGGGCTGTGATTTTTGCTTTTTGATTCCCCCACCCGTCTTGTAATCTCTCACTCCTTCCCACGTGGCCCCCAAGGGTTCGTGGTCTTATTAGGAGCAGGCACCCAGTTGGTCTCCATATATTGCCGCTATAGATAGAGCCCAGACAAGACTTAAGGACATTATCAGAGAGGACTTCCTTGAAGAAATGGGCTCTACATTCAGTTGTGAGGACAGAGTAAGAGTCAGCCAGGAGAAGGAGTCAAGAATGTGGCTCAGGTCGCAGGTGCAGCCCGGGCAGAGGCCTGGAGGCTTTTGGCGTGGGGACCCGGGGAGAGTGCCCTGTGCAGTCCAGGGTGGAGGGAGCCCCTGCTCGGGAGGACACTGGAGACAGTCCGTGGTGTAGGGCTTTGGAAGAAGTTGAGTTTTACTAGAACTGACACAGTAGGCAGTGAAGGGTGTCAACAGAAAGTGACCCTCAGGAAAGGTACTTCAGGTTTTGCTTCTGATATTCTACAGACAGAAGGATCGGGATGGGCGAGAGCAGGTATGTCTGTCCCTTTGAGATCCAACCTGTCATTCATTTATTCATAACACGTGCACTTCTGTGAGTATAGGGGAGAGAGGGTGTAGCCACGATAATAAGCAAAATGTATTTGCTTCTTGAGAGCTTAGCATTGTCAGAAGTTGACTTAGCCTAGAAAGCTCTAGGAAGAGAGGAACAAATTGTGGAGGTTGGAGGGAGGGAAGGCTTCCTTGGGAAACAGTCAAAATGAGCCTGGAGGCAAGTGAGAGGTAGGAGCATGTCAGGGGACCCCTGAGGTCACTGGGAACCTGTGTACTGAGGTGAGGCTGGGCAAGCAGGGTCTGGGGTGGGGCTAGAACTCTAACAGGGATCCTCTGAAGCATTCGAAGTGGGGTTGATGTAATCAAATTTGTGATTTGGGAAGGCTGCCGTGGCTCTGTGTGTGTAGCGGGGATGAGGGGGTGGGTGCCACCAACTGGGGGATCATAAGAATACCATTCACAGTCTGGAATATGGGCATCGGGGCTACTTGGGGACGGCAGGGGCAGTGTGGATGCCGGCTTTCTTTATGGGGGGCTTGTTAGCGGGGCCGCCCTTGAGGCACCTTGTGGCTGTAAGAAAACTGATGGAGGCTGCCAGGTGGACTTTCGTCTTCTCTCTTTCCCTTCCTTGTTTGATGATCTTAGCTCAGCCAACATTTGGAACAAAAGAGCTAATTTCCAGGGTTGCCCAGGACTTTGTTGAGCTCGTTCGAGTGAGATCTGATTGGATTTAGGTTTGTGTTCAGATCTGGATGTTCACTTAGCTAGAAACGTCCTGTCATTTCGATTTCCATAGGGGTTTTTATTCTTGATAAAGATTGCTTTCTTGGTGAGAGGAAATTTAAAACAGCTGTTGTCTTTTTCAAAAAATCCTCTTTTAAGAATTTTAATATTCAAAAGAATACGAATATATAAAATATTTAAGGAAGTCTTTGGTGTGGTTTCTTTGCTTTCTGAGCTAATGTGAAGTTAGAGCCTTTGCATTACTTAATAGCACATCCTTGTCAGTATTTAAAGAGCTGTTAGTGAGCGCCCCAGGTCCCACCTCTCAAAGAATCGTTAAAGTTTGCTCTGAAATAATGAGGTCATAAAGGTCTTGTTTTCAGAAATCAAACGGTTTATAATACACAGCATAACTCCATTTATAAAATAATAATAAGTTCAAAACTAAGAAAGTGGAGGATAAATGATTTTTTTAAAGCCTAAACATAAATTTTCTTGTGCTAATGTTGCAAGTGGAAATTTTGAAAAGAAAAACCCTACTGCAATATCATCTATTTGGAATACATATATGAGTTTCACGTTTGAAAAGTATCTGCGCAGTGGTTTTCGAAGTCAGGAGCATTCCTGCTCAGATACTGGCAGTGATGGTTGCTGGTTTTCAATGGGAGAGCCTAAATTTGCCTTCTTAGCTTTTTGGTTTTTTTATAGTGAGAGGGTTGAGTAGTGCTTTGCCAGCATGATTTTGGGGCAATTTGAGGGCAGATGTCGTGTGCCAGCAGTGAGAAATTTCCATGCATTTTATTTTCTGGACATCACCAGGGCACATGTGGGGTTTGTGCCTGCAGGCTGGAATGCTGCAGGACTCCCTGATCATTCACCTTTATGTCCTGGAGCTGCTCCGGTCAGTGAATGATTTTCTGTGGCTTGGAGATAATGTGGTCTGATGGAGATGATCAGATGTGCAGTTAAAATGCTATTACTTGAAATAAGAGTAACCTAGAAACATTTCTCTAACAATACAGCATGAGGGAGGAGGATTGGCTGAGCTGCTTGCAGTGGGGAGTCTTAGTTGACTCCCTCACCGTGACTCCTGCCAATATCCACCCCAGCCCTGCACGGTAGTCCTGCCGAAGCAAGCAAGCACTTTGCTCAGAAACAGACTGAATTTCCTTGTGCCTCTCTTTGTTGGATTTTTTTGAAAGCACATTTTGCCCTTTGCTTCAATTCCATACATGCTAGTCACCTCTTAAACTCATTTTTCTGGCCTCGTCCATAAATACCTGCTGAATGGATGAACAGAATGTAGTATCTCCATCTAGTGGAACATTATTCACACGAAAGAGTGAATAAAAAAGACAAAAAAGAAGAGGAAAATGAAAAATGCCACCTGTTTTGGGAAGTCCACTTTGACTGTTCAACCCACACTTTTCCCTTTGAAACCCAATCACTTATGCTCCACTCTACTCTTTTTGATAGTACTTACCACCTTCTAATAATCTTTAACGTTTTCAAAAAAAAAAAAAAAGAAAGAGATGCTGATACCACTTCAAAATGTACAAGACTTGATAACAGCATGTTAATTGAAAGGAAGCAGACACAAATGCCCACATATTGTTGATTTCAGTGATATGAAAAGCCCAGAATAGGCACATGCAGAGGCAGAGAGCAGGTGATGGTTGGAAGGAGCTGGTTGGAGGGGGATTAGGGAGTGACTGCTAGTGACGGGGATTCTTTTGGGGTGATGAAGTGTTCTGGAAATAGAAGGTGATGAGGGCTGCACAACCGTGAGTGTGCAGAAGACTGCTGAGCACTGTCTCTGGGAGTGCCTGTTGTCGGGGCATCTTTATTTTTTTCTCATCCTGCAATGTGAAGAATCATCTTCTGCTGTGGCTGTTCTACTCCTGTGAGTGGTGAGGGTCAGAGACTTTGTAGAGTCATGTTTCTTTTTTCCCCCTGGCTGAGTGTAGGCAAAAAAGATTTAAGCCTGAGAAAGTGCTCCATCTGCAGAAATGTCTTTTAGATTTGCATGGTGTAAAAACCTTGAGAGCTTTTAATCATTGAGGCCAGTCTGTGGGGGGAAATACCCCGTGAAGCCTGGGTGAGCCGGGGAAGAGCCGCGCTTCTCTCCCAGACACGGGTGGGGATTGCACCCCCGTTCAGGCAGTGAAGGGCCCAGACCCGTGAGCAGAGTTGACAATCGTGAATATTTACGTGTATCCGCTGCTTCATCTTGGATATTAATTTCAAGCTGAGTCAGTTTGTGGCGGCAGCCTCATCCTACATCAGGAATTTATAGTATCTGCTCTTTGAGGTGAAGACCTGACAGACTTGATTATTTAACAGTCTGCCTTGAATTGATATCTCAGATTCCTTTGTCAAAAGCAAACAGCAGAAATACAGAATTCCTTTAATGCCAATGTGACCTGGAACGAGTTTAGTCTCTGTGCCTCAGTGGCCTTATCTGTGAGTGGGAAAGATGATAACAGTGCTTCCCTCAGAGGAGCTGGTGAGGGGAGAGTCAGAAGCACAAATGGAGGACTTACAAAAGATGCTCTTGAATGACCGAATTTAGTGCTCTCAGCCTGGTGAGGCCTGAGGGGCAGAGATGTCAGAACAGAGCAGTCCTAGCCGGAGCTCGATCCGTGATGGAAGCTGTTATGATCAGTATCACCACTGTGCGTTATCAGGTAATTTTAAGACTTGGTAATATGAATTCTTGAATAATGTTAAAGGACTAGACATCTCAGATCCAGTTTACATAGTCCTCAAGATTTCTTCTGAGAAATGGATGGTTTCTTCCCCATCTTAAATCTGAGATGAGTCTCTAAAAAATTCTGTATTCCTCCATCTTTTTGCTTTAATTTTCCATTTCCTAAAAAACCATGTTTTTAAATGGAGTTAATGGGGACTGAACTGAGTGCCTCATGCATGTTAAGCACTTACTCTCCCAAATGAGGTATAATCTCCTCCGTGATTTTTGTTAAAATTTACTTTCTTAGTTTACAGAGGTAAGAGGCCTCTAATTCTTTTTCTGGAGACTTGTCCATGAACCTGTAAATCTATAATTAATGGACAAAATTTGGTTTATTAAAAAATCATTAGAATATTCTGCAATTCATCCATAAAGAAATGCTCATTGACTTAAAATGTTTCTCCTTTAAGGGGATTTCTCCTGTTTGGTCTAGCTTAATTTGTTAACAGCCATCCTCATCATCATAATGACCAAACTCACTGTGAGTGGACACCTACCTAAGGCTAAAATGTTTTCCTCATGTTTTAATTCATAGCAGGTGTTTGATTGTAGGTATCAGTGTCTCCTTTTTTGCAGCTGAGGGATTGAGAGATGGAGCAGCTTGTCCCAATTACACGCAGCAGGCTGTGGCTAGCTCGGTGCTGGAACCCAGGCTGCACAGAATGCATTCTTAATTGCTCCTCTTATCAACCTCCCGTTAAGTGGTTACCCGAACACCTGTGACTCCATAAACGGCCGAGTTTAGTGACCTCAGACTGATGAGGCCTTGAAAGGAGAGACACCATTGAGAAGTTGAGACAGAGTGGCAGAAATTAAAATTGTTCATTTTCACAAATTTTTAATTCTCAGGTAATTACATAAAAAGTTATTTTTTTTATTTTAGTGCTCTGTAAGCACTAAAAACAAAACATTAAAAATAATTATAGTGCAAAAGAGAAGTGAGCTCTTAAAGTCCAACCACTGCTAATGATGTTGCTTGTTTTTCTCTTGTGGCCCTTTTTGACAGAAATACTTACAAAGACTGAATTGGTTTTATGTAGTTTTAATATGGAAGAAAAGATTGTCAGTGAATATTGTAAGAAAAGTCTTTACTCTTTTCTTTCCTGTTGATGAATATGTACTTTATTTTCATGGCTTAAGTACATTTCCTCATTTGTGAAATTTGAGTAATATCGTTTAATTTGTCTGACTGTGAGAGGTAGATGCCTTGTATACAAAGAACCCAAGAGGTGCTTAATAAAATTGTGCTGTCACAATGACAGATATTTTAGAAGGATCAACTCTGAATACTAAAGAGTGTCGCTTATTTCTGATACATATTCAATATGTATTTGTATGATATATTTGAATATGGTTTAAAGTAACAAGGATTCATTTTTTTTTTTTGGTGTAGTATGAAGTTTTAATGAAATCTGTATCATTCTAGTGAGACAGGGACTAGTTAAATTGCCTTAATCAGATGACCTTGAAGATTATTTACACAGAATATGTATTGTTACAAATCAGAATTTATGTTGCCGTGTAACCATCCACTCAGACATTTAAATTCGTGGGATTCTGACCAGATCCGTTAAGTTTAGTAAAATCCATATTGATCATTTTCAGGGAATAAGCTCCTCTATTTTGTGATTAAAGAAAATTTTGATTTTTTTCTACATTCTTAACAGGTTTAAAATATCAAAACATTGATTTGACATGTCACTTTTTTAATAGAGAGAATAAAGCTCATGCTGTTTTATTATGTAAATAAATGTTTTTGTATGGCAACAAAATTGTATGATATCCTGGCTCTTTTAGTATTTTGCAAGATACTTAGATAACCTACTGTTGGAAAAATACAAACGTGAATTTTATGAATATAGGCCTAGTACAGATCTGTTGGTTTTTGCTACAGTGCAAGACATGAGGCATAGGAGAACTTTGCTGCTGATTGCCAGGAGGACAGATCCCATGTCTCAGTTTCCCCTCCTGTAAAATGAAGTGGCTGAACTGGATTCTTTCCTCTTCTAAGATGAGTTTCCATGAGCCTATATCTTCTGTTTATATTCAGGAGTATTAGCAATATCAGATTAAATACTGAATATCCCTCCTTTCCCCCGAATCAAAGTGCAGCATGTGCTATATAAGTTTTATTTATCTGATTCTCGTTACTGATCCTACAGGCAATTTTTGTGTTGCATCTTTCCTGGTAACCTGGAAGGTCATTTTACCCATAGGTGGCACTGTTGCACCTACTTACAGTCTTAACTTTCCTGTTTGTAAAAGGAGGCTTAAACAACGTTATTTTATTTTGATTACTTTACTTAATGCTTCAGAATAGCCCAATGTCCATTATGTCTGTCTAACTGGAAAAGTTATTCTGCTTATATCTTAGATTTATTCTGTCATCTCACTGTGAACATTTCAGACTTGCTGTGCAAACAATAGCAAAATCGGGCTTTTCTTCTAGTGTTAGAAACCAGTGAGCCGGGATTTTATAAAACAGCTAGAAGCGGCATCTGGAGGACCTTAAAGGTGAAAAGTGTATTGAGTTCCCTGAGTTTTGACCCCGCCGCTGTGTGTTAATTGGTGGTAGGAGATTTGGTACATATACGAAGGGGTGTAGTTTTTGATATGGTTTGCCTGCACGCGCTGCCACTGAGCCACTTGAGCCTGAGTCAGTTCGTTTTGAGTTTTTCCCTCGTCTGTGAGATGGGGACATTCGTATCTGATTTGTAGAATTGTGAGAATTAGAAAATATGTGCAGTGTTTACCACAGTGTGTATGTCAAGAGGGCTCTTAAACTTTAACTGCTGTTTTGTGTGAAGCCATCATTTGAGAGTCTTTGGCAATTACTAAGAAACAGGAAAATAAGAAGAGATGGTTTTATGATGAAAGATATTTGAGGAGGTTCCATAGTTCCTATACCCATAATTTAGCATCAGCAGAGTCAGAACTGTTACACAGTCGCCCTAAACCAACGTTAAGCCACAGAATTATTTGTTACTTCATATATTTTGGGGTTTAAGGAGATCCAATACTTATACATATGTTGTCTCCAGCAGCCTACTGAGAGATGACACAAAAGAGTATACAGGCAATAAATGTCTTCTTTGTTACTGATGAAGCCACGTTCTCCATGAGCTTCAAGGCTGTGGGAAAATGCGTGTCATGATACTGTGTCCCAGAAATACAGACTCACCCTGTCCCATGTAGCTCTGGGCCACAGCGAGCCTTCCCTTGAGAAGACCTGCCCTTTCATGCACAGGGCTTTCCTGACATGGAGCTGAGCATCCCGCGTGCTTCCCAATGGTGACCAACACTGGAGTGAAAGGAAGGGTTTCACATGCCCTGCTTTTCTCCCCGGACTCACACCTCACTCTGTTAGTGTAATGAGTGCTAGCTGTGGGCCAGGGGCCAGGGGTGTGAAGGGAGAAGCACCCTCCATGGCCCAGAGGAGTGGTTAGGAGACATCCACTCCCTCAGTTTAAACAGGTGGTTGGATGGAACATAAGGGTGCTCCCCAAGAGTGTGTAAAAGGAGAAATAAGGATTTTATTTGGGACTTAGGCTAGCCAGGAAACAGATAAGATGATTAGAGGGGAGACTTGTAAAACAATTTGTTATTAAGTTGACATTTGTTGAACACCCAAAATGTGCTACATTCTTTTCTGAGCATTTTACAGAAATGAATCCTTCAATCTTCTCAACAAGTGAGTAAGGAAGGTTTGATTGTTATCCCAGTTTTACAGTGTGGAAATTGAGGCACACAGAGGGTAATTAAGTTGGCAAAATCACAGAACTAGTAATTGGCAGAGCTGGTATTTAAACCCTGGCTGTCTGGTTTTGAGGTTCCCAGAGATGGGCTTTGGGTGTTTAGCATTATCGACATCCCTGAATCTTTATACCTCTGTGCATCAGTTAGCCTAGAAAGGACAGGGAAAGGAGTGTTACACAGGAGCTCATAGTCATTTCTTGGCCGCTGTCCACGGAGAGTGCACCGTGATTGGCGTTAATTGACTTCTGGGCAGTAGATCTGTTCGTATAATAGAAATATAGTCCATTGAATTAATCTAGAAACCCTTCCTGCTCCGTTTCTGTCCATGCTTGCCATGTGACTGCCTGCCCGTGATTGGGCCGTGGAGGAGAAAATGTACTCATGGTTGAACTCTGATATTTCAGTCTGGTTCATAGATTCACATCTTCTGTTACATTAAAAATTTAAGTTTCTGGTTTTCTTGCATCAGTGTCTCATGAGCTTGGTTAATGTGAAACCAGTCCATGGGAGCCCAGGGATGATGACGGTATAATTTCTGAGCACGTTGAGGCACTTCTACCCGTGCAGACGTGGCTGGAGGATATCCAGCTTCCTCACTGATTTCCCCCAACAGCATGGTCCTCTCCCACCCCTGGATGTGAGGTTGGGAGCTCTCTGAGTAGGCCAGTCAGAGGCCGAGCCCACCAATCAGAAAATGATGAAGTACCTGGAAGTGGGTTTAATAGAAGACAAGGGCTTCCAGGTTGTCAGATGGGCTGTTCGAGTCCATTTGGTGAAAAGCTGTCCACTGTCTGTGGTTGAGCTACTTCTTTGCTGTTGAAAAGTCTGGAGTAGATGAAGGGATTTTAAAAAGCAGAAAGGAGTGATTTCAGGTGGTACGTCCACACCGGTGAGAAGTGATGAATGACCGCCTTTGTGAGTCATAGACAGTCTTATAAACTTCATAAACCAGCTTTAAAAGCTCTTCCATCTGAGTGCACTTCATATGGGGTCCAGATCATCACTGGTCGCACTGTGAGGGCAAGTAACTGATAATGGCAGAAAGGACACGGAGGCATCAAAAAGGTCTCAGTCACTTTCCCTGTTTAAAGGATGCAGCACAGTGTAATATATTTTAGCTGGTTTTTCACTGAAAAGTTTTTAGTGTTTTCTGGGACTCCCCAGTGCCCCAAGGTTCCATGCAGCTGGGTGTCCCCTCAGTGCAGCTCTGTCAGCGCTTGCCCTGGGCTGACGCGGTGTCACGGGGAGCAGGACAGTCAGCGTCCCCGGCTCCTCCGAGCTCCGTCTCCTCATCCGCAGAGCCGGGTTTCTCATCCGTGTCTACTTAGTAGGGTTGCTGAGAATCACACGTGATGCTTCAGGTGTGACTTTTGGTTGTCTCTGTGATTGGCATATAGTTAATATTTGATAGAAACACTTGTTTTTTTAGTATAATTGTAGCACCTAGATTGCAGTGGTTTTTAGACTGCATTTTTTATAACTTTATTCTTATTATTAAATATGCACTTATTTTTATTTATTTTTTTTGGAGGTACTGGGGACTGAAGCCAGGACATTGTGCATGCTAAGCAGGTGCTCTACAACTGAGTAATACACACCCTCCTTTTCTGCACTTGAAGGTAAATATTGCTATACACAAAATAGCTCTTAAACACCATCATGGGACCTAGTCACTGTATAGACAATTGAACACGGATTCTAGTTCAATAGGAATAAATGTTTTTGAGACATACATTTCTGAATCTGTTAATGTGCTTAAAAACGATCATAGGTAGTGATAAACACGAATCTTTGATCCAGTACTTCTTAGAGACTGTTTTGCCATCAAGGGAAATTACATTCTACAGAGAAGGCTAATTGGGTCTCTTTGATATTTAGATGGTTTAGCAGATGATGAAGGCTTTCAAAAGCTGACAGTTTTGTATTTTAAAGTAACTACAAAGTTACCTTCTACAAGTTGGTAAGTACTAAGCTTGTGAAGTGCCCAGTAATCCAGGGGGTATGTGTCTGTGTCTGTGTCTGTGTCTGTGTGAATGTTGGTGTGTGTGATTTCAGGAAGGTAGAAAGAAATTCCATATAGACTTCTGATACCTTTCTCCTCCATTTCAAGGTGTTGGCATATATTTACACTAATAAAGTGATATTCAGTTGTCATTTGGCATATTGGGAATAAGACTTTCTCATACTTGTTTCAGAAGGATTAGGGAGCATGAGCTTAGGAAATGGGAGGAGATAGAGGCAGGGAGGTTCTTTAAACTTTGTGCAGAATTAGAAACAGTAACTTTTCTCTTTTCTTCTAAAGCAAACTGGCACTGAATTGTAACATACTATTACTCAGAATTGCTTTTCTGATCAGATACATGTACCTCAGATTTTTAAATGCAACATGAATGATGAAATGTGTTTTAGCAGTTATTTTTAAAAGTAGTCTCTTTTCAAGTAAAAGGCTATATCCTGTTCTTTCTTCTAGCGGTACAAGAAATTCTCATTGTTCTGTTGCAATGATCTATGTGCTTACTTTCTTTTTTTTTTTTTTCTTTGAGTGCTTTTTTCATTGTGGTTTGAATGAATGTTTAAAATTTCTGGATTTTGATCTTTAGTATATGCTGATTTCTCAGAACTGTTAAAAACCTGATTGTTCACTGCTCCTTGTTTGGTGGGGCACCCTATTGATTTCTGTTGTCTGTTAAAGAGTGAAATTCTTCCTCTAGCCTGCAGATCATTAAGTGAATGGTTTGCAGTGTGCCTTTAAAATTATTTGTATGCATTGAGCATGTTTGTCCAGTGAATTTTAAATTGACTCATTGTAATGACTTTGATTTGATTCTGTGTCTTTTGCTCCTCTCCACAAGAATTTGAATTCTCTGTTGCATTTTGTATACGTGTTCTTAACAGGGGAAGAAATTTTGCATTTTTTACAGAGGTGGGTTTTCCTATCCCCTCTGAATGCCTTCTAAAATTGATACAATAAAAATCAGTTATTGCAGTGCATAAATATTTCATAAATTATTTTTTGGCATAATCAGAAACAATGACCAAGAATGATAATAAAAAATACGAAAACCTTCCTTCCTTTGAAGAATAGAAATCAGGTAGTCAGGCTCCCTCATGCTTTGTGCCTGACACACTTAATCTCATGTCATTGTGTATCATGATTCGGAGATGGTATTGTTTCAGGTTTATAGATTTTTGTTTTAACATTTGTGTTGAATTCTTTCTCCAGGCTGATGTTTCCTGTTGTGTTTGTGGAAAGAGTAGAAGGGAAAAAAATACTTTGTTTTGTTTTCAGGAGGCCTGAGTTGATGGGAAAAGAGTTGAGGGTGGGCTGAGGAAAAGAGTGACACTCCCTCTCCTCCTGGTTGAAATTGATAAACAAAGAAATCAATTAAGTATATCGATATTTGACCAAAAGAAGTTAGCGAGCCCAAACTGGCTAGAAATGCACAATGGAAATTACTGAATTCAGCTTCAGAATGAGGTGCTTTACCAAGTAGAAGCAGCTTAGAGCAATCAGAAAATCAGTAATATGATGAGATATAAATGGAATATTATATCTTTTATTGCTGAAACTTTTCTACGTTAAGTTGTGTAGAGCTAAAATTAAGTTTCAATCACCAGGAGTTAAGAGAGTGAGTGGTACTGTAGGATCGTTATTCACGGATGTGCCTAGACCCTGATAGAGTGGCTGAAGATGGCAGGAAAAGACCCACATCCAGGATTTTCATCCTAGGGTGTCCTCCATAATGGTTCCATGTGGAAGCAGATGATTGGGTTAACAAATTGTAACACACCCCAGTCGCCTCTGAATTTTAAGAAGAAAAAATATGCTTTGATACTGCTTTACAAGCAAGTTCCTGTGCATCCTCACTCCAGACTCCTTGCCTTAAAAAGCAGAGACAATGCTTTGCTTGTGTAGTTGAGGTTTTAGATAGCACTCTGCTGGTTGTAAAGCAAGGACCGAGACCCTCAGCTATAAACGCTGGGCTTGTGTGTTGTTAGATAATGTATTATCCCCAAAACAAGGACCTGGCTGGTCTGGTGGTCTGCTTTTTAATGAACATATCTAAAAATGTATCTTGTTCCCCTCACCCCATGACTTCCCTAAAGATACACTAATCCTTTGTACTCATTGTGTATTCTACAATCTCTGCCTCATCCTGTCTTTCCCGAATTTCCTCCTTACTATCTCACAACTGTTAACGAATTTTTCCTTTGATTATACCCTATAAATATGGGAGCATTTGAGATGCTCATGGAGATGGCTCCCTAATCCCTCTCGATTTCTTGACTTTTTCCACAGAGCCTTGAATAATCATTCCTTGTCGGTAAGACTTCTTCCAGCCAGAACCCACAGTTCCAGGTGAGAAGGATGCAGGCTTTATCTCTCCTACCGGAGGCAGAGACAGAAGAGAATTGAGATATGCTCCCCCGTGATCCCTTCCTGCCCCAGGTCTACTGCAGTTCACCTGCAGCCTTCTGGCCTCTGCTCAGAGGGCCTCTGTCCCAGGACAGACCTCAGCGTTTTCTTCCCTTGTCAATATTTCCTGTGCCTTTCAGAACTTGGTCTCTTCTCTGCAATTCAAACCTGGCAGATGTGATGGTGGTCAGCGTGCTGGTGGGCAGTCCTTTGGGGACCCCCAGGAGCCATGCTGATTCTCCTTAGTCTCTCAATCGGGGTTACAGAACAGTCGAGCACAGAAGGAAGCCCATTCTCGAGATGTCAACAGAGCATTTCATCACTTTCATTTTATTTTTCAATTTTTGGTGGAGAAATTATTTGTAGTGAACTGTTCCAGATATTTGCAGCCTGCTTTCCTCATCACCATTCCTTGTTGTCTCTGGTGCTAGTTTTATAAACCAGGTTTCTTCTCTGGTCATTTCTGGCAGCTGGGCTTGCCGAATCCTTGATCTGTATTTGAAACAGAATGCTTCCTCGTGATGTCAAGGTGATTTTCCTATTTCTGAATATTTCGTGTACACTCAGCAACTGTTTCAAGTGAAATGCTCTTGTCCAATTTCGGTTAACTCACATTTGCTGATCTCCTGCTTTCATGCTGAGAGCAGTTTCTTTTTCCTCTAATAAAAGTTAGCAATTTGCATTTACTATGGAAGATACTGGCCCAAGGTCCTTTTGTTCTTAAGAGTTTTAATACAATTCACCCATTAAAATGTACATCGGTTTTTACTCTATGCCCAGAATTGTGCATCCCATTCAATCTTAGAATATTTTCATCCCCCCAACAGGAAGCCCTGTACGCATAAACAGACATTCCCATCTTCCCCATCCTCCCCAGCCCCAAGGAGCCACTTTTCTCTCTGTGGATTTGCCTGTGCTGGACATTTCATGTAAATCGAGTCACTTCATATAAGTGGAAACGTCTATTGTGACTGACTTCTTTCACACTGAGTAACGTTTTCAATATTTGCTCATGTTGTGGCCTTAGTCACTATTCTATGCTATGCTATTGTTGAATAACATTCCACTCTATGGCTGGGCCCCACTGTTTACCCATTCATCAGGTGATACGCATTTGGGTTGTTTCTGTTTTTGGCTGTGATGAGTAATGTCGCCGTGAACACTCATGTGGTATTATTTATGTGGATATTTGTTTTCAGTTCTCTTACGTGTGTGCCCAGAGAGCAGAATTGCTGGGTAAGTCAGAAACGAAATGTTCAACTCTCTGAGGCCCTGCCAGGCTGTTTTCCAAAGTGGCCACGCTGTGTTACATCCTCACCAGCAAGGGCTGCGTGCTCCGCTTCCTCTGTGTCCTCTTTAGTGCTTGTTACACTTTTTTTTTTTATTATACCCTATTGTAGTGAGTGTGAAGCGGTTTCTCCTAGTGGTTTTGACTTGATTTCCCTTACAGCTAATGGTATTGAACATCATTACATTGTGCTTTATGGACATTTGTATATTTTCCTTGAAAAATACCTTTTCAGATACTTTATTAACTTTTAATTGAGTTGCCTTTTTATTGTTGAGTTGTAGGGGTTTTTTTTCTTCATTTTGAGATACAAATTCCTTACCAGATAAGTGATTTGAAAAAATTTTCTCCTCTGTGTTGTTGTTTCACTTTCTGGATGGTGCCCTTTGAAGCAAAGTTTTAAATTTTGATGAACTGCAATTTGTCTCTGTTTTCTTTGTTTCTTGTGCTTTTGGGGTATTATTTAAACTCTGAGGTATTTTATTTAAGCTTTTATATATAAAATAACTTAATTCTTAGGACCGTTATAGGAGATGGGTGCAGTTGTTGTCCCCAGTCTATGGATAGGAGACTGAGATGCAGAAAATTTCACTGAAATGTCAGTGTCACATCTACCTAGTGCTGTGGGATTTCAGACCCTCATGTTTGTCCCCAGCATTTGTGATCTTCACCACCATGCTCCACTACTGCCTGGAATCGTTAATGAAAATGACTTTCATTTTTTGATTTCTTGTTAGTTTGTTTTCTCATTGGGGACCTCATCTCCTTATTTTCCTTTCGGATATCAGTGTAGATTTATTTTAGGTCTCATGTAGGCAGAAGCATTGCTATCAGTTAACTTCTTTATTACTCACTCTCCAGTGATGATTGTTGCTAGTTGACCTAACCAAGTCATGCTTAAGTCTTTCCTGCTAATGACACTAAAAACAGTCATGACTTATAGAATGCTCAAAGAAAGTACTTGATTGATTTTATTTTGCTACCCAATCAAACCAATCAAGTAAAAACCCCAGTGTTGACACAGATTATAAGCCCTCCAGAATAGGATCACTGTCTTCCTTCTGTTTCATTTATTTGGTCACAGTGTCTGGATAGTGACTTGCTGTCCAGCAGTTTTGTGAGGATATGGTGCTCGTGAATCATTGTAAGCACAGAATTTTGACAGCAGACTGTGTTGTTCATTTCACAAGGGAAAAGATAATATAGAAATACTGCTCAGATCTATTTTAAAATTAAGCTTGGAATTTTGAGAAGAATTCAAGAAACCATACAAAGCTCTTTTTCACTAATTTTAGATCTATCTTAGACACATATGGTTACATAGCAGAGTAAGTTTTCAAGTACATTTGACAATAGGAGTGTAATATTGATTATTTGTTTTAGTTGAAATATTCTACCTGGGATAAAGTAATCAGTGCCCATAAATGAACAAATATGTTTGTATTTCTATGCAACATGGGAGCAGAGTTCATGTTTCTATATAATATGTATGACTGTGTGTTTTAATCTGTCTGTCAGTGTTTTTATAGTTTTTCAGCAATGTTGTAACTTCAGAATTCTTCTAACATATTCACTCCCGATACTACTGCAGTTTGTACTGTGTATCCTATCTTATGCATGGGATTCCACTGTCCCCTCAGTGAGGAATTTCCTCTCCTATTGAGCTAGTAGCAGAGTTAAAGGAACAGTGATTTCAAGGCCTTTGCTCTCCACGTGTTCGCAGTTTCCTGTCAATCACGATTTTCTCTTTCTTGTGTTTTCATTGTGCAATTAGAATCTTTGAAAATAATTATTAATATGTTTCACCAGTCTCCCTAGAAATTTGATGTGTTTGTGCTTTTCAGTTTTCAATTTATGAAAATTGTAAATGCAGACTTGTTTTTAAGTAGTCCTTTTTCACTAGATATTTGTTTACCTCTTTATAGTTAAAATAATTTTCCCCAATGAATGAATCGGTGTGCATGTTTTAAAAGATACTTTAGTTTTTATTTTTCTTATTCTAACAGGTATATTCGTTGTACAGAATTTAGAAAATAAGGATAAACACAATAATACCTTAAAAATGGCCTCTAATCTCACTTGTAGATACAGCTGTAATGTTTGAAATTGAGAATTACAAGTCCTCTCACTTTGTTCTACTCTTTCAGGTATGTTTTGGTTACTGAGACCCTCGAATTCCCATATGAATTGTAGCAGAAGCTAGTCAGTTATTGCTGAGGAGCCCGCTGGGATTGTGATCAAGACCACGTTGTATGTGTGCTTCACTCTGGGGAGCACTGCCATCCCAAGAATATTGTCATGTGATCCAGGAATTTGCGTGGTTTGTCTTTCCAGGTATTTAGGTCTTCTTTAATTTATTTCAGCAATGTGTATGGTTTACATAGTATTATTTTACTTTAATTTTTGCATTTATACTGAGGACAATTGTGCAAGGTACCAAGATTAGAATTGTATTATAGCCCCGCAACTTGCTGCCGCCATGGACGCTGTGGTCTCTCTTTGCCCTTTGTAAAATCTCGCACAAAATAGGACCTAAGTAACTCTCTCTTGAAAGAATGATTATATGATTGCTGGATGACACTTGAGAGTCCTTGTGATGATGTCTTTTTGCCAGACTTTCCCCTCTTCTTAAATATGCCCTTTCTCTTCCTTTCCTCCAGCCTGGGTTTCAGCCTGCCTGTGGCATTGATTTTCCTTGTCTGTGGACTCTTCTTTTCACTAATTCATGATAATGTTACATGTCGGCTGTGGAAACTTGCTAGATGTCAAGAAAGAGCAAATCCATTGCATGCTAGTATTTTTAGAGTGTGTTATTGAATTATCAATTGAAATTAAATCAGGCTGACCCATTGAGCCATCCCCTGAGCTCTTTTCGCCTTCCTACAGGTGATACTGCTCTCGTTGCTGCATGTGCCCTTCCCCCAGACTTAGTTTTGGAGTTGAATAAATCACCATCACTGGAGCCCTCTCTTTAAAAGATGAAGAGAACATTTGCTCCTTCTCCCTGCTTGGGGACTTGGATGAGATGAGGTAACAGATAAAGAATGAAGCCCCACCTCATTCTGATTACTGCTCTTTCCGTTCATTTCTCCAGGGGAAGAGTACAATTCAAAAATATAAAGATTGTGAGCTAATGAAATATACAAGACAACCGATCATTTATTAAATACACTTTCATGCCAGAAACAAATGTATTATACACACAAAAAGCACATAAATTACGGTAGTACTGTGGTTACAAACGTGGGCCGAGTTCGAGTCCTGCTCTGGAGTGACAAGTCCTGTGAAATGGAGAACTTGTAGGTCGGCTTAGCCTCTCCCGGACTTTTTTCTTTCCTGCAGAGACAGGGCTCGCTAGTCATCCCTCCCCCGTAGAGGTGCTGTGGGTTGTAAACGACGCGCGTGGGCAGGCCAAGCACAGCTGCTCGTTCCTCGTAAGTGCAGGATAGCACAGCTTTTGCTTTTACGGCTTTATGATCGCACCGTGTAGACCCTCAGTGCTCCGAAGGGATGTCTTGCGGATTGGAGATGGGATTCTCACTTCTGTAAATACCCAAAGATTGTGTTATTGAGCCTTGCTGATATAAATCTATTCTTTAGAAAGTACATAATATAGATATATTTTTCAAACATGCATGCTTTTTTTCTTTTATTATTTATACTTCTACCCTCTCATCACGTGGTGTGACTTTTGATGGAATCCAGGAAACAGTCCTAAGCCACCTGCCTCTTCACACTTCTTCGTGATGGTTTTCTTCCTTGACTAGAAGAGGGTTTTGCATAGGAAATTTTGTTTGCTCTCCTTCTCTTGGAGTCTCCCTGTTTGTCTGCCCATCTCTCACCTGTCCATCTGTCCATTTCTCTACCCACTCATTCTTCTGACTTGTTCCAAGAAGCACTTCAGGCAGCTTACAGAAGAACAGATACCAAATAAACAGGTGAGAAAATGGGGCCAAGTTCACAAATTGAGGCTCGGAATTGAGCCTGTGTGAGAGTTGCAGGCGTGAGACACACGCCTCTGCCTTGTGACTTATAAGATAGACAGCATCAATGTGCCTGAGGCTCCCAGCACACCCAGGGAAGCAGGGTTTGTGGGAGATGCTCACTGGCTGTGAAATAAATAAGTGGCTTAGGAGAAGCCCAGCCTTTCCAAATACTAAGACTTAGGAGAATATTTTGAGTGTCTTCCAAAATCTGAGTATTGCATCTTTTCTTTTTCAGAGTTTTATGTATAGTTGGTTAACATTCTATACCTGGAAATTTCTCCAAAACTGCTGCCCACGTGAGTCCCATGACTCGGGAATGGGGTGGTTCTGCTCATTGACGGGTGTTGGCCAGAAACGGAAAATGACAGCCTCAAAGGAGCCTGGGATTAAGCAGTTATGTTTTGTCAGTGCTGTAGATTTCAGAAAATGCTTTTACCGTTTCTCTCCATCTGAGGAAGCAGCGTGCTCTCTTCCCAGCATCAGGAGTTCAGGGTCTCGGGATGGTGGGGGCTGACTGCACTGCCATAAAGACAGCTGAGCTAGTCACTGCATGTGTGGTGCTTTCACGTAGTGCATTTCATGTTTTTTAAAAGGTTTCAACATGTAGTTAATTAACTGAGTTAATTAACATTTAATAAATATGAGACTTTTTTGAAAAGACAGTTATAGGCAGAATATAAGTTGTGAACACTTTAAAAATGGCTTCATTACTGAAATTTCAGTAAGGAAGATTCAGTTTATCTTATTTACGCCTCTCTTTAAAAGTAACAAAGAAACAAGACAGAAAAAGCAGAGGATTACTTCTGTTCTTCCTCTCGGCTTGCAGGTGCCCTCACCTCCAGTGGCATCCATCCAGACACCAGCACTGACACTGGCCGTGCTCAGAAATGCCTCAGCCCTGAAGACACAACTGACAAATGGAAGGGAGCCGCGTCCTGTTACAGCGGGTGCTCTCACTTTGTGGGTCCTTATGTAACTGCGTGGTGTTATTCAGGATCGCCCTTTCTACACTGTTTGACGGTGCTGCGGTGTATCCTAGTTATTTGTTTCTGTAACTACTCATGTATTTTTTCCAATGTGTGGTACTAGACATCTAAAAATGCATTTTTCAGATGAAAAATAATGTGTATTTAATATAAAAGTCTGAAAAAAGAGTCAAAAGTGTCTATCCTGGTCCCAGTACTCAAAGATAATAATTAACACTTTAACATCTATTTTCTGTTCTTTTCATCAGTGTGTATCAGCTCTGTCATAAAAACCAGCGAGCACTGTGTGCCTGTTTACTGTGTGGAGACCTCCATTTTCCATTCGGCTTATTACACATTTTTCTACAATATTCTATCTCCCCTGACATGATTTTTAATGACCAGTATAGCATTCTGTTTTGTGGAGGCATCGTCCATTTTACTTTGTACTTAAGTAAACTTTTAAATTCCAAGTATACTTAATTGAAATTCTGAAAAGAGAACTGTGGTGGTACCGAAAGTCCCCTACTTCCCTTCCCCTTTTTCCTGAGAGTAAAAGCTGCTGACAATGTGGAGTATATATTTCATGACCTTTATGCCTTTGTCATATATATATACACACATACATACACGTATATGAGAAATCTATGTATATGTGTGTGTATATATGCTTTATTGAAAAATAAGGCCATACTATATGTTTTCTGTAGCTCGGTTTATTCACTAACGTATATATCATAGACCTCCTCCCACTCCAGACTCACCCGGTCCTTTCAGATAGAGTAAAGGGGTCTCCTGATGTGCAGGTTTGGTCTCTTGTGTAACGACACATTTCGTGGGAGAGTACTGTGGACAAGGCCTTGGACCACGCTGAAACGCTGCAACTTTAGTGCCCACAGCTCTCCGTGATTTACCGCATCATTGTCTTGATGGTGAACACTTAAGTTTTCTCCATTTTCCACTGTCAGAAAGGGTGTCTGACTGGCATCCTTCTTGTACAAACATTCCTGTGATCTTGTATGAGTATTCCTTTAGCTAAGGTTTCTGGAAATTTAGTCCTTGGATGTGACAACTTCATACATCACAGGATGCTTTCAAGTGAATCTTGAAATTCCTTCTCCTGTGGGGAATGAAAAGATGTAGAATAACTTATGTAACCAATTCTCTATCGCTGGATATGATTTCACTTCAGCATTTCTTCCCACCATTGTAAACAGTGCTGTGCAAATGTTCTGATGAGTACATCTTTTTGAACTGATTTTTTCTAAATGTAACGATTCCTAAAAGTGGAGTTCAGCCTGTGTGCACACACGTTTTTCAGAGTTTACATATCCATTGACATGTCATCCTCCAAAAGATCGCTCACAGTTTGTTGTCTCAAAGATGGACACTAGCTATAATATCTTTTAAACATATTTGCCAATATGACGAGCAAAATGATTTTCATTATTTTAGTTTGCACTTGATGACCAGTGAGGTTTTGAGCATTTTTCACTCATTAGCCATCTGACTTTTAAAAAGTGAATGATCCCTTTTGTCCTTTGCAAACATTTAAGTGGGGGAGCTTCTTGCTGCTTTGTGACAGCTCTATGTGTATTATGAACATTAACCCCTTGTCTTCATCAACATGTATCAGAGAGCTTTTACTTGTCATTTCTTGCCTTTCATTTTGTTCAGTAGGTTCATTATTGTTGTGGCCCAAAATAATCTTAAGATAGTAAATGTCTTCTTTTTGGGTTTTATTCTTAGAAATGCTTTCTTATAATGGTATAAATTTCTTCTGTAGGTTTTTTTAATCTCTAAGATGGAGATGATAATGGTATTTGTTACAGTGAGGAGAAGCTGAATTGATATGAGCAAAGAGTTGTATTTGCTCTTATTAGTACTTTCTAATATTTACATCATTTTCTGTAATTTTTCTTGTGGTCATTTTGACGGGAATAGAATTTGTTTTTTCCAGGTATTCTCTGATTGTAACAAGACAATTATTAAATTCATACTTTGCTTTTTAATTTGAAATCCCACCTGTAAAAAATACTTATGTATACTAGAGTCTCTTTTTGAGCTCATGATTTATTTCTGTCAATCTTACTTTCTTACTCTAGCACTATATCTTACATATTGTAAAAATTTATTTAATATATTACAGTGCGAATTTTTTGATTCTTTTTTCGATCCCTAAATTTCTTGGCTTGTATTATGACTTTATTATTCCTGAAGAATTCTAATATAATTTTTTCAAGTTAAAAAAAAACAGATAAGTGTTGTCATGGGATTTTTTAGTAATTTTGAATTATCTTTAGGAGAACGTACATCTTTAAAACTGCTTTCCTCCATACAAAAGGTTGATGTCTCTACTTTCACACTTTTACTTTACCCCTCAGTACAGTCCTGTACTTTCTCCATGTACAACATGGGCATTGTTTTTGAGTTATTTCCAGATTATTGTTGATGTTTTTGTTAATTTTTTAAGTGAGAAATTTTTGCTATTATATTTTTTAACTGTTAAAACTGACACCTAGGAAGGCAGATTCGGTTTGTAAATACTCACTTTGTAACTTCTCATTTAAAATTGTAAGTATTAAATACTTGTTACAGAATCCTTTCTTTTCTGTTTTTAAAAATTTGTTTCCAAGATTCTCAAAATGGTCATAGCTAAGTAGTATAGGTGGGGAGACAGATGGAGAGAGGTAGTGTGGCTCATGTACAAACTGTGAGCACTTTCATGGCTGCCTTTATGCTGGAAAAGCTGATAAACAGTCCAGCTTAAACCAGGGTGGCTTTGTATGCACTTGAAATCCAGCTTTCCTGCCTGTATGGTGAAGCCTGGTAGGCGTGGCAGGTAGATGATCAAGGTCGAATGGAGGTTATTGGCTGCACAGAGCGCTGTGTCTGAGAATTGGAGACCATCGCCATGGGAAATGCTTGGTGCCAGGAACAATGCAGAGGAGCTGGGGAACCTTGTGTTAAGGATTTTCCAGCCCTGGGAGTGGGAATATCAGACTCTGCATTCAGATCTGAGTTTGAATTCATCCTCTTTAGTTTTCTTGTCCTCTGACTTTTGTCAAGCTATATACCGTCTTTCACTTCCTGTTTTCTTGTCTCTCAAATTAGGAGAATTACATCCTGCTGCTAGAGTGTTTGATCAGGTTAAATAATTTGTGTCTATAAGATGTCACATACAGTCACAAGCTCAGTGAGAAATGGGCTGTCGCCTGTTCTTCTGCAGCTCAGTGCTTGAGAAGACATGGGGGAAAGCCAGTCCCTAATTTGTGTGTGATGCAAGTAGGAACAAAATTAATGTCTTGCCTTTCCCTAGCAGTATTCTTACAGCTTTGCTTCATTTACTTCTTTCCTCCTTTCCTTTCCCCTTTCCCATCCTCCACCAAAAGAGCCTCTCAGAAAAATAGATTCAAATTACTTTAAAGGTTGGCTCATCCTCATGAAATGATAGTATCATAAAAAAAACTGTGCAAATCCCAGAATATATTTTATATGATTTACACACACACATGTGCGAGCAAACACACACACACACAAAATCAGTCTACCTCCCACTTACAGAGGGAGAAGGTCCACTTTTTCTGAGTTTTCATTCACAGAGAGTGAGAACAATGTCTCTTACACAGACTTTCACCAGGCTTCGTGCATGGTGTTTTTAATTGAATTTCTGTTTGTGGCCATAGATATAGTCTCCTAATAGAAGAGAGAAAGTGGAGACATAGACATTCCGCTGAGATATTGGTGTCATCATATTTTAGTTGTAAAGGACTTAAGACAGCATAGAGTCGCAACATTTTATGGGTGAGAATCCATGATGTTGTAACTTAGACAAGAACCTGGGTCTTCTGCCATCTTGTCCACGCGGGTGAAGAGGCAACTGGGCAGGGGATAGTAGGGATCCTTCCTGCTTCACTTCCATGTTCTTGCTAGTTTTCATTTCAGCTGCCTTTAGTTTATGTTCATGAGGCCACTCATGGGAAGGTCACTCTGTCCTGATAGATTGAGTTTCTTATCAGCGAAAAGCTCTGGACCCACTCATATTTCCCAGAGTTTTCTGCTGACCTGCTGACACTTTATATAATTGAGACCTAAGAAACTACTGAATATAAAATCCTTATTGTTATCGTTTCCCCTCGAGTTCCATAGGAATGGGGTGCTGTCTCAGGCTGTCTAAAGCCAGATCTGAACAAAGATAGGGTGATGGGCTGTGCTGCTGGACCTACACAGTCGAAGGGGATTTCCACCTTAGCTTTATAATCAGGCAGATTAGTTCAAATCTTGCCTTTACCAATTATTATCTTTGTGTCTTGGGGGAGAAACTGTACTTTTTTGTGTCCAAATTTGTTTATCTGTAAATAAGTTCAGTATTTATTTTAAGGTTTCTGTTTTAGAATTGAATGAGCTAATTCATTCATTTATACCTAAAATAGCGATCGCATGGTTCTATGCTGGTGCCTTGGTAGTTGATTACTAAGGGAATCGGCAGTGAGAATGGGGGTGGGGGACTCCTGGATAATAGAGCTTATATTCCAGGATATGCTTGTAAAAGACTGGATGTGCAGTAGATTTTTAATAAATATCTACTCCTTTCCTAATCTGCATTGATTGTTTATATATCTTTATACAAATATATTAACAATTTTTATTGCAATTTAAATATTTTTGTAGTATTTACATTATGTAGCTATAAAAATACATGAAATAAAATGATTTGACTTTTATTTTCTTTTCAATAAGCAAAACAAAATAAAATAGAAAAGAAAAAAGTCTTGAGGGAGTAGAAATAATTTTATTTCTGTGGAATCAATTCCGTATAATAGGTCTTTGTCATGTTGTTAAACAGCATATAAAATTGATAGGTTGTGACATACTGGAAATGAGGAAACAGTGGAGACATACTACCTCTAATGCAGTCACTTTGTTACCAAGTCCAAACTCGTTCTGCTTGCTGCATGACAGGCCAATAAATGGGGAGATGATATGTTGGAGTAAGGAATAGTGACTTCATTTGAAAATCTGGCAGACCCAGAAAATGGCATATTGATATCCAGTAGAACTCTCTTCCCCAAAGCAGAATTCAGTCTCCTTTTATACTAAAAAGCGGCGGGGATGTGGTTGGTTGTTGCAAACTTCTCGCTGTACGAATTGTTTGTCCTTGGAATCCTTTGTTCCTGCAGCTGTCCATGGTGGGTCAAATTAAGGTGCCCCCGTAAAACCTCCAAATAAAAGAAAGGTTATTATCTATTTTGCCACTTGCCATCTGTACATAAGTGTAGAAGAGCTAATATCCTTAAAGATCAGAGCCCGGAGAATAGGCTGTCCTGGATATTTCAGGCTAAAGGCAACTTTTTTTCACAAAAGGTGCAGAGATAGCAAGTCGGAGCCTAGAAAACAAGGTACAGGTTTAAAGCCAAACGAACACATCTAACATGGAGTCAAATTTGTTCTTTTCTTTTACAATTTCTTTTTCTAACTCATAAATAATTTTAGTAAGAAACATGAGAAATTTTTTTTATTTTTGCTTCTTAATAACGGATTACAACTACACTTTAGTGAGCAGGGATGCTGTGCGTGCCTTGGGGTCACAGCAAACTCTTGTTGGGGGTGGTCGACCCTGTAACATACCTGATGTCCCGTGAGTGTTGGTGAGGGTCCCCCTAACCAGGGGCTCTATTCAGGAACCACCATATGCGCGTTGACCTCTGGCACCTCTTTTTCAGCTGCAGGAAATTTTTTCAGATTTTGTGATGGAAAAATCTCTCCAGCTGCAGATAATCAGGGAATAAAGGAAGAGGAAAAGCGCTTGAAGTAGAGTAGAAGAGAAGGACAGAATATCAGGGAGCGTGGGGACTTGGCAGCGGGGCCTCGGGAGAGAGAGGAGCAGAGGTGTGGAGGGTCCTGGCTATGGAACTAGCTCCTGCAACTTTCCCCGCACCCAAGCCACACAGCTTTTAATTGGGCCCAGGACTCCCTCCTGTCTGGATGTCACCCTGGGCAGAACTTTGAGAATCGAAGCTAAGGGGTGGTCAACACTCACCTAGGGGGTCACTGAGGACTTTGCTCAAGTCCACATTGACTTTTCCAGTCATGTGCCTTCACCTGTTCTTTATCTCAGGATCTGAGAAGCAGGAGCAAGGAACTCATGGAGAGATCCAGGAAGATATCTGACTGTGTTAAGAGACGACAGTCACAGTGACACGTGGAGCGAAGACACTTGCAGTAAAGTAAAATAACTTCACAACTATTGCATCAGAGCTGCAAGTGTGAGAGAACCTAAGCCTGTCTCAGAGTGCAGGGGACAAGAGAAAAGGAATGGTAAAATTACCACTGACATTTGAAATTTTGTTAAAAAGAATGCTACTGTTAATTGTATCACTTGAATGTATGCAGGTGTTTTTCTATGAGCATTCATAGGTTCACAAAACCCCACCAGCCACTCTTGCTCCCATCTGGTGTGGGCTTTCTCAAGCACAGTGCCCTTCCTGCTTGGGTGGGCCACGCTGCTGGTCCTCGCCTGGGGCCGGACTGCTACAGGACACTGAGTCCCCGAGGCACGACCTGGGATACATGACAGGAACATCTCTGCTCTTGGCTGAGGGCCTCCGTTTCCCCCTGCAGTGTAAGAATGCCGGTGACTCAGTTAGAAGCATGCATCCAAGCCATCCTTCCGTGTCATCACCATCTAGAAGCGGTGCCTGAATATTCTGAATTTCTGCAGAATGTTGTTTACAATCACCTTGAACAAGTGAGTGTGTGTCCTCTTTCAAGTGGAGGAATTACTGCCGTTTTCCTGGAACTTACTCACCAGTAGTCCATCTGATTTTTCTGTGCTAGGATTCAGTATAGCCTGCTAATAACTCTGCAGTCAGATCTTGAAACCCTGATGAAGAGGATTATTTATTTTCTTTCCTTATATGATAGTATTTTACTTTCAAAATTCTGAGTTTTCTGTTCTTGGAGGAATTTTTTGGGGGTTTGGAGAAACAACTTTGCTCTTACCATCTTTGTGACCTGTTGCTATATGCATCTCACCTGTCTTCTGTCACTTGTGAGACGGTTCCATTTGTGACCCTGTCCGGGTTATTCATGTTATAAAACATAAAATCTGTAAAAGTACAGAACCCTTTTACTCCGAAGACATTCCACAAATACTCCTTTAATCTGGGTGTGGTTTTAACAAGACACAAACATTAGAACATATACTTGCAGGTTGCCAGTGCAAAATCCCCAAATGAATAGTCTAGCTCAACATCTAAAATCTTTCTTATCTACCTTGGATATGTATGGATAAGTGAAGCAGTTTGCTAAGAACCCAAGACCAGGTTTAGGATACAGGCTGATGTAGCTCAGCGGGTCCTCCCAAGCTGATGCTCTGCCAGAGAGTGGGGTTGAGGGGAGAGGGCGTGCCCTGCCCTCCATGAGCTGACAGTTTCATGGCAAGCACCTTCACAAGGTGAAGAAATTGGAGTTTCTTCTATGAACAGTGGGTCTGAAAAGAGCCCAAAAAGCATGGGAGTGACACAATCCCATTTGTCTCAAGTAGGGGAGAGTGGCTGTGGGGCCACTTGGGAGACTCGTGAGTCCAGGTGGGCAGTGTTGGTGGCTTCCACTTGAGCGGTAGGATAGTGGGTAAAAGCGAACAGATTGAAGGCATGTTTAGATGGTAAAAAGAAAGATTTAAAGCTGTCTGTGAAGGTAGGATGGAGTAAGGCCCAGGTTTCTGGGTGGATTAATGAGTTAAATGATGGTCCTGCTGTGTTCTGAGGAGGGAAAGCTGCAGAGGGATTTCTGGGGGAAAACTGATGAGTTCAGCTGTGGGTAAAGTGAAAGGTTGTTAGATGTGTGGTCTGGGATCTCAGGTGAGAGCCAGTAGTGAGTAGGGAGAGGGGAGAGAGACTTTCAAATAATTTTATCTTGTGAACATACATATAAGGATGAGTAATGACACACTTAACCCCTCTATATTCTGTATTTAAAACCCAGTAACATTTTGCTATATTGGTTGCAGGGGTTCTTAATTTTTTAATACAAATAAAATAAATAGAAACAAAATAGTGGAGTTAATGAATATCTTAGAGTTGATGTGTGTCCTTGTATGTATTTTGATTTCTCATCTTTATAAACATAATCTACAAAAAGTTAACTTGCTTAGAATAAGAGTTAAACACAGGGACATGACACACTCTGTTGGGGGTTGAAGGTGATATCTTTGGCAAATTATATAGCCTCTCTTTGCCTTTGTTGCATCTTCTGTGAATGCCCCCGTGCCCCTCATCACAGCTGATTTCCTAGACTAGAAGTTGGGAGGGAGGCTGCTGAAGGGAGTAAGAGGTGGCAACTGCTAGGAACAAAGAAGACAAAGACAAAAACAGATTAAAGCCGAGAAACTGAGTCCTAATACCCTCAAAGGAAAAATAATCCCGCAGTGTTTTGAGCCACTTATCGTAAGGGAAACAAAATCACGTGGATCCAAATCTCTTGAGCATATGTGTATTGTGGGTGGGAGGGTATCATCAGAAAAGGGTTGAGAAGAGGCTTTTTGGTTTCCCTTAACGTTTTCAGTAAGAATGGGGTGCAGAAGCAAAAACCACCCGCTACACATTAGAAGGTGTTGTTTTGTGCGAAACTGACCAAAGTTTGGAAACCAGTCATCAGTGGTGCTGGGAAATGAAGAGGCTTCTGGATTGGGTGGGGCACTTGCTGTGACTTCCAGGTGACCTGCTGGCTGGGGTCTGTGAGGCGGGCAGTAGGTTTGCAGTGTGACCTGGGCATAATCCCTGGCTCTGAGGCTGCTGGTCTGACTAGCAGACCTGGGCAGATGCAGTCCTATTGGGGCATCTCGCGATGTGGCCTGGGACACCTGCCATGCTGAGGGCGAGAGGAGGGATCCCCTAAGGGGGTGTCCCTGTGAAGAGTAGAAACGTCCTCCTGCAGGGGAGGAAGAGCCTCTGAGCAGCGGGCCGGATGCACAGGCAAGAGCAGCCTGAGCACGGAGATTTCGGGGACCTGGAAGTCATAAAGTGGCCCGAACAGCCTTGTTCCTGAGAAACTGGAGGGAAAAGATGCTGCAAATGCAGGCTAATTTCAGACCCTGTGGTGGGTCATGAGTGATAGGAAAGAACTGGTCAGGCAGGCACGAAAGAACCCTGTGGTTGTCCCAGTTGGGGCGTCACACCAGAGGGAGGAGCAGAGTTATAGACTTTGTCACTTTTTATCTGTGTGACTTTGAACAATAACACCCCACCTCTCTCTCTATATATCTTCATCTGTAAAGTGACAGAGTGACAACTCGTGTCATCAGAAGGCTTAGTTTAGCTCTGATCCTCATTGTCCAGTCCTGTCAGTGCTGCCCTGCAAGGTTCTGCAGTGGGTGCTCTTACCCTGAGATGGGAGGGAGTAGAAGGACATTGTAGCACCCGAGGGCAGGAAGGGGTTGCTTTAAAAGCAGACATGTAGCCTCCTGCAGCTGCAGACCTACAGGCAGTTTGGTTTATGGTCGTGGAGAGGACTTTGGAGGTCTTAGCATCGTCTTAAGACTTGTTTTCCCTTGGGGACCTGATTTGCCTTTGCAGATTAATGTTGAAGATTTGGGCTTCTGGCAAAGCTGTTTTCAGAGATGGGTATATATGTAACATATAGTATAAAATGAAAGGTTTTATTTAATATTTGGGACTTTGTAGCTGTAGGGAACAGCTCTGTTGGCCTGGTTTCCACGGAGGACACTAGCAGTCGTCAGAGCGTGCGGGAGGGCAGGCAGCCTGCAGTGCTGCTGCGGGGGTTCTCCCCAGCAGGACGCTCTGCTGAGTTGACTCTTCTCTGAGTTTGGTTGGCAGAGGAGCAGACAGCAAAGTAATGAGTTCTGGTGGGATTGTATAATGACAGGAAGAAAGAGGGAGCCGTAGTTCTTAGGGACTACTACACTCTTTTGGTTCCTGATCCAGTGTGTCCCATTACACAATTGATGAGTTGTGTCTATTCTGGGACTTGATTGAAATAAACGTGCAGCCTGAATATTAAGAGTTATGTTTTATTTGTCAGAAGGACTCGAGCCAGGATGACCGCCTCTCAGAACACTCTGAGGGACTGCTCGCAAGAGTAGGGGAGAAGCTAGGATTATATAGGAGCTTTACAACAAAGACCAGGTAGTCAGGACAATAAAACATTGCTTGTTATCTAAAGAAAGCCAGGTATCTCAAGTTCATGAATTTAATGCTTTTCAATATATGGGAGGAAGCCAACATTTGGGCTGACTGAATATATACTTTAGACAAGCACCTAGCTATCTAGGGCCAGTAATCTTCCTTTCTTATTCTGAGTCTGCTCAGAGGGCACCATTGTGAATGGCTGCAGGCCTGTCTTCACTGGGGGGTGGCGGCAGCCGCTGATGACTTGTTTTCAGCATTCTTTGTTTAGTGACATGGTTGCAATATTTTCATTCAATTTGTAGTGTTTTCATTCACAGAAAATTATGGTATTACCCTGATTATGGATAATCTGGAAGCTTGGAATGGAACCGAGATGGAATTACTGCAGGTAACTTCTACTTTAATAAGCCATGTGTAAACATGAACACGGAGGAAGCATACAAAAGGATTCGGTGGTGAATGGGAAGGGTTTCTGCACGTTACAGAAGAAGGCAAGGCAGAATTCTTCTTCTTTGTGGGCAGGTATGTGAGTCCAACTTTCCTTTCTGAAGTGCTTTCTGAGAACTGTTTATGGTAATGAACCATCATTGACAAACGGTGACACACATTGCATTTAAGAGCTGGCTGGCTTCAACTTGGGTATTGGACAGGTGGAATTCATAGGCAGTGGTCAGGTGGATGGGACAGAGATGGAGCCCAGGCCTGGGCCCATATTCAGGTTGAAATCGCCATTTACTCACCATAGCGCCTTGGACTTGAATGTAACCTCTCTTAAACTGATGGTGAGTCTGTGAAATGGGCATGATAATATTCGTTACTTCCTGGGCTTGTTGTAAGTTCTGAAGATTATTATAGCACACATGAAGCACTTAACACACTGACACTTAGCAGTGTACACTTTGTTCGACCACCACGCTTGGTGTGTGTCAGAGCCTTAAAGGCAGCATGTGTCTGTTTAGGATGCACTGGTAGCCCCTTGGCTACTTTGTGAATTTGGTGATTTCCTTTAATACTTGTAACTCTGTGTGCCATGGGCAGTTATTTTTATGGACAGATGAGGAATCTCAGGGTAAAAAAGACTGTGTAATTTGCCCAAAGTCAGACCATAATTTTGTGTGCAGGGGCCTCGGTTCAGCATG
The DNA here is from genome assembly GCF_048564905.1 of Vicugna pacos. Taxonomy (NCBI): domain Eukaryota; kingdom Metazoa; phylum Chordata; class Mammalia; order Artiodactyla; family Camelidae; genus Vicugna; species Vicugna pacos. Next base: position 77,675,097 of record NW_027328740.1, on the reverse strand, counting down.
GGCTCCTGGGCCTTCTGCTCTCTCCGTTCAGCACCAGAGCCAGATGTGGGCTCGGCTGTTTCCCAGCCCAGAATATCCGGCAGGCCACAAGACACACCTGGTCCTGTGCTGCTTGAGCAAAATCTCCGGAGGAGAGGCAGTTACAAAAGGGATAAACATAAAAACAGACGACAGCAAATTGTGATCAGCTCTGAGAAGGAAAGGAACACGTCTGGCCGTGCAGAGCTGGGAGCTTTCCCGTCGGGGCTGCTCTGGGGGCGCTCATCTCAGCTAAACAAGCTGTGCTGCTGCACCAAGGCAGGAAGGCAGGGCGCGTGTGGCCAGGTAGACAGGGCCTCGTTGATCGTACTCATTCCCTATTAAGTGGCAGGTGTCACAGGCACTTAACTAATAAACAGACATTGGCCAGAATCATCACGCATTTTGCTTGGTAGTTTTATTGGCGCCAACTTTGAGAGGAGGTCATTGAAGCTGGGGAGTTTGCTGCATGCCCGTGATTACCATGGAAATACCCCCACTGGTCTTTCAACCTAGACTGGTGTGGCTGTCATGTCCCAGCCCTGTGAATGGCATCGTGCAGCTTCTCCCAAGTGGCCCAAATGACTGACATTGATATGCTTAATTCGTAGGAAATGGTATGTGGCAATAAGAGAAAAAGGTAGTAAGAAATTGGAAAACTAGAAAATAACCAATTCTTCCCCTGCTGGGGGACCGTACCCTGTGTCTCTCACCCCACTCACTGCCTGTCACCTCCTCCCTGCCGACTCCGTGTTCAGAAGCCACTCTGAGCCTTTGAAGAACATTTTGCCTCATGACACTGTTGACTAGGACCTGCGACCTCTCTGTCCCTGGTTAACTCTCTCTTCAAAGCCATTTAAATTTCTTGCAGGCTCCTCCACTCAAATGTAAGAATAGCCCCTTTAAACTTCTTGATGCAGCTCCTTAATGAAGATCTTGGGAAGGAAACCTAGCCAAAACCTGGGAGGTATTCACAGAGTGAATGTAACCTGAGCATTTTTTGACGTTCAGAATCAGAGCGGTGGGAGACACAGGAAGGCCTTTTTAAGTTAGAAAGTGGAAAGAGAAAGGACTCAGGATGTTTGAGACTGAAACATCTCGGTCCCAGCCAGCAAGGCACCTGCGTTCAGGATGGTGTGTGGGGAGTGCAGAGTTCTCAAAAAGAAAGAAGTGGTGGGATGGCAGGGAGGACATTTAGGTACTTAACTGGGGAAGGAAAAAGTTGGCTGAACAATTCATGGTTGAACAAGAGGATTGTGACATGATGTGCTTGTATTTTGGAGAGAAGGGTTTTGTGGAGCCAGGCCTAAGGAGAAATCTCTCTGACTGGGGAGTCAGCACAACAAAAAAACACAGAGAACCAGGCAGACCCCATGGCCCCTGATGGGGGAGAGGCTGCCCACCAATTGGAGACCTGGAGGCTGCTTCTGTCCCTTAGCTGGGGTCTCAGACCTCACTTCACATCCCAGTCCTGTTGATACAAGAAAAAATATGTGGGGCATGAGAAGGGCTGTGTCCCAGGCTTCCGTTGAGCCCCTGGGATGTGCCCCACCAGATTTTGTTCCTTGGCTTCATGCAGTAAAGAATTCAAGAACAAGCCAGTGTTGAGTAAAGGTAGATTTATTCAGAGAGATACATTGACAGGCATGAGAAACGTCACGAAGTATGGGGGTTTGATGCTCAGATTACAAGTAGGCACACACTCCACAGAAATAGTGTGGGCCTTCTCCGAAGAGGTAGAGAGAGGGGTTCCTGGGATGTGGCTCTGTGTTGCTCCTTTTCTTGGGCTTCGTGGTTTCATATGCTAATAAGTAGAAGGACCAGCCTTAGGGCAAGGGGCTGGGATACCAGGGAGTTGGCCATTTTCCACCCTTTGACCTTTTGTGGCTAGCCTTGTGACGGCCATGGTGCCTGGGGCCGTGTTATTCACCATGTTACTATTACAATGGGTGTATAATGAAGCTCAGGATCTACTAGAAGTTAAATCTCTTCATCCTGAGCCTCAAGACCTATTGGGGGTTGAATTCTCCACCATTTTGATGTTAATTGCTGTGGTCTTTCTTGAATGGCTTGCTCTGCCCCCTTCCATCCTGTCTCACTGTGATGACACAGAGAGAGCAAAGGCCGGGCCCTGCGTGTGTTCCTGCATTTAACAGCGGGAGATGTGGGGTGGGCTGAGGATGACTCTGAGTGGTGAGAAATATGTTTCAGATTTTCCCACATGAGACATGGGGACCTGCCAGCAGCCATTGCAGATTTATCTCACGGGCATTATCGCTTGTGTTGTTACGGAAACAACAGGCCAGCCAAGAAATAAGCAGCACTCAGAGGGTGGGAGTACTGAGATTTATTATGCCAGCGGGCTCAGAGGGGCTTCTGTTCCCAAGCCCTGAGCACATCCAAGACGTGCACATGAGGTTTTATAGGGTTAATTACAAGTATGGGGCTTTTAGCCAATAAGGCTCGAACAACAAAAAGCAAGGAATCAGTACACTGAAGCTTATCAATTTGGAACAGATCACGTTACTGACAATTGTTGACCTTGGATTTACGAGTTAGCTTGTTAGCCCAGTAAACTGACACTGAACTTCAGATTTACGAGTTAGCCCAGCAAAACTTAGATCAGTAAACCGACACTTATCACACTTAGATTTGTGACTTAGCTTGTTAGCCCAGCTGGGGTTTTTGTTCACAGTGTCACTCATCTTTTCTATTTTCCTTTTATTTTTAAAGTATTTAATCCAAATTTAATATCAGGATTTTTTTGGAAAGAAATTTCTCTTTTTCTTTTCTTTGGGGCTCTTTTGGGGGGTAGTTAATTAGGTATATTTATCTGTTAGTGGAGGCCCTGGGGCTTGAACCCAGGACCCTGTTCACACTAAGCACACGCTCTACCACCTGCCCCATCATCTTTTTCTTTTTGCTTTAGTTGCCAAGAATCTTACAGCTGAATTTCTAGTCGGCCTTTAACACTTGCCCTGACTTCATGGAATCCATTTTTATGAGTTTACCTCCCCCTGGTTTCATTTAAGTATTGAATCTCCATTTTCTCTTCACTCTCAGTTTTGCCTTTTTGTTGTTATGGTTGTTAAGCTGTGTTTAAAAAATTGTTTAATTTCTCTTTTAGCAGGAGGCTGAAGTAAATAAATATGTAAACAAACATCACACTTAAATGCTTTTATATATTCTAAGCTGTTTAGTAGTTAATTAAAAACCAAATTGAATATTAAAGGGATAACATTTTTAAATTATTTTTTAATTTTTTATAAAGACATAGCTGATTTAAAATATATGTTTCAGGTGTACAATAGATGCTCCATTTATAGTTACTGTAAAACATTGTCTGTATTCCCTGTGTTGTAAGATACATCCCTCTAGAGTGTTTACATTACATGTTGCAGTTTGTATAAGAAAGTTGGGTAACGCAGAGTCTGGAACGTGGCTGTGTATGACTCAGGTTCACGCTCACCCTGCCTGTCAGAGCTCAGGCCTTCACTCCTTTCTGCAGGGGAGCGAGTGGAGGCAGATCTCACCAGCGCTGGCACCACACTCTGAGTGGCAGTGACAGCAGTGACTGTGTGTGGACGTGAAAATTGTTGTTCCAAGAGTTTTACATGCTTTTCTGCATTTAATAATTAAAGCCCTCCTGTGAGGAAGGGTTTTAAGTTTTTAATGAATAATACATTTTATTTTGGTATTGATAGACTTCAAAACTCCGGAAAATTTACAGGAGTAGTACAATAAATGCTTAGATACAGTTCACCTTAAAGGGCACTATTTGCCCTTTTGTGACGGGCTTATTTTAGCATAAATTTTCAAAGTTCATTCATATTGTAGCCTGAATCAGTACATTATTCTTTTTGTTTGATAATATCCTTTTCCTTTTTTTTCGTTTTTGGTCTATTTAAAAATATTTTCATTGAAGTCTAGTCAGTTTATAGTGTTGCATCAGTTTCTTGTGTACAGCACAAAACTTCAGTTAAATAGGAACATACCTGCATTCATTTTCATATCCTTTTTAAACATAAGTTACTATAAGTTATTAAATATATTCTCCTGTGCTATACAGTATATACTTGCTGTTTATTGTATACATACTCAGCATCTGCAAATCTTGAACTCCCAATTTATTCATTCCACACCCTCTCCCCTCTGGTAACCATAGTTTGGTTTCTATGTCTCTGTGTCTGTTTCTGTTCTGTAGATAAGTTTATCTTTTTGTTCCTTTGTTTTTGTTTTTTGTTTTTTTTTGTTTTAGATTCCACATGTGAGCGATCTCATATGGTATTTTTCTTTCTCTTTCTGGCTTATTTCACTTAGAATGTCATTCTCCTGGTCCATTCATATTGCTGCAAATGGCATTATTTTATTATTATTTTATTGCTGAATAGTAGTCTATTGGACATATATACTACAACCTCTTTATCCAGTCGTCTGTCAGTGGACATTTAGGTTGTTTCCATGTCTTGATATTGTAAATAATGCTGCTGTGAACATTGGGGTGAAACTGTCTTTTTGAATTACGTTTCCTTTCGGATATATGCCCTGGAGTGGGATTGCTGTGTCATCTGGGCCCCCAAGGTTTTGTCTTTTGAGGAACCTCTATACAGTTTTCCACAATGGCTCCACCAAACTGCATTCCCACCACAGTGTAGGAGTGTTCCCAATTCTCCACAGCCTCTCCAGCATTTAGTGTCTATGAACTTCTGAATGATGGCTATTCTGACTGGTGAAAGGTGATACTTGTTTGCAGTTTTGATTTGCATTTCTCTGATAATGATATTGAGCATTTTTTCATGTGCCTATTGGCCATTTGTATGTCTTCATTGGAGAAATGTTTCTTTAGGTCTTCTGCCCATTTTTGGATTGAATTGTTTGTTTTTCTTTTTTATCAAGTGTAAAAGCTGTTTACATATTCTGGGAATTAAGCCCTTGTCACTTTCATTTAATGCAACTATTTTCTCCCACTCCATAGGTTGTCTTTTTGCTTTAATTTTTGTTTTCTTTTCTGTGCAAAAGCTTGTAAGTTTAATTAGAACCCACTTGTATATTTTTGCTTGTATTTCTATTGCTTGAGTAGACTGCTCTTGGAAAATATTGTTCAGATATATGTCAGATGTTTTGCCTATGTCTTCTTCTAAGAGGTTTATAGTGTCTTGTCTACAGTTTTAAGTCTTTAAGCCATTTTGAATTCATTTTTTTGTATGTTGTGAGGGGGTAGTCTAACTTCATTGATTTACATGCAGCTGTGCAGTTTTCCCTGCACCATTTGCTGAAGAGGCTGTCTTTGCTCAATTGTATGTTCTCACCTCCTTTGTCAAAGATTCAATTACCAAAAGTTTGTGGGACTATTCTTGGTAATTTTGTTTATCCATTCATTGATGGATGGATATTTTTAGTGACTTTTAGATACTCTGAATGATACTGCTATGAATATTGATGTGCAAGTTTTTGTGAGAATACATTTCCATTCTGTTGGCTGTACAGTTGGCCCACCATATCTGTAGTTTCCACTTCATGGATCCAGATGGCTGATTGCAAAGGGACTTGATCATCCTTGGATTATGGTATCCAGGGTGGGGGGTTCCTGAAACCAAACCCCCGAGGACACTGAAGGATGACTCTACATGTAGGAGTGGAATTGCTCAGCCACATAACTCTAACCTTTTGAGGAAACATCGGGCTCTTCCAAAGAAGCTGCACCATTGCCCCTTTCCAACGGCTGCATATTGAGGGTATCCATTTCTCTGCCTCCTGACTGACACTTGTTATTGCCCATGTTTTGATTATAACCATCCTTGTGAGTTTAAAATGAGATCTCATTTTGATTTTGATTTCGCTAGTGATGCTGACCATCTTTTCAGATGCTTATTGGCCAATTGTGTATCTATTTAAATCCTTGGCAAATTAAAAAATTGGGTCGATTTTCTTTGTATTGTTCAGTTGTAAGCATTTGTTTTATATCCTGGATACTAGTCTCTTATTAGATATATGCTTTGCAAGATTTTTCTCCTATTCTGCAGATTGTCATTTCACTTTAATTTTTTTAAACATTAAAACAATTTCTTTATAGGGGAGGTAATTAGATTTATTCATTTTGTTTTTCTTCCTTAGCACGCACTCTATCATTTGAGCTACCCCTTTCCCCTTTCATTTCACACTCTTGATGTTGTCCTTTGTAACAAATGATTTTAATTTGATGAAGTCCATTTTATCTATTTTGTTTTATCACTTGTGCTCTTGGTATTGTATCTAGGAAGCCATAGCCTATCCTATGACCACAAAGATTCATACTATGTCTTCTTTTAGAAAGTTCATATATTTAGTTTTTACGTTTTTGTCTGTGATCCATTTTGAATTAATATTTGTTATATAAAATACGGGGTCCAGATTCCAGATTCATTCTTTTGCCTTCAGATACCCAGGTGTCTCTGCTCCATTTGTTGGATAGACTATACTTTCAATGGAGTGTTGTTGGCACATTTCTGGAAAACTGACTGTAAATGTAAGTTTCCCCCCAGGATTTTTTATTGTGTCTCATAGATTTCTGCATCCAAACTTATGACAGAAGCATAATGACTTGAGTGCTATAGATTTGCTGTAACCTTTGAGTGAGTCCTCCAAATTTGCTCTTCTTTTTCAAGATTGTTTTGGCTGACCTGGGTCCCTTGCTTTCAATATGAATTTTGGGATCAGTTTTTCAATTTTTGCAAAGAAGTCAGCTGGAATTTTGATAGGGATTCCATTAAATATGTAGATTACTTTGGGAAGTCTTAACATTTTTAACAATATTTTCTACCATTGCATGATCATGGGATGCCTTCCATATATGAAGATATTTTAAATTTTTTTTGGTGATACTTCAAAATATTCAATGTACAAATCTTGTAAACTTTTGTTAAATGTATCTCTCATTTTATTTTTTATGCAGTTGTAAATGGAACGGCTTAGCTTCATAAGGGTGGGACTATATATATCAATTTATTTATTTCTAGGATTCCTACATAGCAAATACCCTAGGTTTATATTTGCTACATTGATCTATCCACAATTCTTCCCACCCCCGTGTCATAAGAAACCAAGACCCAGCTTAAGCCATCTGAACACCTATGTGGAAGTGAGAAATGAGACCTTTGGGTGGGGTTTGTGTAGATGATACTGAGATCTTATTCAGGATGGCTTCATCTTAATTTCTTTTAAACAATCCTTTCAGAGTACATAGTCAGATACATTAGGAAAATGCTGTTTTGATGTGCGGAGGAGCTAAGACTATAATTTTCAAGTAATTTCTAGTGAGAGTGTTGTACTTGAAACATAATTTGCATCAATCTTTGAAGATTTATGTTTCAGGAGCTTTGAGTAAATAATACCTGTCTTTATTCAATAACTACAACTAAATGCTCAAGCAACATGAAAGAGTTTGAGCAAACAGCTCCCGCCCCGTAGTGCTGGTTGGTTGCAGCTGTAACTGGAGTCAGCGCTTACCTCGCCCAGTACACTTGTGCTGATCTGCTCAAAACAGTTCGTCCAACAGTTTGTCGGTAGTCTTTTAGACAAAGCCATAAAGCATTGATTTAAGGTTGCTGGAATGTAATCTATTCTTATTAATATTAAGTAAGCACATATTGAGTACTTACTGTATGTTGGGAATTGTCCCGCAGCCTCACATGAATATTACTTCTAATACAACCTCTCATATTTCCCTGTTATTTGCACTTTACAGATAAGGAGACTGAGGATTAGGTCTTCTCTCTTTTGGGGGGAGCTCATTATCAATGATGGGAAGTTGTAAGGAAAAAGATATTGATTCATCCAGAGAAAATATTTTTCTGAGATTCAGTATTGAAGAAGGTAACCACTGAAGAGGGTGATCATTGTTTGAGTGAGACGAGCCCCGGGTTGTACGGAGTCAGCATCCCTGTCCTGGATGCTGCACGTGTAGAGCTGCGTGGTGGGTGAGGCGGCGCGGCCGCGCAGGGAAAGCGGATGCCGGGCCGTTGGGCTGTGCTCAGGCCCGGTGGGGCTTTCTCCTAAGAGCAGTGGACCGTCATTGACAGATTTTAAGTAGGCTAGTGCGATGCTCTCGTAGATCACTTTTGTCTTGTAGAATGCTTAGAAACATTTAGAAGGCTCGGCAGGAGGTGATGTGATGAGTCAGAGTAGGGTGGCTGCGAGGTGTAGCAGTGTTCAATTTTCAAGTGATTTTCAGTCCCAGGTTTGTGGCTCAGTAGCCGTGTCACTTTGGATGACACACCCAAGGAAGTGAAACAATTTATCTAATCAATAGAAGCAGTGATGTACCGAACTCCCAGGACTGCTGTGTAGATCCAGTGAGATAACGTGTGCACAGTGTGCAGCATGGTCCCCAGCACAGAGTCAGTGCTGAGGGAGTGCCAGTGAGTACCTGGTAGGACAGGTGTGGGTGGTGGATCTCGTTGACTGAGGAAATTTGCCCCTGAAGGAGGGGTCTTGTCACATCTGTGAGTGATTGGCCTGAGCTGGGAGAGGCAGGGAGACCTTGCCCCCGACCAAGGGCCCTGGGCAGGATGGCTATGGGAGGAACACCGTGAAGTTAGCTCTTTGCAGGTGGAGTTGGAGGTGCCCTTGAGACATCTAAGTGCAGTGTCACAATCACAGAAGTGGTCTGGTCCCGGGCTGTGCATTTTCCTGCTGAGATATTGATCTCTGAACGCGAAGACATACTTTACAGGACAAGTGAATAGTAGTATCATCTCTCATCAAAGCTCACATCTCTTTATTCATCACTCACTTTGCTAATTGGGTACTTACAGAACACACTTCACTGTCCTCCCCTGGGCTCAGGCTCCACAGAAAAGAGCTGGTGAGTCTCCCTCTTTTCCAGAAGAAGACACACTTAGCTGGTAGACATCTATACCTCGCCAGACTTAGAATTTTAGGTTGTTGATTTAATTCTATTTTCTGTTGGTCATCTCCTGACAGGAGAGACGTTTTACCTCATGGTCAGGTTTCAATTAGCTGTTACTGAGAATTGCTGGTCTGATCCATAGTGTATTTATTCTATTAACTTTGTAGAGTACTTATCATTTTTCTGTCTTTGCTCTTTAATTTTGTTTGCCCCTTCAATTTTCTATCTTATTTGGGACCTTATTTTATTTTTTAATTAAAAAATGTCTATTAGCAGTTAACAAAACAAAAGCAAAGAAAAAATGCACATGATAGCTAAATTTAGAAAATATCTTGTGTGTTTTCTGTCTCAGCAATGGAGGGTTCTAGAAACTCGTGAAAAGCTTCATTACATAAGTTCCTTTAAATTCTGATTAAGAAATAAAACCTTCCTTCCTCATCTTTCAAGCTGCACAGCTAATTGTCAAGAAAGTAAGGGGAAATTCTCAGAAGCCAAGACAAACCAGAAAGCAGGGATTCTGGGAGATACGTGAGCCTTAGAAGCCCTGTGGTGCCGGTTGGCTCCTGAACTGAGTTTCAGTTGCCCTGGCAGGAGGGCAGGAGGTGAGCCTGTGGCCTCTCACACTGGGAGTTGGATGGCTGTTCTTATATAAGGCCAAGCACATCCTGAGAATCCTGCTTTATAAAAGGTTGAATTAGAAAGAAAAGAATAAAAGCATTCCTCAAGGCAAGGAAGTAAGGAAAGTAAAATTTTTTGGAAGCGGGAAAAAATAACATATCCAAAGTAAGGATTTAGTTTAAAGCTGTTCTGGCATGAGAGTGACCACAAACCCATGGCAGAAAATCACAGCTCCTCCCGGAAAGAGAAGGTGTGTTTTGAATGAATCAGTGGACAGCCATTCTGAAAAAGGCCTCCAGAGTCTTCTGGATCAAGATACTGGACTCAAACACCTCCCTTCCATGGTCTCATTTAAATAACCAGAAAGGTTTTAAAGGAAAGAAGCCATAATCATAGTTCTATTTATTGACATTACTTTATGCTAGGAATTCAAAGGTGACTATGGAGTTGTCTCCTCTTTTATGGACCTTACTTTCTATTTGACATAGTTGGGGAACTTGGTGGATGGTGGTGTTAGTATGTTGCAATTAACCAGGAGAGGAGTTTAAGAAAGCAGTGAAGGGTTGATGACATTTTTCGCTGAGGACAGTCCTGTTCAGTTGGCTTGTAATTACAGGCTCGTTGAGTTATCACTGGAGGGAATTAATCTTAAGGAATTTAGACTTAACTCAGGCCTCTTCAGAATGGGCAAGTGAACCTGGAGAAAGACAGTCAAATCTGTGCAGACATTGAAGTTCACTTCAACATGTGGTATCCATGAGCCAAAGATAGGACTAGTAGGCAGCACTTCTTGAGGACAGAGGAGTGGTTTTTAAGGTTCTTCAAGAATGAATCCCAAGGTACCGGGATGGCCAGTTGTCAAACTGTGACTTTGCTCTTTGGACGGTGTATCCACCAAGGGTATTGGCCGTTTATAAGTTTCCATTTCTCCTTAATACATGTCAGGTTAGGAGGACGTGGGCATAAACGTTTCACACCTTGTCAAGGTGACTTTGGGTACCTGCCTAGAATCATGGGCACAGTTGCGGCTGCGTCATACATCTTGCCGCACATCCCGCTCCCCGGCTCCGTGATCACGGCAGAGTGGTTCCTTATTGAGCTGTCCATCTCCTCTGTGACATCGTAACCAAACAAAAGATTGGAGAGTATTAGCTTGGCTTTTTTCTTTTCTAACATTCCCTTCAAATTATGATGACTGATAGTGGACCCAGTTACGTTTGCAGATGATTTACAAGTAGGGCTGTCAGTACAAACCTTGTAATCCCCGCTGTGTGATCTAGAGAAGAAAGTTACACTCTTTCCAAATTGTTTTGATGCACTTATGTGGGAAAATGATGTATGTTTGAATATGTATTTCCTCTCTTACTCATCATGGCTAGAGATGAATATTTGTAGACATGGAATGAGTACTCTGTATTTGAACTGTATGGTCCCCTAAATTCTCCCCAGCTTTTTAAAGTCATCACTGGAGTGCTACCTCCAGAGTGCCGCAAAGCATCCAACACTGCCTGCTCTTCGGACACTGTAAGTTTCCAAGTTGGAGAAGGCTGCTGGCTGGTGAGGCATTCTCTCGCACATCTCTGGTTGGGTGATGTGAGCTGAGAACACAAGAATTGGCAGACAGTAACTAACCACGATCACGTCCATTTCTGGAACACTCATGGAGGATTTTACACCTATGCTAGTGGAATACGTTATTTCATTTAGTTTTCCCAAAAATCATAATTAGATTTTATCACCTGTATTAAAAGGGAAACTGTCAAAGCGAGTGACGTGCAGACTTTGGACTGGAACACGGGTCTTTCTGATCCCTGTCTCTGTTCCCTCCCCGGCCTATCCTTGCAAATGACCAGGAGACTCTTCCTCAGTCTTGAGTTTCCCTCTGATGTTACCGCTCTCTTTGTTTCTAAGAGAGGAAAACAAGTCTAAACTTACTTTCCAGTTGGAAATGGAATGGAGAGTTAACGTTGGAAGCCGGGAGAATCTGTCCTGTGATGAAGTGGTCTCCGAGCCACTTCCACTGGGATGTCACATCACTGTCTGGGCCCCTTGCTCAGCCTGTGCACAGGTGACAGCGCAGTTGTGCCGAGCAGTCCTCCCGGACAGGGCAGTGGGTTGGAAATGAGTTTGGGGATTTGGTTTCATTACACAAGTTCCTGAGGGCCTTGACCTGGCACTTCGAGTGGGAGCATTCCCTGTCCCACAGACTGTGCTCTGGGCCCATGCAGACCTGACGTGGCCTCAGCCTGAGTCTCAGGGCCCGTGGTGATGAGGAGCATTTTAGCCCAGGGTCTGCCGGAGGCTCTGAGACTACTGGGCTGTGGGACTTTGTCCAGGATGATAATAATTCCTCCCCGAGTTTCAGATTTCCTTGCCTGTGAGCCGGGGTAGTAGTTGTTTCTGAGATGATTATAATGATTTAGTAATGGGCGCAGCGTGTGCTGACAGGTAGCTGGGTGCTTTAGGAGCAGAAGTCGCAGTCACTCTGTCAGCCTCTCCCTGTGCGCTCTGTGCTTTGAGAAGTTGTGTGTTTGGTGAAAGTCCCGCCCAGACCCTAGGGTCTAGATGAACTGTTGTTCCTTTACTTTCCCTTCCTCTTCCTCTTTCCCTTCTCTGTGTCCCATGTTTAGGTAGCAGATTCCTCTATTTCAGGGAATACGGGCTTTTCTAGTAAAGGGACAGGTGGATTGCGGAGAGGTGGGGCCCAGAGGGGGTCTGGAGTGTCTGCACAGTGCTGCTTCCCTGCGTTTCTGCATCCGGTCCCATCAGTGCACTAAGTCAGCCTTCCTCTTCCTTCCTGTGTCATCGGGTCTCTGTTTTAAGGGAAAACCATTTTTATGGGTCTTTTTTCACTTACGTGTTTCATTCAGATGCTTGTTGCTTTTCTCCCTGTGCTTCAGCGTTCTGAGGAGAAAATTCAGCCGTGCAGCATCCTCTCCGAGCTCTACGAGTTGATCGGCTTCCACTGCAAGTCCACCTTCTTCAAGCGGGTGGCCCCCGTGCGGCACGCGGCCCCCGGCATCCCGGAGCCTGGCGGGAAGGCCTGCTCCCGACTCCTCCTGCAGACGCTTCCTGGCTACAGTCTGTCACTGGACTTGCAGGACTTCAGCAAATGTGTTGGAACTAAAACATTGCTTCAGCCCCATTAACCATGCCTGGTTTGGGCCCTGCTGTCCTGCCTCATCAGGGTGAATCTTGATTCATTTAGAACAGGGCTCAGCAGACTTTTCCTTTCAAGGGCTTGGGGGTAAATATTTCAGGGTCTGAAAACCTCCTGATCTCTGGTGCAGCTGCTCAGCTCTACTGTTTAGATGCCAGAACAGCCAGATAGTCCACACACCCATAGAGCTTTATTAACAGCGGTGGCTGGGGCTGGATTGGGTGTATGAACTGCAGTTTGCCCCCACAGCCTCCTCAATATTGACACCTGCACCAGAGTGTACATTTGTGACAATGGGTGAACCTACACTGACATGTCATCATCACCCTTAGCCCATAGTTGACACTAGGATTTACACATTGTGTTGTGCACTCTGTGGGTTTGGACAGATGTACAATGACATGTATCCACCATCACAGCATCATACAGAGTCGTGTGTCTTAGTGACCTTAAAATGCTCCGTGCTGCACCTCATTCATTGCTCTTTCCCCTCTAGCCTCTGGCAGCCACTGATCTTTCAGTCTCTGTGTTTTTCCCTTTCCCAGAACACCATACAGTTGGAATCAGACAGTTGCTGAAACTTCCCAGATTGGCTTCTTTCACTTGGTAATATGCATTTAAGGTTCCTCCATGTCTTTCCATTCCTTGATAACTCATTTCATTTTAGCACCAAATAATAGTCCATTTTCTGGCGGGACCACAGTTTATTTATCCATTCACCTACTGAAGAAGAGCTTAGTTGCTTCTGAATCCTGTTGAGTATGAATAAAGCTGCTATTAACATCTGTATGCAGATTTGTGTGTGAACATAAGTTTCCATTTCATCGAGTAAACACCAAGGAGCACAGTTGACGGATCATATGTTAGAATTACGTCTAGCTCTGTAAAAAATTGCCAGACCGTCTTCCAAAGTACCTGGGCCATTTTTCATTCCCACCAACAATGCATTATAATTTCTGGTGCTCCACATCCTCACCAGCATTCGGTGCTGTCAGTGTTCTGCATTTTGGCAGTTCTGACAGGTGTGCAGTGGTATCTCGCTGTTTCAGTCTGCATCCCCTTGATGACAGGTGCTGTGGAGCATCTTTCCAAAGGCTTCTTTGGCATCCAGATTTCTTCTTTGATGAGGTGTGTGTTCAGGCATTTTGCTCATTTTTTAATCAGGTTATTCATCCTTCTTGTTGAGTGTAAAGAAATTTTGTTATATTCTGGATTTCAGCCCTTTATCAGTGTGTCCCTGCCCTTCACCTTCAGTGCCAGAGTTGTCCTTTGGATCTCAGTGGAGTGTCAGATCTTCAAAGAGATTCCCTGTCTTCCCTCAGCCTAAATACTGTCCTTGTATTTTTCACTTTCATTGACTCATTTTGTTCTTTTTAAATAGCATTTACCATAATTTGTAAGTATATTAAAGAGAAAAGGGCAATGATTGAACACCGCCTGCCCCACCAGGCTGTGTGCCCTGTGAGAGCAGAGGCCCTGTCCCCACTCACCGTTTCCCATGACAGCACATGGCACATGTCCATGTAAAAGTGTGTAACGTGGGGCCAAACCTGATGAGCAGCTATGACGACATGTGTTGTCTACCATTTATTGAGTAGACATTGTTTCTGATCTTAATTATTAAATCATATGAATGAAACTTGGTTGTTTTGAAAAATAAAACAACAAAGCACACCTCAATGTGATTGGTAATTTCTACTTAGATTTCTGACCCAGGAGGGGATGTTCACCATCATTTTGTGGAGGAGGTTGGGAAGGTAAAGTAAGAGAGTGAGATCAAATAAAGTAAAAATGATAACAGTCAGTTGGCTATATTTTCACTGAAATAAAAGTTATTTTAAACCCTATCTCAGCTGTTGTTCTGTTGTTTTAAACATTTCTCATAGAATTAAATGGAAGCCCACTAAACCCTGAAAGGGAAACTGTGTGCTGAGGTCCTGAAAATAGTCTATGTCTATTTCTTGAGATACAAATTTCCCTGCTGGTTACAGAAATTCGAGGCGGGAACACAACAGTGCACTGCATGTGTCTGCCGGCTTCACGGGCTGCTCAGTGTCAATTTCATTTTCTTGGGTTGCAGTTTAGGACGGATTTCCATGAGAAATATTGCTCAGAATTTTCCTGAATGAAGGATTGAATTTTCCACAGGAAATATTATGAAAGACAGTGACAAGGCACAAGGGATTCCCATAAAGGAATAGTTGATGTAATAAACTCTCACTATGGTGAATATTTTTAATAAAAGCCAGTTGAAAATTTTATCACTAGGTCAAATGGCAAAAATCCGTCTGAAGAAAAAAGATTCAAATTTTTTAGAAGAAGTGGTTTGAATCAAGGAGAAATTATGATTTCTACACAATTTGTTGTAAGAACATATAATCAGTCTTATCATAATTGCCGGTGGTAGGAAGTGGATCATTATATTTATTAAAAAAAAAATCCACAAGGTACTATTTGCCCCATTCTTGATGCGGCAACCTGTGGTTAGTTAAGTTGGGACATTTAGGAAACTTAGCTAGGTTTTAGGACATTGATTTCAGCCACTTCATCTTTACTACAATCTCTTCTTATGTGTCGGCATATGGTCCATACATATATATGGGGAGGAATAACCTCCAACTCGGTTTTAGAGTGCAAACCGCAGGAAATTCAAACCGGCACTACGAAACAGACTGAGAAACCAGAGTAAGGGTTTCTCCTGCAACCCGTTCCCTTTGTGCTGGATGAACGAACGTCTCTCCACATGCTCAGTTCTGAGAGATAAGTGTGTGTGAAAGCCGTCCTTCACCTAGCTTGAAGGGAACACAAAGTTTCTTTTAAGTTGCCAACTCCACTCCATACATATATATGGGGAGGTACAAGCTCCAACTCGGTTTTACAGTGAAAACGGCAGACACTTCAAAACGGCACTAGGAAACAGACTGAGAAACCAGAGTAAGGGTTTCTCCTGCAACCCGTTCCCTTTGTGCTGGATGAACGAACGTCTCTCCACATACTCAGTTCTGAGAGATAAGTGTGTATTAAAGCCGTCCTTCACCTATCTTGAAGGGAACACAAAGTTTGTTTTCAGTTGCCAACTCCACTCCATACATATATATGGGGAGGTACAATCTCCAACTCGGTTTTACAGTGAAAACGGCAGGCACTTCAAACCGGCACTAGGAAACAGACTGAGAAACCAGAGTAAGGGTTTCTCCTGCAACCCGATCCCTTTGTGCTGGATGAACGAACGTCTCTCCACATGCTCAGTTCTGAGAGATAAGTGTGTGTGAAAGCCGTCCTTCACCTAGCTTGAAGGGAACACAAAGTTTCTTTTCAGTTGCCAACTCCACTCCATACATATATATGGGGAGGTACAAGCTCCAACTCGGTTTTACAGTGAAAACGGCAGGCACTTCAAACCGGCACAAGGAAACAGACTGAGAAACCAGAGTAAGGGTTTCCCTGCAACCCGTTCCCTTTGTGCTGGATGAACGAACGTCTCTCCACATGCTCAGTTCTGAGAGATAATTGTGTGTGAAAGCCGTCCTTCACCTAGCTTGAAGGGAACACAAAGTTTCTTTTCAGTTGCAAACTCCACTCCATACATATATATGGGGAGGTACAAGCTCCAACTCGGTTTTACAGTGAAAACGGCAGGCACTTCAAACCGGCACTAGGAAACAGACTGAGAAACCAGAGTAAGGGTTTCTCCTGCAACCCGTTAACTTTGTGCTGGATGAACGAAAGTCTCTCCACATGCTCAGTTCTGAGAGATAAGTGGGTGTGAAAGCCGTCCTTCACCTAGCTTGAAGGGAACACAAAGTTTCTTTTCAGATGCCAACTCCACTCCATACATATATATGGGGAGGTACAAGCTCCAACTCGGTTTTACAGTGAAAACGGCAGGCACTTCAAACCGGCACAAGGAAACAGACTGAGAAACCAGAGTAAGGGTTTCCCTGCAACCCGTTCCCTTTGTGCTGGATGAACGAACGTCTCTCCACATGCTCAGTTCTGAGAGATAATTGTGTGTGAAAGCCGTCCTTCACCTAGCTTGAAGGGAACACAAAGTTTCTTTTCAGTTGCAAACTCCACTCCATACATATATATGGGGAGGTACAAGCTCCAACTCGGTTTTACAGTGAAAACGGCAGGCACTTCAAACCGGCACTAGGAAACAGACTGAGAAACCAGAGTAAGGGTTTCTCCTGCAACCCGTTCCCTTTGTGCTGGATGAACGAAAGTCTCTCCACATGCTCAGTTCTGAGAGATAAGTGTGTGTGAAAGCCGTCCTTCACCTAGCTTGAAGGGAACACAAAGTTTCTTTTCAGTTGCCATCTCCACTCCATACATATATATGGGGAGGTACAAGCTCCAACTCGGCTTTACAGTGAAAACGGCAGGCACTTCAAACCGGCACTAGGAAACAGACTGAGAAACCAGAGTAAGGGTTTCTCCTGCAACACGTTCCCTTTGTGCTGGATGAACGAACGTCTCTCCACATGCTCAGTTCTGAGAGATAAGTGTGTGTGAAAGCCGTCCTTCACCTAGCTTGAAGGGAACACAAAGTTTCTTTTCAGATGCCAACTACACTCCATACATATATATGGGATTGTACAAACTCCAACTCGGTTTTACACTGTAAACGGCAGGCACTTCAAACCGGCACTAGGAAACAGACTGAGAAACCAGAGTAAGGGTTTCACATGCAAACCGTTCCCTTTGTGCTGTATGAACGAACGTCTCTCCACATGCTCAGTTCTGAGAGTAAGTGTGTGTGAAAGCCGTCCTTCACCTAGCTTGAAGGAAATACAAAGTTTGTTTTCAGTTGCCAACTCCACTCCATACATATATATGGGGAGGTACAATCTCCAACTCGGTTTTACAGTGAAAACGGCAGGCACTTCAAACCGGCACTAGGAAACAGACTGAGAAACCAGAGTAAGGGTTTCTCCTGCAACCCGATCCCTTTGTGCTGGATGAACGAACGTCTCTCCACATGCTCAGTTCTGAGAGATAAGTGTGTGTGAAGCCGTCCTTCACCTAGCTTGAAAGGAACACAAAGTTTCTTTTCAGATGCCAACTCCACTCCATACATATATATGGGGAGGTACAAGCTCCAACTCGGCTTTACAGTGAAAACGGCAGGCACTTCAAACCGGCACTAGGAAACAGACTGAGAAACCAGAGTAAAGGTTTCTCCTGCAACCCGTTCCCTTTGTGCTGGATGAACGAACGTCTCTCCACATGCTCTGTTCTGAGAGATAAGTGTGTGTGAAAGCCGTCCTTCACCTAGCTTGAAGGGAACACAAAGTTTCTTTTCAGATGCCAACTACACTCCATACATATATATGGGGTGGTACAAGCTCCAACTCGGTTTTACAGTGAAAACGGCAGGCATTTCAAACCGGCACTAGGAAACAGACTGAGAAACCAGAGTAAAGGTTTCTCCTGCAAACCTTTCCCTTTGTGCTGGATGAACGAACGTCTCTCCACATGCTCAGTTCTGAGAGATAAGTGGGTGTGAAAGCCGACCTTCACCTAGCTTGAAGGGAACACAAAGTTTCTTTTCAGATGCCAACTCCACTCCATACATATATATGGGGAGGTACAAGCTCCAACTCGGTTTTACAGTGAAAACGGCAGGCACTTCAAACCGGCAGTAGGAAACAGACTGAGAAAACAGAGTAAGGGTTTCTCCTGCAACCCGTTCCCTTTGTGCTGGATGAACGAACGTCTCTCCACATGCTCAGTTCTGAGAGATAAGTGTGTGTGAAAGCCGTCCTTCACCTAGCTTGAATGGAACACAAAGTTTCTTTTCAGATGCCAACTACACTCCATACATATATATGGGATGGTACAAGCTCCAACTCGGTTTTACAGTGAAAACGGCAGGCACTTCAAACCGGCACTAGGAAACAGACTGAGAAACCAGAGTAAGGGTTTCTCCTGCAAACCGTTCCCTTTGTGCTGGATGAACGAACGTCTCTCCAAATGCTCAGTTCTGAGAGATAAGTGTGTGTGAAAGCCGTCCTTCACCTAGCTTGAAGGGAACACAAAGATTATTTTCAGTTGCCAACTCCACTCCATACATATATATGGGGAGGTACAATCTCCAACTCAGTTTTACAGTGAAAACGGCAGGCATTTCAAACCGGCACTAGGAAACAGACTGAGAAACCAGAGTAAGGGTTTCTCCTGCAACCCGTTCCCTTTGTGCTTAATGAACGAACGTCTCACCACATGCTCAGTTCTGAGAGATAACTGTGTGTGAAAGCCGTCCTTCACCTAGCTTGAAGGGAACACAAAATTTCTTTTCATTTGCCAACTCCATTCCGTACATATATATGGGGAGGTACAAGCTCCAACTCGGCTTTACAGTGAAAACGGCAGGCACTTCAAACCGTCAGTAGGAAACAGACTGAGAAACCAGAGTAAGGGTTTCTCCTGCAACCCGTTCCCTTTGTGCTGGATGAACGAACGTCTCTCCACATACTCAGTTCTGAGAGATAAGTGTGTGTGAAAGCCGTCCTTCACCTAGCTTGAAGGGAACACAAAGTTTCTTTTCAGTTGCCAACTCCACTCCATACATATATATGGGGAGGTACAAGATCCAAATCGGCTTTACAGTGAAAACGGCAGGCACTTCAAACCGGCACTAGGAAACAGACTGAGATACCAGAGAAAGGGTTTCTCCTGCAACCCGTTCCCTTTGTGCTGGATGAACGAACGTCTCTCCACATGCTCAGTTCTGAGAGATAAGTGTGTGTGAAAGCGGTCCTTCACCTAGCTTGAAGGGAACACAAAGTTTCTTTTCAGTTGTAAACGCCACTCCATACTTATATATGGGGAGGTACAAGCTCCAACTCGGCTTTACAGTGAAAACGGCAGGCACTTCAAACCGGCACTAGGAAACAGACTGAGAAACCAGAGTAAGGGTTTCTCCTGCAACCCGTTCCCTTTGTGCTGGATGAACGAACGTCTCTGCACATGCTCAGTTCTGAGAGTTAAGTGTGTGTGAAAGCCGTCCTTCACCTAGCTTGAAGGGAACACAAAGTTTCTTTTCAGTTGCCAACTCCACTCCATACATATATATGGGGAGGTACAAGCTCCAACTCGGTTTTACAGTGAAAACGGCAGGCACTTCAAACCGGCACTAGGAAGCTGACTGAGAAACCAGAGTAAGGGTTTCTCCTGCAACCCGTTCCCTTTGTGCTGGATGAACGAACGTCTCTCCACATGCTCAGTTCTGAGAGATAAGTGTGTGTGAAAGCCGTCCTTCACCTAGCTTGAAGGGAACACAAAGTTTCTTTTCAGTTGCAAACCCCACTCCACACATATATATGGGGAGGTTCAAGCTCCAACTCGGTTTTACAGTGAAAACGGCAGGCACATCAAACCGGCACTAGGAAACAGACTGAGAAACCAGAGTACGGGTTTCTCCTGCAACCCGTTCCCTTTTTGCTGGATGAACGAACGTCTCTCCACATGCTCAGTTCTGAGAGATAAGTGTGAGTGAAAGCCGTCCTTCACCTTGCTTGAAGGGAACACAAAGTTTCTTTTCAGTTGCCAACTCCACTCCATACATATATATGGGGAGGTACAAGCTCCAACTCTGTTTTACAGTGAAAACGGCAGGCACTTCAAACTGGCACTAGGAAACAGACTGAGAAACCAGAGTAAGGGTTTCTCCTGCAACCCGTTCCCTTTGTGCTGGATGAAAGAACGTCTCTCCACATGCTCAGTTCTGAGAGATAAGTGTGTGTGAAAGCCGTCCTTCACCTAGCTTGACGGGAAAACAAAGTTTCTTTTCAGTTGCAAACTCCACTCCATACATATATATGGGGAAGCAAAAGCTCTAACTTGGCTTTACAGTGAAAACGGCAGGCACTTCAAACCGGCACTAGGAAACAGACTGAGAAACCAGAGTAAGGGTTTCTCCTGCAACCCGTTCCCTTTGTGCTGGATGAACGAACGTCTCTCCACATGCTCAGTTCTGAGAGATAAGTGTGTGTGAAAGCCGTCCTTCACCTAGCTTGAAGGGAACACAAAGTTTCTTTTCAGTTGCCAACTCCACTCCATACATATATATGGGGAGTTACAAGATCCAAATCGGCTTTACAGTGAAAACGGCAGGCACTTCAAACCGGCACTAGGAAACAGACTGAGAAACCAGAGTAAGGGTTTCTCCTGCAACCCGTTCCCTTTGTGCTGGATGAACGAAAGTCTCTCCACATGCTCAGTTCTGAGAGATAAGTGTGTGTGAAAGCAGTCCT
Source organism: Vicugna pacos (assembly GCF_048564905.1). Classification (NCBI taxonomy): domain Eukaryota; kingdom Metazoa; phylum Chordata; class Mammalia; order Artiodactyla; family Camelidae; genus Vicugna; species Vicugna pacos. The sequence goes on along the minus strand of NW_027328740.1, from coordinate 77,654,156 downwards.
TCACCTAGCTTGAAGGGAACACAAAGTTTCTTTTCAGTTGCCAATTCCACTCCATACATATATATGGGGAAGTACAAGCTCCTACACGGTTTTACAGTGAAAACGGCAGGCACTTCAAACCGGCACTAGGAAACAGACTGAGAAACCAGAGTAAGGGTTTTTCCTGCAACCCGTTCCTTTTGTGCTGGATGAAAGAACGTCTCTCCACATGCTAAGTTCTGAGAGATAAGTGTGTGTGAAAGCCGTCCTTCACCTAGCTTGAAGGGAACACAAAGTTTCTTTTCAGTTGCAAACACCACTCCATACATATATATGGGGAAGTACAAGCTCCAACTCGGCTTTACAGTGAAAACGGCAGGCACTTCAAACCGGCACTAGGAAACAGACTGAGAAACCAGAGTAAGGGTTTCTCCTGCAACCCGTTCCCTTTGTGCTGGATGAACGAACGTCTCTCCACATGCTCAGTTCTGAGAGATAAGTGTGTGTGAAAGCCGTCCTTCACCTAACTTGAAGGGAACACAAAGTTTCTTTTCAGTTGCCAACTCCACTCCATACATATATATGGGGAGGTACAAGCGCCAACTCGGTTTTACATTGAAAACGGCAGGCACTTCAAACCGGCACTAGGAAACAGACTGGGAAACCAGAGTAAGGGTTTCTCCTGCAACCCGTTCCCTTTGTGCTGGATGAACGAACGTCTCTCCACATGCTCAGTTCTGAGAGATAAGTGTGTGTGAAAGCCGTCTTCACCTAGCTTGAAGGGAACACAAAGTTACTTTTCAGTTGCAAACTCCACTCCATACATATATATGGGCAGATACAAGCTCCAACTCGGTTTTACAGTGAAAACGGCAGGCACTTCAAACCGGCACTAGGAAACAGACTGAGAAACCAGACTAAGGGTTTCTCCTGCACCCGGTTCCCTTTGTGCTGGATGAACGAAAGTCTCTCCACATGCTCAGTTCTGAGAGATAAGTGTGTGTGAAAACAGTCCTTCACCTAGCTTGAAGGGAACACAAAGTTTCTTTTCAGTTGCCAATTCCACTCCATACATATATATGGGGAAGTACAAGCTCCTACACGGTTTTACAGTGAAAACGGCAGGCACTTCAAACCGGCACTAGGAAACAGACTGAGAAACCAGAGTAAGGGTTTTTCCTGCAACCCGTTCCTTTTGTGCTGGATGAAAGAACGTCTCTCCACATGCTAAGTTCTGAGAGATAAGTGTGTGTGAAAGCCGTCCTTCACCTAGCTTGAAGGGAACACAAAGTTTCTTTTCAGTTGCAAACACCACTCCATACATATATATGGGGAGGTACAAGCTCCAACTCGTCTTTACAGTGAAAACGGCAGGCACTTCAAACCGGCACTAGGAAACAGACTGAGAAACCAGAGTAAGGGTTTCTCCTGCAACCCGTTCCCTTTGTGCTGGATGAACGAACGTCTCTCCACATGCTCAGTTCTGAGAGATAAGTGTGTGTGAAAGCCGTCCTTCACTTAACTTGAAGGGAACACAAAGTTTCTTTTCAGTTGCCAACTCCACTCCATACATATATATGGGGAGGTACAAGCGCCAACTCGGTTTTACATTGAAAACGGCAGGCACTTCAAACCGGCACTAGGAAACAGACTGGGAAACCAGAGTAAGGGTTTCTCCTGCAACCCGTTCCCTTTGTGCTGGATGAACGAACGTCTCTCCACATGCTCAGTTCTGAGAGATAAGTGTGTGTGAAAGCCGTCTTCACCTAGCTTGAAGGGAACACAAAGTTACTTTTCAGTTGCAAACTCCACTCCATACATATATATGGGCAGATACAAGCTCCAACTCGGTTTTACAGTGAAAACGGCAGGCACTTCAAACCGGCACTAGGAAACAGACTGAGAAACCAGACTAAGGGTTTCTCCTGCAACCCGTTCCCTTTGGGCTGGATGAACGAACGTCTCTCCACATGCTCCGTTCTGAGAGATAAGTGTGTGTGAAAGCCGTCCTTCACCTAGCTTGAAGGGAACACAAAGTTTCTTTTCAGTTGCCAACTACACTCCATACATATATATGGGGAGGTACAAGCTCCAACTCGGCTTTACAGTGAAAACGGCAGGCACTTCAAACCGGCACTAGGAAACAGACTGAGGAACCAGAGTAAGGGTTTCACCTGCAACCCGTTCCCTTTGTGCTGGATGAACGAACGTCTCTCCACATGCTCAGTTCTAAGAGATAAGTGTGTGTGAAAGCCGCCCTTCACCTAGCTTGAAGGGAACACAAAGTTTCTTTTCACATGCCAACTCCACTCCATAAATATATATGGGCAGGTACAAACCCAACTCGGCTTTACAGTGAAAACGGCAGGCACTTCAAACCGGCACTAGGAAACAGACTGAGAAACCAGAGTAAGGGTTTCTCCTACAACCCGTTCCCTTTGTGTTGGATGAACGAACGTCTCTCCACATGCTCAGTTCTGAGAGATAAGTGTGTGTGAAAGCCGTCCTTCACCTAGCTTGAAGGGAACACAAAGTTTCTTTTCAGTTGCAAACACCACTCCATACATATATATGGGGAGGTACAAGCTCCAACTCGGGTTTACAGTGAAAACGGCAGGCACTTCAAACCGGCACTAGGAAACAGACTGAGAAACCAGAGTAAGGGTTTCTCCTGCAACCCGTTCCCTTTGTGCTGGATGAACGAACGTCTCTCCACATGCTCAGATCTGAGAGATAAGTGTGTGTGAAAGCCGTCCTTCACCTAACTTGAAGGGAACACAAAGTTTCTTTTCAGTTGCCAACTCCACTCCATACATATATATGGGGAGGTACAAGCTCCAACTCGGTTTTACAGTGAAAACTGCAGGCACTTCAAACCGGCAGTAGGAAACAGACTGGGAAACCAGAGTAAGGGTTTCTCCTGCAACCCGTTTCCTTTGTGCTGGATGAAAGAACGTCTCTCCACATGCTCAGTTCTGAGAGATAAGTGTGTGTGAAAGCCGTCCTTCACCTAGCTTGAAGGGAACACAAAGTTACTTTTCAGTTGCAAACTCCACTCCATACATATATATGGGCAGATACAAGCTCCAACTCGGTTTTACAGTGAAAACGGCTGACACTTCAAACCGGCACTAGGAAACAGACTGAGAAACCAGAGTAAGGGTTTCTCCTGCAACCCGTTCCCTTTGGGCTGGATGAACGAACGTCTCTCCACATGCTCAGTTCTGAGAGATAAGGGTGTGTGAAAGCCGTCCTTCACCTAGCTTGAAGGGAACACAAAGTTTCTTTTCAGTTGCCAACTACACTCCATACATATATATGGGGAGGTACAAGCTCCAACTCGGCTTTACAGTGAAAACGGCAGGCACTTCAAACCGGCACTAGGAAACAGACTGAGGAACCAGAATAAGGGTTTCACCTGCAACCCGTTCCCTTTGTGCTGGATGAACGAACGTCTCTCCACATGCTCAGTTCTAAGAGATAAGTGTGTGTGAAAGCCGCCCTTCACCTAGCTTGAAGGGAACACAAAGTTTCTTTTCACATGCCAACTCCACTTCATACATATATATGGGCAGGTACAAGCTCCAACTCGGCTTTACAGTGAAAACGGCAGGCACTTCAAACCGGCACTAGGAAACAGACTGAGAAACCAGAGTAAGGGTTTCTCCTGCAACCCGTTCCCTTTGTGTTGGATGAACGAACGTCTCTCCACATGCTCAGTTCTGAGAGATAAGTGTGTGTGAAAGCCGTACTTCACCTAAATTGAAGGGAACACAAAGTTTCTTTTCAGTTGCCAACTCCACTCCATACATATATATGGGGAGGTACAAGCTCCAACTCGGTTTTACAGTGAAAACGGCAGGCACTTCAAACCGGCAGTAGGAAACAGACTGGGAAACCAGAGTAAGGGTTTCTCCTGCAACCCGTTCCCTTTGTGCTGGATGAACGAACGTCTCTCCACATGCTCAGTTCTGAGAGATAAGTGTGTGTGAAAGCCGTCCTTCACCTAGCTTGAAGGGAACACAAAGTTACTTTTCAGTTGCAAACTCCACTCCATACATATATATGGGCAGATACAAGCTCCAAATCGGTTTTACAGTGAAAACGGCAGGCACTTCAAACCGGCACTAGGAAACAGACTGAGAAACCAGAGTAAGGGTTTCTCCTGCAACCCGTTCCCTTTGGGCTGGATGAACGAACGTCTCTCCACATGCTCAGTTCTGAGAGATAAGTGTGTGTGAAAGCCGTCCTTCACCTAGCTTGAAGGGAACACAAAGTTTCTTTTCAGTGGCCAACTACACTCCATACATATATATGGGGAGGTACAAGCTCCAACTCGGCTTTACAGTGAAAACGGCAGGCACTTCAAACCGGCTCTAGGAAACAGACTGAGGAACCAGAGTAAGGGTTTCACCTGCAACCCGTTCCCTTTGTGCTGGATGAACGAACGTCTCTCCACATGCTCAGTTCTAAGAGATAAGTGTGTGTGAAAGCCGCCCTTCACCTAGCTTGAAGGGAACACAAAGTTTCTTTTCACATGCCAACTCCACTCCATACATATATATGGGCAGGTACAAGCTCCAACTCGGCTTTACAGTGAAAACGGCAGGCACTTCAAACCGGCACTAGGAAACAGACTGAGAAACCAGAGTAAGGGTTCCTCCTGCAAACCGTTCCCTTTGTGTTGGATGAACGAACGTCTCTCCACATGCTCAGTTCTGAGAGATAAGTGTGTGTGAAAGCCGTCCTTCACCTAGCTTGAAGGGAACACAAAGTTTCTTTTCACTTGCCAACTCCACTCCATACATATATATGGGGAGGTACAAACTCCTACTCGGTTTTACAGTGAAAACGGCAGGCACTTCAAACCGGCACTAGGAAACCGACTGAGAAACCAGAGTAAGGGTTTCTCCTGCAACCCGTTCCTTTTGTGCTGGATGAAAGAACGTCTCTCCACATGCTCAGTTCTGAGAGAAAAATGTGTGTGAAAGCCGTCCTTCACCTAGCTTGAAGTGAACACAAAGTTTCTTTTCAGTTGTAAACACCACTCCATACATATATATGGGGTGGTACAAGCTCCAACACGGTTTTACAGTGAAAACGGCAGGCACTTCAAACCGGCACTAGGAAACAGAATGAGAAACCAGAGTAAGGGTTTCTCCTGCAACCAGTTCCCTTTGTGCTGGATGAACGAACGTCTCTCCACATGCTCAGTTCTGAGAGATAAGTGTGTGTGAAAGCCGTCCTTCACCTAGCTTGAAGGGAACACAAAGTTTCTTTTCACTTGCCAACTCCACTCCATACATATATATGGGGAGGTACAAGCCCTAACTCGGCTTTATACTGAAAACGGCAGGCACTTCAAACCGGCACTAGGAAACAGACTGAGAAACCAGAGTAAGGGTTTCTCCTGCAACCTGTACCTTTTGTGCTGGATAAAAGAACGTCTCTCCACATGCTCATTTCTGAGAGGTAAATGTGTGTGAAAGCCGTCCTTCACCTAGCTTGAAGGGAACACAAAGTTTCTTTTCAGTTGTAAACACCACTCCATACATATATATGGGGAGGTACAAGCTCCAACTCGGTTTTACAGTGAAAACGGCAGGCACTTCAAACCGACACTAGGAAACCGACTGAGAAACCAGAGTAAGGGTTTCCCCTGCAACCCGTTCCCTTTGTGCTGGATGAACGAACGTCTCTCCACATGCTCAGTTCTGAGAGATAAGTGTGTGTGAAATCCGTCCTTCACCTAGCTTGAAGGGAACACAAAGTTTCTTTTCAGTTGCCAACTCCACTCCATACATATATATGGGGAGGTACAAGCTCAAACTCGGTTTTACAGTGAAAACGGCAGGCACTTCAAACCGGCACTAGGAAACAGACTGAGAAACCAGAGTAAGGGTTTCTCCTGCAACCCGTTCCCTTTGTGCTGGATGAACGAACGTCTCTCCACATGCTCAGTTCTGAGAGATAAGTGTGAGTGAAAGCCGCCCTTCACCTAGCTTGAAGGGAACACAAAGTTTCTTTTCAGTTGCCAACTCCACTCCATACATATATATGGGGAGGTACAAGCTCCAAGTCGGTTTTACAGTGAAAACGGCAGGCACTTCAAAACGGCACTAGGAAACAGACTGAGAAACCAGAGTAAGGGTTTCTCCTGCAACCCGTTCCTTTTGTGCTGGATGAAAGAAAGTCTCTCCACATGCTAAGTTCTGAGAGATAAGTGTGTATGAAAGCCGTCCTTCACCTAGCTTGAAGGGAACACAAAGTTTCTTTTCAGTTGCAAACACCACTCCATAGATATATATGGGGAGGTACAAGCTACAACACGGCTTTACAGTGAAAACGGCAGGCACTTCAAACCGACACTAGGAAACAGACTGAGAAACCAGAGTAAGGGTTTCTCCTGCAACCCGTTCCCTTTGTGCTGGATGAACGAACGTCTCTCCACATGCTCAGTTCTCACAGATAAGTGTGTGTGAAAGCCGTCCTTCACCTAGCTTGAAGGGAACACAAAGTTTGTTTTCAGTTGCAAACTCCACTCCATACATATATATGGGGAGGTACAAGCTCCAACTCGGCTTTACAGTGAAAACGGCAGGCACTTCAAACCGGCACTAGGAAACAGACTGAGAAACCAGAGTAAGGGTTTCCCCTGCAACCTGTTCCCTTTGTGCTGGATGAACGAACGTCTCTCCACATGCTCACTTCTGAGAGATAAGAGTGTGTTAAAGCCGTCCTTCACCTAGCTTGAAGGGAACACAAAGTTTCTTTTCAGTTGCCAACTCCACTCCATACATATATATGGGGAGGTACAAGCTCCAACTCGGTTTTACAGTGAAAACGGCAGGCACTTCAAACCGGCAGTAGGAAACAGACTGAGAAACCAGAGTAAGGGTTTCTCCTGCAACCCGTTCCCTTTGTGCTGGATGAACGAACGTCTCACCACATGCTCAGTTCTGAGAGATATGTGTGTGTGAAAGCCATCCTTCACCTAGCTTGAAGGAACACAAAGTTTCTTTTCAGTTGCCAACTCCACTCCATACATATATATGGGGAGGTACAAGCTCCAACTCGGCTTTACAGTGAAAACGGCAGGCACTTCAAACCGGCACTAGGAAACAGACTGAGAAACCAGAGTAAGGGTTTCTCCTGCAACCCGTTCCCTTTGTGCTGGATGAACGAACGTCTCTGCACATGCTCAGTTCTGAGAGATAAGTGTGTGTGAAAGCCGTCCTTCACCTAGCTTGAAGGGAACACAAAGTTTCTTTTCAGTTGCCAACTCCACTCCATACGTATATATGGGGAGGTACAAGCTCCAACTCGGTTTTACAGTGAAAACAGCAGGCACTTCAAACCGGCACTAGGAAACAGACTGAGAAACCAGAGTAATGGTTTCTCCTGCAACCCGTTCCCTTTGTGCTGGATGAACGAACGTCTCTCCACATGCTCAGTTCTGAGAGATAAGTGTGTGTGAATGCCGTCCTTCACCTAGCTTGAAGGGAACACAAAGTTTCTTTTCAGTTGCCAACTCCACTCCATACATATATATGGGGAGGTACAAGCTCCAACTCGGTTTTACAGTGAAAACGGCAGGCACTTCAAACCGGCACTAGGAAACAGACTGAGAAACCAGAGTAAGGGTTTCTCCTGCAACCCGTTCCCTTTGTGCTGGATGAACGAACGTCTCTCCACATGCTCAGTTCTGAGAGATAAGTGTGAGTGAAAGCCGCCCTTCACCTAGCTTGAAGGGAACACAAAGTTTCTTTTCAGTTGCCAACTCCACTCCATACATATATATGGGGAGGTACAAGCTCCTACTCGGTTTTACAGTGAAAACGGCAGGCACTTCAAAACGGCACTAGGAAACAGACTGAGAAACCAGAGTAAGGGTTTCCCCTGCAATCCGTTCCTTTTGTGCTGGATGAAAGAACGTCTCTCCACATGCTAAGTTCTGAGAGATAAGTGTGTATGAAAGCCGTCCTTCACCTAGCTTGAAGGGAACACAAAGTTTCTTTTCAGTTGCAAACACCACTCCATACATATATATGGGGAGGTACAAGCTCCAACACGGCTTTACAGTGAAAACGGCAGGCATTTCAAACCGGCACTAGGAAACAGACTGAGAAACCAGAGTAAGGGTTTCTCCTGCAACCCGTTCCCTTTGTGCTGGATGAACGAACGTCTCTCCACATGCTCAGTTCTCACAGATAAGTGTGTGTGAAAGCCGTCCTTCACCTAGCTTGAAGGGAACACAAAGTTTGTTTTCAGTTGCAAACTCCACTCCATACATATATATGGGGAGGTACAAGCTCCAACTCGGCTTTACAGTGAAAACGGCAGGCACTTCAAACCGGCACTAGGAAACAGACTGAGAAACCAGAGTAAGGGTTTCCCCTGCAACCTGTTCCCTTTGTGCTGGATGAACGAACGTCTCTCCACATGCTCACTTCTGAGAGATAAGTGTGTGTGAAAGCCGTCCTTCACCTAGCTTGAAGGGAACACAAAGTTTCTTTTCAGTTGCCAACTCCACTCCATACATATATATGGGGAGGTACAAGCTCCAACTCGGTTTTACAGTGAAAACGGCAGGCACTTCAAACCGGCAGTAGGAAACAGACTGAGAAACCAGAGTAAGGGTTTCTCCTGCAACCCGTTCCCTTTGTGCTGGATGAACGAACGTCTCACCACATGCTCAGTTCTGAGAGATAAGTGTGTGTGAAAGCCGTCCTTCACCTAGCTTGAAGGGAACACAAAGTTTCTTTTCAGTTGCCAACTCCACTCCATACATATATATGGGGAGGTACAAGCTCCAACTCGGCTTTACAGTGAAAACGGCAGGCACTTCAAACCGGCACTAGGAAACAGAATGAGAAACCAGAGTAAGGGTTTCTCCTGCAACCCGTTCCCTTTGTGCTGGATGAACGAACGTCTCTGCACATGCTCAGTTCTGAGAGATAAGTGTGTGTGAAAGCCGTCCTTCACCTAGCTTGAAGGGAACACAAAGTTTCTTTTCAGTTGCCAACTCCACTCCATACGTATATATGGGGAGGTACAAGCTCCAACTCGGTTTTACAGTGAAAACGGCAGGCACTTCAAACCGGCACTAGGAAACAGACTGAGAAACCAGAGTAATGGTTTCTCCTGCAACCCGTTCCCTTTGTGCTGGATGAACGAACATCTCTCCACATGCTCAGTTCTGAGAGATAAGTGTGTGTGAATGCCGTACTTCACCTAGCTTGAAGGGAACACAAAGCTTCTTTTCAGTTGCCAACTCCACTCCATACATATATATGGGGAGGTACAAGCTCCAACTCGGCTTTACAGTGAAAACGGCAGGCACTTCAAACCGGCACTAGGAAACAGACTGAGAAACCAAAGTAAGGGTTTCTCCTGCAAACTGTTCCCTTTGTGCTGGATGAACGAAAGTCTCTCCACATGCCCAGTTCTGAGAGATATGTGTGTGTGAAAGCCGTCCTTCACCTAGCTTGAAGGGAACATAAAGTTTCTTTTCAGTTGCCAACTCCACTCCATACATATATATGGGTAGGTACAAGCTCCAACTCGGCTTTACAGTGAAAACGGCAGGCACTTCAAATAGGCACTAGGAAACAGACTGAGAAACCAGAGTAAGGGTTTCTCCTGCAACCCGTTCCCTTTGTGCTGGATGAACGAACGTCTCTCCACATGCTCAGTTCTGAGAGATAAGTGTGTGTGAAAGCCGTCCTTCACCTAGCTTGAAGGGAACACAAAGTTTCTTTTCAGTTGCCAACTCCACTCCATACATATATATGGGGAGGTACAAGCTCCAACTCGGTTTTACAGTGAAAACGGCAGGCACTTCAAACCGGCAGTAGGAAACAGACTGAGAAACCAGAGTAAGGGTTTCTCCTGCAACCCGTTCCCTTTGTGCTGGATGAACGAACGTCTCACCACATGCTCAGTTCTGAGAGATAAGTGTGTGTGAAAGCCGTCCTTCACCTAGCTTGAAGGGAACACAAAGTTTCTTTTCAGTTGCCAACTCCACTCCATACATATATATGGGGAGGTACAAGCTCCAACTCGGCTTTACAGTGAAAACGGCAGGCACTTCAAACCGGCACTAGGAAACAGAATGAGAAACCAGAGTAAGGGTTTCTCCTGCAACCCGTTCCCTTTGTGCTGGATGAACGAACGTCTCTGCACATGCTCAGTTCTGAGAGATAAGTGTGTGTGAAAGCCGTCCTTCACCTAGCTTGAAGGGAACACAAAGTTTCTTTTCAGTTGCCAACTCCACTCCATACGTATATATGGGGAGGTACAAGCTCCAACTCGGTTTTACAGTGAAAACCGCAGGCACTTCAAACCGGCACTAGGAAACAGACTGAGAAACCAGAGTAAGGGTTTCTCCTGCAACCCGTTCCCTTTGTGCTGGATGAACGAAAGTCTCTCCACATGCCCAGTTCTGAGAGATAAGTGTGTGTGAAAGCCGTCCTTCACCTAGCTTGAAGGGAACATAAAGTTTCTTTTCAGTTGCCAACTACACTCCATACATATATATGGGGAGGTACAAGCTCCAACTCGGCTTTACAGTGAAAACGGCAGGCACTTCAAATAGGCACTAGGAAACAGACTGAGAAACCAGAGTAAGGGTTTCTCCTGCAACCCGTTCCCTTTGTGCTGGATGAACGAACGTCTCTCCACATGCTCAGTTCTGAGAGATAAGTGTGTGTGAAAGCCGTCCTTCACCTAGCTTGAAGGGAACACAAAGTTTCTTTTCAGTTGCCAACTCCACTCCATACATATATATGGGGAGGTACAAGCTCCAACTCGGTTTTACAGTGAAAACGGCAGGCACTTCAAACCGGCACTAGGAAACAAACTGAGAAACCAGAGTAAGGGTTTCTCCTGCAACCCGTTCCTTTTGTGCTGGATGAAAGAACGTCTCTCCACATGCTAAGATCTGAGAGATAAGTGTGTGTGAAAGCCGTCCTTCACCTAGCTTGAAGGGAACACAAAGTTTCTTTTCAGTTGCAAACACCACTCCATACATATATATGGGGAGGTACAAGCTCCAACTCGGTTTTACAGTGATAACGGCAGGCACTTCAAACCGGCACTAGGAAACAGACTGGGAAACCAGAGTAAGGGTTTCTCCTGCAACCCGTTCCCTTTGTGCTGGATGAACGAACGTCTCTCCACATGCTCAGTTCTTAGAGATAAGTGTGTGTGAAAGCCGTCCTTCACCTAGCTTGAAGGGAACACAAAGTTTCTTTTCAGTTGCAAACTCCACTCCATACATATATATGGGGAGGTACAAGCTCCAACTCGGTTTTACAGTGAAAACGGCAGGCACTTCAAACCGGCACTAGGAAACAGACTGAGAAACCAGAGTAAGGGTTTCTCCTGCAACCCGTTCCCTTTGTGCTGGATGAACGAACGTCTCTCCACATGCTCAGTTCTGAGAGATAAGTGTGAGTGAAAGCCGCCCTTCACCTAGCTTGAAGGGAACACAAAGTTTCTTTTCAGTTGCCAACTCCACTCCATACATATATATGGGGAGGTACAAGCTCCTACTCGGTTTTACAGTGAAAACGGCAGGCACTTCAAAACGGCACTAGGAAACAGACTGAGAAACCAGAGTAAGGGTTTCCCCTGCAATCCGTTCCTTTTGTGCTGGATGAAAGAACGTCTCTCCACATGCTAAGTTCTGAGAGATAAGTGTGTATGAAAGCCGTCCTTCACCTAGCTTGAAGGGAACACAAAGTTTCTTTTCAGTTGCAAACACCACTCCATACATATATATGGGGAGGTACAAGCTCCAACACGGCTTTACAGTGAAAACGGCAGGCACTTCAAACCGGCACTAGGAAACAGACTGAGAAACCAGAGTAAGGGTTTCTCCTGCAACCCGTTCCCTTTGTGCTGGATGAACGAACGTCTCTCCACATGCTCAGTTCTCACAGATAAGTGTGTGTGAAAGCCGTCCTTCACCTAGCTTGAAGGGAACACAAAGTTTGTTTTCAGTTGCAAACTCCACTCCATACATATATATGGGGAGGTACAAGCTCCAACTCGGCTTTACAGTGAAAACGGCAGGCACTTCAAACCGGCACTAGGAAACAGACTGAGAAACCAGAGTAAGGGTTTCCCCTGCAACCTGTTCCCTTTGTGCTGGATGAACGAACGTCTCTCCACATGCTCACTTCTGAGAGATAAGTGTGTGTGAAAGCCGTCCTTCACCTAACTTGAAGGGAACACAAAGTTTCTTTTCAGTTGCCAACTCCACTCCATACATATATATGGGGAGGTACAAGCTCCAACTCGGTTTTACAGTGAAAACGGCAGGCACTTCAAACCGGCAGTAGGAAACAGACTGAGAAACCAGAGTAAGGGTTTCTCCTGCAACCCGTTCCCTTTGTGCTGGATGAACGAACGTCTCACCACATGCTCAGTTCTGAGAGATAAGTGTGTGTGAAAGCCGTCCTTCACCTAGCTTGAAGGGAACACAAAGTTTCTTTTCAGTTGCCAACTCCACTCCATACATATATATGGGGAGGTACAAGCTCCAACTCGGCTTTACAGTGAAAACGGCAGGCACTTCAAACCGGCACTAGGAAACAGAATGAGAAACCAGAGTAAGGGTTTCTCCTGCAACCCGTTCCCTTTGTGCTGGATGAACGAACGTCTCTGCACATGCTCAGTTCTGAGAGATAAGTGTGTGTGAAAGCCGTCCTTCACCTAGCTTGAAGGGAACACAAAGTTTCTTTTCAGTTGCCAACTCCACTCCATACGTATATATGGGGAGGTACAAGCTCCAACTCGGTTTTACAGTGAAAACGGCAGGCACTTCAAACCGGCACTAGGAAACAGACTGAGAAACCAGAGTAATGGTTTCTCCTGCAACCCGTTCCCTTTGTGCTGGATGAACGAACATCTCTCCACATGCTCAGTTCTGAGAGATAAGTGTGTGTGAATGCCGTACTTCACCTAGCTTGAAGGGAACACAAAGCTTCTTTTCAGTTGCCAACTCCACTCCATACATATATATGGGGAGGTACAAGCTCCAACTCGGCTTTACAGTGAAAACGGCAGGCACTTCAAACCGGCACTAGGAAACAGACTGAGAAACCAAAGTAAGGGTTTCTCCTGCAAACTGTTCCCTTTGTGCTGGATGAACGAAAGTCTCTCCACATGCCCAGTTCTGAGAGATATGTGTGTGTGAAAGCCGTCCTTCACTTAGCTTGAAGGGAACATAAAGTTTCTTTTCAGTTGCCAACTCCACTCCATACATATATATGGGTAGGTACAAGCTCCAACTCGGCTTTACAGTGAAAACGGCAGGCACTTCAAATAGGCACTAGGAAACAGACTGAGAAACCAGAGTAAGGGTTTCTCCTGCAACCCGTTCCCTTTGTGCTGGATGAACGAACGTCTCTCCACATGCTCAGTTCTTAGAGATAAGTGTGTGTGAAAGCCGTCCTTCACCTAGCTTGAAGGGAACACAAAGTTTCTTTTCAGTTGCCAACTCCACTCCATACATATATATGGGGAGGTACAAGCTCCAACTCGGTTTTACAGTGAAAACGGCAGGCACTTCAAACCGGCACTAGGACACAGACTGAGAAACCAGAGTAAGGGTTTCTCCTGCAACCCGTTCCCTTTGTGCTGGATGAACGAACGTCACTCCACATGCTCAGTTCTGAGAGATAAGTGTGTGTGAAAGCCGTCCTTCACCTAGCTTTAAGGGAACACAAAGTTTCTTTTCAGTTGCCAACTCCACTCCATACATATATATGGGGAGGTACAAGCTCCAACTCGGTATTACAGTGAAAACGGCAGGCACTTCAAACCGGCACTAGGAAGCAGACTGAGAAACCAGAGTAAGGGTTTCTCCTGCAACCCGTTCCCTTTGTGCTGGATGAATGAACGTCTCTCCACATGCTCAGTTCTGAGAGATAAGTGTGTGTGAAAGCCTTCCTTCACCTTGCTTGAAGGGAACACAAAGTTTCTATTCAGTTGCAAACTCCACTCCATACATATATATGGGGATGTACAAGCTCCAACTCGGCTTTACAGTGAAAACGGCAGGCACTTCATACCGGCACTAGGAAACAGACTGAGAAACCAGAGTAAGGGTTTCTCCTGCAACCCGTTCCCTTTGTGCTGGATGAACGAACGTCTCTCCACATGCTCAGTTCTGAGAGATAAGTGTGTGTGAAAGCCGTCCTTCACCTTGCTTGAAGGGAACACATAGTTTCTTTTTAGTTGCCAACTCCACTCCATACATATATATGGGGAGGTACAAGCTCCAACTCGGTTTTACAGTGAAAACGGCAGGCACTTCAAACCGGCACTAGGAAACAGACTGAGAAACCAGAGTAAAGGTTTCTCCTGCAACTCGTTCCCTTTGTGCTGGATGAACGAACGTCTCTCCACATGCTCAGTTCTGAGAGATAAGTGTGTGTGAAAGCCGTCCTTCACCTAGGTTGAAGGGAACACAAAGTTTCTTTTCAGTTGCCAACTCCACTCCATACATATATATGGGGAGGTACAAGCTCCAACACGGTTTTACACTGAAAAAGGCAGGCACTTCAAACCGGCACTAGGAAACAGACTGAAAAACCAGAGTAAGGGTTCCTCCTGCAACCCGTTCCCTTTTTGCTGGATGAACGAACGTCTCTCAACATGCCCAGTTCTGAGAGATAAGTGTGTGTGAAAGCCGTACTTCACCTAGCTTGAAGGGAACATAAAGTTTCTTTTCAGTTGCCAAATCCATTCCATACATATATATGGGGAGGTACAAGCTCCAACACGGTTTTACACTGAAAACGGCAGGCATTTCAAACCGGCACTAGGAAACAGACTGAGAAACCAGAGTAAGGGTTTCTCCTGCAACCCGTTCCCTTTTTGCTGGATGAACGAACGTCTCTCCACATGCTCAGTTCTGAGAGATAAGTGTGTGTGAAAGCCGACCTTCACATAGCTTGAAGGGAACACAAAGTTTCTTTTCAGTTGCCAACTCCACTCCATACATATATATGGGGAGGTACAAGCTCCAACTCGGTTTTACAGTGAAAACGGCAGGCACTTCAAACCGGCACTAGGACACAGACTGAGAAACCAGAGTAAGGGTTTCTCCTGCAACCCGTTCCCTTTGTGCTGGATGAACGAACGTCTCTCCACATGCTCAGTTCTGAGAGATAATTGTGTGTGAAAGCCGTCCTTCTCCTAGCTTGAAGGGAACACAAAGTTTCTTTTCAGTTGCCAACTCCACTACATACATATATATGGGGAGGTACAAGCTCCAACTCGGCTTTACAGTGAAAACGGCAGGCACTTCAAATCGGCACTAGGAAACAGACTGAGAAACCAGAGTAAGGGTTTGTCCTGCAACCCGTTCCCTTTGTGCTGGATGAACGAACGTCTCTCCACATGCTCAGTTCTGAGAGATAAGTGTGTGTGAAAGCCGTCCTTCACCTAACTTGAAGGGAACACAAAGTTTCTATTCAGTTGCCAACTCCACTCCATACATATATATGGGGAGGTACAAGCTCCAACTCGGTTTTACAGTGAAAACGGCAGGCACTTCAAACCGGCAGTAGGAAACAGACTGGGAAACCAGAGTAAGGGTTTCTCCTGCAACCCGTTCCCTTTGTGCTGGATGAACGAACGTCTCTCCACATGCTCAGGTCTGAGAGATAAGTGTGTGTGAAAGCCGTCCTTCACCTAGCTTGAAGGGAACACAAAGTTACTTTTCAGTTGCAAACTCCACTCCATACATATATATGGGCAGGTACAAACTCCAACTCAGTTTTACAGTGAAAACGGCAGGCACTTCAAATCGGCACTAGGAAACAAACTGAGAAACCAGAGTAAGGGTTTCTCCTGCAACCCGTTCCCTTTGGGCTGGATGAACGAACGTCTCTCCACATGCTCAGTTCTGAGAGATAAGTGTGTGTGAAAGCCGTCCTTCACCTAGCTTGAAGGGAACACAAAGTTTCTTTTCAGATGCCAACTCCACTCCATACATATATATGGGGAGGTACAAGCTCCAACTCGGTTTTACAGTGAAAACGGCAGGCACTTCAAACCGGCACTAGGAAACAAACTGAGAAACCAGAGTAAGGGTTTCTCCTGCAACCCGTTCCCTTTGTGCTGTATGAACGAAAGTCTTTCCACATGCTCAGTTCTGAGAGATAAGTGTGTGTGAAAGCCGTCCTTCACCTAGCTTGAAGGGAACACAAAGTTTCTTTTCAGTTGCCAAATCCACTCCATACATATATACGGGAGGTACAAGCTCCAACTCGGTTTTACAGTGAAAACGGCAGGCACTTCAAACCGGCACTAGGAAACAGACTGAGAAACCAGAGTAAGGGTTTCTACTGCAAACCGTTGCCTTTCTGCTGGATGAACGAACGCCTCTCCAAATGCTTAGTTCTGAGAGATAAGTGTGTGTGAAAGCCGTCCTTCACCTAGCTTGAAGGGAACACAAAATTTCTTTTCAGTTGCAAACTCCACTCCATACATATATATGGGGAGGTACAAGCTCCAACTCGGTTTTACAGTGAAAACGGCAGGCACTTCAAACCGGCACTAGGAAACAGACTGAGAAACCAGAGTAAGGGTTTCTCCTGCAAACCGTTCCCTTTGTGCTGGATGAAAGAACGTCTCTCCACATGCTCATTTCTGAGAGATATGTGTGTGTGAAAGCCGTCCTTCAACTAGCTTGTAGGGAGCACAAAGTTTCTTTTCAGTTGCCAACTCCACTCCATACATATATATGGGGAGGTACAAGCTCCAACTCGATTTTACAGTGAAAACGGCAGGCACTTCAAACCGGCAGTAGGAAACAGACTGAGAAACCAGAGTAAGGGTTTCTCCTGCAACCCGTTCCCTTTGTGCTGGATGAACGAACGTCTCTCCACATGCTCAGTTCTGAGAGATGAGTGTGTGTGAAAGCCGTCCTTCACCTAGCTTGAAGGGAACACAAAGTTTCTTTTCAGTTGCCAACTCCACTCCATACATATATATGGGGAGGTACAAGCTCCAACTCGGTTTTACAGTGAAAACGGCAGGCACTTCAAACCGGCACTAGGAAACAGACTGAGAAACCAGAGTAAGGGTTTCTCCTGCAACCCGTTCCCTTTGTGCTGGATGAACGAACGTCTCTCCACATGCTCAGTTCTGAGAGAAAAGTGTGTGTGAAAGCAGTCCTTCACCTAGTTTGAAGGGAACACAAAGTTTCTTTTCAGTTGCCAACTCCACTCCATACATATATATGGGGAGGTACAAGTTCCAACTCGGTTTTAAAGTGAAAACGGCAGGCACTTCAAACCGGCACTAGGAAACAGACTGAGAAACCAGAGTAAGGGTTTCTCCTGCAACACGTTCCCTTTGTGCTGGATGAACGAACGTCTCTCCACATGCTCAGTTCTGAGAGATAAGTGTGTGTGAAAGCCGTCCTTCACCTAGCTTGAAGGGAACACAAATTTTCTTTTCAGTTGTCAACTCCACTCCATACATATATATGGGGAGGTACAAGCTCCAACTCGGTTTTACAGTGAAAACGGCAGGCACTTCAAACCGGCACTAGGAAACAGACTGAGAAACCAGAGTAAGGGTTTCTCCTGCAAACCGTTCCCTTCGTGCTGGATGAACGATCGTCTCTCCACATGCTTAGTTCTGAGAGATAAGTGTGTGTGAAAGCCGTCCTTCACCTAGCTTGAAGGGAACACAAAGTTTCTTTTCAGATGACAACTCCACTCCATACATATATATGGGGAGGTACAAGCTCCAACTCGGTTTTACAGTGAAAACGGCAGGCACTTCAAACCGGCACTAGGAAACAGACTGAGAAACCAGAGTAATGGTTTCCCCTGCAACCCGTTCCCTTTGGGCTGGATGAACGAACGTCTCTCCACATGCTCAGTTCTGAGAGATAAGTGTGTGTGAAAGCCGTCCTTCACCTAGCTTGAAGGGAACACAAAGTTTCTTTTCAGATGCGAACTCCACTCCATACATATATATGGGGAGGTACAAGCTCCAACTCGGTTTTACAGTGAAAACGGCAGGCACTTCAAACCGGCACTAGGAAACAGACTGAGAAACCAGAGTAAGTGTTTCTCCTGCAAACCGTTCCCTTTGTGCTGGATGAAAGAACGTCTCTCCACATGCTCATTTCTGAGAGATATGTGTGTGTGAAAGCCGTGCTTCAACTAGCTTGTAGGGAACACAAAGTTTCTTTTCAGTTGCCAACTCCACTCCATACATATATATGGGGAGGTACAAGCTCCAACTCGATTTTACAGTGAAAACGGCAGGCACTTCAAACCGGCACTAGGAAACAGACTGAGAAACCAGAGTAAGGGTTTCTCCTGCAACCCGTTCCCTTTGTGCTGGATGAACGAACGTCTCTCCACATGCTCAGTTCTGAGAGATAAGTGTGTGTGAAAGCCGTCCTTCACCTAGCTTGAAGGGAACACAAAGTTTCTTTTCAGTTGCCAACTCCACTCCATACATATATATGGGGAGGTACAAGCTCCAACTCGGTTTTACAGTGAAAATGGCAGGCACTTCAAACCGGCACTAGGAAACAGACTGAGAAACCAGAGTAAGGGTTTCTCCTGCAAACCGTTCCCTTTGTGCTGGATGAACGAACGTCTCTCCACATGCTCAGTTCTGAGAGAAAAGTGTGTGTGAAAGCAGTCCTTCACATAGCTTGAAGGGAACACAAAGTTTTTTTTCAGTTGCCAACTCCACTCCATACATATATATGGGGAGGTACAAGCTCCAAGTCGGTTTTACAGTGAAAACGGCAGGCACTTCAAACCGGCACTAGGAAACAGACTGAGAAACCAGAGTAAGGGTTTCTCCTGCAACCCGTTCCCTTTGTGCTGGATGAACGAACGTCTCTCCACATGCTCAGTTCTGAGAGATAAGTGTGTGTGAAAGCCGTCCTTCACCTAGCTTGAAGGGAACACAAAGTTTCTTTTCAGTTGCCAACTCCACTCCATACATATATATGGGGAGGTACAAGCTCCAACTCGGTTTTACAGTGAAAACGGCAGGCACTTCAAACCGGCACTAGGAAACAGACTGAGAAACCAGAGTAAGGGTTTCTACTCCAAACCGTTCCCTTTGTGCTGGATGAACGAACGCCTCTCCAAATGCTTAGTTCTGAGAGATAGGTGTGTGTGAAAGCCGTCCTTCACCTAGCTAGAAGGGAACACAAAGTTGCTTTTCAGTTGCAAACTCCACTCCATACATATATATGGGGAGGTACAAGCTCCAACTCGATTTTACAGTGAAAACGGCAGGCACTTCAAACCGGCACTAGGAAACAGACTGAGAAACCAGAGTAAGTGTTTCTCCTGCAAACCGTTCCCTTTGTGCTGGATGAAAGAACGTCTCTCCACATGCTCATTTCTGAGAGATATGTGTGTGTGAAAGCCGTCCTTCAACTAGCTTGTAGGGAACACAAAGTTTCTTTTCAATTGCCAACTCCACTCCATACATATATATGGGGAGGTACAAGCTCCAACTCGATTTTACAGTGAAAACGGCAGGCACTTCAAACCGGCACTAGGAAACAGACTGAGAAACCAGAGTAAGGGTTTCTCCTGCAACCCGTTCCCTTTGTGCTGGATGAACGAACGTCTCTCCACATGCTCAGT
This sequence comes from Vicugna pacos, assembly GCF_048564905.1. NCBI lineage: Eukaryota > Metazoa > Chordata > Mammalia > Artiodactyla > Camelidae > Vicugna > Vicugna pacos. The sequence goes on along the minus strand of NW_027328740.1, from coordinate 77,634,522 downwards.
TCTGAGAGATAAGTGTGTGTGAAAGCCGTCCTTCACCTAGCTTGAAGGGAACACAAAGTTTCTTTTCAGTTGCCAACTCCACTCCATACATATATATGGGGAGGTACAAGCTCCAAGTCGGTTTTACAGTGAAAACGGCAGGCACTTCAAACCGGCACTAGGAAACAGACTGAGAAACCAGAGTAATGGTTTCTCCTGCAACCCGTTCCCTTTGTGTTGGATGAACGAACGTCTCTCCACATGCTCAGTTCTGAGAGAAAAGTGTGTGTGAAAGCAGTCCTTCACCCAGCTTGAAGGGAACACAAAGTTTCTTTTCAGTTGCCAACTCCACTCCATACATATATATGGGGAGGTACAAGCTCCAACTCGGTTTTACAGTGAAAACGGCAGGCACTTCAAACCGGCACTAGGAAACAGACTGAGAAACCAGAGTAAGGGTTTCTCCTGCAACCCGTTCCCTTTGTGCTGGATGAACGAACGTCTCTCCACATGCTCAGTTCTGAGAGAAAAGTGTGTGTGAAAGCAGTCCTTCACCTAGTTTGAAGGGAACACAAAGTTTCTTTTCAGTTGCCAACTCCACTCCATACATATATATGGGGAGGTACAAGCTCCAACTCGGTTTTACAGTGAAAACGGCAGGCACTTCAAACCGGCACTAGGAAACAGACTGAGAAACCAGAGTAAGGGTTTCTCCTGCAAACCGTTCCCTTTGTGCTGGATGAAAGAACGTCTCTCCACATGCTCATTTCTGAGAGATATGTGTGTGTGAAAGCCGTCCTTCAACTAGCTTGTAGGGAACACAAAGTTTCTTTTCAGTTGCCAACTCCACTCCATACATATATATGGGGAGGTACAAGCTCCAACTCGATTTTACAGTGAAAACGGCAGGCACTTCAAACCGGCACTAGGAAACAGACTGAGAAACCAGAGTAAGGGTTTCTCCTGCAACCCGTTCCCTTTTTGCTGGATGAACGAACGTCTCTCCACATGCTCAGTTCTGAGAGATAAGTGTGTGTGAAAGCCGTCCTTCACCTAGCTTGAAGGGAACACAAAGTTTCTTTTCAGTTGCCAAATACACTCCATACATATATATGGGAGGTACAAGCTCCAACTCGGTTTTACAGTGAAAACGGCAGGCACTTAAAACCGGCACTAGGAAACAGACTGAGAAACCAGAGTAAGGGTTTCTACTGCAAACCGTTCCCTTTGTGCTGGATGAACGAACGCCTCTCAAAATGCTTAGTTCTGAGAGATAAGTGTGTGTGAAAGCCGTCCTTCACCTAGCTTGAAGGGAACACAAAGTTTCTTTTAGTTGCAAACTCCACTCCATACATATATATGGGGAGGTACAAGCTCCAACTCGGTTTTACAGTGAAAACGGCAGGCACTTCAAACCGGCACTAGGAAACAGACTGAGAAACCAGAGTAAGGGTTTCTCCTGCAACCCGTTCCCTTCGTGCTGGATGAACGAACGTCTCTCCACATGCTTAGTTCTGAGAGATAAGTGTGTGTGAAAGCCGTCCTTCACCTAGCTTGAAGGGAACACAAAGTTTCTTTTCAGATGCCAACTCCACTCCATACATATATATGGGGAGGTACAAGCTCCAACTCGGTTTTACAGTGAAAACGGCAGGCACTTCAAACCGGCACTAGGAAACAGACTGAGAAACCAGAGTAATGGTTTCCCCTGCAACCCGTTCCCTTTGGGCTGGATGAACGAACGTCTCTCCACATGCTCAGTTCTGAGAGATAAGTGTGTGTGAAAGCCGTCCTTCACCTAGCTTGAAGGGAACACAAAGTTTCTTTTCAGATGCGAACTCCACTCCATACATATATATGGGGAGGTACAAGCTCCAACTCGGTTTTACAGTGAAAACGGCAGGCACTTCAAACCGGCACTAGGAAACAGACTGAGAAACCAGAGAAAGTGTTTCTCCTGCAAACCGTTCCCTTTGTGCTGGATGAAAGAACGTCTCTCCACATGCTCATTTCTGAGAGATATGTGTGTGTGAAAGCCGTGCTTCAACTAGCTTGTAGGGAACACAAATTTCTTTTCAGTTGCCAACTCCACTCCATACATATATATGGGGAGGTACAAGCTCCAACTCGATTTTACAGTGAAAACGGCAGGCACTTCAAACCGGCACTAGGAAACAGACTGAGAAACCAGAGTAAGGGTTTCTCCTGTAACCCGTTCCCTTTGTGCTGGATGAACGAACGTCTCTCCACATGCTCAGTTCTGAGAGATAAGTGTGTGTGAAAGCCGTCCTTCACCTAGCTTGAAGGGAACACAAAGTTTCTTTTCAGTTGCCAACTCCACTCCATACATATATATGGGGAGGTACAAGCTCCAACTCGGTTTTACAGTGAAAACGGCAGGCACTTCAAACCGGCACTAGGAAACAGACTGAGAAACCAGAGTAAGGGTTTCTCCTGCAACCCGTTCCCTTTGTGCTGGATGAACGAACGTCTCTCCACATGCTCAGTTCTGAGAGAAAAGTGTGTGTGAAAGCAGTCCTTCACATAGCTTGAAGGGAACACAAAGTTTTTTTTCAGTTGCCAACTCCACTCCATACATATATATGGGGAGGTACAAGCTCCAAGTCGGTTTTACAGTGAAAACGGCAGGCACTTCAAACCGGCACTAGGAAACAGACTGAGAAACCAGAGTAAGGGTTTCTCCTGCAACCCGTTCCCTTTGTGCTGGATGAACGAACGTCTCTCCACATGCTCAGTTCTGAGAGATAAGTGTGTGTGAAAGCCGTCCTTCACCTAGCTTGAAGGGAACACAAAGTTTCTTTTCAGTTGCCAACTCCACTCCATACATATATATGGGGAGGTACAAGCTCCAACTCGGTTTTACAGTGAAAACGGCAGGCACTTCAAACCGGCACTAGGAAACAGACTGAGAAACCAGAGTAAGGGTTTCTCCTGCAACCCGTTCCCTTTGTGCTGGATGAACGAACGTCTCTCCACATGCTCAGTTCTGAGAGATAAGTGTGTGTGAAAGCCGTCCTTCACCTAGCTTGAAGGGAACACAAAGTTTCTTTTCAGATGCCAACACCACTCCATACATATATATGGGGAGGTACAAGCTCCAACTCGGTTTTACAGTGAAAACGGCAGGCACTTCAAACCGGCACTAGGAAACAGACTGAGAAACCAGAGTAAGGGTTTCTCCTGCAACCCGTTCCCTTTGGGCTGGATGAACGAACGTCTCTCCACATGCTCAGTTCTGAGAGATATGTGTGTGTGAAAGCCGTCCTTCACCTAGCTTGAAGGGAACACAAAGTTTCTTTTCAGATGCCAACTCCACTCCATACATATATATGGGGAGGTACAAGCTCCAACTCGGTTTTACAGTGAAAACGGCAGGCACTTCAAACCGGCACTAGGAAACAGACTGAGAAACCAGAGTAAGGGTTTCTCCTGCAACCCGTTCCCATTGTGCTGTATGAACGAAAGTCTTTCCACATGCTCAGTTCTGAGAGATAAGTTTGTGTGAAAGCCGTCCTTCACCTAGCTTGAAGGGAACACAAAGTTTCTTTTCAGTTGCCAAATCCACTCCATACGTATATATGGGAGGTACAAGCTCCAACTCGGTTTTACAGTGAAAACGGCAGGCACTTCAAACCGGCACTAGGAAACAGACTGAGAAACCAGAGTAAGGGTTTCTACTCCAAACCGTTCCCTTTGTGCTGGATGAACGAACGCTTCTCCAAATGCTTAGTTCTGAGAGATAAGTGTGTGTGAAAGCCGTCCTTCACCTAGCTTGAAGGGAACACAAAGTTTCTTTTAGTTGCAAACTCCACTCCATACATATATATGGGGAGGTACAAGCTCCAACTCGGTTTTACAGTGAAAACGGCAGGCACTTCAAACCGGCACTAGGAAACAGACTGAGAAACCAGAGTAAATGTTTCACCTGCAAACCGTTCCCTTTGTGCTGGATGAAAGAACGTCTCTCCACATGCTCATTTCTGAGAGATATGTGTGTGTGAAAGCCGTCCTTCAACTAGCTTTTAGGGAACACAAAGTTTCTTTTCAGTTGCCAACTCCACTCCATACATATATATGGGGAGGTACAAGCTCCAACTCGATTTTACAGTGAAAACGGCAGGCACTTCAAACCGGCACTAGGAAACAGACTGAGAAACCAGAGTAAGGGTTTCTCCTGCAACCCGTTCCCTTTGTGCTGGATGAACGAACGTCTCTCCACATGCTCAGTTCTGAGAGATAAGTGTGTGTGAAAGCCGTCCTTCACCTAGCTTGAAGGGAACACAAAGTTTCTTTTCAGTTGCCAACTCCACTCCATACATATATATGGGGAGGTACAAGCTCCAAGTCGATTTTACAGTGAAAACGGCAGGCACTTCAAACCGGCACTAGGAAACAGACTGAGAAACCAGAGTAAGGGTTTCTCCTGCAACCCGTTCCCTTTGTGCTGGATGAACGAACGTCTCTCCACATGCTCAGTTCTGAGAGAAAAGTGTGTGTGAAAGCCGTCCTTCACCTAGCTTGAAGGGAACACAAAGTTTCTTTTCAGTTGCCAACTCCACTCCATACATATATATGGGGAGGTACAAGCTCCAAGTCGGTTTTACAGAGAAAACGGCAGGCACTTCAAACCGGCACTAGGAAACAGACTGAGAAACCAGAGTAAGGGTTTCTCCTGCAACCCGTTCCCTTTGTGCTGGATGAACGAACGTCTCTCCACATGCTCAGTTCTGAGAGATAAGTGTGTGTGAAAGCCGTCCTTCACCTAGCTTGAAGGGAACACAAAGTTTCTTTTCAGTGGCCAACTCCACTCCATACATATATATGGGGAGGTACAAGCTCCAACTCGGTTTTACAGTGAAAACGGCAGGCACTTCAAACCGGCACTAGGAAACAGACTGAGAAACCAGAGTAATGGTTTCTCCTGCAACCCGTTCCCTTTGTGCTGGATGAACGAACGTCTCTCCACATGCTCAGTTCTGAGAGAAAAGTGTGTGTGAAAGCAGTCCTTCACCTAGTTTGAAGGGAACACAAAGTTTCTTTTCAGTTGCCAACTCCATTCCATACATATATATGGGGAAGTACAAGTTCCAACTCGGTTTTTCAGTGAAAACGGCAGGCACTTCAAACCGGCACTAGGAAACAGACTGAGAAACCAGAGTAAGGGTTTCTCCTGCAACCCGTTCCCTTTGTGCTGGATGAACGAACGTCTCTCCACATGCTCAGTTCTGAGAGATAAGTGTGTGTGAATGCCGTCCTTCACCTAGCTTGAAGGGAACACAAAGTTTCTTTTCAGTTGCCAACTCCACTCCATACATATATATGGGGAGGTACAAGCTCCAACTCGGTTTTACAGTGAAAACGGCAGGCACTTCAAACCGGCACTAGGAAACAGACTGAGAAACCAGAGTAAGGGTATCTCCTGCAACCCGTTCCCTTTGTGCTGGATGAACGAACGTCTCTCCACATGCTCAGTTCTGAGAGATAAGTGTGTGTGAAAGCCGTCCTTCACCTAGCTTGAAGGGAACACAAAGTTTCTTTTCAGATGCCAACTCCACTCCATACATATATATGGGGAGGTACAAGCTCCAACTCGGTTTTACAGTGAAAACGGCAGGCACTTCAAACCGGCACTAGGAAACAGACTGAGAAACCAGAGTAAGGGTTTCTCCTGCAAACCGTTCCCTTTGGGCATGATGAACGAACGTCTCTCCACATGCTCAGTTCTGAGAGATAAGTGTGTGTGAAAGCCGTCCTTCACCTAGCTTGAAGGGAACACAAAGTTTCTTTTCAGATGCCAACTCCACTCCATACATATATATGGGGAGGTACAAGCTCCAACTCGGTTTTACAGTGAAAACGGCAGGCACTTCAAACCGGCACTAGGAAACAGACTGAGAAACCAGAGTAAGGGTTTCTCCTGCAAGCCGTTCCCTTTGTGCTGTATGAACGAAAGTCTTTCCACATGCTCAGTTCTGAGAGATAAGTGTGTGTGAAAGCCGTCCTTCACATAGCTTGAAGGGAACACAAAGTTTCTTTTCAGTTGCCAAATCCACTCCATACATATATATGGGAGGTACAAGCTCCAAGTCGGTTTTACAGTGAAAACGGCAGGCACTTCAAACCGGCACTAGGAAACAGACTGAGAAACCAGAGTAAGGGTTTCTCCTGCAACCCGTTCCCTTTGTGCTGGATGAACGAACGTCTCTCCACGTGCTCAGTTCTGAGAGAAAAGTGTGTGTGAATGCAGTCCTTCACCTAGCTTGAAGGGAACACAAAGTTTCTTTTCAGTTGCCAACTCCACTCCATACATATATATGGGGAGGTACAAGCTCCAACTCGGTTTTACAGTGAAAACGGCAGGCACATCAAACCGGCACTAGGAAACAGACTGAGAAACCAGAGTAAGGGTTTCTCCTGCAACCCGTTCCCTTTGTGCTGGATGAACGAACGTCTCTCCACATGCTCAGTTCTGAGAGATAAGTGTGTGTGAAAGCCGTCCTTCACCTAGCTTGAAGGGAACACAAAGTTTCTTTTCAGTTGCCAACTCCACTCCATACATATATATGGGGAGGTACAAGCTCCAACTCGGATTTACAGTGAAAACGGCAGGCACTTCAAACCGGCACTAGGAAACAGACTGAGAAACCAGAGTAAGGGTTTCTCCTGCAACCCGTTCCCTTTGTGCTGGATGAACGAACGTCTCTCCACATGCTCAGTTCTGAGAGAAAAGTGTGTGTGAAAGCAGTCCTTCACATAGCTTGAAGGGAACACAAAGTTTTTTTTCAGTTGCCAACTCCACTCCATACATATATATGGGGAGGTACAAGCTCCAAGTCGGTTTTACAGTGAAAACGGCAGGCACTTCAAACCGGCACTAGGAAACAGACTGAGAAACCAGAGTAAGGGTTTCTCCTGCAACCCGTTCCCTTTGTGCTGGATGAACGAACGTCTCTCCACATGCTCAGTTCTGAGAGATAAGTGTGTGTGAAAGCCGTCCTTCACCTAGCTTGAAGGGAACACAAAGTTTCTTTTCAGTTGCCAACTCCACTCCATACATATATATGGGGAGGTACAAGCTCCAACTCGGTTTTACAGTGAAAACGGCAGGCACTTCAAACCGGCACTAGGAAACAGACTGAGAAACCAGAGTAAGGGTTTCTCCTGCAACCCGTTCCCTTTGTGCTGGATGAACGAACGTCTCTCCACATGCTCAGTTCTGAGAGATAAGTGTGTGTGAAAGCCGTCCTTCACCTAGCTTGAAGGGAACACAAAGTTTCTTTTCAGATGCCAACACCACTCCATACATATATATGGGGAGGTACAAGCTCCAACTCGGTTTTACAGTGAAAACGGCAGGCACTTCAAACCGGCACTAGGAAACAGACTGAGAAACCAGAGTAAGGGTTTCTCCTGCAACCCGTTCCCTTTGGGCTGGATGAACGAACGTCTCTCCACATGCTCAGTTCTGAGAGATATGTGTGTGTGAAAGCCGTCCTTCACCTAGCTTGAAGGGAACACAAAGTTTCTTTTCAGATGCCAACTCCACTCCATACATATATATGGGGAGGTACAAGCTCCAACTCGGTTTTACAGTGAAAACGGCAGGCACTTCAAACCGGCACTAGGAAACAGACTGAGAAACCAGAGTAAGGGTTTCTCCTGCAACCCGTTCCCATTGTGCTGTATGAACGAAAGTCTTTCCACATGCTCAGTTCTGAGAGATAAGTTTGTGTGAAAGCCGTCCTTCACCTAGCTTGAAGGGAACACAAAGTTTCTTTTCAGTTGACAAATCCACTCCATACGTATATATGGGAGGTACAAGCTCCAACTCGGTTTTACAGTGAAAACGGCAGGCACTTCAAACCGGCACTAGGAAACAGACTGAGAAACCAGAGTAAGGGTTTCTACTCCAAACCGTTCCCTTTGTGCTGGATGAACGAACGCCTCTCCAAATGCTTAGTTCTGAGAGATAAGTGTGTGTGAAAGCCGTCCTTCACCTAGCTAGAAGGGAACACAAAGTTGCTTTTCAGTTGCAAACTCCACTCCATACATATATATGGGGAGGTACAAGCTCCAACTCGGTTTTACAGTGAAAACGGCAGGCACTTCAAACCGGCACTAGGAAACAGACTGAGAAACCAGAGTAAGTGTTTCTCCTGCAAACCGTTCCCTTTGTGCTGGATGAAAGAACGTCTCTCCACATGCTCATTTCTGAGAGATATGTGTGTGTGAAAGCCGTCCTTCAACTAGCTTGTAGGGAACACAAAGTTTCTTTTCATTTGCCAACTCCACTCCATACATATATATGGGGAGGTACAAGCTCCAACTCGATTTTACAGTGAAAACGGCAGGCACTTCAAACCGGCACTAGGAAACAGACTGAGAAACCAGAGTAAGGGTTTCTCCTGCAACCCGTTCCCTTTGTGCTGGATGAACGAACGTCTCTCCACATGCTCAGTTCTGAGAGATAAGTGTGTGTGAAAGCCGTCCTTCACCTAGCTTGAAGGGAACACAAAGTTTCTTTTCAGTTGCCAACTCCTCTCCATACATATATATGGGGAGGTACAAGCTCCAAGTCGGTTTTACAGTGAAAACGGCAGGCACTTCAAACCGGCACTAGGAAACAGACTGAGAAACCAGAGTAAGTGTTTCTCCTGCAACCCGTTCCCTTTGTGCTGTATGAACGAAAGTCTTTCCACATGCTCAGTTCTGAGAGATAAGTGTGTGTGAAAGCCGTCCTTCACCTAGCTTGAAGGGAACACAAAGTTTCTTTTCAGTTGCCAAATACACTCCATACATATATATGGGAGGTACAAGCTCCAACTCGGTTTTACAGTGAAAACGGCAGGCACTTCAAATAGGCACTAGGAAACAGACTGAGAAACCAGAGTAAGGGTTTCTACTGCAAACCGTTCCCTTTGTGCTGGATGAACGAACGCCTCTCAAAATGCTTAGTTCTGAGAGATAAGTGTGTGTGAAAGCCGTCCTTCACCTAGCTTGAAGGGAACACAAAGTTTCTTTTAGTTGCAAACTCCACTCCATACATATATATGGGGAGGTACAAGCTCCAACTCGGTTTTACAGTGAAAACGGCAGGCACTTCAAACCGGCACTAGGAAACAGACTGAGAAACCAGAGTAAATGTTTCACCTGCAAACCGTTCCCTTTGTGCTGGATGAAAGAACGTCTCTCCACATGCTCATTTCTGAGAGATATGTGTGTGTGAAAGCCGTCCTTCAACTAGCTTTTAGGGAACACAAAGTTTCTTTTCAGTTGCCAACTCCACTCCATACATATATATGGGGAGGTACAAGCTCCAACTCGATTTTACAGTGAAAACGGCAGGCACTTCAAACCGGCACTAGGAAACAGACTGAGAAACCAGAGTAAGGGTTTCTCCTGCAACCCGTTCCCTTTGTGCTGGATGAACGAACGTCTCTCCACATGCTCAGTTCTGAGAGATAAGTGTGTGTGAAAGCCGTCCTTCACCTAGCTTGAAGGGAACACAAAGTTTCTTTTCAGTTGCCAACTCCACTCCATACATATATATGGGGAGGTACAAGCTCCAAGTCGATTTTACAGTGAAAACGGCAGGCACTTCAAACCGGCACTAGGAAACAGACTGAGAAACCAGAGTAAGGGTTTCTCCTGCAACCCGTTCCCTTTGTGCTGGATGAACGAACGTCTCTCCACATGCTCAGTTCTGAGAGAAAAGTGTGTGTGAAAGCCGTCCTTCACCTAGCTTGAAGGGAACACAAAGTTTCTTTTCAGTTGCCAACTCCACTCCATACATATATATGGGGAGGTACAAGCTCCAACTCGGTTTTACAGTGAAAACGGCAGGCACTTCAAACCGGCACTAGGAAACAGACTGAGAAACCAGAGTAAGGGTTTCTCCTGCAACCCGTTCCCTTTGGGCTGGATGAACGAACGTCTCTCCACATGCTCAGTTCTGAGAGAAAAGTGTGTGTGAAAGCAGTCCTTCACCTAGTTTGAAGGGAACACAAAGTTTCTTTTCAGTTGCCAACTCCACTCCATACATATATATGGGGAGGTACAAGTTCCAACTCGGTTTTACAGTGAAAACGGCAGGCACTTCAAACCGGCACTAGGAAACAGACTGAGAAACCAGAGTAAGGGTTTCTCTTGCAACCCGTTCCCTTTGTGCTGGATGAACGAACGTCTCTCCACATGCTCAGTTCTGAGAGATAAGTGTGTGTGAATGCCGTCCTTCACATAGCTTGAAAGGAACACAAAGTTTCTTTTCAGTTGCCAACTCCACTCCATACATATATATGGGGAGGTACAAGCTCCAACTCGGTTTTACAGTGAAAACGGCAGGCACTTCAAACCGGCACTAGGAAACAGACTGAGAAACCAGTGTAAGTGTTTCTCCTGCAAACCGTTCCCTTTGTGCTGGATGAAAGAACGTCTCTCCACATGCTCATTTCTGAGAGATATGTGTGTGTGAAAGCCGTCCTTCAACTAGCTTGTAGGGAACACAAAGTTTCTTTTCAGTTGCCAACTCCACTCCATACATATATATGGGGAGGTACAAGCTCCAACTCGATTTTACAGTGAAAACGGCAGGCACTTCAAACCGGCACTAGGAAACAGACTGAGAAACCAGAGTAAGGGTTTCTCCTGCAACCCGTTCCCTTTGTGCTGGATGAACGAACGTCTCTCCACATGCTCAGTTCTGAGAGATAAGTGTGTGTGAAAGCCGTCCTTCACCTAGCTTGAAGGGAACACAAAGTTTCTTTTCAGTTGCCAACTCCACTCCATACATATATAAGGGGAGGTACAAGCTCCAACTCGGTTTTACAGTGAAAACGGCAGGCACTTCAAACCGGCACTAGGAAACAGACTGAGAAACCAGAGTAAGGGTTTCTCCTGCAACCCGTTCCCTTTGTGCTGGATGAACGAACGTCTCTCCACATGCTCAGTTCTGAGAGATAAGTGTGTGTGAAAGCCGTCCTTCACCTAGCTTGAAGGGAACACAAAGTTTCTTTTCAGATGCCAACTCCACTCCATACATATATATGGGGAGGTACAAGCTCCAACTCGGTTTTACAGTGAAAACGGCAGGCACTTCAAACCGGCACTAGGAAACAGACTGAGAAACCAGAGTAAGGGTTTCTCCTGCAACCCGTTCCCTTTGGGCATGATGAACGAACGTCTCTCCACATGCTCAGTTCTGAGAGATAAGTGTGTGTGAAAGCCGTCCTTCACCTAGCTTGAAGGGAACACAAAGTTTCTTTTCAGATGCCAACTCCACTCCATACATATATATGGGGAGGTACAAGCTCCAACTCGGTTTTACAGTGAAAACGGCAGGCACTTCAAACCGGCACTAGGAAACAGACTGAGAAACCAGAGTAAGGGTTTCTCCTGCAAGCCGTTCCCTTTGTGCTGTATGAACGAAAGTCTTTCCACATGCTCAGTTCTGAGAGATAAGTGTGTGTGAAAGCCGTCCTTCACATAGCTTGAAGGGAACACAAAGTTTCTTTTCAGTTGCCAAATCCACTCCATACATATATATGGGAGGTACAAGCTCCAAGTCGGTTTTACAGTGAAAACGGCAGGCACTTCAAACCGGCACTAGGAAACAGACTGAGAAACCAGAGTAAGGGTTTCTCCTGCAACCCGTTCCCTTTGTGCTGGATGAACGAACGTGTCTCCACGTGCTCAGTTCTGAGAGAAAAGTGTGTGTGAATGCAGTCCTTCACCTAGCTTGAAGGGAACACAAAGTTTCTTTTCAGTTGCCAACTCCACTCCATACATATATATGGGGAGGTACAAGCTCCAACTCGGTTTTACAGTGAAAACGGCAGGCACATCAAACCGGCACTAGGAAACAGACTGAGAAACCAGAGTAAGGGTTTCTCCTGCAACCCGTTCCCTTTGTGCTGGATGAACGAACGTCTCTCCACATGCTCAGTTCTGAGAGAAAAGTGTGTGTGAAAGCAGTCCTTCACCTAGTTTGAAGGGAACACAAAGTTTCTTTTCAGTTGCCAACTCCACTCCATACATATATATGGGGAGGTACAAGCTCCAAGTCGATTTTACAGTGAAAACGGCAGGCACTTCAAACCGGCACTAGGAAACAGACTGAGAAACCAGAGTAAGGGTTTCTCCTGCAAACCGTTCCCTTTGTGCTGGATGAAGGAACGTCTCTCCACATGCTCAGTTCTGAGAGAAAAGTGTGTGTGAAAGCCGTCCTTCACCTAGCTTGAAGGGAACACAAAGTTTCTTTTCAGTTGCCAACTCCACTCCATACATATATATGGGGAGGTACAAGCTCCAACTCGGTTTTACAGTGAAAACGGCAGGCACTTCAAACCGGCACTAGGAAACAGACTGAGAAACCAGAGTAAGGGTTTCTTCTGCAAACCGATCCCTTTGGGCTGGATGAACGAACGTCTCTCCACATGCTCAGTTCTGAGAGAAAAGTGTGTGTGAAAGCAGTCCTTCACCTAGTTTGAAGGGAACACAAAGTTTCTTTTCAGTTGCCAACTCCACTCCATACATATATATGGGGAGGTACAAGTTCCAACTCGGTTTTACAGTGAAAACGGCAGGCACTTCAAACCGGCACTAGGAAACAGACTGAGAAACCAGAGTAAGGGTTTCTCCTGCAACCCGTTCCCTTTGTGCTGGATGAACGAACGTCTCTCCACATGCTCAGTTCTGAGAGATAAGTGTGTGTGAAAGCCGTCCTTCACCTAGCTTGAAGGGAACACAAAGTTTCTTTTCAGTTGCCAACTCCACTCCATACATATATATGGGGAGGTACAAGCTCCAACTCGGTTTTACAGTGAAAACGGCAGGCACTTCAAACCGGCACTAGGAAACAGACTGAAAAACCAGAGTAAGTGTTTCTCCTGCAAACCGTTCCCTTTGTGCTGGATGAAAGAACGTCTCTCCACATGCTCATTTCTGAGAGATATGTGTGTGTGAAAGCCGTCCTTCAACTAGCTTGTAGGGAACACAAAGTTTCTTTTCAGTTGCCAACTCCACTCCATACATATATATGGGGAGGTACAAGCTCCAACTCGATTTTACAGTGAAAACGGCAGGCACTTCAAACCGGCACTAGGAAACAGACTGAGAAACCAGAGTAAGGGTTTCTCCTGCAACCCGTTCCCTTTGTGCTGGATGAACGAACGTCTCTCCACATGCTCAGTTCTGAGAGATAAGTGTGTGTGAAAGCCGTCCTTCACCTAGCTTGAAGGGAACACAAAGTTTCTTTTCAGTTGCCAACTCCACTCCATATATATATATGGGGAGGTACAAGCTCCAAGTCGGTTTTACAGTGAAAACGGCAGGCACTTCAAACCGGCACTAGGAAACAGACTGAGAAACCAGAGTAAGGGTTTCTCCTGCAACCCGTTCCCTTTGTGCTGGATGAACGAACGTCTCTCCACATGCTCAGTTCTGAGAGATAAGTGTGTGTGAAAGCCGTCCTTCACCTAGCTTGAAGGGAACACAAAGTTTCTTTTCAGTGGCCAACTCCACTCCATACATATATATGGGGAGGTACAAGCTCCAACTCGGTTTTACAGTGAAAACGGCAGGCACTTCAAACCGGCACTAGGAAACAGACTGAGAAACCAGAGTAAGGGTTTCTCCTGCAACCCGTTCCCTTTGTGCTGTATGAACGAAAGTCTTCCCACATGCTCAGTTCTGAGAGATAAATGTGTGTGAAAGCCGTCCTTCACCTAGCTTGAAGGGAACACAAAGTTTCTTTTCAGTTGCCAAATCCACTCCATACATATATATTGGAGGTACAAGCACCAACTCGGTTTTACAGTGAAAACGGCAGGCACTTCAAACCGGCACTAGGAAACAGACTGAGAAACCAGAGTAAGGGTTTCTACTGCAAACCGTTCCCTTTGTGCTGGATGAACGACCGCCTCTCCAAATGCTTAGTTCTGAGAGATAAGTGTGTGTGAAAGCCGTCCTTCACCTAGCTTGAAGGGAACACAAAGTTTCTTTTCAGTTGCCAACTCCACTCCATACATATGTATGGGGAGGTACAAGCTCCAACTTGGTTTTACAGTGAAAACGGCAGGCACTTCAAACCGGCACTAGGAAACAGACTGAGAAACCAGAGTAAGGGTTTCTCCTACAACCCGTTCCCTTTGTGCTGGATGAACGAACGTCTCTCCACATGCTCAGTTCTGAGAGAAAAGTGTGTGTGAAAGCAGTCCTTCACCTAGTTTGAAGGGAACACAAAGTTTCTTTTCAGTTGCCAACTCCATTCCATACATATATATGGGGAAGTACAAGTTCCAACTCGGTTTTTCAGTGAAAACGGCAGGCACTTCAAACCGGCACTAGGAAACAGACTGAGAAACCAGAGTAAGGGTTTCTCCTGCAACCCGTTCCCTTTGTGCTGGATGAACGAACGTCTCTCCACATGCTCAGTTCTGAGAGATAAGTGTGTGTGAAAGCCGTCCTTCACCTAGCTTGAAGGGAACACAAAGTTTCTTTTCAGTTGCCAACTCCACTCCATACATATATATGGGGAGGTACAAGCTCCAACTCGGTTTTACAGTGAAAACGGCAGGCACTTCAAACCGGCACTAGGAAACAGACTGAGAAACCAGAGTAAGGGTATCTCCTGCAACCCGTTCCCTTTGTGCTGGATGAACGAACGTCTCTCCACATGCTCAGTTCTGAGAGATAAGTGTGTGTGAAAGCCGTCCTTCACCTAGCTTGAAGGGATCACAAAGTTTCTTTTCAGATGCCAACTCCACTCCATACATATATATGGGGAGGTACAAGCTCCAACTCGGTTTTACAGTGAAAACGGCAGGCACTTCAAACCGGCACTAGGAAACAGACTGAGAAACCAGAGTAAGGGTTTCTCCTGCAACCCGTTCCCTTTGGGCATGATGAACGAACGTCTCTCCACATGCTCAGTTCTGAGAGATAAGTGTGTGTGAAAGCCGTCCTTCACCTAGCTTGAAGGGAACACAAAGTTTCTTTTCAGATGCCAACTCCACTCCATACATATATATGGGGAGGTACAAGCTCCAACTCGGTTTTACAGTGAAAACGGCAGGCACTTCAAACCGGCACTAGGAAACAGACTGAGAAACCAGAGTCAGGGTTTCTCCTGCAACCCGTTCCCTTTGTGCTGGATGAACGAAAGTCTCTCCACATGTTCAGTTCTGAGAGATAATTGTGTGTGAAAGCCGTCCTTCACCTAGCTTGAAGGGAACAAAAAAGTTTCTTTTCATTTGCAAACTCCACTCCATACATATATATGGGGAGGTACAAGCTCCAACTCGGTTTTACAGTGAAAACGGCAGGCACTTCAAAGCGGCACTAGGAAACAGACTGAGAAACCAGACTAAGGGTTTCTCCTGCAAACAGTTCCCTTTGTGCTGGATGAACGAACGTCTCTCCACATGCTCAGTTCTGAGAGATTTGTGTGTGTGAAAGCCGTCCTTAACCCATCTTGAAGGGAACACAAATTTTCTTTTCAGTTGCAAACTCCACTCCATACATATATATGGGTATGTACATGCTCCACCTCGGTTTTACAGTGAAAACGGCAGGCACTTCAAACCGGCACTAGGAAACAAACTGAGAAACCAGAGTAAGGGTTTCTCCTGCAACCCGTTCCCTTTGTGCTGGTTGAACGAACGTCTCTCCACATGCTCAGTTCTGAAAGATAAGTGTGTGTGAAAGCCGTCCTTCACGTAGCTTGACGGGAACACAAAGTTTCTTTTAAGTTGCCAACTCCACTCCATACATATATATGGGGTGGTACAAGCTCCAACACGGTTTTACAGTGAAAACGGCAGGCACTTCAAACCGGCACTAGGAAACAGACTGAGAAACCAGAGTAAGGGTTTCTCCTGCAACCCGTTCCCTTTGTGCTGGATGAACGAACGTCTCTCCACATGCTCAGTTCTGAGAGATATGTGTGTGTGAAAGCCGTCCTTCACCTAGCTTGAAGGGAACACAAAGTTTCTTTTCAGTTGCAAACTGCACTCCAAACATATATATGGGGAAGTACAAGCTACAACTCGGTTTTACAGTGAAAACGGCAGGCACTTCAAACCGGCACTAGGAAACAGACTGAGAAACCAGAGTAAGGGTTTCTCCTGCAACCCGTTCCCTTTGTGCTGGATGAACGAACGTCTCTCCACATGCTCAGTTCTGAGAGATAAGTGTGTGTGAAAGCCGTCCTTCACCTAGCTTGAAGGGAACACAAAGTGTCTTTTCAGTTGCAAACTCCACTCCATACATATATATGGGGAGGTACAAGCTCCAACTCGGTTTTACAGTGAAAACGGCAGGCACTTCAAACCGGCACTAGGAAACAGTCTGAGAAACCAGAGTAAGTGTTTCCTCTGCAACCCGTTTTCTTTGTGCTGGATGAACGAACGTCTCTCCACATGTTCAGTTCTGAGAGATAAGTGTGTGTGAAAGCCGTCCTTCACCTAGCTTGAAGGGAACAAAAAAGTTTCTTTTCATTTGCAAACTCCACTCCATACATATATATAGGGAGGTACAAGCTCCAACTCTGTTTTACAGTGAAAACGGCAGGCACTTCAAAGCGGCACTAGGAAACAGACTGAGAAACCAGACTAAGGGTTTCTCCTGCAAACCGTTCCCTTTGTGCTGGATGAACGAACGTCTCTCCACATGCTCAGTTCTGTGAGATTTGTGTGTGTGAAAGCCGTCCTTAACCCATCTTGAAGGGAACACAAATTTTCTTTTCAGTTGCAAACTCCACTCCATACATATATATGGGGATGTACATGCTCCACCTCGGTTTTACAGTGAAAACGGCAGGCACTTCAAACCGGCACTAGGAAACAGACTGAGAAACCAGAGTAAGGGTTTTTCCTGCAACCCGTTCCCTTTGTGCTGTTTGAACGAACGTCTCTCCACATGTACAGTTCTGAGAGATAAGTGTGTATCAAAGCCTTCCTTCACCTCTCTTGAAGGGAACACAAAGTTTCTTTTCAGTTGCAAACTCCACTCCACACATATATATGGGGAGGTACAAGCTCCAACTCGGATTTACAGTGAAAACGGCAGACACTTCAAACCGGCACTAGGAAACAGACTGAGAACCAGGGCAATTGTTTCTCCTGCAACCCGTTCCCTTTGTGCTGGATGAACGAACGTCTCTCCACATGCTCAGTTCTGAGAGATAAGTGTGTGTGAAAGCCGTCCTTCACCTAGCTTGAAGGGAACACAAAGTTTCTTTTCAGTTGCAAACTCCACTCCATACATATATATGGGGAGGAACAAGCTCCAACTCGGTTTTACAGTGCAAACCGCAGGAACTTCAATCCGGCACTAGGAAGCGGACTAAGAAACCAGAGTAAGTGTTTCTCCTTCAACCCGTTCCCTTTGTGCTGGATGAACGAACGTCTCTCCACATGCTCAGCTCTGAGAGATTAGTGTGTGTGAAAGCCGTCCTTCACCTAGCTTGAAGGGAACACAAGGTTTCTTGTCAGTTACAAACTCCTCTCCATTCGTATATATGGGGAGGAACAAGCTCCAACCCGGTTTTACAGTGAAAACGGCAGGCACTTCAAACCGGCACTAGGAAACAGACTGAGAAACCAGAGTAAGGTTTTCTCCTGCAACCCGTTCCGTTTGTGCTGGATGAACGAACGTCTCTCCACATGCTCAGTTCTGAAATTTAAGTATTTATGAAACCCGTCCTTCAACTTGCTTTTTGGGAACACAAACTTTCTTTTCAGTTTAAAGCTACACATTTGGAGTGACTTTCGTTCATCTAGCACAGTTGAAACTTGTTTCTGGTGGAACCCTCACCCTGCTTTCTCAGACTTTTTCTTAGTGCCGATTTTAAATTCCTACGATTTTCAATATTAAACAGAGTTGGAGCTTTTACCTCCCCTTATATATGTTTGTAGTCTAGTTTCCATATGAAAAGCATCTTTTTTCCCACAAAGCTTGGTGTTTTTTTTTTTTCACACACACTTCTCTGTAATAATTTAGCATGTTTATTTTCATTCGTCTATCTAACATTAAGTGAATTTTTGTCAATTTTAACACTTTCTCTTTTTCTGATTATGTTTCCAAAACTGCTTAGACGTTCATGCAATTTTCACTGTCAAATCGATTTCGAGTTATTACCTCCCAATACATATCTATATAGTTTTTTTCCAGTAGAAAAAACTATGTGTTCACAACATGCTTTGTGATTCACCGATTTCACACAAACTTTATTCTCAGAGTTCAGCATTTGAGCAGACGTCCTTTCATCTAACCTAAAGTGACTGGGTTGCAGTTGATTCACTTACTCTGGTTTCTCAGTATGTTTTTTGTGTCAATTTGAAGTTCATGCAATTTTCACTGTAAAACAGGGTTGAGCTATTTCCCCCATATATATGTATGTAGATTGTTTTCCCAGTGAATTAAACTCTGTGTTCCCTTCAAGCTAGTTTATTGATGGCTTCCACACAGTCTGAACTCTCAGTACTGAGCAAATTGAGTTATGTTTGTTCATATAGGATAAAAAGAATAGGTACCACTAGAAACTCATACTCTGTTGTCGCAGTATATTTAATATTTTTGGTTTGAATTTCATGATGTTTTCACTGTATAACCTAGTTGAAAACTGTACCTGCCAATGTATATTTATGTAGTGTGTTCCTCACTGTAAACAAACTATTTGACCCCGAGAAGATTTGTGATTTTCGGCTTTCACACACATTCAATTTTTGAAACTGAGTATATGAGGTGGGATTCGTTCATCTAAACTAAACAGAATGGATTCCTGTAAATACACTTACTGTGGGGTCTGAATATGTTTCCTAATTCTGGTTTGAAATTGATGCATTTTTCACTTTAAAACCAATTTGGAGCTAGTACCATCCCGTATATATATATATACAGTGTAGTTTCCTGCTGAATAAAACTTTGTTTTCCCAAAAAACTAGCTAATTGATGACTTTTACACTGACCTAAATCTCAGAATTAACATGTGGAGAGATATTCGTTCATCTAACCTTAAGGGAATGTCTTGCAGTAGAAACGCTAACTTGGTTTCTCAGTATGTTTCCTAGTGCCGGTTTTAATTTCATGCAGTTTTCACTGTAAAACCGAGTTGGAAATATTACCTTCCCATATGTATTTATATAGTGTAGTTTTCCAGTGTAAAGAAAGTGTGTGTTCCAAACAAGCTAGTTGGTTGACGGCTTTCACACACACTTAACTCTCAGAATTGAGCATGAGGTGTGAATTTTTTCATCTAACATGAAGGGAATGTGTTGCAGTTGAAACATTTACTCTGGTTTCTCAGTATGTTTCCTATTGCCGTTTTGAAGTTCATACACTTTTCACTTTAGACACGAGTTGGAGCTTGTATCTCCCTATATATTTAGAGAGAGAGATTAGTTTCCCACTGGATAGAATCTGAGTATTCCCAAGTTGCTTGATGATTGACGGCTTTCACACACAATTAATTCTCAGAATTGAGCATGTAGAGAGACGTTCATTCTTTTAGCAAAAAGATAATGGTTTGCAGTAGAAAGAATTACCCTGGTTTCTCAGGATGTTTCCTAGTGTCCTTTTAAAGTTCATATATTTTTCAGTGTAAACCCGAGTTGGAGGTAGTACGCCAATATATATGTATATATGTAGTGTCGTTCTTCACTCTTTAGAAACTATGTTTTCCCTTCAAGCTAAGTGATGTTTTACATTTGCACACATTCATCCCTCATAACTGAGCATGTGTAGATGCTTTCGTTCAATTACGATAAAGGGAATTCTTTGCAATTGAAACACTTACACGGGTTTCTCAGTCTGTTTCCTCATGCCGGTTTGAAGTTCATGCAGTTTTCACTGTAAAACCGTGTTGGGGCTAGTACCTCCCCATATAAAATCATGTCATGTATTTTCCCCATGAAAAAGATTGTGTTTCCCCAACAAGCTAGGTGTTTGACGGCTTTCACACTCACTTACTCTCAGAATTGAGCATGTTAAGATACGTTCTTTCATCTTGCATAAAGAGAAGAGGTAGCACTTGAAATATTTATTCTGTTTTCTCAGTATGTTTCCTAGTGGCGGTTTGAAATTCATGCAGTTTTCAGTGTAAAAATGACTTGGAGCTATTACCTTCCAATATAGATATATGTAGTGTATTTCCCCACTCAAAGGAAACTATGTTTTCCCTACAAGCTAAGTTATAGTTTACATTCACCCTTATTCAACACTCAGAACTGAGCATGTGGAGAGGTATTCTTTCAACTAGCTTAAAGGGAATGATTTGCAGTAGAAACACTTACTTTGTTTTCTCAGTATGTTTCCTAATTCGAGTTTGCAGTTCATGCAGTTTTAACTGTAAAACCAATTTGGAACTAGTACCTCCCCATATATAGGTATTTAGTGTTGTTTCCCACTGAAAAGAATTTGTGTATTCCCAAAAGTTAGCTTCCTAACGGGTCTCACACTCATTTAACTCTCAGAATTGAGCATGTGTAGAGACGTTCATTCATATAGCATAAAGGGGATAGTTAGTAATAGAAACACTTACTCTGGTTTCTTAGTATATTAACTAGTGCTGGTCTGAACTTCATGCATTTTGCACTTTTGAACCGACTTGGAACTAGTACCTCCTCATTTATATGTATGTAGTGTATTTCCCCAATCAAAAGTAACTGTGTGTTCCCTACAAGCTAAGTGATAGATGGCTTTCGCACAGAGTCTGCTCTCAGAACTGAGCATGGGGTGAAGCGTTAGTTCATCTAGGATGAAGGGAATGGGTTGCAGTTGAACCACTTATCTGGATTCTCAGTTGTTTCCTAGTGCCAGTTTGAAGTTCATTCAGTTTTCATTGTAAAATCGACTTCGGGATAGTACCTCCCCGTATATATGTATGTAGTTAGTTCGGCACTCAAAAGACACTGTGTTCCCTACAAGCTAAGTGATAGATGGTATTCGCTAGCATTAAACTCAAAACAGAGCATGTGGACAGGCTATCGTTCATCTAGTATAAAGGGAATGGGTTGCACTAGAAATAATTACTCTTGTTTCTTAGTATGTTTCCTAGTGTCGGTAAATTTGCTGCAGGTTTCACGGTGAAACACTTGGACCTAGTACCTCTCCATATATATGAATATATTGTAGTTTTCCACTCAAAAGAATATGTTTGTTTCCAACAAGCTAGGTGACTGTCGGCTTTCACACACACTTAACTCTCAGAATTGAGCATGTGGAGTCTGGTTCGTTCATCTAGCATAAAGGGAATGGGTAGCATAAGAAACACTTACTCTGATTTCTCAGTATGTTTCCTATTGCCGGTTTGAAGTTCATGCAGTTTTCACTGTAAAATCGACTTGGAGCTAGTACCTCCCCATATATATATGTAGTGTAGTTCCCCAGTCAAAAGAAACTGTGTGTTCCCTACAAGACTAGTGATAGATGATTTTGCACACATTCAACCCTCAGAACTGAGCCTGTGGAGAGACGTTCGTTCATCTATGATGAAGGGAATGATTTGCTGTAGAAGCACTTACTGTGGTTTCTCAGTATATTTCCTCGTGCCGGTTTGAATTTCATGCATTTTTAACTGTAAAACAGAGTTGGAGCTAGTACCTCCCCATATATATTTATATAGTGTCATTCCCAACTCAAAAGAAACTGTGTGTTCCCAAAAAGTTAGGTGATTGACGGCATTCACGCACACTTAAGTCTCAGAATAGAGCATTTTAAGATACGTTCATTCATCTACCATAAAGGGAATGGGTTGCATTAGAAAGACTTACTCTGGTTTCTCAGTTTCGTTCCTAGTGCTGGTTTGAATTTCATGCAGTTTTCACTGTAAAGTTGACTTGGAAATATTACCTCCCATATATATGTGTATATTGTTTTTCTCCACTCAAAAGGATCTGTGTGTTCCCTACAAGCTAACCGATAGATGGCTTTTGAACACATTCATCTCTCAGAACTGAGCATGGAGAGAGGCGTTCATTCATCTAGGATGAGGGCAATGGGTTGCAGTAGAATCACTTAGTCTGGTTTCTCATTATTTTTCCTAGGTCCGGTTTGAATTTCATGCAATTTCCACTGTAAAACCAAGTTGGTGCTAGTATCTCACCATATAGATATTGTGTAGTTTCCAATAGAAAAGAAACTGTGTTTTCCCAACAAGCTAGTTGTTTGATGGCTTTCACACATATTCAACTCTCAGAATTGAACATGTGTAGAGGCATTCGTTCATGTAGCATAAATGGATTTTGTAACTTTAGAAACACTGCGATTTGTACGTATGTTTTCTAGTGCTGGTTTGAAGTTCATGCAGTTTTCAGTGTAAAATCGTGTTGGAGCTACTAGCTATCCATATATATATATATATATATATATATATTTAGTTTAGTTCCACACTCTAAAGAAACTGTGTGTTCACAACAAGATAGGTCATTGACCGATTACACGCACATTCAACTCTCAGAATTGAGCATGTGGAGACGCGTTCGTTAATGTCGCATAAAGGGATTGAGGAGCCATAGAAACACTTAATGTGATTTCTCAGTATGCTTCTTAGTGTGAGTTTCAAGTTCATGCACTTTTCTCTGTTAAACCGAGTTGGAGCTAGTACCTCCCCATATATATTTATGTCGTGTATTTTCCCACTGAAAAGAAACTGTGTGTTCCCAACTAGCTAGGTGATTGACGGCTTTCACACACACTCAGCTGTCAGAATTGAGCATGTGGAGAGGCGTTCGTTCATCTAGCATAAATGGAATTTGAAAGCGATTATAATGACCTATGTTGGTATTAAAACAGTAAAGGGAGGATTAATTTAGAGCCTGTATAGTTATGATCAGCATACATGACAGAATTTCATTTTCAGCATAAATTTCTTTTTTTAACGTTCAGAAAACTTAATTCTTTCCTGTAACTGGATATAGATAGTGAATGTTTTAAAGTCTTTGAGCAACTGCTTTAAACTAGAATTGTTACTTTGCTTCTGGTCTTTAACCTAAGGGAATATCCAGAATTCCAGTGGCAGTTCAAAGCAAGGGCCTGAAACTTGCCTATTACTTGTTTTAAGTACAGTAAGAATAACTGTATACTAGGGTAATGTGGATAACTGAAGGGCTGCTTGGATATGTTATATGTAAGTTATATTTTCAAAAATTATTAATATCATGAAAATCAATCAACCTTGGTGATCTATTTGGTATAATTTAATCTTTAATAATGTAAATTTTGATAGCCCTTTTATTTATGTAACTTATGAAAAATAAGTTGGCTTTATATAACTACTTTTTAAATAAATGATTAAATTTTGGGTTTTTTATCATTTGCTTATTAAAAATAGGATATTAATTACACAATATGTATTTTCCTTCAAGTTCATACACTTTTCCCAAAACTATCTTGACTTGTTTAGATAAGTTAACCCATAGTCTGATTTATTTTAAACACTCAGAATGTTCTTATGTATGTTGCTTTATTAGAGAGCAAGAATTCCTTATTATTTTTAATAAAATATACTTGCAGGAAACTATACTGGGATTCTTTCATTCACAGAGTCAAGCAATGATTCCTGTTTTGTTAGATCAGGTGTCTAGGTCTCTCAACTTCCAAAAGATTACATGGACAAAGTTAAAAACGCCATTAATGATCTACTAAGAAAGTTTATTGTGTTCCTTGATTAAAAGTATAAATATGGGTCAGCCTTAAATTCGGATGTAAAACTGTTATGAATTACATGAGTCTTCTCCAAAATTCTTTTTTTAAACATTTTTTATTGATTTATAATCATTTTACAATGTTGCGTCTAATTCCAGTGTTCAGCACAATTTTTCAGTCATTCATGGACAATAACACACTCATTATCACATTTTTTCTCTGTGAGTTATCATAACATTTTGTGTATATTTCCCTGAAAAATTCTTTAATTTGGGCTTTAAACCCTCCAGTAAAATACTCGTTTGAAGGAAGAAGAAAGTTGAGAAATGATTCAATCCAAATTCTATGGGAATAAACAAAGCTAAATGTTTCAGTCATTATTTGAAGCAGAACAGATATGTTTTCTGCACCATATGATTTTAATATTATTCATCTGAACATACGGTATAGACACCATGAGACCACAAGCCAACAAACAAGATGTCAGGTAAAGCAAGAAAAACAACTGAGGGGATTTTCTACTGCAAAATTTCCCCTAACTCGAACTGTAATAGAGAACAAATCTGACGCCACATTGGATCTGTTCCTTTAGTTTGAAGCACTGTGCCCTGTTTTCCAGGCTTAATCTTGCTGGCTCTGCACCTTTTGTAAAACAACGTTGCCTTTAGCCTAATACCTACAGGAAAGCCTATTCTTGGGGCTCTGACCTTTAATGATGTTAGCACTTCTGCACTTATGCAGGGATGACAAGTTTCAAAATAGAGAATAACCTTTGTTTTGTTGGAGATTTACAGGGACACCACAGCCTGACACACATGGATGACTGCAAGAACAAAGAATGCCTGCAGCAAGAAGTTTGCACAGCCAACCACACTCCCTCCCCTTTTTAGCTTAAAAGGGGCCTGAATTCTGACTTGGGCAAGATGATTCTCCAGGACATTAGTCCCCCATCTTCTTGGTCTGCCAGCTTTCTGAATAAAGTTACTATACCTTGCTCCAAAACCTTGTCTCCTGATTTATTTTTTTATCGCTGTTGTGTAGCGAGCAGAACAAGTTTGGCCTCGGTAACAGAACCAGCTTTGTCATTTCGTCTGATGTGAAATCTCTCTGGGTGTACACGTGCTTGCCTGGTGGTGGTGGTGGTAGTAGGCAAAAATATTTCACTTCTCCTGATTTCAATAGGCTAAAATTTCCTGCTATTTAAGTCAACTCTAGACTTTTACAGAATCACCTGCAGATGTGCTTCTGGAAGCTAGAAAAATTCCAACAATGAAAATAATTGTATTGTCTCCAGACAAGATACTTTTCCTCAAAACTGAGTAGCTGTGAGACACAATTCAGGAGTACAGATAGATGCAGTGTGCTTCATTTCCCATGTTGTTCCAACACAATTTTCCAGTTATATCAAAGTAAATTAAAATCAGTCTTCAATAGCAGATGCTCTGGCATGATACAACAATGTCAATTCCACATATTGAGCCAGAGCAGCTTTAGAGTAAATAATTTTATACCAAATCCTGCTTGATGTCCTGTCTTCTCCCTGGTGGCTAATTCCTTCTTCTGTCTTCCTAAAAGTTCTCCTGTTATGGGAAGTTAGCCTTTACTGTGCACATTCAATTGAGAAGACACAAATTAAATATAGGAGGGGATGACATGCATATTTAATTCTTACTTATACATAAATACAAACACACAGGACCTGTGTCTTGGAAGACGTCACTTCCTAATATGGGCAAGAGGATGGTCTATAGTTCAATCAATGATCTAAAAGCAGTTTTCTAGGATATAATAAAGCAATGCCTGAGTTATAAGACAGAACAACCCCTGGATATGAAACAGTGGCACCAATCAGTGGGGGCACATGTGTGCACACACACGCCCATGCACACAGAGCAGCCTTGGAGACACTCCATCTGTGCTGATGGAGCAAAGTCATGCTGGGGAGATGAGGAAAAAGTGCCTAATACAATCAAACCAGGACACCTGAGGAATGGGTCATAGGAGTCAATTAAATTTTCTGGTTAGCTGTAGGTCAAACAAAAACACTTTTAGTTTCAAACGTCATTATTAAAAATTTTGTTAAAGCACAGGAGCCTGTTTTCCTGCCTTGCTTAGTGTCATATGCCATATTAAACATGACAGATTCATGCTTCTCTGACTGTGGAATGGGAAAGGCCTTGCTGTCCTATTCTGAATATTAGTCTATGTTTTGCAGCACAGTGGATACTGAAAATGGGGCAATTTGAGTGAATGGGAATGGACATAACCTAGCAGTCATTGACTGTGTGTGATCTGCCAACTTTCTCCAAAAAGAAGGGGTAGCAAGCAAATCAGATTAATTCAGGGATCTTGGGGTGGGGAGTCGGGTGGGCTGACAGCTGGGTGGTCTCATGTAGCTGTTTTACTGTGTAAAATAGTGACTATGAGCCACAGTGACACATTGTCAAATTCTTGTGCCTGTAGCTGTGATACCTGGCCAAGTCTGTGCAGCCAATTTTATCGATGGTGCATAATGAAAATAACTAACCTTCCCTGAGGACCATCTTGTGTGAAATCCATTCATTGTCTCACTGAATTCCCTAAGCACACTTTTTGGTACATAACAGTCTTAAAATATGAAGCAGGGATAAAATGAAGCTCTGAAGTGTTGAAGCCTTGCCCGAAATCATGCAGTTGGGAAGACGCGGTGCTGGGAGCTAAGCTCGAGCCAGACTACAGAACCTGAAGGGCCCAGCAAGTCCCCTCACCCAGGAACCTGGCCCACAGCCACTGCCAGGTCCTGTTCTGTTTCTATGAGTGCTCATGGGAAAGTGCCAGGGACTTAGCGTAAATATGACTTGATTAAGAAATTCAAACTGGGATAGCCTTTTGTTTGGGACTGCAACCTGGGAGTGAAACTGGCAGTGAAGTAAGGGAGGAAACAGCCCTGGTTGTAAGAACATTTCTAGGGAAGAAGGCTCCCTGATGGGCTGGCATGGGAATCGCTGTGGTTGTGAGCCCCCTGTTGCCCTGTGGGGGTGTGGGCAGGGAAGGAGAGAGACTGTTCAAACTGGTCATAGTCACTACAGTTTGTAAACAGCTGAGTTCTGTTCCCTCACAGCTCAGACACATGCAGGACATGAGGCTGCTTAGCTAATGACCAACAGTGGGTAGCAAAGGCCAAGAGTGGGGTGGGGAGGAGAGATGGGACCACCTTCTAGAAGAACCTCTGCCCCAGGGGTCCAGGAATGTAATGAATGATTGGGGATTCACAAAGGGTTTATATGACCTCATCAGGTAGTTCCTACTTTAAACTGAGAGTCTGGAATATATGGTAAAATACGGTGGAATGACTGCTCTTATTTTAGGTTCTGCAAAAACTTAAACAGATGGATTTCTATCTCCATTATACAAGCACTGCTGGGTAACCTTTAGAGCCATGTGAGGATCAAACGAGTGAGTACTTATTAATACTATTACCATGCTTCTACTGAATTAACATTTCTGCAACAGTATAATGGCCACGCTTCTTAACAACTGCCTCTGTAAGAGCTCTTGTAAGTCATAAATAATATTTATAAAGAAAATATATTAAAATAATAACAATTACAGTTACAACAAATATGTTGTTTATAGCGATGTCAGTGTTAGCATCTGCCTCTCATATTAAACAATGCCCAACACTGGATTCCTTAGGAAGTAATGCCAATGCATGTTTGGACTTTTCAAAGTCTTCAGCCCATGAAGCCTTTTTACTCACATTGGTCCACCACAGCCAGAATTGCTGTTCCTTGCATGGTGGGCTGCCATGCTGCGATGTCCTGGGCTTTTTCTGGTACCATGCGTCTATACAGGGTAGTCAAGTTTCCACATACCCACTCTGATTTGCAATATATTGTTCTCCAGAGCCAACAGATTGGCCACTGGAAAGAGGCCACAGATAAGGTGGTGAACCCAAACTGAATACCTGTTGAAGGAATGGACACACAACATGGAGTGGTGTATGGATGGAAGGACAGCATCAATTCCTTTACTCCTGTAAAGAGAGAGGGGCAAATGGTGAACTAAATCCCAAAGAGAAAAGACATTCATGGTAATAATAATGTTCAACAGTGAAAGAATCCAAACAAAAGGCAAATATAAAATCTCTCGGAAGAAGACACATTACAACCTGTTTCTTTCACGTATATACCCTTAGTAGGAATAACATACTTAAAAATCTTCAACCAATCATAGTTATTTTCTGGTAACAAACTTGGGAATCTTGAAGCATATTATTCACTCTCAGTGTTGAAATAATACAATCTTGGAAGATGATTTGTCATTGAGGATTAAGAAAAAGAATATTGTGGTTGTATATAAGAATTTAAAAAGGAATAAGGAATGTACTTTTGGGAAAGCTCTGCATAGAGAATGTTGGAGGAAATGCACTGAAAATAGGCAAGTGAGCAAGCTCCCTTGAGTCTGGGAAGGTGAGTGCAGCACATTCAGAGAGTCTATGAAGTTATTACAAGTCACAGAAAGGTATGCAATTAAAGTGTCTTCCTAAGCAAAATATCCTTCTTCAGGAATTTTTATCTTGATATTTCTATGGTCTGTGTGGTCACAGGAAGTCAAAGTTATGGTGGTGGCTTAGAAGTTCTTTTCTCTCTGTCTGTAATTTACAGGGCATTGCTACAGATGGGGCAGCAGAGATCTGCAGTAAGCTGTTCCATGGGGTGGGGGAGCAGTTAGAAATGATAAGGCCAGAGATCTAAAAGACTTTTAGACCCTAACTGGCAGACTTTTAAGTAAACTACCACAGGTATGTAACTAAGACAGTGGATGAAAGGCAAGTTTGTAGTCCCTTTAGTGTTACTGCTCAGTCAAAGGATAGGGACCACTCTGGCCAGGAACGGCAAGACCGTGGATTGGGTGGATGAGTAGGAGGAGCTGACATTTGCTTCTGACATGAGAGGCAGGGGTGTGTTGCCGAAAAACCGACAGTGCTGGAAAGAAGCCTCATGTCCCCAGCCTAAAAGGAGATGTCATATTCAGGGAAGTCACAGAGAAAGAACCAGAGTTAGTGATGCCACAGGGTCAGCAGCGTGGCAGCAGTGATGTCAGTATCTGTTTCCATAACCCACCTAACCCTACATGAACAAGTCTGCCTACAGGGGGCGGGTAAGTATCAGAAAAATGTGGAGTAGGTGCAGCCACTGACAAATTGGCAAGTGGACATCTTAATGAAATGCACTGCTCACAGTCACCATATTGGAAAGAGGGCCCCACACTGTCAGATCCCTTTCTAATTCAAGAGAAACTAGAAATTAAGACTTCATTAGCAATCATCCCTGTTCAAACCCAGAAAAGATATCATTTATAATGACAACCAAGGCACAGACTATTCAGAAATAAATTAATGAAAAATGTTAAAATGATTCTGATAAATGACTTAAAAAAGAAAAAAAATGATGATTGAATGAACAATAGAATGCACCATCCTCTTCAGTTGGCAGACTCAAATTTGGGGGACATAGAACATTTTTTCTCCAAAATAAATTTAGTATCTGAATGCAAATTTACTTAATAAACCCGAATGGATTTAAGAAAAATTTCTGAAAGGTGACCCTAAATTACTTCCAGAAATATACACAAATATACAAATAAAATAATGAGGAGAGATGTTTGAATTTGTAATATTAGGCACACTCTGGAAAAGGATAAAATAGGACCAACTGTAGGAGATATTAATCTATGGTCATGGAAACAGTATAGAAATAGTGCACTGAGAGTATGAATGAAATAGAATACATTTCAAGAATAGATGTGGATATTTAAGAGATTTTAGTAATATTATAAAACTGACACTTAAAATCAGTGGATTCAGGTACTGGTGTAATTAACTAAATCATTAGAAGGCCTGGTACATTGTCCGCACTTTTGACATTAAAATAAATTCCAGAAAATTTTTTAATTAAAAATAAAACACTAGAAATAACCCAACATGATTTAATCTGTTCAGATAGTCAAGCGAGAAGAACTTTCTAAAAAGCTTTTGGAACAAATACCAACAAGAGCAAAGGCCTAGCAACACAGCAAGGCCAGAAACGCCCCCTGTAAAACAAAACTGACCCTTGCCCAACCCTCTCTCACTGCCCTGTATTGCTCTCTGATACTTTCTATACTTTCTTCTTCCCTTTAAAGTCCAGTATCTTGGAGAAGTGCCTGCGCTGATGACTCCTCCAGGGCTCAGAGCCCTGCATCCCCCACGGCCCTCACCGCGGCACTGAGAAAGGAGTTGCACTGCCTGTGGCTGCGTGTTTCAAACCAGTGGGCATTTTCAGCTCCTGTTTATTTGATTACCAGGTAGCTTTTGCCGTGGACAAATATTTTCCTCTCAGTGGAATGTTTTCCCCCCTTAATTTTTGTTTTAATTAAATAAATATTAAAAGCCCAGGCAGAAAAGTGTGTGTGCACATATGCACACACACAGATACACACAGATCTGTTTTTTAAAAGCTACCTAAGTGTAGTCCTCCTCCGCCTTTTCCTCAGTTTAGACAATTAGAGGTGGGCTTTAGCCCTTGCTTTTATGCCCCATACAACCCCCTTTCTCACTACGCTCCTTTTATTCAGTGTTCAAATCCCTCTTAAGCCAGGTTACAGCCTTCTCTGTGTTGCCTCAACTCGTTTTCTCTCAACTGCACTGCTATTCTTCTTTCTCTTGGTGGACCTCTCTTCTCCCATTTGCCATGTACATGGCCCTTTTCCCCAAGGCCTCGTCTTCAGTCCTCCACCTGGCAGGACTGAATCGCCCCCACAGCCTCACCCACAGCTCCTCTGAGCTCCTGACTGGTGAAACCAGCTTAACAATGGACATCACCCCTTAGATGTCCCATAGACACTTCACACTCCAAATGTCACACACAGAACCATCTCCTCGAAACCAGCTCCTCCCCTTACACTCCCCCTGCAGATCTGCTCTCTGGATGGGTCACTGAAAGTCAACTCAGCAGCTCTGCGGCCCGCCGCCCCGGTCCTGCAGTCCCCACTGCAGCAGTCACCACTTATGCCGCCCATGTCTCTCTCCTTCTGCCCACGGCCTCTCTGCAGGCATGTGCCAATTGTTGTCTGGGTTACCTGGGTTGGTCCCCGAAATATCCTTTCCCCCAAAATATGGGCCTCCCCCCAAAAATAGTATCTTCCATTCTGCTGCCAGAATAACCAGATATTCTGCAACATAAACATTATGCAATTCTCTTACAAATATTCCAATATATCCCTGCTTCCTTAAGGATATATTGAAGTCTAAGCACACAAGGCCCATCGTGACAGAGGCCTTGTGCACCTGATATTCCCACCTATGGAGCCTTTGTTCTAGCTCTACTTGTTGTTCTTCAGTCTGGCCAAGCCACTTCATGCTGTGTACACATATATGTCTCTACCTCTCTGCATGAAGTGTCCACTCCCTCTACCACAAAATTGAGAGCTAACTTCCTTTCACCTTTCAAGATTCAGTTCAAATATTTCCAGCTCTAGGAAGTCCAATTTGTGTTCACCTGCTTAGCAATCCATTAACTACTTGCCATGCCTCGCCTGGCCTGGGAAGTGCAGACACCAAGTCTTACCTGTCTTGGTCTCCCCAGCAGTTGATGCAGTGTTTGGCATAGCAGTACTCAATGTTTGTTGGTTGGATAAATGAATGAATCAGTAAAGAGATGAGAGGTCTAAAATCGCCCCCAGTTACTCAGCTGCCATTTTGGAAAGTTTATTCTGCGGAGTTAAGGAAATGTCAGTGCAGGTGGTGGGCAGTCAGAACAGAGGTGAGGGCGTGGGGGAGACAGGCCTGTTCCTGGAGAGCGCAGGAGAGGAGTGGGTGGGAGAGCACTGGAGAGGTAGGGAAAGGAGGGGGCGGGTGCAAGGAGATGTTGAAGAACAACTGATATTAAATGCAGTAAATTAAATGGAGAACATAATATATGAAGGGAAGATCAAGTTAACACAGCAAGGGTGGAAAAGGCAGTACCAGAGATGCAGAGCTCTCACTTCATCCCTCACAGCATTCCACTTATGGCACCCGCCCTCTGGGAAGGCAGCGTCAAATTCTTGAGAGACTGGTGTTTGTGCTGTGGGTGCTCTAAGTACAAAACGGTATCTTATGGCTTCCAGATTTTAAGACTGATAGATTATTTCTCTTATGTCCCATGTCTGAGTTCTCAGGCAGCAGGATCATTCACTGGTGGGGGGAGAGATATTGTGGTTAACAACTCAGGGTTACTCTAATAATCTCAAAGGACAGTGGGGAATTCATGAAAACAAATAGAAGAGAAATTTCACTCAGAAAAAACCATTTGCCATATAGAACCTTGTGGGGGCATTGGGGGCAATGTTACCGCCACCTCATCTAATAGTTGTATGTGAGTGTGTTGAAACTCCAAGCTCAAGTCACTTAAACACGTAGGAGAACCAGGGTCCAGGCTGTGGTGCTCCAGACATGGACGGGAAGATGAAAAGTCTGACTACTGCCTCCGACAGGATCACTACAGTCGGGGAGCACAATGGACATGGACACGATCATACACCATCAAGACAAGAATCAAGTACAATTCATGCCTAGACAGGAGAGCAGATAATCTCTAAAAAGTGGAGGGGTCCCTGTCAAGGCTTGGCAAGAGTCCTTCCAGGCAGAAAAGCAGAGAAAGGTAATTCAGGCGAAGGAGACTAGGGTTGGTGGCTGCGTGCAAGGCCTAACGAAGCACGGGTGGAGGGCTCCAGGGTCATCTATCAGTAGCTGTTCCCCTTCAGCAGCTAAGAGGCATAACTAAAAGGCAGGTGGGGTGTCATTAATGATCATGGGGAAAACTGGGAGGAGGAAACTGAGGTCAGGAGATCACCACCAAAGGCAATTTATTTTAGAGGAACAAAAATAATTCAAAAAGCACTTGGAAATTCTATCTCCCATGAATGAAAAGAACACAAAATAAGTTTCACTCCAGCATTGAATACAGAATAACAGACTTCCTACTCTCAGAAATGGATTGAATTTTCTAATTCGTCAGGGATTATTTAGATAATAGGAAAACGAATAAACCTGAAAAATCTCTCTAGAATAGCTGTTACTCCATCCTGTTATGTAGGGTAGAGTTAGGCTGAATTATTTAATTGGTATTTTAATGAGACTATAAAGTTCTAAAAGCCCTATCAATTTCTCCCAAAAGCGTACAATTTTTCCTTTCATGACATTTATTTGACTTAATTAGAACAATAACTTTTTTCCAAGGCTTTTTTTGTGTGTGTTAAAATACCTAATGATATGCTGCCCCCAGAATGTTGTTGTTATTATTAATGCTGATAATACCCCCAATAAGACATATTTACCATTATGACTCATTTTGGAATAACAGGTCATTGGCTTAAAGTCCTTTTGAAAATAAGAAGAATAAACGAACATAATTTCTACACCAGGGACAGCAGCTGAACCCTTCATGGAACCTGGTCACTAAACACAGCAAAATCAAAGATGAAACTCAAATCAGACACCAGGCCACAAAGCATAGCTGACTGAAGATGCCACAATATGACCTTTCATTCACCGAGGGAACCAGATGCATTTCTATGTATAATGTATATTTTTAAAAGCAATTATTTTATATATAGAATGTAATTTAGGAAAAAGAAAACTCCATCTGTAGACTTATAAACAGGAAGCAAAAAGGGTGCCTTTGCAGACAAGAACCTGCATGCATAAATGCAAAGCCTATTGACAAAAATCCTTTCCTGTCTCCTAAGTTTAAAAAAAAAAAACTACTTCAAGGCAGTGGTGAGCTGAAAGGTTTCAGATACAAAACGTGCACATCAACAGCCTTCTAGTAGATAAAAGTGCACCATGCATAATAGAAAAGATAACGTTTCCTATGGAAATCTATTTTGAGATGCAACAATTTAAAGGCAACTGAGAGCTCAAAACCAAGTTCAACCAAGAGGAACAGAGCCCAAGCAAATGTACGGAAATGGACAAAGACATTGGAGAAGGAGGGGATCTGTGTTCTACCGATACTCCAGATCAGCAAATTCATCCTGAATTCAAGCCAGTGATGTGTCATGAGGTCACTCAAGGAACCAGGCAGAAACCATCAGCCAGAAGAAATAGGAACAATATCAAAGGCAGGTGTGAGATGTGGAAGGGGTGACCCGGTGCACCTTGCTGCAATGAGGCAGGATGCGCTTGCGGGCTTTCTGTACAGGCTGACTGGCTCACATGACTCTGTTTAGAAGGATATCAGCCAACAGCTGTGCCACACGGGCTACAGCCTGAGCTGAGTCACATCTAGTAACGGTTCTGAGTTCATCCTTAGACGACATGACCAGAAGGATCTGAGAATCAATGGTGGAGACATATCTGAATAAGTATTCCATTTCATTCCTTGGCAGTAAATCTTCAGCTTTGTACAACATAAATATTGACAAAGATATACACAGGCACCCTATTTGAAAGCCTGACTGCATAATTGCATCTAATGGAAAATAGCGGGCTCCGTTTCGGTATGCTAGGACATTGTTTGGCTTGGTAACCGATGCTTCTGAGACCCAAAGCATACTCTAGTATAACCGACAGCACAGAAATCTCCACTGATGACTTACTCATTTCAGGGTATTCATAAAATAACCCCAGTTTGCTCATGGGATACAGATGGTTTTCCCGTTCCCATCGTGGGTTGGTCTGTTCTGCTCCCGAAATTGTGGCATCATTAGATTCATGATCCAGCTGTCAAACAGATCAAATTATAAGGCAGGATATTATCAGACCAAGGTCATAAAAGTATTACTGATATCTCAAGCTGAACACATCATCTTCCCAAGAATTTAATTTCTTGTTTTCAGGATAAATTTCTTTTTATTGCTGCCTCCCTACCCTCAAATATTGTGAAAACTAGTCCTGACTACGTGCCTTGGGTTTACCAAAATTGTAACGACTACTACTACTTTATCTCCTACCTCCTTTTCAGGTGGGCATTTTAGCTTTTAGAAGATGCCTTCCCTCATTTGTCTTTTTTACCCCCACTTTTCTGCTATTATCCACCATGGCCTTTCCAGTCTGAAAATCGTCAGAGAAAATAAGTAAAAGAAAGAAATACAGGTTCTGTGAGCTGGTGATAAGTGCTGTGGAGGAAAATAAAGGAGAGTGAAGAATGTGTGCTAGGGAGGAGTGGGGATGGGGCAGTGACCTTTGAATAAGGCAAAGACGGGAGCAAAGGGGTTTGCAGAGAATGGGCAGAGGAAACAGTGATCACAGGCCTGGAGGTCCCTCACGCTGGACAGACAGCATGGAGACTGGTGTGGGCCACAGTGAATAGGAAATAAGTGGTGGTTTTGGGGGTGGAGCCTTAGAGGCTGCCGTGAGGATGTGGGCATTTTTCCCTTTGAAGGAATTGCGGAGCCCTGGAGGGTCACCGAGCAAAAAAGTGATACTCTAATTTGGATAGAACAGGTCCAAGACCCTAATATAAGCTGAACAAATCAAGGGCCAAAGAAGTGACATGCCACCTCAAATTCAGTGCAGAGCTTGAAAGAAACACAGCCTCGACTCGCAGCCCAATGCTCTGCCCCCTTCTGGATGCTGTCCCACAGAGCTGTCTCTAACGTTATGTTTTTTCCTCACTCAGAGGCTTGTGGGCCAACTGAATGCTTCCCCCTTTTTCAAATGGCAATTTGTCCTGAAAGGAAATCAGAGTTGGCAGTGAAACAAGGCATGGACCTGTAGCCTACAGAGCTGTTGTCTCTGAAAGCAACAGGTGGCACGTGGTTTACTCGTGGAGTTCAGCAGAAGAGACAGAGCAACAACAGACAACTTAGCATCTGGCTGAGCTTCGGCTGACAGCACTGCACGTTTGGATGGATTTCAAATTTGGACAGTGAGGCGGCTTCACACGAAAGGCAGGTGTATACATCATACATGCCCACACGTCTGTATGCATACACACGTAGACACACACAGAGCATATGATGTGACTTGTAAAGAGCTGCCTCTGCTTGGTTTCCCACGGCCTCTAATTTCAGCATTAACCTTTCATTGGCCATGCTCCCAGGTCTGCTACGAGATTTCTTTGCAATGGAACATGCCCTTCGCTTCACAATCTTTCCCCACTTCTTTCAATGACATTAGGGGAAGAGCAGGGAGCCCTGGGAAATGCTGGGGATATGGACTCGAGATACCGCTGAATCTGAATCCACACTTCATGGCTTATTTGTTATTTAACTTTATTTACATTCAAAATGCAATTGTTGCAGATCTCAGAAGATGATTTACACTCACTGCTATGGCAGAATGTTGCGGTTAGTAGACTCACCACTGGATC
Source organism: Vicugna pacos (assembly GCF_048564905.1). Lineage (NCBI taxonomy): Eukaryota > Metazoa > Chordata > Mammalia > Artiodactyla > Camelidae > Vicugna > Vicugna pacos. The sequence continues at coordinate 77,598,565 of NW_027328740.1, read as the reverse complement.
CTCTTATTCAACACGTTCTTCCAATATTTCAGATATTACTGTATCACAAATGCCCATTTCTATATTTTGATATCTGCTTTTCAGTATAATTATCTTCCTTCTTTATTCTCTAAATCTTATGGTTTTAAAACATTTTTCTGAGAAGTGTTCCACAGGCACTATACATATGATAATTTGATAAAGAGATCCTGGAGGTCAAAACCACATTTAAATCCTGAGATAAACTCAACTGTGTCATATACATGGCTAGGTTTAGTCTGCTTACTTTGTTACTTTGTTTAGTAATTTTTGTTTCAAACAACAAGATCCTTCTGTATAGCACAGGGATCTACACTCAATAACTTTTAATAGCCTTTAGTGGAAAAGTATATGACAAGGAATATATATATATAGTCCAAGAATTAAACAAGAATTAACACAATATTGTAAACCAACTATAGTTTCAACAAAAAAAGTTGAAATAAAATTGAGAGATGAAACTTCCACTGCCCAGGCTGCTATGAGGATGAAAAAATTCAAAGCAGGCCAGGTATTAGCAACCCCCCTGACACAGCAAAACCCCATGTGGGGTCTTCCTTTTGAGCAGCACAGGCTAACCGGCTGTGGTCACCTGTAAATAAGGTTGAAGTCACTTAGACCCTTGGCTTGGGATCACCGTGGCCACAGGGGTGGGGGTCACTGTAGCACCTACGAAAATGACGGGGCCAGCCTGCTGCTGAAGCCACTCCCCAGGCTGCAGCCCAGAGCGCTGCAGGCAGGTCTGTGGTCCGGCCGGGGGCGCACAGCTCCACAGCCCCTCGGAGCCCTGCAGTGCGGGTGGCGCTGGGACCGCACTCGTCCATTACCCTCCCTGGCACCCAGACTCGGGATTCTCCTGGGGGAATTTTTCTCTGCCTCATACTTCCTGTCTCAGCCACTTGTGGAATCCGGTCCATGCCCCAGGGAAGAAGGGCTTTTACCCTCTGGGACCCAAATCCATCACGGTTTGGATCCAGAATGAAACTTCCATGTTAACTCTCCTGGCGCTCCCTTCTTGTGCTGAACTGCCCTCCCCCGTCGATGGCATTAGGTCATATTAGAAGTCCCGACTTGCTTGTCCTTAGCTAAGACTCTGAGCCTCTTGCTCAGTGTTCCTGAGTGGAATCACTCATCTGTGGCAGAAAAGCTTGGGCTGTCGTCTACCCATCATTGTCCACGGTCTTTTGGGCTTTCTGTTGGTTTAAGGTTCTTGTGCAGGGATATCAATTTGCACATGAGAAGCAACTGTAGACATTTTAAAAAATACAGACACTGGATCCTCCCCCCTCTCCTGCCAAGGCTGGAAGCTTTCTCCCTCTAGCAGGGGTTACACAATCATTTGCTTGGGAATTGACCACACATATTGGCATAATCATAGTATATTGCCCTTTACTCTGTGCTTGCCACGTGGCATTTTCTACTTCATGTTGTCTTTGTACCTTCATTATCACATTTAATCCCTGCATTATAGATTATCACCATTTCTGTTGAGGACACTCCTACTTGCTAATCTTGAATACAAGTATCTTTGATTCTCTTAAACTATTTCATTCCTGAGTTTCCTGTTCCTGAATTTAAAGAGTGAATTATGGATGCATGTATTTAAGATTCTCTTATTATATGTATCTGACTCATCCTCTAACCAAATCATATCTGGAGAAGAGAGATTTTCTCTTTTAAACATTTGCTTTTTCTTATTATATAGTAGTGCATACACACAGTGGAAAATGTAGAAACATATAAAGTAAGAAAATTACAGCCATACATTATCTAAACACCAAAGGACTCTGCTATGTCATTTTGGGCATTTAACAATTTTTCTTTATATTTTATCATAAAATTTCCCTAGGAAAGTTGCTTAACCCTGGAATTGTACTAGCCTTTTGTCCAGTACAGAATAACATTCCCAGAAATGACCCCAACATCAAAATAGTATGTGAGGCTGGGAAGGTCACAGGGCACTCAGCTTATTGTCTGAGTCCTACAAAGAATGCTGTTAATTCACTGATGTTACGCATTCGATGCCTGTGAGTCATTCACTCACTCAGCTGGCTCGGACTGAGACCTACTTTATACCAGGTGCCGATCCAAGTGCTGGGGAGACCCCAGAGGGAGCCTGGATCACGGCATCACTGTCCTTAATTTGCTCCCAGAATCCTACTCAAGAACCCTACATGGGATAGGGGGGGCGGAGGCAGGTGAGATATGGTGAAATTCATTTCATTATGTTCCTTTAGACATATTTAAAAAGTATGAAAATAGTCGCTAATTTTGGTAAGTTTTCTTTTCCTTTCCTATGTATTTTTGAGGATGGGTATAGTTTTGGTGCAGCAAGAGTAATTGATAGATCTTTGGTATGTTAGGATTTTATATGAAAAATTAAGAAGGAAACTGCACTTATACAAAGAGAAGAGGCAGTGAGGAAAAAACAAGCCACCCTCGAACTTGGCTACAATTCAGAATTCCTGGTTTTCAAAAAAGGGAAACATAATTCAAAATAAATTCCCTAAATATTTTAGCCCATAGTAGAAATACATGGAGGCAAAGTTCAGCTCACTGGAACCTAGAACAATGTGCTTACTTAAGCGAAGGTATAAACAGACCACAGATACTATAATGCATCCTTTATTTTAAACTAGTTCATGTGAGCAAGTTTCATTTCACATAAATTGCTAAGTAACAGTTTTGGAAATATATCCTTCTTGATTGGTAAAAATAGCTCACGGATTACCAGATTCAACAAAATTTAGTATTAAATAATTTACTTATTTCCTTCAGGAAATTCTTTTGAGTAATCTGAGTTAAGTGTTTCCTCTATCTGATCTATTACTTTTCACAGAGAAAAGTAGTATTATTTGCACATGACCTACTTTTACTCCTCTGGAAATATCTGACTGTGAGCTCAGGTTAAGGGTTGTCTACGGCACAGTAGGGAAAAAAAAGTTTCATTTCACAGCGGAGATCAGAATCATTTTTTTGAGGGGCGTGGTGAGCTGGGGGACAAGGGAAATGCCTTTGTTTCGAGACAGACCCCAGGAATCCACACTGAAGCTGAAAGATGAAGCCCTTGTGAAGAAATGTGGAAGGACACACTGACACGAAAATGTGTTCACTCTGCAAAAACAGAAAGAAAGAAAGAAAAAATAATTTAACTGCCCTATAAAGAGAATGGACAGAAACTTGGTAATAAGGGAGAGAGAAGGAAGGTTAAGAAAGGGAGGAGAAACAATGAAAGGAAACTTGGATGCGGTGGGCAGAATACCAGGTTTCTGGAGCCTACAATGAAGGATGATAAGAAAAAAAGTACAGTTTAAAAAAAGTTACAAAGTTTAAAATAGTTTAAAAATTAAAAAACAAAGTTAAAAAAATAAAATTTTATAGTGGCATGGAAGATTTTAAAATGATGGAGGTTTTTTATTTCAAAATTCAAGTTGTTTGAGTTTCTCCCCCATGCTACAAACAACAATAACACCTGCTTGTGTAAGTGGTTTTGGGGGACACCACAGAGAGGGACGAGCTCTGCAGTTAGGTTGGCCAGGAGCATAATGCTGGTGTGGAAGGCAAGACAGAAGAGAGATCAACAGTTTCATGAAAACAGATACTCAAAGCCAGAAATTATCTTAAAAAGGTTAGTGTGGTAGGCAGAAAAATGTTCCCCGCCAATATGTCTATGTCCTCATCCACAGAACATAGGAAGAGGTCAGATTCCCTGGCAAAGGGGCCTATGGTTGCAGATGTGGTTAAGGTTGCTAACCAGTCGACTCTAAGAGAGACCAGCTGGATTATAGATTTGGCCTCAGTGTAATCACCAGGGTCGTTAAAGGAGGAAGAAGGAGGCAGAAGAGGGGAGAGAGGAGAGGAGATCTGACCACAGGTTCAGAGTCAGAGGCACACAACCATGCTGACCTTGAGACAGAGAAAAGAGGTCACAGGCCAAGAGACGCAGGTGGCCTCTGGAAGACAGAAAAGTCAAAGATACAGTTTCCCCTGAGGCCTTCAGAAACAGCCGTGTCAACACTTTGACTTCATCAGGCTTCTGCGTTCAAGAACCCTACAAGGTTAAATTTGTGTTGTTTAGTGGAGACTTTTTCTTTTTCTTCCTACTACCATGATGTTTGGGGATACTAGTTACAACAGCAACAGAAAGCGAATACAGTAAGCTCCTTGAAATGTTCAGAAATTGCAGATAACACTGGACTGTCCACTTTGATGTGGGATTGGGCTTATGTGAAAATCAAAAGGACAGTGTGACCTTTGCTAACATCTGCTTTTCTCATTTTTAGGAAGAGAACAGTAAGTCAAAACCTCTGTTGTTATTATTTTAGACAGTGTCTCTTAAAACATTATGTAACCCTGTGCCTTAGGACCCTAAGAGAGTCTCTGTTCTTAGAAGAACCTGGATTCAGAGAGATAGGGTCTTACATCTGAGTCCCACAGTGGTCTCTTATTGGCAATGAGAGCTTGGGCAAATCAGTTACCCTCTTTAAGCCACAGGATCTTCATTTGCAAAAGGAAGATAAGAATAAGGATTGTTTGGGTGATTAAATTGTACACACACACACATGCACACATACATATATGTACAACATTTAATACAGTGACTAGCACATACTAGGCACTCAACAAATTCCTGTTATGGATTTTTAAATGCATATATAAAAGGAGGAGAAATTTGCAGGAAGTTGTAGGAAAACTTAGTTCATGGCCCCAAAAAGGGCTCTGATCAGTCAGTCCCCAGTGCTGTGCTAATAAGCAGAGACTATAGCACTTGAGGATTTATGTTAAACATAAAAAGGAAGGTATTTAAACATAATTATTAAACAGCAGGTACATTTATAATGTTGGCTGGATCATCTTATCTGGAGAGCTTTAATAAGCAGAGAGTCTCCCCTGTTCTAGAGATGGCCACGCAGGAAAATGACGTGGGTGGGTGGGCCGTTCTCACTCCAAGATCACATGACTGAGTACTCACGGAAGTAACACCTCTTGTATGTTATTCCAGATGGACTGTCCTCCCATGATTATTGTCAGCTGTGTCATCAGTTCAAGGAGACAGCCACTTGAGTCACACTGGAATATTAGAAAGAAAATCTCATTTAAATTTTGGATAGCTCTAACATGAAATAAAGTCATTATTTTATGCCTAAAATATCTAAGGAACAGAGAGTAAAGACACTCTTCATTGGGCAACTAAGAGAAAACCTGAAACAGGTTAGACTGTCAGAACACAAAGCTGTATTCACACCTCTTCATTTCTGTATTTTTACAGCCAATACACCAGATCTCACAGATAAGTCACAAATCTGCCCTTAAAGAATGTGTTGTAGAAACACGAGGAGTAGTAGTTGACAAAGTGGAACAAGAACACCTTCATGGCTGGGTTGTTCTCATAGTCAGTCTGGTCCTTGGGAGCTCTGCAGCTAGAATAAAGAAAAGTTAAGTCTGCAAAATTGTGAACGGCTTTGAGACCCTAATCAAAGCCACGGACACATGAGTTAACACGCTAAATATGTATATATATATATATATATATATATATATATATATATATATATACACACACAATTCACACTGTTTTCATATCAGCTCTTTTGAATTTCTTAACATATCCACTATGTTAATTCCAACTGTACACACTGTTGTAAGAGTTTCTCCCACTAAGAACGAAATATCCCCAAGGCAAAAAAAAAAGTCACCCGTTCCTTAAAATTTATAAGCACAAAAGTATCTAATGGGCAAGAAATTTCCTTTGTCAGGTGTAATTTGAAAGAAAGCTACTTCTAAACATCCTGCTAAATAATATTCTCTTGTCTCCCTGAACGGCAGTAAGGTAGGACTATTGAAGAAGACAAACAAAACACGGGGCAACTTGCTAGAAGCATTTGGGGAACATAAAACGGGTCATCCTTCTAGTTCAGAATTTGAATTGGTCTTAGTATTTTCAGAAGATGACAACTGAGCAGACCACTGGGAGAACCACCCAGCCACATGCAACGTGTGGGAAGCACCTAACTTAGGCCGCTAAGCCGCTGGGTGGGATACAAGCCAGAGAGAAGAAACATTTATTATAGAAGTCGCAGCTGATGAGAATAGAGCTACACTAACGGGAACAGCATGGGGGGAAGACATATAACAGTGTGATTACTTGTCCTCTCCGTAACGCACAAGCAAATCTGCCACTGGAACCACGACCTTCTTCCACTTATTTGCAATACAGAGACTATTTACTTTCAACAATAGGGTACATTATCTAATGTAATTGAAATTATTATTAAGCACTGACATATTTACACAGAGTTTGGACATTCTAAAGCTTCCTTTGTCCCTTTTACTAATGCAAAAATGGAGCTAATTCACTTCTCACATAGGCTAGAGAAAATACGTTTACACTTGAAGTTAACTAAAGACTGTAATGTACTGCAATTGAAGTGCTTAAAAGATAGTCTCTGTTTTGACCTGGTTCTAAAACTAGTGTAGAAATTATCTCAGCTGCAGGAGGACCTTACCAGAGTCAGTCATCATGATTGCCACTTTCTCATATATGGCGTTCAGGGTCACCATGATGATAAAACTGATGAGGGAAGCAGTGATGGGTGTGGCCCACCTGCACAGTCAGGTACTTTTGGATTGGGTCTGTTCCATTCAGGTTCTTGGGAAGTTTTGCAGAAAATACAATGAACACTGAAAGTCCTTAGACAATGATCCCAATAACTGAAGCAATGGTCAACAGGACCTGACAACCCAAAAACCCAGCAGCATAAGACTCACTAATGATCGTATTTTTACACAGAAAACTTGCCCCCAACCCAGCTTAAACAGAAAACATGCATGTGTTGTAAACCTCACATAAACGTGAGAAGTGATGTAAATCACACGTAAATGCCATGAGACGTGAATATCAGGCATGTTAAATTTTAGGGGAGGAGGAATGAAAGATGTCAAAAAGAATGAGTGCATCCAGTAATGTAACATGCTGACAGCAGGAGCAGCTGTGTGCAGGGCATAGGGAATATATGGGAACTCAACTTTCTGTGAATTTTTCTGTAAACCTAAAACTGCACTAAAGAAGGAAGCCTGTTAAGTATATTTTAATGGGTGAAAATGGGGTAACTGGTGGCATGATATTTTGGAGGGAAGTCTGTGATAGCAGAACCAATGAAAGTATCCCTTCTACATCTGTAGAATTACTTAGGTTATGAACTAGTTGTAACCCATGAAGGGGATATGCTTCCTTTCAAGGGAGAACCTATCACTGATTCAGGGGTCAGCAGGTGCTAGCTATCGTCTTCATTCTGAATAAAACCAGTGAAGCTGTGGACATGCCCTGAGGGAAACAGTGGAAGTGACAGCAGGTCTCTGCTGATGAAAGCTTCACATGCTTTTCATACTCCTTGAGATCTTAAAATGGCAGGTATTCCTACTCCCTGCATTTACATAAGTTTCATGTCCCTGATCCCCTGTAGTTCTGACTGTGTGGACCCAAGGGCAGCGGGGGTGTCTGAAGCATAATTTGCACGTGGCTGATAGGGTTTCAGTTCCTCACTTGACAGGTTTTTTCCTGCCCATTGAAGAATGCACATTAAAGATCCCATTTTTAAACTGTTTTCCTTCCATCTACCTTCTTGGTCATAGTCCAGAAGCATGTACTCAGTGTCCCTGGCTGCTCCTGATGACTGCCCCAGACAGAAAGCTACAAAGAATGTGAATTTCAGGACTAAGTGAACCACATCATGTTATTTACAGTAACAGCGGGTGGCTGGCTTGCACCTGCAGGGGAGAGCAGAGGGAGTGTTTACAAGCCCCACCTGGAGCCACACTCCTGCATCTGGATCCCAGCTCCGATGCTAGCTGTGAGGACTTGTGGAAATTTCTTAACCTCTAGGGGCTTCAATCTCCTCACCCATATAATGGGAGGATAATAATAGCAATTTATAGGACCATTGTGATGAGTCAATTAGTTACTAATTGTGAAAACAATTGGAACATTAACCGCAGGCATGTGAAAAACTCTACCTAAGTATTAGCTATGAATATGGTGACCAAAGTCTTTTTTTAATTATTATTATTATTTTTTTACATTTTTTATTGATTCATAATCATTTTACAGTGTTGTGTCAAATTCCAGTTTTCAGCACAATTTTTCAGTCATTCATGGACATATACACACTCATTGTCACATTTTTTTCTCTGTGATTTATCATAACATTTTGTGTATATTTCCCTGTGCTATACAATGTTATCTTGTTTATCTATTCTACAATTTTGAAATCCCAGTCTATCCCTTCCCACCCTCTACCCCCCCCGTAACCACATGTCTGTATTCTCTGTCCATGAGTCTATTTCTGTCCTGTATTTATGCTTTGTTTTTGTTTGTTTTTGTTTTTTAGATTCCACATATGAGCGACCTCATATGGTATTTTTCTTTCTCTTTCTGGCTTACTTCACTTAGAATGACATTCTCTAGGATCATCCATGTTGCTGCAAATGGCATTATGTTGTCGGTTTTTATGGCTGAGTAGTATTCCATTGTATAAATATACCACATCTTCTTTATCCAGTCACCAGTTGATGGACCAAAGTCTTAAAAAGGCGTTTTTCTTAGTTTTTAAGCCATCAGTTTGTAGAGAAAGCATTTTATTTTCTCCTCTACTCTCTTTCATCATCCTTTCCTTCACAGTTAAGTCTTCATGCTTGTGAAAGGAATAACTTTTTGGTGTGTGTGTGATTAAATGTGAAAATTAGTTAAGGCTGAGAAAAATGTATTATAGAAGGTATATTAAGCCTTCCTCTCTTGTACAGCACATATAGGCCATTTAAATAGTATGCATTTTTTAAAAGTCTGCATAATAATTTTTTAATTATGTATTAAGTAAACATAAAAGTTAAGAATCCTTAAATGCTTACTATTGCCTCAGCACACATCTATTTTTCAAAATCCTCACAATTACCCTGTGGGGAAAGTAATATTATATCTCTTTTACAGATGAGGAAATAGAGCCATGTGGAAATGATGCAATTTGCCCCAAATGAAGCAACTTTTATGTGAAAGTACTGAAATACTCAAAGAGCCCAAAGACACACTAACTGTATAGCACTGTCTCCTACATGGTCTGTAAAATCAATTCTAATTCATTTCAGAACTTTTACAAACTTGAAACATTTCCATTTTTCTTCCAAGCACTTAATGGGTTCAATATTTCTTAAGAAACAGGAAAGCTTTCCATTCTCCTTCCTTAAGTTTCTTATTTATCATCTTTTCTGATCATAAATTTAACATTTGCTCATTAAAGAAAATTTGAAAGCACTCAGTAATGGACAGAACTTCTGTCCTGTATCTGTCCCCAGTCTTAGAAGAGGACCCAGAACTTGCTTTAGGATAAGTAACCTCCCTTTCGTTTTTAGTCCTGTGATTTAACCTCGATTGACCCACTCTTTCTGAAGCACCAGAAGTAGATCTCAGTTGGTTTAAGACAAATAATACCCCTCATTGTATTGGCCTCGCACATGATTGGAGAATTGGCAAATAACCCAGGAAGAGCCACTATTATGTGAGGAGATATGTGCTGGTGCCCATGTGAATCATAAGCTTCCTCTATCAAGAGAGAAAGGGGCCAAAAGGGACCTGTCTTGGTTTGGATGGATGATCTGGGATGCTGCGTGCCTAGAAGCATCATGCTGAGACATCTTTGGACACAGAATGAAGACAGGACAAAAGCAGCCCTTGACATCATCTGGGCTAGAGTATCTCTCCTTGACTGAAGCCAGACCTCAGACTGGAGGTTTTCATTTACAGGAACCAATAAATCCCATGCATCCCCATTTTTTGGTTGTTATTTAAACACATTGGAGATTGATTTTGTCACCTGCAATCAAAAGACCCCAACTCTGAAAATGGATAAAAAATAAAATAAGAATAATTGCTTCGAACATTAGACATAATTCCTTCAGAACGGTGCATTGTTTGTATATTACAAATCATTTTATATATTAATTTTATCCTCAAATCTATCATAACACTTTGACATGTCATAAAATATTTTCATGGACACACTTTTTCATGACTGCATACTATTCTACTTTGTGAAGGGTTGGAAGAATATTTTGGCTGAGATTTTATATATATATTTATACACATACATATAAAAGTATGTCTGTGACTTGCATCCATACTGACTTTTCCCTGCCATTTTGAAATAATTCCTGATTAAAAGTTTTTCAAAGCTGAATTAGTGGATTAAAACATATGAGTATTTTTGACTCTTGATATCAACTGCTAGACTGCTTTCTAAGAAGGCTTGAGGAGTACACCAGAATTTAACACAGCATTGTAAATCAACCATACTTCACAAAAATTATCCAGTAACTAGGCATGGTATTGGTGATCACTGGCATTTCATCCTCATAAACAGAGCTGTGTCACTTGAGAGGTGGAAAACTATTTCATTTTGATGTGCACTGAGTGAATTACCATTGAAGTGTGACATCTATTTTTTCCTTTGTGAATGTGTGTTCATCTTTTCGGCCTTCTGCGCTCCTGAGATTTTTTGATGTTACCTTTGAAGTGATCTGAACTCTCTATGTATTGAAGGAATTAGCCCCTGGTCGGATTTGTAAACAAATAACATCCTCTGGTGTTTTGTTTAAAATTAGGATGCTTCTGATGCATGGAAATCTTTGTATACTTTCCTCTGAAACTTACTGTTCATCTAGAGGCTGTATACTCATCCATATTTATTTCTAGTTTTTTTTTTCTAATTGTGTTACTTTTTAAGTGTTTCTGGAATTTATCACAATATATGGTTCACTGTATGATTTCAATCTTTTCTTTTCCCCCCAAGTAGCTAACAAGTGTTCTATTCACTGAATAACCTTTATTTATCTCCCTGATTTGTAATGCCTTCCATCTCTTATATTAAATTATTATTGATATCAGAGCCCATATCTGGACTTCCTGCCCTATTTTCTAATCTGGCTATTCTTGAACAAGTAAAACTCTCATTATCTTATTAATTATTATATTACTAATATTATTTTATTCACAATAAACCCAAAAGAATTTTATAATTTCTGATACTTTGGAGATATGATCTTTTAATCTAGAATCATGTGATTAAAGCACATTTTATACCTGTCAGTAGTTTTTACTTTTATTTTTTGATAGTTCCTACTATCCTTTTGTTAGGCTATTTTTGGATATTTTACCTTGGCTGTTACACTTGGAAAATTTTAGAAATCTTAATGCCTCCAACTGGTCTCTTAATCAGACCCTGGAGAATACTAAACCACTGATCTGATTTGAACAAATGAGGTGAAAAGAATTGGGTGAAGCACTGTGAGCAGAAGAGACTGTGGAACCTCCAGAGTGGCACCCTGCATTGGCTCAGATATTCTCTGGAAAAAGTTTTCTCTATGAGACTACATAGTTCCCAGCTTGACTTTCAGTTTTCTCAGCATTTCACATTAGATTTTAAAAGTCTGTGGCAGGTTCTTACCCAGAAATAGAGCACTTGCACAAAGGGTTATATGTATACACTTTCCCCAGGTGGTAAAGGGAACACGCTCTTCTTCCTAATTAAAAAAACAAGTTTAGTCTATCAAGGGATTACACCAATGAAAATGATATTTTTCCTAACTGGTCACTAAATCCTAAACATAATATAAAAAATTAATAATTTTCAGACATAGCCTCATTGTTTGTAAATGCATGGGTTTTTTTCTGTTTTTTTTTCTTTTTCTTTTCTGTTAACGATGTCAAACGCACAACAAAATATGTACAGTGTTCGTTTTAATACTATTTTTTGAAAATTCACATGTGAACAGTAAACTGTTTCCCTGCCATGGTCTGAACACCTGACCAGGCCAAGCTTTAAAGCTCTGTTCCTTAGCTTGCCTTTGATTTCAGAAGTGACGGTAGTTACAGCTTAGAGTCTGTGCAGGACAGAAAATATCACAGCTGTCTGCAGCTAACTGGTCTCTACTGTGTGTTTCTTGGTTGAACTTTATGTGTTAATTAGCTACAACTATGAAGTTTAAGAATTTCCATTTTAGAGTTTATATTTAGAATTTTTTAAGAGATGAAATCAGTAAGACTCAAGATTTACCTGGATTATAAAACCAGATATAGTATAATAATAGCTGTAACTAAGTACATGGCCCTTCCTCTCTGCCAGGAGGCCTTCCAAGTAGATTCTGTATATTACTTCGACCCGTCTTTACCACTGTCATGAAGAAGCAACTCTCTTATTCTTATTTTATAGGAAACAATGGCACAGAGAAGTTAAGTTGTCCAAGATCACTCAGGAAGTAAGCTGCTGTGTTCAAATATGAATTTAGGCAACTTCATTCGCAAGATCTCACTACCACGACGCTGGCCTCTCTAAACAATGGAGCATGCTTTCGCAAGTAAAGTAAAATACTTCAAATAAAAAACTAAAAAAAAAATAAGGCAATTTTTTAAATAAGGAAGAATGATAAAGTTAAATGAGTCTTCATCTTCAATTTTTCAACAAGCATGTTTCAATGAAAATTTAAACTTATTAGTTGGCAATTTTAAATTTAAACTTGGCAGTTTAAATGACCAAAAAACTTTTCTTCAGTATTTTTTGTATGCTGCCAATATGATAAGTTTTTGTTTTTCAGGACTCAAAAGCATTATGAACATCTAATTTTGTCTTAGTTTCAGCTTTCATCTCTGAATGTACAGTCTTTCACCAACATACGCTTTTACCCACATCTTCAGTTGTAAACAATGGGAACTATTCATAATGGGGATTATTAGAAGCTTATTACATTGTAAAAGACCAATGTCACTTTCTATTGGTAGCTGAACCTCATTTTTGTTCATTTATAAAAAGAGGAGTTTGACCTACTCCCTCCATATCTTTTCAGTGCCAACATTCTGTAGATCTGTGATTCAATTTATTAAATCAATATTTGGAGACATTTTCAGATGATCCTAGTAAAAGCATTTTTTTCCCAAGAGTTATTCATGCTCACAACCTACTGTCCTGTTGCTGCTGACCGCAAGCACCATCAGCTCTAAATTATCTCAGCTGATGGAAAGAAGCAATAATACAGATGACTCAAAAATCATCTTTTCATAGCTCTGGAATGTTGATACAAAGATATATAGTTTTATTTTTTTTAATTTTGCAGCAGGAGTAGCAGCAATAAATTTACATTTCCAATTATGTAAAATGCCTAGCTCAAACACTGCTCAAATACTGATGGCACCTCAACAAATGTTTCCCTGCTTCTTCTACCCTTTCTCTGACTTTAGGATGAGAGTCATGCTTCTTTGTGCACATCCCAATAGGAAGGGGGAGCAGTGACCGGGACTTAGTTCAAGACAAAGGGGCACCTAGTCTACGATGAAAAGGAGGCCGCAATAATGAAGGTGCATGTGAAAAAATGGGAGTCAACTATAAAAACCAATTTGTCTTTCCTTCTACATCTGTGTCATTGCAGCTAATTTATATTTTGCATTTTTTTATTGGTGTTATGAAAGGATACAGATCAATGCCTCTTTTCATATACACTTATACCAGTCTTTTTCTTTTCCCCTTTTTTATGTTATTATGAAGGAAGGACCTCACTTCCCTTCTGTGTCCACCATTCCAGGCAGTGCTCCTTCAACTTGGCTGCACATTAGAATAACCAGAGGAGCTTTAAAAACTTCCCTATGCCAGAATGCACCCCAGGCCACTGAGTACCATCAGAGTTTGCAGTGATGGAATCCAGGCACCAACAGTTTTTAAGGTCCCCTGGTGATTCCAACATGCAGCCAAGGCTGACAAGTCCAGAAGTAAACACACTAAAGTGCATCTAAACAGCACCCGCTTTTCCTGGGTAATCTCATCTATCTCCACGTGGGGACAACGTGCCTCCTATTCTGGCCAGACTTGTTCTTCCTGCTCAACCGTGTCCCATTTGTACTCAAGCACTGCCTGGCGCCGATTCCAGAACTCCAGAAGTAAGGTGACTAACAGAGAGACAGAACAGCAGAATGTGGATCTTCAGTGATGACTGATGCTTCAGAAATCTGTACTTAATATTTATTACACTTAACACTTTGGTAAATGGTTAATAAAATCACATTTTATTTATAGGCGATACTAAAGAGAAAAATGAGTTAATACCTTTTTTTTAAGAAAAAAGAAAATGAAGATAATTTATTGAACTTTTGGAAACAGACAAGCTCTCTAGCTCAAGGGAAAGGTATTAACGTGATGGTCAGAGGCAGGTGACTGTCTGATGCTAAAGTACCTGCTTCCAGCATATTATGCCCACTAAAAACACAAATATCGGGGGGAAGGGTGGGTATATCTCAGTGGTAAAGCACGTTCTAAGCATGCACAAGGTCCTGGGTTCAAGTCCCATTACCTCCATTAAAAAAATTAAAAAAAAGCACAAGTAACTGTCACAATTTAAAAGCAATGCACGGTGCACCCTCCAAGCCTTCTCCTCACATCACTCTGTCTCTTCTGTCCAAAGGATCTGAGGGTGGGGAAGGGGATGAGAATACTTTAGTAGCCCCTGCATTTCTATTTTCCACCACCCCAGTCACACAAACTTAAAATAATATTCTTAAATATGGAAAACTGCCATTTTCCTCAATCATCGGTAATTTTTAGAAATCATCATTCTGTTTTAAGACTCGTAATTTTAAATAGTAGACAAAAACAACATGAAATGTTAATTGAAAATGTGGCTTCAGGGTGAATCCCCTAAGCCCTTCTTCCCACCAGACTGTTACCCCTAGGCCCCAACTCTAGAGAAATTGCAGAATAACCACTGTGTCCTCCACCATTGTACCTGAGTCTCTACAATGCTCTGAGAATAAAGAGGAAAAAGACACAGTCCCTGCTTCCGGGAGCTCCTAGGTGCACAGGACTCATTGTGAAATGATGGCTGAGGAGGCGTGTTAAGAGGGCTTGGATAACAGTCAGCAGAGGGTGCTCGGGGCAGGGAGCCGGAACTGTAGCCAAGGCTCTCCCAGAGGAGAGAACCACTGTGGTGAGCTCTGAGATGCCCTAGAATTGATCAGGTGAACTTATAATGTTAAGGCCATTTCTCCCTGGGGAGCTGCACATGCAAAGGAGGGAGGCCAAAGAGAGCCAGGTCCCTTCCAGGAACTGCAAATAGTCTAGAAGCGAGCACAGGGTGTGGGAGGCAGGTGAGGCAACCAGGTGGAGAGATCACAGGGGCACATCACAAAGGGCTCTGTGTGCCTCCAAGGTAGAGGAGACATGCAAAGTGATCTAGAAAGAGACAAGATAGAGGCAGGGAGGACTATTGGCAGGTTCATGTGAAGGCCTGCTGAGGCCCTGCCAGGAGGAGAGAGAAGAAAACATTTCAGCAGGTGGACGGATTGGCCACAGGTGTGATGGAAGGGCAGGAAGGGGACAAAGATGCCGACCAGCTTTCTGGCTTTGGCAGTGTCTAATTTATAATGCCATTCCCTGAAATAAGAAAGGCAGGAACCTCCTAGAGGAAAACATAGGCAAAACATTATCTGACATACATTTCAAAAATTTTCTCCTAGAAGAAATAAAAGCAAGAAAAAACAAATGGGACCTAATGAAACTTACAAGCTTCTGCAGAGCAAAGGAAACCAGAAATAAAACAAGAAGAAAACCTACGGAATGGGAGAAAATTTTTGCAAGTGAAACCGACAAAGGCTTGATCTCCAAAATATATAAGCAGCTCATACGACTCAATAAGAAAAAAATAAACAACCCAATCCAAAAATGAGCAGAAGACCTAAACAAGCAACTCTCCAAGGAAGACATACAAATGATCAAAAAGCACATGAAAAAATGCTCAATATCACTAATTATCAGAGAAATGCAAATCAAAACTACAATGAGGTATCACCTCACACCAGTCAGAATGGCCGTCATTCAAAAATCCAAAAATGACAAATGCTGGAGAGACTGTGGAGAAAGGGGAACCCTCCTACACTGCTGGTGGGAATGCAGTTTGGTGCAGCCACTATGGAAAACAGTGCGGAGATTCCTCAAAAGACTAGGAATAGACTTACCATATGACCCAGGAATCCCACTCCTGGGCTTGTACCCAGAAGGAAATCTACTTCAGGATGACACCTGCACCCCAATGTTCATAGCAGCACTGTTTACAATAGCCAAAACATGGAAAAAGCCTAAATGCCCATCAACAGGTGACTGGATAAAGAAGACGTGGTATATTTATACAATGGAATACTGCTCAGCCATAAAAACTAACAACATAATGCCATTTGCAGCAACATGGATGCTCCTGGAGAATGTCATTCTAAGTGAAGTAAGCCAGAAAGAGAAAGAAAAATACCATACGAGATCACTCATATGTGGAATCTAAAAAACAAAAACAAAGCATAAATACAGGACAGAAATAGACTCATGGACAGAGAATACAAACTTGTGGTTACCAGGGGGGTAGAGGGTGGGAAGGGATAGACTGGGATTCCAAAATTGTAGAATAGATAAACAAGATTACACTGTATAGCACAGGGAAATATACACAAAATGTTATGATAAATCACAGAGAAATAAATGTGACAATGAGTGTGTATATGTCCATGAATTACTAAAAAATTGTGCTGAACACTGGAATTTGACACAACCTTGTAAAATGATTATAAATGAATAAAAAATTTTAAAAAAAAAAGAAGGGCAAGAAGAGGGGCAAGTCATGAGAGGAGACAACTGATTCAGTTCTGGCTGGGTGCCTGTGGGCTCCAGGAGAGATGTGCAGTAGGCAAATAAAAGTCTAGAAATCGGGAGAAAGTTCTAGGCTGAGCCAAGTAGTTTTCCTGTTTCAAGAGGCTAATTGGTGTGAGTGGACAAGCTCACAAGAGGTGTATAGGGATAGCTCTCACCCTCCTGCATATGGGATGCATTTGGGAGCCTTTAAAAAATAGTGCACCACAGCCTGGAGTGGGGCCTTTGTACTGTTTATTATTTTTTAAATACTTCTTTTATTTTTGTGGGGAGTATTGAGCTTTATTTATTTTAATGGAGGTACTGGGAATTGAACCCAGGACCTCTTGCATGCTAAGCACGTGCTCTACCACTAAGCCATACCCTCCCCACCTTTTTTTGTTTTTAGACGTTAGCTCTACCCAGCAGTCAGGGTTGAGAATCAACCTGCAGAGAGCAGAGAGCCTTGGGGTTAGAGAACAAGGAGAAGCTGCCCAGAGCCCTGTAGACCCCACCAGGGGCAGCCGGAGACGCAGGGAGCCTCGGAAGGGCTATGAGGAATGTGAACTCAACACTCCCCAATGGCAAAGACGTCAAACATGTTTCAAGCACCCACTTCCCAGCAGTGTTTGTTCTGACTTTACTAGTATTCCAGTAATACTGAGTGAGAATAGAAATTATCTGGACACAGGGATCAAATTCAAATGCTGATTATGACCATTCTTAGTTGCATGATTACTGATTAAAAATTACTCGTCTGCCACGTGTAAAACGGGGGACCTAGCACAGTGCTCGTGGGCTGCTGTGAGCGTAATGAAATGACATCTATAAAGGCGCTCCTGACTCTCAGAGGTAATTGCTACTATTGTCCCCATTTGGGACACCAAGAAACAGAGGCACAGAAAGCTTCAAACATTTGCCCAAGATGAGGGTTGAGGTCAGGAATCAAGCCAATGACTTCTTGGATCCAGAGCCCAGGATCTTCTTACGAACAACACGGCACTGCCCAGGCTTCCTGCTTCAAAACCAGCCTCCCTTTGGCTCAGTTCCATGGCACCTGCACTGCACAGATGTCCTCACTGCCTGCCTGCCCTCCCGGTGTCTGACCCCAGCACTCCTCCCTCTGTCCCACACAGCGCTTCCTTGGGCACACCATCGCTCACGAGGCCATTGCTGTGGCTACTCGGATGTTTACACGGAAACGCAGGTGGCAGCCCAGCTTTTTGCTATACATGCTGCTGTCAGTGGAGGCAAAGAGCTCACAGTTGGTGGGGGAGGCCACTTGTGGTCTCCTCCTTGGCTGGAGAGCTGGATGAAATCCAGTTTTCCTTTGCAACTTAGACATCCAGCATGAGAGATATGTAAGGCCATCTGGCCTCTCAACATAGAAATGATGCCCCCGCAGTTGTTCTTAACATTGTAATCTCCAGGCTCCACCAGGGAGCAGAGGCCATGGCCTGTTGTCCACCAAGTTTTGTTTCCTTGCACAACAGCTACAATGGGGTGAGTTAACACCGGACCAGAAAATCTACAAAGCCCTCGTGTACTATTTCCTGACACTTGCAGGTCACCAAAATACCCCAGATCCTCCAAGTAAACAACTAGTAAGAGGAACTGAGCTGGCTCGTCTGTCAGACCCCTGATGGCAGGACTGATTTGGCCTCTCCTGCTCTCGGGATGATCCGTTCTCCTTCTATGTGCCCTTCCCCGAGTGAAAGGGACTGTTCTTTGTTTATGGGCTAGGGAGTATTTGTGGCTGTCTGACCAGAACCTTCAAAAGTAGAGCTCTTGGTGAGAGTGGAAGCATGGCACCCACGTCTCATGAGCTCAGCTACTCAACAGCCTCATCTAGCCAAGACTGTGGCCAACACCAGGGGTCCATGCTGTTGAGTGTTGGGTCTGGAGAGCAATGCCTTCGCCACTGAGAAGCTGCCCCACCACTTGTGACCTTGTCCCCATCGAGGGGGAGGTGACGCATCCATGGGATGAAAGCCGCGAGGGCACTAGGTGACTGTGGACCAAGCTGTGACTGGCTGGTCCTGCCCACCATGTGACCCATGTTATCCTCAAGTGCAGAAAATCCCCAAAAAGACCCCTGCTTGAGTGAATGGGTCACCTATAAGCCAACTGTTCTTGAGCCGCCTAAGAAGCAACACAGTATATACAGTGAGCCACCCACTCACTGAAGTCCCCAAGGCTCACAGCTCCCTAATGTGACACCAGGTAATCCCAGCAAACAGAAGACCCTTACTTTATAATTGACTTGAGATTTCTACTACCAACACTGCCTTCCACCTTCCACTTATGAAGTTCTTTCCACTCTGTCCCCTGCTCTGCAATTGTGCAATCACTCCTGAGCTCCTTCATGAGACAGGAGGGAAGGGGGAAGGGCACTGCCATTAAAAGAATGGCACAGCCATTAGCACCGAGACGGTGGAAAAGTCAACTCCCAGTAGATCTTGAGCTTCAATACACACTCACTGAAATACAGCAGGATGCTATATGGCACTCCCACAGGTGCCAGGACAGGTTCAAGGCTGACCATGAAAGGTCAAAGGGTGAGTGGTGGCCCAATTTCTGGTAATCGCAACACCTTCCCCAAAGCGGTTGGAATATTCCTCCCACTTATTAGCATATGAAGATACTGACGGCATAAAAACTAACAACCACACCTCGTGGCTGCTCTCTCTGCTGAGGGAGACAGCCCACACTCTGTCTGTGGAGTGTGTATCTACTTTTCCTTTAAACTGGAGCACCCAACCCTCACGCCTCATGGCCTTTCTGTTGCCTTCTGAAACAGCCCACTCTGTCTGTGGAGTATATATCTCTCTGAATAAATCTACATTTACTGAATTGTGGCTCTCTCTTGGATTCGTTCCTGTGCAAACCAAGGACCCACACATCACGAGGTGCATCTCAGGGACCCAAATAAGACCTGGGATACGGCCATCCTCTCCCCCACATTTTCCTGTATCATACATTCCTTCCCAAAGGATCTCACCTTGTGCACTCCAAAGTAGACGGCACTCATGTGTCCTGACGTGGATCTGCTTCTGCGTTTATCATTTCTTATGTCCACTAGAACGTCATCTTCATGAGGACAGGGATTTGGTTCTGTTCACAATGGAAGCACCAGCACATGACAGGTGCAGAAGAAGTATTAGCTGAATGAATGAGCTGTGGGAAGTCCTGGGAATTCAACCTGGAACTCCTAGCCACTTGGGTCCCAGCTCACTCCAGTTGCTCCCTCCTACTCATGGCTGACCTCTTGCCACCACTCTCTGCTCTGCCATCACCTGAGCCTGGATGAGCTGAGATGAGCACACACCACGGAGAGCATGGTGAATGGTTCACGTCGTTGCAACACACTCGCCCTCTGACTGCCAGGGGTTACTTAGGATGGACAAACTGAAGGGAGCACCATGTGCACCGCCCTAACCTACAACTCACTTGAAGCACCAGGAATGCACACATGGGAAGCGCAGGCCCTTTCCAACCTAAGGAGAGGGACTATGGGTGAGAAGAGGGTCTCTGTCAACTAACAGTCTCTTTACAAGCCCAGTCTTAGAAAAGCTCTTTAAAGACACTTTTGGTATCTTCCTTGTGTTTCGGTAATCCCTCTAGATTTTGTCATTTTAATCTATGCATCAGAAATACAGATGCTCTTGAAATCTCTATTGATTTTCAATGAAGAAAATCCTCAATTTCCTTCTCTGCTAGGAAAATTACTGCACTTTATATAAAAAAAGGCAGCTTCCTTTCATGAGTTTCTATCTTCAAACACCTAATTTCACAAGAATCAGTGAAGCAGGACATGAAAATCTCACTGTGCTTTATCACCTACTGGTGGGCAGGAATGAAATGAATGAGTACTGATCTCATGAGATGGGAAGGCTGGGGCTGTCTTATTCCTGCTACAGATGGAAGGGTCCATATCTGTGAAGGGGAGGAAGGACCAAGGATGAGAAACCAACATTTTCTAACCCATTTCTCTTTTTCAGAGTCTCAGACAAAACGCTGTGATTTTATAAACAAAACAAGAACATCTGCACCCTTTTAAAAGCACGCTACAACTTTACTACTACACACGGCACTCTGTCATTGACCTAAAGGCGAATGACAGCCAAGAAATTTGCGGGGATCTTATTCTGTGCTCATCCCTTTTGGTCTTTGGAACCTCAGGAAGTTTGCCTCCTCTCCCTGAGTGTCGTTTTTCTCATCCTTCAAATGGGAGTGTAACAGTCATTCATTTGCTCAGTGTCCATTCGACAACAGGAGACGGCTTATGAAAACAATAATAAAAAAAGCAAAACAGCATTTCTGATCTGTGCTTCTTCCTCCTCCTCCCTGAACATGAACTTACAGGCTAAAATGGCATCTTTCACTAAATCCCGAACGTAAGGAGCAGTTCTGATAAGGAAGTCACAGGACTGCAGGTGTAACCGAGAAATGACCCAGTGAAAAAGAATGAGTTGCCAGCAAATCCTCAAAACCCGTAAGGGTGCAAACCCTGGGAGTTACAGCCATGGGTGGGAGTTCCTTAGTTCCCCATTTCACAAAGCCGAGAACTTTGCAGGGCCCATGAAAGACACAGATAACCCAGTAAAACCACACCATGTTTTGGAGTACACCGGGGCCACATTGCTGCTGACCTGCACTGCTGTGTGTCCCAGAGCAAGAGCCCTCGGCGGGGATGACTGTGTTTGAGGCTGGACAAGAACTTCCTGTTCTGTCTCTTTTGCTCTCTCTCTTCCTGCAATAAAACAACTGGTAGGACTCTGGTGGGGAGCACTGCACCCACATTCTCTGGGAAACCACACACCAGGCAGCTCTAGCTGATCTGAGAGAGGACACGTCAATGAACATATATACACCAAAGTCAGGCAGAAGGCTGCCTGTGGCCTTGGGAATCCAAACTAGCTTGTCCTGTTAATCAGGATATTACACATCTAAAGAAAGTGTGCACCAGATGAAGACGATGCCTTAGACAGCGTCGGTGGTTATGTCCAGCAGTGTCTAAGGACAAGTCATGCTCTGGTAGATGGGAGCATTTTGGTTGCTTTAAGAGTTTGCTACTGAAGGGCTGGGACATTTCATTGGGACTTGAAACTCCAGACCTCTTTACTCACAAAGGCAGACAAGTTAGGTGAGCCAGGTCAGCCTTTATTCCAACTTCCTAACCAAAAGGCTATGAGGTCGAAAATATATTTCTCAGACTCTTCCGCAACAAGGATTCCAGATGTGGCTTTAAAAATTCCCATCAGAGACTGAGATTTGCAAATATTAACTACTATATATAAAAATAGCTAAAAAAACTAAATTTCTTCTGTATAGCACAGGGAACAATATTTAATATCTTATAATAAACTTTAGTAAAAAAATATGAAAAGGAATTCATACATATATATGTGAATATGAAAGACTGGAACATTGTGCTGTACATCAGAATTTGACACATTGTAACTGACTATACTTCAATTAAAATATATATATATATATATATATAATGCCCATCAGCAGCATCTGAGTGTCACTGAAAGAAGAAACCCAGATGAATGGACGCTGAGGTGGTTGGATGAGCTACGTTATTTTGCTGGGGTGGATGCAGCCTGCATGGCAGAGATCTAGAAGGAATGCTCACAACAGCCACTCACTGATCTGAAAGTGAGTTAGGTTAACAGCTTTCTGAAATCCTCACTGCCCCTCCTGATGAGCCAAGTGTCTGGCGTTTCTCTGGAAATCACTAGGCGCAATCTGGAACTCAAAGGTAAAAATTAAAAACTGCAGTCAGGTAGCAAAGAGACTGGAAGGACGCGTTGGACAAAAGTAGGTCAGAATCAACAAGGAATGGGGAGGGGATAGAATGTGTGTTGAGGACCCTGAATTCAGGGGTGGATTGTCTATGTTGAGGACTCTGAGTCAGTATGAGTAGATGGATTTGTGTGGACTATGGACTAAAATGGTGGCCATTGTTCAGATAAGTGTGATTTGGAGTATATTTATTTGAGGACGGTTTTTTTTTTTCCCTTCAACATTGATCATTTCTAGGGAGCAGAATAATACTCTGCCACACAACATCTAAGTGCAAAAGAGATGCTATGGGATGATGGTGGTATGAAAAATTTCAGTACTGCAATTTCAAGCTTTCCTTAATGAGGTGCACAGCAGTAGGTACTTAAAATAAAATAAGGTACTTATATTAAAGACATCATCATATGTACATATCCTTTAAGATACACATATGGTGCTATAAGTGGGCCTGAAATGTGTTCTGCATTCTAAAATCCGATGAAATAAAATCAGTAGTTCAATATGCCTGTCGGCTCTATAAACATGATGTAGCTCATGATCACAGAAAGCAAGATCAGCTAGGGAATTTGAGATTTGTCGTTTCCAGTGTCAAAGTTAATATTTTTTGCTTTACTTAAAAAGCATTTTTTTAATTAGGTCTGTCAGCATCCATTGGTATACGGGGTTCAGTAGATGTGTTCAGATATTCCAGACAGTGAATCAGAGCAAAGACTGAGGTTTAGACAGTAGTTAAATGCCTCACCCGTGTGATCAGCATCCACAAACTGCTTTACTGAAAATCCTTAAAAGTGAGAACTTCATTAAAGCAACGATAAGTGAGGGGAAAAAATAGCTACAGACTAGTGGAAGTTTTATAACGTGTAAAAATGACAAAAGGCTATTCATGAGCATATTTTTAAAAATCCCTACACTTTAATAAGAAAAACAACAATCTGACAACAGGTTGTACACTGCTGTAGGAGAATCCATGCAGATGGACTCTTATGTGAATGGGGCTGGAGCTGTAGAATTAGTTAGTCTTGCAAGTAACTCAGTTAAACACAAATGCAAGTGGGATACACTTCTAGAATATCTGAGGAAATGTCTTGGAAAACTTACTCCTCTATGAAGCAATGACAATGGCAAAATTTGTCAAAATTAACCTCTGTAGAACTCTGGAAATTAAACCAAGACTTCCAGCAATCCGGGGAGTCTTTATTTGAGAAAGAAAAACAGCTAAATCTCCATAAAGATAGTGAGTTTTGAGGCATTGTAACTTGATCTACCCCATCCCTGTATCCTCACCTAAATGGTGGCCTTTATAAGCAATAGTCTCACAATCAAGGTAGGGGCAGAAGTGATTTAAAGTTACCCAAAAAATCCGCCCCCAGAGAGCTGTCACTATGTGACCTGTCACAAACTCATGCTGTGCAAACAGCCTGTCCCCAGAGTGTGTGTGGGAAAAAATCAGCAGTGAGTATCTAACATTACAACTGCCTGAGGCAGTGGGACCAGTAGAGGCTAACTAGTTGCTGACTAGGAAACTTAGAAGGCAAAATTGAGTAATGAGAAGTTCTGGGGGTGAAGGTAGGGTTAAAAAGCTCCAAAAAATTCTGAGAATTGTAGAAGGCAATATACATGTGTGGCACATGGCAAGGAAAGATCTGAGAAAATCCTAAGCCTTCAACACTGGCTGAACTTGAGGTTCTGCATAAGCAAGAACTAAAGGCTACGGAAGAGCTGCTGACTGCATGCTGGTGCTGAGGGCATCCCTCAGCATGCGGACACACAGCCACCTGGCAACAGCTCAAACGATTGGCTCCAGGCATTGAAAGAAATCACTGTCCAATTATTACTACAGTGATGACAACTAGGCTTTCTTCACACACACTGATCTCATGGTCATGCATGATAAAGAAAACAGACTTTAAAGAATTTGTTCAGGAAAGTAACTAAATAAATAGCTGCAGCAGCAATGACAATGGAAGCAACAATAAACCCTTGAGATGAGGAAAATCTGGCTTTCAGATCTGCCACATTGTAATATTTTAAATGTCCAGCTTTCAACAGAAAATTACAAGATGTACAAAGAAACAGAAAAGTTTGGTCATAACAGATGGGGAAAAAGTAGTCAATAGAAACTCCCTGAGGTAGCCCAGACACTGGACTTACTAGACAAAGATATAAATAAACAATTACACACATGTTCAAAATACTAACAGAAACCATGCCTAAAGGATTAAATTATGTGCACATCTCATTGTACAGAGAATATCAATAAATAAAATTTATAATAAAAACCAACTAGAAATTCTAGAGATACAAATATGACTAAAATAAAAACTTCAATAAGAGGTTTCTCTGTAGATATGAACTTGTTGGAGAAAAAGTCAGTTAAATTAAAACTACTGAAATTATCCAGTCTGTGGAACAGAAAGAAAAAGGAATAAAAAAAAATAGAACACTGTGTCAGAGATAGGTGGGACACCATCAACAATATCAATACACACATAATGGGAGCGCCAGAAGGAGGGAGAGAAAAAAAGGGGCAGAAAGAATATATAAAGAAATAATGGCTGAAAACTTCCCAAATTTGATGACAGCATTAATTTGTACATCCCAGCAGTTCAACAAACTCCAAGTGCTATAAACGTAGAGACATCTAAAATAGGCACATCAGACTCAGTGTGTCAAAAGACAAGAATAAAGTATCTTGACAGCTGAAAGAGAAAAGTGGTTCAACATATAGAAAGGCTCCTCAGTAAGACAGTTGATTTCTCATCAAAAACCATGGAGACCAGAAGGCAGTGGATGGTATCGTCAAAGAGATAAAAGGAAAAGACTGTCACCAAGTATTTTATAGCCAGCAAAATGATTCTTTAAAAAAAATTAAAGGAGAAATTAAGACACTCCTACAAAAACAAAATCTGAAAGAATTCATTGCTAGCAGGCCTGCCCTACAAGAAATACTAAGGATAGTCCAGCAGGTGTAAATGAAAGGACACTTGCCTGAAAAATAAAGAGCACTACTACATGAGTAAAAAAATAAAACAGTATAAATCGAGTATTACATGTAAATGTTTTGTTCTATTTGATGTAAAGGACAACTGCATAAAACAATACTTATGAAACTGTGTAGATGAGCTTATAAATGCATAAAGGTGCAATTTGTATGACAGTGACAGCATGAGGAGGGGGAGGGAAAAGACTGATACCAAAGCAAAGTTTTTGTGTACTGTTGAAATTAAGTTGGTATTCATGTCAACTAGATTGCTTTAAAACAAGATGTAAATTATAATCTCCAGGGCAATGGAAGAGAAGGAGGAGGAGGAAGAGGAGGAGGAGAAGAAAAAGATAAAATAAACAAATTAAAATGACACACTTGAAAATGCTTACTTTGTACAAAAATGTGTAGTAATAGAGGAATGGGAAAAAAAGACATATAGAAAGTAGACAGCAGTTGTAACTTCAATCTGATAAGAAATTACATTAATGTAAATGAATTAAACATTCTAATCAAAATACTAAAGGCAGAAATAAATGGAATAGACAATAGATGAACAATAGAGAATAATCAACAAAAGGAATAGTTGGTTCTTTGAAAAGATCAATAAAATTGACAAATTTTATCTAGTACTGAAAAAAAAAAGAGAGAAGATTCAAATTACTAAAATGAGAAATGAAAGGAAGGATGTCACTACTGCCCTTACAAAAATAACAAGGAATGTAAGGGAATACCATGGATAATTATATAGCCAATACATGAGATAATGTAGATGAAATGGATAAATTCCTAGAAGGACATAAATGACTGAAGCTAATTCAAGGAGAAATAGAAAACTCAAATAATCCTACAGTAAGTAGTAACTGAAATAGCAATCCAAAACTTTCACACAAAGAAATGCTAGGCCCGTATGGCTTTGTTGGTGAATTCCATCAACTACTTAAAGAAAAAACAAAAACAAAAACAAAAACAAACAAAAAATGCTTCACAAATTCTTCTGAAAATAAAAAGGTGGGCACACTTCCCAATTCATTCAATGAGACTAGTATCACACTGATACGAAAACCAGACAAAGGGATCACAAGAAAACTAAAGACTATCTCTTATGAATATAAATGCAAAAAATCCTCAACAGAATACGAGCAAATCCAAAACAGTAACATATAAAATAGACCACCATTAAGTGGGATGTATCCAGGTATGCAAAGGCAGTACAACATACAAAATTCAATTCATGTAATACACCATATTAATAGAATAATGGATAAAAACTAGGAATAGAACTTCCTCAACTTGACAGAGAACATCTATGAAAAACCTGAAGCAAAGATCATACATAATGCAGAAGCACTGAATTATTCCCTCCCAAAATCAACATTGTACTAGAGGTTCTAGTGAAATCAATCAGACAAAGAAAATAAAGCCTCTAGATTAGAAAGAAAGAAATAAAACTGTTTTGATTCCAGATGACATGATATTATATATTGAAATCACAAGGAATCCACAAAGGAAAAATAGAAAAGAAAAAAAAATCCTCTTAGAATTAATAACCCAGTCTGACCAAAATTGTAAGACACAGATGAATATATGAAAAGTAATTACATTTCTATTCAACAGCAGTGAATAATCTAAAAATAAAATGAAGGAAACCTTTTCATTTACAATAGCATCAAAAAGAATAAAATAATTAGTAATATTAAGAAAAAATATGTGGAATACTGAGAAAAATATCTGAACCTTGTATATTGAAAACTAAAATACTACTGATAGAAGTTAAAAATGACCTAAAATAAATGGAAAGCTCTTCTGTGTTCATGGATCAGAAGCCTTATTATTGTTAGGATGGCCATTGTCCTCAAAATGACCTATATATTCAATGCAGCTCTGGCTTTTTGGCAGAAATGAACAAGCTGATCCTAAAACTAATATGTAAATGCAAGATACCCAAAACAGTCAAAACAATCTTGAAAAATAACAAAGTTTTGAAGTTTCCAAATTCAAAACTCACTAACAAAACTGTGATCCATACAGTGTGGTACTTGCAGAAAGGACAGAAAAATAGATTGAGAGAAAAGAACTAAGAGACCATAAACAAAGTCTTACATGCAGCCATTTAATTTTTGACAAAGGTGCCATGACAATCCAATGGGGAAAAATAATCTTTACAAAAATGATGCTGGGACACCTGTACATACACCTGGAAAGAAAGAAAACTGAACTTTTATCTTAACACCATTTATGGAAATTAACTCAAAATAAATCACAGACCTGAAACTATAAAACATTTAGAAAATGAACAATGAGGAAATCTTCAGGACTTTGGATTACAAATACTTGTAATATATGACACCAAAAGCACAAACAACAAAAGAAAAAATCAAGTAAACTGGACTTCAGTGAAATTAAAAACTTCTGTGCTTCAAAGGACTTCATCAAGAAAGTAAGAAGACAATCCACAGGATGGATGAAAATATTTCCAAAATTTTCCCTGATAAGGGACTTTTATCCAGAATAGACAAAGAAGACTTAAAACATGACAATACAAAGACAAATGTAATTAAAATGGGCAAAGAATTTGAATATATGTTTCTCCAAAGAAGACATACGAATGGGAACTAAGCACATAAAAAGATGTTCAACATCAGTAGGCATTAGGGAAACAGAAATCAAAATCACAATGACATACCACTTCATACCAACTAGGATGACAAATATATATGATATATGATATATAAATATGAATCTATAAACCCAGTAATAAAAAGTGTAGATGAGGATTTGGAGAAACTGGACTCCTCATACATTACTTCTGGACATATACAATGCTTCAGTCACTTTAAAAGCTATATTAGCAATTCCTCAAAATGTTAAAAGCAGAATACATCCCAGCAATTCCATTTTTTGATATATCCTGAAGAGAAGTGAAAATATGTGTTCACACAAAAACTTGTCCATGAGCATTTACAGCAGAATTATTCATCATCAACTGATGGATGGATAAGCAATGTGGTGTATTTATAACTACGGCATATTATTTGAATACAAAAAGGAATTTGGGTATTGATATATGCTACACTATGGATGAGCCTTGACAACGTCACACTAAATGAAAGACGATAATCAAAAAAGGCAGCATACTGTATGGTTCTACTTATATGAAATGCCTAGAACAGGCAAACCTGTAGAGGCAGAAAGTAGAGTGGTGGCTGTTGAGGGCTAAGGGAAAGGAAGGTTAGGGACTGACTTACTAAAGGGTACTGGTTCCTTTTGGGGGTGATGGCTACACAACCCTGAAATGTACATAAAACCCTAATGCACACTTTCAAAGGCTGCATTTTACGGTATGTGAATTATATCTCCATAAACCTGTTATTCTTGAAGCTGAGCCCACCTATGGAGCAACTGACACAGCACTGACTGTGGCATCCGAACGGGGAGTGACCCACCCGCCCACCGCGAAGGAGAGCAGCACCTGACCCAGTGTTGGAGGGGTGCAGTCTTCTTGCCAATGGACACTGTGAGCAGCACAGATGAGGGGGCCAACAGAGCAAGCTGAGTTCATGAAAAAGGGAGAAGACACAAAGACCTCTCAATAAAACCATTAAGAGCGTTCAGTCTCTAGGAGAACACATCTTTGTTTTTAAAATCTTTTTATACCTGTTTTATTTTCTATTAGCTTTTTAATCTTTACTTTTTAAACAGTTCTATATGTTTACAATTCTCATTTCATTTTTAATTCTCTTGGATTTGATCTGTTATTGATTATTCACAGGTTTTAAATATTGTGTTTTGAGTTTTTTCTTCTTTGCATTAAGGTTTTAAAAAGACATCTCAACTCGATTCCTATTCTTCTTCAACTTGCTCTTCTATTATTGATTATACACTGTTTTCAAACCTTCTTTTCCTCCATTCTTTTAAAATTCTATTTCTCTCTCTCATTTTTAAGTTTTATTCCAGCATAGGCCTTAGATAGATAAAGAAATAAACCCCTTTAAGGACCACAATAGATAACTGATACTCCTTAAGCCACAGTGCCAGAGAGATATGAGCAGTTGAAGAAGCAGAGAAAGTATTCCCAATTAAAAGAGAAAGAGAAATCCCCTGAAAGAATGATCAATGAAATAGACATTAATGGCCTATTAGATCAAGATTTCTAAAAAGAAGTGATCGAATTACTGAAGGAACTAAAAGAGATAGTATTTAGAGACATAAAATATGTCAAAAACAAAATAGTAGCTATAAAGAAGAGCCAAGTAGAATTGGTAAATTCATTGGCTGAAATGAGATCTGACCTAAAGGCAGTACAACTCAGGCTAGATAATGCAGAGGAATGAATAAGTGACCTAGAAGACAGGACAACAGAAAGCACACAATCAGAACAGTTGAGAGAAAAAAATAAAAAACAATGAAAACAATATATGGAACCTATGGGATAATATAAAGCATGCCAATCTATGCATCATAAGAGTTCCAGAAGGGGAAGAAAGAACAAAGGGGATGGAGAAGGTATTTAAAGAAATCATAACTGAAAAATTCTCAAACATAAAGAAAGAATCAGACACCCAAGTACAGGAGGCTCAGAGGTTCCCAAACAGGAAAAGCCTAAAGAGACACACACCAAGACATAACAAAATCAAGATGGCCAGACTGAAGGATAAAGAAATGATCCTAAAGGCAGCAAGAGAAAAACAAAGAGTGAGTTACAAGAGATGGCTCTCAGCTGATTTCTCTACAGAAACACTGTAGGCCAGAAGGGAGTGGAAAGATATATACAAAGTCCTGAATGAAAAAACAGATGCAGCCTAGGATACTTTCTGCAGCAAGGCTATCCTTTAGAACAGAGGGAGAGGTAATGAATTTCACAGAGAAGAAAAACTAAAAGACTTTAGCAACACTAAACCCATGCTAAAAGAAATATTGTAAGGTACACTCTAAATAAAAAAGAAGCAGGATGATACAGAAATGAGAGCTCATAACTGGAAAGGTGATAACTACCATGAATTACAAATAGAATGAACATGAAATTGTAAAAGAAGACATCTAAATCATTGAGTGGGAGAGGGAAGCAAGAAAATATAGAGTATTTTTTCTTTCTTCTTTTTTCTTAAATTTTTCGTTCTAGGTAGGATGGGTTAGAGATTGCATTACTTTCTGTTTAGTACACACAGTTACAGTAATTGCTTAACAGGCTTACAAAAAAGTGTAACCACAAGCCAAAAACTTACAAGTGAGTAACAAAAACTAAATACAATCCAAGATAACAGAAAGGAAAATTACCATACCACAAAAGGAAGAAGAAAGGAACAAAGAAGAAATATGAAATCAACTGCAAATAAAAGTTCAAATAGCAATAAACACTCATTTATCATTAATTACTCTAAATGATAATGGACTAAATGCTCCAGTCAAAAGACAGAGTGGCAGACTGGATAATAAAGCAAAAAACTTCAATAAACTGCATACAAGAGACACATTTTAGGGAGAAGGACACATATAGATTGAGAGTGAATGGACGGAAAAGGATATTCCATGCAAATGGAAACTCCAAAAAAGCAGGTATAGCAGTTCTGATTTCAGACAAAATAGACTTTAAAACAAGGGCCATAAAGATAAATAAAGGCATTTTATAATGATTAAAGGAGCAATACAAGATGAGGATATTACAATCATTAATATATATGCATCCAACATGAGCACCTAAGTACATAAAACAACTACTAACAGAGATAAACGGGGAAATTGATGGGAATACAATCATTGTCAGAAGTTTTAACACCAGTTTAACATCACTAGACAGATCTTCCACACAAAAAATAAATAAGGCAACAGAGAAATTAAATGATACAATAGAAAAATTAGATTTAGTGGATATTTTCAGAGCATTACAACCCCCCAGAATAGGATATACATTCTTTTCAAGTGTGCATGGAACATTTTCTAGGATTCATCATGTACTTGGTCACAAAAGAAGCCTCAAAAATTTTAAGAAGATAGAAATTATCTCAAGTATCCTTACTGACCACAATGCCATTGAAACTAGAAATCTCTTCAGAGAAACAAAGCATAAAAAAAAGGAAAGCATAGAGATTAAACAACATGCTATTAAAAAAAATGGGTCAATGATGAAATCAAAGTTGAAATTAAGGAATACATTGAGACAAATGAAAATGAAAACAACCACAAAAAACTTATGGGACAAAGCAAAAGCAGTGCTAAGAGGAAAGTTTAGGGCGATACAGGCCTTCCTCAAAAATGAAGAACAATTTCAAAAAAACAATCTAACCCACCAGTTAAAAGAACTAGATACTGAAGAGTAAAAACACCCAAAAAGTCAGCAGAAGGAAGGAAATAATTAAGATCTGGGAGGAAATAAATAAAATAGAGATTAAAGAAATAGAGAAAATAATCAATCAAACCAAAAGCAATTTTTTGAAAGAGTAAATAAAATCAAGAACCTCTGGCCAAACTCACAAAGAAGAAAAAAGAGAGAGCACAAATTTGCAAAATAAGAAAGGAAAATGGAGAAATTACAACAAATAACATAGAAATATAGACTATCATATGAGAATATCATGAAAAACTACATAAAAAAAGGGATAACCTAGAGGAGATGGACACGTTTCTGGAAACATACAGTCCACTAAAACTGAATCAAGAAGAAACTGACCACTTGAACAAAATGACCACTAGGAATGAAATCGAATTAACAATAAAAAAAATCCCTACAAATAAAATCCAGAACTGGACAGCTTCACCAGGGAATTCTACCACACATACAAAGAAGTACTCATACCAGGCCTTCTCAAACTCTTCCAGAAGATTGAAAAGAAGGAATATTCCCAAACTCATTCTATGAAGCCACAATCACCCTGATACCAAAACCAGGCAAAGACACCACCAAAAAAGAGAATTACAGAACAATATCACTGATGAACACAGATGCAAAAAAAGTCCTTACCAAAATACTAGCAAATAGAATTCTACAGCACATAAAAAAGATTATACAACATGCTCAAATGGGGTTCATCTCAGGGACACAAGGGTGGTTCAACATATGCAAATCAATCAATGTAATACTTCACATCAACAAGAGAAAGGACTAAAACCACATGATCATCTCAATAGATGCATAAAAGCTTTTGATAAAATTCAACACCCATTTATGATAAAAATTCTCACCAAAGTGGGTATTGAGGGAACATAACTCAACATCATGAAAGCTATATATGACAAACCTACAGCCAGCATAGCACTGAACGGTGAAAACCTCAAAAGCTTCTCACTAAATTCTGGGACAAGACAAGGATGCCACTATCACCACTCTTATTCAACATAGACTTGGAAGTCCTGACCATAGCAATCAGGCAAGTAAGAGAAGTAAAAGGGGTCTAAATTGGAAAAGAAGAGGTAAAAGTGTCACTACATGCAGATAACATGACACTATATATAGAAAACCCTAAAAGGTCCACACCAAAACTACTAGAGCTGATCGAAGAATTTAGCAAGGTAGCAGGTTACAAGATTAATGTTCAAAAATCAGTTGCATTTCTTTACACTAATGATGAATCAACAGAAAAAGGAAGTAAAGAAATAAAACTCTTTAAAATAGCACCCAAAGTAATAAAATTTCTAGGAATAAATCTAACCACAGAGGTGAGAGAATTTTACACAGAAAACTATAAACCATTGGCGAAGGTAATTGAAGAAGACTTTAAAAAATGGAAAGGTATCCCAAGCTCTTGGATTGCAAGAATCAATATTGTTAAAATGGTCACACTGCCCAGGGCAATATACAGATTTAATGCAATCCCTGTAAAATTACCCAAGACATATTTCATAGAACTAGAACAAATCACAATAAAATTTATATGGAACCATCAAAGACATAGAAATTCCAGGGTATTACTGAAGAAAAAAAAGAAAGAGCCTGGAGGAATAACTCTCCCAGACTTCAGACAATACTATAGAGTTACAGTCATCAAGAGAGCATGGTATTGGTACAAAAACATACATATAGACCAATGGAACAGAATAGAGAGCCCAGAAATGAACCCAGAAACTTTTGGTCAACTAATCTTCGACAAAGGAGGCAAGAATATACAATGGAATAAAGACAGTCTCTTCAGCAAGATAAACATAAGACAAGATACAATAAACCTCCTGGAAGAAAATACAGGCAAAATATCTGACATACATCTCAGAAATGTTCCCTTAGGGCAGTCTACCCAAGCAATAGAAATAAAAGCAAGAATAAACAAATGGGACCTAAAGAAACTTACAAGATTCTGCACAGCAAAGGACACCATATGTAAAAAAAAAAAGACAACCTACAGAATGGGAGAATATTTTTGCAAATGAAACTGACAAAGGCTTGATCTCCAGAATATATAAGCAGCTCAAATGACTTAATAAGAAACAACCAAATAACCTAAACCAAAAATGGGCAGAAGACCTAAACAAGCAATTCTCCAAGGAAGACATACAAATGATCAATGGGCACATGAAAAAATGCTCAATGTCACTAATTATCAGAGAAATGCCAATCAAAACTACAATGAGGTATCACCTCAAACCAGTCATAATGGCCATCATTCAAAAATCCACAAATGACAAATGCTAGAGAGGCTGTGGAGAAAGGGGAACCTCCTACACTTCTGGTGGGAATGCAGTGTGGTGCAGCCACTGTGGAAAACAGTATTGAGTTCCCTCAAATGTCTAGGAATAGACTTGCCATATGACCCAGGGATCCTGCTCCTGGGCATGTATCCTGAAGGAACCCTACTTCAGGATGACACCTGCATCCCAATGTTCATAGCAGCACTATTTACAGTAGCCAAGACATGGATACAGCCTAAATGTCCATCAGCAGATGACTGGCTAAAGAAGTGGTATATTTATACAATGGAATACTACTCGGCCATAAAAACTGACAATTTAGGGCCATTTGCAGCAACATGGATGCTCCTGGAGAATGTCATTCTAAGTTAAGTAAGAACGGTAACAAGGAATAAAGACAATTACCCACAGGTACAGTTATTTTGATTAAAATATCCACACAGAAAGCAAGTCACCCCAACGACTGCTGCCAGGAGGAGCATCTCAGTGTAATAGCCCAGCCAAGCAAAGTAGATTCTGAACTTCTCTCCTTAGAATTTCCTGCAGAAAGACAGAAGGAAATTTCAGAAGACACAAATAATCACTCTGTAGCTTCATCCTCATGTTAATTTATTTTTTTCTTTTTTGGGGGGCATAACTAGGTTTATTTATTTGTTTTTAAATGGAGGCATTGGGGATTGAACCCAGGACTTCATGCATGCTAGACATGCACTCTACCACTGAGCTATACCCTCCCTCCATCATATTAATTTCTGATTCTAAATCAAGGGGGCTTTAAGTTTAATCCTCCGACTCAATTCACTCTTAAAACATATGTGTTTTCATAGCAGCCCCCAAATTCTACCGTGAAATAAGAAGTGTTTTATGTATCATAGAAGTACAGATCACTGGCTCACCTGCTGAAGAGAGATAAATGAGAACAGAGCAAAGGAGAGGACGAGGCTGACTCCAGAGCAGATTCAGGGGATCATCACCACTCACTGGACAGTCTGGCACATTCAACAAATCCCCCCAAAAATCATTCTTAACAGGCTTGACACAAGTGGACATCAACAAGTGGCTCAGTCATCTGTTCCTGCCTTATCTCGGGAATGTCCCTGGAGCAAATACATCGTAAACCACAGATAATAAGGAAATGGCTGATAATGATAACAACTGGGAGTGCAATGTCTGTCTGACAAAATATTTATAAAACTCATTGTGGGAATGGGAGAGGGCAGGAGGGATGTGACTGAGGAAGGCACTGCCCTGTATTCTTTGTATCTAGCACGTCTGTTGTTCCTAGGTTTTAAAACCTCTTCTCAGTTAACCTGGAGTAGATGGAACAGGCCAGGGAGGCAAGATTAGAAGAAAGGAGGCAGGGCATTAAGTGGTGCCAGGCTGATCCTAAAAGGGAGACCGACACAGACAGGCAGACACAGAGAGTTTAGGGATGAGGCGGAACAATGAGACGGCGGCTCAGGTGTGTCTTGCTGTTGCTGAACCTTCCCTCAACTGGCTCACTGATGACTCGGCAGTGCTGGGTAAAACCTGTGGATTTCCTCAGCTCTGAGTTCTCTCTGAGGCTTCCGGCTCAGTCTGGAGCTGAGATGAGTTCCGTGGGCTTAGCCTAAGGGGGACTCAGCTCCGAGAATAGCCTGGAATCCTGGAAAACTTCACGCAGGAACCCCGGAGGCTGGACCAGCACTCACAGGGCTGCTGTGAGACCAGCTCCATAGTCAGAGCCCTGGGCATGGACCATTCCATGGGGAAAAGGGCTGAGCCCGATGCCAAATCAGATAGGAGCGAAAAAGTGTGTTCATTCTCATGTGACTGGGCTTTGTGGCCTGGCTCACGGGTGGCAGGCTCAGGATGGTGTCTGGCAGAGAAAACCCTGGCAATGGGTTTGAGATGTCTTGGACTCTTTCTTGTTAAGCTTTTTGTAATACATTCTTATCAACTATCCATCCTGAAAATGCCAAATTCAAAACTGAAAGAATGTTAGAAGTTGCCTGCTCTAACTGCCCAATGGTAAACACACCCTGCTACAGTTAGAGAGCTGGTCAGGCAGCCTCTGCCTGGATATTTACAGTGACGGGGAGTTCATTACTTCCAAAGGTTACAAGTCGGCAGGCAGGTCAGACAGAATTTTTGAACCTTAAACAGATATCTGCCTCCTAGTCCTTGCTGAAAGGCAAGGAATAATGAGGATCCCTTCAAATGTAGTTTTGCCTGATTGTTATCTCTCTCTGTCAAAAGCACCCCAATTTTTTTTTCAAAATTCAGCTTTGATTTCTTTTTATCAAAGTAATGCCATACATTTAATAAAGAGTCAAACAGTTCTCGAACACCGATTGTAAAAAGGAGCAGTTCCCATCAACCGCCCCATTTCCTGGCCAGAAACAACCACGTTCAGCTCCTACTGCTGACTCTTGGAATACTTACTCCCTTTCTCTGACTAATATCCTTGTAACACAGCCTACTGACTTTTTCAGCTTTATGTATCACCTATTTAACTTTCTATTTTGGAAAATGAGGATTCAGCTCTCTTTCAAACCCCATCTCATCTACACACCCAAACCTTCATTCTTCCAACATTTTGATACAATTACATTATAATTTTCATCAGCTCAGTATCCTTGATTTACATTATTATTACTCTGTACAGACTATTCAAAGCTGTAGCAATTTGTGCTAGTCTTACCTTTTCTTCCCTACTTCGTTTTCCTGGAGTTAATAATTGTCTTGGTTTTTCATAGCTTAGATTTCTGTGCACTTAATAATTCAACCTCAGACCTTCTCTTAACGAACAACTTTCACAATACTTTCCAATACATTGTCTACAAATTTCATCTCCTTGAATAAATCTCTTCAGATCTCCTTCCACATGGATTAACGACATGCTAGTCTTGTCACAGAGCTCATGGGGCCACTAGTGGGAAGTAACATGGGAATACATGGACCAGGATCAGGGAAAAGATCAACATAATTGCCTTAGCAATACATACTTAAAATAGTAGGAAAATTGTTTTCTTTACAAACACAAACACACACACAAACCCCAAAAGCCCATAAAGAATGATTAAAGAGTGGTCAAACCCATTGCCCTGCCTTCAAATTCTGTATAACATAAAACAAAAATAACAGAAGGAAGATATCATATAAATATGAATCTCAAGGGGGATTGGGTACACTCAGTGGCAGAGTGTGTGCTCAGCATGCTTAAGGTCCTAGATTCAATCTTCAGTACCTCCATTAGAAAAAAAAATTAAAAAGAAAAAAAAATTATCAATTTTAAATATTTACATATTAACAAATATCCTCCTTTAAAACTGTGTTCTAAAGGATAACCCGGGTTAAGGAGAAAGTACCTCTTCATGACTGTGATCCTGCTGATAATTGAGGGAGGAAATTAGAGTATGACCACATGAAATAAAATTCCTTATGAAATAATGATCCCGGGTGACAATCATTTTTGGCTGCTGTCATCACAAAAAAGAGAGTCAACTGTACCTTATGTACCTTATGACAGGAGTACAAAACTTCACATAACAATTATTTTTGCACAAAGTTGAACCTCAATCAGATCAAGCTTTTAGGGGAGGATTAAATCACTTAGCTAAAGCCAATACATAGGATGGAGAAACAAGTCTAACACCATAGGGGAGAATGAAATCAGCCAAACAGGAAATAGAGAAACCCCTCAGCAATTTCAAGGAAAATGAGAAACAGGAAAATTATAGATTAGAACGCACTTGAGAGATATGCTAGCTGCAATGTCTGAATCTTGTCTGGATCTTGATTTCAACCCCAAAACTACTTAAAAGTGTATTTTTGTGACAAGCAGGGAATTATTTTGTAACCCTAAAAAAAAGGAATATTCCAATTTTATTTGAAAGAGACCTTGTCATTTCACTAATGAAAGGTTAAGCTATGTAGGATTGTCTTCAAAATGACCCCATAGTGGGGGAGGGGAGGAGATGGAGATGAAAGATGCAACAACAGTGACTCTGAGTTTATAATTCTGGAGCTGGGTGACTGATAACACCCAGGCAGGCTGGCTGTACTGTTCTCTCTATTTCTGTACATGTTTGAATCTTTCCATAAAATGTGAAACAACAAATAGACTTCAGTGTTTTAAAACCCTCACTTTGAAGGTTAAGAGGTTTGCCCAAGTAGGTGGGCACCTGCATGGGACACTGAGATAAGAAAGAACAGACACCTGGCTCCAGACCGACCTGGGGCTACCTTGACCCTCCTCTTCTCCTAACCATCCACAGCCAGCCCATAACTGCATCCCGTCAGCCCCATTCCCCAAATGCATTCCTCATTGGCTCCCACCATCTCTCAACTGGCCCAATCCAAGAGCCTCCTACCTGGCCTCCCTGCTTCCTGGGTCCCTGCCATACATTCTCCACATTATCTTTGCAAAATGTGAGTGAGAGAAAATTACTTAAGTGCTTAAGCTATCATGACTGCTTCTCACTGTGCTTAGAGTCTACACTCCTTTCCGTGCTCCTGATGCCCTTCTAAACCTCGCGTCTCATCACTCTCACCAGCGCTGGCTCCAGTGTCTCCACAAACCTGCTGAGCACATTTGTGCCTCGGGGCCAATGGACAAGCTGCCTCTATTCCATGGGTGACTTTTCCCAGATCTTCAAATTCCAGCCTCCTTATCGCCATCTCAGCTCACATGTAACCTACTCAAAGATAGCTTTCTTAACTCACTTCCCCCCAAGTCTCCCATCTCAACACTGTGTTATTTCTTCATTTCAATCTGACATTGTTTCCTTATTTGCACGATTATTTTTGTTTTCTCGGTTGTCCTTGGCCTCCATCCCCCCAGCAGCCTTGCCCAAACAGCATAAGCCCCCGGGGAGCAGCCGGCGCTGGTGCTCTGAGAAGACACATGCTGAGCGCCACATTACAATCACGTGGTGTAGTGAAACGGTGTCGAACAGCAGATACAGAAAAGCAGTGAGAATTTCTCTCTTATTTTATAATTTAAATGAAATATAACATTTACTCCTATGTAATGAAGAATTTGGTAGGTCTTTGTTCCCAGTTCCTAGGCAGCAACTGCTAAAGCCTCAAAATTTCCCAAGATAAGAGTGTCTTTGCTATTCATGGTGGAACCTTGGATGGCTTGTGTTCATGAGATGACTCAGGATGGGGACTGGCCAGCCAGAGACACCAACCATGTGATTAGAGGAGTGGGGCTTTGAGCTTTGTGACAAGTGAGTGGCCACCAGGAGAGGAAGGGGCTCAAAATTTAGGGCTAAGGAAAGGTTTGACTTACAGTTAGGGTTTGGGTTAGCCATGTCGCTAGTGACCCAATAAATCATGGCTTTGTAATAAAGCCTGCAGTAAAAACTTGGGGCAACGAAGCTCAGAGCTCCTGTGAGCTTCCTGGTTGGTAACACTCTTGGAGGACTGTCACACTCAGATGCCATGAGGACAACCCTGAGCCCTTCCCACTGGGGTGCTCTCCACAACAGCTCACCTGATGAGACCTAAGGGCTGCTGCTTGTCTGTGCTTCGAGGAGGAGCCCATTCCCTGTACAGAAGGCCCTGATCACTGGGGCAGCTGAGGTCCTCTGACGGAGGCTGAAGTGGCACTGGGAATCAGAAGCAAACAGGTGAGCGTCACTGTCACAAAATGTTCACATGTTCTGTTGATAAAATTTGGTGCTAACACTTCATGGTCATTTGTAAATAAGGGGCCCTCACTTGCCAGGAGGGATGGAGGTACCATATAATTTTTCATAATTCTCACCCAGGATTAATATTAACCCCTTGAGGGTCATTTGCAAACGTGGGTGGAAAGGAACGCTTGGATGTCACAGTCCTGGGACCACCGTGGGTACCTGGTGAGAGCCTTGCAGATGCTTAATGTTCTACAACCGGGCCAGTGTTCCACAGCAAAAATCTAGTCCACCCAAGTGCCCAAACTGCTGCAGTGGAGGGACACCTGATGGTCCAGCCCCCTCTTTGGACACCCGGAGGAACTTGGACCCTGACAGGTTAGGGGCAGGGTCAATTCTAAAACCCAGGCATTTTTGTCCCCACAATTCAGTAGTTATTCGGTGACAGCACATGGAATATAAACAACAAAGTAACTTGACATGATGTTATATATTTAGCTTACTCAAGAAACAAAGTTTAAATCCAGTCATTCTCCTTCCCACCTGACCTACTTTCCTTTGTCTTGTACTAGCACCAGATTATTACCCACCCAGCCTTAACAAGGGTCCTGACTCCACTTACCTCCCTCCCAAACACCACATGAGATGATTCCTCAGCCTGGATGTGGGACCAGCAATTACAAGAAGCTTTAGTGGAAAAGAACTGGTTATGCACAGATACCAACTAAACACTGTAGATTCCTGGTGTCCCACAATAGTAATCATGACAGCTGTTTGCAAGTGTCCCCAAAGTTCATTTAAGACTCTCACTGCTAATTTTGCTGGGACATAAATATGAAACATGTGGACTGCTGGGCTGGACTGCTAAGTTGGGTCTCTAATCCAGGAAGCTCAGTGTCTGCTCCCTGCACCCAGCTCCCTGTTCTGTTCATGCATATGCATCAAGAAGCTGTTTAGTGTCCATTTTAATATCTTAAACAGTGCATTTCAATATTGTCTTCATCCACAAATACGTGTACCACATAGTAGTAATGATCAATCTTAGTATTTGCTTTCTTTGGTCTTAGAGAGTCAGATAAATGGATAGCAAAGATAACAAAGTTATAGAGGGCTATAATATAGTATTTCCTTTATTTCAATGACAGGATTTATTTAAAGAGCTTAGATATAACATCCTTGCATTTATGGCATCATTAAGCGTCTGAAGCTGTTACATTATAAAAACTTCATTTCTAGCGAGATGTTATCAGTTAGAGAAGAGCTCCTAAATTTGAGGGGTTGCTGTCATCTCAGACAGAGTCCCTAAAAAATGTCAGCAATCTGCAGTATTGCCATCATGACAAGAACCCAGACAGATGAAATTTGGAAAGCCCTGTGGCTTTCTAGTGTACAGACATAAAATGGTATTTCAGAGGGAAAAGCCTGAATTACAGAAAGTGATAAATGAAATGGTCTAACATGCACTTCCCTTTCAAAGAACTAATATGTCTTTTGTCGATAATAACATCTGTCAGTAATTATGAAAAGAGCTGACAGATGCATAGTACTTAATATAAGCCAGGGCAGTTGTATCACTGACACAGATTCATTAATCCCCATAGCATCTCTACGAGGTGGGTACTACAATTATCCCCATTTTATTGGTGAGGAACTTGATAGACACAGAGGGTAAATGACATTTACAAGGTCGACAGCGAGAAACCAACACAGGTGTTCCAGCTTGAGTCTACGCTCTTGGCCACTTCTCTTTTTTTTTTTTTTTGGTGGTGGGGAGATAATAAGGTAATTCTGGTGGGGGGTGGGGAGGTAATTAGGGTTATATGTCTATTTTAGAGGACGTGATGGGGGCTGAACCCAGGACCTTATGCTTGCTAAGCATGTGCCCCATCACTTGAGCTGTGCCCTCCCCTCTAGAGTCTATGCTCTTAGCTGCTAATCCTCACTGTCCCACATGGTAACTGTGGGGGAAGTACAGTTCATTCATTCACTCGTTAAACTCAGCCTTCCCGGTGCCTGAGATTCAGCAGTAAACAAGACAACATGTTTCCTACCTTAAATGAGCTTGTCGCCTCCTGATATATTATCTTCATTTTACCCAGGAAGAAACAAGGTCAAGAAGATTAGCCTTTTCCTGTTAACACCGGAGGATACATGAGGTGCTTTATTTCAATTCTGCCATTTGACTTACACCATGGGGAGGGAAAGCTGCCTTGCAAATCCTGGAGCTCACAAACCTGTTAATCCTGAATTTTTTTTAACACTGTCCCTTACTTGATACTTGACCTGAGAAAGGATGAAGTAAACCTAAAAATGTTCTAAGAGAGCTTGTGGCTTATACAAGGTAACTAACCAGCCACTGTTTACTATCCTAACAGGAATCTGTAGGCATATTTCTTTTCTTTCTCTTTTTTCCTTTTTATGGGCAGCTTTTAAAAACCAAATCAAACCAACCAAACCAAATCACTGATAATTCAACAGCAGGTTCTAAATCACCCCCAAGACAGCAGCTAAACTCGGTTTAGACTTACAATGCGGTTTCTGGTGGTTGGATTGAAGAATGTATCTCTATCCTGAATATAAAAGTCTTTCATGGAGCTCTTCTCAAATAGGGCAATGAAAAACTCTTGTTCCGGTTGTTGATACTTTCATCCACTTGGAGGACTTTCATCAAACAGCGGAAGTTATCAAAGGCTGAGGACCGGGTTTTCAAATCATTGGGCTTCAGAGGCAATATTATGTGCAGTATCTCAGCGTATGTACAGAACACCTCCCACAGGGGGTGTACTTTTGCAAATACAAGCTTGTCATCCAAAACCTATATTGGGAGAATGAAAACACAAACCAGGAAAATATTTTCACATTTTTAGTATACAGATTTTTCCTACGTTGCTGGTAGTTAAAGCACTTGTGCAAACACACACATATGTCACACTGGTAAAAGTGAAGATATAATAAAAATAGATTTGCAATACATCATACATTTTTGCCTTAAAGATAATTTCTTTGTTGAAATTACTGAAAAGTTTTTTAAATTCCTTACAGTTCCTTTATAAAATAACCAATGTTTTAGATAAAGAAAAGCAAACTTGTTAATTTTTAGTCCAAATTAGTAACTAAAAATAGAAACACCAAAATATTCTTTGCAGTGGTATTGTAATGACAATTTTTTAAATTTCTGAAACCTAGAACTATTTACATATCTGTTCAATATATTGTTAAACAGCCATTAAAAGGGATTTAAAAGATTTATATTTATTGATATGGAATATATAATAAAAGGAGAAAACAAAAAAAATGTGAAATAATAATTTTCCTTTTTGGAAGGGAAAAATATCTTCATTTGAACAAAAAAAAGTTTAGAAGGATTTTATGATCCTTTATATATAATTAAGGTACAGATGGTTTTTAATTCCACTGTTCTTTCACTTTCAATTTTGGGGGTAACTTTTTATAATAAAAAAATCTTTAAAAAGGTTCTTGCATAAATACATTAATAGATATATTTATGACTATATTCTCTGGCTATTAAAAAAGATCTCCTAGCTGTGGATCTGAAACTTACATTCCATAATGCAGATTCTGACTGACTCGCCTCCCAGCCCACAGCAAAGGCACGGCTAGTGTGACATGTTTCAAATACCATTCCAAGGAACATGCAGGCTCCCAGCCAATGGCTGCAAGGGGACTGACACTGATCTGGTTGCTCCCAGCTGCAGACCATCACAGATGAGGTTAGATCCACAGGCTCATATTTTCTCTGTCAAAAGAAATCAGAAAGTGTTAGGCTTTTACTTACACCAGGGAACAAGAAGTTGTTTTTTTATGCAAAAAAATAACAACAAACCAATTTGAACCTGATGAAAAGACATTTACTCAAAACAGCACAGTAGCAATGAAGGTGCTCTGGCAGACAGGGACTTGTTGGATTCCTGTGAGTGCTGGACTCCTCACATGGAATTTCCTTGGCACTCCAGAAGGCCTGTGGTTGTCCTCATGGGTTTGTGGCCATAAGTGGCGCACAAAAGTCTCTGGCTTTGCCACAGTTTCAAAGCCTTTTTGGCTTATGAAAGGTTTTGCCCTCAAATGGAGTTTTCTTGAGTCCAGTCACTGATGTCATTTACCAGAGTTACAGTCCAGATCTGATATTCTAGACTCTTAATATCTTGCAGACATTCAAATGGTTCAGGTTTGGATGTGTATTCACCTCTGCAGGCCTGGACCAAATCCGATAAAGACACCCGGACAAGTTCAGCAAAATACAAAGAAATTTTTCTCTCTGCAAGACTGAAATGTCTGTGAAGCTATAAAAACATCTGCACCTACAAAAATAGGGAACCAACTCATCAATAACATATCTATCCATAATGCATGGACATTCAAAATAAATACTGTATTTACTCCTATTAAATTCTATCTTGCTTTTGCCAAACTGTGTCCTAAACTGAAAGGAAAGTAGGTAAATGTAGAGAATTTTTTACCTTTTAAGAGAAAAAGGAACCCTCCTACTCGGTTGGTGGGAATGTAAATTGGTGCAGCCTCTATGAAGGACAGAAAAGAGGTTCCATAAAAAAATGAAAATAGACTTCCGTGTGATCCAGCAATCCCATTCATGGATATATGTTTGGAGAAAAATTTAATTCAAAAAGACACATGCACCCCAATGTTCACAGCAGCACAATTTAAAATAGCCAAGACACTGAAACAACCCAAATGTTCACTGACAGATGACTGGATAAAGAAGTTGTGGTATATTATATATATATATATATAGTATATATACATGTATGCATATATATACACACGCATATATACACATGAACACACACACAAATGGAATACTGTTCAGCCACTAAAAAATAAAATAATGACATTTGCAATAACATGGATGGACCTACAGGGTATTATGCTAAGTGAAATAAGTCAGAGAAAGAAAAACAAATATTCTATGTATTAACTTATATGTATATCTAAAAAATAAAACAAATTAATGACTATAATAAAACAGAAATAGACTCACAGGTACACAGAACAGACTGGTGGTTACCAATGGGGAGAAGGAGAAGAGGGGAGGCAGGAAGGGGTTAGGGGATTGAGAGGTAAAAAGTACTAAGTA
Source organism: Vicugna pacos (assembly GCF_048564905.1). Classification (NCBI taxonomy): domain Eukaryota; kingdom Metazoa; phylum Chordata; class Mammalia; order Artiodactyla; family Camelidae; genus Vicugna; species Vicugna pacos. Next base: position 77,553,700 of record NW_027328740.1, on the reverse strand, counting down.
TAAAATGGATAGGTTACAGGGCTGTATCATACAGCACAGGGAAATATAGCCATTATTTTATGGTGACTTTAAATGGAATATAATCTATAAAAATGTTGAGCCTCTGTTTTGTACACCTGAAACTAATATGATGCAAATCAACTACTCAATTACAAAATTTTTAATCAAAGTTTTCTTTTCATATTATTTGCAATAAGTTAGAAGCCAGCACTGTCAACAGAAACATAGTGCAAGTCACAATTTTCCAGTAATCCCATTTAGAAAATAAAAAGGAACAAGTGAAATTAATTCCAGTAATAATTACATTTATCCCAAAATATCCAATATACTATCATTTCAAAAGTTTGATTGACACTTTTAAAACTTATTAATAATATTTTACATTATTTTTGTTGTACAAAGTCTTGAAAATCTATTATGTATTTTCCACTTATAGAACATCTCAATTCACAATAGCCACATGTGGCTGGTGGCTACCATACTACACAGACCAGATTACACCATTCACACTTCTGATAAATTAACTGCTCTTACTTATTTAAAAAACTTGCAGAAAAGGGTTTAGATATTCCCTCTATCAAACAAAGCAACCTTGACAGGTGGGGATTATTTTCATTATAAAGTGAAAAATAAAGGTAAGAGAGCCATGCTTACATGTATGTTAAGGTAACAATACCTTCTTAATTCATTCAGGACTTTACAATCTTTCTTCATATGCCAAGGATTCACTGTCACTGCGCAATGTTTTTCACTACTATCATCTTTGTGATTGAGAGGCTTCTGATGACCCTGCTTTGTGCTTCTGTACATAAAGTAACAAAACAGAGAAAAAGACCTTATTAAAGATAATTTAGGGGGGAGGGTATAGCTCAAGTGAAAGATCATGTTCTTAGCATGCACAAGGGCCTGGGTTCAATCTCCAGTAATTCTTCTAAAAATAAAATAAATAAATAAAAACCTAATTACCACCCCCAGCAAAAAATTAATTTATTACTTTAATTAAAAGTTTAAAAAAGATAATTTAGTGCAGGCTTATCAGGCTACAAGAGCTACAATGAATGCCCCCACCCATTAATTTAGAAGAAGTCTCACAGTATTTCTCAACATAAAGGCTAAAATATAATTGAGAACACTTCCTGATGGTCAGCATCATTTTAACAAAAATGTAGATAATTACGTCCCTGTTGTCAAATTTCTGTCAGAGTTGGGCATGGAACATTTAGTTAGTAAAAGTGATTTTGCAGCTCTCTTTGAAAGAAATGCTGAGAAATGATCTTTTCTGTTGGAAATTAGCCTGCTTTTAAATTCTTCAGTAGGCATAAGTGTTTACAAACCAGGCAGGAACTGGATTATATTTTACATAAACTTTAGAAACTGATTTGAATTTTGCCCTCTACCTGCAAGGCTATTTCTTAGGTAATAACATAAGCAGGCCACTATACTAAATTTTTTTTCCCTGTTTGCTTAATCCTCACAACAACTCTGTAAGCTGCTATTATTACCCCCATATAACAGATAAAGAGCTTGAGGCAGAAAATAATTTGGGTAACTTGGTAAATGGTGGAGCTGGGTAAGACTGCAGCCAGTCTGACACTCAGGTCCATTCTTCTCACCAATGTCTGATACTGCTACCTACATTCAGCAATGACCGCTAATTTCATATTTAAGTGTGTCATTTCTAAAAGTGCAAAGCTATATTAGTACTGCTGTGTAAATTATCCGTTTGAGATGTGATTGCCAAAAAAAAAAAAGAAATAAAATCAGGGTGCCACTGAGGGGGGGCAAACTGCATATGGACGGACACAAGGGGACTTTGTGAGGACAAAGTTGCACAAATCTAGAAATAGCTAAAATGGCTGACTTGTACAATTATAATGTGTGAATTTCATGGCCTGTAAATTACACCTTAATACAGATATTAAATTAAGAAACTGGGATACAAAATTAAGACTAAAACACATATATAAATCACACAAAGAACAACAGGCAAATATCATTATTTACTGCACCATTGTCCTTGATGCAGCTTCCTATCCTCACCCATTCCTGAAAGGATGATTCATTTTTAAAATAGTCTTTAAATTTATTCAGCAAATAATTTTTGATTGCCTACTATGTACCCAGGACTAGTCTAGGCAGTTGGAATAGATAAATAAACAATACAAAAGTCCTGTCCTCACGGAGCTTTGTTGGAGTCTAGCTGGGATGGGGGTGGAGATGACAATTCACACAACAGAGCAGCAGAGGAGGTGGCATGTTAGGAAAGAGGAACCATGGAAAAATCAAAAAAGGGCAAGGTAAAGAGAGTTTAGGGTATGGGATGAGGGTGATGTTGTATTAAATACCAGAGCAGGCCACACTGAGGACTGAGGTTAGAACTAAGACTTGGAGGTGAGAAGTCCCAGGTGGACGGAATAACCATCACCGAGCCCAGCGTGCACTTCGCATGTTCCAGAATGGGGGCACGGCTGGAGCTGCAGAGAAGGGTCAGTGCAGATCCTGTATGGCCTTGGAGGACGTTGTAAGGACTGTGGCTTTTACCCAGAGTGAAATGGGGAGGCACTGCAGAAGGACGACACAATCTAACTTAGGTTTTCGAGGCTCACTTGACTGCCAGGTGAGAATAGTCGAAACGGGTCAGAGATGAAAGGAGGGAAGCCTCTGAGAAGGGCTGTGCAGGAGGAGAGGACAGTGGCTCAGGGTAGGGAAGCAGCAGTGGAGGCAGGAACCATGGTGAGAAGTGGCTGGGTTCTGGATATGTTTTAAAGGCAGTGTTAAACCAGATCTATTGACAGAATTCATGTGGTATGTCAGTGAAAGTCAGAATAACTCCAAGTTTTCTGACCCAAGCAGCTGGATGGATTAAGTTTCCACTAACTGAATGGGGGAGGTTGCAGGAAGAACCAGTTTGGGGTGTAGGAGAACAAAGAGCTCAGTTTTTACACATGTTGCTTTTAAGATATCAGAGTTTCAAGTGAAGATGTCAAATCAGCAGAAGATTGTAAGAGTCCAGAGTTGGAGAGAAAAATTCTAGCAGGAGACAGAAATGTGGGAATCATGGGTCACACAGGTGGCACAGGAAGACATGAAACCCAGGTACTCAAACATTAAGATAACCTGGCATTAACCATAGAAGTTGTCCTTGAGGGCCTGCCTACTAGGTGTGGATATCAGTCCTATTTCCTGACCACTCGAGTTTTAAAAAGCAACTTACAAATTAATTCGTGCAAGACACTGCCTCCAGTGTGTGGGTCCAGAGCTGGAGTGGGAGAATTGGATGGTGCACACTACTCCCTACAGTAGAATGTGTGTGTGTGTGTGTGTGTGTACACATGTGTGTGTGCGCAGGGGGATGAGATACACCTGGCTTAAGAAAAAGAGCTAGTAAGTCTAGAAGCTGAAAGATGAAAGAACATCCAGATATGGTAGAGGGAACAGGGGAAACACTGTGTACTGTAAGACATATCCCCATAATGCCATTTCCCACCATCCTTTCATCAGGAACACAGTTGGAAAGGGGGGAATTATGTAGATACGTGTGATGTACACAAACTTTCTGAGTATGTAACACAGAATATCTACATATGTAGCAAGTTAGTGATATTTATATATGCTTCAAGTTTAAAAACAAGTTCACAACAGAGGGAAAATAAAATACTGAGGAGTGGTAGAAGTATCATAGAAGGCCTTTCAATGCTCAGAATGGAAGCAAAAGCAGCTTCACCCAACAAAGAACGTCAATAAGGGTCAAGAATGTTTATATTTGCTTAAGAAATTGAGAGTTACAACTTCCTGCTTTAAAGAATTAACATAAGACAGATACCACACTATAAGCAACGTCTATACTGGAGCTTTCTTAAAGCTATTTTAGTTCCTGCTTGTTCTGATGTACTCCAGACACTCTGCAAAGAAAACCTTCTATTCAAAGGCTTAAAGGAATAAAATAAGAAATAACACTGCATTCTTTTCAGTGGTCTCTGTACTGAAAGTCACTTGCAAATGCAGCACCCTGCCACAGGTCCACATTTTTAACAATAAAGACCTTTGCGCAATTTTTCAATTGCTATGTGACTTTGTGTCAGTCTCTCACTAAGAAGCAGAATGGAGTACCAGAAAATGACACATCAGGTCTAAAACTACAGATGTGGAAGGTAAACGTCCACCAGGAAACAGCTAAGTGGGAGGGTAAGGTTTACCTTTTAAGTTACCGTAAGTGCAGCTACACCTGCTCCCTGCTTCCCCTGTGAAGTGAAGAGCTAGTCTTTTCCAGAAAAGCTCTCATTCTGAGAACTGTCTTCTTTAAAATATTCGGAGATTCTCTTTTAAGGTTCTTGCACTTTTAAGCCTTTCCCCAACTCTACATCCTATAACAAGTGTAAAAATTATCCTATAGCCTATTGTTACAGAACATACTCTACAAAAGCTGAGGTTTCCCAGGGTTTGGATCCCAGAACTCTGCTACCAGATAATCCTAAAGCTTTCCTTCCATAACAGACTCTTCCGCCAATTCCCAGCTGTGGGCAAATTCGGCTTCTCAGATCAGGTAACTTTCTAACTCTGCCTACGAACACTCTGCTGCCAGTAAAGGAACTCTCAGACAGAAAGCACACAATGCCCCTAGTGAGGGTTGCCTCCTTCAATCAATCAAGATGCCATCACCAAGCAAATATTTAAACCTACTGCAAAACCTCTAAAGACATCTTACAAACAATATAGTTTGTATAGATGCATACTATTTGCTCTGGAATAGTGATTTCCAATGGAAGGAACAAAGGACCACATGACCCAAGCAATTTTTTAAAACTGCACATAACCATCCCTCTTCACGTGAGGATTCAGGCAAGACGGTCTTACAGGCCTAGGTGTAACAGAATGACAGCACCTCTAGGAGTAGGTTGAAAAGCAGCGAGGTAGACTTCTAGTGAGAGGGGGTGATGTAATAGGCCCCATCGCCCACTTACCTACCAGCACAGGACAGTCATCTCAGATCGAGAACAAACACTTTGGGAAACAGAGGTTGTTTATATTTTTATGGTATTCTGGTGGAAATAATGCCCTGAGTCATGTGAAGTTGTGGCTGCAAAATTGAACAGGGGACTGGACACTTTCACATTCAGGACAAAAATAGCCCCTGGATAGCCACCATATCTGCTCTCCCCTTTGCCTGTTCACCCCAAAAGCTGCAGGACTCTCCTGCTTGCAATGACACCCACCACTTCTCACAAATTCTTGCCAAGTTCACATCAGCAGCTGGTGGTGTCAAAGTCACCATTTGTACTGCTATGAAGTCCCTCCATTTCTTTATATCCCTTCTATTTTCTCTGTTGTCTTCCTAGCTACACTTGCATTCACAAGATAGTTACCGCACTAACATTGCCTCTGTAATCAGTCCAGGATATAGGAAGTAGAGATTCAACTGTAACCAGTCCCAGAATACTTGTCATGCCACACTAGTGTCCCAAAAAATACTCTGGCATCCCTCATCTCACTCAAAGGACCACTGCATTACTTAGAGGTTGTAAAATTAGAGGGCTTTCTCTACTGGGAAACACTGTGGCTTGTGGTAGAGTTGTGATTTCAGTTTTTGCAACTACTTACAGGCAAAAAGACATGGCCCGCAAATTGTCTTCAAGCGTTTGGTATTTAAACTTTCATTAGATACAGAGCCGGTGGACTAACCGTAATCTATGAACATATGGTCATATTATCAAATAATGTTCATGTCTACCTTACAGACATGTAAGAACTTGGATTACACCTGCAAGCCTCTAGGACTTTAGAATTAGATGTGAAGCATCCTGTGAGATAAAAAACCTCCTATCCAGTCACAGAACACAATTATAGACAACATGACACTAATGTCACTGAATACATTAGTATAGTCCATGTATGGTTAAGTTACATCTCCAATTTCTCAGAGCTGGAAAGGAGATGTCTAGAAAAGCTGGAAAAGCCCAATTACCAAAACAGCTCAAAAGTTAATGCAGACTCCTGCACCTCCCAGAGCAGAGGGCGGAGGGGGCATTGCCCAACACTCTGTCCTCCCCCAGGATGTGGCATGTGGGGAAGCAGGCAGGAATGGGTGGCTGGGACTCGGAGGTGGAGAGGTGATGAAAGCAAGAGTGGAACTGCTCTGGTCCTAGAAAAACAGAGCTGTAAAAAGCTCGGCTTCAGTTCAACCAACTCCCTCTCCCACTTTCCCTCCCACCTACGTGACAAACAGAGCACAGCCAGGCACTTTCTGCCCATGACGGTGACTACTAGTAGGAAAGGGACCAGGATAAAAGCATGCCCTATGAAAGATCAGTCTGATTTTAAGGCTATGTTATAAACAATGAACAGCACTGTCAGAGTGGGACACTTGTGTGGCGCTCAAGTAGGGAGGAGGAGGTTGAGGATCCATTTCCAGCACTTCCATGTCTTTTATCACTCCTATTTCTGACCTTTCCTTTGCCACTTTTTGAAGCACTGCCATCACTGGCAGGTAAAGGGGCAGCAATGTGACTTGGCCGTTTGGCTGATGGGGCTACATTTCCCAGCAGTGGAATGAAAAGGCACTGGAAGAGGATCAGCTGGAAGATGTGAACTGCGGTCCTGGCCTGTGCCAAACACTAACCAGGTGACCCTGGGTTAGGCTCTTAGTCTCTCTGGGCTTCCGGCTGTTTACTTATAAAAGAAGGTTTTGTCATTGCACAAATATATCCAATATGAAATGTAACATGAAAGTCAAACATAATGACATCTCACCTGCTTGCCTCAGGGAACTGTACAAGCACTGAACACTATGTGAATGTAAACACAGTCTTAAGAAAACTATTGAGGTAAAGCACTAAACTGAACATGGAGATAAAGTTTTATGGATTTTCTTGGCTTTCTTTTTTAATTGCAACACTGAATTAATAGTTATTAGCTATAATCCACACCACCACCACTGCGAATAAATAAAGAAGGCAAGCACTGCCTGGATGCCTGTTATTGCCCGATGCTAAGCAGGGTGAGGGGTATAAAGGAGGCTGAACAAGTGAGTCTTCTCCAGTTACCAGCTAAGTGAGGAGACACATTGGAAACCACCCAGGAATGGTACCAAGTCAGTACTCAAATCCAAGATTACAGACTACTGATCATAAACAGTACAGGAATACAAAGAGGAGCTAGAAGTATTTGGAATAACTAGGGAAGACTCTATGAAGGGGATGGGGCTCCAACTAGTTCTCAGGGCAATTCTAAGCTGTTTTAACTGAGGACTGGATAGGAAAAGGCTGGTGACTCCTGGTTTTTAATAAGGCACAGGTTACCCTAGGAGGCTAAGTTACATAATGATTGGAACAAATAAGGTAAGTCCAAAATGATGAAGGGTCGAGACTCCCTGGCTGAGATCTGGTTGTGTTAAGTCTTTGACTTGACTGTAGATGTGGGAGCACCAAAACTGTAGGTTGACTGAAAGGGGGGGAGAGAATATCCAAGAATTCAGCAGAAGGAAAAATTCATGTATCAGGGATGAAAGCTCTTCATCAGAGTTTCAGCAATCAGAATAGACACTTGAAACCAAAAACATACAGTTCAAGAAGCTGACAAAATGTGGAGGGTGGTGAGAGAAAGATAAATCAAAGACCACTCCAAGCCTTTGTGTATTCAAGACCGAAAGAATGATTATCCCACTGAATAAGTGGAGACGCTGCAAGAAAAAAGATTATGAAATCAGCTTTAGACATGTTGAATCTGACGTATGAGCTAAGAGTAGGTTTTCTCTAAGAAGCTCAAAATTCAAAACTGAAGCACAGATGTTGAGTACAGGCTTAAGATGCAGATGGACAAGACATGATAAATCTCCTAAGAAAACATAGGCAAAACATTATCTGACATAAATCTTAGCAACATTCTCCTAGGGTAATCTACCCAGGCAATGGAAATAAGAGAAAAAATAAACAAAAGGGACATAATTAAACTCATAAATTTCTTCACAGCAAAGACAACCATAAGTAAAACAAAAGGAAACAACAACCTACGAATGGGAGAAAATATTTGCAAATGATACGACTAACAGAGGCTTAATTTTCAGAATATATATAACAGCTCATACAACTTAATAACAAAAAACAAACAACTCAATCTTAAAATAGGCAGAAGACCTAAACAAGCATTTCTCCAATGAAGACACAAATGGCCAATAGGCACATGAAAGAATGCTCGATATCACTAATAAACTGAGAAATTCAAATCAAAACTATAATTAAGTATCAGCTCCCATCATTCAGAATGGCCATCGCTCAGAAGTTCATGAATGATAAATGCTAGAGAGGCTGTAGAGTGAAGGGTACCCTCTTACACTGCTGGTGGGAATCTAGTTTGGTGTAGTCATTATGGAAAGCATGGAAATCCCTGAAAAAACTAAAAGTAGACTTACCCTATGACCCAGCAATCCCACATCTGGGTATATAACTGGAAAGAACTCCAATGTGAAAAGATACCTGCACACCAGTATTCACAGCACCACTGTATACAAGAGCCGAGACATGGAGGAAAGCTAAATGTAGCAACAGATGACTGGATAAAGAAGTTGTGGCATATTTATACACTGGAATACTACTCTACCATGAATAGGACAAAATAAAACCATTTGCAGCAACATGGATGGAGCTAGAGATCGTCATTCTAAGTGAAAGCAGCCAGAAACAGAAAAATACCAAATGATACCACTCATATGTGCAATGTAAAAAAAGAGAGAAAAAGACACTGTGAACTCATCTACAGAACAGAAACAGACTTGCAGACTTAGTAAACAATCAAGGTTACCAGGGAAAGGGGATAGGAAGGGATAAATTTGGGAGTTCGAGATTTACAAATGTCAGCCACTATATATAAAAAGAGATTTTAAATTAAGTTTCTTCTATATAGCACAGAAACCTATGTTCATTATCTAGCAATAACCTATAATGAAAAAGCTGATACAGCCACCAACTGAGGAAGCAGGAGAAGAAAGGAGAGTTAGTTATGCTGGGCTAGAGCCCACTTCTAAAATCCTTGTCAGCCACTGAGGCTGCCCCGAGTACACTGAGCTTTCCTCCCAGGGACAGGCTGACATGACATGCGTCCTGCAAACCTGGGGCAGCAGAGGCCGTCCCCAGGTCTGGCCCTAGGGGAGATGGGAGCAAGTCCACCTGCTCCCCTTGGGGCAGCACCCCTCCCTGCAGCCCCCGCCACCTGACTGCACCACGCCTGCATCTCAGGAAACCACTGACTTGAAAACAACTGATCCACGAACCTGGGGCAGTGGCAGGGAGATGGGCAGCGACCTGGCAAGCTGGTAGACTTGCCCCCATCTCCCCCATGGCCTGTCCAGGGCTCGGCCTCTGCTGCTCCAGGCACGGTCCGCAGGTCAGCCTGCTCTCGGGAGGAGGGCACGGTGTGGTTGAAGGCAGTGGCGGGTTATGGGGTCTGCCCATGGGAGCCCTTGGATTTGCTTCAAACTCCCCAGCGCATGGCCTGAGCTTGGCCTCTGCTGTCTCAGGTTCGTGGAACTCAGGTTACAGGTCAGCCTGCTCCTGGAAGGCGGGTGCTGTGCTGTCAGGGAAAGGCGGCAGCTGCGATGGCGGGATTGGGGCTGCCCTGTGAGAGCGCGGGGGTTGCAACAATTTCCCGCTGCTGCTGCAGCCATCCCAGCACACTCATCGCACCGAGCCCATCTCCCAGGAGCAGAATGACCTGTAACCTGAGTCCCACTAACCTGGGTCTTTAGAGGCCGCCCCCAAGGTCAGGCCGCAGGTAAGATGGGAGCAAATCCATGGGCTCTCATGGGGCAGTCCCCATTCCATCCGAGGCCCCGCGACCGCACCGCACCCACCTGCAAGGAGCAGGCCATCGTCTGAGGGCCAGTCGGAGATGCTCTGGAACCGTCCGGTGCCCTCCCAACTCCCGGGGCTGTACCTGCTCTCCTAAACCCGTGCATAAGCGGCGGCAAAAACACGGTGTTCAGGAACTACTAATACCGGGGTTACCACGAACCACAGCGGTGGCTGGGACCCGCCTCAGGGTCCTAACGGGACGCGCGGCCGGGACCTCACCTCCGCACCCCTCCCTGGGCGCCTCCTCAGCTGCACAGCCCAGGCGTCACCCGCCGGCTCCCCGAGCAGCGCGCCCCCACCAGCGCCCTCTTAACTGTCCGGCAGCGGCAGCCGAGCCGCGGGCAAGCGGCGGCCCAGGCCCCAGGCCGTGTTCCTCTTCCAGGAGCTGGTCCAGGAGCAACCGGCTGCCGCCAGCTTCCACGCGTTCTGGGTGGGTTCCGGCGTCCGCGCGTCTGTCCGTCTGCGCGTGTGCGCCCCTCCTCCTCCCGCCCGCAGCGCAAACTGCTCGGGTGGGTCTCCTGCTTTACCGGCCCTGGCCGCTGGGGCCGGGAGGAGCCAGGTGGGGCCCCTCCTGCTTGTCCCGCCGGGTCTCCATCCCCAGAGCCTTCACCCAGCCACCGACTGGGTCCTGGCATTGAACTAGAACCACGACTGCCCTAGGCCAGGCCTCACCCACCCAGCCCCACTTTCCCTGCTCAACTTCCCCTCCCTGTTACTACCCTCCCACCACTGGCCAGGCCCAGTCTCCCACCAGACCTTGAAGACAGGGCTCCTTCTCCTCACACCATGGTCCCTGCCCTGACACTCCATCCTGCTAGGTCCTAACCTATGGCCCCTACACCCACAAGCTTACCCCTCATGCCTCAGCACAGGACACCCAACATCCTGAAATTATCCCCCTCACCTCTCAGCCAGGTCATTTCCACTCTGATCGGGCCCCACACCTCTCAACCTGTACCCCCACACCATGGGATCCCCTTAAATCTGAGTGCACCCCTACCCTGAGCTCACTCACTCACCCTTCACCCTGTGGTTGGGGTGGGGAAATCCGTGCTCCAGTAATGATGACTACTGCCACCAGTGGGGGATCGAGCCTAGTGTGCAACTTCAGAGTTAATGTCTGAGGCTACAGGGTGAGGCAGGCTGGGATGAAGGTGGTTCCAATTCCTGCCTTGGCACCCTGATCCCCGCAGCCTGTGCCTGAACTGACCTGATGGGTCAGGTTGATCCCAGACTGCCAGCCACTGGCCTTGGGCTTTCGGTGGTTGATGGTCCTGATGGTGATCTGGACTCCTAGGGCGGAGGCACTGGGCACGCGGACCTTTGGGGTGGGGGAGTTCAGAGTATGCACTTAATCCCAGGGTTAGACATCAGATGGTGGGCTGTGTGCATGGGGCTTTGTGCATGGCATGGACTCAGCACAGGTGGGTGCAGGGAACTTGTTCATTCACACCAGGCCAGAGGGAAGAGGGAAGGGAGCTTTTAAAGTGTCAAAGTGAGGAAGCCAAAGCTTTAGAGCAAAGTAGGAAGGTGCACTGGCCAGGCCACCATGGATCTTGCCGCAACACTTGTCCCTTGCATCAGGGGAGACTGGCAGTTGACTGGCCAATGAGACATCCCCTGCTGTGGTATAGTTTACAGGCAATTGAAGGGATTTTGAAAGGTAATTTTAATCCAATAATTTTCAGTTTCTCTGTGGTAGATTAGGTCCAAAATCATGGTGAGTCTGGCAGGGATCCTGCCTGAAATCCAGCCTGGGACAGTGGAGGACCCACCCAGGAATCATCCACTTAGCTCTCACCAAAAGTCACTGTAATAGAGAAGAACAAATCTGACTCCATATTGGATCTGTTCCTTTTCCTTTAACCCTCTGCCGTGTTATCTAGGCTTAGACTTGCAAGCTCTGCACTTTTTGTAAAACAGTGTTGCCTTTAGCCTGAAATAAACAGGAGAGCCTATTCTCAAAAGTCTGAGCTTTAAGGATATTAACACTTTGCACTCCTATAAAGATAACAAGTTGCAGAATAGAAAAAGTTTGTTTTGTTGCAGGTTTTGCAGGAACACCATGATCTGACCCACGTGGACAGCTGCAAAGGATTCCAAGAACAAAGAATTCCTACACCAACAAGTTTGAAACAACCAACCACAGCCCCTCCCCTTTTTAGTAGAAAAGGAGCCTGAAGTTGACATGGGGAAGATGGTTCTCCAAGATATTAGTCCGCCATTATCTTGGTTTACAGCTGTTTACGTAGACCAGGTCATAGTGCCTCTGTAAATCCCCTAACAAAACAAAAGTAGTTTTCTATTCTACAACCTGTTGTCTTTATATAAGTGCAAAAGTGTTAATATCTTTAAAAAATCAAAGCCTTGAAAGTAGGCTCTTCTGTATATTTAAGGCTAAAGGCAACATTGTTTTACAAAAGGTGCAGAGCTAGTAAAACTAAGCCTAGAAAAGAGGGCAAAGGGTTAAAGCCAAAAGGACAGATCTTCTATGGAGTTAGATTTTTTCTTTTCTATTATACTATATTCTATTTTTGTTTTAAGTATATAAGAATAAAGTTTAGCCTTTTCCCATTTTAAATTGTGCAATTTTAAGGAGCATTAATTGCATTCACAGTGCTGTGAGACCAGCACCACTTGTTTCAGACTATTTCCTTCCTCAAAGTAAAAGCTTGTATACAAAGAGCACCCCACGTCTTACCTCCCCCAGCCCATGACAAGCCCTAATCCCCTTTCTCTCTCTATGTCTTTACCTATCCTGGAGGTTCCCTATCAATGAAATCGTATAAAAGGTGGCTTTTTTTTTGGTTTGTCTGCCCACATATCTTAAGTAGGGACGGGTGAATTATTTTTTTTTTGTTTTCACGTGAATTAGCATTTTTGTATTTTGAGAGGAAAGTCCAGATGGATTAAAGATGAGACGTACCAAATGAAGCCCTTTTAGTAACTCTGTATAATCTCGGGGTAGGCACTGCTGTTCTAACTGTGAAACCAGAACCAGAAGGGAGATGCTTAGCTCTTCTTGTGGCAAAATAAATCCAAACAAAAGCAGAAAACAAAGGCCAAGAAAGACAGCTGGAAAGACAAACCACAGCCTGGAAAAACCTTTCCTCATGACCCAAGATCGGAAAAAAGCTTCACATCCCTGTGGTCCAAAAAGCTCTTGAAGCCCAGTGTTCTGAAAAGAAACAAAACACACAGAGTCAGTTCCAACGAGAGGCAGTGCAGGTGGCCGGTTTGTACTGGAGATGCTTGACCTCTCAGGTGAGGACACAGGCAGACAGACAGACTGCAGAGACAGCATTGGCCACCATCACCCTGGCAGGTCTTTAGCCCAGTGACAACCAGCCCTGGTGACAACGTGAGCAGGCAGAGGCCCCAGGAGGTACCCTGGAAGGAAGAGCAAATGGACGCTCCTCTCCGGCAGAACAAGGTGTAGGATGCATCAAAGTGCCACAGGTGCATCCCTTCCCTAGCAGTGCTGAGCCTTAGAGAAGATCCCACCAAAGTGCTTGCACAATTTTCAAAGATAATGTTTCTTCAGTAACATGAATTCAAAATAATCAATATGTCGTCAAGGGATTTTCAGAAGTGACCTGCCCTGGACCCGTACAATACACACACATAAATACACACATATACACATAAATATATACACACATACATACAGGAAAAGAGACAGACAGACTGAAACACAGAGAAGCAGGGGGAGACAGAGAAACAGAGAGAGAGACAACTCAGAGAGGCACTGAGAGACAGAGACAGAGAGAAGGAACACTGGAGCTGGTAATGAGTGGAACTCACATACATTTTCACAAGTCAGTCTATGTGTCAGAACCTGGTCTCAAAGTCGATCCACCCTCCAGGGGAGGGTGTGGGGATCCCACAAGGGTGTGGGAACAGAAGGCAAAAAATAGGAAGCCATTGTGGGGCAGCCCACCACAGAGGCCGAGATGGGACACTGGGCCTGTATGTCAACATGACAGAATGACCTAGGAGGTTGTATGCCAGAGCGGACGATGTCAGAGTTGTATTTAATTTCAGTCTCACGACTGTGAGCGGGGATGCAAGCAGCAAGGAAAGTGACTTTCTCCAGACCCCAGGGCAGACCCCGGCCTGTGTGGGGTGTGCTTTGCACTCCGCCAGCCCTCTGTGGGTTCCTTCCTTTGCTGAGTCTGTGCACGATCTCCCTGTGATGCCAGCCCGTGGGGGTGACAGATGCAATAGGTGTTTCTAGGTCTAGAGACAGGATGGCTTCTCTAGGAAGCAGGGGCCAGAATGATCCTCACTGTGCTGATGGGGGATTGGGGAGACCCTGAGAGGCACGTGGTTTGTCCAGGATGATAACACTGCTGAGTAGGGGGAGCCAGGTCTGAACCCAGCTGTGTCTTCAGAGCTGCAGCACTGGTTGCATCCAGGACTCCCCAGGGCTATGGGGGGGCTGAGTTGGTGTCACTGTGTGTGGACATGGCATGGAGTGAGAAATGAGAGATTGGAAGCCCAGAAAGGCCCTTGAGGAGCTTTGTGTCAGGAGGAAGCTTGGAGAAGTGGACCCCAGGAAGTGACCTCACTTCCCTGGCAATAGAGCACAACAGAATTTGGAACCGAAGTCACCAGGCACCCGCTCTGTAGAGAAGTCCCTACTCAGCTCACCTGGTTGGAGACAGAGGCATGTTCTGCTGCATCCCATTATCCTGAGGCCACAGGCCCCGGAAAGCCCTCAGCGAGGGTCTCTACCAACGCTGCCGGCACTGGGTCAGGTCTCACCCAAGGCGCCTCTGGCCTTTTGGCCAGAGAGACCCAAAGGTAACACAGGGAGGCCCAGGGCAGGCCCCCCCAGGCTGGGCCACCACTCAGATCCCATCCAGGTAGCCACACGGCCCCATCCTGCCTGGTGGAGGTGGAGCAGTCATGTTGGGGATGGGTATCTGCCTCAAGAAAGAGCAGGACAGAGGCCTGGGGGCCCGGTCACGTAGACAGCCCAGGACAAAGCTGGCTGGCTGGGATGTGGAGAGCCGGGGAAGGGTCCTGCCGCCCGAGGTGGAGCCCATGCTCTCTGGGTATGCATTTTCCCTCCCGGATGTCTGAGCTGAACAAGGTTCCGGTCTGATCTAGCAGCAGAGGGTAGAGTCTACAGAATCAGGAGTGTTCCTGGCCGGGAAGGACTCTGAGACTTCCATGCTGGGTCAGCTGCTGGTCACTATCATTGCAGAGCCAGATACCACATGTTGAAAAGAAGCTGATGAATAAGAACACCAACGCCCCCTCCCCAAGTGAAGGACTGGTGTGTCACTCTTCTGAGGGCCAGCGCAGACTCCTGGTGGGTCTGGATATGGAGGGGTCCCCACCACCATGGCCCACAAATCAGTGGGGCAGGCCTCTGACCCAGACATCACCCAGGGCTCTCCCAGGGACCTACCCGGGGCTGACGGGTAGCTCAGCACACCCTGGCCTGACCTGGAGCACCGTGCCCACCTCGCTGCAAGTCAGGTGGAGGACCAGGAGCCCCCGAAGCAGAGACCAAAGGTCAAAAAAGCAGGGCTGGTGTATGTGTGTAGGTGAGGGTGGGGCGAAGGCTGGGCCACACAGGGAGGTGTCCCTAGAGGCTACTGTTGGGACCAGAAAAGAGAATGGCCTCAGAACACCTGTCTGGAAAAATTCAGTCACAGAATACATCCTGTGGGCACTTTCTGGGTGGGAGCTGTCTGGAAAGCTCTGGGAAGATTTCTGTCCTTGTAGAGGCACATGGAAAGGGAGGCAGGTGCGTAAATTTTTCCTCTCTCACAGCATGAGATCTTCCACAAGACTTAAAACTCTCTCCACTTCCAATAGTTACAGAGGAGGCAGGGGCAGGGGAAGATGTCAGAGACCAAAAATGGGACGAACTGGATCCAGCAGGAGACCTCGAGCTCCCTCCTGCCGCTCCTGCAGCTCCTCCTGAACCTGCGTCTGCAGCTGGACTGCTGGGCAACGGAGAAACAGTTCAGGCATCACCACCACCTGGGGTAGAGCCCCTCTGCACCCACCCACACCTTCTTCTCCAAAATGTTCTCCAAAATTCCACCGTCAGTCCCCCCACAAACTTGACGTCCCTTCCGCTGGAGATGTTTTTGTTTCATTTTCTTTAGTTTCCTTTGCTTGTTTCACATCATTTATGACATCATTTATTTTTCTTTTTAGAGTTTCATGTAATAAAATGTAGACTTTTCCCCTTTTAAATTGTGCAATTCAGGAGCATTAGGGGCATTCACAATGTTGTGCGACCATCACTACCATCTAGTTTCACACTATTTCTTTCCTCAAAGTGAAACCTTGGATCCAGAGCATGCACTCCCCTCCCTCCTCACCCAGCCCCTGACAACCCCAAGTCCTCTTTCTCTTTGCGTGTCTTTACCTCTACTGGTTGTTCCCTGCCAATGAAATTTTAAAAAAGGATTTTTTCCTTCCTGCCCACATGTTTTCACCTGGGGCTGAGGATTTTTGTTTGTTTTCACTTGAAGCAGCATTTTTATTATTTTCAGGGGATATGCAGGGGGATTAAAGATGTGATGCACAAAATGAAGCCCTTTTGGTAACTCTGTGCATAATCTCAGGGTAGACACTGCTGTTCCCCCTGTGACACCACAGCCAGAAGACACAAGGGAGATGCTTAGCTCTTCCTTTGGCAAAAACAAAACCAAACGAATCAAAAAAATTAGTAAAAGCCCAGAAAAATTGCTTGAAAGGCAAACCACAACCTGGAAAATGCATTCCTCATAACCCAAGGTTGGAGAAATTTTTCCCATTCCTGTAGTCCAAAATCCTTTTGAAACTCAGTGTTCTAAACAGAAACAGAACAGACATGGGCAGTTCCAATGAGAGGCAATGCAGGTGGCCAGTGTGTGTTAGAGATGCTTGACCTCTCAGGTGAGAACAGAGGCAGACGGAAACACTGCAGAGACAGCATTGGTCACCATCACACTGGCGGTTCTTTAGTCAGGTGACAACCAGCCCTGGTGACAATGTAAGCAGGCAGAGGCTCCAGCAGATCCCCTGGAGGGAAGAGTGAAGGGACGCTCCTCTTCAGGAGAACAGGGTGCAGGACGCATCAAAGGGCGACAGATGCATCTCTTCCTCAGAAGATCTGATACTTACAGTTCATCCTGCTAAAATCCTTACACACCTATTCAAAGATGCCTTTTCAAGGGTGTTCATCACAGCACTGGTTGAAACAGTCGGAATTAAAGCAACAATAATATTGATGGAGAGGGGATGGGGTCCATTCGTTCTGGTTCATGTGGATGAATGAATGCTGTTCAGTTGGAAAAGTGGGTGCCTGGTCTCAACCCAATGTCAAGGGAGGCCTCAGGGTGGAAGTATGCAGACCCACTCTCTGCATCCAGGGTCCCATCTGCACGACCACATGTGTGTGAAATCAATATAGATGGAAATTGATCTGATTGTGAGTGTGTGAGAGACAGAGATGGAGAGAGACATACTGAGAGACACAGAGACTGAGACATAAGCACCAAATCATTCATGACAGACACCGCTGTGGGTGGGAATTACAAATCACTTCTTTTTTAGGCAATATTTCAATTTTTTGTACTGTGTCTGTATTACTCTACTAATTCTAAAAGGATTAAAATCCTATGCTAATGTGACCCATTCATTACTCATCTATGGAGTAATTAAAGTACATTAATCCTATTTTTAAAAGAATTTAAAGCCTTCTCAGGACTCAGTTCCATTTCAGCTCAGTGGAAGCAGAGGTTCTCCAGGAGGTCGTGTCTCTTCTGAATCAGCATCCAATACAGGTGAGCAAGAAGTACCCGACTTGGACACTGAAGACTACAATAGATGAGAGAGTCTGTTGAGAGAAATTAAGACCTAAATTCAAAGAGAATAATCCCATATTCATGGAGCAGAAGGCTTCATTCTACTAAGATGACAAAGGTCCATGAATAGATCTAAGGATTCAAAGAATGCCTACCCAAATCCCAGGTGGTATTTTGCAGGAATTGACAATCAATCTAAAATTCACGTGGAAAATCCAGGGGGTCAGAATACATGAGTGAATCTTGAAAAAGAAGAACAAAGTTCGAGGAATGGAAAGTCAGATGGAACCCACGGTTAATACAAAACCTCTTTAAGCTGAAAATAACTGAGATTCAAAAGATGCAGAAGAAAACCTGTCATGGAAGCCAATTCTCTCCTTTCCCTTTTCCCTATTAAGTTAGGTTGATAAAAAAGCCTTTAACTTTCACCATTTAACATGGTAGGTACTTTTCTGGTTGGCTCCTGCGTGTGTATAAATAAAACGTTTCTCTCGTTCATCTCCTCTTTACTTCTGTGGGCTCTTTGGGAAGGACTCTGGATTATGGGGACCTGCTCTTTTCTCACCTTCTTTAGTGACATCTTTTGCCCATGGTGAAGTTCTTAAAAAAAAGAAAAGTCTCATTGGTTTTGGGTCAGATTTGGAACATGTATACCTTTGGAGACCCCCTGGAGGAACAATGGGGTTCAATACTGCCTGGAGAATTCACTTGTCAAAATGCCTAACAAGACGCTATTTGCAAGGTTTTTTTTTTTTTTAAAAGATTCTTACCCTAAAACAAATCCCCTATCTAAACCTCTTGGATGATCAAATATAAAGAAAAAAGGAGAATCATGTCTGGCCTAAGAACACTTGCTTAACAAAACAGAAGGACAGAATCAGTTTCAGAGCAAAAATTAAAATGCATTTATATCATCAACCCTCCCACCCTTTTGTACACTGTCCTCATGTAATCTGCCAGATGGCCCCCTGGAGAAGGCCCTTTGCCCGGAACTCGTGCTCATTTTCAGAGCTCGGCCAAGCGGGAGGTTGGTCCCCAGGGCCTGAGAGGGGCTATGTGTGAAATCTTCTCTGCTGAGACCCAGTGGGCTGAAGGGAACTGTGTTCTCTGAGGGAGAGAGAGCACACCGAGCCTCTGTGGAGGCATCTCTGAGATCCTCCCAAAGGCACACATCTCTAACTCTGGACACGGGAATTTTTGATTGGCATCTTAGTTGGAAATCTCCTCCTGGATAGAAAGAAGCAGATTCAAGATGTTGCAATTGGATGGGCAGGTCGGCCTCTCGAATTAGTCGATGAGGAGGACACGCAATTCTCTGCAGAAGTAGGAACACCCATCCCTGCTCGGCTGACGTCATGTACAGAGAAACAGACGCGACTCTAGGGGGAATTCAAAACCCACCAACCTTTCTTACCGACGTCAACATCCCCACTTTATTCTCCTGTCAGGTCTCTGCACAAAAACTGTGGCTCATCCCCAAATATCACATACCCATCACCCTGTACCACTCTGTGTCTGTGTCCAACTCGAGCATTAAGGCCTGTGACCGTTACTGTTAATTCGTTTCTCCCTTTCTGCCCGTCTCCCGCCATCATCCCAGTCCAACCTCGGTGTCTCTCTCCAGGTCAGCAGTACTCTTCCCACTGGCTTCCCATCAGCTTACCTTGCCCTGCTTCCATTGCTTATTCCCCATACGTTACCCACAACGGTCTTATTAAAGTATGAATCAGATCAAGTTGTTCCGCATTGCAAAATACTTTTGTGATTTTCCATTGTATTCAGAAGGATATCCAGAGTCCCTACCAAGGCCCTATGTGATCCGGGCCCTCACCGATCTCTGCAGCCTCAGCTCTCACCGTTCTGCTCCAGCCCATCTTCACCGCCCCGATGGTCCCCACCAGGACAGCTGCGTTTCTAACTCCAAGTCTAGTACTTACACTTCTTCCGGCCTGGGAGGCTTTTCTTGTCTGTTACATACGTGGCTTATTCTTTTGCTTTATTCAGGACTTTGTTCAAATTATTTACCCTCAGAGAGGACTTATCTGACCAGATTATTTAGAATAGCATGCACATATTTCCTATTCAAACATTTTCCCTCCTAAAATGATTTATGTTTCTTTGTGGCAATTATTAGTACCTGGTAGTACATCATATATTTATTTGCTTACTGGTTTACTGTCTGTCTTTCTTACTAGACCTATATTCATGGAACCACAAATAACTGTTTTAACCAGTAACTTTCAAACCACCTTTAAATGAATTCTTTTATAAGATGAGAATTTCAGAGGCTTCCACAGGTTGCTTAGGGGAAAAAAGAAAAAGGATTCAGGTTGAAATAATTTATTAAGGACCTGAGAGTTGGTTATTTATTTTATACATAGTAGTGTGTACCTGTTAATCCCAAACTCCTAATCTAGCAAAAGACCTAGCTGACTACTATTTTTAAAGGAATTTTTTTTCTTTTTAAACTGGGGTTGTTTGAGATCTCTTTTCTTCTTCATTATTTTTCTTTTTTTAAAGATTTTTTCTTATTATTTTTTTACATTGAGGTTCCGCAAATTGAATCCAGCATGTACTCTACCCCTTGAACTATACCATCCCCTCCAAAGACAATTATGTTTATACTTTGACAATACCATATTGAATTAAGATTTTTGTTCCATTTTCCCTTCATAGAGTTTATAACTGAGGGAGAGAGTCAGAGGAAGCCCTGGGCCAACCCTTCCTTCTCAGCGGGTCACTACACAGCAGAGGAGCTTGGCTGTCTCCAGGCCCAGCTCACCTTTCTGCTCTGAGGGCCGACTCAGGCCACTTCTCTTAAAAGCGGCGTGTTAGAAGCAGCAGAAAGCCAACTAGCGAGCAACAATGACAAAACTGACCCACCTGCAGTTGGACATCATCTGCTCTGAAACGAACCTCTTAAATTTCTTCTTATTAGTGGATGGTTTTCAAAAATATTCCCAAGGAGATGAATCTCACTCCATTTTTCTGGATTTCTTAGGCCTTCTATGACTTTAACTGCAGGCTTCATTTTCTGCACAACATCTGCAGGGAAGCCAGGCAGAAAACGTGAACAGACCCTGCAGGCCGCGGCTGAGGCCTCCCGTCAAACATCCTTGTTGTGCAGAGCCTACGTTCATGGGACCAGTTTCATTACTGCTGTAATTAGTTCTTGTCCAAGTGTCCCACCGGAAATGTTTCTAGATAGAACGTGGCCTGACGCAGATGAGCAGTGGGGATGTGGGGTGCAGATGACACACAGACTGGAAGGAGAAAAGGGAAATGTTTCTTCAGGCTTCAGTTTGGAAGATTTCTGATTTTTGTATGGACATTAAACTTGGTCAGGCTGAAGCACCATTTGCTCTAAGACGGGGTGATGTACACGTATCCCTACAACTTCAAAAAATATGTTGAAGCTGGGCGTAACAGCCTAGGGGACAGACAGCTTTGAGTGACACCTCCGTTCCAGGATGCCTATGATCTCGGGCTCACAAAGAGGAAAAGAATACACATATTTTGCCTCTGTAGTTCTATGTGAAATTATTTTGACCCTTGCCGGATGGTGTAAGATCAGAGAGCATGTAGTCTTTCGTACATCGCAAAGACGACAAGTCTTCTTGATGAGTCAGCACACTGTTTCAGATGGCCCGGGGTCTATGCCAGACATTAGCTGTCTAGACAAATACCACACAGCCCCCCATCCCTCAAGGAGATCACAGTGTGTCGTGGAAGATACAAATTTAAATAGATTTTCAAAACAATGTGGTAAGAGTCACTTTGCATCATATATACTATATGTTCAGAGGGGCTCTTGCACTGCCTGGGGCTGTGTTCTAGAAGATAGGGAAGGTGTCAGAGAGGAAATGCTTTCTGCACTGACATCTGACGGATTCCAGCAAATCTGTAGACCAGGAGAGTGCATGGTGGGGACGGGATTCTCAGCAGCTTGCGTGTCTCGTGCAGACCCCTGGTCATGTCTAAGAGCACTTTGCACTTAGGGAAGGAAGGTCAGTGAGGCTAGAGGCTGTGAGGAACTAACGGAAGCTGAGGCTGAAAAAAAGCAGCAATGAGGTGATGAGAAGGTGTGACGTTAAATCAGAGAGCGTGGACTTCCTCACACACGCAGCGTGGAATTCTTTGCGGTTTTAAGGAGGAGAGTGACACAGATTAGTCATTAAAAGTGAGCAAAGTGGATTGTTCACTCTAAAGTACAGCACTGGGGAGACTAGAAAGGGGTGGGAATTAATGCAGTGGGGAGCGAGGAGCAGGGACTTAGTTGGGGGACATTAAGGAATAGAATTGTAGTACTGATGGGGGTGAGGGAGTGGAAAAGTAAAGGAAAACTCCCAGATGTTTGGCACAGAAAAGAGATGGGACAGTGATGCCATTGTTTGAAAAAGTAAAACTAGTTCTGGGCGAGTGTAAATCCAGACAAACAGAGCTTGAGATTTTTATGTGCTAACCAAATGTGAATGTCTACTTGTCAATTAGAAATATATTTCTGGGACTGAACTGAGATGTCCATGCTGGAAAAGATTTGACAGTTAATCATTGGACAGAGGGCAGTTGAAGCCATGGGAATAAATGCCACCCACTGACAGTTTACCAAAGAAAAGGGAAGGAGGGCACTTCTGGTTCAGAAAATATGGCAGACCAGAATCTTGAAGACCCACTCACTTAAGACACATAAAAACGTAGGACAAAATGCTGCCAGTGTTTTCCTGTTTTTTTTTTAAGGGCACGTTTATTGTGGTATGATACCTGTACAATAAAATACACATATTTCACATGTACTACTTGGTGAATTTGATAAATGTCTACACCCAGAAAACCATAACCACGATCAAGATAGCTAACATTTCCATCACTCCCCAAGAGGGGCACTTTTCGAATCCCCATATTTATCCCTTCCCATCTCCTTCTCTCCCTGTGAACCGTAAGTTTGTTTCTCTATGTCTGTGGGTCTGTTTATCTTCTGTATTTAAGTTCATATGTTTCTTTTTTTGATTCCACATATAAGTGATATCATATGGCATTTTTCTCTTTTCCTGGTTTACTTCACTTAGAATGACTATCTCTACGTCCATCCATGTTGCTGCAAATGACATTATTTGTTTTTTCATGGCTGAGTAGTATTCCATTGTATAAATATACTACTACTTCTTTATCCAGTCACCTGTCAATGGACATTTGGGTTGTTGCCATGTCCTGGCTATTATAAATACTGCTGCTGTGAGCATTGAGGTGCATGTGACTTTTTGAATTAGAGTTTTCTTCTGACATATGCCCGGGAATGGGAAGGCTGGATCATGAGTTAAGCCCATTTTCAGTTTTTAAAGGAACCTCCACACTGACTTCTCTAGTGACAATGCAGCCCATCTTGTGAAAGCAGAGCCATGCTCAGAAAGTAATGGGTATTTCTAAGGGCCAGACATGAAGTGCAGTGAGTGTGGCCTGTTCAAGAATCAGAGGGCAGTCTGCCAGGGCTGGAGGAGAGTGACAAGGGAAGTGTGGTACAGGTAGGAGTCAGACCATGTGGGGACATGGCAGGCTGGGATAAGGAGCCTGGACTTCCAGTAATCCCTTGGTAACCATGGGGCACTGGTTCCAGGACTCACCCTGAAGTCAACATCCATGGATGCTGACGCCTCTTGTATAAAATGACATAGGACTTGCATGGGACTCATGTACATCCCCCCATCTACTTTTATATATATATACAAACTTTTTTTATTGAGTTATAGTCATTTTGCAAAGTTGTATCAAATTCCAGCATACAGCACAAGTTTTCAGTTATACATGAGTATACACATATATTTGTTGTCACTTTCTCTTTCACTGTGTCCTCCTGTGTACTTTAAGTTATCTCTAGATTACTCATGGTATCTAATACAACATGAATGTTATGTAAGTAGTTGCCAGTGTATGGCAAATTCAAGTGTTGCTTTTTGAAACTTTCTGTTTTTTCAACAATATTTTCAATCCACCGTTAGTTGAATCTGCTGGATAGGGAGGCCCTAGATATGGAGAATCCCCAAGCTCCTCCTTCCCACATCCTATATTTTCACTGCAAGCACTGAAGGGGTCCAAACATAGAAGAGACCCATCTACCTGCTGGAAACCCTGAGGAATTCCGTCAGCGTATGTAGAGCAGGAGAGAAGGTTTAGGGCCAACTAGTGGGAAAGGAGGGCCTGCCTGGAGAGGATGGAGGAAGGACAGTAGTGGAAGCCATCACGTACTCTTACTGGAACTAGCTGACAGCAGTGAGGGACGCCAAGGAACTGGGTACACGTCACGTGTGGGGCGATCCTGGCCACCAGGTGCAGGGTTCACATAACTGGGACCCAGTTTGCAAGATCAAAATAACAAGGAGGCAAAGGGGCTGCCTCAGTCCCAGGATCCTGACAACGGCCACAGCGACGTGACCCCAGCTAATGCGGTTCCCCTAGTAAGCCAGAAAAACGAAACTCTGAGCCAAGATATTGCAGATTCCACTGCAGCCACATGGATAACTAGATCTCTAACCTGACAAAATGTAACCACCAGAAACAGGAATCTTTCCTTTTCTCTTCCTTTGGAACTTTGGACAGGGAGTCACAAATCTTTGACGGGAACCACCTATAAACCAATAGAGAGCTCACTTTTTCAGGAATAAGCATGGAGAAAAAGAGTGGGGTGATGGTTTAAAGCAGAAGTCAAAGTTGAAGCCCATCTGAGAAATGGTAAAAACATGTTTCTCAATGAATTCGAGTTATGGCAAAAAGAAGGAGGAAAGTTAAGGAAATCTCTATTAATATCCATTCACCATAAAAGACTAGCCAGCCATAAAAAGACAACACCTTAAATTAATAATTTTTTTTTTTTGGTGATGAAAAACAATGCCTTAATTTAAAACAAGGCTTGGGCCATCAACAACACTCTGAGAATTGTTGACGAGGAGAACATAAATCTGCATATAGATATGTAAGTGTTCCAAGTCCACCACTCAAAAACAATTAGTCAATCATGTGTCCAGTTGATTGGGAAATCCCAATAAGTAAATAACTCAAAAGTGGGAAAGACATGGGATTAAATAGTGGTAGTGAGCAATGAAATCCAAGATGTATATACCTATATTTTCTTTGTTAATGTAACAAACTTAAAGCAACTGTCTAAAAAGTAGTAACTGGAGCACACAAACACACACACACACAATTTAGAACAACAGAGAGGTAAAATATGCTAAATTTATCATTATTGAGGAACAGGATCTAATAGATTATTTCATTTTTGAGACTCTTATAGGAATACTGGTCCAATTGCATAAAAATTTATGAACTTAGAGATGATTTATAAAGATTTAGAGAGAATTTTCTTTAAGAGGCAATATAGCTTCCAAATCACTGAAGAGAAAATTAACAATAAAAAAATTAATTAATCTAGGTAATATGGAGTAACACTGACCATATTTACCACCCTAAAATAAACCACAAAATGGATAAAATATATGAAGCAATGATTTTTAAGACACGTGGAAACGATCATCCACTAGGACCTTGCCTTGCCACCTCGATACCAAGGCTCCTAGGCCTCCTACTGCCATCACAAAGGATGTCCACAAGGAGGCGACATTTCCTTCCTCTGCTCCTACTGCAGAGCCAGTCCTGAGCAGTCCTTTTCCAGGTGTTGGCAGGCAGCTCCCAGAAGTGCTCTCGTGGGCCTTGGTCCCTTTTGGCCACCAGCAAAGGGATCAAGGATGAGCAGTGAGCCTCCTTCCTCATCCAAGACCTAGGAAACTATCTGACTTCTGAGCAGCCCTTCACTCTTGTCTGCTGTCTGGTACTCTCCACCCGGCTTCCCGAGTCCCCGGCACGGGCAGCCTGCACTCTGGCCACAGCCCATCAGAATCTGTTCCCCCGCCAAGAGGCCACGCATGATCATGAGCAGGGCTCCAGGCCTCTGGAGCAGTGCGGCTTGGACTGGGTCCTGGCCCTGGGCGCACGAGCTCCATGCCCTTGGTTGAGTCAGTCAACATCTCTAAGCTACAGTTTCCTCATCAGTAAAATGAGGACATAATCAATATGGAAAAAAAACAGAATCTGAAGGGGACTAAATTTCTGGTGATTGAAGATAATTTTAATTTTGATTTATACAGCAAAGGACATCATACAATTTTTACTACATCGTATTTCTAAAGGACAGCTTCTACTATTAAAAGTAATGCATGCACGTACACACAAACACACGTGCAGACACACTGGCTCTAGTCCACATACATCCCCACGGGCACACACACATGGAGTCATGTACCACCCACACACCCATAACATACGCACAACCACACACATCCTCAGGCGCACACACACACATAACATACAGAACCACATACATCCCCAGGTGCACGTGAGCACACACAAACACACAGTCATTTACAACACACGTCCCCAGATGCGCGCGTGCACACACACACGTCTTACACACTTTGGCGTTATTCTAAATCAATTTACAATTGAGGGTCACAGTGTCCATTGTTTTATCCACTCAGAAGGTCCTGACTTTGGAGCTTGAAGCAGGAGCTCTCCTCTCTGGAGATGGTCTTTACCAATTACAGTCTCAGTAGAGCCAACATAACTGCTCTGGACCTTTGGAAGTGCAGGCCAGAGCATACCTGGGAGCTCACATCCTGTACATGTAAACATGTTAAGTGCAGTAGGTTCTAAAGTCCTGCCTTTACAAATATACGTTCATTATAAGGGGGAAGACCAGGTTCAAATTTAGAATTCCAAGACACAGGGGAGTCCGGCAAAGAAAGTGAGCGTGTGGGGAGAGCTGATTCCCAGTCTCTGACCACTAGCCTGATCCTTTTCTTCCCAATGCTGGGTCCATCCCTTGCCACAAGTGGCCTTGGATGTTCACAGGGGGACACTCAAAACTCACATTCGGGATCTGCTCATACCCTCCATACATACAGCTGCCCTTTGGCCTCTCTGTGAGTCCTGGGAATCTGAGCTTCCGGGAGAGCCGGTGCAGGCACTAGGAATGGGTCAGGGGCTGCTGAGACAGGGCATCTGGGGTCCTGGGCTTCTAGAGCATGGGATGGAGCCAATGACCCTGCCCCCTTGGCCCTGCTGACTCCACCCCATGGAGGGCGTGGCCAGAGGAAGTGTCAGGGCCAGAGGGACCCTCTGCAGTGCAGGACCCAGGGCAGCGGGCCCCCTTGCCGGGGTCTAAGAGCAGCAGGCCTAAGGAAAGGTCTGAAGAGGCTGTAAGGTATCTTCATTCCCATTAATTAAACAAAAATAAAAGCATACCACAGGCGTGAGTGGAAAGGGATTTGTTAGAACAAGGGAAGGCACTTGCCAAGGTCTGGCCATAGAGGGCTGGTGGGTTTGTCAGGTTGATGAGGAACCAAGAGGCTGTTAGTCCCTTCTGGGTCTAAACACCTCTTGAATTCCTCCGGGTGACACTGAAATGCAGTGAGACACGGAACTCTCTTAAGTTGTTAAAATCTTCATGGTGAACCATTCAACTCTCTCCTCATTCTTGGCTGCGAAAGCACGATAAACACAGGCCAGAAACTCATCAGCCTGTTGGTTGGTTCACTATCCGTCTGGCGCCTCCTCTTGTAGGAGCCTTTATCACATCACCCATGGCTGACCCGGCTCAGGATTATAGCTGATTTTCCGCAGGTGGCATCACTTGCTAGTGACATGAAGCAGGCACATTAGCCACCTCCCAAACACTGAGGCTCCTCCTGGGAGGAGACTTCAGACCCCCAATCCAGCCTCTGCACCACGATGTTCCTTAGTGTCACTACCGGTTTGCTGCCTTGGCCTCTAGCTTTGACCAGATCCTCGCCAGATTGTCGATAAATATCACCCATATACCACATCTAAGCTTGTGGTCCAGATGTGACCATGGTTCTTATTTTCTTCCCATCGATGGATTGTTTGATCTTTGAGTAATCATGTCGACAGCAAGGCCAGTACAGCCCTCTTGAGGCCTCCCCGAGCCGCCTCTGTGTATAACTGTCCTAGCACCCCAGGGGATCGGGTCTGAAGCCTGGCACACAGACACGAGGATGTCAGCTGGAGAGACAGGAATTCACTCCTGCTGTGGCTTCTGCTGTGGCTCAATGTGGCCATAAAAACGGATCCCACAGGCCCTGACGTCACTTGACTCACTGCAGGGATGCTCCCACACTGCCGCGTTCCCCCAGAGACTGAGGGCTTTCTGCTTGTTCCGGAAGGCCCCACCCCCGAGGGGACACTGGGTCCAGTGGAGCGTCCAGCCTGCTTCCCCGCCAGCCCTTAGGGCCTTTGTGGGGCCTGGAACATCAACTAACCTCCCCTTAGGGACCCCTTTGTCCTTTGCAGCCAACAGACCTAGGTCATAAGCACTTTAACTCACCTGAGGGTGTTTTCCTCACTTCAGGGGCAGTGAGGACTGGGCTTCTTCACACTCCAAGTGCCCCCGGTCTGGATGCAGACAGTCTGGCTCTCCCCCCAGTCCTGCAGGTTCCGGCCACACCTCCTGCTGGTCACGGAGTCTGTGCTGTATTCTCTTCCAGGACAACAGGTGCACTCTGCCCCCCGCCCTGTCCCCACCAGCAGTGGCAGAGGTGGAGGACAGGCGGGTGAGCTTGGGCCTGAGACACTGCCCTGAAATCAGTGCCCCAGAGGCCGCTGGTGACTAGAGGGACCACGGGGAAGAAGGCAGCATGGGATGGGAGGGGGAGGAAGGTTCAGGATAACGAGATGAAAAGGGGAACAGATAGCACCGTGAGGACCTCGACCATGAAAGGGAAGAAGATAGACAGTGACAGCTGGAGCGGTGTTGTCGTTAAAAGCTGCGGGCATTTTCATTTAATTTTATTAATTACCATTACATATAGTGACATATTTTTATTTGATTAAAGATTAGGTGCCATGTCATATAACAGGATATAGTATATTATTTATTAAATAATACATAATAGTAGATATACTAGCATGTTATGTTCTGTTTATTTATTATCAGATAGTATATAATACATATGTAGTTATTTATATACATAATATATAATTCATGCATCTATATAATATATAACACATAACAATGTAGGATTATGAATATTATATTTTATAACAAGATTACATAACAATAATGATGTAATATTATCCATTGTATATCTTGGCTCATGACACATTCTCACCTTAGGTGCCTGTCAGAAGTATTTATGTATTAAAATTAATATTATAAGAAACAGTTGTGAACCTGTCACCCAGCACCAGAACAGGACTATTGACAGTGACATACTGTGTCCTATCCTGCCCTAGGCCTCTTCTCACAGGAAGCAACCAGCATCCTGAATCCTGGCTTACACTTGCCTTGTGTTACTTTCACACACACAACATTTAAGATCAGTTAAAACAAATGAACTGCAGGTACATGCAACGAAGTGGATGCATCATACACCCTATGTTAAATTGAAAAAGTAAGCCCAAGAAGGTATCCTATAGTGTGCTAAGCTTTTAACTGTGTATATATATGTCAACTAAACTCACTAAATTAAGAACAACTACAGCTAGAGTCCAGGTGGGAGAGGGACAGATAAAAGGTGAGGTGAGCAGATTTGCTGCAGGTGAGCGAGTTCCCTTCAAGTAACATGTCATTCTCTCTGAAGCAGGAGGCAAGGCCATCTGCTGGGAGTCAGGGAAGAGACAGAGGGAAGCTTAGAGGTGTGCAGAGAGCATAGAATGTTGACACCACTGTGTGGCAAGTGGGGAAATGTGCTCACTAGAGAAATCCTGGAGGATTGCCTGGCAGTGGCAACATGCTGGGCATTGATTTGTAGTCTTAGAAATCTGTGCTGGGAGAGCCTGCTGCCTGCAGGCTCAGAACAAATAGAGCTGGGTGAACCGAGATGGAAGTCATCCTGGTGAGGAAATGAAAAGATCAAGGGTCAAGGGGGTTTTGTTTGTCATAAAGAGAGTGCTGACTGTGGATGCAGAGCTGGAAGGTGGGGAAGTGGAAGTAAGAGGAACGTGGACAGGTAGGAAAGCAGAGGAGTCAGTGCATGATGCCCCAGTGAGGGTGAAGGAGGGCCAACGAGGCTGGTGGAGAAGCAGCTGGATGGCTAGAGTTGGGCACATAAAGGAGAGAGGCTGGACCTGGGGTGGAGACACGCCTGGGTATGAGCCCGGGGGTAGGGTGAATGGGAGGTGTCTGGCTCAGGCTGACGGAGAAGAAGACCCTACAATGACCATACTGGGTGGTGGAGGGAGAATCAACATTGACGTCTTGATGGTAGGCGGTGAGGCAATACAGAGTTGGTGGTCCAGCTGCTCCTGACTGAGGCAGATGAGCAGGGAGGCCAGGGTGGCAGGCACTGCTAGGAATGGACTGGGTTTTCCAGGTGTTCCCAAGAGAGGAGGAGAAATCACCTCATGGGGGAAAGTGAGCACAAGGAGGTCAACCCAGGCTCCTGATCAAACGGAGAGTGTGAGGGGGCAAATCGTCAACTCCAGAGATGGTGGCCTAGGAAGCAGGGACCATGGGTGAAGTGAGGGGACACTCAGAGAAGAGAGAGAGATGAGTCTTCTGGGTGTAGGGGGAAGAGAGGCCCCAGGACAAAGGAGCACAGGGGCACAGTGATGAGGATGGACTGGCTCTGTTGTGACACTGCAGGAATGGCTGGATCTTTGTCCTGAGGGCTTAGTTTGGGGGGGCTACTGGCCTCATGAGGGCCCCCCTCTCAGCAGCCTGGACAGATGCTCCCGCTCCTGATAGCTCTGTGGCCACCACTGTTCCCGGAAGGGCTCTGCCTCCATCTTCTATCAGACATTCCTGCCCAGTCCCCGACTGCCAGCGAGGGAGCCTGGGCCTCAGAGCCGTTTGCCGTGGAGGGACACAGGCTCCTTGGAGAAGCAGGCTGATCTTATTTTTCTCCGTAACCCACGGCCTAGCAAAGCGCCAGCCTATGGGTGGGCCATTCAGGGGCTCGGATACTTCTTAAATTAACTCAAAGCAGTAGAATAGCAGAGCTGGAGGAAGTGACCACTGAGCTCACAGAGTTCACTGCCCACACCCCCATTCTACAGATGAAGAAACAGAGGCCAAGCAGCCAAGGTCATGCTGCTCTTTAATGCTGGCCTCTGTTGGGCATACCAAGTGATGAGCTGCACTGAAGGGCCTGAGAGGGGGCTCTGGGGTCAGACAGCTTGGGTTCAAGTCCCACCCCTGCCATTTACTAGCTGTGTGATTAATGACTGTCCTTCCTGTAAAGTGCCACCTCATTTGTTTGTCATGAACACAGAGTTCCTTGAACAGCAGGACAGAATTCTTTAAAGGTTTGCTGTTGCTTTTGTTACTATTATCACCAAGTGAACCCTGAAATGAAGAACAAAGACAGCAAGATTTTTTATTTTAAAAGATTTTAAAATACGATAATGACTGTTTGACTTAATCTATTCAAGTTTGCATTTGACCCTTATTAACAACTGCACAATGGATGACTTTTGAGGAAATGTTACTTCATGTCTTTAATTCTCACTAACTACACAGGCTATTCAACAGGAAGCAATTTTTTTTCCAGGAAGAGGGACAAAAAGTTAACAATATCTCTGTACCTCTCGGTTCCCAGTGAGTTGGTTGTGATCTGTCAACCCAACTTTGGGGAAATGCCCTCTCCTCCTGGGCTCGCTGCACTGCCACGTGGCCTCCAGGGGGCGATTTACCCCCACACGAATCCAGTATCTTGGTTCATATCTTTGCTTCAGATCCCTCAAGGACTGCCCATGCACCAGGGCCCCATCTGCCCCGCCAGTCTCACCTGCTGGCCTCCAGGAAACTATCCTGGGTCTCAACCATCCTCTGTTCCTATGCCCGCCCCACTACTCTTCATTTTGTCCTTCAAGTGTGGGCTCCTGTGGCTTGCCACCAAGCAGGGGTCTCCCAGTCCTCCACCTTGGGGAACTGCATCGTCCTGCACAGTGCCTAGCGAAACTGTGTGGAGGCCGGAAGAATACAGAACAACAGGTGCTCAGAGGGGCTGCCTTTCCCACTGCAGGGGCCCTGGAGAGCTTTCTCCCAGCTGGTTATTCACAGGCGCTGAAGCTGTGGAATCTCGATCTTACCAATTTAAAGGGCATCATCACTAATTACAAAAGAAATCATTTTTTCAGTAGCAAAAGGAGAAAAGACTTTGTGCCCCATGCCCCCATCTTTCTTCCTCCGCCTTCAGAGGTGATTCTCACTCTCTGGGCAAGGGTAGAAAGCAACAAACAGAATATTATTTTTCAATGATTCTTCTTTCCCACTCTGAAGATTGCATCCCAAGACTGATGAAGGCTAGGATGGTTTGGCTTCCCTGTACTGAGTATTCAGAGGCTCAGGGTGGAGGGGGTTAGGGAGATAATTCAGCATTATGGAACCAAACAGAGACATTAAAAGGTTCTACTCTAAACAGAAAGGAAGCAGGATGCTATAGAAATGGGAAAACCATCATTGGAAATGAAATAACGAGTTACAAGACAATAAACATGAAGATGTAAAAAAGAAAAAGTATATCAAAATACAAAAAGGTGGGAAAGGGAGACGGGTAGCAAGAAAAGATAGATTTTTTCTCTTTCTTTTTCCTTTTTCTCATTATTCTTAGGATGTGTTGGAGCCTACGTGATTATCAGTCTAAAGGAAATAGATATGATAATGGGTTGATATACTTGAAAAATAGGGTAACCACAAATCGAAAGCATATAATAGAGTTGAAAAAAAAAACCAAAAAAGAAACAAACTCTAAATGGCTTAAAGACTTAAACATTAGACAAAACGCTAAAAAACTCTTAGAAGAAAACATAGGCAAAACATTATTTGACATCTATCTCAGCAGTGTTTTCCTAGGGCAATCCACCCAAGCAACAGAAAATAAAAGCCAAAATAAACAAATGGGACCTAGTTACACCTATCAGCTATTTCAAAGCAATAGAAACCATAAGCAAAATGAAAAGACAACCTATGGAATGTGAGAAAATATTTGCAAAAGATGAGACTGAACATGGCTTAACTTGTAGACTATAAAAATAGTTCATACAACTTAATAAGAAAAAAAAATAAACAACCCAATCCAAAAATGGGCAGAACAACTAAACAAGCAATTCTCCAATGAAGATATACAAATGGCCAATAGGCATATGAAAAAAAGGCACAATATCGCTAATTATCTTAGAAATGCAAATCAAAACTACAATAAGTTATCATCTCACACTACTCAGAATGGCCACCATTCAAACATCCACTCACCATAGATGCTGGAGAGGCTTGGAGAAAAGGGAACCCTCCTACATTATTGCTGGGAATGTAGTTTGGTGAAGCCAATGTGGAAAACAATATGGAGATACCTCAAAAGACTAAAAAAAGACATCATTTGATCCAGCAATCCCACTCCTGGGCATATATCCAGAGGGAACCTTAATTTCAAAATATACCTGCACCCCAATGTTCACAGCAGCATTGTTTTCAATGACCAAGACATAGAAGCAACCTAAACGCCCACTGACAAAT
The DNA here is from genome assembly GCF_048564905.1 of Vicugna pacos. Classification (NCBI taxonomy): domain Eukaryota; kingdom Metazoa; phylum Chordata; class Mammalia; order Artiodactyla; family Camelidae; genus Vicugna; species Vicugna pacos. The sequence continues at coordinate 77,520,521 of NW_027328740.1, read as the reverse complement.
GACTGGATAAAGATGTAGTATTTAGATATAAAAGAATATTACACAGTTGTAACAAAGAAGGAAATAATGCCATTTACAGCAACATGGATGGACTTGGAGATTATCACACTAAAGTGAAATAACTCAGACAGAGAAAGACAAGTAACATATGATACCACTTATATGTGGAATTTTTAAAAAAGATACAAATAAACTTATTTACAAAACAAAAACAGACTCACAGACTTAGGAAACAAACTTAGGAGTTTGGGATTAACAATTACAAACTACTATATGTAAAACAGACAAACAGCAAGGATTCACTGTAGAACACAGGGGAAAATGTTCAGTATCTTGCAACCTATAATGGAAAAGAACCTGAAAAAGAATAGACTATGTATATGTACAACTGAATCACTATGCTGTATACCTGAAACTAACAAAACAGCTGTATATCTGAAACTAACTAAACATTGTAAATCAACCACATTTCAATTAAAAAAAAAGATAAGCTCTAAATAGCTGTATTCAAAGAAAATCTTCAAATCTTACCTCCTACAAAAAGTAAAATGGGAAGCTTGAGCAGGACCAAATTATACTGAATGAGAGGTTACATACCTTCTCCAGCACGTGGCCCATGGTACACATACATCGTGTTTTCCTTCAGGTAAGAATGGCCCTTACTGCCCAGGGAGCGAGTCCTGCTGGGACAAGGCCTCTGTGGCAGTGGCCTCCTTGTCACCGCTCCATCTCACCAGAAGGCCAGGGTTTTCAGAGGGGAGGGAACACAGAGCTCATACACTTCAGATATATTTCCTGAGAAAAACTGTGGAAAGACCAAATTCACCTGCAGTGCAGGAAACATGAGCACGGCCCCTAAGCAGACTGACAAACCCGAAGCAAGACGGCCCGATGTTCACATCGGAACCAGAACAAAAACCGTCTGGCCCCAGTTAAACGATCACCATCTCACCTGCAATGAACTGTTCGTACTCATTGTCAGGGATGTTTCTGTTGAGACTTGAGAGATCAAAAAAGTCAGACCAGGGAATCCGGACCTGGTGGATGTCCAGGCTCTGCTAATGGTAGAGGCGGCCCCAAGGGGGTATCACCAGCACCGACTCTTCCATTTTCAGCAGGGTCTTCAGGAGGAAGGCGATGTGGATACAGACGCCCCTACGGAGGCTGAAGCCCTCCGGAGGGTTGACATAACACAGAAGGTACCTGGCAGGGAGCAAAGGAGAGCGGGTCTTCAGAGCCAGGTCTCTGCACAGGAATCCCGGCTTAGATAGAACAGATACAATGGGAATCTCTGCACAGCACATGGCCTAGACTCAAGACACTTTCAGCAGCTTCTGATTTCTATAGTGGAGGCACTGCCCACCGATCTCTGTGTGGCCAATTATTTCGAGTCCGGGAGCACATGCAGAAGACATCTTGGCATCTGTCTATCAACGCTAAGCACCTGACTAGTACCTGAGCACCCGTTCTCCAGGGAATCTCAAACTTCTTGGCCTAAAGACCCCTGTACACTCTTAAATACTGAGGACTTCAAAAGGCTGCTGTTTATGTGGGTTAAATCTATCAATAGTTCCTGTGTTAGAAGTTAAATAAGAACTTTAAAAAATGCTTATGAGTTCACTTAAAAATAATAACAACCTATTACATGATACCATTAATAATCTTAAGCAAAAAATAAGTATATTTTTCTAAACAAAAATCATTAATGAGAGGAATAGCAGTGATTTTAATTTCTGAGAATCTCTTTTGGACTGGTGAGAGCTTAATTCTATCTGCCTCTACATTACCTGTTTTGTGATATCACAGACTAGGTTTTCCCTGGAAAACCCCACAGGAAACTCGGGAGTGCAAGAGTGTGCAAAAGGCAGGTGACTTCCCGGCGTTCCTACGAAAATAGTCTTGCATCTCAGGGGCCTCGGACTCACTTTGATAACTGCTGCCCTACCCTAGGCGAGACTCTCCTACACAAGAGCCAGGCAAGTGTCCTGGCTTCTTTAATGAGTTACCGCAGCAACACCCCTCCCTTCTCTGTGTTAATGTTTCCCACAACCTCCATTACTGCAGATGAGGATGTAATCCTCAACTGAGGCCTCTAATCCCAGAAGACTACCAACCTTGAAAGGGAGGGCCCATCTACCATCTCTACACCCCGCACAGTCTATTTTGAGTCAAGCCCTAGATAACTGCTAATTGACACTGACCCTTGTCTTATTCCTGAGTTTTAGCGAAGGAGCCAACATCTGGATGGAACTGAAATTTCCCTGCTGATATACAAGGCTGATAAACCACCCTATTCCAACATCTGATTCTGGGGCTCTTCAAAACGCGGGTAAGGCCCCGCTTCATAAAAGACGGGTCCTCCACCTGCCCTTCCCAGGGGTTCTGGGAGGCCGCGGCCACGCAGGGCTACCTGGAGTCGCGGTCCAAGCCCCAGAGCCCGAGGGGGAGGAAAGCCGGAGGCTGTGCCCCAGCCCTGTCCCCCCCGCCCCAACCCGCTCCCCGGCACCACAGCCCTCCCCGGCCGCCACACCAACCCGGATCCCACCCCGGTCCATGTCCACTGGCCCCGCCAACGGCGCTGCCGTACGTTTACCGTCTGTGAGACGCCGCCCCAGAAAGGATGTCGGCCGCCGACTGACGCGGCCAGAACTAGTGGCCCGGCCAAGCAAGCCGCCATCCCCAGCAGCAAACACCGCCATGGCCCCGGGCAGCTGCACACTTCCGGAGCCCGCTGCCTGCCCCAGAAGCGCACGCCAGCCCGCGAGGAGCGCGGCGTCTTTATCCATGGCAACGCCGCGGGGCCCTCCCCTAGCGCTTGCGTCTGCGTCCTCCCGAGGCTAGACGTGCGAGAGCAGAACTTTCGGAGCCAATGGGAGCAAGGGCGCGGCCAGGACGGGGGTGGGGGGAGGCTTATGGGGCAGCTGGGTGGGGCCGGGGCGGGCGGGGCCGCGCGGAGGTCCTCAGCTGCAGGTGGCACCGGCCGGAGGCTGGGGCAATGCTGCCAACAGTGGGCGGGGCGGCGGGGCAGCGGGGCGGGGGCACCCTCACCTGTCTGTGTGCGGGGCTCAGCCTGGGCTCCGCGGCCTCCGCTTGCACCGGAAGTGGACCCAGGCTACCGGTGGGCAAGATAGAGGACTGAGCCCAGGCAGGCACGGCTGGCCAGGTAGGGCACCTGAAGTGCAGATCCGCCAGGCCGGCTGCCGGCCTTGAATACGCGCTGCTAGGCAGTTTCCAAGAAGACGGGATCTGTCCCAAGAGGGGAGGTAGGGCAGGGTGCCAGATGCCTGGTTGGGTGCGGTCTTACAGGAGAGCCACGTTGAGAGGGTGCAGAGCAGCCCCTGTGTTGGCGGGGCTAGGAATTTGGGGTATAGGGTGGGGATGATGTGTGCCATTCCCTGTGGTCTCCCAAAGAACTCGCACCCCCAAGCAAAGGACCCTGCTCCCTCCACCCTTCACTGCATCCCCTGCCTTCCCCAGCACCACCGCCCCTGCCCCCGGAGGGTCCCATGACCTCTCCCCACACCAGGCACCGTCCCTGTTACAGGTACTTATCTCCTGGTGGTTCCAGCCCAAGGGTGGGGGCTGTATCTGACCAGTTAGGATGCCTGGAGCCTTTGTATGAAACCTCAGACTATAATGCAGGCGTGCACAGAGGCCCCTCAAACAGGATTCCCTGCATTCCCTCCCCACCACGCACCCACAGCGCAGCTGCCACACCAGGCCAAGCCTGCTGGAGGACCGCTGTTCCCTCTCCACCTGTCCCTGATCAAGAGTGCACCGCCCACACTGCTGGGTATTTAGTGGGCCTTAGAAGAGCAGCTGGTATTTTCATGGACAAATATTTGCTCTTTTGGGAAGAGTTGAGTGCAAAGGGATGTAGGGTATGCCTTTTCTGTTGTCCTGGAACTGGTGACTAGGATGCAAACTTAAGTCAAAGCAGTTTTTAGAGAGAGCCGCAATATATCTTACCCAAAGATCACTGTTCCCCTACAAAGGCAACACCACCTGGCGGGTGGGGTCCTGGTCCCTCTTTCTGGAGGTTGGGCTTTGCACCCTCCAGCTGGGACAGAGCCCGAAACAGCTCTGAACACGCTCCAACAGGCTTTCCCAGCACAAACTGCCTTTATTTTGAATCTGGCTGAAGGAAGCAGCTGAGAAATCTGGGTAAATCTTCCTGGGTGTAACCATGCCTTTTGTGCTGAATGAAAGAGCGGCTCTCCACATGCTAACAGCTTAGAACTGAATGTGTGTCGAAGCCTTCATGCATGTAGCATGTTGGGAACAGCGTTTCATGGTGAGGGGAACTCTATAACTTACATGTGTATGGGGAAGCCCTCACTCCAACAGGGTTTTCCTGCACAAACTGCCTTTATTTTGAATCTGGCTGAAGGAAGCAGCTGAGAAATCTGGGTAAATCTTCCTGGGTGTAACCATGCCTTTTGTGCTGAATGAAAGAGCGGCTCTCCACATGCTAACAGCTTAGAACTGAATGTGTGTCGAAGCCTTCATGCATGTAGCATGTTGGGAACAGCGTTTCATGGTGAGGGGAACTCTATAACTTACATGTGTATGGGGAAGCCCTCACTCCAACAGGGTTTTCCTGCACAAACTGCCTTTATTTCGAAATTGGCTCTTGCTGAGAAATCTTGGTAAGTGTTCTTAAGTGTAGCCATGCCCATTATGCAGGATGAAAGAGCGGCTCTACACTTTTTCACATCTCAGAGATGAATGTGTGTTGAAGCCGTCATTCATGTAGCGTGTTGGGAACACAGAATTTAGTGGTGAGAACTATGTAAATTACATGTCTATGATGAAGCACTCTCTCGAGCCGGGTATTCCAGTGCATACTGCCTTTATTTCGAAACTGGCTTCTCAGAAGCCTGTGGTCTCCACTGCAGGTCTGTCTCCAAACCCAGGGCCAGCATGGTAACTCTGCTCCCCCTGTCTATTCTGGAAGTTCTAGGTGTCCTCCATGGCCCTTCCACCATTATGTTTTTGGAAAACCCCGCAGATGGAATGGGCCTGAGAACAGGAGAGCTGGATGCCAGAAGCCACTGCCCAGTGTGAGGCTCCTGGGAGGGGCATCTCCTCTCCGTGGGCTCTGATCTAACCTCCCCTCTCCCCCACACCCACCCCTCTCCTCCTGCATTTCCTGATTGATCCCTGGATAATGGTCCATACCAGGAATGACCTGGGAGAGGTTTTATGAGTCTTTAAGTGGAAAAAAAAAAGAAATCTTTAGACAACTTACTGAAAGTAACTTCCAGCTTTACCGGGAAAGACCTCATTCCAATGTTTAAGGCTAGTTGACAGGGTGTCAAATTGCTTAACCACTCACATCTGAGCAAGTGCTACCTCTCTCTCCAGCTCCCCGCAGCATCCACCTGTGGCAACTTGGCCAAAAGAAGGCAAGAAAGCTCTTTCCCCTCGCCAGCACCAGCGTGGCTTTGGAGTCAGTGGAGGCTGAGAGAAAGAGCCCCGCCCTGAGGTTTGAGGGGCCTCCAGCCACAGCCAGAGGAGCGGGGGTTTTCAGAGTGGCCCAGCAGGGAAACCAGGCAAGGCCACCTGGCCCAAGTCTTCCCTACCCAGAGAGCCCCATGAACTGCTTTGGGCCACACTCCCCGTTTGGGCCCCCTGCAAAAAGTTACCATGGGAGCCACACCTGAGAAGGCAGAAGGACAGCCCTTTAGCCTGGGGTCCCAGCAGGTGTGTCCTGTGAGACCTGTGGCCACATAAGTTACTTGTCTCTCCAGGTCACTGAAGGGACTGTGCTGGGCATCTTGGTGGTCAGGGACATGGGAACACCTCTAAACTCTGAAGAAGGACAGAGAGACTCTTCCTGGAAGCAAGGATTCCAGGGAGACCCCTTGCCCAGAACTGGGGGACTGTGTCCTGAGTAGACCCCTGGGAGGCAATGTGGGGCTGTGGGGTCCTCTTCTGAGAAGGGAGCAGGTGAGTTTTCCGGGGGTGGGGTCCTGCTTTGTCCAGACATGTCCTTGTGTAAGACTCATTTACAAACACCTCCAAGTCCACCTAGGGGTGGCCCCAGAGGTGGGGGTAGAGGAGGAGAGTGAAGGGTGCAGACTTAGGGCCCCCTGAGCCACCCAGGGAGCCAAGGGTCAGTGGGAACATCTTGGGAGTCTAGTGCAGGGGTGGAGGACGAGCACTAAGAACATGCCAAGTCATGCAATAAAGTGACCCATGACCACGAGACACAGGTGGCCGTACACCAAAAGAGGCAGATAGAAATTTAGACCCAGGATCTGAGAACCTTGAGAGGGGCTGGAGGGTCCCAGGAACCCTCAGGAACAGCTCTTCTAGGGGCACAGACATCCCAATACACACATTTCTCATGGAAGCTTTTTGGGGTGCAGAGTGAGTTACCAGGATCCTGAACTTAGTATGGAATCCCACCCCCTTGTTCATCATGGTACCGGGCAATAAATTGCTGTCATTTGTCCCTGGACATGCACAGGGGAGCTGACTGCTGTGGGGGTCACTGCAGGACTAGAATCTTCTGGTGTCTGCTCTGTGACCACAGAAACCCAGGGGGATTTCTCAACGGGAGAACCTGGAGACCATGCCTGCAAGGACCACCCTCATGGGATGGCCAAGGAGCTCGTGGTACCCAGGTCACCAAGTGACGAAGTTGTGAGGTTGCCTGGGGTATCCTGGGGGCATGTAGATTTCTGAGGTCAGCACGTGGGCCCAGCACTGCTGAATGGTCTGCACAAAGAGGGCCCTGCCCTCCTGATGATGGCTCTTAACACCTGCAGGGAAACTGCTCCCAGGGCTCCTGGAGGTCCATATTGAGAGTGTCCTGCCAGCCTTGTGGGGTCACCTTCCCCTGATGCAGAAGCAGACCTCTCTCCCTTGAGGCCCAGGGGACACCTGGCTCAGGTGCCACCTGTGTGCCCTGGACACGCAGAGCCCCAGAGCTCTGGCACAGCCTGGGGTGTGGTGGTGTCCGGGCAAGAAAGGCCCTGGGAAGGGGGTCATTCAAGGGCAGAGGCCACTCTGCAGGGATGCTGGACCTGGCAGCAATGCACTGCTTCAGTACTCCCTTGGGTTGGGTCTCCAACCTGTGGGATGGAAGGGCCACTCCTTCCTGCGGTGCAGTCGGGGGAACTAGATCCATCGTCAAGGTCAGCCCTGAAAATGGAGGCTGCGCTACCTCCATTCCTGGAAAGAAAATCAGTCCCCTCCAGTCCAGGTGATTCAGAAAGTCATTCAGCAATATTCGGGGCCTCCACTTTAGGCTTTGAATTAGAGCTGAGCGGCTTAGGAGGCCAGATCCCTGTCCGTGGCTCCAGGAGCAGGCTTTCTGCTGGGGGACAGGATCCTCACAAACACCTGTGTCTTTGTGGGACACTCCCCTCTGACAAGCTGGGAGGCAGGGTGCAGTTGTGGGAAATCGTGTTTACATGAGCAGAGGGCCACCATGTGGTGGGGGCACAGGAGACTGTGAGAATGAGTCCCACAGCCTTTCTGGAATCAAAAAACTGGCAAATGTGAAAAAGTGCATAATTTGTTTTATTGAACAGGCTGCTTATGTACGTTTGGAGGACCAGGTTCAAGGACTCAGCATCCCTCCAGGACAATAGCCTCAAGAGAAGAACAGACAGAGCAGGAGGAGATCTGGGGTTTCTCCCAGGAATGAGGTGGAACAGGGATTTCTGCAGATTTGCAAGGAGTCCCCGACCACTGAGCATGGGGTTACAGCCCCACGAGCCCCTGTCATGTTTGGCTTGGGCTCTGGTTCTGGCCTGCTCATGTATTCTTCCAGCAGAGTTCCAGAAACTCAGAGGGTGGACTTAGAGGGGCTGCGTTTGGAACCTAGTGAGGAGTTGGAGGGTCCTTTATATTGAGTCCCTTCATCCTAATCACCGTAGCTGAAGCCCAACACCCCCCAGGCCCCCATGGTTGCCGTGGAGGGAGAACAAGCCTGGCAGGCGACCTAGGGGTCCCACTACTGTGTCCTTCCCTTGTCTTCGTTCCCTTTCACCCCGGAAGGTGTGATTGTCTCGTGTCATGGTGGCCTCCACAATGTCCCTCCCAGTAATCTCTCTTCTCCATCAGGTGGGGTTCCCAACCCCGCTCAGCCTTCTCTGCATGGATGCTGAAGGACCAGGCCCACCTGAAGTTCTGAGCTCGAGCAGTAAGGTGGAAACAAAGAAACCAATGGAAAAAAGAAGCAAGTGATTGTGGCAAAGCTCCCCACCACAGAGAAGCTGCCCTGAGTGGAAGGGAGAGTGTGGGCATGCCCGTTTGTTTCCTATCTCCCAGTGCTCTTAGCTTTCTTATTGCCTACCTGCATGGTTACAACAAAATGATCTGCAAAACTGAAAATATTTACTCTCTTGCTTTTACAGAAAAGGCTGGCCAGCCTCTGGTCCGGTACCAGGCAAGAGATTGGAGTTCCTTTCCAGTTTGGAAACATCTTGGCAGGCCCAGGTTTGCAAAGGTCTTTAAGAGTAGTTATGGAGTTTTGCTTTTAAACTTTTTTACGGCTCTATATACTTGTGAGATGTGGTTGTGATGTATAATTCTGAGTCGGGATTTTCTCAAACTGTTTCTCACTTCTTATACCAGACATTCCTAAATTCCAAGTGGAACTGCATATTAAGGAAGCCATGGAATTTAGCAAAAGGATACAGATCTCATTTCCTTTTAAGCATCGATGTACCTCCATCATGGCAGTATTTGTTATGTGTTATTGATAGGGGAACTAAGTAGTAAACAGATTAATAGAAAATAGGGGATTTTAGGTACACAGGTTCATCTTTTCAACATTGTTTGTAATATTTGCAGTTTAAGATGACCATTCCTGAGAAACAGGCAGCCTCTTAGAATGAAATAGCATTTCCTCTGAACCATAATTAATTTTTATTTTGTAGACAGCAGGAAGGGTAATAACACGTCACACATTTGGGGACGTCAAAGGGAAAATGTAACTTTCTGGGAGCGCACTCCCCCGCCTCCCCCTGCCCTTTTTACTGTCCCATTCTCCCTGGAAGGCTCTTTCTTATCTTCTGCTCATGGCTCCAGTAACTCTTTCTTCCTCCTTGTTCCTCAGCTGGTAAGGTTAGTTTTCTACTTTGAACAAGCAAACAAGCCAACAGAAGAGAAATTTCACAAGCAACTCCCAGCGCATCCGCTCGCCTTCTGATGTCTGTGACCTCACTCTCGGTGCCCTACCGCTTATTAAAAGTGGCATCGAAAGCCAGTTCCTCCAAAAGTCCCCGAGGCCCCATCCCTCCCATCTTCTCTGGGTTTTCACTCCCAAAACCATCCTCTCTTTCACTGCCTCATCTATATTGTTCTCCTGCTAGTTGGCACCATCAGTATATAAACGTCCATCCTCTTAAACCAACAGCACTCCTTGACCCTTATTCACCCCCACCAATTGCCACCCTGTGTCTTTGCAGCAAATCTTTAAGGAGTTGTTTAAACTCACTGTCTGCATCTTCTCTTGAGCCATCCCCTTTTACACCCATTCTGGCTTTTCGCCTGATCCCTCGCTCTATGGAAACTGCCCTGTCAAGGCCATCAGTGACCCCATGTTGCTAAATATAGTGGTCAATTTTGACTCCTCATCATGCTTGGCCCCTCGGCAGCATTTGACCCAGCTCTTCCATCCCTCCTACCCCGTGTTCCTGCTTCACTCAACCTCCAGCCCATCTCTCTGTCTGTTTCTGCTTTTGGCCTGCTGGCTGGTCCTTTGCCAATGTCTCCTGTTTTTTCCAAACATATACTGTGGGTGTTCCCCAGGGTGGGTTCCTGGGCCTCTCCTCTCTCTCTCTGCTATTCCTTTGGTGGAAGCAACCCAGCCTTGGAAATTGGCATGCCATCAATTTCTCGATTTCTCCAAAATTCCCTGATTTCCCCTTTCCATCTGAGCCTTTATCCCTGAGACTCACATCACATTCTTTTCCTTTCATTCATCTTGCTTTCACATTCATACATATGTTCTACTATGAAATTACTTTTCCAAATTTTGAATCAGTACATATATATCATGTAAAATGCTCAAATATGTATTATTTCCACTAAGATGCTAATTCTACCTTAGAACATTTCTGCACTTCTGTATTTATGTGAATAAAGCGAATAGTATTTCTACAAGCCTCATAGTTAAACACTGTTAGTTTGGGGCTATTATGTAACATGAAATAATGGTACATCAACATAGTCGTTTTTCATTTATTTTTATGTAACACCGAGATGAGGTTTTTGCCCTGAAGACTGGTTTTATTGAAATTTTACCTACGTTACGGACAGTCAGTTTATGTGAAAGCCCTCATTTCTCCCCTTTTTGATATATGCTCCATTTGGCTATATATAACATATAACTTGGCATGAAACAAAATTCCCAAATCATTCACATAATACAATTAATATGTTTAATTATATTTTTTAAATGTTAAAAAGAAAAAGAAAACAGATTCCTCTACCTATTAGGCACTTCTGTGGCAATATGTAACACACCCCTTAACCATGACATTGAAGAACTGAGCTGATACCAGCCCCTTTCCACCTGCTCAGCCCCACCTTTTCCCATCCCCTTTCCCATCCGGAGAGGACATCCCTCCCATTGTCCAGGCCCAGATGTTGGAACCATGTCCTTTCTCTCTCTTTCTTTTACACTCACAGACAGCAAATCCAGCTTGTTAGAAAATTCTGGATATTCTGTCTTAATTAAATACCTGCTCTCTGCTCCCCGCCCTCCTAAGAGCCACCTTCAGCCTTTCCTGGATACCAATAGCCTTCTGTTTCCATCTTTGCTTTCCTACAATCTCTCATCCACACAGAATCAGAGGGAGCCTGTAAAAACATACATTGGGGGTGGTGGGTGTTGCTCAGTGGTAGGGCGCATGCTTAGCATGCTTGAGATCCTGGGTTCAATCACCAGCACATTCATTAAAATAAATAAATTACTTCCCCCCAAAAAACACAAACACAAAAGCATAAGTTGGACTACATCACCCCTCCACTCAAAACTCACTAAACGGGTCACCATGTCATTAGGAGCCAAAGTCGTCACAAAGGCCTCAGGACCCGGCGTGCTCTGCCTCTCTGCCCACACTCTCCCCTTCACTCTGGGGGCCTCTGGCTCCGGCTCTTCCTTCTTCCTCCGGATCTATTCTGCTTCAAGTTCATTACTCCGTGAGATCTGCCAGGATTGCCTTATTCTCTCCTGCCTGCCTCCCACCCCACCGCCATCACCCGAGTTTGCTCATATCACTCTTTTTTAAAAATTTATCCAAACTCTTGCTACCCCAACATGATGCCTGTTTCCTCTGCTAAAATTCTGAGCCCCCAGTGATGGGGAGTCATGTCTATTTTGTTGACTGATAAAGCCCGAGAGCCTTGGGAACGGTCTAGTTAGGAGATTCCCGTATGTAGTAGGAGCTTATACACATTTGCTGAATGAATGTAGATGCCCTGGTCCAATCCGATGGAGCACTTCTGTGACGTGCTCAAAGAATAACTCTCCTTTCCACCTGAGAGGGGGTGACAACTTCCCTGGTGATTAAAGGCAAGAATTTTTTGCTTTATGCTGTTAACCTTAGGCGGGGAGACTGGGGGATCTTCATATATATTTTTAAATTTGGTTCACTCTGCAGTTGGTCTTTGGTCTCTGTATAATTTTGAGAAACTCTTTATGAGTGATCATTCTTTGATCAGATTGAACAGGTTCCAGGGGGAAGGACCAAGCCTGTCCCATCAGCCATTCTATGTGTCTTGTCCTGGGACCCAGTGGATGCTCAGCATGTAAGTGAACCGACAGGAGTGAGTGAAGAGATGGGAGCATCTCATTATTGTGGCGGATCTCTGTCCAATGCCTTGAGATTTGGGAAAGGGTTTACGAGTGCAGAAGGGAGAGGTCAGGTCCTCTGTGCTTTTCCTGAGTGCCCTGGCCTTACCCATTCCCCCAGCCCCCTCTGGGCAGCCAAGCCAAGGAGCTGGGCCACCAGGGGTTGTGCTGATCAATAATCCACCTTCACCCCAATTCCGGGGGTAGGTACACATGGTTGTAGACACTGGAGTCAGGTCCTTGGAGGAATTCCTCACCGAACTATGTTTTGGACCTTTTATTTTTCTCTAGAACCTCCAGCTGAAGAAGATTGTTTTAGACACATGAAAGTTGAGGACACCTTCTGTCCCCTCGCAACCCAGGTGGGGCTGGGAGTCTGCTGTTTCTATAGCCGGTGGGATCGTGTTGATTTGGGCATCCCTGTGCCTGAATTCCTGCAGTACACTCGGTGGTAAGGTTGGGGGTGCCTGGCAGGGAGGGAAGCAGGTTGGGAGACTGTAGAGCTGGGCTGATGTTAACCTGGGGTGAGCGGGAGCTTGCTGATGCATGGCATCTCGGGGCAGGGAACTCTCCACACTCAAGAGGGGTTCCCACTCCCGCAGGGTCCCTTTGATCAGGGTGCTGGGCTGTCAGGGGACCACAGGGGTCCCAGTGAGGATTAGGGTGCCTTCAGGCAATGGGAAGTGTGGGGTCCAGTGGCAATTGAATTAACTGTGCACCCAAACCCAGCCCCCACCTCTTTCAGCCTGTTTCCTAATCTGCAAAACTGGAATGTTATTAAACATCTCACGGGGTCATTGATGGGCTGGGACAGACTAGACAGTCAGGAGCTGGAATTCCTCTGTCCCCTGATTGTTTGCCTTCTTTCTGACTATTTGCTCTCACAAGCTCAGTCTCTCTGTCTCTCGCTCTTTCACTTCTAAGTGTCTCTCATGCTCTGGTTTCATTTGATTTCCAACCACCGCCCCTCCCCTCCGCCAAACTCCAGATGAGTGAACTTGATTTCTATGTGTCAGTTCCAAATTCCCAGGAAAGATGCTCTGTCACCCTCTGGATCTGCTGTCCAACCCATGAGTTGTGGCCAGAGGAGCGAGTCCCTCTGGGACCAGCAGAGGGTCTCTGCCCAGCCCCCAGCCACCACTGTGGGAGCACATAGCTCTCCGTGGAGGAAGTACTGGCTGTGACCTTGTGTCACTAAGTGTGAATTTATGTCTTCTCTTGAACCACCTTCATCCTCCTAAACAAAGATGAAAATTAAACACTCCCGGGATTTGTGTCATGGAACACTCAGGGTGGGGGCTAATGGGGCTGGAATTTCTGCTGTATTTAAGGGGCTACAGTGAATCCCCAACGAGAGCCTGCAAAGGGAACAGCACCAGCCCCACCCGGCACTTAGGGCGCTGAGTCTGCGTGACGTTGAGCCAGGCTTCTGACCACAGCTCAGGGGTCTGGTCTGACCAGTTAGCCTTTGAAACCAACCAGCTTTGGATTCCTCAATCCCACCCTGAGGTTTTACCTGAACCATCAGCTTCTGTATCTCTGAAGACAGATGCTGAGGACCCTTCACGTAAGCCGTTCGCACAGCCCTGTTCAGGCCTTTGTGCTTCACGGTCTGCCCGGCGAGCTGACCGAGGTTGGTATTTTACTGATGTTAGAAGTAGTCTGGTTTCCCGATGTACTGTTTCACTGAACAAGCAACAGAAGCCACTTCTCGCTGATAAAAGCAGAAAAGGGACATAATGAAAAGATACTGGGAGGGTGTGTGGAGTGGCCAGGACCGGAGCCAACCCAGGAGCTGTAGGAGGTGTTAGGGAGCCCCAGGCACCAGGCTGGGAGGGGTGCTACCGGGCCCCCTGCCACCCCAGAAGGGACCCCCCTCCACCCGACCCTCCACCTCACTCACTGCAGGTTCATGTCCCGGCAGGGCCAGGTCACACTGAAGCCACCAGCACACACCTCAGTGGGGGAGCTGGCCCCGTTTGAGCTGCGGGCGTGCCTGGTGTGGGGAGAGGCCCAGTTAGAGGAAGGCAGTTCCCCTACTGTTCCGAGTTAAGGTGCAAGTCAGTGCCCATCACTCAGGAGAGCCAGGCTGGACGGACCTCATTGTGGTGACTAGGCTGTCTGAGTTCACTTATTACTTTCTACGTTTGAAGGCCCTGGAGGGAGAAAAAGTGAAGGTTCTAGTACTTATTTTGTGTTTCCCACGTACCAGGTGTGGTAAGCAAGCCACTTCAGACAAGGCCCGGAGCAACCACGTAAATAGGCCACGGAGCAAGTCGTGCAGTCAGGCCTCTGTGGTCCCGAAACCCGTGTCCCCATCGGCTCCATAGTTACCAGTGGAAACTAGGGGGATTTATGGGACTGTGTGCTCCTGTGAGGGCTGGGATATGTGTGTTTAAGTCCACATCTTCAGAAACTCGGCTAGAACCACAGCCACTGATTGCACGGTGGCAGAGGAAGGGAGGATTCCAGCCTCTGGTCCAGCTCGTGTGGAGCTCAGAAGTTCTTCCTCCTGTCCTGAAAATAACACCAAATCTGAGGGAGCTGCAAACCCACTGCTCTTCTTAGATCCCAGAAGACTGAGGGGGAAAGCTGCTTCCAACCCAGAGAGGTTGCAAAGGGAACAGCGGGCAGGCTTGGAGAGTCACAGCTCCCAAGGCAGAACCTGCTTTTGTAAGAACCCCGGGGGCACGCAGATTTAACAGGTCCCTGAGGCCAGCAGGAGGCTCAGTGTGGGGAAATCAGAGTGTGACAACTCCAGGGGGCCAGTCAGAGGGGCCCCATGCTCTTTTTCATGTATTTTACATCCAGGACCGTGTCCTGTTCTCAGAATGAAGGTCAGAGGATAACTCCTCATGCTTCCTGCCTGGAGAGGAGAAAATAACTGTATTGAAATACACCCAGAACATTCTGTTTCATTGGGGGAAGTTGTTTTTTGTTTGTTTTTTTAATGAGAAATTATTTTACCAGAGCCTAACCAACCTGGGAGAAGGGAAATCCCTTCTGTGTCACCCAAATTGGGGTGGGGGGAAAGAGACACACTTGTGGAGGTCACAGCTCAGGGCACAGGCTCAATGAGAACTAATCACAGGACTGCAGATGCCCTGCTCTGTCCCGCTCCCCCAACACCTTACCTCCATGTCAGTAGGGCCCGTGTGTAATAACAGGAATAATACTAACAGAAGTAAATGTCTCAGGAGTGTCTAGGGAAAACCCAAAGACAGCGGGGAGATGAAAACAAGGACACACAGGCTGTTTTAGCCTCTCACACCAATAGCTGTAGCAAACTACACACAGCCCAGCCCCAGCAGATAAACAGACAACCTCACAGAAGAAATTATTTATTTTGGTTCTCTTACCCAGTGCATTCCATGGTGCATCCTCGCCTAGAATTGAGTGGAAGCAAGTCCATCTCAGAAGGGACATAACTGAAGAGGGATGGCTTCCCAGACTCTGAGGGGCAGAGAGAGCACCAGCCTGGGTTAGAGAAAGGTGAGGGGTGGGGTAGGGTGTGGGCTGCCTTCTTCCCCATATAAGGAACCTTCCTGAGGCCAGCACAGTAGGAGGGAGGGCCATGGGGTGGAAGCAGCCAGACTTCATCCTGAGAACTGTTGGGATGCCTCAAAGGGACCATTCAGGTGCCCAAACTGGGCCCTGATTGAGGGAGCCAGTCGGTCTGACTCAGAGCCCAGGACTGAGGTGGGCTCACAGCAGGCCGGTATTACTTGGCCGGATCCATTTCACTTCTCCGAAGCCCTGTGTAAAACATGAAGCGTGGACGGCCTGGTGAGCACAGCTCTGCCCTCAAGACCGGTTTCAACTCCTCTCTTCCCAGAGAACAGCATCTCTGAACCCGTCCTGGGTGACCTCACAGAGATCACCCTAGTGGCCCAGGCTAGTGACCGGGAACATGTACCTTCCTGCAGGCAACCCCTGACGTCCACTGATGCATCATATACTGGCAAAGAGTGAGTCACTGTGCATTGGTCTAACAGCAGAGGCTCTGCCAAAGGCCCAAGAGGTGGTGTGTGGGACATGCAGGGGTGCAGGAGTGTAAGCAGCGCAAAAGTGTAACTGGTGACAGGGGTGCAGGGGCTGTGGAGGGCGCAGGCATTTCAGGGGATGTGGGGGAGGAGGGATGCAGAATTGCAGAGAGTAGCAGGGGTGCAGAGGTGCAGGGAGTGTAGGGATGCAGGGAGGTGCTCAGGGACCTGGCCAGGATTAGAAGGCAAGTGCACATCCTTGCAGTCAGCCTGACCCCGGTAGGCTATTGCAATGCTTTTGGGCGGCGGCGGCGGCGGTGGCGGTTGGGAGGCTGCCCGGGCAAGCCGATCGATTTCTTCTCTTCCCTGCAGCCTGGCCTGGGGTGGGGCTTGGCCGCCGGAGATTCACCAAATGTTGCACTCCAGGTAAGCTTGCTCCTGGTAGGTGGGGCGGTTAGGTCAGAGGGCGGTGGCAGCGGCAGAGGGGCGGAGCGGGTCTACCCCTGGTGAACGGGTGGAATAGCTGCCTTGTCCCGGCTGCTGGGCCTGGGAGCGGCCTCTTCTTCCCCAGGTCGCCGGACACTCCTGTCCCACTCAGCTTGCTGAGTGCGGAGTGGGGGCGGGGCCGTTAAGGTGCGGGACCCACGGGGGGAGGGAGGCTGCCGCGGGGGAGCCGATCAATTCGCTCCGCTCTCCCCGGAGGCGGAGCCAGGGGCGGCTTCTGCTGCCCTAGAGGCGGGACGCGGGTCTCCAGATGAACTTGCTCCTGGGAGGCGGCGGCGGAGGCGGCAGGGGCAGGGGATGTGTTCCAGGGAGTTGCTCCATTTCTTCTCTCCCCCACGGCCTGGCTTGGGGGCGACGTCTGCCGCCGGAGATTTGCCTGAGGTCCGACTCCAGGTGAGCTTGCTCCTGGGAGATGGGTGCAGTGCGGTCAGGGGGCTGGTAAGGTGGTGGCTGCAGGCATAGGGAGGCTGCCCCGGAGGAGATTGTGGATTAGCTCCATGTCTGCACCGCGTGGCCTGAAGGCGGCCTCTGCTGCTCCAGGTCCCGGGACACCCCTGTCCCACTTTGCCTGCTGGGGGCGGGAGGCAGGGTAGTCAGGGTGCAGGGGTGGCGGTGGTCGGGGGCCTGCAGCGGGGGAGCGGACCATTTGCTCCCATCTTCCCCGCGTCTTGTCCTGGGGGCGGTCGCTGTTGCCCTGTGTTATGAGACGCGTGTGTCCTAGTCGGCCTGACCCCGGGAGTTGGACTTGGTACTTTGGGGGTGGTGGCAGCAGCGGCAGGTTTTCCCATGGAACTTGTCCATTTGCTCCCACTTCCCCCCATGGTTTGCCCTGGGGGCGGTCCCTGTTGTCCCAAGTTCGTCGGACGTCCATCTCCAGGTCAGCCTGCTCCCTAGAGAAGGCCACTGTGAGGTCATGGGCAAGAGTGGTGGCTGCTGCGGGGGTAGGGGCTGCCTTGGGGAGCTGGTGGATTGGCTCCCGTCTCCCCGATGGCCTGGTGTGGGAGTGGCCTCTCCTGCCCCAGGTCACCAGACGCACCTGTCCCACTCAGCCTGCTGGGGGAGGGGCGCCCTGGGCGGTGCCTTTAAGGTGCGGGGGTGGCGATGGCGGGGGTAGAAGACCTGCAGCGCGGAGCCTGTCAATTTGCTCTCCTCTTCCCCGTGACCAATCCTGGGGGCGTCCTCTGCTGCCCAAGAAGCCGGATGCCCGTCTCCAGGTCAGCTTGCTCCTGGGAGACGGGCCCGATGTGGTCGAGGGGCAGAGGCAGTTGCGACGGCCGGCTGCCCCGCCTAATGGGGCCACTTCTTCTCCTCTCCCCTGACCTGGCCTGGGGACGTCCTCTCTGGCGCAAGATTCGCCTGACACCCCACACCTGGTCTGATTGCTCCTGGAAGGTGGGCGCGGTGAGATCAGGAGGTGGAGAGGACAGGGGCTGCCCCTGGAGAGCTGGAGGATAAGCTCCCATCTCTCTGCAGGCCTGACGTGGGGGCGGCCTCTGCTGCCCCTCGTTCCCAGGTCACACTTCTTCGGGTCATATTTCCCCGGGGTTGCGGTAGGGTGCGGGGGCGTCGGGGTGTTGGCGGGGGTATGGAGCCTGCCGCTCGGGAGCTGGGGGTTTAGCTCCCATCTTTTCCGCAGATTGGCCTGAGGGCAGCCTCTGTTGCTCCAGGTCGCAAAGCAATTTCTCTGACAGCTTAGCCACCGGAGGTGGGCAGGATGGGCTGAGAGGGCTGAGGCAGCCGCCAAGGTAGCGACGGAGGGGGCTGTCCCTGGCCAGCTGGTCAATTTGTTCCCATCTCAACCTTTGCTGCAGCAGTTTCGCAGAACGCCCTTCTCCAGTTTATTCTTCTCCAGGGAGGTGGGCGCAGTGCATGCAGCCCGAGTTCTGGGCTCTCCCTTGGGAGGGGCAGAACTCTCTTGTTCTCCTTTGTCTTTATTCTTCAGCGAAGTGGTTACTGGACGCAATTCTTAATTCTGAGAAAGTGTAGCCTGTGTTATGGAAGAGCTGCTGGACAGTGAGGTTTCTGGGTGGATTTTCACATCAGCTGATGCCCCAGGCAGGCAGGAAAGCTATTACTCAGAGCTTCTTAGTCTGGGGTTGGGGATGGCCCCGCCATCCTCACCATGCTTTTTAAAAATGTGTTACTCCCCTCTTTTTCCTAGGTGACATTTTAGGTTATTGGGTCTCAGATTGCTGACACACTCATCCCTGTTCTCAGACATCTTTTAAACTTGGGTGAAGTGATAAGTAGGGGAAGATGATTTACTGAAAGGTAAGAATACTTAAATTCGCATTAAAGCTACATTCTGTCAATCTTTCTAAAATGATTTTCCTCTGATTCTAAATCCACGACCTAGTGAATGTTGTACTCCTGTGTAAATTATTGATCTTCACATCACATTTGTTGAGTGGTCAACGAGATTTGTTAATTAGATTATTCCTGAAAGGAAAAGTTCAGGCTTTTCAGAGTTCCTTGTCTGATGTCACCCAGGCAGTCACAGTAGAAGACAGAGCTGATATAAAAATCCCTCAGCTGCCTGAACTGCAAAGCTTCTGGGATTACTGATCCCTGAAATGCAGGTGACTCTTGATGATAATCTGGGGGATGGTTTAAATGATCAGATTCTTCCAGTCCTATAAATGGGTTCCGTGGCCCCAGCCCCGGGAGAACTGGACATAAGGGCCATATCGTGTGTGGTGGGATGGGAAGGCAAGGTGTAAGAGCTGGAATCACTGAGATTCCACACTCGCTAAACACAGACTCCAGAGCCTAATTGTTGTCAGGTTCTGTTCTGGATTTGAGAGTGTGTTCATACATGATTCTTGCCCTTCTGGAGTCACTGCCTGGGTGGAAGTAACCTTTACATATATCTGTGGAGGATGACATTTAAGTAGATGGGCTGTTATGGTTCTCAATGTGCACAGGCTTGCTCTTCCAGGCACTCGTGGGACTAACGCGAGTCATGTTATTCACTCATTCACTGGTTTATTACCCTTGAATTGATCACTCGTCCCACAGTAAGTGAAACAAGGTAACAGGAAGCTGAGTTTTGTCCCCTCTCCTATCACTGATTGTTTTTCAGTCGGGCGCCCTGCGTATGCATTGTGAAACGGTGGTATTTCGTGCCCAATGGGGCAGCACTGTCAGTTCTGAGAATCAGGGGAGACACATGGGTAGGACAGCACCCTGACACACATGGCACCCCCCATCCCGTGAGACAGAATTGTCGATGCTCAGGTGACCCGATGTAGACTGCGGTGCTAAACCTGAGCATGTTTAGTTATCCTGGTGGCTATGAAAATACAGACTACCAGTCGCTACCTCTGGAGACTCTGAGGGTGTGCACCCCAGAATTCTGCATTTTAAGAAGCACTTTAACGAATCCTGATGAAGAGATCTGAGTGTCCCACGGAGAAACACTGGTGTGCGAGGCACCAATATTGAGGATTCTCAGGGAACGATGTCTTTTTAGGATGGTCCATGGGCCCTCACTTTAGACTTTTGCCTTGGGTTTAATTGTATGTGTTCAGAAGTGATGTCTTTCAATTCCAGTGCATGTCAGCATGCTCTGTGCAGGGATTTACTCTCAGTAGATGGCAAAAACTATGATTCTTCAGGTCACCGAGCTACACTGTGAACGATATTTTATTTTGGTTTTCTTTGTAGCAATGCAGAGTCTCCCGAGAAGAGATTTAGACTCAACAGCTTTGTGTCAGACTTTGGAAGACCGCTGCTGCCCAAGGTGTTCTCTGGCAGTGCAATGACGAATCTAGGTCCCTCTTTCACTGCTACATCAATGAAGTGGACCACTTGGACAAGGCCAAAGCTGGTATCGCTACCATAGCCCTTTACAGTGTTATTCGGCTCCAGGAAGCCATCAGATGCAGCAGGTGGCCAGAGGAGGAGCCGAACAGACTCATGAAATGTGACATCCCCAACTTTATCAACACGGACCAGAACTCTGCCTTTGTGGAAGATGATTTCCTGATTTTGTAACTACCGATTGTTCTAGAAAATAAGCCAGTTGCCCAGAACTCACACAAAGACTTGAATTGAGAAACGTGCTTTCTCAGGTATCTTTCTGAAGATGTGAAGTCTGTCTTTGTATGGAAGGAAGTCCCCTTTCACAAAACTGAATGTGTTTGTGTCTGAGAGAGGGAAATGGAGACAGAAAGACGAAGAAGCAGAAGAGAGCCCCCTCAGAAGAGATCTAGTTAAGGTGAGTTTTTGTGCCTTTAAAAAACATTTGGGGTTTTAGGGGGAACAAAGTATTTACACTGTCTTATTCTCCTCATTGGAAACCTTGGCCCCGTCGTCAGAGTCAGCGGCCTTGAACGGGGGTTGCACGCTGCGTTTCATCTGGCACTGCCACTTCCACGCTCTGCCTTTAGCACGTTGCTTTGCCTGTCAGGGTTGCCACCCTTTTAACTGTAAGGTGAGGAGTCTGGAGTAGATGATCCACCCCAGCTCTGCTGTTTTGCAAATTTCTGATTTCGTATTCGGATGAGTCTGGGATACACCCAGAGCAGTATAAACCAGGCCCTACCTCCTGCCTATTGCTGGGGCATCCCTCAGGTCTGTGCCTTCTACTCAACCCTTTACTGAGCCCAGCTTTTGTCAGGAGCCCAAGTGCCTACCGGGATGGCAGGGGACTTGTCTTTCGTGGTCACGGTGGCCAAGAATTCTATTGGTGTGCTGAAACAACTCTTCTGAGATCCTCCACCCACCCCTGCTCAAACCTAATGACAGCACTACGGTTCCTTTCCTAGGAGGAGAATCAATCCATGGTGCATTTTATGACAATCCTGTCCCCAGGGATGCACGGAAGTTTATCAGCTGAGTGAGGGGAGGTGCCTCTGTGTCCCTGTATCTCTGTCTGCTGACAGTTCGCTGCCACCGGCTACTGAACAAGAAAAGTGCTATTCACCATGTTGTGTGTTTTCCAAATGTGTAGGTGATGGTCTTGTGGCTCGTGCGTGGGCTTTGATTTGGGATGGTGAAGGGCTTATAAATACCTCATCAACATGTATTCGAGGTGGCCTGGTGCCACACAGATTTGATTCATGAAGGCATCAAGCCTGCACACTGGTTTGGAAACAACTTGGTTTTGATCATTCACACTGCATGCATGACTCGCTGCTAATCTCTGGGTGGTTTTTCATTTCAGATTTATTCACCCCATGTCTTGCTTAAGCTGAAAAATACATTTATTTCACCAGAATATTCTCTGATTCTTTGTTTACACACATCCAGTTTTTTTAATTCCTTTAAAAATGATTCTGTGTTTATAATGCCTCCTAATTTCTATCATCTCTATGTTGCCAGTGGCCTGAGACATGCACCAGATTTGATGCCGGAACAGTTCCACCAAAAGAAATCCCTTTGCCGTAATATCTTTTGAGGAAAATATTATTCTTTAAGGCTCTAACAGTAAATCGTAGAAGAAAGCATGGAACATTTCTTGTAGTTAATACATGTTCATGTGAAAAGAAATGATATTTTCATTAAACAATGTTGATTTTAATAACTTTTACAAATGTGAACATTATTATTCATAATTTAAGTAACCAGATAAAACCACAGTTATTTATTATGAAGATTGAAAACTATTTACACGGTCTCTTAATTAGAAGTAGCTTTATTAGAAGACTGAAGGGTATTTAAAAGATGGAAAAATACCCATGATGACACCATCATTTTTATTAACTAAATATCAAGAACTGTGCAGGGATAAGATTTAACCCTCTGCAAACTGCCAAGTTAGCATGAGGTAGTTTGTGGATGCTGCCAGAGGACAGGACACTCCCCCAGGATCAGAGACAAAGGACTTCCTGCCAGCACAGCAGGCAGCCTGTGGTTCAAGTTCATATTGGTTCCTGAGTTCCTTTCCTATTGCTGTTGTAACAAAGGACCACAGACTCAGTGGCTTAAAGCAATACACATTCATCTTCTCACTGTTCTAGGGTGCAGTAGTGCAAAGTCAATGTCAGTGGGTAAAACCAACGAGTGGCCAAGGCTAAGTTCCACACCGAGGCTCTTGGGAGGGATTCGTCATCCTACCTTTCCCAGCTTGCAGAGGTGCTCACACTCCTTGGCCCAGGGCCCTGTGTCACTGTGACCTCTGCTGCCACTTTACATCTCTGTCTCTGACTATATAGATATAGAGGAAGAGTCTTCTACATCTGGTATGGACCCTTTTTCCTACATGGACATTGTATCCCTATTTATGTGCAGATGAAAACCCCTTCCCTCCAGGGTGCGGTGGCATCAGCTCACAAGATGACCACTCTGGGCTTTAAGTG
The DNA here is from genome assembly GCF_048564905.1 of Vicugna pacos. Classification (NCBI taxonomy): domain Eukaryota; kingdom Metazoa; phylum Chordata; class Mammalia; order Artiodactyla; family Camelidae; genus Vicugna; species Vicugna pacos. The sequence goes on along the minus strand of NW_027328740.1, from coordinate 77,497,914 downwards.
TCCTCTTTGTATTGTCATCAGGGAACTTCTCTCTCCATAGTTAGCTCTGTGTTAATTTGTTGTTATATTTTACCCAGAATTACTGAAAGTTTTACTTAAAAGGGATCCTAATTAGCTCTGTTTACCTGTTTCCAGAGCTGAAAGCTTCAGTTCTAGAGTATCAGTTTGATTTTTCCTAAAAATACATTCCAGTATATTTCTCTGGTGAAAGTCTCTACCCTGTTATCTATTGTCCCATCATTTCCTTATTTTCTTGAATATATTAAAAGTATTTTATAGCCTTTATTGGTAACTCTGATGCCTACATCACATGGGGTTTGCATCCTTTGTCTAATGCTCCTTATTCTCATGTTATCTGTCATATAGTCTGGACATGTTGCATGTCTAGAAATTCTTTATTACATGGCAGACATTGCAAATGAAAAATCCATGTTATCTTCTGTGAGAGCTTTTCTACCTTCCCGTTAGGCAGACAGTGTGAGGGACTGATCATGTCACTCCAATCAGGCGCTGAGGTGGATCAGGACTAAAGTGCCTTTTTTCTTAAAACAGCTTTGAGGTATACTTGGCAAAATAATTTTCACACGTTTAAAGTGTACAGCTTAATACGTTTTGACGTAAGTATATCCCCAAGGAACCATGACCACACTCAAGACAGTGAACATACCCATCACCCACAAAGCTTCTCTCCTGACTTTTGTTGTCCCTCCCTCCCTCCCCGTCTCTTCTCCTGGGAACCATTGATCTGCTTTCTATCACAACATATTGGTTTGCATTTTCAAGATCCTTATATGAATGGATTCATGCAGTATCTACTCTATGTTGTCTGACTTCTTTCATTCAGTGTAATTATTTTGAGAATCATCTGTGTTGCTGTATTAATAGCTTGTTTGTCTTATAGTAGAGTATTGTTTAGTGCTGAGATTTTACTGAAGAGTTTATTGTGAGCAGTGTTTGTATAGACCATCATTTCTTTCTGCATTTACTTCTTGATGGATGCATGGGTTATTTACAACTTGTGCTATTATAAATAAAATAGCAGTGAATATTTGGTTACAAGTCTTTGTATGGACATATGCTTTTCCTTTCTAAAGCACCAGATGAGGAATGTCTGGATTATATGGTACACAGGTGTTTACCTTTTTAAAAGAATCTGTTAAAGACTTTTCCAAAATGGTTGTACTATTGTAAATTCCTCGTGGTGTGTATCAGTTCTGGTTGCTCTACTTCCTTGCCAGCACCTTGTAAGGTCAGTCTTTCTAACTGTATTCATTCTAGTATGTATGTGAACTAGTATCTCACTGTGGTTTTTAAAAGTATTTCTCTAATGACTAATGACACCTTTAATCAGCATCTTTTCATATGCTTATTATCCATCTGGATATCTTTACTGAAGTGTGTTTTCTGGCCTCATTCATTCAGGTGTTTGAATTATTATTGAATTTTGAGACCTCTTTATTCTGGATCAGATACAATGAGAGAACTTTATCAGATATATGATCTGCAAATAGCTTCTGTCTATGGCTTGTCTTTTCATTTGCTTAGCAGTGTTTAGAAGAGCATTGAAGAGTCTTCATGTTCATAAAGTTCACTCTATCAGTTTCTTTTTAAAATAGATGATACTTTTGGTGTCATAGCAAAGAAAAATTTGCCAAACCCAAGGCCATAAAGCTTAAGCCTATGCTTGTTCTCCTAGCTGTTTTATAGTTTTAGATTTCCTATTAAGATCTATGATCCATTTTGAGGTAAATTTGGTATATTTTGTGAGGTGTGGATCAAAGTTCATTTTTTTTTTTTTGCGTATCACGATCTAATTGTTCCAGCACTACATGCTGAAAAGATCCTTTCTCCACAGCATCCTTTTTGAGAATCAATTGTCTGTATAAGTCTTGGTTTAGTTCTGAACATTCTATTGTGTTCCATTATTCTATTTTTCTGTTTTACACCAACACCATAATTTCTGATTACTGTAGCTTTATAAAAAAAGTTTGAAAATCAGATACTGCAAGTCTTCCAACTTTGTTTTTCTTGTTCAAAGTTGTTTTGGATTTTTGGGATCCTTTGAATTTTTATATGAATTATAGAATAAGTTTTTAAATTCCTTACATCCTGTTCTGCCAAAATTCCACCCATGTCTTTGGCCGTCTCCAAAGCCACATTTTCTGAAGAAGTCTCTCTAGATCCCAGGTGAAAGGAATTTCTCTTTCGTCTGTGCTCAAATCACATTTGATATTATTTGATTACATTTAATCATATTTGCCTGTATGTACTTGTCTGACCTTTCCAGCAATTTAGTAAATCTCAAAAGATTAGGAATCTTGACTTGGTTCCCTCTGTGTGCTGAGAAACTAGTTCTATGCTTTGCAGGAGTGAGCCCTGCAGTAAGAGGTATCTGCAGCACACATCTAGCTCATTGCTTGAATATTGTCAAGGAATTCTGCAGATTTAGAATTGTTTATTGATTGTTGTCTCCAAGACGGCTCAGTCTTTTTTATTTCTATTGCTACTGCTGCAGTTTCAAAGAACAATGGGCTAGTTATTTTCCAAATATCAAATCATACTCTAATTGTGTTGTCACGCAAATTATGTGCTGCTGTGTCTTAACAACCTGCTTAGTGTTCACAGGCTCCTTCACTCATGGAAAATTTGGGAGAATGTCATATCCTTAGAGATAGCAATGCTGTCTTTGGCGACCTGAGCAGCAGTATCTGAATTCACTCCTGCTGTTTTTCCAGTGTCCCCTCTAGACCTCCTCCAGCCCTCCATGGGGGGCCCTGCAGTTCTGCCCTAGAAAAGCCTGTTGCTTCTCAGGAAGACTTCCCTATGAAACATAACCATGTCCTTCTTGTGGGGACATTCAGTCCAGAGACCTGAAAGCAGGGGAAAATATTTAGCCTGCTTTTGGTAGAACCTAAATTCTTCCATACTTGTTAGAAGCAATTTCAATGAGGAAACTGTTTTGGCATCTAACAAATCAGCATAAATGACTGATGAGGAAGATCAGCTTCCCCATCCCACTCAGTCGTCATGTTGATGTGACACACACATTGGCAAACATTTTCTCCTGTGAGCAACGTAAAGTTCAAGACGTTATGAATGGCTTTTTGTTTTTATTTCTTAGTCTTTCCACATTCACTGTGTCTCGTGAGATTATATGAATCCTGCTTATTTTCAGCCCAGCACTAAACTTTTTAAAAGGATCACGTGTTTAAAAGGCTAGTGGACAATTTTTTAGAAGACAGAAACCCTTAAATTTTGGTCCCAGAGTTGAATCTTGGTTAGTGGTGAATGAAAATTCCCGTTAAAATTTTAAATTCAGTGATATAAAGTCTTAAAAATAGTTAAATATTAGTCAATTTCATTAAACACTATAAGAGTTATTTACCTTTAAGCCTGTTTCTGGGGCAATTTTGCAATGATTCCCTCCCTTTATCAATTCCCTCTTTATCAGAATCCTTGAGAGGCCCCTGTCATCATTGTCAGTATCATCATCATCAACATGGAACTGATTCTTCTGGAAGATTCTAGGAAAATAAAGAGATGGACGGGATTATGTGTAGGTCAGTGTGTGCATATACAATAAGAACAGCTGTCAGACATTAGATGCAAGATACCCATTTCATTTAGGGGAGAATGTGGTCATGAAATCCTGATGTGGTGAATGAAGGAAGCGGTGGGAACAGGATAGTCAATGGAAAGGAGGAGGAAGTGAGTGAATTGGAGAGCATAGATCCTTGGTTAGTTGATCAGCACATTGGTGAGAATGAGGGGAGTGTGATGGCAGAATCATGTCCCTCCCCGGCCACAGGGTAGCCACCTGTGACATGTTACTGTACATGGCAAAAGGGATGACAGATATTTTAGGATTAAAAATCTTAGAGGATTTCTGTCTCCTAAATTGTCTATTAGTTAGCCTTTAAACCCATGATACATTATTATAGATTAGTGCAGGGGCACAAATAAAAAGGATTCATATAATCTCACCAGACAAACTGAATGTAGAAAGGATAAGGAAGAAAAACAAAAAGTCACTTATAAGTGCCTTGAACCATAAATTGCTCATGAGGAAATGTTACACAAGGTGAATGTCACAGCCACATACATACTGCCTGAGTGGGATGGGACAAGGGGATCCTGAGATGAGACAATAGGGTGAGTAGTCTGGATTGTCCAGGTGGGCTGAATGTAATCACAGGGGTCCTTAAAATGGAGGATATTTCCCAGCTGAGTTTAAAATCAGAGGGAGGTGTAGCGATGGAGCAATGTTCAGAAAGGCTGCTGACCATGAAAATGGAGGAAGTTGAGGGGCACAAGCTAAGGAAGGTGGGTGACCTCTGTAAACTGGAAAAAAAAAGGAAACATTCTCTTCTAGACCCTCTAGAAGGAAGGAACCCTGCTGGTATCTTGAATTTATCCCAATGAGAACTGTGTTGGATCTCTGACATCCACAGCCATAAGCTAATAAGTCTGTGCTGGTTTAAGCTATTAAGCTTAATGGAATTTGTTACAGTGGTAATAGGAAAATAACATAGTGAGCGGTAGTGTAAGGGATTAAAGGTCTAGGATGGGGTGTGGAGAGAATTCTGACATTTACACCTAAAAAACAACCAGGTGAAGGGGGAAGGTGTTTTAAGGAAGACCTACCTGGCAGGGCTGTCAAGCAGACTGGAGTGAGCGAATCCTTGGAGTTAGAGGAATCAATTAAACCTCTACAAGGAAAATAAGAAATAAAATGTAGCAGGGCTTCAGTGTTAGTAGATGTAGGAATGGAAATGGGCAGAGAGATATAAACATTATTTTGAAATTAGCTACAGGTTTGATGACTGCATGTTTGGGAGAGTTAGCCGATGTGTGGACTGAATGCATCCCCTCAAAATCCATATGTCGAAACCTCATCTCCCAGGGTGATGATATAGGGATGCGGGGCCTTTGGGAGGTGATTAGTAGGATAAAATGAGGTCATGAGAGTAGAGCCCTCATGAATGGTATTAGTGTTCTTATACAGGGCCCCAAAGTGCTTGCTTCTCTCTCCTCTCTGGGCCATGAAGATAGTGGGAAGACAGCCATCTTCGAGCTGGCAATCCTCTCCCAGATACATTGACCTTGAAAGCCTCAGCCTCCAAACCATAAGGAATATGCTGGTTGTTTAAGCCACCCGACACACGGTAATTTGTTACAGAATCCCAGACTGACGAAGACAGTGGAGAATGCCACTGTGTTTTGCACTGATTGCCTGGAGAATGCTGAAACCCAGGGAAGTGGGCAGCACAGACGTTTACTCATTTAATCCTGCCAACACTGTAGGGGATAGAGTCTACATTTTCCTCGCTATTTAAAAGGTAAGGAAAAAGAGGCACAAATAATAACAATGACAACGACAACAACAACAACAACAGCAACAATAATTTGTCCAAGATTCACACAGAACTCCCTGGAGGGAGAGTGAGAATTAATACTTATGCAGGCTGGCCCCAGAGCCCCTGCTCATAACTACTAAGTCAGATCACCTTGCTTATTTAATCAGTTTTTTTCAACTGTGATATGAGTGTACTGTGTCCAGTAACTTATAATTTCAAAATACCTCACTGTAAGGGAAACATTAGTCGCAGGCATTACAACCCACAGAAAGCTAGACATACAAAAATAACTTGTTAAGGCAAGATAACCAATAATGTTTTTAAATATTATACCTGCTGACCCTTTGCAATAAAGTGTTTATTTATAATTCTGTCTGGCTACAGAATAACATCATAATCCTGCATGTGGCTGGTGGCTCCCGTGTTGGACAGCACGGGTCTAGAGAATTTAAATGACTTGCCCAGCCTTGCCCAGGAAGCTCGTGGTGGGATCAGAGCTATAGTCTGGGACTGTTCCTTCCTATCCAAGTCCCTCATGGAAGTTTAGAAGCTTCTCCTTTGGTGCCCAGCTGTCTATCCGTACTTATGACATCTTGTCAGGTGCCCCGGCCTGCTCCTGAACATCAGCCAGAACCCACTTCTGCTCTTTTTTGGCCAGGTAATACCTTCTAGCAACTTCCATTGCCTTCTTGGCATCAGTTTTTACATGGAAGGGTAGTGGCTAGAGAAGGAAATGTGTCCACATGACAGGTTTTTCATAAATAAAGTAGGAGTGGTCAAGAGAAGAAAACCTCAGGAATACGAGTGGAAGCAGGTCATTTAATATACCAGATGCGTACTTTCAATGTATGTTTGTGTTTCCGAGTCCACGCTTGTTCTACTCGTGCATTATAGGCCAACACATCAGGAGACAAGGATTTGGGGCAAGAAATAGCGGCTTTAATTTGTAAAGCCAGTGGAGAAGATGGTAGACCAATGTCCTGGAGAACCATCATCCCAAGTCAGAATTCAGGCTCTTCTTATATTAAAAAGGGGAAGCGGGAATGCTTGGTTGATGCAAACTTGGTGTATGAATTCTTTGTTTTTAGAATCCTTTGTTCTTGCAGCTCTTCACCTGGGTCAGATCCGTGTAAACCTCCAACAAGCAAATGTTATTTTCTATTCTGTATCTTGTTATCTTTATACGAATGGAAAAGTGATAATATCCTTCAAAGTCAGAGCCTTGAGATTAGGGTCTCCTGTATATTTCAGGATCTAGGCAACATTGTTTCACAAAAGGTGCAGAAACAGCAAGACTAAGCCTAGGAAACAGGGCACAGGTTTAAAGTCAAAGGAACAGATCTAATATGGAGTCAGATTTGTTCTTTCCTATTTCAGTAGTGCCATGGAGAAGGCACTGTGGGCAGCTTTCTGTAGGGTCCTGGAGGCTTTCTCTCTCAGCCTCTGTGCGCCTCTATTGAAAACCCGTCATCGCTATCTGGCCTGCTGGAAAACCAGTCTGCCTGTTTTGCCCTGAAGTTGTGTTCTGTTTATAACTCATCTCTACTCCTTGGAAAACAACTCAATAAAAACTCAGTTGGTTTCCCACCAGCCCTGAGCAGGGGTGAGGGATAGCATGTTATTATTTTATAAAAAAAAATATAAAAAAGTTTTAAAACAGCACTGGGCACATAGGAGAGAGACAATCAATGCTTCCTGGCTTAAATCGAAAATGATGACTCAGTGAGTCTATGGCTGCTGTATTTGCTGAGCTAGTTACTCCTTTGCTCCATTACACATTTATTTTAACTGAAAAAGAAATATATGCATATGGTTAAAAAAATTCAAACAGAGCAAAAAATACTCAAGTGAAAGAAGTTTTCCCTCATCCTCTGTTCTTACACGCCTCCCTGGAGATGCCAATGTTTACAATCCTTTGTGTGCTTTTCCAGATATGCTATGCAAGTTCCCACCAATGTATGTAAATTCCTTTAAAGTTTTACTTATTTTTAACTTTAAGGGATATAAATCCTCAAGTGGCTTCTGCCACAGTAATAGAAAAGAAGAAATCTGACTCCATATTAGATCTGTTCCTTTGACTTTAACCCTGTGCTCTGTCTCCTAGGCTTCTTCTTGCTTGTAAAACAATGTTGCCTAGAGCCCAAAATATACAGGAGAGCCTATTCTGAAGGCTCTGACCTTTAAGGGTATTTAACACTTTTCCAATCATATAAAGATAACACGTTGCAGAATAGAAAATAACGTTTGTTTTGTTGGAGGTTTACAGGGATCTGACCCAGGGAGATAGCTGGAAGAACAAAGGATTCTAACAAGAAGGAATTCCTACACCAAGAAGTTTGCAAAAACCAAGCACATAGGAAAGCAGCCTGAATTGTGACTTGGGGAGATGGTTTTCCAGGACATTAGTTTGCCATCTAGGTCTACAGAAACTTGCTATTCCATGCCCCAACACTTGGTCTCCCAACTTACTGGCCTGTCCTGCACTGAGGAGAATGAATTTGGACTCAATAACACTTCTACCTACCTAGCAAGTTGGACACTGGGACTGAGGGCAGCTCTCCCACACACAGGGGCCTACGGTGAGCCCTTGATTATTCCCCGAGGTTGGGGTGTGGTTTACCCAGGAGGGATGGGGACTCTACACCAACACTCAGGCAGTCTGCTCCTTCTGGGGCTCTGACATTTTACCTCCCGCTCCCTGCCAGCCCAACATTTGGGACAGTGGAGCTAAGGCAGAGATCGTGCCTGCCTGTTTCCCAGCGTGTAAAAGGGGAATATGTACTCTTCCCAAGGTAGTTCTGAGAAACAACACCTGCGGGTGCTTGGTTCCCTGAGCAACAGTAAACCTAGCTCCTTGTGGGGGCAACGGGTATGATACCCGTAGGGTTTCTGCAGAGACCTTAGCTGGAGGGCTGGGCCAGGGACGTAAAATATGAGCTGTGGGCAATGACGGGTAAGAGAAGGGTGTATAGGCAGGACTGCTGCCTCCTTCGGGGTGCCACAAGAGGTAAAACGCTTTCTCCCCATCTCTGTTTCTCCCCTCCCAATTCCAGATAACTGCCTTCCCTCTGCTCCTCCTGTCCATGTGTCTCCCTCCACTTTTCCCCGCCTCCCCTCCTCCTCCCCTATTCTCCCTCCCTCGGTTCCCCTTCTCTCTCAGGACCCAGAGCGGATCGCTGGCCCTCCTGCGCATGCGCAGTTGCTGCCAGCTGGACCGCGGGTTGGAAGCTCCAGCTCCGAGCCGGGGATCGGCCCCAATGGCTTCTCAGCTCTGTCGCCCTGAAGGCCTTTGGCTACTGCCTGGGGCCGGGGCCTCTGGCTGTGGAAGTGCAAGGTGAGGGGATATCGGGAAAGGGGTGAGGCGGCTGCGGGAGGGCGGTCGGCGTGTCACAGCCCCCAGGGCGCCAGTCAGCGTGTGTTCAGCTGGATTGCTCGGGCCAGACCCCTCTGCCCGCGCCACCTGCCCCGGCGCCCCGGCCACAGCTGTCCAGGGCCAGGTGTGCCCCTGCCGCCTCTTGGCCCAGCCGGGCTCCCCTCAGTCCGCGGCTGGCGTCCGCTTCCCCTCTCCCGCCCGCGAGTCCTCCCCTCCCGGGCTTCCTCTCCTTGGCCGCCGACCCGTCCCCACCACTGGGCGGGCTGTGTCCCGGGCGGGCGGGGTCTGCACACCCGGACGGGGCGGGCGGCTTGGGCTGGGGCTGGGGCTGGCCTCCGAGCGGGGCTGCAGCCCGCGTCCCCCACCCCGCTCTCCCTGCCCCGCGACCCCGGGGCTGCCTTCCTCTCCCTTTCCCGATCCCTGAGGTCCAGATTAGCGGCGTGGGCGCTGCTCCCCAGGCTGAGAGCCCGCGGCTGTAACTCCCAGCTTCTCCTGGTGGAGTCGGGAAAAGGGAGCGGCAGTGCTGAGGGAGCTTCTGTCTCCTTGATCAGGATTTCTGCCCCAGGTAAGTACCTTGAACACTTTCAGGTGTTATGATGGCGGTGCTTGTTGATGTCACATGTTTTTATACTGAGAGGGATTACAGTGGTGAAAGCAGGGCTTGGTTCAGTTAAAAATGAGCTGAAGGCATGAGGCTGTCTCATCCTCCATCATTCACTCTCCCAGGGTGAAACGTGAGACCGTCGATCTTAAAAAGATACTTATAGTCCCTAACTAGTCCAGCCCAGCTATTGTGTGTTAACAGGAACAGCACAACCCGAGGCGTTGGAGACCCAGGGACATTGCACTCCTAAAGAGCTCCTGGCAAAATCTGGTTTGTTTTGTTTTTTTTGTTTGTTTGTTTTACTTAAATTGTGGGACAGACTAGTAGTATAGAGGGAAAAATAATTGGCAAGAAGGATTTTTTCATTTAACAGCTTTATTGTGATATTGTTCACACACCATGAAGTCCACCCACTTGAATGTTACAATTCAGCAGCTTTTAGCATATTCACATTTGTGCAACCATTATTATTCCAGAACGTTTTCATCACATCAGAAAGACCAGTTGAAATGCATGACCTATCCACCCCTTCCCAGTGGTGGTTCTAAAGAAGTTTCTTGGCTGTTCCTGACCATAAATTAACTTGTTACATTCCATGAAATATCTGGGAGGAATTCTAATCAGAATTGCAATGAATCTGTCTATCAAAGCAGGAAGAATTAATGTCTTTATGGCATAAACTTCTTCTACACATGAATATATTTGGGACCCTATCTTTTCATCTGTCCAGAGCCAGGCCTATGGGAAATCCTCATTAATTCTTGGGTTTGTGAATGATGAGATTCAATACATCATTAGATGCAACTGTAGCCTTTCACTGAAGAGAAAAGTAACCTCGTAGAAGCCAAGTGATTCTCTGATGGTTAGAATGAGTGACCGCCAGTGCTGGAGTATTCGAGTGGACTTGGTGCTTGCAGAGTTCTCCACCACCTACAGCTAAGGGGATTACCGTGTTCTTTTACTTTTTTTTTTTATGGCGTTGCTTTTATTTTTACTTATTATATAAAATTATTTTTTATTGAAGTGTTGTAAATTTACCATGTTAGCTTCAGATGTACAGCAGAGATTCAGTTATAAGCTTATGCATATGTATATAAATGTTTTTCAGATTGTTTTTAGTACAACTCATTACAAGAAATTGAAAATAGTACCCTGTGCTATATAGTAGGTCCTTGTCATTTATTTTATATTTATTAATGTGTATCTGTTAATCCTCCCTTTCCTGCCTGCTAACAACAGTTGGCTTTCTATGTCCATGAGTCTATTTCTAGCAGCACCATTTTTGCTAGCAATATATGCTGGTTGGCTCTTTTCTGTTTCAGTAGTTCCATCTTATGTGTGGGCGTTTTTCTTCTGGTGGGCCTGTGTGTTTTGCACACGTGATAATAGAGATCTGTATTTGGGAGAACTCCAGGCCTCGTGTAGTCCCTTGTATGGAGCGCCCACTGAACTGATGCTTGAACTTGGAAAAAAACAGTAAATGTTGGAATTTCCACTATGGTTGAGACTTCCAGGTTTCTATAACCTCTTTAGCCCACCTAAATTTTGGCTTCACCCAATACTGGATAATTTCGTGGAACTTCATGGTATGGTGGTGTAGAGACAGGGCCTTGTATGCTTCTTCTCTTTCCTTTTTCTAACAATCATTTTCCTGGGCCTTCCAGGTACTCCCCCAGAAGGGCCCAGGGCTGGCTTGGTGTTGCACTGAGGCAATATTTGTTAATAAGTCCCTTTCCTCATCTCTTCTGAGCCTCCATTTCCTTCTCTGCACAATGAGGGCTTAGACTAGATAAGTGCTTTTCAGTTTCTTTTAAAGCCATGTTTCCTTTGAGAAACAGAAAATTCAAATCTCTCCTCCCATCACAACCCTTTAGATTTTGACACGTCCTCCAAGGAGTCACATAGCTCTTTGTGGTAAATTGATGTGATTGTGATTCCACGTGGCACAGAAAAGACTCTTCAGAGATTTATTGCAGGGAGAGGGCAGGAAAGGGGCAGTATGTCACACTTTCTTGTGTGAGCACTGGAGCAAAGGCTTGGGTTTAAATACAGTGTCTGATGTGGCATCTCTCTAATCTTGCACAATGTGATAAACCTCTATCCCTAGTTTCTTAATGTGTCAAGTTGGGGTGGTAATGTTTTAAGGCTTTTGTGAAACATTATACACATAAGCCATTTGTGTCTCGGTAGATACAAGACCTGCTAGAGAGTCGGAATTTCTTTAAAAATACATATATATTGTCCACATCACTCTGTCTGTGTGTATTTTGAAGTTCCTGGAGGGTGAGGGTTGAGTGTAATGTCCATCGTGGGACAGGTGGCCCATGGGTCTGTGTGCCTCAGATTGCCCCCTCCACCCCAGTCCTCTTCCTCTCAGTCCAGGATGAAGTTCCCTAGTAGATTTACACACAGGTCTTGTGGAAATGGCTTTTCATTTTATTGTTTCACCAAGGAGGGTTGCCATCATGATCTCTGTGGTCAGGTTTTGGTGACCTGAAGGCTATGCAATTGGGGATTTCTATTTTATAAAAAGAAAAAAAATTACAAATACAAAATTAGACCTAGGTTGGTGGCAGGGGCTTTTGAAAGTGGGGACCATTAGCTTTTTTAGCTTCAGGTGCAGTGGCCTCTGGCCACGAGGACACATCCTCATGCTCTGAATTTGGAGGGACCAGTGGGTTCTGTGGGAATATTTACTGAGTGCATCTCATGGGCTGCGCATTCTCTTATTTGTACTGTGTGTTCCTTATTTGAGACGGTGAGCTGATTTAAACTCAATAGCCTCTTTAAAATAATAGACTTTTTATTTTTAGATGTAATGTAGATTCCCATGTAGTTGTAAGAGATAATATGGAGAGGGCCTATGGACTCTTTGCCCAATTTTCTTTAATAGTTCCATCTTGCAAATTTGGGGTACTATTCATTCGTGACTCACTAACCCTTTTAGGTTTGTGTTATTGCCCTCATTTCTATTTATGAATAAACTGGTGTTGAGAGAAGCACACAGGTCTGCCCAGGTCACCCACGTGGTTAGTGAAGATTTGGGTGGAAAGTGGGCTTGGCATTTCCAAGCAGTACCATTATGATGGTCTGTGGCAGGGAGCAGCATTCACTTTGCTTGTTTATTCATTCATTCAACAAACATTTATTGAATAAACTCTGTGGGTCAGATGCTTTCATAGGGTTATCTGATTCTTCAGCAGTATGGAGAATCAGGTAATGTTTTCTTTTTCTTTTTTTTTTTAATATGAGAAAAATATCTCTGAGAGGTTATAATCTCCCCAAAGGAAAAATAGCTCATAAATGAGGGATAGTACATTTGTACAGTTCCTTCTTCTTATGCAGGTGGTATCCTAGGCATTTTACATTTGCAAACTTCCATAATCCAGATATATTCTTGTAAGGCAAGAAGTTTTTTTTTAATTGAAGTATAGTCAAGTTTACAATGTTGTGTCAATTGCAAGGTGGTTTTTTTTGAATTTTGAATGGAGAAAATATTTTTTGAGGGGGTTAATTAAGTTTATTTATTTGTTTCATTTTTCTAAAATGAGGTACTGAGGATTGAGCCTAGGTCCTTGAACATGCTAAGCACGTGCTCTACCACTGAACTGTACCCTCCTCCCCAAAGCAAGTTTTCTTACCCATTATTCTGCACCTTAGGAGTTCAAATAAATTGGCGTTGAAATCCAGATATTTTGATCCTACTATGGTTCTTTGCATTATATCCTGCTGAGCGGTGGGGAAGCAGTTCCTTTATTCATTCATTTATTCAGCAGTTTTGAGCACCGACTTTGCATCAGGGCCTGCCTAGGTGCTTGGAAACAGAAAACAAGAAATGATCCTTTTCTGCAGGGGATGGAAGCCTAGACCAAAAGCTGGGTAATGTGATCTGAGCTTCAGTAGCCATGTGCAGATGCTGAGGACAAAATTATCCCCGATTTGCTTGGACTTCCCTTGCCTTCTGGCTGGTGCACACCAGGTCGCCGCATCCCAGTGAGGCCCGCAGCCCACAGCACAGTATGTACATCGATTTACCCTCCCTTCTCGGCAGGGCCTGCAACATGAACGCCCCTGACTACGTGCAGTGCGCTGAGGACCACCAGACTCTCCCGATTGTGGTCCAACCCGTGGGGATCATCTTAGAGAATTTCTTTTGCATCTATAATGGAATCTCCTTGGTGAGCCAGATCAGACCGTGCGGCTCCCAGTGGGCACTCTGTATCTACTATAGGTATCTCTATGCGCCCGAGAATGGATGGAGTGACTTCCAGACCCACCGCAATGTCATGGGCCTTGTCACCATTACTGACTGCCTCTTGGCCAAGACCTTCTAGAAGCTCCACGCACAGAGGAGCTGTATGGCACCACGCTCTACGACTCTCAGCTCTTTGTCTTTGTGCTGTATGGGGAGGTGGCCGAGCAGCAGCACACCGACGTGGCCTTCAATCTACGAGGACTGCAGGGTGGTGGAGAAGAGGATCGACGACTTCACTGAGTCACTCTTCATCTTGCCCAAGTCCAAGTGGCTGGATGGGGACCCCGAAAATTCTGGGGAGAAGACCCCCCTCCTCTACATCCTATTTGAGAAGGAGGACTTCGTGGGACTGGACACAGACAGCAGGCAAGTCAACCTGAAGGCCGGGCCACCCTGGCTGTGTGACAGATTGCTTCCCTACATCCAGAATGGGATCATCAAGGAGGAGGGCTTTCTTGTAGCCAAGGCGGGAAGGAGGTGTAGCCCGCCGGTTTTCAGACGTTTAAAACTAAATCCGCCTTTGTTTCAGAGAGATCCTTTTAGGGTTAGTGTGGACACTTACTCCCCCTTTTCAGCCAGGACACTTGGGGGGACCCCTGGAGTTGCTGTCCAATAGAGTAGCCACAGCTACTGTTGTTAGTAGTGCTGGGGAGGAGGCCGGTCTGAGCTGAGATGTGCTGTAGGTCAAATGCACATCAGACGCTGAAACTTGTCTAGTAAAAAGAATATAAACTATCTTGTTACTTTCTATATTGATTACACGTCAAAATGATAGTATTTTACATACAGTAGAATAAGTAAGGTCTGTTCTTAAAATCAGTTGCTTGGTTTTTTTTTTGTTACATTTTAAACGTGGCAACTGGGAAACGTTATTTACATGACTCTCATTTCATTCCTGTTGGACAGCCTGTCCTGGGACAGTTTCATCCCTTTGCTTATAAATGAGACTCTGAATCCCGAGACGCAGAACGAGGTGCTGGTTGAGCTCAGGGTGGAGCCGATGTCTCCTGCCTCCCAGGCCCAGCACCAGCACGGCTCAGGCCCTCTCCCCTGCCTGACAGCCACCATGCCAAGTTAGGACATCAGAAACACTGCCAGGGGCTTCCGAATTATCTCCTTACGCAGGGAAAGGCGTGTCACGGTGTATGGGACACAGCAGGGAAACATTCGTCCTCACTTTGTCCCTGTGATTAGGTCAAAGGCCCCACTCTGCCTTGGAAGTGCAGACGATCTCTTCTGGGCTGCCTAACCCCTCACCCTCTACTATGTTTCCCTGTGTATCTTTCAAGCTGTCCCTCGGGCAGAAGAGGGTGAGACGTCTTTGCCGAGAGGTGGTCCCCCTTTACTGGGGAGAGTGAGGTGAGCTGTGTCCCCCCGGCCTACGGCCTCGGGCCTTGAGTCTGGAGAGCGCTCATGGCGGTCCCACAGGTGACGGTCGGAGGACATGGCACGTGCTGCCGGGCCCGCTGTGCAGGAGGGGCTCTGTGATTCTCTGTGATTCTAAGTTCAGATTCTACTTTCTTGTTGTTGGTAAGATGGAGGAGAAGATGCCAGAGAATTGATAAAAAGAAAATCCACACCAGTCCTGTGAATGACAGACACAGGGGATCCGTGTCCCACCTGCGTGTGGTGCCTGGCGGGCTCTGGAATAATTTTCACTTCCTCCCCGGACATTCCTCTATGGCTTAAGGAAGGGGAGAGGCATGTCGTGGCCATGATCTGTACTTGTCCTCACAGGGCCCTGTGATCTACATGCCCACACTACACTTCTGCTCCTTGGAGATGAGGTGTCAGGTTTAGGAAACTGGGCACTGCTGAGGGCATAGCTGCCAGAACCGTGCTACACCAAGGCTGGCTCCGTTCACCTCACCTGTCACCTCCTGTTGAGTCCTAAGGCGTCATTCAAGGTAGGTGCATCGGTGCAATGAAAGCAGGGACCTCCTTCACCCCCTGGACAGACTGGTGGGTGATCAGTGGAAGCCTGGAGCCCTGCCCCAGCCCCACGCCAGTGCCTCCTATTTTGTCATAGGAGGCACTGGTGACATTTTTGCTCAGCAACTGCTTGGCTCTGATTCTGCAGAGCCAACAGAGAATGCCAGCTTGTTTTTGCCTTTTGAAGTCTGCCCTTGGGATTTGGCGGAGTAGCTGGATGTGTGCTTAGCCCATAGTGGTTGACACTGTCACCATTGTTTACCCAGAACCTCGTGTACCAGGCATGGCTGCCGGCATCAAAATACAGCAGCGCATTAAACCTCCCTCCTGGTGGATCTGTCTGTTCTGGTACCATAAGGGCTCAGCCAGCATCTGAACGTCAGTGAGATAACGTGGCCAGTGAGCTCGGGTCAAGCACGTTCTCCTCCAGTGACTTTTACTCCATTGTTGCTTTTACACAGTCATTAATTTTTTAAACAATGCTTTGGTTCAGGAGCAGAACCTAATTCTCCCCTGTTCCTCTTGGTGGGAGTGAGTAAAGTTGTGCAGCTTGAAATGCGACCACATTTTGTAGCTCAAAAGCTGTCTACACGCATCTAGGTGAAGTTTTGGTTTGGGGCGCTGACCACGTTGGGGTCCCCCGGCAGCATCGCTCCCCTCAGGCCCCTGCCTTCCCTGGATCAGGAGGTGAGGGTGGGTCTCACCGTCCCTGCATCCCTGTCCTCATCACACTGACGTAATTTCTTGTAAATGCTGTCAAAGTCATTTTTGTTCTCGTGTGTTTCTAATTTTGGCTGTTCCTCTATTCCTTTTTCTATTTTCCTTTTTCCCTTATACCACCCCGTGAGCATGTTGTTGGGTCTGAAAATGTGGGCTGTGCACACCCTGCATTGGAATAGCCAGATCGCCCTCTGTGCCGTCTCCATCGCTATAAAAAGCAAAAACTTAACAGTTGCCATGATTCATATATTATCCTAGTCATCTTATTTTCTACTTTTTTGGAATTTTTGCTATGTTAGCACATCACCCACTGGAGTTTGATATCTGTTAAAGTCCTTGCTTTGAGGAACCTGTTAGTTCGTCCTTATATTTGGTAACAAATGCTCTCTTACTAATTTTGTTTATTTGTTTTGAAGAAGTGAGATGCGAATTGATTTAGGCGGCTGCTGAGGGATTTTTTTCATGGAGTATTTAAACTTGGAAAGTCAAATTCTGCAGCACCTTGCTTGATTCTGGCTTTTACACAAACGTGCTCGGCACATGGTTCCTGGCTGTCGCTGTGTGACGTGCGTGACGGCGCTTCCTGGCCGGCGGTCACTGGTGAGGAAGTGGCCGGCTCGGGGGTGAGCAGCTGCAGGGGACTCTGTTGGAGGAAGCAGTCACCGGTTTTTTGTTTTTTGGTTTTTTTTTTTGCATTCACCTTCCCAGTGCCATTTACTTTACTTTGCATTCATAGAGGGGCAGGAGCGGGCCTAAAACCATGCCACTCTTTTGTTCCCTTTATGAGGCTGGTTTTTCTAAGTATCAGGAAAACATTGCCTTGTCCTAAGTAACTGGTTCACTTGGATCTGGTGGACACAGGGACCGCTAAAGGGGACCGTAGCTTCCTCTCTGCTTCAGCCAGTGGGCATTCGGAGCCGGGTCTGTGGTTTGCCTCAGCAGCCGTGCAGGCCTCCCTGCACCGGCCTTTACTTTTACCCCTTTTTGGCAGTAAATAGCTGACTCTGTGTCTGTTGCAGCTGATGTCCACCACTGACGGCCGTGTCGTTATTTTGCGGTAGTGAGTCTCCAACACCCCTCTCAGCCGTGAAGGGACCTTGCATTCTCACCCCGACCCTGGTTCATCTCACCCAGGGAAAGGGCTTGGCCACCACCGTCATGCTGGACATGAGGCCTTGTTTCTCCTTTCATGCTCTGGTCCAAATGTGGACACTTCATCCTTCACTGACTTGGTCTCGCTTGAGACAGTCCAGACTTTCTGAAAGAGTCCATCACATTCTGGTGGGGAACAGAACAGAAGTAAGAGTCGCAAGTAGGAGTCTAGGCTGTCTGGGTTGGCAAATGCAGGCTGGGATCTGTGATGGCCGGTCTGTGCCCTGGAAACTGGCCTTTCCCGTGGCTCCCGAGAGAAAAGGGGTCGGAGCGAGAACAGACTTGCCTGGGTTCCTACCATCCTCATCTGCTCACTGACAGGAGTGTCAGCTAACTAGGAGCTCCCCCAGACCTCAGGCCCTTCAAACCTCAGATCACGGGAGATCCTTGAGTCCCTTCTTCTGGTCCTTCTTTGTGAGAATCCAGTGCCTTCTGAGGTGACTGGAAGCAGGAGATGCCTCCCCCTCCAGGGAACTCCCTTCGGAGGACTGTGACTCAGTGCACCTTGCTGTGAGCTTGTGGGTTTCCATCGTGCTCCCTGCAGAACCAGACTTGAGACTGGCTTAGCGACAGAAATAACAAGACTGATTCCAGGGCAGGGCCAGGTGGAGGGAACAGTGGAAATTGAATGTGACCTCAAACACCTAGGTGGGTGCTGGGGCTGTTACTAAAATGGGGAGCCTGGGAGGTACCTGCCAGGAATCGAAGTCTAGAGTAAATGGTGGACATAAGGCCTTTTTTTTTGACATATGGCATTTTTAAGATGCCATTTGTCATCCAAGTTAGGACTTCCAAGAGGCACTCGTGTCTATGAGCCTGGGGCTCAGGTGAAGGAGCCGGACTAGAGATACACATTGGGATTCGTCATTCTTAGCTGGTGTTCACAGCCGTGCAAGTGGATCAGCTCATCTCAAGAGGTGCAGACTGTGTCTGAGGGGGGGCAGGGCTGTGCCTGGTTTGGAGGAAAGCCCGGACCATGCAGCTTTGGTGTGTCAGTCAGCGGCGTTTGTGATTTTCAGAGCAATGGCATTTATCCTTAAGGTTCTGGGGGGTGGGCAGGGCCACACAGGAAGAAATCTGAAGAGAGGGTTTTGGCCACGTGTGCGCGTCTTGGGACGATCCAGAGGCTGCAGGGTCCAGAAGGGGAAACTCCTCAGAAGCTGGAGTCGGAGTGGGGAGTTGGGAGAATGTAGTCACACTCTCCTGTGATGAAGGGAGGGAGGCCTAGGGAGTCCGCACCCTAGCGGACTCTCTTTCCCACGAACAAAAGGCAATCAGACAGAAGATTTGAGGTAAGAAGGGATGGGCGTTGGGAGAGGAGCCAACCTGGAGAACGGTGGTTGAACAATTCTTGAATAGTCTCCCTGAAACATAGAGTTAAAAAAACCCAGACTCTTAAGAATATTGATAGTGACTGGGGAGGAGGCAGTTGTTTTTCTGACCTCCTAAGGGTAAGGTATGTATCCGGGGATATACAGAAGAATCGGGCAGTCTGTTCCTGGGGCTTCACCCTTACCAGGGGGAACAGTGCAAGTTTAAATGGGGAGAAGGGCAGCGGAGGGAAACTAGCCAGGTCCCGTGT
The DNA here is from genome assembly GCF_048564905.1 of Vicugna pacos. NCBI lineage: Eukaryota > Metazoa > Chordata > Mammalia > Artiodactyla > Camelidae > Vicugna > Vicugna pacos. Next base: position 77,478,939 of record NW_027328740.1, on the reverse strand, counting down.
CACGTACCAGTCGGCCGCCCTACTTGCGTGTTGCATTCACATCCATGCCTCACAAGTGGGCGGTGGCAGCCCCGTTTTGAAGATTGGGAAGCCTCCTCAGAGGTTTAAGGAATTGGTTCACTTAGCAGCTAGTAAATGCTGTAGCAGGATTCCAGCAGGGCCTTGTCAGACTTCAAGGGCATGTTCTCTCTACTAATTCCGGTTGTACCTGAAATGGTGAAGTGAGTCAGTTTCGGAGCCTTTCAGAGAAAGTACGCTTTAAGTGCCTCAGGACTGTTGCACAAAGCTCAGTGTTCTTTCATGGTTCGGAACCACCGCAGTGCTTTTTGCCCCACAGATGTAAGGTCTTACTCCTTTGACGATGGCGTGGTTGTAAATGACATACAGGTGCAAAACCACACTTAGCAGCTTCTGAAGGGAAACTCTCCTGTTCTCCCTTGATCGGCTTTCTTCCACGGGATGTAACTGTGCTGCAGCTGAGGCCTGAGCTTTCCGTATGGAGTGAGGGTTTGATATCCAAATTTAGCATAAAACAGTCAGATGGAGAAAATCGAAGATGACAATATATTTTGGGGTTTCATTAGACAAGACATACTATCTGTTAATGGCTCATAAAGCTAATGAAATTGAGTACAGAACATTGCATTTCTTACTTTCTACTGAGAGCTGTCTTCCAACATAAGGTTCTCTGCTTTGGAACTTCAGCTCAGCCACTAGGGCGCCTGTCATTGTGTTGGTGTGATTGCATTTACACAGTGCATGTAATCTGGGCTTCCTTAGCCCCAAACACTCCAGTGCAGAATCATAGGCTGTAGACATCACTTAGTTATACAAATACTTCTAAAACTATATGATACCAAAAAAAATAAATAAATAAAAATAAAGAGAGAGAGGGAGATTGCCTTTATCAAAGTTCCTTTGGATTTTAACTGCAAAGTGTTGTTGAGCAGCTCTGGTTTCCTTTGGATATGAATATATACATTTCTTTGCATGTAACTTGGATTTCAGGCTTGAACACCAAGCTCTTGTTTTCCACAAAAATCATAGCCAAATGACACACGTATGAAACAGTTTATTCTTTTTATCTGAGACAGAATCCTTGAATTTGGGACTTGAGCTGCGACTTTCCTGTTTGCTCTTCCCACCCCTCTTGTCACCTCACTCCTTTTTCCCACGTGGCCTCCAAGAGGTCATGGTCTCATAGGAGCAGGTGGACAAATACCAGTTGGTCGCCAAGCAGTGCTGCTGTAGATGGAGCCCAGCCAAGAGCTAAAGGACATCATCAGGGAGGACTTCCTGGAAGAAATTGGCTCTACATTCAGTTCTGGGGACAGAGTAAGAGTCAGCCAGGGGAAGGAATCAAGAGGGTGACTCAGGTGGCAGGAGCAGCCCGGGTAGAGGCCTGGAGGCTTGTGGGGTGGGGACTCGGGGAGACTGCCCTGTGTGGTCCAGGGTGGTGGATGACCCTGCTTTGAAGGACACTGGAGAGGGCCTAGGGGTGGAGGGCTTTGGAGGAGCTTGGTTTTTACTAGAACTGACACAGAAGAGGCAGTGAAGGGTGTCAGCAGGAAGTGACCCTTAGGAGAGCAGCTCTGCCTGTCATTTTGAGTCCCACCCCTTCATTCTTTTATTCACAACACACGCAATTCTGAGTGTCTAGGGGAGAGGGGGTGGACCCACAGTAGTAAGCAAAATGTACTTGCTTCTTGAGAGCTTAGCAGTGTCAGAAGTTGACTTAGATTAAAATGTTTTATTAACACAGCAGGGCACCTAATCCAAAGTGCGGAGGTTGGAGGGAAGGAAGACTTCCTTGACAAACAGTTAAAATGAGCCTGGAGGCTAGTGGGAAGTAGCAGCAGGTCACGGGGCCCCTGAGGTCACTGGGGACCTGGTACTGAGGTGAGGATGGACAAGCAGGGTCGGGGGTGGGGCTAGAACTCTACCAGGGAGCCTCTGATGGGTTTGAAGTGGGGGAGATGTAATCAAATTTGTGCTTTGGGAAGGCTGCCTTGGCTGTGTGTGTGTGTGTGTGTGTGTGTGTGTGTGTGTGTGTGTGTGTGTAGCGGGGAAGAGGGGGAGGGTGTCACCAACTGGGAGGGTCATTAGAAGACCATTCACAGGCTCGGAGGCCACCAGTGGGAGAGGGGCGTCGGGACTGCTTGGGGACCGCAGGGGCAGAGTGGATGCCGGGTTTCCTTGTGTGGAGGGCTTGTTAGCGGGGTCGCTCTAGCGACACCTTGTGGCTGGAAGTAAACAGATGGAGGCCACCAGGTGGACTTTCCTCTTCTCTCCTTCCCTGCCTTGTGTGATGATCTTAGCTCTGCCAACATATGGAACAGAAGAGCTAAGTTCCAGAGTAGCCCAGGACTTTGCTGGGCTCGTTCAAGTGAGAGCAGATAGGATTTAGGCTTGTGTTGAGATCTGTAAGTTAACTTAGCTAGAAACGTCCTGTCTTTTGGATTTTCATAGGGGTAGTAATTCTTGATAAAGATTGCTTTCTTGGTGAGAGGAAATTTAATACAACTGATATCTTTCTCAAAAAATATCTTATCTTTTAAGAAATTTAATATTCAAAATAATAGGAATATTTTAAAATGATAAACTAAGGCTTTCGTGTAGTTTCTTTGGTTTCTGAGTTGATGTGTAGGTAGACCCTTTGCATTACATAATAGCACATCTTTGACAGTATTTAAAGAGCTGTTAGTGAGCGCCCCCAATTTGAAAGCATCATTAAAGCTTGCTCTGAAATAGTGAAGTCATATAGGTCTTGTTTGCAGAAGCCAGATATTTGGTTTATAATCTGCAGCATAGCTCCCTTTATAAAATAATAATAGATTCAAAATTAACAAAGTGGAAAATAATTGATTTTTTTAAAAAAATGAAACATAAACTTTCTTGTGCTATTGTTGCAACTGGAAATTTTGAAAAGAAAAATCCTATTGTAATATCATCTAAGTGAAATACATATATGTCTGTCACATTTGAATAGTAACTGCACAGTGGTTTTTGAAGTCAGGATCATTCCAGCTCAGATACTGGCAGTGATGGTTGCTGGTTTTCAATGGAAGAGCCTAAATTTGCTTTCTTAGCTTTATTCTTTTCTTTTCTTATATTTTCTTTTCTTTTCTTCTCTTTTCTTTTCTTTTCTCTCTCTCTCTTTTTTTTTTTTTTTTTTTTTTTTTTGGGTAGTGCGAGGGTTGAGTAGTGCTGTGCCAGCATGATTTGGGGGCAATTTGTGGGCAGATGTCGTGCAGCAGCAGTGAGATATTTCCATGCATTTTACTTTCCGGACATCACCAGGGAACATGTGTGGTTTGTGCCTGCAGGATGGGATGCTGCAGGACTCCCTGGTCCATCAATGTTATGTCTTGGAGCTGCTCCGGTCAGTGAATGATTTTCTGTGGCTTGGAGCTAATGTGGTCTGATGCAGATGATCAGATGTGTAACTAAAGTACTGTTACTTGAAATAAGAGAAAAGCTAGCAAAAATGTCTCTAAAATACAGGATGAGGGAGGAGAATTGGCTGAGCTGCTTACAGTGGGGAATATTCTCAGGTGACTCCCTCACTGTGTCTCCTGTCACTATCCCCCACAGCCCTGCATGGCAGTCCTACTGAAGCAACCATGCACTTTCTCAGAAACGCGCTGAATTTCCTTGTGCCTCTGATTGTTCACTTTTTTTTTTGAAAGCACATCTTGCCCTTTGCTTAAATGCCATCCCTGCTAGCCACCACTTACACTCATTCTTCTGGACCTCGTCCATATATAGCTGCTGAATGAAAGAACAAAATGTAGTATCTCCATTTAGTGGAATATTATTCAGACATAAGAGTGAATAAAAAAGAAAAAATAAATAAAGGGGAATATGAAAAAAGCCATCTGCTCTGGGTAGTCCACCCTGACTGCTCAACCCGGCCTTTTCCCTTTGAAACCCCACCCCTTATACCCCACTCTAACTATTTTTGATAGTATTTACCACCTTCTAATAAAGTTTAACATTTTCAAAAAAAAGAGACATGCTGATACCACTTCAACATGGGAAAGCCTTGATAACAGCACGTTAACTGAAAGGAACCAGACACAAACGGCCACATATTGTTGATTTCAGTGATCTTAGAAATGCCCAGAATTGGCTCATGCAGTGGCAGAGAGCAGATGATGGTTGCAAGGGGCTGGGTGGAGGGGGGTTGTGGAGTGACTGCTAGTGACAGGGGTGTTCTATTGGGGTGATGAAGTGTTCTGGAAATAGATGGTGGTGAGGGCTGCACAACCGTGAGTGTGCAGAAGACTGCTGAGCGCTGTCTCTGGGAGTGCTTGTTGTTGGGGGGGCTTTATTTTGTTCTCATCCTGTAATGTGAAGGGTCATCTTGTGCTGAGACCATTCAACTCCTGTGAGTGGTAAGGCTAAGAGACTTTGCAGAGTCATGTTTCTTTTTTCCCCCTTGCTGAGTGTAGGCAAAAATGGTTTAAGCCTGAGAAAGTGCTCCATATGCAGAAATGTCTTTCAGTTTTGGCTGGTGTAAAAAACTTGTGAGCTTTTTAATCATTTAGGACAGTCTGTAGGGGGAAACAGCCTGTGAAGCCTGGGTGAGACTTGGAAGAGCCGCGCTACCCTCCCAGACACGGGTGGGGATTTCACCCCCATTCAGGCAGTGAAGGGCCAAGACCCGTGAGAGGAGTTGACAGTCATGAATATTTATGTGTATCCGCTGCTTCATCTTGGATATTAATTTCTAGCTGAGTCATTTTGTGGCGGCAGCCTCATCCTACATCAGGAATTTATAGTATCTGCTCTTTGAGGTGAAGAGCTGACAGACTTGATTATTTAACAGTCTATCTTGTATTGATATCTCAGATTCCTTTGTCAATCGCAAAACAGCAGAAATACAGACGTCCTTTAATGCCGACGTGACCTGGAGCAGGTTTAGTTTCTGTACCTCAGTGACCTTATCTGCGTGTGGGGAAGATGATAACAGTGCTTCCCTCAGAGGGGCTGGTGAGAGGAGACTGAGAAGCACAAATGGAAGACTTACACGAGATGCTCATGAATGACAAAATTTAGTGCTCTCAGCCTGGTGAGGCCTCAGGGGCAGAGATGTCAGAACAGAGCAGTCCTAGCCGGAGTTCGATCCGCATTGGCAGGTTTTATGATCACTATCAGCACTGTGGGTTATCAGGTAGTTTTAAGACTTGGTAATATGAATTCATGAATAATGTTAAAGACTAGACAACTCAGATCCGGTTTACATAGTTCTCAAGATTTCCTGTGAGAAATGGATATTTTTTCCCCATCTTAAATCTGAGTGGATTCTCTAAAAAAATTCTGTAGTCCTCCATCTTTTTCCTTTAATTCTCCTTTTTTTTTAATAAAAGTTTTTAAATGGAGTTACTGGGGACTGAACTGAGGGCCTCATGCGTGCTGAGCACATACTCTCTCAACTGAGGTATACTCTGCCCCATAATTTTTTTAAACTTTACTTTCTTAGTATTCAGAGGTTAGAGGCCTCTAATTCTTTTTTTGGAGACTTGTCCATACACCGGTAAATCTAAAATTAATGGACAAAATTTGGTTTATTAAAAAAATCATTAGAACTTTTATCAATCCATTCAAAAGGAAATGCTTATTGAGTTAAAATGTTTCTCCTTTATGGTGATTTCTAATTTTTGGTCTAGCTTAACTTATTAAAAGTAATCCTCATCATCATAATGACCAAGCTTGCTGTGAGTGGACACCTACCAAAGGCTAAACTGTTTTTCTCATGTTTTACTTCAAAGCAGGTGTTTGACGGTAGGTATCAATGTCTCCTTTTTGCAGCTGAGGGATTGAGAGGTGGGCAGCTTGTCCCAAATCAAACGCAGCTGGCGGTGCCTAGCTCGGTGCTGGAACCCAGGCTGCACAGGATGCATTCTCAATTTCTCCTCTGATCAGCCTCCCGTTGAGTGGTTTCCCGAACTCCTGTGAGTCCATAAATGACCGATTTTGGCGATCTCAGCCTGATGAGGCCTTCAAAGGAGAGACACCAGTGAGAATGTGAGACAGAGTGGCATAAATTAAAATTGTACATTTTCACAAATGTTGCATTCTCAGGTAATGACTTAAATAGTTTATGTTTTCTTTATATTAGTGCTATGTAAGCACTAAAAACAAAACATTAAAAATGATTATAGTGCAAAATAGGAGTGGGCTTTGAAAGTCCAATCATTGCTAATGATGTTGCTTGTTTTTCTCTAGTGGTGCTTATTGACAGAATAATTTACAATGACTGAATTTGTTTTATGTATGTAGTCTTAGTATGGAGGAAAAGTTTGTCAGTGCATATTGAAAGTAAAATCTTTACTCTTTTCTTTCCTGATGATAAATATGTACGTTGTTTCCATGGCTTAAGTATATTTCCTCATTTGTGAAATTTGAGTGATGCCGTTTACCATGTCTGACTGTGAGAGGTAGACGCCTTGTATACAAAGCATCCAAGAGCTGCTTAGTAAAAATGTGCTGTCACAATGACAGATAGTTTAGAAGGATCAACTGTGAATACTAAAGAGGGTGGCTTGTTTCTGATGCATATTCAATATGGATATATATGAATATGGCTTAAAGTAACAAGGATTCAGGGTTTTGTGTGTGTGTGTGCGTGCAGTATGAAGTTTTAATGAAATCTGTATCATTCTATTGAGACAGGGACTAGTTAAATTGACTTAAGCAGACGACCTTGAAGATTATTTACACAGAATGTGTATTGTTACAACTCAGTGTTCATGCTGCCGTGTAACTATACACTCAGACATTTAAATTCGTAGGACTCTGACCAGAAGCATTAAGTTTAGAAAAATCCACATTGATCATTTTCAGGGAATAAGCTTCTCTCTTTTGTGATTAAAGAAAATTTTGATTTATTTTTCTGCACTCTTAATAGGTTTTAAAATATCAAAACATTGATTTGACATGTCAGCTTTTTTAATAGAAAAAAGCTCATGCTGTTTTAATATGTAAATAAATGTTTTTGTATTTCAATACACTTCTATGATTTCCTGGCTCTTTGAGAAGTATTTTGCAAGATACTTAGATTACCTCCTGTTGGAAAAATACAGACATGACTTTTATGAATATAGGCCTAGTACAGGTCTGTTGGTTTTTGCTACAGTGCAAGACATGAGGACTAGGAGAGCAGTATGTGCTACATAAGCTTTTAGTTATCTGATTCTTGTTTCTGATCCACAGGCAATTTTTGTGTTGCACCTTTCCAGGCAACCAGGAAGGCCTTTTAAGCCATAGGTGGAGCTGTTACACCTTCTTACAGTCTTAACTTTCCTGTTTGTAAAGGAAGTCTTAAACAACGTTTTTTTTTTTTTTTGATTCCTTTGCTTAGTGCTTCAGGGTAGCACAATGTCCATTATGTCTGACTACCTGGAACTATTATTCTGCTTATGTCTTAGTTTTATTCTATCATCTCGCTGTGAACATTTCAGACTTCCTGTGCAAACAGTTGCAACATCGGTCTTTTCTTGCAGTGTTAGAAACCAGTGAGCCGGGATTTTATAAAAGAGCTAGAAGCGGCCTCTGGAGCACCTTAAAGCTGAAAAGTGTACTGAGTTCCCTAAGTATTATCCCCACCGCTGTGTGTCAATGGGTGGTAGGAGATTTGGTACATATACAAAGGGGTGTGGTGTTTTGACTTGGGTTTGCGTGCACGCGCTGCCACTGAGCTACGTGATCCTGAGTCAGTTCTTTCTGAGTTTTTCCCTCGTCTGTGAGATGGGGACACTCATTTCTGCTTTGTAGAATTGTGAGAATTAGAAATTATGTAAAGTGTTTAGCACAGTGTGTATGACAAGAGGGCTCATAATCTTAACTGCTGTTTGGTGTGAAGCCATCATTTGATAGTCTTTGGCAATTACTGAGAAACAGGAAAATAAGAAAAGCTGGTTTTATGATGAAAGATATTTGAGGAGGTTCCATAGTTCCTATACACATAATTTAGCATCAGCAGAGTCAGGACAGTTACACAGTCGCCCTGAACCAATGTTAAGCACAGAATTTTTGTTACTTCATATATGTTGGGGCTTAAGGGGACCCAATACTTATACACATGTTGTGTCCAGCAGCCAACTGAGAGATGACAAAGAAGAACAGGCAGGCGATAAATGTCTCCTTTATTACTGATGAAGCCACGTTCTCCATGAAATTCAGGGCTGTGGGAGAGTGAGTGTCATGACACTATGTCCCAGAATTAGAGACTTACGCAGTCCCAGGTAACTCTGGTCCACAGCGAGCATTCCCTTGAGAGATTCTGACCCATAATGCACAGGACTGTCTTGCCATGGAACTGAGCATCCCGGCTGCTTCCTAAGGGTGGCCAACACTGGAGGGGAAGGAAAGCTTTCATATGCCCTGCTTGTCTCCCCGGACTCACACCTCAATCTGTTAGTGTGAGGAGGGCTAGCCGTGGGCCAGTGGTCAGGGGTGTGAAGGGAGAAGCAGTCTCCCATGGACCAGAGGAGTGGGGAGGAGGGAATCCCCCCTCAGATTAAACAGGTGGTGGCTTGAAACAGAAGGGTGCTCCTCAAGAGTTTATAAGAGGGGAAATAAGGATTTCCTTTGGGACTCAGAATAGTCATGAAACACAGAAGATGATTAGATGGGAGACTTGTAAATCACTTTCTTATTAAATTGAAATTTGTTGGGCACCAAAAATGTGCTACATTCTTTTCTGAGAGTTTTACAGAAATGAATCCTCCAATTTTCACAACAAGTGAGTAAGAAAGATTTGATTGTTATCCCAGGTTTACAGTGTGGAAATTGAGGCACACAGAGGGTAAGTAATTTGGCCAAGGTAACAGAGCTTGTAAGTGGCAGAGCTGGGATTTAAATCCTGGCTATCTGGTTTCCAGGCTCCCAGGGATGGGCTTTGGGTGTTTACAGGTATCTGCATCCCTGGATCTCTGTACCTCTGCATCAGTTAGACCAGAAAGGACAGGGAAAGTGGAGTTATACAGGTACTCACAGTCGTGTTTCAGCCACTGTCCATGGAGTGTGCCCCGTGATTGGCATTAATTGTTTTCCAGGCAGTAGATCTGTTCTTATAACAGAAATTTAGTCCATTGAGTTAATCTAGAAACCCTTCCTGCTCTGCTTCTGTCCACGCTTGCCATGTGACTGCCTGCCGGAGATTGGGCCATGGAGGAGAATCTGCACTCATGGTTGAACTCTGATATTTCAATCTGGTTTGTAGTTTCACATCTCCTGTTACATTAATAAATTAAATTTCTGGTTTTCTTGCATCAGTGTGTCATAAGTTTGCTTAATGTGAAACCAGTCCATGGGAGCCGAGGGGTGCTGACGGTATAATTTCTGAGCATGTGGCATTTCTACCCGTGCAGAAATGGCTGGAGGATGTCCACCTTCCTCACTGATTTCTCCCAGCAGCAGGGTCCTCTCCCACCCCCGGATGTGAGGATGGGATCTCTCTGAGTAGGCCATTCAGAGGCCGAGTCCACCAATCAGATGAAGTACCTGGAAGTGGGTTTAATAGAAGAAAAGGGCTTCCAGGTAGTCCGATGGGCTGTTTGAGTCCGTTTGGTGAAAAGATGTCCACTGTCTGTGGTTGAGCTGCTTCTTTGCTGTTTAAAAGTCTGTATTACATGAAGGGATTTTAAAAAGCAGAAAGGTGTGATTTCAGGTGGTACATCCGCACCGGTGAGTAGTGCTGGATGACCGCCTGTGTGAGGAATAGACAGAGTCTTACAAACTTCATAAAACAGCTTTTAAAGCTCTTCCATCTGAGTGCACTTCGTATGGGGTCCAGTTCATGACTGGTCGCTCTGAGAGGGCACGTAACTGATGATGGCAGAAAGGACACGGAGGCATCAAAAAGGTCCCAGACATGTTCTGTGTTTAGAGGATGGGGCACAGAGTAACATATTTGAGCTGGTTTTTCATTGAACACTTTTGAGTATTTTCTAGGACTCCCCAATCCCCCATGGTTCCATGCAGCTGGGTGTCCCCTCAGTGCAGCTCTGTCAGCGCTTGCCCTGGGCTGATGCGGTGTCACGGGGAGCAGGACGGTCAGTGTCCCCGGCTCCTCCGAGCTCCGTCTCCTCATCCGCAGAGCCGGGTTTCTCATCCGTGTCTACTTAGTAGGATTGCTGAGACTCACACGTGATGGTTGTCAGGTGTGACTTTTGGTTGTCTCTGTGATTGGCGTATAGTCAATATTTGATAGAAACACTTGTTTTTTATTATAATTGTGGCTCCTAGATTGCAGTGGTTTTTAGTCTGCATTTATTTTTTTATATAAATTTATTCTTATTTTTAAGTAAGCACTTGTATTTATTTATTTTCATGAAGGTACAGGGGATTGAAGCCAGGAACATGTGCGTGCACAAAAGGTGCTCTACAATGGAGTAATACCCACCCTCCTTGTCTGCACTTAAAAATAAATATTTCAATACACAAAATATTTCTTAAACACCATCATGGGTCCTATTTTCTGCATAGACAATTGAATACATATGCCATCTCAATAAGAATAAATGTCATAGGGACATACCTTTCTAAATCTGTTTACGTGTTTTAAAACGATCATAGCTAGTGAAAAACACGAGTCTTGGATCCACTACTTCTTAGGGTCTGCTTTGCCATCATGGGGAATTACATTCTACAGAGAAGGCTAATTGGATCTCATTGATATTTGGATGATTTTGCAATGTTCAAGGCTTTCAAAAGCTGACCGTTTTGTATTTTAAACTAACTACAAAGTTATCTTCTAGAAGTTGTAAGTCCTTAGCTTGTGAAGTGCCCAGTAATTCAGTTTGTATATGTCTGTGTCTCTGTGAACGTGTATGTGTGTGATTTCAGGAATGTAGCAATAAGTTCCATATAGCCTTCTGAAATCTTTCTCCTCCAGTTCAAGGTGTAGGTATATATTTACACAAATAAATTGATACTCTTTTGTGATTTGGCATATTGATGGGAATAAGAGGTTCTCATAATTGTTTCAGAAGGGTTGGGGAGCATGAGCTTAGAAAATGGGAGGAGATAGAGGCAGGGATGTTCTTTAAACTTTGTGCAAGATGAGAAACAGTAGCTTTTCTTTTTTCTTCTAAAGCAAACTGGCACTGAATTGTAACATACTAATACTCAGAATTGCTTTTCTGATCAGAGACAAGTGCCTCAGATTTTTCAAGGCAACATGAATGATGAAATGTGTTTTAGCAGTTATCTTTAAAAGTAGTTTTATTTTTCAAGTATAAGTCTATAGACTGTTCTTTTTTTCCAGCTGTACAAGAATTTCTCATTGATCCAGGTACGTGATCAATGTGTTTAGTTTCTTTGGGTTATTTATTTTTTTTAAGTGCTTGATTCATTCTGGTGTGAATGAATGTTTAAAATTTCTGGATTTTGATCTTTAAAACTTGCTGATTTATCAGAACTGCAAAAAACCTGATGTTTGTTCCTTGTTTGGTGGGGCAACCTATTGATTTATGTTGTCTGTTATAGAGGGAAATTCTTCCTCTAGCCTGTAGATAATTAAGTGAATGGTTTGCAGTGTGCCTTAAAAATTATTTGAATGCATTGAGCATGTTTGTCCAGTGAATTTTGGATTGAGTCATAATAATGACTTTGCTTTGATTCTGTGGCTTTTGTCCTCTCCACAAGAATTTGAATTCTCTGTTGCATTTTGTATTCGTGTTCTTAACAGGGGAAGGAATTTTGCATTTTTTACAGAGGTGGGTTTTCCTATCCCCTCTGAATTCCTTCTGTAATTGATACAGCGAAAATCTGTTATTGCAGTGCTTAATTATTTCATAAAAAATTTTTTGGCTTAATCAGAAACAATGACAAAGAATGATAATAAAAAATACGAAAACCTTCCTTCCTTTGAAGAATAGAAATGAGGTGGTCAGGCTCACGCATGCTTTGTACCTGACACACTTACTCTCATGTCATTGTGTATCATGAGTCGGAGATGGAGTTGCTTCAGGTTTATAGATTTTTGTTTTAACATTTGTGTTGAATTCATTCTCTAGGCATGATGATTCCTGTTGCCTTTGTGGAAAGTGTAGATGAAGGGAAACAAATGCTTTGTTTTGTTTTCAGGAGGCCTGAGATGCTGATGAGAAAAGAGTAGAGGGTGGGCTGAGGAAAATAGTGATAGACCCTCACCTCCAGGCTGAAATTGATGAACAAAGAAATCAATTAAGTGTATTGGTATTTGACTAATAGAAGTCAGACAGCCCAGACTGTCTAGTTATGCCCAAAGGAAAGTACTGAATTCACCTGCAGAATTAGGTGCTTTACCATGTAGAAGCAGCTTAGAGCAATCAGAAAAATCAGTCTTATGATGAGATATAAAAAGAATATAATAACTTTTATTTCTGAAACTTTTCTACATTAAGTTGTGTAGAGCTAAAATTAAGTTTCAAGCACCAGGAGTTAAGAGTTTAGGTGGTTCTGTGGGATCGTTATTCAGGGATGTGTCTAGACCCTGCTGGAGTGGCCGAAGCTGGCAGGAAAAGATCCAGAGCCAGGATTTGTCATCCTAGGATGTCCTCCATAATGGTTCCATGTGGGAGCCCATGATTGAGTTAACAAGTTGTAACACATCCCAGCCGCCTGTCAACTTTAAGAAGAAAAAATGTGCTTATTAACTGCTTTAAAGCAAACACCTGTGCATCCTCACTCCTGTCTCCTTGCCATAAAAAGCAGAGACAATGCCTTGCTTGCATATTTGAGGTTATAGATAGCACACTGCTTATTGCACAGCAATGACCCAGGCCCTCAGCTATAAACGCCAGGCCTGCGTGGTGTTAGATAGTCTATTATCCCCAAAACAGGGACCAGGCTGGTCTGGTGGTCTGCTTTGTAATGAATATGTCTAAAAAATGTATCTTGTTCCCCTCAGCCCATGACTTCCCTAAAGGTAAACTAAGCCTTAGTACTCATGGTGGAGTCTACAATCTCTGTCTCATCCCTTCTTTCCCCAAGTTCCTGCCTACTATCTCACAACTGTTATTGACTTTTTACTTTGATTATACACAATAAATATGGGAGCATTTGAGAGACTCGTGGATTTGGCTCCCTAATCCCTCTCGCTTTCTTTCCCTTTTCCGCAGTCTTGAGAAATTCATTCCGTGTCGGTAAGACTTCCGCCAGCCAGAACCCACAGTTCCAGGTGAGAAGGATGCAGGCTTTATCCCTCCTACCCGAGGGAGAGAGAGGAGATAATTGAGATATGCTCCCCTGTGGTCCCTTCCTGCCCCAGGGCCACTCCAGTTCACCTGCAGCCTTCTGGCCTCTGCTCACAGGGCCTCTGTCCCAGGATTGACCGCAGCCTTTTATTCCCTTGTCAACATTCCCTGTGCCTTTCAGAGGTTGCTCTCTTCTCTGCAATTCAACCCTGGCAGATGTGATGGTGGTCAGCGTGCTGATGGGCAGTTACTTGGGGACTCCCAGGAGCCATGCTGATTCTCCTGAGTCATTCGGGGTTACAGAACTGTCAAGCACTGCAGGAAGCCCATTCACGTGAGTTCAACACAGCATTACATCACTTTCATTTTATTTTTGAATTTTCAGTGGAGAAATTATTTGTAGCACACTGTTCCAGATTTTAGGCCGCCTGCTTTCCTCACCACCATTTCCTTGTTGGCTCTGGTGCTTGTTTTAAGAACCAGGTTTCTTCTCTGGTCATTTGTAGCAGCTGGGCTTGCCGAATCCTTGATTTGCATTTGAAGCAGAATGCTTCTTCGTGATGTCAAACTGATTTTCCTTGTCATGTCTGAATATTTCTTGTACACTCAGCAACAGTTTCAAGTGAAATGCTCTTGTCCAATTTCGGTTAACTAATATTTGCTGATCTCCTGCTTTCATGCTGAGGGCAGTTTCTTCTTCCTGTAATAAATGTTAGCAATTTGCATTTACTATGGAAGGTACTAATCCGAGGTGCTTTTGTTCTTAACAGTTTTAATACAAATCACCCATTAAAATGTACAGCGGATTTTACTCTATGCCCAGAAATGTGCATCCCAGTCAATCTTAGAATATTTTCTTCCCCCCAACAGGAAACCCAGTACGCATAAGCAGACATTATCAACTTCCCCATCCTCCCCAAGCCCCAGGGAGCCACTCTTCTGTCTCTGTGGATTTGCCTGTGCTGAACATTTCATGCAAATCGAGTCACTTCATGTAAGTGGAACCGTCTATTTTGACTGACTTCTTTCACACTGAGTAACGTTTTCAATGTTTGTCCACGTTGTGGCCTGGGTCAGTACTCTATGCTTTGCTATTGCTGAATAATATTTCACTGTATGGCTGGGCCCCTTTGTTTACCCATTCATCACGTGATAGACATTTGGGTTGTTTCTGTTTTTTGGCTCTGAAAATTAATGGCGAAAAGTAATGGTGAATATTCCTGTAGGAGTTTTTATGTTAACATTTGTTTTCAGTTCTCTTACTTGTGTGCCCAGGAAGCAGAATTGCTGGATCATTCAGAAGCCAAATGTTCAACTCTCTGAGGACGTGCCAGGATGTTTTCCAAAGTGGTCACGCTGTGTTACATCCTCACCAGCAATGGCTGCGGGCTCCGCTTCCTCTGTGTCCTCATTAGTGCTTGTTAATCTTTTTTTGATTTTAACCTATTGTAGTGAATGTGAAGTGGTTTCTCCTAGTTGTTTTGACTTGATTTCCTTTAGAGCTAATGTTATTGAACACCGTTTCATTGTGCTTATTGGCCATTTGTATATTTTCCTTGAAAAATATCTTTTCAGATTCTTTTTTCATTTTTTAATTGAGTTGCCTTTTTATTGTTGAGCTGTGGAATTTTTTTTTTGATACACAAATTCCTTATCAGATAAATGATTTGAAAAAATTTTCTCCTGAGTGTTGTTTTTTCACTTTCTGGATGGTGTTTTTTGAAGCAAAGTTTTAAAGTTTAATGAACTCCAATTTATCTCTGTTTTCATTTTTCCTTGTGCTTTTGGGGTAATATTTAATATCTGATGTATTTTATTAAAACTTGTATATATAAAATAACTTAATTCTTAGGACCGTTCTAGGAGATGGGTGCGGTTGTTGTCCCCAGTCTATGCATCGGAGACTGAGGTGCAGAGAATTTGACTGACATATTAGTGTCAAAGCTACCCAGTGCTGTGGGAATTCAGACCCTCATGTTTTTCCCTAGCATCTGAGCTCAACACCACCATGCTCCAATCTTTCCAGGAAACGTTAATGAAAAAATCTTTACTTTTTTGATTTCTTGTTAGATTTTTTTCTTATTGGGGACCTCAAATTCTCATTTTCTTTTCGGATATCAGTGTCGATTTATTTTAGGTCTCATGTAGGGAGAAGCATTGCTATCAGTTAACTTCTTTATTACTCACTCTCCAGTGATGATTGTTGCTAGTTGATCTAATCAAGTCATGCTTAAGTCTTTCCTGCTCATGACACTAACAGCAGAGTCATGACTTATAGAATGCTCAAAGAAGAAAGTACTTGATTGATTTTATTTTGCCAACCAATCAAACCAATCAGATAAAACCCTGGTGTTGACACAGACTATAAGCCCTCCAGAATAGGGTCACTGTCTTCATTGTGTTTCATTTGTTGGGTCACAGTGTCTGGATAGTGCCTTGCTGTCCAGCAGTTTTGTGAGGATACGGTGCTCGTGAATCATTGTAAGGACAGAATTTTGACAACAGGCTGTGTTGTTCATTTCACGACGGGAAAGGTAATATAGAATTACTGTTCAGATCTGTTTTAAGATTAAGCTTTGAATTTTGAGAATAGTTCAAGAAGCCATACAAAGCTCTTTTTCACTAATTTTAGATCTATCTTAGACACATTATGTTTACATAGCAGAGTAACTTATCAAGTAGATTTGACAAAAGGAGTGTTATATTGATTATTTGTTTTAGTTGAAATATTCTACCAGGGATAAAGTCATAAGTGCCCATAAATGAACAAATATATTTGTATTTAAATGCAACATGGGAGCAGACTACATATGTTTCTATATAATATATATGACTGTGTGTTTTAATCTTTCTGTCAGTGTTTTAATAGTTTTTCAGCAATTTTGTAACTTTAGAATTCTTCTATGGAAATCACCCCCAATTCTAGTGCAGTTTGTACTGTGTATCCTGTCTTATGCATGGGATTCCACTGTCCCCTCAGTGAGGAATTTCCTCTCCTATTGTGTTAGGAGCAGAGTTAAAGGAACTGTGATTTCTAGGCCTTTGCTCTCCATGTGTTTGCAGTTGGCTCTCAGTCACGATTTTCCCTTTCCAGAGTTTTCATTGTTAAATTAGAATTTCTGAAAATAACTATTAATATGTTGCATTGGTCTCCCTAGAAACTTGACGTCTTTGTGCTTTTCAGTTTTCAATTTATGAAAAATGCAAATGCACTCTTGTTTTTAAGTTGTCCTTTTTCAATAGATATTTATCTCTTAATTGATAGAATAATTTTTCCCAATGAATGAATTGGTGTGCATGTTTTAAAGGATAACTTACTTTTTATTTTTCTTATTGTAACAGTAATATTCATTGTAGAGAATTTAGTAAATAAGGATTAACACAGTAATAACTTCACAATGGCCTCTAATCTCACCTGGAGATACAGTTGTAAGGTTTGAAATTGAGAATTATAAGTCCTCTCAAATTTTTCTTTTTCAAGTACGTATAGGTTACTGAGATCCTCGAATTCCCATATGAATTGTAGCAGCAGATAGTCAGTTTCTGCAGAGGAGCCCGCTGGGATTGTGATCGAGACCACGTTGAATATACGGATCGATCTGGGGAGCACTGCCATTCCAAGAGCACTTTCTTTTGATAGGGGAATGTGTGTGGAGTGTCTGTCCTGGTATTTAGGTCTTCTTTAACTTTTTTTTTCAACAATGCTTTGAGTTTACAGAGTATTATTTTACTTTAATTATCTTTGCCTTTATATTGAGGACAAGTGTGCAAGGTACCGGGATCAGAAGTGTATTTGAGCCCCGCAACTTGCTGCCACCATGGACGCTGCGCTCTTGCTTCACCCGCTGTACAATCTTGCACAGAATACGACCTCAGTAACTCTCTCTTGAATGAATGATTATATGATTGTTGGATGATGCTTGAGAGTCCTTGTGATGATTTTTTTCCCCAGCCTTTCCCCAGTTCTTAACTATGCCCTTTCTCTTCCTAAACTCCAGCCTGGGTTTCAGCCTGCCTGTGGCATTGATTTTCCTTGTCTGTGGACTCTTCCTTTCACTGGTTCCCGATAATGTTACATGTGGGCTGTGGAAACTTGCTAGATGTCAAGAAAGAGCTAATCCATTGTAGGCCAGTATTTTTAGAGTTTGTTATTGTTTTATTGATTGAAATTAAATGAGGCTGCCCCCTGAGCCCTCCCGTGAGCACTTTTGACCTTCCTACAGCTGATACTGCTCTAGTTGCTGCATGTGCCCTTTCCCCAGCCTTGATTTTGTAATTGAATAAGTCACCATCACTGGAGCCCTCTCTTTAAAAGATGAAGAGAACATTTGCTCCTTTTCCCTGTTTGGAGACTTCGATGAGATGAGATCCCAGATAAAGAATGGAGCCCCACCTCTTTCTGACCCCCGCTGTTTCCGTTCCTTTCTTCAGGGGAAAAGAGTACAATTCAACAGTATAAAGATTGATTGTGAGCTAATGAGATAGACAAGACAACCGATCATTTATTAAATAACCTTTCATGATAGAAACAAATGTATTATACACACAAACAGCACACAAAGCACTGTAGTACCATGGTTACAATCGTGGGTCCGAGTTCGTGTCCTGCTCTGGAGAGACCAGTCCTGTGAGATGGAGAACTGGTAAGTCGGCTTAGCCTCTCCAGAACTGGTTTTCTGTCCTGCAGAGACGGGGCTCGCTAGGCGTCCCCCCCGTAGAGGTGCTGTGGGGTGTAAATGATGCGCATGGGCAGCCTGAGCACAGCTGCTCATTCCTCGTAAGTGCAGGGTAGCATAGCTTTTGCGGTGATGGCTTTATGACCGCCCCATGTAGACTGTCAGTGCTCTGAAGGGATGCCTTGTGGTTTGGAGATGGGATTCTCACTTCTGTAAATACCCAAGTGTAGTGTTATTGGGCCCTGCTGATTTCAGTCTATTCTTTAGAAAGTACATATTGTAGATATATTTTTCAAGCATGCGTGCTTTTTTTCTTTTACTATTAAAGTTCTACCCTCTCATCTCTTGGTGTTACTTTTCATGGAATCCAGGAAACAGTCCTAAGCTACCTGCCTCTTCACACTTTTCCGTGGTGGTTTCCTTCCCTGATTAGAAGAGGGTTTTGCATAGGAAATTTTATTTGTTCCCCTTTTCTTGGAGTCTCTCTCTCTGTCTGCCCATCTCTCACCTCTCAATCTGTCCATTTCTCAACCCACTGCTTCTTCTGACATGTTCCAAAACGCATTTCAGGTAGCTTACAGAAGAACAGATACCAAATAAACAGGTGAGAAAATGGGGCCCAGTTCAGACAGTGAGGCTAGGAGGCGAGCCTGTGTGAGGGTTGCAGGCGTGAGACACATGCCTCTGCCATGTGACTTATAAGATCGACAGCAGCAGTGTGCTTCAAGCTCCCAGCAGACACAGGGAAGCAGGATTTGAGGGAGATGCTTACTGGCTGTGAAATAAATAAGTGACTTAGGAGAAGCCCAGCCTTTCCAGCTACTAAGGCTTAGGAGAATATTTTGAGTGTCTTCCAAAATCAGAGTATGGCATCTTTTCTTTTTTCAGAGTTCTATGTATAGTTGGTTACATTCTATACCTGGAAATTTCTCCAAAACTGCTTCCCACGTGAGTCCCATGGCTCGGGGATTGGGTGGTTCTGCTCATTGATGGGGGTTGGCCAGAAACAGAAAATGAGAGCCTCAAAGGGGCCTGGGATTTGTCAGTTATGTTTTGTCAGTGCTGTAGGGTTCAAGAAATGCTTTCACCGTTTCTCTCCATCTGAGGCGGCAGCGTAATCTCTTACCAGCATCAGGAGCTCAGGGCCACGGGATGGTGGGGTCTGACTGCACTGCCGTCAAGACAGCTGAGCTAGTCACTGCAGGTGTGGTTCTTTTACATACTGCAGTTCATGCTCTTTACTAGAATGTTTCTACAGGGAGTTAATTAACTGAGTTAATTAACATTTAATAAATATGATCTTTGTTGAAAAGACAGTTATAGGCAGAATATAAGCTGTGAAGTCTTTAAAAACGGTTTCATTACTGAAATTTCATTTGGGGAGATACACGGTTTATCTTATATATGGCTCTCTTTTAAAGTAACAAAGAAACAAGACAGAAAAGGCAGAGGATGATTTCTGTTCTTCCTCTCGGCTTGCAGGTGCCTTCACCTCCAGTGGCATCCATCCAGACACCAGCACTGACACTGGCCGTGCTCAGAACTGCCTCAGCCCTGAAGACACTGCTGACAAATAGAAGGGGGCCACGCCCTGTTACAGCAGGTGCTCTCACTTTGTGGGTCCTTATGTAACTGCGTGGTGTTAATCAGGATCGCCCGTCCTACATTGTGTGATGCTGCTGCTTTGTCTCCTAGTTACTTGTTTCTCTAAGTATTCTTGTATTATTCTCCAATGCATAGTACTACACACCTAAAAATGCTTTTTTTCAGATGAAAAAGAATGTGCATTTAAAATAATAACTCTGAAAAAGGGGGCAAAAAAGGCTATCCTTGTCCCGCTATTCAAAGATAATAATTAACACGTTAACGTATATTTTCATCAGTGTGGATCACCTCTGTCATAAAAAACCAGAGAGCACTCTGTGACTGTTTACTGTGTGGACACCTCCATTTTCCATTCGGCTTTTTATATGTTTTTCTACAATATTCTATCTCCTCTGGCATGATTTTTGATGACCAGTATATCATTCTGTCTTGTGGAGGCATTGTCCATTTTACTTCGGACTTAAATAAACTTTTAAATTCCAAGTATACTTAACTGAAATACTGAAAAGAGAACTGTGGTGGTACAGGAAGGCCCTACCTCCCTTCCCCTTATTTCCGAAGAGTAAAAACTGTTGAAAATTTGATATATATGTTTCATGACCTTTATGCCTATGACATACATATATACACACATATGAGAATTCCATGTATACGTGTGTGTATATATGCTTTATTTAAAAATGAGACCATACTATATGTTTTTCTGCAGCTCGCTTTAATCACTCAGGTGTATATCATAGACGTCCTCCCACTCCAGACTCACCCGGTCCTTTCAGATAGAGTGGAGGGGTCTCCTGATTTGCGGGTGTGGTCTCTTTCCCACGCACACCTTTGGTGAGAGAATGCTGTGGACAAGGCCCTGGACCACGGCGAAATGCCGGCTCCCTCATTGCTCGCAGCTCGTCGTGATTTAACGCATCATTGTCTTGATGGTGGACAGTTAAGTTTTCTCCATTTTCCACTGTCAGAAAGGATATTTGACTGGCATCCTTCTTGTACAGACATTCCTGTGATCTTTTATGAGTATTCCTTTAGTTAAGGCTTCTGGAAATTTAGTCCCTGGATGTGACATTTACATTCATCACAGACTCCATTCAAGTAACTCTAGAAATTCCTTCCATAGGGGAATGAAAAGATGCACAATTACTTATGTAACCAATTCTCTATTGCTGGATATGATTTCACTTCAGTTTTTCTTCCCACCATTGTAAACAGTGCTGTGTAAATGCCCTGATGGGTACATCTTTTTGGACTAAATTTGTTTTTTCCTAGAGGAAACGATTCGTAGAAGTGGTGTTGAGTCAGTGTGTACGTACGTTTTTCAGAGTTTACATATCCATTGTCATGTCGTCCTCTGAAAATGTCGCTCATGGTTTCTTCTCCCACAGATGGACACTAGATAGAATATCTTTTAAAAATATTTGCCAATATGATGAGCAAAAGTGCTTTTTCATTGTTTTAGTTTGCATTTGATGACCAGTGAGGTATTGAGCATTTTTCACTCATTAGCCATTTGACTTTTTTAAAATGAATGATTCCTTTTATCCTTTGCACACATTTAAGTGGGGGAGCTTCTTGTTGGTTTGTGACAGCTCTTTGTATGTTAACTTTGTATGTTAACTTTGTATGTTAACAAGAACATTAACTTCTTGTCTTCAACAACATGTATCACAGAGCTTTTTCTTGTCATTTCTTGCCTTTCATTTTGTTTAGGAGGATTTTAATTTTGGTAGTGTCTCAAAATATTCTTATGATAATAAATGTATTCCTTATGTGTTTTATCTTTGAAATTATTCTTAAAAATAATTTCTTATACTGGAATAAATCTCCTCTGTAGGTTTTTTTTAATCTCTAAGATGGAGATGATAATAGTACTTGTTAATGTAAGGGTAAGTTGAGTTAATAAGAGCAAAGTGTTGTATTTGCTGTTATTAGTACTTTTTTATATTTACATCACTGTCTGTAAATTATCTTGTGGTCCTTATGAGAGGAATAGTATTTATTCTTTCTAGGTGATTGTCTGATTGTCTCAGGACAATTACTGAAGTCATACTTTTCTCTTTGATTTGAAATCCCACCTTTACAAAATACTTGTGTACACTAGAGTCTCTTTTTGAGCTCATGGTTCCCTTCTGTCAATCTGCCTTTCTTACTCCAGCACCATAACTTACATATTGTAAAAATTTATTTAATAATTGGCAGTCTGAATTTTTTTCATTCTTTTCTTCCATCCCAAATTTTCTTGTCTAGTATTATGATTTTATTATTCCTGAAGAATTCCAAAATATTTTGTTCAAGTTAAAAAAAATCAGATTGGAGTTGTCATGGGAGTTTTCAGTAAGTTTTGAATTATTCTGATGAGAACTTACATCTTTACAAAACTGCTTTCCTCCATGCAATTTGTTGATGTCTCTACATTCTCACCTCTTACTTTACCCCTCAGTACAGCCCTGAAGTTTCTCCATTTAGAACATGGGCATTATTTTTTAACTTATTCCAGATTATTGTTTATGTTTTTGTCAATTTTGTAAGTGAAAATTTTTTGCTATTATATTTTTAAACGCTTAAAACTGAAATTTAGAAAGGAAGATTCGGTTTGTAAATACTCACTTTGTATTTTGTCATTTAAAATTGTAAGTATTAAGTAGTTGTTCCAGAATCCTTTCTTTTTTGTTTTTAAAAATTTGTGTCGAAGATTCTCAAAATGTTCATAGCTAAGTAGTATAGGTGGGGAGACAGATGGAGAGAGGTAGTGTGGCTCATGTACAAACTGTGAGCAGTTTCATGGCTGCCTTTAGGCTGGAGAAACCACAGAAGAGCCCAGGTTAGACAAGGAATGGCTTTGTATGCACTTGAAAGCCAGCTTTCCTGCCTGTATGGTGAAGCCTGGTGGGCGTGGCAGGTAGATGATCAAGGTCTGATCAAGGTCATTTGCTGCACAGAGCGCTGTGTCTGTGAGAAATGGTGACCATTGCCATGGCAAATGCTTGGTGCCAGGAACAATGCAGGGGAGCTGGGGAGCCTGTGTTAAGGATTTTCCAGTCCTGGGAGTGGGAAGATCAGACTCTGCATTCAGATCTGAGTTTGAATTAATCCTCTTTAGTTTACTGGACCTCTGACTTTTGTCAAGTTATGCATCCTGTTTGAACTCCTGCTTTGTTGTCTCTCAAAACAGAAGAATTACAGCCTGCTGCTAGAGTGTTTGATCAGGGTAAATGATTTGTGTCTATAAGATGCCACGTACAGTCACAAGCTCAGTGAGCAATGAGCTGTCCCCTCTTCTCCTGCAACTCAGTGATCGATAAGTCATCAGCAGAAAGCGAGTCCCTAATTTGTATGTGGTGCAAGGAAGAACAAAACTAACGTCTTGCCTTTCCCTGGCAGTATTCTTACTTCTTTGCTTCATGTACCTCTTTCCTCCTTCACTCTCCCCTTTCACCTCCTCCACCAAGAGCCCGAGACTCTCTCAGAACACTAGATTCAAATTATTTAAATGTTGGCTCATTCCCATGAAATGACAGTGACTTAAAAAAACTGTACACATCCCAGAATTCATTGTATTTGATTTACACACACACACACGTGCACACACACACACACACACATCAGGCTACCTCCCATTTACTGAGGGAGAAGGGCCACTTTTTCTGAGTTTTCATTTACTCAGCGTGAGAGCAGTCTCTTAAGCAGAATTTCACCTGGCTTCGTGCATGGTTTTTTAAATTGGATTTCTGCTTTTTGTCCATAAAAATATTCTCCTATTAGAAGACAGGAAGTGGAGACATAGATATTCTGCTGAGATATTGGTGTTATCATATTTGAGTTTTAATGGACATAAGGCGGCATAGAGTCATACATTATTATGGATGAGAATCCTTGATGATGTAACTTGGACAAGAATCTGGGTCTCCTGCCATCGTGTCCACGCGGGTGAAGAGGCAACTGGGTGGGGGATGGCAGGGAACCTTCTTGCTTGAGTTCCAGGTTCTTGTTAGTTTTCATTGCTCAGCTGCCTTTAGTTTATGTCCATGAGGCCTCTCATGGGAAGGTCACTATGTCCTGAGAGACTGAGTTACTAATCAGCAGAAAGCTCTGGACCCACTCATATTTTCCAGAGTTTTTCTGCTGACCTGCTGACACTTTATATAAATGAGACCTAACAAACTACTGGATATAAAATCCTTATTGTTATCATTTGCCCTCAAGTTCCATAGGAATGGGGTGCTGTCTCAGGCTGTCTAAGGCTAGATCTGAACAAAGATAGGGTGATAGGCTCCGCTGCTGGACCCTCCCCAGTCGAATGGGATTTCCACCTTAGTTTTTAGAATCAGGCAGATGAGTTCAAATCTTGTCTTTACCAGTTATTAGCTTTGTGACCTTGGGGAAATAACTACTTTTTTGGTTCCAATTTTCTTTATCTGTAAATAAGTTCAGTATTTATTTTAGGGTTTTTGTTTTAGAATTGAATGTGCTAATTCCCTAATTTATTCCTAAAATACTGATCACATGGTTCTATGCTGGTGCCTTAGTAGTTGATTGCTAAGGGACTCAACAGTGAGAATGGGGATGGGGCCCCCTGGATCATACAGCTTATATTCCAGGATATGCTTGTAAAAGACAAGATTGCAGTGGATTTTTAGTAAATGTCCATTCCTTTCCTAATCCCCATTGATTGTGTATATATCTTTATACTAATATATGAACAATTTTTTTTGCAGTTTAAATCTCTTTGTAGTATTTAAAGAATGTAACTATAACAAAAATACGTGAAATAAAATGACTTGACTTTTATTTTCCTTTCAATAAGCAAAACAAAATAAAATAGAAAAGAAAAGAAAAAGTATTGAAGGAGTAGAAATAATTTTATTTCCGTGGAATCAACTCCCTATGTTAGGTTTTTCCATTGTGTTGTTCAACATCATATAAAATTGACAGGTTGTGACTTCAGTGTTGATAGCTAGGTGAGTATAGTTTCTTTTTGTGGTTGTCTTTGATGAATTATTTGCACTAGATCATAAATGATGTGCATGTTACATATTGGAAACGAGGAAACATTGGAGACATACTACCTCCAATGCAGTCATTTTGTTACCGAGTCCAAACTCGTTCTGCTCGCCGCATGACAGGCCAATAAACCGGGAGATGAGGTGTTGGAGCAAGGAATAGTGACTTCACTTGCAATGCTGGCAGACCCAGAAGACGGCAGACTGATGTCCTGGAGAACTATCTTCCCCAAGTAAGAATTCAGTCTCCTTTTATACTAAAAAGGGGCGGGGTTGTGGTTGGTTGTTGCATACTTCTTGCTTTATGAATTGTTTGTCCTTTGAATCCGCTGTTCTTGCAGCTGTCCATGTGGATCAAATCATGGTACCCCTGTAAAACCTCCAAAAAAACAAAGGCTATTCTCTATTATGCAACTTGCCATCTCTACAGAAGTGCAGATGAGCTAACATTTTTAAAGATCAGGGCCAGGAGAATAGGCTTTCCTGCAGATTTCAGGCTAAAGGCAACTTTCTTTTTCAAATGGTGCAGAGCTACCAAGTCTGAGCCTAGGAAACAGGGCACAGGTTTAAACTCAAAGGAACAGATTTAACATAGGGTAAAAACTGTTACATTTTATTACAATTCCGTTTCCAGCTTCATAGATAATATTAGTAAGAAATATGAGCAATTTTGTATTTTTGCTTCTTAATAACCGATAAGTGTACCAACTATATTTTGTGAGCAGGGATGCTGTGCAGGCATTGGGGTGACAGCAAACTCTTGTAGGGGGTGGCCGACCCTGCAACATCTCTGATGCCCCGTGAGTGTTGGTGAGGGTCCCCGTAGCCAGGGGCTCTCTTCAGGAACCAGCATATGGGCATTGACCTCTGGAGACCTCTTTTTCGGCTGCAGGAATTTTTTCAGATATTGAGATTGAAAAATCACTCCAGCTGGGAATAATTAGGGAAAAAAAAGAAAAGGAAAAGGGTTTGGAGTAGAGTAGAAGAGTAGGACTTAAGATCACGGAGCCTGAGTGCTTGGCAGCGGGGCCTCGGGAGAGAGGGGAGCAGAGGTGGGGAGGGGCCTGGCTCCGGAACCAGCTCCTGTAATTGTCCCTGCACGCAAGCCACATAGCTTTAAATTGGCCTGGGCCACCTCTCTGGGCTGGATATCACCCTGGGCAGAACCGTGGTATCTGTAAAGTAAAATGACTTCACAACTATTGCACAGAGCTGCAGGTGTAAGAGAGCCTAAGCCTGTCTCAGAGTGCAGGGGACAAGCGGAAAGGAATGGCAAAATTTCCACTGACAATTGAAATTTTGTTAAATAGCCTGCTACAGTTGTTTGCATCACTTGAATGAATGCAGGCATATTTCTGTGGGCATTTATAGGTTCACTGAACCCCACCAGCCCCTCTTGCCCCCATCGGAGATGGGCTTTCTCAAGCACAGTGCCCCTCCTGCTTGGGTGGAAAACGCTGCTGGTCCTTGCCTGGGGCCGGGCTGCTGCAGGGCACTGAATCCCCGAGGCACGGCCTGTGAGACACGACAGGAACATCTCTGCTCTTGACTGGGTGCCTCCGTTTCCCCTGCAGTGTAAAAATGCCGGTGACTGAGTTAGAAGCATGCTTCCAAGCTGTCCATGTCCTTGGCATCCAGAAGCGGAGCCTGGAAGCTTTCGAATTTATCCAGAATGCGGTTTACATTCACCTTCAGCAGGTGAGTGTATGTCCTTACACAAGTGGAGGAATTACTGCAGTTTTCCTGGAACTTTCTCACTACAAGTCCATTTGATTTTTCTGTGCTAGGATTCAGTATGGCCTGCTAAAAACTCTGGAGTGAGATCTTGAAACCCTGATGAAGAGCATTATTTATTTCATTTCTCTATATGATACTCTTTTACTTTTAAAATTCAGAATTTTTGGTTGTTTCAAAAATTTTTGGGGGGGTTGGAGAATCATGTTTACTCTTACCATCTTTGCAACCTGTTGCTTTGTGCCTCTCACCTGTCTTCTGTCACTTGTGAGGCGGTTCCATTTGTGACCCTGTCCGGGTTGTTCATGTTATAAAACATAAAGCCTGTAAAAGTACAGTCCCTTTTCCTCCGAAGACATTCCACAAATACTCCTTTAACCTGGGTGTGGTTTTAAGAAGACAGAATCTTTAGAACATGTCCTTGCAGGTTGCTAGTGCAAAATCCCAAAATCAATAGTCTAGCTCAACATCTAAAATCTTTCTAATTTACCTTGGAATTGTATGGATAAGTGAAGCAGTTTGCTAAGAACTCAGACCAGGTTTAGAATACAGGTTGGTGTAGCTCAGCAGGTCCTCCCAAGCTGATGCTCTGCCAGAGGGTGGGGCCGAGGGGAGAGGGCGGGTCCTGCCCTCCCTGAGGTGACAATTTCATGGCAAAGACTTTCACCTGGTGAAGAACTTGGAGTTTCTTCTAAGAAGAGTGGGTCTTAAAAGAGTCCAAAAAGCGCGGGAGTGGCACAGTCCCATTTGTCTCAAGTAGGGGAGAGCGGCTGTGGGGCCACTTAGGAGACTCGTGAGTCCAGGTGGGCAGTGTTGGTGGCTTCCACTTGAGCTGTGGGACGGTCAGTGTTTAAAAGCGAACATATTGAAGGCATGTTTAGATGGTAAAAAGGAAAGGATGAAGGCTGGCTGTGAATGCAGGATGGAGTAAGGCCCAGGTTTCTGGGTGGATTAATGAGGTAAATGATGGTCCTTCTGTGCTCTGAGGAGGGAAAGCTGCAGAGGGAGTTCTGCGGAAATCTGATGAGTTCAGCTGTGGGTAAAGTGAAAGGTTGTTAGATGTGTGGTCTGGGAGCTCAGGTGAGAGCCAGTAGTGAGTAGGGGGAGGTGAGAGGGACTTTCAAATAATTTTGTATTGTGAACATACAAATAAGTATGAGTAATGACACATTTAACACCTCTATATTCTGGATTTAAAGCCCAGTAACATTTTGCTATACTGACTGCAGAGGTTCTTAATATTTTTTAATAGAAATAAGTAGAAACAAAATAGTGGAGTTAGTGAGCATCTTAGAGTAGATGTGTGTCCTTGTATGTATTTTTATACCTCATCTGTTTATAACCATAATCTACAAAAAGTTATCTTGCTTAGCATAAGAGTTAAACACAGGGACGTGACACACATTGTTGGGGGTTGAAGCTGATCTTCTCGGGCAAATTATGGACCCTCTCTTTGCCTTAGTTGCATCGTCTGTGACTGCCCCAGGGCCCCTCATCACAGCTGATTTCCTAGAGTAGATGTTGGGAGGGAGGCTGCTGAAGGGAGTAAGAGGTGGCAACTGCTAGGGATATTGAAGAGAGACAAAAACAGATTAAAGCCGATAAACTGAGTACAAATACCCTCTAAATAGAAGGAATCCCGCAGTGTTTTGAGCCGCTTATCATAAGGGAAAGAAAATCACTTGGATCCAAAGCTCTTGAGCATATGAGTATTGTGGGTGGGAGGGTGTCATTATAAAAGTGTTGAGAAAAGGCCTCTTTGTTTTCCTTGACATTACCAGTAAGGATGGGGAGCAGAAGCGAAACCCTCTGCTTACCGGTTGAAGGTGCTGTTTTGTGCGAAACTGACCAAAGTTTGGAAACCAGTCATCAGCGATGCTGGCAAATGAAGAGGCTTCTGGATTGGGTGGGGCACTTGCTGTGACTTCCAGGTGACCTGCTGGCTGGGGGCTGTGTGGCGGGCAGTAGTTTTGCAGGGTAGCCCGGGCATAATCCCTAGCTCTGATGCTGCTGGTCTGATTAACAGACCTGGGCGCACACTGTCCTAATGGGGCAGCTCGGGATGTGGCCCTGCCGTGCTGAGAGCGAGAAGAGGGCTCCCCTGAGGAGGTGTCCCTGCAGAGACTGGAAACGTCCTCCTGCAGGGGAGGAAGAGCCTCTGAGCAGCGGGCCGGATGCACAGGCAAGACCAGCATGAGCACTGATGTTTCCGGGAGCCGAAAGTCATACAGTGGCCCAAACGGCCTTGTTCCTCAGAGACTGGAGGAAATAGATGCTGAAAAGGCAGGCTAGGGTCAGACCCTGTGGTGGGCTATGAGTGACAGGAGAGGATTGTTCAGGCAGGCATGAGACAACCCTGTGGGCGTCCCAGCTGGGGCGTCACGCCGAAGGGAAGAGCCGAGTTATAGACTTTGCCACTTATTAGCTGTGTGACTTTGAGCAATATCACCCCACCTCTCTCTATATATATCTTCATCTGTAAAGTGACACAGTGACAAGGTCGTGTCATCAGAAGTATTAGCTTAGCTCTGATCCTCTTTGTCGACTCCTGTCAGTGCTTCCCTGCAAGGTTCTGCAACGGCTGCTTTTACCCTGAGATGGGAGGGCATAGAGGGACACTGTAATACCCGAGGGAAGGAAGGGGTTGCTTTAAAAGCAGACATGTAACAGCCTGCAGCTGCAGACCTGCAGGCAGTTTGGTTGACGGTCCTTGAGAGGACTTTGGAGGCCTTAGCGTCGTCTTAAGTCTTGTTTCCTCTTGGGGACCGGATTTGCCTTTGGGGATTGATGTTGAAGATTTGAGCTTCTGCAAAGTTGTTTTCAGAGATGTGTATATACGTAAAATATCATATAAAATAAAATGATTTATTTAACGTGTGCGAATTTGTAGCTGTTAGGAACAGCTCTGTTGGCCTGGTCTCCACGGAGGACACCAAGGGTCAGCAGAGCGTGCAGGAGGGCAGGCAGCCTGCAGTGCTTCTGCGGGGTGTTCTCCCCAGCAGGGTGCTCTGCTGAGTTGAGTCTTCTACGAGTTTTGTTGCCAGAGGAGCAGACAGCAAATTAATGAGTTCTAGAGGGATTGTATAATGACAGGAAGAAATAGGAACCCGGAGATTTTCTGGACTAAAACACGCTTTGGTTCCTGATTCAGTGTGTTCCATTACAGAATTGATGAGTTGTGTCTATTCTGGAACGTCATTGAAATAAACGTTCAGCCTATATGTTAAGGGCTTTGTTTTATTTGGCTGGAGGACTCGAGCCGGGATGACAGCCTCTCAGATCACTCTGAGGGACTGCTCCCAAGAGGTAGGGGAGGAGCTAGGATATATAGAAGCTTACAACAAAGACCAGGTAATTGGAACAATAAAATATTGCTTGTTATCTAAAGAAAACCAGATATCTCAAGTTCAAGTATTTACTGCTTTTCTATGTATGGTGAGAAGCAAACATTTGAGTCATTGAATTCATTCCTTTGGCAAGCCCCTGGCTATCTAGGGCCAGTATCCTGTCCTTTCTTACTCTGAGTCTGCTCAGAGGGCACCACTGTGAGTGGCTGAGAGGCCGGGCTGTAGGCATGTACTCGCTGGGGGTTGGCAGCAGCCGCTGATGACTCGGATTCAGCATTCTTTGTTTACTGTCATGGTTGCAGTATTTTCATGCACATTGTAGTATTTTCATTCACAGTGCTCCCACTTGGTCCTAAATTTGACCAATATTTTGAGAGAAATTTCATGACCAATTTTGTCCCACGGTGCTAGGATGGCTCATTCCTAGTTCAGGTGAAGAATCTTCTAAGTTGCCATTCAAGGTGTAAGTTTTTTTTTGTCAGACCCTGTTGATACTAAAACTTCTCTGGATCACATGTGTTACTAGTCTATTATGATACAGAAAGTGTTTACCCATCTTTGCTCATTCCCATAAATAGAATCACACTATTATATTTATTTTATTCAGGGTTATAAATTTTATCTGTTTCTTCAAGATGTTTAGCCATCATCAATCTTGTGGGCCTAGTTACACATTGGGAAATGTAACAGACAACAATTTTATAAAATAGACAGGATATAAGTAATACAGCTAGTAACGTTAATAAAGTCACGAGTAAGAATTTAATAGTCGAGAAGTTGTATTTTTGGGTTAAAATTTTGCTTGTGTTTCTGAGTTTGATCCTATGAGAAAGTTCATATTTATGGTCAGGGTCAGAGCAGGTATTAATTGGCCAGTTGAAATCTCCCACCTTGTAAGATCAACAGTGGCCTAAACAGAACTATAAATTCTTTTTAGAATAACGTTTCTGAGGGCTATCTAATTAGAGCCTTGGAGTAGGGAAACCCACCAAGGTAACACAGAAGTACTAGACATAGGTAATTTATCATAAACTTAACAAGTGGAGTAGATCATAATCAAAGGTTGGAGAAATTATCAAAGTAATTGGTATACAGTCCTGGTCCGGTGTCTTGGGTCAGCTGTCTAGCTCAGATGTCGTCTTCTTCTCATCCTGGTCTGGTAGCTTTTTCTCCATTTGGGCATTGTTTTAAGGTGAGCAGCACTCGATAGGCCAGTGCAGTGCAGGGGATGTTTCAGATAGGAAATGAATCGGAGACTCCGTTTCCTTCAGCTTTGGTGTGTATGGTCTGGTAAAGAGTACCTGAAAAAGGGTCCTTCCATTCAGGTTGGAGACAGTTCTTTAAGTCATGCCTGTTGCAGTATGTATAATCCCCTGGCTGCAGGTCATGGGGCATTGGAACTTTACCCAAGGATAGATTTCTGAGCTTCAGAAACAAACCTAGAGTATCCTTTTCATAATTCAATTAAACCGTACAGTAATGTGACATGACAGCAAGGAATAATCTGGGAAGTGTCTTAGTAAATATGGACCTCAATTAACAAAACTAGAATTTAATATCGACTAAAATATAATTTATTTTCTCTCTTAAGTTACCCTCAGTTTTCTCAAATATAGCCAAATCAAGATTAATTTTTTACAAGTTAAGTCTGATTATTTGATCATATAGGCTTTTTTAAATTGGCTGTGTTGGAAGTTTTAATACGGAGTCTCAGGGTAGAATGTTAAGGTTTGCTAAGGCCAAGAAAGACACGTCAAGGCTTTTCATGGGTTTCTGCCTTACAGATTTAGGTAAATTCTTTTCTCTTTAAAATCCTTAAAATATCTTTATACTCCTATATCTGTTAGGAGATGATCTCCCTAATTTGTTTGATAGAGCCACTGGGAACCTAAGTGTTTTTAGTCTCTTGAGGGATCAGATAGAGAGAAAAGATAAGTGTTCCAAGTGTGATTACATAGGTATAATTTATCAAATTGCTGTGAACCATAACCAGCTTAAGGAGAAGAGATTATTTACGTCTGGGAAACAGGTTAAAAGCCAGTAGTATTTCAAACAATATCAAAAATTATAACCATATTCAGCAGGTTAATCAGTCCCTTGTAACTAATTCTTTTAATGAGAGTTTTCATTAGAACTTTAAAATGTCTTACCCAGTTTAGTTCAGTGCTATAGTGTGAAATTTATTAGGAATCAGTAAATCTCCTTGAAGAGAAAGCATTTTGCAAAACCATCAGAAGAAAACAATTAACTGTCTATAAATGAAAAAAATTTAAAAGCATGGTTAAACACCGTTACACTATAATCAATAAAGAAATCTGTTCACTATACCCATAATTATCACTGGTAACATTTCAGATATACCAGAATTTTAGGGAGTCCATATAATTTCTACAATATCTATATTAATAATATTGTCTCATTCAATATAACCTTAGAAGATTTATGATTCATTTGACAATTCCATGTTATTTAAAATGCCAAATGAAACTTTATAGTTAAAAATCTCTCTTTGGGATGTTTCAGGGGCCTTCTGTAGCATCCCAAACTTAACTGGAGATTAAAAGAATTTTAATTAATTAAATTAATTTTTATTTAATTAATTAGAATTTTATATTTGGGGAGCTTTTTGAAAGATTTCAGAACACTTGATCAGATAAACATATAGATCACTGTAAAGTAGTACTAATTCATTAACAAGAAAATACATCAAAAGTAAAGGCAGAACATATCAGCTAAGTGGTATAAGAAGTTTTACAATCTGTTACTGAAGGAGGATTAACATTTTAAGAAAATTTTTTCCTCTTAACAGAGAGAAAAACAATTCTAATCTTGTACCAGCTTACTTCTAAGATTCATTTACGTTGCCCAATTTGTTTCTAAACTTAGCCAATTCTGACCATGTACAAAACTCTTCCCTCAGGGTTCCTTTTCCACAAGCCTTCCACAGCTTTCTATACTTATATTAGTGTGTCCCTTATTTTTCTTCTATTCAGAAGTAACCAGGTTCAGGAGAAAGTCACTATTTTTCATTAACAAAATATAATTCCATTCTTATATCTTCCTTTACGCATTTATATTACTTTCCTAGGATACTGAGATCATTCCCTTACTAATAGAGACTATTTCAGTGTGGCACCAACCATTTATTAATATTTCTATATACCTTTAGTTTCACTGTAAGAGGAAGTTAAATGTTAAGTAATTCGTATTTCAATGTTATTTTATCTGAAAATGGCATAGCTATTTAATAAAATCTTGTCATTTAACTTAATTTAGCACAACACTAGAATTTAAAGATACCAAACACTTAGAGATTATCTTAAACATACATTTTAAAAATATATTTTAAATATTTACCCAAAGCTCTCATCTCATTTGCATTTAATTTAATTAAAATTTTACCACAGCACATTACTTTTATTTTTTTTTTGACAAATCTGCAACAGATATAACAGGATCTTATTTGACTTTCATTAAACCTAGGTACAGTAAAGGTATTATACATAATATTGATGACTTTAAAGATGTCTATATTAATTAGAACATACTTAAACTAAACAATATCAAATATTATCTTAATATTGAATATTTTCCATTTCACATGACGCTGAAAGTCAATTTGTTCAGTTGTTATTTTAAAAATACTTAATGTTTAAGCTCTTATATTTTTACGTCAATTAAGCAGAGCTCTATGTCTTTGAATTTTTTTTCTTTAGCAGTAGAAATATCTCACTCCTATAATGTGTACACAGGCTTATAATCAGAAAAAAGCTAGAGATCTCATAACTTCACTTTAAAACTTACTTATAAGATAGGTATAATAATAGTTGGAGTAAGCTGAATTTGCTTGCTCAAATCATTAAGGCTTACTATTTATGAAACAGACAGTTAAAATTTCTTCACAATGTCTGAAGGACCCTTCAGAGTTCTGAGTTCTAATATGCCAAAAATTTCTTGGCCTTAAGGTTTATTTCGTTGAGCTAATTAGACTCAGTCCTAGGTCACTGTTTGTTGTATTTATATTTCTGATGTGCAAGACAAAGACACTGTCTTCCAGGTCCCCAGAGAACTGCTCTCTCACCCAGGCCGTATTTTATCTCCTTAAATGGCATTTTTGTATCAGTGAGAAGAGCTGTAAACAAAGAATTCCATGTTTTAAAACTTTAAGGCTTACTTAAATATGTCTTCCAAAACTTGCATAAGGCATTTAGTAAGATCTCTTTTCCTTGTGTTATAAGTTAAACCCAGGGTAAACCTGTATTTTTTTATTAGCCACTCAAATTAGTTTTTAGTTTTACATTATATTGGACGGCTTATGTAACTATATTGGTTTATTTTAATTTGTTCAATTAATATTTTCAGAGGGACAGATATGTGCCTAGCCTTATAATACCAAGAAGGGGAAGTGTTTTTCCTCTTAAACATATGTATCCCACAACACAAGCAAAAGTTTTGTATAAAGACCACTTAAATATACCAATTTCACAAACTTTTATCTCAATTTTATTAAATCTTATACCTTTAATTTTTATATTTATTAAGTTTAATCAATAATTCTTATTTCTAGAAGGAGTGCCAGAAACCTTTTTTTGTGTGTGTGTGCATTGTATATAATTTTATAGAAGTCTCTAGGATGCCCAAGATTCAGCCAAAGAGCTTAGGCACTTCTCAGTTTTTAATTTCATTAATTGGTCTGTTATCCCAATTATTGATCAAGTATTTCAGTCTATATATACATATATTTCAAACTGTGGTAAGTAAAATGGGCTTGTTTGAACTTTAATCTTGGGGGGGAGGAGGTGAACTCTTTGGCCCTTTTTTTTTTAACTTTACGTTGTGTAGTATCAAAACCCTGTATGTAAACCCAAAAATGTCCATTTTATTTATTTGATTCAAAATAACCATATAAAAATATTTATCCTTTTGGGATAAGCCACTTATTTTTTTTTTCGACATTTTTACAATCATTTTTCCAGTTATTCAACCTAATTAACATTAATTATTCTAAGTTTTTATTAGCATATCTAGAAACATTTATCAGAAAGGAAAACACAAACGTAGCTTTTCAAACCAGTTTTATTTTTTTAACTAAGTTCTTAGGTTAACCATTAGATATATTTTTCTACATTTAAACTTGATTTTAATAGAAACCATAAAACAACTGTTTATAATGAGATCTCTTTAAACTTTCACCAATTAAAAAGTTTTTCCAAATTAAAAAATCCATCATATGGCCGTCAATTTATATACAAATATAATATATATATAGTGATTTTAAACCAATAAGATGCAGAGGCCCTTCCACATGAGAGTCGGGGTGTTGCCTAAATAAAATTCAAAGGTTTACTCTCCAAAAGCTAAAAGCCTTTGTGGTCCAGGCTGATGCAGCAAAGTTTAAGATGGCAAAATATCTGAAAATTGGTACAATCAAAGAATTGCTTAGAATCCCAATTTATTTGCGTGGCCACCATATGTACACAATACTTGAAACTTTTGTATGGTGGAGTCCAAGGTTTCCTTTAAAAAATAAACTAAACATACATATACATACATACACACACTTAAAACACCCAGAGAAAGATAAAACATTTACATTTCAAGGACACAGGAAGAGAAATCCAAGTTACCCCTAAAGGGGATTTTGTTTTTATAAGTTCAGAATTCCAAAAAAATGTTTTTATCAGGCCTGGTTAGTTATTTTCAGAGTGAGTTTTTTTTTTTCTTATTCCCAATTAATGTTGTAAATTTTGTATGTACATAAACCTGGCTGGGGTAATAGTTGGAGACTGGCAATCTGTCATTTCTTTTTCTTTTCTTTTCTGTTCTTTATTTTTTTTTTTTTTTGAAAGTTCTATTCCCCATTGTAAGGTTGGGTTCTCAGAATAAATTTGCTAGTAAGATTTCCCACAGGGACAACTCTGTGTCATGAAGTCTTTGTGTCTACCACTCCTGGAAGATTCTCTGTCACCCGAGAAAGCTGTTACCAGCCAGGAGGATGGTCCGAATTTTGGAGTTGAAAGTTTCCTCATAGGAGTTTTACTTTTATCCTGAAAAATTCAATGGAGGTAACCAAATTGAGGAAAATATTAGACCAGATTCTTACCTAACCACTCAGTCCTGAACCCAGTGTCTTTCAACTTGGACTCACTCAGGATGTCTCCACTGGGTGAGTATTTTCCTCATATGTTTCCACCAGCCGCACTTTGGACATATCCTCAAGGTGGATATTTCCTGTTATCTTTCAACCAGGCCCCACTCAATATGTCTCCACTGGGTGGGTAATTCACCTCAGTTTCTTTCAACTGGAGGGCCACGTACCTGGATACACCGCCAGATAAAACTTAGGATCATCAACCAATATGTGAGATCCGAGAACCTAGAGAGACTCACCCAAATTCATCTGGACTCCCCGAGAAGGTGGATGGGCACAAAGGGCCACTGCTGGTACCAAGGCTCCAGTTACTTGGAGAGTTCAGGTGGAGAGAAATCTGCTGTGGTGCTTCATGGTGTCCAAAACTGTTGACTGAAATACATGTGCAGCCTAAAAGTTAAGAGTTATGTTTCATTTGGCGGGAGGACTCGAGCCAGGATGACAGCCTGTCAGAACTCTCTGAGGGACTGCTCCCAAGAGGTTGAGACAGAGCTAGGATATATAGGAGCTTTACAACAAAGACCAGGTTGTTGGAACAATAAAAGATTGCTTGTTATCTAAAGAAAGCCAGGTATCTCAAGTTCAAGAATTTAGTACTTTTGTATGTGTGAGAGGAAGCAAATATTTGGACTCACTGAATTCATTTTTTAGACAAGCACCTAGCTATCTCGGGCCAGTAGCCTGTCCTTTCTTATTCTGAGTCTGCTCAGATGACACCATTGTGAGTTGCTGTAACAGCTGAGCTGCAGGCCTGTCCTAGCTGGGGGGTGGCGGCAGCCTTTAATGACTTGGTTTCAGTATTCTTTGTTTACTGTCATGGTTGCAGTATTTTCATTCACATTGTAGTATTTTCGTTCACAGACTGATTATGGATAATCTGCAACCTTGGAAAGCAACCGAGATGGAATTACTGCAGGTACCTTCTGCTTTAATAAGCCGTGTGCAAACATAAACACGGAGGAAGCATACACTTGGATTTGGAGGTGTAGGAAAGGGATCCTGCACATTGCAGGAGAACGCAATGCAGAATTCCTTAAGTCCACCTTTCTTTACTGTAGTGGTTTCTGAGAACAGTTTATGGTAATTAACCAACATTGACAAACTGCACAAATTGCATTTAAGAGCTGGCCGGCTGAAACTTGTGTATTGGAGAGGTGGAATTCAAAGGCAAGTGGTCAGGTGGATTGGAGAGAGATGGAGCCAAGGCCTGGGCCCAGATTCCGGTTTAAATTGCCATTTCTTCACCATAGGGCCTTGGAATAGAATTCAAAATCTCTTAACCTGTTGGTGAATCTGTGAAATGGGCATAATATTCGTTTCACCCTGGGATTGTTGTAAGATCTAAAGAGTATTATAGCACACATGAAGCATTTAACACCCTGGCACTTAGCAGTGTTCACTGTGTGGGGCCGCCCCGCTTAGCATGTGTCAGAGCTGTAAAGGCAGCATTTGTCTGTTGAGGATGCACTTGCAGCCCCTTGGCTAGGTTATGAATTTGGTGATTTCCTATAATCCTTGTAATTCTATGTGCCATGGACAGTTATTTTCATGGACAGATGAGGAATCTCATGGTAAAAAGACTGTATAATTTGCCCAAAATCAGACCATAATTTTGGGTTCAGAGGCCTCGGTTCAGCATGGGCCCCTGGGCCTTCTGTCCTCTCTGTTCAGCACCAGAGCCAGATATGGAGTCGGCTGTTTCCCTGCCCAGAATATCCGGCAGGCCGCAAGACACATCTGGCCCTGTGCTGCTTGAGCAAAAACTCCGAAGGAGAGACAGTTACAAAAGGGATAAACATAAAAACAGACGACAGCAAATTGTGATCAGCTCTGAGAAGGAAAGGAACATGTCTCGCCGTGCAGAGCTGGGAGCTTTCCCGTCTGGGCTGCTCTGGGGGTGTTCATCTCAGCTAAACAAGTTCTGCTGCTGCACCAAGGCAGGAAGGCAGGGCGCGTTTGGCCAGGTAGACAGGGCCTCGTTGATCTTACTCATTCCCCATTAAGCGACAGTTGTCTCGGGCACTTAACTAATAAACAGATGTTGGCCATAATCATCACGCACTTTGCTTGGTAGTTTTATTGGCCCCAGCATTGAGATGAGGTCATTGAAGCTGGGGAGTTTGCTGCATGCCCGTGATTACCTTGCAAATACCCCGACTGTTCTTTCAATCTAGACTGGTGTGGCTGTCATGTCCCAGCCCTGTGAATGGCATCGTGTAGCTTCTCCCAAGTGGCCCAAATGACTGACATTGATATGCTTAATTCGTTGGAAACAGTATGTGACAATAATAGAAAAAGGTAGTAAGAAATTGTTTGGAAAACTGGAAAAAACCTTTTCTTCCCCAGCTGGGGGAGCGTAACCTGTATCACTCACCCTACTCACTGCCTGTCACCTCCTCCCCGCCGACTCCGTGTTCATAAGCCACACTGAGTCTTGGGAGAACATTTTGCCTCATGACACTTTTGACTAGGACCTGCAACTTCTTTGTCCCTGGTTAACTCTCTCTTCAAAGCCATTCAACTTTTTTGCAGGCTCCTCCACTCAGATGTAAGAATAGCCTCTTTAAACTTCTTGATGCAGCTCCTTAATGAAGATCTTGTGATGGAAACCTAGCCAAAACTGGGATGTATGCATATAGTGACTGCAAACTCAGCACTTTGTTAGTTCAGAATCAGAGGGGTGAGTGACTCAGGAAATGCTTTTTTAAGGTAACAAGGGGAAAGTGAAAGGACACTTGCTGTGTGAGAAAGAAACATCTCAATCACAGCCAGTAAGGCACCTGTGTTCAGGATGGGGTGTGGCGAGTGCAGAGTTCTCACAAAGAAAATAGTGGTGTGATGGGAGCGAGGACAGTTGGGTACTTTATTGGGGAGGAAAAAAAGTAGGCTGAACATTTCCTTGTTGAACAAGAGGATTGTGACATGATGTGCTTGTATTTTGGAGAGAAGGGTTTTGTGGGGACAAGCCTAGGAGTACGCTGTATGTCTGGGGAGTGAGCACAACAGAGAAACACAGAGAACCGGGCAGACCCCAAGACCCATGCTGGGGGAGAGACTGCCCACCAATTGGAGCCCTGGAGGCTGCTTCTGTCCCTTAGCTGTGGCCTCAGACCTCCCTTCACAGCCCAGTCCTGTTGATACAAGAATAAAAAACGTTGGGCATGAGAAGGGCTGTGTCCCAGGCTTTCATTGAGCCCCTGGGATGTGCCCCACCAGATTTTGTTCCTTAACTTCATGCAGTAAAGAATTCAAGAGAAAGCCAGTGTTGAGTAAAGGTAGATTTATTCAGAGAGATACATTGATAGGCAAGAGAAACTTCACGAGGTGTGGGGGTTTGATGCTCATATTAGAAGTAGGTACACACTCCACAAATTGTGGGCCTTCCCCAAAGAGGGAGAGAGAGTGGTGACCGCGAGGTGGCGCTGTGTTGCTTGTTTTCTTGGGCTTGGTGGTTTCATATGCTAATAAGTAGAAGGACCAGCCTTAGGGCAAGGGGCTAGGATTCCCAGGGAGTTGGCCATTTCCCACCCTTTGACCTTTTGTGGCTAGCATTGGGACTGCCATGTTGCCTGGGGCATGTTATTCACCAAGTTACTATTACAATGGATGTTTACTGAAGCTCAAGATCTGCTAGAAGTTAAATCTCTTCATCCTGAGCCTCAAGGCCTATTGGGGGTTGAATCCTTTAACATTTTGATGTTAATTGCTGTGGCCTTCCTTGAATGGCTGTGCTCTTCCCCCTTCCATCCTGTCTCACTGTGATGACACAGAGACAGCAAAGGTCGGGCCCTACCTGTGCTCCTGCATTTAAAGGTGGGAGGTGTGAGGTGGGCTTATGATGACCCTGAATGGTAAGAGAAATGTTTCAGATTTTCCTACGTGAGACATGGGGACCTGACATCAACCTCCGCAGATTTATCTCACGGGCATTATCGCTTGTGTTGTTATAGAAACAACAGGCAAGCCAAGAAACAAGTATAACTCACAAGGTTGTAGTACTGAGATTTATTTCGCTGGCACGCTCAGAGGGGCTTCATTTCCAAAGCTCTGAGCACCTCCAAGACGTGCACATGAGGTTTTATAGGGTTAATTACAAGTATGGGGCTATTAGCCAATAAGGCTCAAACAACAAAAAGCAAGGAATCAGTACACTGAAGCTTATCAATTTGGAACAGATCCCGTTACTGACAATTGTTGTCCTTGGATTTACGTGTTAGCTTATTAGCCCATTAAACTGACACTAAACTTCAGGTTTACCAGGTAGCTCAGCAAAACTTAGATCAGTAAACCGACACTTATCACACTTAGATTTG
This sequence comes from Vicugna pacos, assembly GCF_048564905.1. Classification (NCBI taxonomy): domain Eukaryota; kingdom Metazoa; phylum Chordata; class Mammalia; order Artiodactyla; family Camelidae; genus Vicugna; species Vicugna pacos. The sequence continues at coordinate 77,438,923 of NW_027328740.1, read as the reverse complement.
TGACTTAGCTTGTTAGCCCAGCTGGGGTTTTCCTTCACAGTGTCACTTATATTTTTTATTTTTCTTTTTATCTTTTTTTAAGTATTTAACCCAAATTTAATATCAGGGTTCTTTGGGAAAGAAATTTCTCTTTATCTTTTCTTTGGGGTTCTTTTTGGGGGGAGGTAATTAGATGTATTTATCTGTTAGTGGAGGCCCTGGGGCTTGAAACCAGGACCCCGTGCACGCTAAGCACATGCTCTACCACCGGCCACTTCATCATTTTCTTTTTGCTTTAGCTGCCAAGAATCTTACAGCTGAATTTGTAGTCGGCCTTTAACACTTGCCCTGACTTCATGGAATCCATTTTTATGAGTTTATCTCCCCCTGGTTTCATTTAAGTATTGAATCTCCATTTTCTCTTCACTCTCCGTTTTGCATTTTTGTTGTTATGGTTGTTAAGCTGTGTTTAACAGAATTGTTTAAATTCTCTTTTAGCAAGAGGCTGAATGTAAATAAATATGTAAGCAAACAGCACAATTAAATGCTTTTATACATTCTGAGCTGTTTAGTAGTAACTTAAAAACCGAATTGAATATTAAAGTGATAGCATTTTAAAAATATTTTTTAATTTTTCATAAAAATATAGCTGATTTAAAATATGATATTAGTTTCAGGTGTACAATAGATGCTCCATTTATAGTTACTGTAAAACATTGTCTGTATTCCCTGTGTTGTAAGATACATCCCTCTAGCGTGTTTACATTACATGTTGCAGTTTGTATAAGAAAGTTGGGTAACGCAGAGTCTGGAACGTGGCTGTGTATGACTCAGGTTCACGCTCACCCTGCCTGTCAGAGCTCAGGCCTTCACTCCTTTCTGCAGGGGAGCGAGTGGAGGCAGCTCTCATCAGCGCTGGCACCACCCTCTGAGTGGCAGTGACAGCAGTGACTGTGTGTGGACGTGCAAATTGTTTTTCCAAGAGCTTTATATGCGTTTCTGCATTTAATAATTAAAGCCCTCCTGTGAGGAAGCGTTTTTAATGCATAATACATTTTATTTTGATATTGATAGATTTCAAACCTCTGGAAAATTTACAGTAGTACAATAAACGCTTAGATACAGTTCACCTTATAGGCACTATTTGGCTTTCTGTGTCTGGCTTATTTTAGCATAAAATTTCAAGGTTCTTCCATATTGTAGCCTGAATCAGTACTTTATTCTTTTTGTTTGATAATATCCTTTTCCATTTTTTTTGGTTTTAGTTTATTTAAAAATATTTTCATTGAAGTCTAGTCAGTTTATAATGTTGTGTCAGTTTCTTGTCTACAGCACAAGACTTCAGTTAAAAAGGAACATACCTGCATTAATTTTCATACTGTTTTTAAACATAAGTTACTATAAGATATTAAATATATTCTCCTGTGCTATACAGTATAAACTTGCTGTTTATTCTTTACATACTCAGTAACTGCAAATCTTGAACTCCCAATTTATTCCTTCCCCCACCCTCCCCCCTCTGGTAACCACAGTTTGTTTTCTGTGACTCTGTGTCTGTTTCTGTTCTGTAGATAAGTTTATTTTTTTGTTCCTTTCTTTTTTTTTTTTTAGATTCCACATGTCAGCAATCTCATGTGGTATTTTCCTTTCTCTTTCTGGCTTACTTCACTTAGAATGACATTCTCCAGGTCCATTGATGTTGCTGCAAATGGCATTATTTTATTATTATTTTATGGCTGAATAGTAGTCTATTGGACAAATATGCTACAACCTCTTTATCCAGCCATCTGTCAGTGGACATTTCGGTTGTTTCCATGTCTTGCTATTGTAAATAGTGCTGCTGTGAACATTGGGGTGTAGGTGTCTTTTTTAATTAGGGTTCCTTCTGGATATATGCCCAGGAGTGGGATTGCTGGGTCATCTGGGAGGTCAAGGTTTTGTCTTTTGATGAACCTCTATACATTTTTCCACAATGGCTCCACCAAACTGCATTCCCACCACAGTGTAGGAGGGTTCCCAATTCTCCGCAGCCTCTCCAGTATTTATTGTCTGTGAACTTCTCAATGATGGCTATTCTGACTGGTGAGAGGTGATATTTGATTGCAGTTTTGATTTGCATTTCTCTGATAATGATATTGAACATTTTTTCATGTGCCTACTGGCCATTTGTGCGTCTTCATTGGAGAAATGTTTCTTTAGGACTTCTGCCATTTTTTGAATTGAATTGTTTGTTTTTCTTTCTTATTAAGTGTAAAAGCTGTTTACATATTCTGGGAATTAAGCCCCTAGCAGTTTCATTTATTGCAAATATTTTCTCCCATTCCATAGGTTGGTTGTCTTTTTGTTTTGCTTACTGTTTCCTTAGCTGTGCAAAAGTTTGTAAGTTTAATTAGATCCCTCTTGTATATTTTTGGTTGTTTTTCTATTGCTTGAGTAGACTGCTCTAGGAAAACATTGCTGAGATGTATGTCACATGTTTTGCCTATGGTTGCTTCTAAGAGGTTTATAGTGTCTTGTCTATATGTTTAATTCTTTAACACATTTTGAATTCATTTTTGTGTATGCTGTGAGGGAGTAGTCTAACTTCATTGATTTACATGCAGCTGTGCAGTTTTCCCTGCACCATTTGCTGAAGAGGCTGTCTTTACTCCATTGTATGTTCTCACCTCCTTTGTCAAAGTTTCAATGACCAAAAGTTTGTGGGCCTATTCTTGGTAAATGTGTTTATCCGTTCATTGATGGATGGATATTGTTAGTAACTTTTGGCTCCTCTGAATGATACTGCTATGAATATTGATGTGAAATTTTTATGAGAATATGTTTTCATTCTGTTGGCTGTACAGTTGGCCCTCCATATCTGTAGTTTCCACTACATGGATCCAGATGGCTGATTGTAAAGGGACTCGAACATCCTTGGATTATGGTATCCAGGGTGTGGGGTTCCTGAAACCAACCCCCCAACGGTATTGAGGGATGACTCTACATATAGGAGTGGAATTGCTGAGCCGTATAACTCTAAGCTTTTGAGGAAATACCAGGCTTCTCCAAAGAAGTTGCACAATTGTCCCTTTCCCCTGGCCGCATATGAGGTTTCTCTGCCTCCTGAACGACATTTGTTATTGTCCGTGATTTGGTAATAACCATCCTAGTGGGTGTAAAATGAGATCTCATTTTGATTTTGATTTGTCTAGTGATGTTGAGCATCTTTTCATATGCTTATTGGCCATTTGTATATGTATCTAAATTCGTGGTAAATTTAAAAATTGGGTCTGTTTTATTGTATTGTTCAGTTGTAAGAATTCGTTATATATCCTGGATGCTACTCTCTTATTAGATACATGTTTTGCAAAATTGTTCTTCTATTCTGCACATTGTCTTTCACTATATTTTTTTAAACATTAAAACAATTTCTTTACAGGGGAGGTAGTTAGATGTACTGATTTATTTTATTTTTCTTTCTAAGCAAGCACTCTCTGACTTGAGATACCCATTTCCCCTGTCATTTCACTTTCTTGATGATGTCCTTTGTAAGAAAAGGGTTTTAATTTTGATGAAGTCCAGTTTATCTGCTTTTTTCTTCTATCACTTGTGCTCTTGGTATTGTATCCAGGAAACCAAAGCCTATCCTAGGACCACAAAGATTTATACTGTGTCTTCTTTTAGAAAGTTTATAGGTTTAATTTTTACATTTCTGTCTGTGATCTACTTTGTTTTAATTTTTATTTGTTATATAAAATATGGGTGTTCAGATTCCAGATTGATTCTTTTGCCTGCAGACACCCAGCTGTCCCTGCACAATTTGTTGAATAGACTATTCTTTCAATGGGGTGTTTTTGGCCCCCTAGTGGAAAACTGTCTGTAAATGTAAGTTTTTCCCCGTGGGTTTTTATTGTGTCTCATAGATTTATTTATCCAAACTTATGCCAGCAACATACTGACTTATTACTGTAGCATTTTAGTACCTTTTAAAGTGAGTCCTCCAACTTTACTCTTCTTTTGCAAGGTTGTTTTGGCTATCCTGGGCCCCTTGCACGTCCATATTAATTTTGGGATCAGTTTTTCAATTTTTGCAAAGAAGTCAGCTGGAATTTTGATAGGGATTCCACTGTATATGTAGATCATTTTGAGGAGTCTTAATATTTTTAATAATACTGTCTATCATTCCATGGAAATGGGATGTCTTCCATATATGTAGATCTTTTAAAATTTATTTTGGTGATACTTCAAAAAGTTCAATGTACAAATCTTGTAAATTTTTGTTAAATGTACCTCTCATTTTATTTTTAATGCTGCTGTAATTGGAAATGCTGAGTTTCTTATGGGTGGGACTATATATCAATCTTCTTATTTCTAGAATTCCTTAACAGCAATTACCCTAGTTATATATTTGCTACTTAAATCTATCCACAACAATTCCCCACCCCGTGTTATAAGAAACCAAGACCCAAGTTAAGCTACCTGAACACCTATGTGGAAATGTGAAATGAGACCCTTGGGTGGGGCTTTGTGCAGATGATACTGGAGCTTATTCAGGATGGCTTCATCGTAATTTCTTTTAAACAACCCTTTCGGTGTATTTAGTCAGATACATTAAGAACATGCCCTTTTGATGTGCGGAGTAGCTAAGACTATGATTTTCAAATAATTTCTAGTGAGAGTGTTGTTCTTGAAACCTAATTTGCATCAATCTTTGAAGATTTATGTTTCAGGGGCTTTGACTAAAGAACACCTGTCTTTAATCAATAACGACAACTAAATGCTCACGCAACATGTAAGAGCTTGAGCAAACTGCCCCTACCCCATAGTGCTGGGTGGCTGCAGCTGCAACTGGAGTCAGCGCTTACCTATCCCAGTACGCTTGTGTTGATCTGCTCAAAGTGGTTCGTCCAACAGTTTGTCAGTAGTCTGTTGGACAAAATCATTAAAAATTGATTGAAGGTTGCTGGAATGCAATATAATCTTATTAATATTAATTAAGCACATATTGAGTGCTTATTGTATGATGGAATTGTCCCTCAGCCTCACATGAATATTATTTCTCATAAAACCTCACATATTTCCTTGTTAATCTCACTTTACAGATAAGGAGACGGACAATTAGGTCTTCTCTCTTTTGGGGGAGCTCATTATCAATGATGGGAAGTTATAAGGAAAAAGATATTGATTCATCATGAGAAAACATTTTTCTGAGGGTCAGCAAAGAAGAAGATGAACACTGAAGAAGGTGATCATTGTTCAAGTGAGACAAGCCCTTGGTTGTGCGGAGTCAGCATCCCTGTCCTAGAGAAGGCACGTGTAGAGCTGCGTACTGGGTGAGGCGGCGCGGCCGCGCAGGGAACGCGGATGCTGGACCGTTGGGCTGTGCTCAGGCCCGGTGGGGCTTTCTCCTAAGGGCAGTGGACCATCATTGACAGATTTTATGTTGGAGAGTGGGGTGCTCTCGTAGTTCACTTTTGTCTTGTAGAGTGCTTGGAAACATTTAGAAGGCTTGGCAGGAGGTGATGTGATGAGTCAGAGTAGGGTGGCTGCGAGGTGTAGCAGTGTTCAATTTTCAAGTTGTTTTCAGGCCCAGGCTTGTGGCTCAGTAGCCGTGTCAGTTTGAATGACGCACTCAAGGAAGTGAAACAATTTATCTAATCAATTGAAGCAGTGATGTACCCAATTCCCAGGACTGTTGTGGAGATCCAGTGAGATAACGTTTGCAGTGTGCAGCATGGTCCCAGCACAGAGTCAGTGCTGAGTGAGTGCCAGTGAGTATCTGGTAGGTCAGGTGTGGGTGGTGGGACTCGGTGTCTGAGGATATCTGGGCCCTGAAGGAGGGGTCCATTCACATCTGTGAGTGATGGGTCTGAGTTGGGAGAGGCACGGAGAACTTAGCCCCGGACCAGAGGCCCTGGGCAGGACGGCTATTGGAGGAGCACCGTGAAGTCAGCTCTTTGCAGGTGGAGTTGGAGGTGCCCTTGTGACATCTAAGTGCAGTGTCACGAGCTGAAAGAGGAGGTCTGGGCCAAGGCTGTGCATTTTCGAATAATGTCAACTCCTGAGGACACCGAAGTATTGATCACTGAACGGAAGTCATACTTTACAGGACAAATGAATAGTAGTATCACCTCTGTCATCAAAGCTCACGTCTATTTATTCATCACTCAGTTTGCTAATTGGGTACTTACAGAGCTCACTTCACCGTCCTCCCGTGGGCTCAGGCTCCACAGAAAAGAGCTGGTGTGTCTTCCTCTTTTCCAGAAGAAGACACATTTAGCTTGTAGACTTCTGTACCTCGCCAGACTTAGGATATTAGTTTGTTGGTTTAATTGTATTTTCTGTTGGCCATGTCCTGACAGGAGAGAAATTTTACCTCATGGTCATGTTTCAATTAGCTGTTACTGAGAATTGCTGATCTGATACATAGTGTATGTATTATATTAACTTTGTAGAGTAGTTATCATTTTTCTGTCTTTGCCCTTTAATTTTGATTGCCCCTTCAGTGTTCTATCCTTTTTGGGGCCTTATTTTTTTTTAATTAAAAAATGTCTGTTAACAGTTAAGAAAACTAAAACAAAGAAAAAATGCACATGGGAGCTAAATTTAGAAAATGTCTAGTGTGTTTTCTATCTCGGCAATGGAGGGTTCTAGAAACTCGTGAAAACTTTCATTACACAAGTTCCTTAAAATGCTGATTAAGAAATAAAACCTTCCTTCCTCATCTTTCAAGCTGCACAACAAATTGTCAAGAAAGTGAGGGGAAATTCTCAGAAGCCAAGACAAATGAGAAAGCAGGGTTTCTGGGAGATATGCGAGCCTTAGAATCCCTGGGGTGCTGGTTCGATCCTGAACTGATTTTCAGTTGCCTTGACAGGAGGGCAGGATGTGAGCCCCAGGCCTCTGACACTAGGAGTTGGATGGGGGATCATATTATGGGCCAAGCCCATACTGAGGATCTTGGTTTACTAAAGGGTGAAATAGGAAAAAAAAAATTCCTCAAGGCAAGAAAATAAGGAAAGTCAATTTTGTTGGAAGAGGGGAAAAATAACAAATCCAAAGTAAGGATATAGTTTAAAGTTGTTCTGGCATGAGAGTGACCACAAACACCTGGCAGAAAAGCACAGCTACTCCTTGATTGATAAGTTGTGTTTTGAATGAATCAGTGAACAGCCATTCTGAAAAAGGCCTCCAGAGTCTTGTGGATCAAGATACTGGACAGCAAACACCTCTCTTCCAAGGTCTCATTCAAATAACCAGAAAGGTTTTAAAGGAAAGAAACCATGATCATAGTTCTATTTATTAACATTTCTATATGCTACGAATTCAGAGGTGACTATGTAGTTGTCTCCTCTATTATGGACCTTACTTTCTCTTTGGGGAGACAAAATGACATAGTTGGTAATCTTGGTGGAGGGAGGTGTTAGTCTGTTGCACTTAGCCAGGAGAGGAGATTAAGAAAACAGTGAAGGGTGGGTGAAATTTTTAGCTGAGGACAGTCTTGTTCACTTGGCTTTTAATTGCAGGCTCAATGAGCTGTCACTGGAGGGACTAGATCTTACAGAGGATGGACTTAGCTCAGGCCTCATTGGAATGGACAAATGAACCTGGAGAAAGACAGTCAAATCTGTGCAGACATTAAAGTTCACTTGAACGTGCTGCATCCCTGAGCCAAAGATAGGACAAATATGCAGCAATTCTTGAGGACAGAAGAGTGGTTTTTAAGGTTCTCCAAGAATGAATCCCATGGAACCGAGATGGCCAGTTGTCAAACTGAGACTTTGTTCTTTGGACGGTGTACCCAGCAAGGGTATTGGCCTTTTATATGTTTCCATTTGTCTTTAATACATGTCTGTTGATGAGGACATGGGCACAAATGTTTGACACCTTGTCGAGGCGATTTTGGATACCTGCCTAGAAGCATGGGCACAGTTGCGGCTGCTTCATACATCTTGCAGCCCGTCCCTTTCCCCGGCTCCGTGATCACGGCAGAGTGGTTCCTTGTTGACCTGTCCGTTTCCTCTGTGACATCATAACCCATGAAAAGACCGGAGCATATTAACTTGGCTTTGTTAAAGTCAAAGAAACAGATCAAATATGGAGTCAGATTTGTTCTTTCCTATTTCAGTAGTACCATGGAGATGGCAGTTTGGGCAGCTTTTTGTAGTGTCCTGGAGGCTTTCTCTCTCAGCTTCTGGGCGCCTCTATTGAAAACCCTTCTTTGATGTCTGGCCTGCTGGTAATGCACACTGCCTGTTTTGCCCTGAAGATGTGTTCTGTTTATAAACTCATCTCTACTCCTTGGAAAACAGCTCAAGAAAAACTCAGTTGGTTTTCCACCAGCCATGGGCAGGGGTGAGTTATACCATGTTATTATTTCATAAAATAATAGTAATAATAGTAATAGTAATAGTACTAGAAATAATAATAGTATTATAATAATAATAATAATATAAAAGAAGTCTTAAAACAGGACTGAGCACACTGGAGAGAGTCAATAAATGCTTTCTGGCTTAAATCAAAAGTGATGACTTAGTGATTCCATGGCTGCTGTATTTGCTAAGCTAGTTACTCCTTTGCTCCATTACACATTATTTTAACTGAAAAAGAAATGCAAGCAAATGGTTAAAAAAAAAACTCAGACAGAGCACAAAAATACACAAGTGAAAGAAGTTTTCCCTCATCCTCTGTTCTTTCAGCCCTGTCTGGAGATGCCACTGTTTACTATCTTTTGGGTGCTTTTCCAGATATGCTTTGCACATTCCCACCTATGTATGTAAATTCCTTTAAAATTTTAGTTATTTTTAACTTAAAGAGATTTAAATCCTCAAGTGGCTTCTGCCCGGGTAATAGAACAGAACAAATCTGACTCCATATTAGATCTGTTCCTTTGAATTTAACCCTATGCTCTGTCTCCTAGGCTTCATCTTGCTTGTAAAAAATTGTTGCCTAGAGCCTGAAATACACAGGAGAGCTTATTCTGAAGCTCTGACCTTTAAGGATATTTAAAATTTTTTCATTCATTAAAAGATAGCAAATTGCAGAATAGAAAATAACGTTTGTTTTGTTGGAGATTTACAGGGATCTGACCCACGCAGATAGCTGTAAGAACAAAGGATTCTAACAAGAAGGAATTCCTACACTAAGAAGTTTGCAACAACCAAGCGCGTAGGAAAGGAGCCTGAATTGTGACTTGGGGAGATGGTTTTCCAGAACATTAGTTTGCCAACTAGGTCTACAGAAACTTGCTATTCCAAGCCCCAACATCTAGTTTCCAAACTTATTGGCCTGTCCTGCACTGAGGAGAATGAATTTGGACTTGGTAACACCCCTATCTACCTAGAAAGCTGGGCACTGGAGCTGAGTGTTATGGAAACAGGCCAGCCAAGAAACAAGCACCAATCGGAGTGCTGGAGTACTCAGAATTATTATGCCGGCGGGCTCAGAGGGGCTTCTGCTCCGAAGTTCTGAGCACCTCCAAGACGTGCACATGAGGTTTTAAATACTTCAATACAAGTAAGGGGATATTAGCCAATAAGACTTAAAGAACAAAAAGCAAGGAATCAGTACACTGGAGCTTATCAACTTGTAATAGATCACGTTACTGACACTTGTTGAGCTTGGAATTACGAGTTAGGTTGTTAGGCCAATAAACTGACACTAAACTTCAGATTTACGAGATAGCCCAGCAGAACTTAGATCAGTAAACCGACACTTATCACACTCAGATTTGTGACTTAGCTTTTTAGCCCAGCTGGACTTTTCCTTCACATGAGGACAGCTCTCCCACCCCCAGGAAACCACTGTGAGCCCTTGATGTTTCCACTAGGTTGGGGTATGGTTTACCCAGGAGGGATGGGGACTATGCACCAACACTCAGGCAGTCTGCTCTGTCTGGGGCTCTGATCTTGTACCACACCACTCCCCCCAGCCCAACACCTGGGACAGTGGAGCTAAGGCAGTGATCCTTCCTGCCTGTTTCCCAGCGTGTAAAAGGGGAATATGTGCTCTTCCCAAGGAAGTTCTGAGCGACAACACCTGCGGGTGCTTGGTTCTCAGAGCAACAGAAAACCCAGCTCCGCATGGGGGCAACGGGTGTGATCCCCGTAGTGTTTCTGCAGAAGCATCTGATGGAGGGCTGGATCAGGGAGGTAAAACATGAGCTGCGAGACTTGAACGGTTACAGAAGGGTACAGAGGTAGGTCTGCCATCTCAGGGTGCCCTAGAGATAAAGCTTTTTCTCTCCAACTCCGCTACGACACTCCCCTATCCAGACCCATCCCTTCTCTGGTCTTCCTGTCCATCTGTATCCCTCCACTTTTCCCCTCTTCTCCACCCGCTCCCATCTTCTCCCTCCCTCGCTGTCCCACCTTCTCTCGCAGAATCCAGAGGATCCATGTCCCTCCTGCGCATGCGCTGTCGGTGCCTGGTGGTCCGCTGGTTCGAAGCTCCATGTCCAAGCCGGGGATTGGCCCCAAATGCTTCTCAACTCTGTCGCCCGTTAGGCCTTTGGTTCCTGCCTGGGGCCGGGGCTTCTGGCTGTGGAAGTGCAAGGTGGGGGGCTCCCGGGAAAGGGTTCAGGCGGCTTCGGGAGGGTGATCCGCCTTTCACAGCCCCCAAGGGCGCCAGTCAGCCCGTGTTCAGCTGAATTTCTCTGGCCAGACCCTTCTGACAGCACCACCTGCCCCGGCGCCCCGGCCACAGCTGTCCAGGTCCAGGTGTGCCCCTGCCACCTCTCACGCAGCCGGGATCCCCTCAGTCCACGGCTGGCGTCCCCTTCCCCTCTCCCGCCCGCGAGTCCTCTCCTCCCGGGCTTCCTCTCCTCGGCCGCCTGCCCGTCCCCACCAATGGGCGGGCTGTTTCCCGGGCGGCCGTGGTCTGCGGACCTGGACGGGAGCGGGCGGCTTATGCTGGTGCTGGGGCTGGCCTCCGAGCGGGGCTGCAGCCCGCACCCCCCCTTTCCCTCCCCCCTAGGGCGGCCCTCCTTTCCCTTTCACCCTCCCTCAGGACCAGCTCAGTGGCGTGTGTGCTGCTCCCCGGACTGAGAGCCTCTGGCTGTAGCGCCCAGCTTCACCTGGTGGAGTCGGGAAAAGGGAGCATCAGTGCTGAGCAAGCTTCTGTCTCCTCCCTCAGTGTTTCTGCCGCAGGTAAGTACCTTGAACACTTTCAGGTGTTATGATGGCGGTGCTTGTTGATGTCACGTGTTTTTATAGTGAGAGGGATTAACAGTGGTGAAAGCAGGGCTTGGTTCTGTTAAAAATGAGCTGAAGGCATGAAGCTGTGATATCCTCCTTCCTTCCCTCTCCAAGGGTGAAACGTGTGACCGTCGATTTTAAAAAGACAGTTACAGTCCCTAACTAGCCCAGCCCAGCTAGTGTGTGTTAACAGGAACAGCATCACCAGAGGCCTTGGAGACCCAGGGATATTGCAGTCCTAAAGAACTCCTGGCACAGTTTGGTTTGTATTGGTTTTTTGTTTTTCTTAAATTGTGGGACAGACTAGTGGTATAAAAAGAAAAATATTTGTCAAGAAATATTTTTTCATATAACAGCGTTATTGTGATATAGTTCACACACCATGAATTCCATCCATTTAAATGGTAAAATTCAGCAGCTTTTAGCATATTCACAGTTGTGCAACCATTATTATTCCAGAACGTTTTTATCACTTCAGAAAGAGCAGTGGAAATTAATGACCTATCCACCCCTCCCCAGTGGTGGTTCTAAAGAAATTTCTTGGCTAATCTTGACCATAAATTCACTTGTTACATTCCAAGAAAAATCTGGTAGGAATTCTAATCAGAATTGCAATGAATCTGTCTATCAAAACAGGAAGAATTAACGTCTTTATGGCACAAACTTCTTCTAACCATGAATATATTTCGGACCCTATATTTTCCTCTGTCCAGAGCCTGGCCCATGGGAAGTCCTCACTACTTGTTGGGCTTGTGAATGATGAGATTCTATACATCGTTAGTTGCAGCTGTAGCCTTTCACAGAAGAGAAAAGAAACCTCAGTGAAACAAGTGACTCTCTGATGGTCAGAAAGAGTGACAGCCATTGCTGGAGTGATCCAGTGGACTTGGTGTTTGCAACCAGAATTCTCCACCACCTACAGCTAAGGGGATGAGAGTGTTCTTTTATTTTTTCTTAATGGCATTGCTTTTATTTTTACTTATTTTTTAAATTATTTTTTATTTAAGTGTAGTCAATTTACAATGTTAGTTTCAGGTGTACAGCAGAGATTCAGTTATAAACATATGCATATGTATATATATATGTTTTAGATTGTTTTTAGTATAACTCATTACAAGAAATTGAATATAGTTCCCTGTGTTATATAGCAGGTCCTTGTCATTTATTTTATATTTACTAATTTGTATCTGTTAATCCCTCCTTTCCTGCCTGCTAAATACAGTTTGCTTTCTATGTCCATGAGTCCATTTATAGGAGCACCATTTTTCCTAGTAATATATGCTCTTTGGCTGCTTTCAGTTTCAGTAATTCCATCTTATCTGTGGGCGCTTTTCTTCTGGTGGTCTTTATGTGGTTTGCACACGTGGTAATAGAGATCTTTATTTGGGAGAACTCCAGGTCTCGTGTAGTCCCTGGTACAGAATGCCCACTGAATTGATGATTGAACTGGGAAAAAAGCACAGTAAATGCTGGAATTTCCACTATGGTTGAGAATTCCAGGTTTCAATAACCTGTTTAGACAACCTTACTATTGGCTGCACCCATACTGGGTAATTTGGTGGAAATTCATGGTATGGTGGTGTAGAGACGGGGCCTTATATTCTTCTTCTCTTTCTATTTTCTAACACTCATTCTCCTGGGCCTTCCAGATCCTCCCCCAGAAGTGCCCAGGGCTGGCTTGGTGCTGCACTGAGGCAATATTTGTTAATAACGCCCTTTCCTCTTCTCCTCTGAGCCTCCGTTTCTTTCTGTGCACAATGAGCGCTTAGACTAGATAAATACTTTTCAGTTTCTTTTAAAGCCATGTTTCCTTTGAGAAACAGAAAATGCAAATATCTCCTCTCAACCCAACCCTTTAGATTTTGGTATGTCCTCCAAGGAGTGACATAGCTCTTTGTGAAAAATTGATGTGATTTTGATTGCAGGTGACACAGAAAAGACTCTTCAGAGATTTATTGCAGGGAGAGGGCAGGAAAGAGGCAGTATGTGACACTTTCTAGTGTGAGCAACGGAGCAGGGACTTGGATTTAAATACGGTGTCTGACGTGGCCTCTCTCTAATCTTGTAGAATGTGATAAACTTCTCTACCTCAGTTTCTTGATGTGTCAAGTTGGGGTGATAATATTTTAAGGCTTCTGTGAAACATTATACAAATAAGACATTTGTGTCTCGGTAGAAACAAGATCTGCTAGGGATTCAGGGATTTGTTTAAAAAAAATTCTTGTCCATAGCACTCTGTCTGTGTGTATTTAGAAGTTCCTGTAGGGTGAGGGTGAGTCTAAAGTCCATTGTGGGACAGGTGGCCCATATTTCTCCGTGTCCCAGTTTACCCCCTACTCCCCAGTCCTCTTCCTCAGTCCAGGATGAAGTTCCCTAGTAGATTTACACAGAGGTCTTGTGGAAATGGCTTTTCATTTTATTGTTTCACCAAGAAGGGCTGCCATCATGATCTCTGTGGTCAGGTTTTGAAGGGCTGCCATCATGATATCTGGTAAGAATTCTATGCAATTTGGAGTTCCAATTTAATGAAAAGAAAAAAATTACAAATAGAAAATTAGAACAAGTGTGGTGACAGGGGCTCTTTTAAGTGGACACCAGTAGCTTTGTTAGCTTCAGGTGCTGTGGCCTGTTGCCACGAGGACCCATCCTCTTGCTCTGAAGTTGGAGGGACTAGTGGGCTCAGTGGGAATGTTAACTGAGTGTATCTCATGGGCTGGGCATTGTCCTATTTGTACTGTGTGTTCCTTATTTGAGACAGTGAGCTCACCTAACCTCGATAACCTCTTTAAAATATTAGACTTTTAATTTTGAGATATAATGTAGATTCCCATGTGGTAGTAAGAGATTATATGGAGAGGGCCTATGGGCCCTTTGCCCAGTTTTCTTAATGGTTCCATCTTACAGTGTTGGGGTACAATTCATTACTGACTCACTAACAATTTGAGGTTTGTGTTATTGCCCTTATTTCTATTCACGATTAAACTGGGGCTTCGAGAAGCACACAGGCCTGTCCAGGTCACCCACATTGTTAATGCAGAGTCGGGTGAACGTGGGCTTGGGATTTCCAGGCAGTACCATTATGATGGTTTGTGGCAGGGAGCAGCATTCACTTTGCTTGTTTATTCATTCATTCAACAAACATTTATTGAGTAAACTCTGTGGGTCAGATGCTTTCATAGAGTTATCTGATTCTTCAGCAGTACTGAGAATCAGGTAATGTTTATATTTTTTAATCTGAGAAAATTAGCTCTGAGAGGTTATAACCCCCCCAAAGGAAGTATAACTCATAAAGGAGGGATAGAACATGTGTACAGTCACCTCCTTTTATGCAGGTGGTACCCTATGCATTTTACATTTTCAAACATCCATAATCCAGATATATTCTTGTAAGGCAAGGCTTTTTTTTTTAATTGAAGTATAGTCAAGTTTACAATGTTGTGTCAATTGCAAGGTGTTTTTTGACTTTTGAATTAAAAAATACTTTTTCAGCTGGGTAATTAGGTGTATTTACTTGTTTCATTTTTAAAATGAGGTACTGGGGTTTGAACCCAGGACCTCGTACATGCTAAGCATATGCTCTACCAATGAACAATACCCTCTACCCCAAGGCAAGTTTTCTTATCCATTATTATGAAGCTTAGGAGTTCAAATAAATTGAATAGGAATCCAGATCTTTTGATCCTACTGTGGTCCTTTTCTTTATATTCTGCTGAAGGGGGTTGGGGAAGCATTTCCTTTGTTCATTTCTTTATTCAGCATTTTTGAGCAGTGACTTTGCATCAGGGCCTTGCTAGGTGCTTGGAAATAGAAAATAAGAAATGACCTTTCTCTGCAGAGGCAGGAAGCCTAGACCAAAAGCTGGGTAATGTGATCGAGCTACAGTAGCCATATGCAGACTCTGAGGACAAACTGTACCCTTGGATTTGCTTTGGCTTCCCTTGTCTTCTGGCTGGTACACACCAGGTCACCGCAACCCAGATGGGCCCGTAGCACACAGCAGAGAATGTACCTCGATCTCCTCCCCCTCTCGGCAGGGCCTGCAACATGAGCATCCCTGACTACGTGCAGTGTGCTGAGGACCACCAGACTCGTCCCGTTGTGGTCCAATCCATAGAGATCAACTCAGAGGAGAATTTCTTTTGCATCTATCAGCTACTCACCTCGGTTAGCCATATCAGCCCTTGTGGCTCCCAGTGGACACTCTGTATCCACTACAGGCACCGCTATGTGCCCGAGAATCGGTGGAGCGTCTTCCAGAAACACCCCAAGGTCGTGGGCCTTCTCACCATTACCGAATGTCTCTCTGCCAAGGCCTTCGAGAAGCTCCACATGCAGAGGAGCTGTATGGCACATCGCTTAATGACTCTCAGCTTTTTGTCTTTGTGCAGCATGGGGAGGTAGCCGAGCAGACGCGCACCGACGTTGCCTTCAATCTAAGAGTACTGCAGGGTGGTGGAGAAGAGGATCGAGGACTTCACTGAGTCACTCTTCATCTTGCTCAAGTCCAAGTGGCTGGATGGTGGCCCCAAGAATTCTGGGGACAAGATCCCCCTCCCCTACATCCCGTTTGAGAAGGAGGACTTCATGGGACTGGACACAGACAGCAGGTAAGTTTACCTGGAAGCCAGTCCACCTTGGCTGTGTGCTGGATTGCTTCCCTACATCCAGAAAGGGATCAGCAAGGAAGAAGTCAATCTTGTAGCCAAGGGGGGAGGGAGGTGCAGCCCGCCGGTTTCCAGACATTTCAAAGTGAATCCGCCTTTATTTCAGAGAGATCCTTTTAGGGTTAGTGTGGACACTTACTCCCGCTTTACAGCCAGGAACATGGTGGGACCCCTGGAGTTGCTGTCCAATAAAGTAGCCAAAGCCACTGATGCTAGGAGCACTGGGGAGGAGGCTGGACTCAGCTGAGATGTGCTGTAGGTCAAATGCACATCAGACGCTGAGGCTTGTCTAGTAAAAGTACATAAACTATCTCTTTACTTCCTATATTGATTACATGTCAAAATAATAGTATTTTACATACAGTAGATTAAGTAAGATCTGTTCTTAAAATCACATTCTAGTATTTGTTTTTTGTTTGTTGGTTTGTTTCTTTGTTTCAAATTTTAAACGTGGCAACTGGGAAACTTTCTTTACATGGCTCTCATTTCATTTCTGTTGGGCAGCCTGTCCTGGTACATGCTCATCCCTTTGCTTATAGATGAGATGCTGAGCCCCGAGAGGCAGAACGAGGCGCTGGTTGAGCTGCGGCTGGAGCCGCTGTCACCTGCCTCCCAGGCCCAGCACCTTTTCAGCTCAGGCCGTCTCTTCCTGCCCGACAGCCACCATGCCAAGTTAGGACATCAGAAACACCGCCAGGGACTTCCTAATGAACTCCTTATGCAGGGAAAGGCGTATCACGGTGTATGGGACAGAGCAGGGAAATGTTCATTCCCACTTTGTCCCTGTGATTAAGTCAATGGCCCCACTTTGCCTCGGAAGTACAGATGAGCTCTTCTGGGCTGCCTACCCCCCACCTTCTGCTCTGTTTCCCCGTATATCTATCGTGTTTTCCCTCGGGCTGAAGAGGGTGAGATGCCTTTGCCGAGACGTGGTCCCCCTTTGCTGGGGTGAGTGAGGGAAGCTGTGTCCCCCCGGCCTACGGCCTCGGTCCTTGAGTCTGGAGAGGGCTCATGGTGGTCCCACAGGTGGCGGTCAGAAGACCTGGCATGTGCTACCGGGCCCGCTTTGGAGGTGGTGCTCTGTGATTCTTGAACTTACCTAAGATCAGATCCTACTTTCTGGTTGTTGGTAAGTTGGAGGAGAAGATGCTAGAGAATTGATAAAAAGAATGTCTAGACCAGCCCTGTGAGTGAGAAGCACAGGGGACACTAGTCCCACCTGCGAGAGCCCACCTAGCAGGCTCTGGATGAATTTTCTGTTCCTCCCCAGAAATACCACTATGGCTTAAGGAAGAGGAGAGGCATGTCGTGGCCATGATCTGTACTTGTCCTCACAGGGCCCTGTGATCTATATGCTCGCACTCCCCATCTGCTTCTTGGAGATGAGTTGACATGTTTAGGAGCCTGGGCACTGCTGAGGGCATAGCTCCCAGCACCGTGCTACACAGAGTCTGGCTCTGTTCACCTCACCTGTCAACTCCTGCTGAGGCCCCAGACATTAGTCAAGGTAGGTGCATCAGCAAAACCTAAGCAGGGACCACCTTCTCCCCCTGGGCAGAGTGGTGAGTGAGCAGTGGAAGCCTGGAGCCCTGCCCCAGCCCCCACGCCAGTGCCACTTCTTTTGTCATAGGAGGCACTGGTGATATTTTTGCTCAACAAATGCTTGTCTCTGAGTCTGCAGACCCACCAGAGAATGCCAGCTTGTTTTTGCCTTTGAAGTCTGCCCTTGGGACTTGGCGGAGTAGCCGGATGTGTACTTAGCCCACAGTGGTTCAGCGCATTAAACCTGCCTCCTTGTGGGTCTGTCTATTGTGGTACCATAAGGGCTCAGCCAGCATCTGAACGTCATTGAGATAACGCGGCCAGTGAGCTAGGGTCAAGCACATTCTCCTCCAGTCACTTTTACTCCATTGTTTCTTTTACTATTCCACAGTCATTAATTTTTTAAACAATGCTTTGGTGCAGGAGCAGAGCCTCATTCTCTCCTGCTACTCTTGGTGGAAATGAGTAAAACGGTCCAGACTGAAATGCGACAACAATTTGTAGCTCAAAAGCTGCCTAGACACTTGTAGGTCGAATTTTGGTTAGGGGAGCTGAACACGTTGTGGTCCCCCGGCAGCGCCGCTCCCCTCAGGCCCCTGCTTTCCCTTGAGCAGGAGGTGAGGTTGGGCCTCACCATCCCCGTGTCCCTGGCCTCACACACTCACATAAATTCTTGTACATGCAGTCAAAATCATTTTTGTTCTTGTGTGATTCTAATTTTCTCTTGTTCCTCTTTTCCTTTTTCTTTACTCCTTTTTCACTTGTACTGCCCAGTGAGCATGTTGTTGCTTCTGAAAATGTGGGCTGTGCACACCCTGCATTGGAAATAGCCAGATTGCCCTCCGTACAGTCTCCATCACTTTAAAAAGCAACAACTTAACAGCTGTTTTGATCCATCTATTATCTTAGTCATTTTTTATTTTCCAATTTTTTGGAATATTTGCTTTGTTAGCTCATCACCCACTGGTGTTTTATACCTGTTGAAATCCTTGCTTTTGAGGAACATGTTTGGTCCTCCTTTTATTTGGTGACAAATGCGCCCTTATTAAATTTGTTTGATTGTTTTGAAGAAGTAAGATGCGAATTGATTTTGTCGGGTGCTCAGGGATTCTTTTCATGGAGTATTTAAACTTGTAAGGTCAAACTCTGCAGCATTTTGCTCGATTCCTGCTTTTACACAAACGTGCTCGGCACGCGGTTCCTGGCTGTCGCTGTGTGACGTGCATGACGGCGCTTCCTGGCCGTCATGAGGAAGTGGTCGCCACGGAGGTGACAGCTGCAGGGGACGCTGTTGGAGGAAGCGGTCACCGTTTGTTTCTTTAATTTTTTTTTTTTGCATTCAACTTCCCCGTGCCATTTACTTTACTTTGCCTTCATAAAGGGGCAGAATTGGGTCTAAAATCCATGACACTATTTGTTCCCTTTACGAGGCTGGTTTTTCTGGGTATCAGGACAACATGACCTTCTCCTAAGTAGCTGGCTCACCTGGATCTGTTGGACACAGGGACAGCTAAAAGGGCCGTAGCTTCCTCTCTACTCCAGCCAGTGGGCATTCAGAGCTGGGTCTGTGGTTTGCCTCAGCAGCCGTGCAGACCTCCCTGCCCCGGCCTTTACTTTTAACCCATGTTGGCAGTAAAGAGTTGAATCCGTTTCTGTTGCAGCTGACATCCACCACTGACAGCCGTGTCGTTAGTTTGTGGTAGTCAGTCTCCAACACCCCAGACAACCGTGAAGGAAGATGATTTGGCCGACATAGGACCCTGGATTCTCACCCTCACCATGGTTCATCTCACCCGGTGGAAGGGTTTGGCCACCACCGTCATGCTGACCATGAGGCCTTGTTTCTCCTTTCATGCTCTGGTCCAAATGTGGACACTTCATTTTTCACTGAATTTGTCTCTCTTGAGACAGGCCAGAATATCTGAATGAGTCCATCACATTCTGGGTGGGGAACAGAACAGAAGAAAGTGTCGCAAGTAGATGGAGTCTAGGCTGTCCGGGTTGGCAAATGCAGGCTGGGATCTGTGATGGCTGGGCTGTACACTGGACACAGGCCTTTCCCGTGGCTCCTGAGAGCCCATGAGTTGAAGTGATAACAGCCTTGCGTGGATTCCCCCATCCTCATCTGCTCATTGGCAAGTGTGTCTGCTAATTAGGAGCTCCCCCAGACCTCGGGCCCTTCAAAGCTCAGACCATGGGAGAACCTTGAGTCCCTTCTCCTGGACATCCTGTGTGAGAATCCACTGCCTTCTGAGGTGAACAGCAGCAGGAGATGCCTCCCCCTCCAGGGAGCACCCTACGGAGGACTGTTAGTGCACCATGCTGTGAGCTTGTGTGTTTCCGGCCATGGTCCCTACAGAACTACAGTTGAGATGGGCTTATTGATGGAAATAACAGGACTGATTCCAGGGCAGGGCCTGGGGGAGGGAACAGTGGAAATTGAATGTGACCTCAGACACCTCGGTGGGTGCTGGGGCTGTTACTAAAATGGGGAGTCTGGGAGATACCTGCCAGGAATGGAATTCTAGAGTAAATGGTGGACATGAGGCATTTTTAAGATGCCATTTGTCATCCAAATTAGGACTTCAAAGAGGCACTCGGGTCGATGAGCCTGGGGCTCAGGTGAAGGAGCCGGACTAGAGATACACGTTGGGAGTCGTCATTCTTAGCTGGTGTTCACAGCCTTGCATGTGAATTAGATCATCTCGAGAGCTGCAGACTGAGGCTGAGGGGGGGCAGGGCTGTGTCTTGGTTGGAGGAAAGCCCAGACCATACAGCTTTGGTGTGTCAGTCAGTGGCGTTTGCCATTTTCAAAGCAATGCCAGTTATCCTTAAGGGGCCAGGGGCTGGGCAGGGCCAGCCAGGAAGAAATCTGAAGGGAGGGTCGTGGCCACGTGTGCGTCTTGGGAAGGTGCAGAGTCTGCAGGGTACGGGAGGGTAGACTCCTCAGATGCTAGAGTTGCAGTGAGGAATGGGGAGAAGTTAGTCACAATCACCTGTGAGGGAGGGAGGGAGGTCTAGGGAGCCCCACCTTACTGGACTCGCTTTCCCATGAACAGAAGGCAGTCAGACAGAGGATCTGAGGTGAGAAGGGATGGGCACTGGGAGGGGAGCCAACCTGGAGAATGGTGCTTGCAAAATTCTGGAATAGTCTCCCTGAAAAATAGAGTTAAAAATACCCAGACTCTTAAGAACATTGTTAGTGACTTGGGAGGAGGCAGTTGTTTTTCTGGCCTCCTAAGGGTAAGGCATGTATCCAGGGATACACAGAAGATACGGGCAGTCTGTTCCGGGGGCTTGATCGTTACCGGGGGAACAGTGCAAGTTTAAAGGGGGAAAAGGGCAGCGGAGGGAAACTAGCCAGGCCCCGTGTCAGGTACCAGTCGGCCGCCCTACTTGCGTGTTGCATTCACATCCATGCCTCCCAGGTGGGCGCTGACAGCCCCCTTTTGGGGATTGGGAAGCCTTCTCAGAGGGGTTAAAGAATTGGTCCATTTAGTGACTAATAAATGCTGTAGCAGGATTCAAGCAGGGCCTTGTCAGAATTCAAGGGCATGTTCTCTCTACTGTTTCCAGTACTTCCCTGTTATACCTGGAATGGTGAAGTGGGTCAGTTTTGGAGCCTTTCAGAAAAAGTATGATTTAAGCGCCTCTGGACTGTTTCACAAAGCTCAGCATTCTTTGATGGTTCTGAAGCACGCAGTGATTTTCGCCCCAGAGAGGTAACGTCTAACTCCTTTGATGATGACGTGGTTGCAAATGGTGTACAGGTGCAAAACCAGACTTTGCAGCTTCTGAAGGGAAACTCTCCAGTTCTCCCTTGGTCGGCTTTCTTCCTCGGGATGTATCTGTGCTGCAGCATAGGCCTGAGCTTTCCATATGGAGTGAGAGTTTAATATCCGATGTTAGCATAAAACGGTCAGATGAAGAAAATCGACGTTGACAATTTATTTTTGGGTTTCATTAGTCAAAATATACTATCAGTTAATGGCCCATATAGCAAATGAAATTGAGTACAGGACATTGCATTTCTTACTTTCTATTTAGAGTTCTCTTACAGAATAATGTTACCTGCTTTGGAACATCAGCTCCACCACTCACGGCACCTATCAGTGTGTTGGTGTGATTGCATTTACAGAGTGAATGTAATCTGGGCTTCCTCAGCCCCAAACACTTCAGTGCAGAATCACGGGCTGTAGACGTCTGTTAGTCACGCAAATACTTCTAAAATTATATGATTCCAGAAAAGAAAGGAGAGAGAGAGAGAGATTGTCTTTATCAAATTTCCTTTCAGTTCTAAATGAAAACTGTTGTTGAGCAGCTCTGGTTTCCTTTGGATAAGAATATATACATTTCTTTGCATGTAACCTGGGATTTGGGCTAGAACACCAAGTTCTTGCTGTCCACAAGCCACAAAAATAGTAGCCAAATTGCACACGTGTGAAATAGTTTATACCTTTTTCTGAGAAAGTATCCTTGAATTTGGGACTTGGGCTGTGATTTCTGCTTTTTGCTTCCCCCACCTGTCTTGTAATCTCTCACTCCTTCCCACGTGGTTCCCAAGTGTTCGTGGTCTCAAAGGAGCGGGCAAACACCCAGTTGGTCACCATGTACTGCTGTTATAGATAGAGCCCAGACAAGACCTAAAGGACATTATCAGAGAGGACTTCCTGGAAGAAATGGGCTGTACATTCAGTTGTGAGGACAGAGTAAGAGTCAGCCAGGAGAAGGAGTCAAGAATGTGTCTCAGATCGCAGGGGCAGCCCGGGCAGAGGCCTGGAGGCTTTTGGCGTGGGGACCCGGGGAGAGTGCCCTGTGCGGTCCAGGGTGGAGGGAGCCCCTGCTGGGGAGGACACTGGAGAGAGTCCGGGGTGTAGGGCTTTGGAAGAAGTTGAGTTTTACTAGAACTGACACAGTAGGCAGTGAAGGGTGTCAACAGAAGTGACCCTCAGGAAAGGTACTTCTGGTTTTGCTTCTGATATACTACAGACAAAAGGGTCGGGACGGGCGAGAGCAGGTATGTCTGTCCCTTTGAGATCCAACCCGTCATTCATTTATTCATAACACGTGCACTTCAGTGAGTCTAGGGGAGAGAGAGTGTAGCCACATAAATAAGCAAAATGTATTTGCTTCTTGAGAGCTTAGCATTGTCAGAAGTTGACTTAGCCTAGAATGTTCTAGGAAGAGAGGAACAAATTGTGGAGGTTGGAGGGAGGGAAGGCTTCCTTGGGAAACAGTCAAAATGAACCTGGAGGCAAGTGGGAAGTAGGAGCAGGTCAGGGGGCTCCTGAGGTCACTGGGGACCTATGTACTGAGATGAGGCTGGGCGAGCAGGGTCTGGGGTGGGGCTAGAACTCTACCAGGGAGCCTCTGAACTGTTTGAAGTGGGGTTGATGTAATCAAATTTGTGCTTTGGGAAGGCTGTCGTGGCTTTGTGTGTGTGTGTAGCGGGGAAGAGGTGGAGGGTGCCACCAACTGGGGGATCATTTGAAGACCATTCACAGGCTGGGATATGGGCTTCGGGGCTACTTGGGGATGGCAGGGGCAGTGTGGATGCCGGCTTTTCTTATGGGGGACTTGTTAGCGGGGCTGCCCTAGAGGCACCTTGTGGCTGGAAGAAAACTGATGGAGGCTGCCAGGTGGACATTCCTCTTCTCTCTTTCCATGCCTAGTGTGATTATCTTAGCTCAGCCAACATTTGGAACAAAAGAGCTAATCTCCAGGGTTGCCCAGGCCTTTGTAGAGCTCCTTCGAGTGAGATCTGATAGGATTTAGGTTTGTGTTCAGATCTGGGTGTTCACTTAGCTAGAAACGTCCTGTCATTTCGATTCCCATAGGGGTTTTTATTCCTGATAAAGATTGCTTTCTTGGTGAGAGGAAAATTATTACAGCTGTTGTCTTTTTCAAAAAAAATCATATGTTTTAAGAGCTTTAATATTCAAAAGAATAGGAATATATAAAATATTTAAGGAAGTCTTTGGTGTGGTTTCTTTGCTTTCTGAGCTAATGTGGACTTAGAGCCTTTGTATTACTTAATAGCACATCCTTGTCAGTATTTAAAGAGCTGTTAGTGAGCACCCCAGGCCCCACCTCTCAAAGAATCGTTAAAGTTTGCTCTGAAATAGTGAGGTCATAAACGTCTTGTTTTCAGAAATCAAAAGGTTTTAAATACGCACCATAGCTCCATTTATAAAATAATAATAAGTTCAAAATTAAGAAAATGGAGGATAATTGATTTTTTTTAAAGCCTAAACATAAACTTTCTTGTGCTAATTTTGCAACTGGAAATTTTGAAAAGAAAAATCCTACTGCAATATCATCTACGTGGTATATATATATGAGTTTCACGTTTGAAAAGTAACTGCGCAGTGGTTTTCAAAGTCAGGAGCATTCCAGCTCAAATACTGGCAGTGGTGGCTGCTGGTTTTCAATGGAAGAGCCTAAATTTGCCTTCTTAGCTTTTTTTTTTTTTTGTACTGAGAAGGTTGAGTAGTGCTTTGCCAGCATGATTTTCGGGCAATTTGAGGGCAGATGTCGTGTTCCAGCAGTGAGATATTTCCATGCATTTTATTTTCTGGACATCACCAGGGCACATGTGGGGTTTGTGCCTGCAGGCTGGAATGCTGCAGGACTCCCTAATCCATCACCATTATGTCATGGTGCTGCTCCGGTCAGTGAATAATTTTCTGTGACTTGGAGGTAATGTGGTCTGATGGTGATGATCAGACGTGCAGTTAAATGCTATTAATTGAAATAAGAGTAACCTAGAAACATTGCTCTAACAATACAGGATGAGGGAGGAGGATTGGCTGAGCTGCTTGCAGTGGGATGTCTTCTCAGGTGACTCCCTCACCGTGATTCCTGCCAATATCCGCCCCAGCCCTGCACGGTAGTCCTGCCGAAGCAAGCAAGCACTTTGCTCAGAAACGCACTGAATTTCCTTGCGCCTCTGTTTGTTGGCTTTTTTTTGAAAACACATTTTGCCCTTTGCTTAAATGCCATCCATGCTAGTCACCCCTTACACTCATTCTTCTGGACCTCGTCCATACATAGCTGCTGAATGGATGAACAGAATGTAGTATCTCCATGTAGTGGAACATTATTCACACGTAAGAGTGAATAAAAAAGAAAAAAAAAGAGGAAAATGAAAAATGCCACCTGTTTTGGGAAGTCCACCCTGACTGTTCAACCCACACTTTTCCCTTTGAAACCCAATCACTTATGCTCCACTCTACTCTTTTTGATAGTACTTACCACCTTCTAATAATCTTTAACGTTTCCAAAAAAAATAAAAAATAAAGAGATGCTGATGCCACTTCAAAATATACAAGCCTTGCTAACAGCATGTTAATTGAAAGGAAGCAGACACAAACGGCCAGATATTGTTGATTTCCGTGATCTGAAAAGCCCAGAAAAGGCACATGCAGAGGCAGAGAGCAGGTGATGGTTGGAAGGGGCTGGGTGGAGGGGGATTACGGAGTGAATGCTAGTGATAGGGGGATTCTTTTGGGCTGATGAAGTGTTCTGGAAATAGAAGGTGTTGAGGGCTGCACAACTGTGATTGTGCAGAAGACTGCTGAGCGCTGTGTCTGGGAGTGCCTGTTGTTGGGACATCTTTATTTTGTTCACATCCTGCAACGTGAAGGGCCATCTTCTGCTGTGGTCATTCTACTCCTGTGAGTGGTGAGGGTCAGGACTTTGTAGAGTCCTGTTTCTTTTCTCCCTCTGGCTGAGTGTAGGCAAAAAAATTTAAGCCTGAGAAAGTGCTCCATCTACAGAAATGTCTTTCAGTTTTGCCTGGTGTAAAAATCTTGAGAGCTTTTAACCGTTGAGGCTAGTCTGTGGGGGTAAATAGCCTATGAAGCCTGGGTGAGCCCGGGAAGAGCCGCGCTTCCCTCCCAGACACGGGTGGGGATTTCACCCCCTTTCAGGCAGTGAAGGGCCCAGACCCGTGGGCAGACTTGACAATCGTGAATATTTACTTGTATCCGCTGCTTCATCTTGGATATTAATTTCAAGCTGAGTCAGTTTGTGACGGCAGCCTCATCCTACATCAGGAATTTATAGTATCTGCTCTTTGAGGTGAAGACCTGACAGACTTGATTATTTAACAGTCTGCTTTGAATTGATATCTCAGATTCCTTTGTCAAAAGCAAAACAGCAGAAATACAGACGTCCTTTAATTCCAATGTGGCCTGGAACGGGTTTAGTGTCTGTGCCTCAGTGGCCTTATCTGCGGGTGGGGAAGATGATAACAGTGCTTCCCTCAGAGGAGCTGGTGAGGGGAGAGTGAGAAGCACAAATGGAGGACTTACACGAGATGCTCATAAATGACCGAATTTAGTGCTCTCCGCCTGGTGAGGCCTTAGGGGTAGAGATGTCAGAACAGAGCAGTCCTAGCCGGAGCTCGATACGTGATGGTAGCTGTTATGATCAGTATCACCACTGTGGGTTATCAGGTAGTTTTAAGACTTGGTAATATGATTTCATGAATAATGTTAAAAGACTAGACATCTCAGATCCAGTTTACATAGTCCTCAAGATTTCTTCTGAGAATTGGATGGTTTCTTCCCTATCTTAAATCTGAGATGAGTCTCTAAAAATTTCCGTATTCCTCCATCCTTTTGCTTTAATTCTCTATTTCTTAAAAAACAAAGTTTTTAGATGGAGTTACTGGGGACTGAATTGAGGGCCTCATGCATGCTAAGCACATACTCTCCCAAATGAGGTATAATCTCTTCCCTGATTTTTTTTTTAAATTTACATCTTAATTTTCAGAGGTTAGAGGCCTCTAATTATTTTTCTGGAGACTTGTCCATGAACCTGTAAATCTACAATTAATGGACAAAATTTGGTTTATTAAAAAAAAATCTATAGAATATTCTACAGTCCACCCAAAAGGAAATACTCATGGACTTAAAATGTTTCTCCATTAAGGTGATTTCTCCTGTTTGGTCGAGCTTAATTTGTTAACAGCCATCCTCATCATCATAATGACCAAACTCGCTGTGAGTGGACGCCTAACTGAGGCTAAAATGCTTTGCTCATATTTTACTTCATAGCAAGTGTTTGATTGTAGGTATCAGTGTCTCCTTTTTTGTAGCTGAGGGATTGAGAGATGGGTCAGCTTGCCCCAAATGACACGCAGCTGGCGGTGGCTAGCTCGATGCTGGAATCCAGGCTGCACAGGATGAATTCTCAATTGCTCCTCTAATCAGCTTCCCGTTGAGTGTTTTCCCGAACTCCTGTGAGCCCATAAATGACCGATTTTAGCTATCTCAGCCTGATGAGGTCTTCAAAGGAGAGACACCAGTGAGAATGAGAGGCAGAGTGGCATAAATTAAAATTGTACATTTTCACAAATGTTTTATTCTCAGGTAATGACTGTAAAGGAAATAGTTTTTTAATTTAGTGCTTTGTGAGAACTAAAAACAAAACATTTAAAATAACTATTGTGCAAGAGAGAAGTGGTCTTTGAAAGTCCAACTGTTGCTAATGATGTTACTTGTTTTTTCTAGTGGTGCTTATTTACTGAAAAATTTCCAAACACTGAATTTGTTTTATGTAGTCTTAGTATGAAAGAAAACTTTGTCAGTGAGTATTGTAAGTAAAATCCTTACTCTTTTCTTTCCTGATGATGAATATCTTAGTTGTTTACATGGCTTAAGTATATTTCGTCATTTGTGAAATTTGAGTAATATGGTTTACCTTGTCTGACTGTGAGAGCTGGACGCCTTGTATACAAAGCACCGTAGAGGTGCTTAATAAAAATGTGCTTTCACAGTGACTGATAGTTTAGAAGTATCAACTCTGAATACTAAAAAGGGTAGCTTATTTCTGATGCATATTCAATATGTGTATATATGATATACATTAATATGGCTTAAAGTAACTAGGATTGTTTTTTTTAAGTGCAGTATGAAGCTTTAATGAAATCTGTGTCATTCTAGTGAGACAGGGACTACTTAAATTGCCTTAAGCAGACGACCTTGAAGATTATTTACACAGAATGTAAGCTCAGAATTCATGTTGCCGTGTAACCATCCATCAGACATTTAATTTCTCGGGATTCTGACCAGAACCATTAAGTTTAGAAAAATCCACATTTTTGTGGATTTTTGGATCCACGTTTGTGTGTGTGATTTCAGGAATGTAGAAATAAGTTCCATATAGACTTCTGATATCTTTCTCTTCCAGTTCAAGGTTTATCAGGGAATAAGCTTCTCTCTTTTGTGACTAAAGAAAATTTTGATTTTTTTCTGCACTCTTTTCAGGTTTTAAAATTTCAAAATTTTGATTTGACATGTCACTTTTTTAATAGAGATAATAAAGCTCATGCTGTTTTAATATGTAAATAAATGTTTTTGTATTTCAATACCCTTCTATGATTTCCTGGCTCTTTGAGAAGTATTTTGCAAGATACTTAGATTACCTACTGTTGGAAAAATACAGACGTGACTTTTATGAATATAGGCGTAGTACAGTTCTGTTGGTTTTTACTACAGTGCAAGACATGAGACCTAGGAGAGCTTTGCTGCTGATTGCCAGGAGGACAGATCTCAGGTCTCAGTCTCCCCTCGTGTAAAATGAAGTGGCTGGACTGGATTCTTTCCTCTTCTAAGATGAGCTTCCATGAGCCTATGTCTTTTGTTTATATTTAGGAGTATTAGCAATATCAGATTAAATACTGAATACCCCTCCATCCCCCCGAAGCAAAGTGCAGTATATGCTACATAAGCTTCTAGTTATCTGATTCTCGTTTCTCATCTTACAGTCAATTTTTGTGTTGCATGTTTCCCGGCAACCTGGAAGGTCTTTTTAGCCATAGGTGGCGCTGTTGCAACTTTTTACAGTCTTAATTTTTCTGTTTGTAAAATAAGGCTTAAACAATGTGATTTTATTTTGATTCCTTTGCTTAATGCTTCAGAATAGCACAACGTCCATTATGTCTTTCTACCTGGAAAATTTTTTCTGCTTATATCATAGTTTTATTCTTTTATCTCGCTGTGAACATTTCAGACTTGCTGTGCAAACAATGGCAAAATCGGGCTTTTCTTCTAGTGTTAGAAACCAGTGAGCCGGGATATTATAAAACAGCTAGAAGCTGCCTCTGGAGCACCATAAAGCTGAAAGGTGTGTTGAGTTCCCTGAGTATTGACCCCGCCGCTGTGTGTTAATTGGTGGGAGTTGATTTGGTACATATATGATGGGGTGTAGTTTCTTGACTTGGGTTTGCCTGCACGTGCTGACACTGAACCATGTGATCCTGAGTCAGCTCGTTCTGAGTTTTCCCCTCGTCTGTGAGAAGGGGACACTCATATCTGCTTTGTAGAATTGTGAGAATTAGTAATTATGTAACATGTTTACCACAGTGGGTATGTCAAGAGAGCTCATAAACTTTAGCTGCTGTTTTGTGTGCAGCCATCATTTTATAGTCTTTGGTAATTACAAAGAAACAAGAAAATAAGAAAAGCTGATTTTATGATGAAAGATATTTGAGGACGTTCCATAATTCCTACACCCATAATTTAGCATCAGCAGAGTCAGAACTGTTACACAGTCGCCCTGGACCAACGTTAAGCCACAGAAATTTTTGTTACTTCATATATGTTGGGGCCTAAGGGGAACCAATACTTATACACATGTTGTCTCCAGCAGCCAACTGAGAGATGACACAAAAGAGTAGGCAGGCGATAAATGTCTTCTTTGTTACTGATGAAGCCACGTTCTCCATGAACTTCAGGGCTGTGGATAAATGAGTGTCATGATACTGTGTCCCAGAAGTAGAGACTCACCCTGTCCCAGGTATCTCTGGGCCACAGCAAGCCTTCCCTTGAGAGAATGAGCCCCATCATGCACAGGGCTGTTCTGCAATGGAGCTGAGCATCCAGGGTGCTTCCCTAGGGTAGTCAACACTGGAGGGAAAGGAAGGGTTTCACATGCCCTGCTTGTCTCCCCGGAATCACAACTCAATCTGTTAATGTGAGGAGGGCTAGCTGTGGGCCAGGGGTCAGGGCTGTGAAGGGAGTAGCACTCTGCATGGCCCAGAGGAGTGGGGAGGAGGTATCCCTTCCATCAGTTTAAACAGGTGGTGGGATGGAACAGAAGGGTTCATCCCATGAGTTTATAAAAGGAGAAATAAGAATTTCCTTTGGGTATTAGTCTAGCCAGGAAACACAGAAGATGATTAGGAAGGAGACTTGTAAACCACTGTAATATTAATTTGACATTTGTTGAGCACCCAAAATGTGCTACATTCTTTTCTGAGCGTTTTAGAGAAATGAATCCTTCAATCTTCTCAACAAGCGAGTAAGGAAGGTTTGATTGTTATCCCAGTTTCACAGTGTGGAAATTGAGGCACACAGAGGGTAAGTTGACCAAGGTCACAGAACTAGTAAGTGGCAGAGCAAGTATTTTAACCCTGGCTGTATGGTATTGTGGCTCCCAGAATGGGCTTTGGGTGTTTAGATGTATCTGCATCCCTCGATTTCTGTGCGTCTGTGCATCAATTAGCCCAGAAAGGACAGGGAAAGGAGAGTTACACAGGTGCTCACAGTCGTGTCTCGGCAACTGTCCACGAAGAGTGCACCGTGATTAGAATTAATTGTTTTCCAGGCAGCAGATCTGTTGGTATAACAGAAATTTAGTCCATTGAATTCATCTAGAAATCCTTCCTGCTCTGCTTCTGTCCACACTTGCCATGTGACTGCCTGCCCGTGTTTGGGCCGTGGAGGAGAACATATACTCATGGTTGAACTCTGATATTGCAGTCTGGTTCATAGTTTCACATCTTCTGTTACATTAATAAGTTAAATTTCTGGTTTTCTTGCATCAGTGTCTCATGAGTTTGGTTAATGTGAAACCAGTCCATGGGAGCCCAGGGGTTATGATGGTATAAATTTTTAGCACGTTGTGGCACTTCTAGCCATGCAGACATGACTGGGGGATGTACGCCTTTCTCACTGATTTCTCCCAACAGCAGGGTCCTCTCACGGATGTGAGGCTGGGAGCTCTCTGAGTAGCTCAGTCAGAGGCCAAGTCCACCAATCCGAAAATGATGAAGTACCTGGAAGTGGGTTTAATAAAAGTAAAGGGCTTCCAGGTAGTCCGATGGGCTGTTCAAGAAATTTGGTGAAAAGCTGTCCACTGTCTGTGGTTTAGCTGCTTCTTTGCTATTGAAAAGTCTGGAGTAGATGAAGGGATTTTAAAAAGCAGAAAGGAGTGATTTCAGGTGGTACATCCACACCGGTGAGAAGTGATGGATGACCGCCTGTGTGAGGCACAGACAGAGTCTTACAAACTTCATAAAACAGCTTCAAATGCTCTGCCATCTGAGTGCGCTTCATATGGGGTCCAGTTCATCACTGGTCACGCTGTGAGGGCAAGTAACTGACGATGGCAGAAAGGACACGGAGGCATCAAAAAGGTCTCACTCATGTTCCCTGTTTAAAGAATGTGGCACAGTGTATTATATTTGAGCTGGTTTTTCACTGAACAGTTTTTAGTGTTTTCTGGGACTCCCCAGTGCCCCAAGGTTCCATGCAGCTGGGTGTCCCCTCATTGCAGCTCCGTCAGCGCTTGCCCTGGGCTGATGTGGTGTCACGGGAAGCAGGACGGTCAGCGTCCCCGGCTCCTCTGAGCTCCGTCTCCTCATCTGCAGAGCCTGGTTTCCCATCCGTGTCTACTTAGTAGGGTTGCTGAGAATCACACGTGATGGTTATCAGGTGTGATTTCTGGTTGTCTCTGCGATTGGCAAATAGCCAATAATTGATAGAAACTCTTGTTTTTTTTTATTGTAATTGTGTCTCCTAGATTGCAGTGGTTTTTAGTCTGCATTTTTTTATAACTTTACTCATTTTTAAATATGCCCTTATTTTATTTATTTTTTTTTTGAGGTACTGGGGACTGAAGCCAGGACATTGTGCATGCTATGCAGGTGCTCTACAACTGAGTAATACCCACCCTCCTTTTCTGCACTTAAAAATAAATATTGCAATACACAAAATAGCTCTTAAACTCCATCATGGGACCTGGTCTCTGTATAGGCAAATGAACACGTATACTATTTCAATAAGAATAAATGCTGTTGAGACATAAGTTTCTGAATCTGTTAATGTGCTTAAAAACGATCATAGCTAGTGATAAACACGAGACTTAGATCCAGGACTTTTTAGGGTATGTTTTGCCATCATGGGAAATTACATTCTACCGAGAAGGCTAATTGGGTCTCTTTGATATTTGGATGGTTTAGCAGGTGATCAAGGCTTTCCAAAGCTGACAGTTTTGTATTTTAAACTAACTACAAAGTTATCTTCTAGAAGATGGAAATCCTAAGTTTGTGAATTTCCCAGTAATCCAGGGGGTATGTGTCTGTGTCTGTGTCTGTGTGAACGTTTGTGTGTGTGATTTCAGGAATGTAGAAATAAGTTCCATATAGACTTCTGATATCTTTCTCTTCCAGTTCAAGGTTTAAGCATATACTTACACAAATAAATTGATTTTCTTTTGTCATTTGGCATATTGGCGGGAATAAGAGGTTCTCATACTTGTTTCAGAAGGGTTGGGAAGCATGAGCTTAGAAAACGGGAGGAGAAAGAGGCAGGGAGACACTTCACACTTTGTGCAGTATATGAGAAACGGTAGCTTTTCTTTTCTCTTTTCTTCTAAAGCAAACTGGCTCTGAATTGTAACACACTATTACTCAGAATTGCTTTTCTAATCAGATACAAGTGCCTCAGATTTTTCAAGGCAACATGAATGATGAAATGTGTTTTAGCATTTATCTTTAAAAGTAGTTTTATTTCTCAAGTAAAAGACTATAGCCTGTTTCTTCCAGCGTCTCAAGAAATTCTCATTGATCTATGTACATGTTCTATGTGCTTATTTTCTTTTCTTTTTTTTTAAGTGCTTGTTTCATTGTGGTGTGAATCAATGTTTAAAATTTCTGGATTTTGATCTTTAGAAAATGCTGATATATCAGAACTGTTAAAAACCTGATTGTTCTTTGGTCCTTGTTTGGTGGGGCACCCTATTGATTACTCTTGTCTGTTAAAGAGAGAAATTCTTCCTCTAGCCTGCAGATCATTAAGTGTATGGTTTGCAGTATGCCTTTAAATTTCATTGAATGCATTGAACATGATTGTCCAGTGAATTTTGAGTTGACTCATAGTAATGACTTTGCTTTGATTCTGTGGCTTTTGCTCCTCTCCACAAGAGCTTGAATTCTCTGTTGCATTTTGTATACGTGTTCTTCACAGTGGAAGAAATTTTGCATTTTTTACAGAGGTGGTTTTTCCTAACACCTCTGAATGCCTTCTGTAATTGATACAACAAAAATCTGTTATTTCAATGCTTAATTATTTCATAAACTAGTTTTTGGCTTAATCAGAAACAATGACAGAGTGATAATAAAAAATAGGAAAACTTTCCTTCCTTTGAAGAATAGAAATCAGGTGGTCAGGCTCACCCATGCTTTGGGCCTGACACACTTAATCTCATGTCATTGTGTATCATGATTCGGAGATGGAGTTGCTTCAGGTTTATTGATTTTTGTTTTAACATTTGTGTTGAATTCTTTCTCCAGGCTTATGTATCCTGTTGGGTTTGTTGAAACTGTAGAAGGGAAACAAAAGCTTTTTTTGGTTTCCGGAGGCCTGAGTTGCTGATGATAAGGGTTGAGGGTGGGCTGAGGAACAGAGTGACACTCCCTCTGCTCCCAGCTGAAATTGATGAACAATGAAATCAATTAAGTGTATCGGTATTTGACCAATAGAAGTTAGTGAGCCCAAACTGGCTAGTTATGCCCAAAGAAAGTACTGAATTCACCTGCAGAATTAGGTGCTTTACCAAGAAGAAGCAGCTTAGAGCAATCAGAAAAATCAGTCCTATGATGAGATATAAAGTAAATATGATATCTTTTATTTCTGAAACTTTTCTACGTTAAGTTGTGTAGAGCTAAAATTAAGTTTCAAGCACCAGGAGTTAACAGTGTGGGTGGTTCTGTATGATCATTATTCAGGAATGTGCCTAGACTCTGCTAGAGTGGCTGAAGCTGGCAGGAAAAGACCCAGAGCCAGGATTTGTCACCTTAGGGTGTCCTCCATAATGGTTCCATGTGGGAGCCCATGATTGGGTTAACAAATTGTAACAGACCCCAGCCGCCTGTCAAATTTAAGAAGAAAACGTATGCTTAGTAACTGCTTTGCAAGCAAGTGCCTGTGCATCCTCACTCCTGTCTCCTTGCCTTAAAAAGCAGAGATAATGCTTTGCTTGCGTAGATGATGTTTTAGATAGCACTCTGCTCATCGCAAAGCAATGACCCAGGCCCACAGCTATAAAGGCTGGGCTTGTGTGCAGTTAGATACTCTATTATCCCCCAAGCAAGGACCTAGCTGGTCTGGTGGTCTGCTTTGTAATTCACATGTCTAAAGAATGTATCTTATTCCCCTCACCCCATGACTTACCTAAAGATACACTAAGCCTTTGTACTCATGGTGGATTCTACAATCTCTGTCTCATCCTTCTTTCCCCAAGTTCCTGCTTACTATCACACAACTGTTAATGACGTTTTCCTTTGATTATACACAATAAATATGGGATCATTTGAGAGGCTCGTGGAGTTGGGTCCCTACGCCCTCTCTCTTTCGTGACTTTTTCCACAGAGTCTTGAGTATTCATTCCCTGTACGTAAGACTTCTGCCAGCCAGAACCCACAGTTCCAGGTGAGAAGGATGCAGGCTTTATCTCTCCTACCTTTAGGGAGAGAGAGTAGAAAATTGAGATCTGCTCTTCCGTGGTCCCTTCCTGCCCCAGGTCTGCTCCAGTTCACCTGCAGCCTTCTGGCCTCTGCTCACACTGCCTCTGTCCCAGGACTGACAGCAGCCTTTTCTTCCCTGGTAAACATTTCCTGTGCCTTTTAGAAGTTGGTCTCTTCTCTGCAATACAACCCTGGCAGATGTGATGGTGGTAAACGTGCTGGAGGGCAGTCACTTGGGGACTGCCAGGAGCCATGCTGATTCTCCTGAGTCTCTCATTCGGGGTTACAGAACTGTCGAGCAGCAGAGGAAGCCCTTTAACGTGAGGCCAGCTCAGCATTGCATCACTTTCATTTTATTTTTGAATTTTCAGTGGAGAAATTATTTGTAGCAAACTGTTCCAGATTTTTGGCTGCCTGCTTTCCTCACCACCATTTCCTTGTTGGCTCTGGTGCTTGTTGTAAGAACCAGGTTTCTTCTCTGGTTATTTCTAGCAGCTGGGCTTGCCGAATCCTTGATCTGCATTTGAAGCAGAATGCTTCTTCGTGATGTCAAGCTGATTTTCCTATTTCTGAATATTTCGTGTACACTCAGCAACTCTTTCAAGTGAAATGCTCTTGTCCAATTCTGTTAACCCATATTTGCCGATCTCCTGCTTTCATGCTGAGGGCAGTTTCTTTTTCCTGTAATAAAAGTTAGCAATTTGCATTTACTATTTGAAGGTTCTGGCCCTAGGTGCTTTTGTCCTTAACAGTTTTAATACAATTCACCCATTAAAATGTGCAGCGGTTTTTACTCAAAGCCCAGAATTGTGCATCGCAGTCAATCTTAGAATATTTTCATCCCCCAACAGGAAGCCCTGTATGCACAAGCAGTCATTCCCATCTTCCTCATCCTCCCCCAGCCCCAGGCAGCCATTGTTCTCTCTCTATGGATTTGCCTGTGCTGGACATTTCATGTAAAACAAGTTATTTCATGTAAATGGAACTGTCTATTGTGACTGACTTCTTTCACACTGAGTAACTTTTTCAATGTATTTCCAGGTTGTGGCCTGGGTCAGTACTCTATGCTTTGCTATTGCTGAATTATATTCTACTGTATATCTGGGCCCTACTGTTTACCCATTCATCAGGTGATAGTCGTTTGTGTTGTGTCTGCTTTTTGTTTGTGAAGAGTAATGGCGCCGTGAATACTCCTGTAGGAATTTTTATGTGGACATTTGTTTTCAGTTCTCTTACTTGTGTGACCAGAGAGCAGAAATGCTGGGTCATTCATAAACCAAATGTTCAACTCTCTGAGGACCTGCCAGGCTGTTTTCTAAAGTGGCCACCCTGTGTTACATCCTCAAAAGCAAGGGCTGCGCGCTCCGCTTCCTCTGTGTCTTCATTAGTGCTTGTTACACATTTTTTTTATTATAACCTATTGTAGTAAGTGTGAAGCGGTTTCTCCTAGTGGTTTTGACTTGATTTCTTTTACAGCTAATGATATTGAACATCGTTTGATTGTGCTTATTGGCCATTTGTATATTTTCTTTGAAAAATACATTTTCAGATACTTTATACACATTTTAATTGAGTTCTCTTTTTCTTGTTGAGTTGTAGGAGTTTTTTCTTTTATTTGAAGATACAAATACTTAATCAGATAAATAATTTGAAAAAATTTTCTCCTCTCTGATGTTTTTTCACCTTCTGGATGGTGTCCTTTGAAGCAAATTTTTAACATTTGATGAACTCCAATTTATCACTGTTTTCTTTGTTCCTTGAGCTTTTGGGGTAATATTTAAAATCTGAGGTATTTTATTTAAACTTTTATATAAAAAATAACTTAATTCTTAAGACTGTTCTAGGAGATGGGTGCTGTGGCTGTCCCCAGTCTATGGATAGGAGACTGAGGTGCAGAAAATTTCACTGAAATATCAGTGTCACAGCTACCCAGTGCTGTGGGATTTCAGACCCTCATGTTTGTCCCCAGCATTTGTGATCTTCACCACCATGCTCCACTACTGCCTGGAATCATTAATGAAAAAGTTTTCCTTTTTTGATTTCTTGATTGTTTGTTTTCTCATTGGGGAACTCACCTCTTCATTTTCCTTGCAGAGATCTGTGTAGGTTTATTTTAGATCTCATGTACTTATTTATTACACAGGCTCCAGCGATGATTGTGCCTAGTTGATCTAATCAATTCATACTCAAGTCTTTCCTGCTCATGACACTAAAAAGAGAGTCATGATTTACATAATGCTCAAAGAAGAATGTACTTGAGTGATTTTATTTTTCTAACCAATCAAACAAATCAAATAAAAACCCGGTGTTGGAACAGATTATAAGCCCTGCAGAATAGGGTCACTGTCTTCCTTGTGTTTCATTTGATTTGTCACAGTGTCTGGATAGTGCCTTGCTGTCCAGCAGTTTTGTGAGTATACGGTGCTCGTGAATCATTGTAAGGAAAGAATTTTGACAACAGACTGTGTTGTTCATTTCACAAGGGAAAAGATCATATAGAAATACTGCTCAGATTTATTTTAAAATTAAGCTTGGTGTTTTGAGAAGG
The DNA here is from genome assembly GCF_048564905.1 of Vicugna pacos. Taxonomy (NCBI): domain Eukaryota; kingdom Metazoa; phylum Chordata; class Mammalia; order Artiodactyla; family Camelidae; genus Vicugna; species Vicugna pacos. Next base: position 77,402,260 of record NW_027328740.1, on the reverse strand, counting down.
GTTCAAGAAACCATACAAAAATCTTTTTCACTAATTTTAAATCTATCTTAGACACATTATGCATACATAGCAGAGTAACTTATCAACTAGTTTTGACAAGAGGAGTGTATTATTGATTATCTATTTTAGTTGAAATATTCTACCTGGGATAAAGTAATCAGTGCCCATAAATGAACAAATATGTTTGTATTTCTATGCAACATGGGGGCAGACTTCATATGTTTTTATATAATATATATGACTGTGTGTTTAATCTGTCTGTCAGTGTTTTTATAGTTTTTCATCAATGTTGTAACTTTAGAATTCTTCTATGGAAATCACCCCCAATTCTAGTGCAGTTTGTACTGTGTATCCTGTCTTATGCATGGGATTCCACTGTCCCCTCACTGAGGAATTTCCTCTCCTATTGAGTTAGTAGCAGAGTTAAAGGAACTGTGATTTCTAGGCCTTTGCTCTCCATGTGTTTGCAGTTGGCTGTCAATCAAGATTTTCTCTTTCTTGAGTTTTCATTGTTCAATTAGAATTTTGGAAATAACAATTAATATGTTGCAACACTCTCCCTAGAAACTTGATGTGTTTGTGCTTTTCAGTTTCCAATTTACAAAAAATGTAAATGCACTCTTGTTTTTAAATAGTCCTTTTTCACTAGATATTTGTTTACTTCTTTATAGTCAAAATATTTTTTTCCCAATGAATGAATAGGTTTGCATGTTTTAAAAGATACCTTACTTTTTAAATTTCTTATTCTAACAGGTATATTCGTTGTACAGAATTTAGAAAATAAGGATAAACACAATTATAACTTAAAAATGGCCTCTAATCTCACCTGGAGATACAGTTGTAAGGTTTGAAATTGAGAATTACAAGTCCTCTCAAACTGTTCTTCTATTTCAAGTACGGTTTGGTTACTGAGATCCTCGAATTCCCATATGAATTGTAGCAGCAGATAGTCAGTTTCTGCAGAGGAACCCACTGGGATTGTGATCGAGTCCACGTTGAATATATGGATCGCTCTGGGGAGCACTGCCATCCCAAGAATGCTGTCATTTGATTCAGGAATGTGCGTGGTGTGTCTGTCCAGGTATTTAGGTATTCTTTAATTTTTTTCAGCATTGCATAGAGTTTACATTGGATTATTTTACTATATATTTTGCCTTTATACTGAGGACAAGTGTGCAAGGTACCGGGATCAGAAGTGTATTGGAGCTCCGCAGCTTGCTGCCACCATGGACGCTGTGCTCTTGCTTCGCCCACTGTACAATGTTGCACAAAATAGGACCTAAGTAACTCTCTCTTGAAAGAATGATTATATGATTGCTGGATGATGCTTGAGAGTCCTTGTGATGATGTCTTTTTCCCAGAATTTCCCCTCTTCTTTACTATGCCCTTTCCCTTCCTTTCCTCCAGCCTGTGTTTCAGCCTGCCTGTGGCATTGATTTTCCTTGTCTGTGGACTCTTCCTTTCACTAGTTCGTGATAATGTTACATGTGAGATGTGGAAACTTGCTAGATGTCAAGAAAGAGGAAATCCATTGCATTCTAGTTTTTTTAGAGTGTGCTATTGTATTATCGATTGAAATGAAATCAGGCTGACCCATTGAGCCATCCCCTGAGCTCTTTTTGCCTTCCTACAGGTGATACTGCTCTCGTTGCTGCATGTGCCCTTCCCCCAGACTTGGTTTTGGGGTTGAGTAAGTCACCGTCACTGGAGCCCTCTCTTTAAATGATGAAGAGAACATTTGCTCTTTCTCCCTGTTTGGGGACTTGGATGAGATGAGGCAACAGATAAAGAATGGAGCCCCACCTCATTCTGACCCCCGCTCTTTCCGTTCCTTTCTCCAGGGGAAGAGTACAATTCAAAAATATAAAGATTGTGAACTAATGAGATAGACAAGACAACCGATCATTTATTAAATACCCTTTCATGCCAGAAACAAATGTATTATACACACAAAAAGCACATAAAATACGGTAGTACTGTGGTTACAAACGTGGGTCCGAGTTCGAGTCCTGGTCTGGAGTGACAAGTCCTGTGAGATGGAGAATTGGTAGGTCGGCTTAGCCTCTCTTGGACTTGTTTTCTGTCCTGCAGAGATGGGGCTCGCTAGGCGTCCCTCCCCCGTAGAGGTGCTGAGGGGTGTAAAAGACACGTGTAGGCAGACCGAGCACAGCTGCTCTTTCCTCGTAAGTGCAGGATAGCATCGCTTTTGCGGTGATGGCTTTATGACTGCACCGTGTAGACTCTCAGTGCTCCAAAGGGATGCCTTGCAGATTGGAGATGGGATTCTCACTTCTGTATATACCCAAGGATTGTGTTATTGGGCCTTGCTAATTTGACTCTATTCTTTAGAAAGTACATAATGTAGATATATTTTTCAAACATGCATGATTTTTTCTTTTATTATTTAGAGTTCTACCCTCTCATCTCTTGGTGTGACTTTTCATGGAATCCAGGAAACAGTCCTAAGCAACCTGCCTCTTCACACTTCTCCGTGGCGGTTTCCTTCCCTGACTAGAAGAGGGTTTTGCATAGGTAATTTTGATTGCTCCCCTTCTCTTGGAGACTCTCTGTTTTTCTGCCCATCTCTCACCTGTCCATCTGTCCATTTCTCTACCCACTCATTCTTCTGACTTGTTTCAATAAGCATTTCAGGCAGCTTACAGAAGAACAGGTACCAAATAAACAGGTGAGAAAATGGGGCCAAGTTCATACAGTGAGGCTAGGAGTTGAGCCTGTGTGAGAGTTGCCAGCGTGAGACACACGCCTCTGCCTTGTGACTTATAAGATAGACAACATCAATGTGCCTGAAGCTCCCAGCAGACACAGGGAAACAGGGTTTGTGGGAGATGCTCATTGGCTGTGAAATAAATAAGTGGCTTAGTAGAAGCCCAGCCTTTCCAAGTACTAAGGCTTAGGAGAATATTTTAGTGTCTTCCAAAATCAGATTATTGCATCTTTTCTTTTTCAGAGTTTTATGTATAGTTGGTTTACATTCTATACCTGGAAATTTCTCCAAAACTTCTGCCCACGTGAGTCCCATGACTCGGGAATGGGGTGGTTCTGCTCATTGACGGGTGTTGGCCAGAAACGGAAAATGACAGCCTCAAAGGAGCCTGGGATTTATCAGTTATGTTTTGTCAGTGCTGTAGATTTCAGAAAATGCTTTCACCTTTTCTTTCCATCTGAGGCAGCAGCGCGCTCTCTTACCAGCATCAGGAGCTCAGGGCCACGGGATGGTGGGGGCTGACTGCACTGCCGTCAAGACAGCTGAGCTAGTCACTGCAGGTGTGGTTCTTTTACATACTGCAGTTCATGCTCTTTACTAGAATGTTTCAACAGGGAGTTAATTAACTGAGTTAATTAACATTTTATAAATATGATGCTTTGTTGAAAAGACAGTCATAGGCAGAATATAAGTTGTGATCACTTTAAAAATGGTTTCATTACTGAAGTTTCAGTAGGAAAGATCCAGTTTATCTTATTTCCGCCTCTCTTTAAAAGTAACAAAGAAACAAGACAGAAAAAGCAGAGGATGATTTCTGTTCTTCCTCTCGGCTTGCAGGTGCCCTCACCTCCAGTGGCATCCATCCAGACACCAGCACTGACACTGGCCGTGCTCAGAACTGCCTCAGCCCTGAAGACACATCTGACAAATGGAAGGGGGCCGCGCCCTGTTACAGCAGGTGCTCTCACTTTGTGGGTCCTTATGTAACTGCGCGGTGTTATTCAGGATCGCCCTTTCTACACTTTGTGACGCTGCTGCGGTGTCTCCTAGTTATTTGTTTCTGTAAGTACTCGTGTAATTTTCCAATGTGTGGTACTAGACATCTAAAAATGCATTTTTCAGATGAAAAATAGTGTGTATTTAATATAAATGTATGAAAAAAGGGTCAAATGGATCTATCCTGGTGCCAGTACTCAGAGATAATAATTAACACATTAACATCTATTTTCTGTTCTTTTCATCAGTGTGTATTACCTCTGTCATAAAAACCAGCGAGCAATGTGTGCCTGTATACTGTGTGGAGACCTCCATTTTCCATTCGGCTTATTACACATTTTTCTACAATATTCTATCTCCCCTGGCATGATTTTTAATGACTAGTATAGCATTCTGTCTTGTGGAGTCCTCGTCCATTTTACTTTGGACTTAAATAAACTTTTAAATTCCAAGTATACTTAACTGAAATTCTGAAAAGAGATCTGTTGTGTTACCGAAAGTCCCCTACTTCCTTCCCCTTTTTTCCTGAGAGTAAAAACTGCTGACAATGTGGAGTATATATTTCATGACCTTTATGCCTGTGTCATATAAATAAACACATACATACACGTATATGAGAAATCTATGTCTATGTGTGTGTATATATGCTTTATTGAAAAATAAGGCCATACTATATGTTTTCTGCAGCTCGGTTTATTCACTCAGGTATATATCACAGACGTCCTCTCTCTCCAGACTCACCCGGTCCTTTCAGATAGAGTAGAGGGTTTTCCTGATATGCAGGTTTGGTCTCTTGTGTAAGGACACCTTTCGTGGGAGCGTACTGTGGACAAGGCCTTGGACCACGCCGAAACACCGGAACTTTAGTGCCCACAGCTCACCGTGATTTACCGCATCATTGTCTTGATGGTGGACACTTAAGTTTTCTCCATTTTCCACTGTCAGAAAGGGTGTTTGACTGGCATACTTCTTATACAAACATTCCTGTGATCTTGTATGAGTATTATTTTCGTTAAGTTTTCTGGAAATTTAGTCCTTGGATGTGACAACTACATAAATCACAGGCTCCTTTCAAGTGAATCTAGAAATTCCTTCTCCTGTGGGGCATGAAAAGATATAGAATAACTTATGTAACCAATTCTCTATCGCTGGATATGATTTCACTTCAGCTTTTCTTCTCACCATTGTAAACAGTGCTGTGTAAATGCTCTGATAAGTACATCTTTTTGAACTGAATTTTTCTAAATGAAACGATTCCAAAATGTGGAGTTCAGCCTGTGTGTACACACGTTTTTCAGAGTTTACATATCCATTGACATGTCATCCTCCAAAAGATCGCTCACAGTTTGTTCTCTCAAAGATGGACACTAGCTAGAATATCTTTTAAAAATATGTGCCAATATGATGAGCAAAAGTACTTTTTCATTGTTTTAATTTGCACTTGATGACCAGTGAGGTATTGAGCATTTTTCACTCATTAGCCATCTGACTTTTAAAAAGTGAATGATCTCTTTTGTCCTTTGCACACATTTAAGTGAGGCAGCTTCTTGTTGCTTTGTGACAGCTCTATGTATATTATGAACATTAACCCCTTGTCTTCATCAACATGTATCAGAGAGCTTTTCCTTGTCATATTTTGCCTTTCATTTTGTTCAGTAGGTTCATTTTTGTTGTGGCCCAAAATAATCTTAAGATTGTAAATGTCTTCTTTTTGGGTTTTATTCCTGATATTATTCTTAGAAATACTTTCTTATAATGGTATAAATTTCTTCTGTAGGTTTTTTTAATCTCTAAGATGGAGATGATGATGGTACTTGTTATAGTGAAGAGAAGTTGAATTAGTATGAGCAAAGAATTATATTCGCTCTTATTAGTACTTTCTAATATTCACATCACATTCTGTAATTTTTCTTGCGGTCATTATGACTGGAATAGAATTTGTTTTTTCCAGGGGATTCTCTGATTGTCCCAAGACAATTATTGAATTCCTACTTTGCTTTTTAACTTGAAATCCCACCTGTAAAGAATACTTATGTACACTAGAGTCTCTTTTTGAGCTCATGGTTTATTTTTATCAATCTTACTTTCTTACACTAGCACTATATCTTACATATTGTAAACATTTATTTAATATCTGACAGTGCGATTTTTTGATTCTCTTTTCGATCCCAAATTTTCTTGGTTAGTATTATGACTTTATTATTCCTGAAGAATTCTAATATAATTTTTCAAGTTAAAAAAAAAAAGAAGTGCTGTCGTGGGATTTTTTAGTACTTTTGAATTATCTTTAGGAGAACGTACATTTTTACAAAACTGCTTTCCTCCATACAAAATGTTGATGTCTCTACTTTCACACCTCTTACTTTACCCCACAGTACAGTCCTGTACTTCCACCATGTACAACATGGGCATTATTTTTGAGTTTATTCCAGATTATTGTTGATGTTTTTGTTAATGATTTAAGTCAGAATTTTTTGCTATTGTATATTTTAACTGTTAAAACTGACACCTAGGAAGGCAGATTCGGTTTGTAAATACTCACTTTGTAACTTCTCATTTAAAATTGTAAGTATTAAGTACTTGTTACAGAATCCTTTCTTTTCTGTTTTTAAAAATTTGTTTCCAAGATTCTCAAAATGGTCATAGCAAAGTAGTATAGGTGGGGACAGAGATGGAGAGAGGTAGTGTGGCTCATGTACAAACTGTGAGCACTTTCATGGCTGCGTTTACGCTGGAAAAGCCGCTGAAGAGTCCAGGATAAAACGGGTGGCTTTGTATGCAGTTGAAAGCCAGCTTTCTTGCCTGGTGAAGCCTGGTGGGCGTGACAGGTAGATGATCAAGGTCGAATGGAGGTTATTGGCTGCACAGAGCGCTGTGTCTGAGAACTGGAGAATATCGCCATGGGAAATGCTTGGTGCCAGGAACAAAGCAGAGGAGCTGGGGACCCTGTGTGTTAAGGAATTTCCAGCCCTCGGAGTGGGAAGATCAGACTCTGCATTCAGATCTGAGTTTGAATTCATCTTCTTTAGTTTACTTGTCCTCTGACTTTGGTCAAGCTATATACCCTCTTTCACTTCCTGTTTTCTTATCTCTCAAAATAGGAGAATTACAGCCTGCTGCTAGATTGTTTGATCAGGTTAAGTAATTAGTGTCTATAAGATGCCACGTACAGTCACAAGCTCAGTGAGAAATGGGCTGTCACCTGTTCTTCTGCAACTCAGTGCTTGACAAGACATGTGGGAAAGCCAGTCCCTAATTTGTGTGTGATGCAAGTAGGAACAAAATTAATGTCTTGCCTTTCCCTAGCAGTATACTTACAGCTTTGCTTCATTTACTTCTTTCCTCCTTTCCTTTCCCCTTTCCCATCCTCCACCAAAAGATCCTGAGACTCTCTCAGAATAGTAGATTCAAATTACTTTAAAGGTTGGCTCATCCTCATGAAATGATAGTAACATAAAAAAAATCTGTGCACATCCCACAATACATTGTATTTGATTTACACACACACGTGTGCACACATACACACACACAATCAGGCTACCTTCCACTTGCAGAGGGATAAGGACCACTTTTTCTGAGTTTTCACTCACTGAGCTTGAGAACAATGTCTCTTACACAGACTTTCACCAGGCTTCGTGCATGGTGTTTTTAATTGAATTTCGGCTTTGTGGCCATAGATATAGTCTCCTAATAGAAGAGAGAAAGTGGAGACATAGACATTCCGCTGAGATATTGGTGTCATCATATTTTAGTTGGAAAGGACTTAAGACAGCATAGAGTCGTAATATTATATGGGTGAGAATCCATGATGTTGTAACTTGGACAAGAACATGGACCTTCTGCCGTCTTGTCCACAAAGGTGAAGAGGCAACTGGGCAGGGGATGGTAGGGATCCTTCTTGCTTGAGTTCCATGTTCTTGCTAGTTTTCATTGCTCAGTTGCCTTTAGTTTATGTCCATGAGGCCTCTCATGGGAAGGTCACTCTGTCCTGATAGATTGAGTTTCTTATCAGCAAAAAGCTCTGGACCCACTCATATTTCCCAGAGTTTTCTGCTGACCTGCTGACACTTTATATAATTGAGACCTAAGAAACTACTGAATATAAAATCCTTATTGTTATTGTTTGCCCTCGAGTTCCATAGGAAGGGGTGCTGTCTCAGGCTGTCTAAAGCCAGATCTGAACAAAGATAGGGTGACAGGCTGTGCTGCTGGTCCTCCACAGTTGAAGGGGATTTCCAACTTAGCTTTATATTCAAGGCAGATGAGTTCAAATCTTGCCTTTACCAGTTATTATCTTTGTGAATTTGGGGAGAAACTGTACTTTTTTGTGTCCAAATTTGTTTATCTGTAAGTAAGTTCAGTATTTATTTTAAGGTTTCTGTTTTAGAATTGAATGAGCTAATACTCTCATTTATACCTAAAATAGTGATCTCATGGTTCTATGCTGGTGCCTTGGTAGTTGATTACTAAGGGACTCCGCAGTGAGATTGGGGGTGGGGGACCCTGGATAATAGAGCTTATATTCCAGGATATGCTTGTAAAAGACTGGATGTGCAGTGGATTTTTAGTAAATATCTACTCCTTTCCTAATCTGCATTGATTGTGTATATATCTTTATACTAATATATGAAAAATTTTTATTGCAATTTAAATATCTTTGTAGTATTTACAATATCTAGTTATAAAAATACGTGAAATAAAAAGATTTGAATTTATTTTCTTTTCAATAAGCGAAACAAAATAAAATAGAAAAGAAAAAAGTTTTGAAGGAGTAGAAATAATTTTATTTCTCTGGAATCAATTCCTTGTAATAGGTTTTTTGTTCATGTTGTTAAAAAGCATAGAAAATTGATAGGTGGTGAAATACTGGAAATGAGGAAACAGTGGAGACATACTACCTCTAAGGCAGTCAATTTGTTACCAAGTCCAAACTCGTTCTGCTTGCTGCATGACAGGCCGATTAATCGGGAGATGAGATGTTGGAGTAAGGAAAAGAGACTTTATTTGTAAAGCTGGCAGACCCAGAAAATGGCATATTGTTATCCAGTAGAACTCTCTTCCCCAGGGCAGAATTCAGTCTCCTTTTATACTAAAAAGCGGCGGGGATGTGGCTGGTTGTTGCAAACTTCTTGCTGTATGAATTGTTTGTCCTTGAAATCCTTTGTTCCTGCAGCTGTCCATGTGGGTCAAATTATGGTGCCCCTGTAAAACCTCCAAAAAAAAAGAAAGGTTATTCACTATTTTACAACTTGCCATCTATACATAAGTGTAGAAGAGCAAATATCCTTAAAGATCAGAGCCCGGAGAATAGGCCCTCCTGGATATTTCAGGCTAAAGGCAACTTTCTTTTACAAAAGGTGCAGAGATAGCAAGTCTGAGCCTAGAAAACAAGGTACAGGATTAAAGCCAAATGAACACATCTAACATGGAGTGAAATTTGTTCTTTCTATTACAATTTCTTTTTCTCCCTCATAAATAATTTTAGTAAGAAACATGAGCAATTTTTTTATTTTTGCTTCTTAATAAAGGACTACAACTACAATTTAGTGAGCAGGGATGCTGTGCGTGCCTTGGTGTCACAGCAAACTCTTGTTGGTGGTGCAACATGCCTGATGCCCCATGAGTGTTGGTGAGGGTCCCCCTAACCAGGGGCTCTATTCAGGAACCACCATATGCGCGTTGACCTCTGGCACCTCTTTTTCAGCTGCAGGAAATTTTTTCAGATTCTATGATAGAAAAATCACTCCAGCTAGGGATAATCAGGGAATAAAGGAAGAGGAAAAGGGCTTGAAGTAGAGTAGAAGAGAAAGACAGAAGCTCAGGGAGCCTGGGGGCTTGGCAGCACTGCCTCGGGAGAGAGAGGAGCAGAGGTGTGGATGGGACCGGCTACGGAACCAGCTCCTGCAGCTTTCCCTGCACCCAAGCCACACAGCTTTTAATAGGGCCCAGGACTCTCTCCTGGCTGGATGTCACCCTGGGCAGAACCTTGAGAATCGAAGGTAAGGGGTGGGCAGCACTCACCTAGGGGGTCACTGAGGACTTTGGTCAAGTCCACATTGACTTTTCCAGTCAAGTGCCTTCACCTGTTCTTTATCTCAGGATCTGAGAAGCAGGAGCAAGGAACTCAGGGAGAGATCCATGAAGATATCTGACTGTGTTAAGAGACGACAGTCACAGTGACACTGGGAGCGAAGACACTTGCAGCAAAGTAAAATAACTTCACAACTATTGCATCAGAGCTGCATGTGTGAGAGAGCCTAAGCCTGTCTCAGAGTGCAGGGGACAAGCGGAATGGAATGGTAAAATTAACACTGACAATTGAAATTTTGTTAAATAGCCTGCTACTTTTAATTTTATCACTTCAATGTATGCAGGTGTATTTCTATGAGCATTTATAGGTTCACACAACCCCACCAGCCCCTCTTGCCCCCATGGGGGATGGGATTTCTCAAGCACAGTGCCCCTCCTGCTTGCTTGGGCCACGCTGCGGGTCCTCACCTGGGGCCAGACTGCTACAGTTCACTGAGTCCCCGAGGCACGGCCTGGGATACATGACAGGAACAACTGTGCTCTTGGCTGAGGGCCTCCATTTCCCCCTGCAGTGTAAGAATGCCGGTGACTCAGTTAGAAGCATGCATCCAAGCCGTCCTTCCGTGTCATCACCATCTAGAAGCGGTGCCTGAATCTTCTGAATTTCTGCAGAATGTGGTTTACAATCACCTTGAACAAGTGAGTGTGTGTCCTCTTTCAAGTGGAGGAGTTACTGCCGTTTTCCTGGAACTTACTCATCACTAGTCCATCTGATTTTTCTGTGCTAGGATTCAGTATGGCCTGCTAATAACTCTGCAGTCAGATCTAGAAACCCTGATGAAGAGGATTATTTATTTTCTTTCTTTATATGATAGTATTTTACTTTCAAATTTCTGAGTTTTCAGTTCTTGGAGGAATTTTTTCGGGGGTTGGAGAAACAACTTTGCTCTTACCATCTTTGTGACCTGTTGCTATATGCGTCTCACCTGTCTTCTGTCACTTGTGAGGCGGTTCTATTTTTGACCCTGTCCGGGTTGTTCATATTTTAAAACATAAAATCTGTAAAAGTACAGTCCCTTTTACTCCGAAGACATTCCACAAATACTCCTTTAATCTGGGTATGGTTTTAAGAAGACACAATAATTAGAATATATACTTGCAGGTTGCCAGTGCAAAATCCCCAAATTAATAGTCAAGCTCAACATCTAAAATCTTTCTAATCTACCATGGATTTGTATGGATAAGTGAAGTAGTTTGCTAAGAACTCAATCCTCCCAAGCTGATGCTCTGCCAGATGGTGGAGCCGAGGGACGAGGGTGTGTCCTGCCCTTCCTGAGCTGACAGTTTCATGGCAAGGACCTTCACCAGGTGAAGAAATTGAAGTTTCTTCTAAGAACAGTGGGTCTGAAATGAGTCCAAAAGCGTGGGAGAGACACAATCACATTTGTCTCAAGTAGGGGAGAGTGGCTGTGGGGCCACCTGGGAGACTCATGAGTCCAGGTGGGCAGTGTTGTTGGCTTCCAATTGAGCGGTGGGACGGTCAGTGGGTAAAAGCGAACAGATTGAAGGCATGTTTAGATGGTAAAGAGGAAAGGATCAATGCTGTCTGTGAAGGTAGGATGGAGTAAGGCCCAGGTTTCTGGGTGGATTAATGAGTTAAATAATGGTCCTGCTGTGTTCTGAGGAGGGAAAGCAGCAGAGGGAGTTCTGGGGGAAAACTGATGAGTTCAGCTGTGGGTAAAGTGAAAGGCTGTTAGATGTGTGGTCTGGGAGCTCTGGTGAGAGCCAGTAGTGAGTAGGGGGCGGGGAGAGAGACTTTCAAATCATTTTGTCTTGTGAAAATACATACAAGAATGAGTAATGACACAACCCCTGTATATTCTGGATTTAAAACCCAGTAACATTTTGCTATATTGACTGCAGGGGTTCTTAATTTTTTAATAGAAATAAAATAAATAGAAACAAAATAGTGGAGTTAATGAATATCTTAGAGTTGATGTGTGTCCTTGTATGTATTTTCATACCTCATCTGTTTATAACCATAATCTACAAAAAGTTAACTTGCTTAGCATTAGAGTTAAACAGAGGGACGTGACACACTCTGTTGGTGGTTCAAGGTGATTTCTTGGGCAAATTATGTAGCCTCTCTGTGCCTTAGTTGCATCTTCTGTGACTGCCCCCGTGCCCTCATCACAGCTGATTTCCTAGACTAGATGTTGGGAGGGAGGCTGCTGAAGGGAGTAAGAGGTGGCAACTGCTAGGGTCACTGAAGAGAGAGACAAAAACAGATTAAAGCCGAGAAACTGAGTGCTAATACCCTCAAAGGAGAAAGAATCCCTTAGTTTTTTGAGCCACTTAGCCTAAGAGAAAGAAAATCATGTGGATCCAAAGCTCCTGAGCATATGAGTATTGTGGGTGGGAGGGTTTCATCAGAAAAGGGTTGAGAAAAGGCCTTTTGGTTTCCCTTTACGTTTCCAGTAAGGATGAGGTGCAGAAGAAACACCACCCGTTTCACAGTTGAAGGTGCTGTTTTGTGCGAAACTGACCGAAGGTTGGAAACCATTCATCAGTGGTGCTGGCAAAAGAAGAGACTTCTGGATTGGGTGGGGCACTTGCTGTGACTTCCAGGTGACCTGCTGGCTGGGGGCTGTGAGGCGGGCAGTAGGTTTGCAGTGTGACCTGGGTATAATCCCTGGCATTGAGGCTGCTGATCTGACTAGCAGAGCTGGGCAGACACCGTCCTAACGGGGCTGCTCGGGATGAGGCCTGGGACACCTGCCATGCTGAGGGCGAGAGGAGAGCTCCCCTGAGGTTGTGTCCCTGTGAAGATTAGAAACGTCCTCCTGCAGGGGAGGAAGAGCCTCTGAGCAGCGGGCCAGATGCACAGGCAAGACCAGCCTGAGCACGGAGATTTCAGGAAGCCGGAATTCATACAGGCCCGAACAGCCTTGTTCCTGAGAAACTGGAGGGAAAAGATGCTGCAAATGCAGGCTAAGTTCAGACACTATTGTGTGTCATGAGTGATAGGAAAAGACTGTTCAGGCAGCCACGAGAGAACCCTGTGGTTGTCCCAGTTGGGCGTCACACAGGAGGGAGGAGCAGAGTTATATACTTTGCCACTTATTAGCTGTGTGACTTTGAGCAATATCACCCCACTTCTCTCTATATATATCTACATCTGTAAAGAGACACAGTGACAAGCTCGTGTCATCAGAATGCTTTGTTTAGCTCTGATCCCCTTTGTCCAGTCCTGTCAGTGCTGCCCTGCAAGGTTCTGCAGCGGCTGCTCTTGCCCTGTGATGGGAGGGCATAAAAGGGCATTGTAGCACCCGAGGGCAGAAAGGGGTTGCTTTAAAAGCAGACATGTAGCCTCCTGCAGCTGCAGACCTGCAGGCAGTTTGGTTCATGGTCGTGGAGAGGACTTTGGAGGCCTTAGCGTCGTCTTGAGACTTGTTTTCCCTTGGGGACCTGATTTGCCTTTGCAGATTAATGTTGAAGATTTGGGCTTCTGGCAAAGCTGTTTTCAGAGATGGGTATATACGTAAAATATATAAAATAAAATGATTTATTTAACGTGTGCGACTTTGCAGCTGTTGGGAAGAGCTGTGTTGGCCTGGTCTCCACGGTGGACACCAAGGGTCAGCAGAGCATGCGGGAGGGAAGGCAGCCTGCAGTGCTTCTGCGGGGGGTTCTCCCCAGCATGGTGCTCTGCTGAGTTGACTCTTCTCTGAGTTTGGTTGCCAGAGGAGCAGACAGCAAAGTAATGAGTTCTGGAGGGATTGTATAATGACAGGAAGAAATAGGAACCTGGAGATTTTCTGGACTAAAACACGCTTTTGGTTCCTGATTCAGTGTGTTCCATTACAGAATTGATGAGTTGTGTCTATTCTGGGACTTCATTGAAATAAACGTTCACCCTAAATGTTAAGGGATTTGGTTTATTTGGCTGGAGGACTCGAGCCGGGATGACAGCCTCTCAGATCACTCTGAGGGACTGCTCCCAAGAGGTAGGGGAGGAGCTAGGATAAATAGAATCTTTACAACAAAGATCAGGTAATTGGAACAATAAAATATTGCTTGTTATCTAAAGAAAACCAGATATCTCAAGTTCAAGTATTTACTGCTTTTCTATGTATGGTGGGAAGCAAACATTTGGGTCATTGAATTCATTCCTTTGGCAAGCCCCTGGCTATCTAGGGCCAGTATCCTGTCCTTTCTTACTCTGAGTCTGCTCAGAGGGCACCACTGTGAGTGGCTGAGAGGCCGGGCTGTTGGCATGTACTCGCTGGGGTTTGGCAGCAGCCGCTGATGACTCGGATTCAGCATTCTTTGTTTACTGTCATGGTTGCAGTATTTTCATGCACATTGTAGTATTTTCATTCACAGTGTTCCCCCTTGGTCCTAAATTCGACCAATATTTTGAGAGAAATTTCATGACCAATTTTGTCCCACATTGCTAGGATGGCTCATTCCTAGTTCAGGTGAAGAATCTTCTGAGTTGCCATTCAAGGTGTTAGTTTTTTTTATCAGGCCCTGTTGATACTAAAAGTTCTCTGGATCACCTGTCTTACTACTCTATTATGATCCAGGAAGTGTTTAACCTTCTTTGCTCATTCCCATACCTAGAATCACACTATTATATTTATTTTATTCAGGGTTATAAATTTTATCTGTTTCTTCAAGATGTTTAGCCATCATCAATGTTGTGGGCCTAGTTACACATTGGGAAATGTAATAGACAACAATTTTATAAAATAGACAGGATATAAGTAATACAGCTAGTAACGTTAATAAAGTCACGAGTAAGAATTTAATAGTCGAGAAGTTGTATTTTTGGGTTAAAATTTTGCTTGTGTTTCTGAGTTTGATCCTATGAGAAAGTTCATATTTATGGTCAGGGTCAGAGCAGGTATTAATTGGCCAGTTGAAATCTCCCACCTTGTAAGATCAACAGTGGCCTAAACAGAACTATAATTTCTTTTTAGAATAATGTTTCTGAGGGCTACCTAGTTAGAGCCTTGGAGTAGGGAAACCCACCAAGGTAACACAGAAGTACTAGACATAGGTAATTTATCATAAACTTAACAATTGGAGTAGTTCATAATCAAAGGTTGGAGAAATTATCAAAGTAATTGGTATACAGTCCTGGTCCGGTGTCTTGGGTCAGCAGTCTAGCTCAGATGTCGTCTTCTTCTCATCCTGGTATGGAAGCTTTTTCTCCATTTGGGCATTGTTTTAAGGTGAGCAGCGCTCTATAAGCCAGTGCACTGCAGGGGCTGTTTCAGATAGGAAATGAATCCGAGACTCCGTTTCCTTCAGCTTTGGTGTGTATGGTCTAGTTAAGAGTATCTGAAAAAGGGTCTTTCCATTCAGGTTGGAGACAGTTCTTTAAGTCATGCCTGTTGCAGTATGTATAATCCCCTGGCTGCAGGTCATGGGGCATTGGAATTTTACCCAAGGATAGATTACTGAGCTTCAGAATCAAACCTAGAGTATTCTTTTCATAATTCAATTAAACTGTACAGCAGTGTGACATAACAGCAAGGAATGATCTGGGAAGTGTCTTAGTAAATATGGACCTCAATTAACAAAACTAGAATTTAATATCGACTAAAATATAATTTTTTTCTCTCTAAAGTTACCCTCAGTTTTCTCAAATATAGCCAAATCAAGATTAATTTCTTTACAAATTAAATCTGATTATTTGATCATATAGGCTTTTTAAATTGACTGTGTTGGAAGTTTTAATACGGAGTCTCAGGGTAGAATGTTAATAAGGTTTTCTAAGGCCAAGAAAGCCACGTCAAGGCTTTTCATGGATTTTTGCCTTACAGATTTAGGTAAATTCTTTTCTCTTTAAAATCCTTAAAATACCTTTATACTCCTATATCTCTTAGGAGATGATCTCCGTAATTTGTCTGATAGAGCCACTGGGGACCTAAGTATTTTTAGTCTTTTGAGGGATCAGATAGAGAGAAAAGATAACTGTTCCAAATCTGTATACATAGTTATAATTTATCAAATTGCTGTGAACCATAACTAGCTTAAGGAGAAGAGATTCTTTATGTCTGGGAAACAGGTTAAAAGGCAGTAGTATTTCAAACAATATCAAAAATTATAACCATATTCAGCTGGTTAATCAGTCCCATGTAACTAATTCTTTTAATGAGAGTTTTCATTAGAACTTTAAAATGTCTTACCCAGTTTAGTTCAGTGCTGTAGTTTGAAATTTATTAGAAATCAGTAAATCTCCTTGAAGAGAAAGCATTTTGCAAAACCATCAGAAGAAAACAATTAACTGTCTATAAATGACAAAATATTTAAAAGCATGGTTAAACACCGTTACACTATAATCAATAAAGAAACCTGTTCACTATACCCATAATTATCACTGGTAACATTTCAGATAAACCAGAATTTTAGGGAGTCCATATAATTTCTACAATACCTATATTAATAATATTTCTCATTCAATATAACCTTAGAAGTTTTATGATTCATTTGACAATTCCATGTTATTTAAAATGCCAAATGAAACTTTATAGTTAAAAATCTCTCTTTGGGATGTTTCAGGGGCCTTCTGTAGCATCCCAAACTTAACTGGAGATTAAAAGAATTTTAATTAATTAAATTAATTTTTATTTAATTAATTAGAATTTTATATTTGGGGAGCTTTTTGAAAGATTTCAGAACACTTGATCAGATAAACATATAGATCACTGTAATGTAGTACTAATTCATTAACAAGAAAATATGTCAAATGTAAAGGCAGAACAGATCAGCTAAGTGGTATAAGAAGTTTTACAATCTGTTACTGAAGGTGGATTAATATTTTAAGAAAATTTTTTCCTCTTAACAGAGAGAAAACCAAATCTAATCTTGTTCCAGCTAACTTCTAAGATTCATTTACGTTGCCCAATTTGATTCTAAACTTAGCCAATTCTGACCACGTACAAAACTTTCCTCAGGGTTCCTTTTCCACAAGGCTTCCACAGCTTTCTATACTTATATTAGTGTGTCCCTTATTTTGTCTTCCATTCAGAGGTAACCAGCTTCAGGAGAAAGTCACTATTTTTCATTAACAAAGTATTATTCCATTCTTACATCTTCCTTTACGCATTTATATTACTTTCCTAGGATACTGAGATCATTCCCTTACTAATAGAGACTATTTCTGTGTGACACCAACCATTTATTAATATTTCTAAACACCTTTAGTTTCACTGTAAGAGGAAGTTAAATGTTAAGTAATTCATATTTCAATCTTATTTTATCTGAAAATGGCATAGATATTTAATAAAATCTTGTCATTTAACTTAATTTAGCACAACTCTAGAATTTAAAGATATCAAACATTTAGAGATTATTTTAAGCATACATTTTAAAAATATATTTTAAATATTTACCCAAAGCTCTCATCTCATTTGCATTTAATTTACTTAAAATTTTACCACAGCACATTACTGTTATTTTTTTTTTGACAAATCTGCAACAGATATAACAGGATCTTATTTGACTTTCATTAAACCTAGGTACAGTAAAGGTATTATAGTTAAGATGGATGATTTTAAAGATGTCTACATTTATTAGAACATACTTAAACTAAACAATATCAAATATTACCTTAATATTGAATATTTTCCAATTCACATGACACTGAAAGTCAATTTGTTAAGTTTTTATTTTAAAAATACTTAATTTTTAAGCTCTTATATTTTTACATCAATTAAGCAGAGCTCTTTGACTTCGAAATTTTTTTTTTTTAGCAGTAGAAATATCTCACTTCTATAATCTGTATGCAGGCTTATAAACAGACAAAAGCTAGAGATCTCATAGCTTCACTTTAAAACTTACTTATATTTATAATAATAGTTGGAGTAAGCTGAATTTGCTTGCTCAAATCACTAAGGCTTACTATTTATGAAACAGATAATTAAGATTTCCTCACAAAGTCTGAAGGACCCGTCAGAGTTCTGAGTTCTAAAATGCCAAAAATTTCATGGCCTCAAGTTTTATTTCGTTGAGCTAATTAGGCTCAGTCCTAGGTCACTGTTTGTTGTATTTATATTTCTGATCTGCAAGACAAAGACACTCTCTTCCAGGTCCCCAAATAAATGCTCTGTCACCCAGACCCAATTTTATCTCCTTAATTGGCATTTTTGTATCAGTGAGAAGAGCTGTAAACAAAGAATTCCATGTTTTAAAACTAAGGTTTTCTTTATTTTGTCTTCCAAAGCTTGCATAAGACATTTATTAAGGTCTCTTTTCCTTGAGTTATAAGTTAAACCCAGGGTAAACCTATATTTTTTTTTTTAGCTACTCAAATTACTTTTTAGATTTACGTTATATTGGACGTCTCAAGTAACTATATTGGTTTCCTTTAATTTGTTCAATTAATATTTTCAGAGGGATAGACATGTGCCCAGCCTTATAATACCAAGAAGGGGAAGCGTTTTTCCACTGAAACATATCTATCCCACAACATAAGCAAAAGGTTTATATAAAGACCATCTAAATATACCAATTTCACAAACTTTTATCTCAATTTTATTAAATCTTATACCTTTAATTTTTATATTTATTAAGTTTAATCAATAATTCTTATTTCTAGAAGGAGTGACAGAAACCTTTTTTTTGTGGGTGTACATTGTATATAATTTTATAGAAGTCTCTAGGATGCCCAAGTTTCAGCCAAAGAGCTTAGGCCCTTCTCGATTTTTAATTTCATTAATTGGTCTGTTGTCCCAATCCTTGATCAAGTATTTCAGTCTACATATAAATATATTTTAAACTGTGGTAAATAAAACGGACTTGTTTGAACTTTAATGTTGGGGGGGAGTAGGTGAACTCTTTGGCCCTTTTTTTTTAACTTTACGTAGTGTAGTATCAAAACCCTGTATGTAAATCCAAAAATGTCCATTTTATTTATCTCATTCAAAATAACCATATAAAAATATTTATCCTTTTGGGATAAGCCACTTATCTGTTTTTTTGACATTTTTACAATCCTTTTTCCAGTTATTCAACCTAATTAACATTAATTATACTAAGTTTTTATTAGCATCTCTAGAAACACTTATCAGAAAGGAAAAACAAAAATGTAGCTTTTCAAACCAGTTATATTTTTATATCTGAGTTCTTAGGTTAACCATTAGATATATTTTTCTGCATTTAAACTTTATTTTAATAGGTACCAATAAAACAGCCGTTTATAATGAGATCTCTTTAAACTTTCACCAATTAAAAAGTTTTTCCAAATTAAAAAATCCATCATATGGCCATCAATTTATATATATATAAATATATATATATATATATATATATATATATATATATAGTGATTTTAAACCAATAAGATGAAGAGGCCCTTCCACATGAGAGTCGGGGTGTTGCCTAAATAAAATTCAAAGGTTTACTCTCCAAAAGCTTAAAGCCTTCGTGGTCCAGGCTGATGCAACAAAGTTTAAGATGGCAAAATATCTGAAAATTGGTACAATCAAAGAATTGCTTAGAATCCCAATTTATTTGCGTGGCCACCGTATGTACACAATACTTGAACTTTTGTATGGCAGAGTCCAAGGTTTCCTTTAAAAACTAAACTAAACATATATATACTTACATGCACACACTTAAAACATCCAGAGAAAGATAAAACGTTTACATTTCAAGGACACAGGAAGAGAAATCCAAGTTCCCACTAAAGGGGATTTTGTTTTTATAAGTTCAGAATGCCAAAAAATGTTTTTATCAGGCCTGGTTATTTCCAGAGTGAGTTTTTTTTTTTCTTATTCCCGATTAACGTTGTAAGTTTTGTATGTACATAAATCTGGCTGGGGTTTTACTTGGAGACTGGCAATCTGTCATTTCTTTTTCTTTTCTTTTCTGTTCTTTATTTTTTTTTTGAAAGTTCTATTCCCCATTGTAAGGTCGGGTTCTCAGAATAAATTTGCTAGTAAGATTTCCCACAGGGACAACTCTGTGGCATGAAGTCTTTGTGTCTACCACTCCTGGAAGATTCCCTGTCACCCGAGAATGCTGTTACCAGTCAGGAGGATGGTCCAAAATTTGGAGTTGAAAGTTTCCTCATAAGAGTTTTACTTTTATCCTGAAAAATTCAATGGAGGTAACCAAATTGAGGAAAACATTAGACCAGCCTCTTACCTAACCACTCAGTCCTGAACCCAGTGTCTTTCAACTTGGACCCACTCGGGATGTCTCCACTGGGTGGGTAATTCACCTCAGTTTCTTTCAACTGGAGGGCCACGTACCTGGATACACCGCCAGATAAAACTTAGGATCATCAACCAATATGTGAGATCTGAGAACCAGGAGAGACTCAGCCAAATTCATCTGGACCCCCCGAGGAGGCGGATGAGCACAAAGGGCCACTGCTGGTACCAAGGCTCTGGTTACTTGGAGAGTTCAGGTGGAGAGAAATCTGCTGTGGTGCTTCATGGTGTCCAAAACTGTTGACTGAAATAAACGTGCAGCCTAAAAGTTAAGAGTTATGTTTCATTTGGCGGGAGGACTCGAGCCAGGATGACCGTCTCTCAGAACTCTCTGAGGGACTGCTCCCAAGAGGTTGAGGAAGAGCTAGGATATATAGGAGCTTTACAACAAAGACCAGGTTGTTGGAACAATAAAAGATTACTTGTTATCTAAAGAAAGCCAGGTATCTCAAGTTCAAGAATTTAGTGATTTTGTATGAATGGGAGGAAGCAAATATTAGGACTCACTGAATTCATTTTTTAGACAAGCACCTAGCTATCTCGGGCCAGTAGCCCGTCCTTTCTTATTCTGAGTCTGCTCAGAGGGCACCATTGTGAGTTGCTGCAGTGGCTGGGCTGCAGGCCTGTCCTCGCCGGGGAGTGGCGGAAGCCTTTAATGACTTGGTATCAGTATTCTTTGTTTACTGACATGGTTGCAGTATTCTCATTCACATTGTAGTATTTTCGTTCACAGACCGAATATGGATAATCTGCAAACTTGGAAAGCAACCGAGATGGAATTACTGCAGATACCTTCTGCTTTAATAAGCCGTGTGCAAACATAAACACGGAGGAAGCATACACTTGGATTTGGAGGTGTAGGAAAGGGATCCTGCACATTGCAGGAGAACGCAATGCAGAAATCCTTAAGTCCAACTTTCTTTACTGTAGTGGTTTCTGAGAACAGTTTATGGTAATTAAACAACATTGACAAACGGTGGCACACATTGCTTTTAAGAGATGGCCGGCTGCAAACTTTTATATTGGACAGGTGGAATTCATAGGCAAGTGGTCAGGTGGATGGGAGAGAGATGGAGCCAAGGCCTGGGCCCAGGTTCCGGTTTAAATTGCCATTTCTTCACCATAGGGCCTTGGAATAGAATGCATACTCTCAACCTGTTGGTGAATCTGTGAAATGGGCATGATAATATTCATTTCTTCCTGGGATTGTTGTAAGATCTAAAGAGTATTATAGCACACATGAAGCATTTAACACCCTGGCACTTAGCAGTGTTCACTGTGTGGGGCCGCCCCGCTTAGCGTGCGTCAGAGCCGTAAAGGCAGCATTTGTCTGTTGAGGATGCACTTGTAGCCCCTTGGCTAGGTTGTGAATTTGTTGATTTCCTTTAATACTTGTAACTCTGTGTGACATGGGCAGTTATTTTCATGGACAGATGAGGAATCTCAGGGTAAAGAAGACTGTGTAATTTGCCCAAGGTCAGACCATAATTTTGGGTGCAGGGGCCTCAGTTCAGCATGGGCCCCTGGGCCTTCTGCTCTCTCCGTTCAGCACCAGAGCCAGATATGGAGTTGGCTGTTTCCCTGCCCAGAATATCCGGCAGGACCCAAGACACACCTGGCCCTGTGCTGCTTGAGCAAAAACTCCGGAGGAGAGGGAGTTACAAAAGGGATAAACATAAAAACAGACGACAGCAAACTGTGATCAGCTCTGAGAAGGAAAGGAACACGTCTCGCCGTGCAGAGCTGGGAGCTTTCCCGTCTGGGCTGCTCTGAGGGTGTTCATCTCAGCTAAACAAGTTCTGCTGTTGCAGCAAGGCAGGAAGGCAGGGCGCATGTGGGCAGGTAGACAGGGCCTCATTGATCGTACTCATTCCCCATTAAGCGGCAGCTTTCACGGGCACTTACCTAGTAAACATTGGCCATAATCTTCACGCAATTTGCTTGGTAGTTTTATTGACCCCAGCTTTGAGATGAGGTCATTGAAGCTGGGGAGTTTGTTGCATGCCCGTGATTACCTTGCAAATACCCCCACTGGTCTTTCAACCTAGACTGGTGTGGCTGTCATGCCCCATCCCTGTGAATGGCATCGTGTAGCTTCTCCCAAGTGGCCCAAATGACTGACATTGATATGCTTAATTCGTAGGAAATGGTATGTGGCAATAAGAGAAAAAGATAGTAAGAAATTGTTTGGAAAACAAGAAAAAAACCTATTCTTCCCCAGCTGGGGGAGCGTAACCTGTATCACCCACCCTAATCACTGCCTGTCACCTCCTCCCTGAGGATTCTGTGTTCAGAAGCCACTCTGAGCCTTGGGAGAACATTTTTCCTCATGACACTTTTGACTAGGACCCGCGACATCTCTGTCCCTGGTTAACACTCTCTTCAAAGCCGTTTAAATTTTTTGCAGGTTCCTCCACTCTGATGTAAGAATACCCTGTATAACTTCTTGATGCAGCTCCTTAATGAAGATCTTGTGATGGAAACCTAGCCAAAACTGGGATGTATGTACATAGTGACTGCAACTTCAGCACATTGTGAGTTCATAATCAGAGGGGTGGGTGACTCAGGAAAGGCTTTTTTAAGGTCACAAGGGGAAAGTGAAAGGACGCTTGCTGTGTGAGAAAGAAACATCTCGGTCACAGCCAGCAAGACACCTGTGTTCAGGATGGGGTGTGGCGAGTGCAGAGTTCTCACAAAGAAAGAAGTGATGTGATGGGAGGGAGGACAGTTGGGTAATTTATTGGGGAGGAAAAAAGTGGGCTGAACATTTCCTGGTTGAACAAGAGGATTGTGACATGACGTGCTTGTATTTTGGAGAGAAGGGTTTTGTGGGGACAGGCCTAGGAGTACGCTGTATGGCTGGGGAGTCAGCACAACAGAGAAACACAGAGAACCGGGCAGACCCCAAGGCCCAAGCTGGGGGAGAGGCTGCCCGCAAATTGGAACCCTGGAAGCTGGTTCTGTCCCTTAGCTGGGGCCTCAGACGTCACTTCACAGCCCAGTCCTGTTGATACAAGAATCAAAAACGTTGGGCATGAGAAGGGCTGTGTCCCAGGCTTTCGTTGAGCCCCTGGGATGTGCCCCACCAGATTTTGTTCTTTGACTTCATGCAGTAAAGAATTCAAGAGCAAGCCAGTGTTGAGTAAAGGTAGATATATTCAGACAGATACATTGAAATGCAAGAGAAACGTCACGAGGTGTGGGGGTTTCATGCACAGATTAGAAGTAGGTACACACCCCACAGACAGAAGGTCTGTCTTCTCCAAAGAGGGACAGAGAGTGGTGACCGCGAGGTGGCGCTGTGTTGCTTGTTTTCTTGGGCTTGGTGGTTTCATATGCTAATAAGTAGAAGGACCAGCCTTAGGGCAAGGGGCTAGGATTCCCAGGGAGTTGGCCATTTCCCACCCTTTGACCTTTTGTGGCTATCATTGGGACTGCCATGGTGCCTGGGGCATGTTATTCACCAGGTTACTATTACAATGGATGTTTACTGAAGCTCAAGATCTGCTAGAAGTTAAATCTCTTCATCCTGAGCCTCAAGGCCTATTGGGGGTTGAATCCTTCACCATTTTGATGTCAATTGCTGCGGCCTTCCTTGAATGGCTGTGCTCTTCCCCCTTCCATCCTGTATCACTGTGATGACACAGAGACAGCAAAGGCCGGGCCCTAACCGTGCTCCTGCATTTAACGGCAGGAGGTGTGGTGTGGGCTTATGATGACTCTGAGTGGTGAGAAGGATGTTTCAGATTTTCCCACGTAAGACATGGCGACTTACCAGCAGCCTCCCCAGATTTATCTCACGGGCATTATCGCTTGTGTTGTTATGGAAACAAAAGGCCAGCCAAGAAATAAGAATCACACAGAGGGTTGGAGTACTGAGATTTATTACGCTGGCGGGCTCAGAGGGGTTTCTTTTCCAAAGCTCTGAGCACCTCCAAGACGTGCACATGAGGTTTTATAGGGTTAATTACAAGTATGGGGCTAATACCCAATAAGGCTCAAACAACAAAAAGCAAGGAATCAGTACACTGAAGCTTATCAATTTGGAACAGATCACGTTACTGACAACTGTTGACCTTGGATTTTCGGGTTAGCTTATTAGCCCAGTAAACTGACACTAAACTTCAGATTTACCAGGTAGCCCAGCAAAACTTAGATCAGGAAACCGACACTTATCACACTTTGATTTGTGACTTAGCTTGTTAGGCCAGCTGTGGTTTTCCTTCAGTGTCACTTATCTTTTGAATTTTTCTTTTTTTCTTTTTTTTAATATTTAATCCAAATTTAATATCAGGGTTCTTTGGGAAAGAAATTTCTCTTTTTCTTTTCTTTGGTGATCTTTTAGGGGGGCAGTTAATTAGATGTATTTACCTGTTAGTGGAAGCCCTGGGGCTTCAACCCAGGACCCCGTGCACGCTAAGCACACGCTCTACCACCCGCCCCATCATCTTTTCTTTTTGGTTTCGCTGCCAAGAATCCTACAGCTGAATTTCTAGTCAGCCTTAACACTTGCCCTGACTTCATGGAATCCATTTTTATGAGTTTACTTCCCCCTGGTTTCATTTAAGTATTGAATCTCCATTTTCTCTTCACTCTCAGTTTTGCCTTTTGTTGTTATGGTTGTTAAGCTGTGTTTAACAGAATTGTTTAAATTCTCTTTTAGCAAGAGGCTGAATGTAAATAAATATGTAAGCAAACAGCACAATTAAATGCTTTTATACATTCTGAGCTGTTTAGTAGTAACTTAAAAACCGAATTGAATATTAAAGTGATAGCATTTTAAAAATATTTTTTAATTTTTCATAAAAATATAGCTGATTTAAAATATGATATTAGTTTCAGGTGTACAATAGATGCTCCATTTATAGTTACTGTAAAACATTGTCTGTATTCCCTGTGTTGTAAGATACATCCCTCTAGCGTGTTTACATTACATGTTGCAGTTTGTATAAGAAAGTTGGGTAACGCAGAGTCTGGAACGTGGCTGTGTATGACTCAGGTTCACGCTCACCCTGCCTGTCAGAGCTCAGGCCTTCACTCCTTTCTGCAGGGGAGCGAGTGGAGGCAGCTCTCATCAGCGCTGTCACCACCCTCTGAGTGGCAGTGACAGCAGTGACTGTGTGTGGACGTGCAAATTGTTTTTCCAAGAGCTTTATATGCGTTTCTGCATTTAATAATTAAAGCCCTCCTGTGAGGAAGCGTTTTTAATGCATAATACATTTTATTTTGATATTGATAGATTTCAAACCTCTGGAAAATTTACAGGAGTAGTACAATAAACGCTTAGATACAGTTCACTTTAAAGGGCACTATTTGGCTTTCTGTGTCTGGCTTATTTTAGCATAAAGTTTCAAGGTTCATCCATAATTGTAGCCTGAATCAGTACTTTATTCTTTTTGCTTGATAATATCCTTTTCCTTTGTTTTCGTTTTTGGTCTATTTAAAAATATTTTCATTGAAGTCTTGTTAGTTTATAATTTTGTGTTAGTTTCTTGTGTACAGCACAACACTTCAGCTAAATAGGAACCTACCTGTATTCATTTTCATCCTCTTTTTAAACATAAGTTACTATAAGATATTAAATATATTCTCCTGTGCTATACAGTATAAACTTGCTGTTTATTCTTTACATACTCAGTATCTGCAAATCTTGAACTCCCAGTTTATTCCTTCCCACACCCTCTCCCCACTGGTAACCATAGTTTGGTTTCTATGTCTCTGTGTCTGTTTCTGTTCTGTAGATAAGTTTATTTTTTTGTTTCTTTCTATTTTTTTTTTAGAGTCCACATGTGAGCAATCTCATGTGGTATTTTCCTTTCTCTTTCTGGCTTACTTCACTTAGAATGACATTCTCCAGGTCCATTGATGTTGCTGCCAATGTCATTATTTTATTATTATTTTATGGCTGAATAGTAGTCTATTGGACAAATATGCTACAACCTCTTTATCCAGTCATCTCTCAGTGGACATTTCGGTTGCTTCCATGTCTTGATATTGTAAATAGTGCTGCTGTGTACATTGGGGTGTAGGTGTCTTTTTCAATTAGGGTTCCTTCTGGATATATGCCCAGGAGTGGGATTGCTGGGTCATCTGGGAGGTCAATTTTATGTCTTTAGAGGAACATCTATACACTTTTCCACAATGGCTTCACCAAACTGTATCCCCACCACAGTGTAGGTGTGTTCCCAATTCTCCGCAGACTTTCCAGTATTTATTGTCAGTGAACTTCTGAATGATGGCTATTCTGACTGGTGAGAGGTGATACTTGATTGCAGTTTTGATTTGCATTTCTCTGATAATGATATTGAATATTTTTTTATGTGGCTACTGGCCATTTGTACGTCTTCATTGGAAAAATGTTTCTTTAGGACTTCTGCCAATTTTTGAATTGAATTGTTTGTTTTTCTTTCTTATTAAGTGTAAAAGCTGTTTACATATTCTGGGAATTAAGCCCCTAGCAGTTTCATTTATTGTAAATATTTTCTCCCATTCCATAGGTTGGTTGTCTTTTTGTTTTGCTTACTGTTTCCATAGCTGTGCAAAAGCTTGTAAGTTTAATTAGATCCCTCTTGTATATTTTTGGTTGTTTTTCTATTGCTTGAGTAGACTGCTCTAGGAAAACATTGCTGAGATGTATGTCAGATGTTTTGCCTATGGTTGCTTCTAAGAGGTTTATAGTGTCTTGTCTACATATTTAAGTCTTTAACACATTTTGTATTCATTTTTGTATATTCTGTGAGGGAGTAGTCTAACTTCAATGATTTACATGCAGCTGTTAAGTTTTCCCTACACCATTTGCTGAAGAGGCTGTCTTTACTCCATTGTATGTTCTCACCTCCTTTGTCAAAGTTTCAATGACCAAAATTTTGTGGGCATATTCTTGGTAATTTTGTTTATCCGTTCATTGATGGATGGATATTGTTAGTAACTTTTGGCTACTCTGAATGATACTGCTATGAATATTGATGTGAAATTTTTTATGAGAATATGTTTTCATTCTGTTGGCTGTACATTTGCCCCGCCATATCTGTAGTTTCCACTACATGAATCCAGATGGTTGATTGTAAAGGGACTCGAACATCCTTGGATTATGGTATCCAGGGTGTGGGGTTCCTGAAACCAACCCCCCAAGGATATTGAGAGATGACTCTATATGTAGGAGTGGAATTGCTGAGACATATAACTCTAAGCTTTTGAGGAAATACCAGACTTCTCCAAAGAAGCTGCAACATTGTTCCTTTCCCCTGGCCGCATATGAGGTTTCTCTGCCTCCTGAACGACATTTGTTATTGTCCATGTTTTGGTTATAACCATCCTAGTGGGTGTAAAATGAGATCTCATTTTGTTTTTGACTTCCCTAGTGATGCTGAGCATCTTTTCATATGATTATTGGCCATTTGTATATCTATTTAAATTCGTGGTAAATTTAAAAATTGGGTGTATTTTTTTGTATTGTTCAGTTGTAAGCATTTGTTATATATCCTGGATACTACTCTCTTATTAGATACATGCTTTGCAAAATTTTTCTTCTATTCTGCACATTGTCCTTTAACTATATTTTTTTAAACATTAAAACAATTTCTTTACAAGGGAGGTAGTTTGATGTAAGATTTATTTTATTTTTTTGCAAAGCACGCACTCTCTGACTTGAGATACCCTTTTCCCCTGTCATTTCACTTTCTTGATGATGTCCTTTGTAAGAAAAAGGTTTTAGTTTTGATGAAGTCCAGTTTATCTGCTTTTTCCTTCTATCACTTGTGCTCTTGGTTTTGTATCTAGGAAACCAAAGCCTATCCTAGGCCCACAAAGATTTATACTGTGTCTTCTTTTAGAAAGTTTATAGGTTTAATTTTTACATTTCTGTCTGTGATCTATTTTCAATTAATTTTATTTGTTATATAAAATATGGGTGTTCAGATTCCAGATTGATTCTTTTGCCTGCAGATACCCAGCTGTCCCTGAACCATTAGTTGAATAGACTATTCTTTCAATGGAGTGTTTTTGGCCCCCTAGTGGAAAAGTGTCTGTAAATGTAAGTTTTTCCCCGTGGGTTTTTATTGTGTCTCTTAGACTTATTTATCCAAACTTATGCCAGTATCATACTGACTTAGTACTATAGCATTTTAGTACACTTTAAAGTGAGTCCTCCAACTTTACTCTTCTTTTTCAAGGTTGTTTTTGCTGTCCTGGGCCCCTTGCACGTCCATGTGAATTTTGGGATCAGTTTTTCAATTTTGCATAGAAGTCAGCTGGAATTTTGATAGGGATTCCACTGAATATATAGTTCACTTTGAGGATTCTTAACATTTTTAATAATATTGTCAATCATTCCATGAAAATGGGATGTCTTCCATATATGTAGATCTTTTAAAATTTATTCTGGTGATACTTCAAAAAGTTCAATGTACAAATCTTGTAAATTTTTGTTAAATGTATCTCTCACTTTATTTTTAATGCTGTTGTAAATGGAAAGGCTGAATTTCTTATGGGTGGGACTATGTATCAATCTTCTTATTTGTAGAATTCCTTCACAACAAATACCCTTGGTATATATTTGCTACATAAATCTATCCACAACTATTCCCCGCCCCGTGTTATAAGAAACCAAGACCCAAGGTAAGCTACTTGAAAACACCTATGTGGAAGTGAGAAATGAGACCCTTGGGTGGGTCTTTGTGCAGATGATACTGAGAGCTTAATCTGAATGGCTTCTTCTTAATTACTTTTAAACAACCCTTTCAGTGTATTTAGTCAGATACATTAAGATTATGCTCTTTTGATGTGCGGAGTAGCTAAGACTATAATTTTCAAATAAATTCTAGTGAGAGTGTTGTACTTGAAACCTAATTTGCATCAATCTTTGAAGATTTATGTTTCAGGAGCTTTGACTAAAGAACAACTGTCTTTATTCTATAATGAGAACTAAATGCTCAAGCAACATGTAAGAGTTTGAGCAAACTGCCCCCGCCCCGTAGTGCTGGGTGGCTGCAGCTGTAACTGGAGTCAGCACTTACCTCTCCCAGTATGCTTGTGCTGATCTGCTCAAAGTGGTTCGTCCAACAGTTTGTCAGTAGTCTGTTGGACAAAGTCATAAAACATTGATTGAAGGTTGCTAGAATGCAATATATTCTTATTAATATTAAGTAAGCACATATTGAATGCTTACTGTATGATGGAATTGTCCCTCAGCCTCACATGAATATTATTTCTCTTGAAACCTCACATATTTCCTTGTTATTCTCACTTTACAGATAAGGAGACTGAGAATTAGGTCTTCTCTCTTTTGGGAGGAGCTCATTATTAATGATGGGCAGTTGTAAGGAAAAAGATATTGATTCATTATGAGAAAACATTTTTGTGAGAGTCAGCAATGAAGAAGATGAACACTGAAGAAGGTGATCATTGTTCGAGTGAGACAAGCCCTGGGTTGTGCGGAGTCAGCATCCCTGTCCTAGACACGGCACGTGTAGAGCTGCGTGGTGGGTGAGGCGGCGCGGCCGTGCAGGGAAAGCGGATGCTGGGGCCTTAGGCTGTGCTCAGGCCTGGTTGGGCTTTCTCCTAAGGGGAGTGAACCATCATTGACAGATTTTAAGTAGGAGAGTGGGGTGCTCTCATAGTTCATATTTGTCTTCTAGAATGTTTGGAAACATTTAGAAGGCTTGGCAGTAGATGATGTGATGAGTCAGAGTAGGGTGGCTGCGAGGTGTAGCAGTGTCCAATTTTCAAGTGGTTTTCAGGCCCAGGCTTGTGGCTTAGTAGCCGTGTCAGTTTGAATGACGCACGCAAGGAAGTGAAACAATTTATCTAATCAATTGAAGCAGTGATGTACCCAATTCCCAGGACTATTGTGGAGATCCAGTGAGATACACTGTGCAGTGTGCAGTGTGGTCTCCAGCAGAGAGTCAGTGCTGAGTGAGTGCCAGTGAGTATCTGGTAGGTCAGTTGAGGGTAGTGGGACTCGGAGTCTGAGGATATCTGGTCCCTGAAGGAGGGGTCCATTCACATCTGTGAGTGATGGGCCTGAGTTGGGAGACGCAGGGAGACCTTACCCCCCGACCAGGGGCCCTGGTAAGGACGGCTATGGGAGGAACACCGTGAAGTCAACTCTTTGCATGTGGAGTTGGAGCTGCCTTTGAGACAACTAACTGCAGTGTCACGAGCTTAAAGAGGAGATCTGGGCCCAGGTTGTGCATTTTCCTAAAATCTCAACTCCTAAGGACGCTGAAGTATTGATCACTGAACGTGAAGTCATACTTTAAAGAACAAACGAATAGTAGTATTATCCCTGTCATCAAAGCTCACGTCTATTTATTCATCACTCACTTTGCTAATTGTGTACTTACAGAGCTCACTTCACCGTCCTCCCGTGGGCTCAGGCTCCACAGAAAAGAGCTGGTGAGACTCCCTCTTTTCTAGAATAAGACACATTTAGCTTGTAGCCTTCTGTACCTCGCCAGACTTAGGATATTAGTTTGTTGGTTTAATTGTATTTTCTGTTGGCCATGTCCTGACAGGAGAGAAATTTTACCTCATGGTCATGTTTCAATTAGCTGTTACTGAGAATTGCTGATCTGATACATAGTGTATGTATTATATTAACTTTGTAGAGTAGTTATCATTTTTCTGTCTTTGCCCGTTAATTTGTTTGCCCCTTCAGTGTTCTATTCTTTTTGGGGCCTTATTTTTTTTTTAATTAAAAAATGTCTGTTAGCAGTTAAAAAAAAAAAGCAAAGAAAAAATGCACATGAGAACTAAATTTAGAAAATGTCTAGTGTGTTTTCTGTCTCGGCAATGGAGGGTTCTAGAAACTCCTGAAAACCTTCATTACACAAGTTCCTTAAAACGCTGATTGAGAAATAAAACCTTCCTTCCTCATCTTTCAAGCTGCACAACTCATTGTCAAGAAAGTGAGGGAAAATTCTCAGAAGCCAAGACAAACGAGAAATCAGGGTTTCTGAGAGATACGTGAGCGTTAGAAGCCGTGGTGTGCTGGTTGGCTCCTGAACTGATTTTCAGTTGCCTTGACAGGAGGGAAGCAGGTGAGCCCCAGACCTCTCACACTAGGAGTTGGAAGGGTGATCATAAAATGGGCCAAGCCCATCCTGAGAATCTTGCTTTACTAAAGGGTGAAATAGGAAAAAAAAATTCCTCAAGACAAGAAAGTAAGAAAAGTCAATTTTGGTGGAAGAGGGGAAAAATAACAAATCCAAATTAAGGATATAGTTTAAAGCTGTTCTGGCATGAGAGTGACCACAAACTCCTTGCAGAAAACCACAGCTACTCCTTGATTGATAAGTTGTGTTTTGAATGAATCAGTGAACAGCTATTCCGAAAAAGGCCTCCAGAGTCTTGTGGATCAAGATACTGGACAGCAAACACCTCTCTTCCAAGGTCTCATTCAAATAACCAGAAAGGTTTTAAAGGAAACTAACAATAATCTGAGTTGTATTTATTGACATTACTATATGCTAAGAATTCAGAGGTGACTATGGAGTTGTCTCCTCTTTTATGGACCTTATTTTCCCTTTGGGGAGAAAAATGACATAGTTGGGTATCTTGGTGAAGGGAGGTGTTAGTCTGTTGCAATTAGCCAGGAGAGGAGATTAAGAAAACAGTGAAGGGTGGGTGAACTTTTTAGCTGAGGACAGTCTTGTTCACTTGGCTTTTAATTGCAGGCTCAATGAGCTGTCACTGGAGGGAATAGATCTTACGGAAGATGGACATAGCTAAAGCCTCTTTGGAATGGACAAGTGAACCTGGAAAAAGACAGTCAAATCTGTGCAGACATTAAAGTTCACTTGAACGTGCTCCATCCCTGAGCCAAAGATAGGACAAATATGCAGCAATTCTTGAGGACAGAAGAGTGGTTTTTAAGGTTCTCCAAGAATGAATCCCATGGAACCGAGATGGCCACTTGTCAAACTGAGACTTTGTTCTTTGGACGGTGTACCCAGCAAGGGTATTGGCCTTTTATATGTTTCCATTTGCCTTTAATACATGTCTGTTGATGAGGGCATGGGCACAAATGTTTGACACCTTGTCGAGGCGATTTTGGATACCTGCCTAGAAGCACGGGCACAGTTGCGGCTGCTTCATACATCTTGCAGCCCATCCCTTTCCCCGGCTCCGGGATCACGGCAGAGTGATTCCTTGTTGACCAGTCCGTTTCCTCTGTGACATCATAACCCATGAAAAGACCGGAGGATATTAACTTGGCTTTGTTAAATTCAAAGAAACAGATCAAATATGAAGTCAGATTTGTTCTTTCCTATTTCAGTAGTACCATGGAGACGGCAGTTTGGGCAGCTTTTTGTAGTGTCCTGGAGGCTTTCTCTCTCAGCTTCTGGGCGCCTCTGTTGAAAACACTTCATAGCTCTCTGGCCTGCTGGAAAAGCACTCTGCCTGTATTACCCTGAAGATGTGTTCTGTTTATAAACTCATCTCTACTCCTTGGAAAACAACTCAAGAAAAACTCGGTTGGTTTTCCACCAGCCATGGGCAGGGGTGAGGTAAACCGTGTTATTATTTCATAAAATAATAGTAATAATAGTAATAGTAATATTAGAAGTAGTTGTAGTAATAGTAATAATAATAATAATAATAATAATAATAATAATAATAATAATAATAATATTATTAGAAGTCTTAAAACAGGACAGAGCACATTGGAGAGAGTCAAAAAATGCTTTCTGGCTTAAATCAAAAGTGATGACTAGTGATTCCATGGCTGCTGTATTTGCTAAGCTAATTACTCCTTTGCTCCATTACACATTTCTTTTATCTGAAAAAGAAATACAAGGAAATGGTTTAAAAAAAACTCAGAGAACAAAAATACACAAGTGAAAGATGTTTTCCCTCATCCTCTGTTCTTTCAGCCCTCTCTGGAGTTGCCTCTGTTTACTATCCTTTGGGTGCTTTTCCAGATATGCTTTGCACATTCCCACCTATGTATGTAAATTCCTTTAAAATTTTAGTTATTTTTAACTTAAAGGGGTTTAAATCCTCAAGTGGCATCTGGCCGGGTAATATAACAGAACAAATCTGACTCCATATTAGATTTGTTCCTTTGAATTTAACCCTATGCTCTGTCACCTAGGCTTCATCTTGCTTGTAAAACAATGTTGCCTAGAGCCTGAAATAAACAGGAGACCCTATTCTGAAGGCTCTGACCTTTAAGGATATTTAACACTTTTTCATTCATTAAAAGATAGCAAATTGCAGAATAGAAAATAACGTTTCTTTTGTTGGAGGTTTACAGGGATCTGACCCACGCAGATAGCTGCAAGAAGAAAGGATTCTAACAAGAAGGAATTCCTACACTAAGAAGTTTGCACTAACCAAGCACATAGGAAAGGAGCCTGAATTGTGACTTGGGGAGATGGTTTTCCAGGACATTAGTTTGCCATCTAGGTCTACAGAAACTTGCTATTCCATGCCCCAACATCTGGTCTCCCAACTTATTGGCCTGTCCTGCACTGAGGAGAATTAATTTCGACTTGGTAACACTCCTATCTACCTAGAAAGCTGGGCACTGGAGCTGAGTGTTATGGATACAGGCCAGCCAAGACAAAAGCACCAATCGGAGTGTTGGAGTACTCAGAATTATTATGCCGGTGGGCTCAGAGGGGCTTCGGCTCCGAAGTTTTGAGTACCTCCAAGACGTGCACATGAGGTTTTAAAGGCTTAGTTACAAGTAAGGGGGCTTAGCCAATAAGGCTCAAAGAACAAAAAGCAAGGAATAAGTACACTGGAGCTTATCAATTTGTAACAGATCACATTACTGACACTTGTTGAGCTTGGAATTACGAGTTAGGTTGTTAGGCCAATAAACTGACACTAAACTTCAGATTTACGAGATAGCCCAGCAGAATTTAGATCAGTAAACTGACACTTATCACACTTAGATTTGTGACTTAGCTTGTTAGCCCAGCTGGACTTTTCCTTCACATGAGGACAGCTCTCCCACACCCAGGGAACTACTGTGAGCCCTTGTTGTTTCCACTAGGGTGGGGTATGGTTTACCCAGGAGGGATGGGGACTATGCACCAACACTCAGGCAGTCTGCTCTGTCTGGGGCTCTGATCTTGTACCATCCCGCTCCCCGCCAGCCCAACACCTGGGACAGTGGAGCTAAGGCAGAGATCCTGCCTGCCTGTTTCCCAGCGTGTAAAAGGGGAATATGTGCTCTTCCCAAGGTAGTTCTGAGCGACAACACCTGCGGGTGCTTGGTTCTCAGAGCAACAGAAAACCCAGCTCCGCGTGGGGGCAACGGGTGTGATCTCCCTAGGGTTTCTGCAGAAGCATCGGACGGAGGGTTGGATCACGGTGGTAAAATTGAGCTGCGGGGCTTGAAGGGTAACAGAAGGGTACAGAGGCAGGTCTGCCGCCTAGGGGTGCCCCAGAGGTAAAGCTTTTTTTCTCCAACTCCTCTAAGACCCTCCCTTCTCCAGATACCTTCCTTCTCTCTGCTCATCCTGTCCATCTGTATCCCTCCAATTTTCCCGTCCTCTCCACCCGCTCCCATCTTCTCCCTCCCTCGCTGTCCCACCTTCTCTCACAGAACCCAGAGAGGATCGCTGGCCCTCCTGCGCATGCGCAGTCAGTGCCAAGTGGTCCGCTGGTTGGGAGCTCCATATCCGAGCCGGGGATCGGGCCCAAAGGCTTCTCAACTACGTCGCCCGGTAGGCCTTTGGTTCCTGCCTGGGGTCGGGGCCTCTGACTGTGGAAGTGCAAGGTGGGGGGCTCCTGGGAAAGGGGTCAGGCGGCTGCGGGAGGGCGGTCCGCCTGTCACAGACCCCAAGGGCGCTAGTCAGCCCGTGTTCAGATGAATTGCTCAGGCCAGACCCCTCTGCCAGCGCCACCTGCCCCGGCGTCCCGGCCACAGTGTCCAGGGCCTGGTGTGCACCTGCCATCTCTCACCCAGCCGGGATCCCCTCAGTCCGCGGCTGGCGTCCCCTTCCCCTCTCCCTCCCGCTAGTCCTCTCCTCCCGGGCTTGCTCTTCTCGTCCGGCGGCCCGTCCCCGCCCCTGGGCGGGCTGTGTCCCGGGCGGGCGGGGTCTGCGGACCCGGACGGGGGCGGGCGCCTGGGACTGTGGCTGGGGCTGTCCTCCGAGCGAGGCTGCAGCCCGCGTCCCCCTCCCCGCTTTCCCTGCCCCGCGACCCCGGGGCTGCCCTGCTCTCCCTTTCCCGCTCCCTGAGGACCAGCTCTGTGGCGTGGGCGCTGCTACCTGGGCTGAAAGCCTCCGGCTCTAACGCCCAGCTTCTCCTGGTGGAGTCGGGATAAGGGAGCGTCACTGCTAAGCGAGGTTCTGTCTCCCCCCTCCATGTTTCTGCCTCAGGTAAGTACCTTGAACACTTTCAGGTGTTATGATGGCGGTGCTTGTTGATGTCACGTGTTTTTATAGTGAGAGGGATTGCAGTGGTGAAAGCAGGGCTTGGTTCTGTTAAAAATGTGCTGAAGGCATGAGGCTGTGACATCCTCCTTCCTTCCCTCTCCCAGGGTGAAAGGAGTGATCCTCGATTTTCAAAAGATAGTTACAGTCCCTAACTAGCCCAGCCCAGCTAGTGTGTGTTAACAGGAACAGCACCACCAGAGGCCTTGGAGACCCAGGCATATTGCAGCCCTAAAGTGCTCCTGGCATAGTTTGGCTTGTTTAGGTTTTTTGTTTTTCTTAAATTGTGGGACAGACTAGTGTATAAACTGAAAAATAATTGTCAAGAAATAATTTTCATAGGACAGTTTTATTGTGATATAGTTCACACACCATGAATTCCATCCATTTAAATGGTACAATTCAGCAGCTTTTTGCATATTCACAGTGGTGCATGCATTATTATTCCAGAACGTTTTCATCACTTCAGAAAGAGCAGTGGAAATGAATGACCTATCCACCCCTCCCAAGTGGTGGTTCTAAAGAAATTTCTTGGCTATTCCTGACCATAAATTAACTTGTTATATTCCAAGAAAAATCGGGTAGGAATTCTAACCAGAATTGAAATGAATCTGTCTATCAAAACAGGAAGAATTTATACCTTTATGGCATAAACTTCTTCTACCCATGAATATATCTGGGACCATATCTTTTCATCTGCCCAGAGCCTGGCCCATGTGAAGTTCTCACTACTTTTTGGGCTTGTGAATGATGAGGTTCTATACATCGTTAGTTGCAACTGTAGCCTTTCACAGAAGAGAAAAGTAACCTCAGTGAAGCAAGTGACTCTCTGATGGTCAGAAAGAGTGACAGCCAGTGCTGGAGTGATCCAGTGGACTTGGTGTTTGCAGCTAGATTTCTCGACCACCTACAGTTAAGGGGATTAGAGAGTTCTTTTATTTTTTCTTAATGGCGTTGCATTTATTTTTACTTATTTTTTAAAATTATTTTTTATTTAAGTGTAGTCAATTTACAATGTTATTTTCAAGTGTGCAGCAGAGATTCAGTTATAAACATATGCATATGTATATATATATATGTTTTAGATTGTTTTTAGTATAAATCACTACAAGAAATTGAATATAGTTCCCTGTGTTATATAGCAGGTCCTTGTCACTTATTTTATATTTACTAATTTGTATCTGTTAATCCCCCCTTTCCTGCCTGCTAAACACAGTTTGCATTCTATGTCCATGTGTCCATTACTAGGAGCACCATTTTTCCTAGTAATATATGCTCTTTTGCTGCTTTCAGTTTCAGTAATTCCATCTTATCTGTGGGCGCTTTTCTTCTGGTGGCCTTAATGTGGTTTGCACACGTGGTAATAGAGATCTGTATTTGGGAGAACCCCAGGCCTCGTGTAGTCCCTGGTACAGAGTGCCCACTGAATTGATGCTTGAACTGGGAAAAAAGCACAGTAAATGTTGGAATTTCCACTATGGTTGAGAATTCTATAACCTCTTTTGACAAACTTAATATTGGCTGCACCCATTCTGGGTAATTTGGTGGAAATTCATGTTATGGTGGTGAAGAGACGGGGCCTTGTATGCTTCTTCTCTTTCTGTTTTCTAACACTCATTCTCCTGGGCCTTCCAGATCCTCCCCTAGAAGTGCCAGGTCTGGCTTGGTGCTGCACTGAGGCAATATTTGTTAATAAGGCCCTTTCCTCATCTCTTCTGAGCCTCCGGTTTTTTCTCTGCACAATGAGGGCTTAGACTAGATAACTACTTTTCAGTTTCTTTTAAAGCCATGTTTCCTTTGAGAAACAGAAAATGCAAATCTCTCCTCTCAAACCAACCTTTTAGATTTTGAAAAGTCCTCCAAGGAGTGACATAGCTCTTTGTGGAAAATGAATGTGATTGTGATTCCAGGTGACACAGAAAAGACTCTTCAGAGATTGATTGCAGGGAGAGGGCAGGAAAGGGGCAGTATGTCACACTTTCTAGTGTGAGCACTGGAGCAGGGGCTTGGATTTAAATACGGTGTCTGACGTGGCCTCTCTCTAATCTTGTAGAATGTGATAAACTTCTCTACCTCAGTTTCTTGATGTGTCAAGTTGGGGGTGATAATATTTTAAGGTTTTTGTGAAACATTATGCACATAAGCCATTTGTGTATGGGTAGAAACAAGACCTGCTAGGGATTCAGGGATTTGTTTAAAAAAAAAATCTTGTCCATAGCACTCTGTCTGTGTGTATTTAGTAGTTCCTGAAGGGTGAGGGTGAGTCTAAAGTCCATCGTGGGACAGGTGGCCCATGGTTCTCTGTGCCCCTGAATGCCCCCTCCTCCCCAGTCCTCTTCCTCAGTCCAGGATGAAGTTCCTTTGTAGATTTACTCAGAGGTCTTGTGAAAATGGCTATTCATTTTATTGTTTCACCAAGAAGGGCTGCCATCATGACCTCAGCGCTCCCCGGCCGCCACACCAACCCGGATCCCACCCCGGTCCATGTCCACTGGCCCCGCCAACGGCGCTGCCGTACGTTTACCGTCTGTGAGACGCCGCCCCAGAAAGGATGTCGGCCGCCGACTGACGCGGCCAGAACTAGTGGCCCGGCCAAGCAAGCCGCCATCCCCAGCAGCAAACACCGCCATGGCCCCGGGCAGCTGCACACTTCCGGAGCCCGCTGCCTGCCCCAGAAGCGCACGCCAGCCCGCGAGGAGCGCGGCGTCTTTATCCATGGCAACGCCGCGGGGCCCTCCCCTAGCGCTTGCGTCTGCGTCCTCCCGAGGCTAGACGTGCGAGAGCAGAACTTTCGGAGCCAATGGGAGCAAGGGCGCGGCCAGGACGGGGGTGGGGGGAGGCTTATGGGGCAGCTGGGTGGGGCCGGGGCGGGCGGGGCCGCGCGGAGGTCCTCAGCTGCAGGTGGCACCGGCCGGAGGCTGGGGCAATGCTGCCAACAGTGGGCGGGGCGGCGGGGCGGCGGGGCGGCGGGGTGGGGGCACCCTCACCTGTCCTTGTGCGGGGCTCAGCCAGGGCTCCGCGGCCTCCGCTTGCACCGGAAGTGGACCCAGGCTACCGGTGGGCAAGATAGAGGACTGAGCCCAGGTAGGCACGGCTGGCCAGGTAGGGCACCTGAAGTGCAGATCCGCCAGGCCGGCTGCCGGCCTTGAATACGCGCTGCTAGGCAGTTTCCAAGAAGACGGGATCTGTCCCAAGAGGGGAGGTAGGGCAGGGTGCCAGATGACTGGTTGGGTGCGGTCTTACAGGAGAGCCACGTTGAGAGGGTGCAGAGCAGCCCCTGTGTTGGCGGGGCTAGGAATTTGGGGTATAGGGTGGGGATGATGTGTGCCATTCCCTGTGGTCTCCCAAAGAACTCGCACCCCCAAGCAAAGGACCCTGCTCCCTCCACCCTTCACTGCATCCCCTGCCTTCCCCAGCACCACCGCCCCTGCCCCCGGAGGGTCCCATGACCTCTCCCCACACCAGGCACCGTCCCTGTTACAGGTACTTATCTCCTGGTGGTTCCAGCCCAAGGGTGGGGGCTGTATCTAACCAGTTAGGATGCCTGGAGCCTTTGTATGAAGCCTCAGACTATAATGCAGGCGTGCACAGAGGCCCCTCAAACAGGATTCCCTGCATTCCCTCCCCACCACGCACCCACAGCGCAGCTGCCACACCAGGCCAAGCCTGCAGGAGGACCGCTGTTCCCTCTCCTCCTGTCCCTGATCAAGAGTGCACCGCCCACACTGCTGGGTATTTAGTGGGCCTTAGAAGAGCAGCTGGTATTTTCATGGACAAATATTTGCTCTTTTGGGAAGAGTTGAGTGCAAAGGGATGTAGGGTATGCCTTTTCTGTTGTCCTGGAACTGGTGACTAGGATGCAAACTTAAGTCAAAGCAGTTTTTAGAGAGAGCCGCAATATATCTTACCCAAAGATCACTGTTCCCCTACAAAGGCAACACCACCTGGCGGGTGGGGTCCTGGTCCCTCTTTCTGGAGGTTGGGCTTTGCACCCTCCAGCTGGGACAGAGCCCGAAACAGCTCTGAACACGCTCCAACAGGCTTTCCCAGCACAAACTGCCTTTATTTTGAATCTGGCTGAAGGAAGCAGCTGAGAAATCTGGGTAAATCTTCCTGGGTGTAACCATGCCTTTTGTGCTGAATGAAAGAGCGGCTCTCCACATGCTAACAGCTTAGAACTGAATGTGTGTCGAAGCCTTCATGCATGTAGCATGTTGGGAACAGCGTTTCATGGTGAGGGGAACTCTATAACTTACATGTGTATGGGGAAGCCCTCACTCCAACAGGGTTTTCCTGCACAAACTGCCTTTATTTCGAAATTGGCTCTTGCTGAGAAATCTTGGTAAGTGTTCTTAAGTGTAGCCATGCCCATTATGCAGGATGAAAGAGCGGCTCTACACTTTTTCACATCTCAGAGATGAATGTGTGTTGAAGCCGTCATTCATGTAGCGTGTTGGGAACACAGAATTTAGTGGTGAGAACTATGTAAATTACATGTCTATGATGAAGCACTCTCTCGAGCCGGGTATTCCAGTGCATACTGCCTTTATTTCGAAACTGGCTTCTCAGAAGCCTGTGGTCTCCACTGCAGGTCTGTCTCCAAACCCAGGGCCAGCATGGTAACTCTGCTCCCCCTGTCTATTCTGGAAGTTCTAGGTGTCCTCCATGGCCCTTCCACCATTATGTTTTTGGAAAACCCCGCAGATGGAATGGGCCTGAGAACAGGAGAGCTGGATGCCAGAAGCCACTGCCCAGTGTGAGGCTCCTGGGAGGGGCATCTCCTCTCCGTGGGCTCTGATCTAACCTCCCCTCTCCCCCACACCCACCCCTCTCCTCCTGCATTTCCTGATTGATCCCTGGATAATGGTCCATACCAGGAATGACCTGGGAGAGGTTTTATGAGTCTTTAAGTGGAAAAAAAAAAGAAATCTTTAGACAACTTACTGAAAGTAACTTCCAGCTTTACCGGGACAGACCTCATTCCAATGTTTAAGGCTAGTTGACAGGGTGTCAAATTGCTTAACCACTCACATCTGAGCAAGTGCTACCTCTCTCTCCAGCTCCCCGCAGCATCCACCTGTGGCAACTTGGCCAAAAGAAGGCAAGAAAGCTCTTTCCCCTCGCCAGCACCAGCGTGGCTTTGGAGTCAGTGGAGGCTGAGAGAAAGAGCCCCGCCCTGAGGTTTGAGGGGCCTCCAGCCACAGCCAGAGGAGCGGGGGTTTTCAGAGTGGCCCAGCAGGGAAACCAGGCAAGGCCACCTGGCCCAAGTCTTCCCTGCCCAGAGAGCCCCATGAACTGCTTTGGGCCACACTCCCCGTTTGGGCCCCCTGCAAAAAGATACCACGGGAGCCACACCTGAGAAGGCAGAAGGACAGCCCTTTAGCCTGGGGTCCCAGCAGGTGTGTCCTGTGAGACCTGTGGCCACATAAGTTCCTTGTCTCTCCAGGTCACTGAAGGGACTGTGCTGGGCATCTTGGTGGTCAGGGACATGGGAACACCTCTAAACTCTGAAGAAGGACAGAGAGACTCTTCCTGGAAGCAAGGATTCCAGGGAGACCCCTTGCCCAGAACTGGGGGACTGTGTCCTGAGTAGACCCCTGGGAGGCAATGTGGGGCTGTGGGGTCCTCTTCTGAGAAGGGAGCAGGTGAGTTTTCCGGGGGTGGGGTCCTGCTTTGTCCAGATATGTCCTTGTGTAAGACTCATTTACAAACACCTCCAAGTCCACCTAGGGGTGGCCCCAGAGGTGGGGGTAGAGGAGGAGAGTGAAGGGTGCAGACTTAGGGCCCCCTGAGCCACCCAGGGAGCCAAGGGTCAGTGGGAACATCTTGGGAGTCTAGTGCAGGGGTGGAGGACGAGCACTAAGAACATGCCAAGTCATGCAATAAAGTGACCCGTGACCACGAGACACAGGTGGCCGTACACCAAAAGAGGCAGATAGAAATTTAGACCCAGGATCTGAGAACCTTGAGAGGGGCTGGAGGGTCCCAGGAACCCTCAGGAACAGCTCTTCTAGGGGCACAGACATCCCAATACACACATTTCTCATGGAAGCTTTTTGGGGTGCAGAGTGAGTTACCAGGATCCTGAACTTAGTATGGAATCACGGTTCCTGGCAATAAATTGCTGTCATTTGTCCCTGGACATGCACAGGGGAGCTGACTGCTGTGGGGGTCACTGCAGGACTAGAATCTTCTGGTGTCTGCTCTGTGACCACAGAAACCCAGGGGGATTTCTCAACAGGAGAACCTGGAGACCATGCCTGCAAGGACCACCCTCATGGGATGGCCAAGGAGCTCGTGGTACCCAGGTCACCAAGTGACGAAGTTGTGAGGTTGCCTGGGGAATCGTGGGGGCATGTAGATTTCTGAGGTCAGCACGTGGGCCCAGCACTGTTGGATGGTCTGCACAAAGAGGGGCCTGCCCTCCTGATGATGGCTCTTAACACCTGCAGGGAAACTGCTCCCAGGGCTCCTGGAGGTCCATATTGAGAGTGTCCTGCCAGCCTTGTGGGGTCACCTTCCCCTGATGCAGAAGCAGACCTCTCTCCCTTGAGGCCCAGGGGACACCTGGCTCAGGTGCCACCTGTGTGCCCTGGACACGCAGAGCCCCAGAGCTCTGGCACAGCCTGGGGTGTGGTGGTGTCCGGGCAAGAAAGGCCCTGGGAAGGGGGTCATTCAAGGGCAGAGGCCACTCTGCAGGGATGCTGGACCTGGCAGCAATGCACTGCTTCAGTACTCCCTTGGGTTGGGTCTCCAACCTGTGGGATGGAAGGGCCACTCCTTCCTGTGTTGCAGTCGGGGGAACTAGATCCATCGTCAAGGTCAGCCCTGAAAATGGAGGCTGCGCTACCTCCATTCCTGGAAAGAAAATCAGTCCCCTCCAGTCCAGGTGATTCAGAAAGTCATTCAGCAATGTTCGGGG
Source organism: Vicugna pacos (assembly GCF_048564905.1). Classification (NCBI taxonomy): domain Eukaryota; kingdom Metazoa; phylum Chordata; class Mammalia; order Artiodactyla; family Camelidae; genus Vicugna; species Vicugna pacos. The sequence continues at coordinate 77,359,966 of NW_027328740.1, read as the reverse complement.
CCCCCACTTTAGGCTTTGAATTAGAGCTGAGCGGCTTAGGAGGCCAGATCCCTGTCCGTGGCTCCAGGAGCAGGTTTTCTGCTGGGGGACAGGATCCTCACAAACACCTGTGTCTTTGTGGGACACTCCCCTCTGACAAGCTGGGAGGCAGGGTGCAGTTGTGGGAAATCGTGTTTACATGAGCAGAGGGCCACCATGTGGTGGGGGCACAGGAGACTGTGAGAATGAGTCCCACAGCCTTTCTGGAATCAAAAAACTGGCAAATGTGAAAAAGTGCATAATTTGTTTTATTGAACAGGCTGCTTATGTACGTTTGGAGGACCAGGTTCAATGACTCAGCATCCCTCCAGGACAATAGCCTCAAGAGAAGAACAGACAGAGCAGGAGGAGATCTGGGGTTTCTCCCAGGAATGAGGTGGAACAGGGATTTCTGCAGATTTGCAAGGAGTCCCCGACCACTGAGCATGGGGTTACAGCCCCACGAGACCCCTGTCATGTTTGGCTTGGGCTCTGGTTCTGGCCTGCTCATGTATTCTTCCAGCAGAGTTCCAGAAACTCAGAGGGTGGACTTAGAGGGGCTGCGTTTGGAACCTAGTGAGGAGTTGGAGGGTCCTTTATATTGAGTCCCTTCATCCTAATCACCGTAGCTGAAGCCCAACACCCCCCAGGCCCCCATGGTTGCCGTGGAGGGAGAACAAGCCTGGCAGGCGACCTAGGGGTCCCACTACTGTGTCCTTCCCTTGTCTTCGTTCCCTTTCACCCCGGAAGGTGTGATTGTCTCGTGTCATGGTGGCCTCCACAATGTCCCTCCCAGTAATCTCTCTTCTCCATCAGGTGGGGTTCCCAACCCCGCTCAGCCTTCTCTGCATGGATGCTGAAGGACCAGGCCCACCTGAAGTTCTGAGCTCGAGCAGTAAGGTGGAAACAAAGAAACCAATGGAAAAAAGAAGCAAGTGATTGTGGCAAAGCTCCCCACCACAGAGAAGCTGCCCTGAGTGGAAGGGAGAGTGTGGGCATGCCCGTTTGTTTCCTATCTCCCAGTGCTCTTAGCTTTCTTATTGCCTACCTGCATGGTTACAACAAAATGATCTGCAAAACTGAAAATATTTACTCTCTTGCTTTTACAGAAAAGGCTGGCCAGCCTCTGGTCCGGTACCAGGCAAGAGATTGGAGTTCCTTTCCAGTTTGGAAACATCTTGGCAGGCCCAGGTTTGCAAAGGTCTTTAAGAGTAGTTACGGAGTTTTGCTTTTAAACTTTTTTACGGCTGTATATACTTGTGAGATGTGGTTGTGATGTATAATTCTGAGCCGGGATTTTCTCAAACTGTTTCTCACTTCTTATACCAGACATTCCTAAATTCCAAGTGGAACTGCATATTAAGGAAGCCATGGAATTTAGCAAAAGGATACAGATCTCATTTCCTTTTAAGCATCGGTGTACCTCCATCATGGCAGTATTTGTTATGTGTTATTGATAGGGGAACTAAGTAGTAAACAGATTAATAGAAAATAGGGGATTTTAGGTACACAGGTTCATCTTTTCAACATTGTTTGTAATATTTGCAGTTTAAGATGACCATTCCTGAGAAACAGGCAGCCTCTTAGAATGAAATAGCATTTCCTCTGAACCATAATTAATTTTTATTTTGTAGACAGCAGGAAGGGTAATAACACGTCACACATTTGGGGACGTCAAAGAGAAAATGTAACTTTCTGGGAGCGCACTCCCCCGCCTCCCCCTGCCCTTTTTACTGTCCCATTCTCCCTGGAAGGCTCTTTCTTATCTTCTGCTCATGGCTCCAGTAACTCTTTCTTCCTCCTTGTTCCTCAGCTGGTAAGGTTAGTTTTCTACTTTGAACAAGCAAACAAGCCAACAGAAGAGAAATTTCACAAGCAACTCCCAGCACATCCGCTCGCCTTCTGATGTCTGTGACCTCACTCTCGGTGCCCCACCGCTTATTAAAAGTGGCATCAAAAGCCAGTTCCTCCAAAAGTCCCCGAGGCCCCATCCCTCCCATCTTCTCTGGGTTGTCACTCCCAAAACCATCCTCTCTTTCACTGCCTCATCTATTTTGTTCTCCTGCTAGTTGGCACCATCAGTATATAAACGTCCATCCTCTTAAACCAACAGCACTCCTTGACCCTAATTCACCCCCACCAATTGCCACCCTGTGTCTTTGCAGCAAATCTTTAAGGAGTTGTTTAAACTCACTGTCTGCATCTTCTCTTGAGCCATCCCCTTTTACACCCATTCTGGCTTTTCGCCTGATCCCTCGCTCTATGGAAACTGCCCTGTCAAGGCCATCAGTGACCCCATGTTGCTAAATATAGTGGTCAATTTTGACTCCTCATCATGCTTGGCCCCTCGGCAGCATTTGACCCAGCTCTTCCATCCCTCCTACCCCGTGTTCCTGCTTCACTCAACCCCCAGCCCATCTCTCTGTCTGTTTCTGCTTTTGGCCTGCTGGCTGGTCCTTTGCCAATGTCTCCTGTTTTTTCCAAACATATACTGTGGGTGTTCCCCAGGGTGGGTTCCTGGGCCTCTCCTCTCTTTCTCTGCTATTCCTTTGGTGGAAGCAACCCAGCCTTGGAAATTGGCATGCCATCAATTTCTCGATTTCTCCAAAATTCCCTGATTTCCCCTTTCCATCTGAGCCTTTATCCCTGAGACTCACATCACATTCTTTTCCTTTCATCCACCTTGCTTTCACATTCATACATATGTTCTACTATGAAATTACTTTTCCAAATTTTGAATCAGTACATATATATCATGTAAAATGCTCAAATATGTATTATTTCCACTAAGATGCTAATTCTACCTTAGAACATTTCTGCACTTCTGTATTTATGTGAATAAAGCGAATAGTATTTCTACAAGCCTCATAGTTAAACACTGTTAGTTTGGGGCTATTATGTAACATGAAATAATGGTACATCAACATAGTCGTTTTTCATTTATTTTTATGTAACACCGAGATGAGGTTTTTGCCCTGAAGACTGGTTTTATTGAAATTTTACCTACGTTACGGACAGTCAGTTTATGTGAAAGCCCTCATTTCTCCCCTTTTTGATATATGCTCCATTTGGCTATATATAACATATAACTTGGCATGAAACAAAATTCCCAAATCATTCACATAATACAATTAATATGTTTAATTATATTTTTTAAATGTTAAAAAGAAAAAGAAAACAGATTCCTCTACCTATTAGGCACTTCTGTGGCAATATGTAACACACCCCTTAACCATGACATTGAAGAACTGAGCTGATACCAGCCCCTTTCCACCTGCTCAGCCCCACCTTTTCCCATCCCCTTTCCCATCCGGAGAGGACATCCCTCCCATTGTCCAGGCCCAGATGTTGGAACCATGTCCTTTCTCTCTCTTTCTTTTACACTCACAGACAGCAAATCCAGCTTGTTAGAAAATTCTGGATATTCTGTCTTAATTAAATACCTGCTCTCTGCTCCCCGCCCTCCTAAGAGCCACCTTCAGCCTTTCCTGGATACCAATAGCCTTCTGTTTCCATCTTTGCTTTCCTACAATCTCTCATCCACACAGAGTCAGAGGGAGCCTGTAAAAACATACATTGGGGGTGGTGGGTGTTGCTCAGTGGTAGGGCGCATGCTTAGCATGCTTGAGATCCTGGGTTCAATCACCAGCACATTCATTAAAATAAATAAATTACTTCCCCCCAAAAAACACAAACACAAAAGCATAAGTTGGACTACATCACCCCTCCCCTCAAAACTCACTAAACGGGTCACCATGTCATTAGGAGCCAAAGTCGTCACAAAGGCCTCAGGACCCGGCGTGCTCTGCCTCTCTGCCCACACTCTCCCCCTCACTCTGGGGGCCTCTGGCTCCGGCTCTTCCTTCTTCCTCCGGATCTATTCTGCTTCAAGTTCATTACTCCGTGAGATCTGCCAGGATTGCCTTATTCTCTCCTGCCTGCCTCCCACCCCACCGCCATCACCCGAGTTTGCTCATATCACTCTTTTTTAAAAATTTATCCAAACTCTTGCTACCCCAACATGATGCCTGTTTCCTCTGCTAAAATTCTGAGCCCCCAGTGATGGGGAGTCATGTCTATTTTGTTGACTGATAAAGCCCGAGAGCCTTGGGAACGGTCTAGTTAGGAGATTCCCGTATGTAGTAGGAGCTTATACACATTTGCTGAATGAATGTAGATGCCCTGGTCCAATCCGATGGAGCACTTCTGTGACGTGCTCAAAGAATAACTCTCCTTTCCACCTGAGAGGGGGTGACAACTTCCCTGGTGATTAAAGGCAAGAATTTTTTGCTTTATGCTGTTAACCTTAGGCGGGGAGACTGGGGGATCTTCATATATATTTTTAAATTTGGTTCACTCTGCAGTTGGTCTTTGGTCTCTGTATAATTTTGAGAAACTCTTTATGAGTGATCATTCTTTGATCAGATTGAACAGGTTCCAGGGGGAAGGACCAAGCCTGTCCCATCAGCCATTCTATGTGTCTTGTCCTGGGACCCAGTGGATGCTCAGCATGTAAGTGAACCAACAGGAGTGAGTGAAGAGATGGGAGCATCTCATTATTGTGGCGGATCTCTGTCCAATGCCTTGAGATTTGGGGAAGGGTTTACGAGTGCAGAAGGGAGAGGTCAGGTCCTCTGTGCTTTTCCTGAGTGCCCTGGCCTTACCCATTCCCCCAGCCCCCTCTGGGCAGCCAAGCCAAGGAGCTGGGCCACCAGGGGTTGTGCTGATCAATAATCCACCTTCACCCCAATTCCGGGGGTAGGTACACATGGTTGTAGACACTGGAGTCAGGTCCTTGGAGGAATTCCTCACCGAACTATGTTTTGGACCTTTTATTTTTCTCTAGAACCTCCAGCTGAAGAAGATTGTTTTAGACACATGAAAGTTGAGGACACCTTCTGTCCCCTCGCAACCCAGGCGGGGCTGGGAGTCTGCTGTTTCTATAGCCGGTGGGCTCGTGTTGATTTGGGCATCCCTGTGCCTGAATTCCTGCAGTACACTCGGTGGTAAGGTTGGGGGTGCCTGGCAGGGAGGGAAGCGGGTTGGGAGACTGTACAGCTGGGCTGATGTTAACCTGGGGTGAGCGGGAGCTTGCTGATGCATGGCATCTCGGGGCAGGGAACTCTCCACACTCAAGAGGGGTTCCCACTCCCGCAGGGTCCCTTTGATCAGGGTGCTGGGCTGTCAGGGGACCACAGGGGTCCCAGTGAGGATTAGGGTGCCTTCAGGCAATGGGAAGTGTGGGGTCCAGTGGCAATTGAATTAACTGTGCACCCAAACCCAGCCCCCACCTCTTTCAGCCTGTTTCCTAATCTGCAAAACTGGAATGTTATTAAACATCTCACGGGGTCATTGATGGGCTGGGACAGACTAGACAGTCAGGAGCTGGAATTCCTCTGTCCCCTGATTGTTTGCCTTCTTTCTGACTATTTGCTCTCACAAGCTCAGTCTCTCTGTCTCTCGCTCTTTCACTTCTAAGTGTCTCTCATGCTCTGGTTTCATTTGATTTCCAACCACCGCCCCTCCCCTCCGCCAAACTCCAGATGAGTGAACTTGATTTCTATGTGTCAGTTCCAAATTCCCAGGAAAGATGCTCTGTCACCCTCTGGATCTGCTGTCCAACCCATGAGTTGTGGCCAGAGGAGCGAGTCCTTCTGGGACCAGCAGAGGGTCTCTGCCGAGCCCCCAGCCACCACTGTGGGAGCACATAGCTCTCCGTGGAGGAAGTACTGGTTGTGACCTTGTGTCACTAAGTGTGAATTTATGTCTTCTCTTGAACCACCTTCATCCTCCTAAACAAAGATGAAAATTAAACACTCCCGGGATTTGTGTCATGGAACACTCAGGGTGGGGGCTAATGGGGTTGGAATTTCTGCTGTATTTAAGGGGCTACACTGAATCCCCAACGAGAGCCTACAAAGGGAACAGCACAAGCCCCACCCGGCACTTAGGGCGCTGAGTCTGCGTGATGGTGAGCCAGGCTTCTGACCACAGCTCAGGGGTCTGGTCTGACCAATTAGCCTTTGAAACCAACCAGCTTTGGATTCCTCAATCCCACCCTGAGGTTTTACCTGAACCATCAGCTTCTGTATCTCTGAAGACAGATGCTGAGGACCCTTCACGTAAGCCGTTCGCACAGCCCTGTTCAGGCCTTTGTGCTGCACGGTCTGCCCGGCGAGCTGACCGAGGTTGGTATTTTACTGATGTTAGAAGTAGTCTGGTTTCCCGATGTACTGTTTCACTGAACAAGCAACAGAAGCCACTTCTCGCTGATAAAAGCAGAAAAGGGACATAATGAGAAGATACTGGGAGGGTGTGTGGAGTGGCCAGGACCGGAGCCAACCCAGGAGCTGTAGGAGGTGTTAGGGAGCCCCAGGCACCAGGCTGGGAGGGGTGCTACCGGGCCCCCTGCCACCCCAGAAGGGACCCCCCTCCACCCGACCCTCCACCTCACTCACTGCAGGTTCATGTCCCGGCAGGGCCAGGTCACACTGAAGCCACCAGCACACACCTCAGTGGGGGAGCTGGCCCCGTTTGAGCTGCGGGCGTGCCTGGTGTGGGGAGAGGCCCAGTTAGAGGAAGGCAGTTCCCCTACTGTTCCGAGTTAAGGTGCAAGTCAGTGCCCATCACTCAGGAGAGCCAGGCTGGACGGACCTCATTGTGGTGACTAGGCTGTCTGAGTTCACTTATTACTTTCTACGTTTGAAGGCCCTGGAGGGAGAAAAAGTGAAGGTTCTAGTACTTATTTTGTGTTTCCCACGTACCAGGTGTGGTAAGCAAGCCACTTCAGACAAGGCCCGGAGCAACCACGTAAATAGGCCACGGAGCAAGTCGTGCAGTCAGGCCTCTGTGGTCCCGAAACCCGTGTCCCCATCGGCTCCATAGTTACCAGTGGAAACTAGGGGGATTTATGGGACTGTGTGCTCCTGTGAGGGCTGGGATATGTGTGTTTAAGTCCACATCTTCAGAAACTCGGCTAGAACCACAGCCACTGATTGCACGGTGGCAGAGGAAGGGAGGATTCCAGCCTCTGGTCCAGCTCGTGTGGAGCTCAGAAGTTCTTCCTCCTGTCCTGAAAATAACACCAAATCTGAGGGAGCTGCAAACCCACTGCTCTTCTTAGATCCCAGAAGACTGAGGGGGAAAGCTGCTTCCAACCCAGAGAGGTTGCAAAGGGAACAGCGGGCAGGCTTGGAGAGTCACAGCTCCCAAGGCAGAACCTGCTTTTGTAAGAACCCCGGGGGCACGCAGATTTAACAGGTCCCTGAGGCCAGCAGGAGGCTCAGTGTGGGGAAATCAGAGTGTGACAACTCCAGGGGGCCAGTCAGAGGGGCCCCATGCTCTTTTTCATGTATTTTACATCCAGGACCGTGTCCTGTTCTCAGAATGAAGGTCAGAGGATAACTCCTCATGCTTCCTGCCTGGAGAGGAGAAAATAACTGTATTGAAATACACCCAGAACATTCTGTTTCATTGGGGGAAGTTGTTTTTTGTTTGTTTTTTTAATGAGAAATTATTTTACCAGAGCCTAACCAACCTGGGAGAAGGGAAATCCCTTCTGTGTCACCCAAATTGGGGTGGGGGGAAAGAGACACACTTGTGGAGGTCACAGCTCAGGGCACAGGCTCAATGAGAACTAATCACAGGACTGCAGATGCCCTGCTCTGTCCCGCTCCCCCAACACCTTACCTCCATGTCAGTAGGGCCCGTGTGTAATAACAGGAATAATACTAACAGAAGTAAATGTCTCAGGAGTGTCTAGGGAAAACCCAAAGACAGCGGGGAGATGAAAACAAGGACACACAGGCTGTTTTAGCCTCTCACACCAATAGCTGTAGCAAACTACACACAGCCCAGCCCCAGCAGATAAACAGACAACCTCACAGAAGAAATTATTTATTTTGGTTCTCTTACCCAGTGCATTCCATGGTGCATCCTCGCCTAGAATTGAGTGGAAGCAAGTCCATCTCAGAAGGGACATAACTGAAGAGGGATGGCTTCCCAGACTCTGAGGGGCAGAGAGAGCACCAGCCTGGGTTAGAGAAAGGTGAGGGGTGGGGTAGGGTGTGGGCTGCCTTCTTCCCCATATAAGGAACCTTCCTGAGGCCAGCACAGTAGGAGGGAGGGCCATGGGGTGGAAGCAGCCAGACTTCATCCTGAGAACTGTTGGGATGCCTCAAAGGGACCATTCAGGTGCCCAAACTGGGCCCTGATTGAGGGAGCCAGTCGGTCTGACTCAGAGCCCAGGACTGAGGTGGGCTCACAGCAGGCCGGTATTACTTGGCCGGATCCATTTCACTTCTCCGAAGCCCTGTGTAAAACATGAAGCGTGGACGGCCTGGTGAGCACAGCTCTGCCCTCAAGACCGGTTTCAACTCCTCTCTTCCCAGAGAACAGCATCTCTGAACCCGTCCTGGGTGACCTCACAGAGATCACCCTAGTGGCCCAGGCTAGTGACCGGGAACATGTACCTTCCTGCAGGCAACCCCTGACGTCCACTGATGCATCATATACTGGCAAAGAGTGAGTCACTGTGCATTGGTCTAACAGCAGAGGCTCTGCCAAAGGCCGAAGAGGTGGTGTGTGGGACATGCAGGGGTGCAGGAGTGTAAGCAGCGCAAAAGTGTAACTGGTGACAGGGGTGCAGGGGCTGTGGAGGGCGCAGGCATTTCAGGGGATGTGGGGGAGGAGGGATGCAGAATTGCAGAGAGTAGCAGGGGTGCAGAGGTGCAGGGAGTGTAGGGATGCAGGGAGGTGCTCAGGGACCTGGCCAGGATTAGAAGGCAAGTGCACATCCTTGCAGTCAGCCTGACCCCGGTAGGCTATTGCAATGCTTTTGGGCGGCGGCGGCGGCGGTGGCGGTTGGGAGGCTGCCCGGGCAAGCCGATCGATTTCTTCTCTTCCCTGCAGCCTGGCCTGGGGTGGGGCTTGGCCGCCGGAGATTCACCAAATGTTGCACTCCAGGTAAGCTTGCTCCTGGTAGGTGGGGCGGTTAGGTCAGAGGGCGGTGGCAGCGGCAGAGGGGCGGAGCGGGTCTACCCCTGGTGAACGGGTGGAATAGCTGCCTTGTCCCGGCTGCTGGGCCTGGGAGCGGCCTCTTCTTCCCCAGGTCGCCGGACACTCCTGTCCCACTCAGCTTGCTGAGTGCGGAGTGGGGGCGGGGCCGTTAAGGTGCGGGACCCACGGGGGGAGGGAGGCTGCCGCGGGGGAGCCGATCAATTCGCTCCGCTCTCCCCGGAGGCGGAGCCAGGGGCGGCTTCTGCTGCCCTAGAGGCGGGACGCGGGTCTCCAGATGAACTTGCTCCTGGGAGGCGGCGGCGGAGGCGGCAGGGGCAGGGGATGTGTTCCAGGGAGTTGCTCCATTTCTTCTCTCCCCCACGGCCTGGCTTGGGGGCGACGTCTGCCACCGGAGATTTGCCTGAGGTCCGACTCCAGGTGAGCTTGCTCCTGGGAGATGGGTGCAGTGCGGTCAGGGGGCTGGTAAGGTGGTGGCTGCAGGCATAGGGAGGCTGCCCCGGAGGAGATTGTGGATTAGCTCCATGTCTGCACCGCGTGGCCTGAAGGCGGCCTCTGCTGCTCCAGGTCCCGGGACACCCCTGTCCCACTTTGCCTGCTGGGGGCGGGAGGCAGGGTAGTCAGGGTGCAGGGGTGGCGGTGGTCGGGGGCCTGCAGCGGGGGAGCGGACCATTTGCTCCCATCTTCCCCGCGTCTTGTCCTGGGGGCGGTCGCTGTTGCCCTGTGTTATGAGACGCGTGTGTCCTAGTCGGCCTGACCCCGGGAGTTGGACTTGGTACTTTGGGGGTGGTGGCAGCAGCGGCAGGTTTTCCCATGGAACTTGTCCATTTGCTCCCACTTCCCCCCATGGTTTGCCCTGGGGGCGGTCCCTGTTGTCCCAAGTTCGTCGGACGTCCATCTCCAGGTCAGCCTGCTCCCTAGAGAAGGCCACTGTGAGGTCATGGGCAAGAGTGGTGGCTGCTGCGGGGGTAGGGGCTGCCTTGGGGAGCTGGTGGATTGGCTCCCGTCTCCCCGATGGCCTGGTGTGGGAGTGGCCTCTCCTGCCCCAGGTCACCAGACGCACCTGTCCCACTCAGCCTGCTGGGGGAGGGGCGCCCTGGGCGGTGCCTTTAAGGTGCGGGGGTGGCGATGGCGGGGGTAGAAGACCTGCAGCGCGGAGCCTGTCAATTTGCTCTCCTCTTCCCCGTGACCAATCCTGGGGGCGTCCTCTGCTGCCCAAGAAGCCGGATGCCCGTCTCCAGGTCAGCTTGCTCCTGGGAGACGGGCCCGATGTGGTCGAGGGGCAGAGGCAGTTGCGACGGCCGGCTGCCCCGCCTAATGGGGCCACTTCTTCTCCTCTCCCCTGACCTGGCCTGGGGACGTCCTCTCTGGCGCAAGATTCGCCTGACACCCCACACCTGGTCTGATTGCTCCTGGAAGGTGGGCGCGGTGAGATCAGGAGGTGGAGAGGACAGGGGCTGCCCCTGGAGAGCTGGAGGATAAGCTCCCATCTCTCTGCAGGCCTGACGTGGGGGCGGCCTCTGCTGCCCCTCGTTCCCAGGTCACACTTCTTCGGGTCATATTTCCCCGGGGTTGCGGTAGGGTGCGGGGGCGTCGGGGTGTTGGCGGGGGTATGGAGCCTGCCGCTCGGGAGCTGGGGGTTTAGCTCCCATCTTTTCCGCAGATTGGCCTGAGGGCAGCCTCTGTTGCTCCAGGTCGCAAAGCAATTTCTCTGACAGCTTAGCCACCGGAGGTGGGCAGGATGGGCTGAGAGGGCTGAGGCAGCCGCCAAGGTAGCGACGGAGGGGGCTGTCCCTGGCCAGCTGGTCAATTTGTTCCCATCTCAACCTTTGCTGCAGCAGTTTCGCAGAACGCCCTTCTCCAGTTTATTCTTCTCCAGGGAGGTGGGCGCAGTGCATGCAGCCCGAGTTCTGGGCTCTCCCTTGGGAGGGGCAGAACTCTCTTGTTCTCCTTTGTCTTTATTCTTCAGCGAAGTGGTTACTGGACGCAATTCTTAATTCTGAGAAAGTGTAGCCTGTGTTATGGAAGAGCTGCTGGACAGTGAGGTTTCTGGGTGGATTTTCACATCAGCTGATGCCCCAGGCAGGCAGGAAAGCTATTACTCAGAGCTTCTTAGTCTGGGGTTGGGGATGGCCCCGCCATCCTCACCATGCTTTTTAAAAATGTGTTACTCCCCTCTTTTTCCTAGGTGACATTTTAGGTTATTGGGTCTCAGATTGCTGACACACTCATCCCTGTTCTCAGACATCTTTTAAACTTGGGTGAAGTGATAAGTAGGGGAAGATGATTTACTGAAAGGTAAGAATACTTAAATTCGCATTAAAGCTACATTCTGTCAATCTTTCTAAAATGATTTTCCTCTGATTCTAAATCCACGACCTAGTGAATGTTGTACTCCTGTGTAAATTATTGATCTTCACATCACATTTGTTGAGTGGTCAACGAGATTTGTTAATTAGATTATTCCTGAAAGGAAAAGTTCAGGCTTTTCAGAGTTCCTTGTCTGATGTCACCCAGGCAGTCACAGTAGAAGACAGAGCTGATATAAAAATCCCTCAGCTGCCTGAACTGCAAAGCTTCTGGGATTACTGATCCCTGAAATGCAGGTGACTCTTGATGATAATCTGGGGGATGGTTTAAATGATCAGATTCTTCCAGTCCTATAAATGGGTTCCGTGGCCCCAGCCCCGGGAGAACTGGACATAAGGGCCATATCGTGTGTGGTGGGATGGGAAGGCAAGGTGTAAGAGCTGGAATCACTGAGATTCCACACTCGCTAAACACAGACTCCAGAGCCTAATTGTTGTCAGGTTCTGTTCTGGATTTGAGAGTGTGTTCATACATGATTCTTGCCCTTCTGGAGTCACTGCCTGGGTGGAAGTAACCTTTACATATATCTGTGGAGGATGACATTTAAGTAGATGGGCTGTTATGGTTCTCAATGTGCACAGGCTTGCTCTTCCAGGCACTCGTGGGACTAACGCGAGTCATGTTATTCACTCATTCACTGGTTTATTACCCTTGAATTGATCACTCGTCCCACAGTAAGTGAAACAAGGTAACAGGAAGCTGAGTTTTGTCCCCTCTCCTATCACTGATTGTTTTTCAGTCGGGCGCCCTGCGTATGCATTGTGAAACGGTGGTATTTCGTGCCCAATGGGGCAGCACTGTCAGTTCTGAGAATCAGGGGAGACACATGGGTAGGACAGCACCCTGACACACATGGCACCCCCCATCCCGTGAGACAGAATTGTCGATGCTCAGGTGACCCGATGTAGACTGCGGTGCTAAACCTGAGCATGTTTAGTTATCCTGGTGGCTATGAAAATACAGACTACCAGTCGCTACCTCTGGAGACTCTGAGGGTGTGCACCCCAGAATTCTGCATTTTAAGAAGCACTTTAACGAATCCTGATGAAGAGATCTGAGTGTCCCACGGAGAAACACTGGTGTGCGAGGCACCAATATTGAGGATTCTCAGGGAACGATGTCTTTTTAGGATGGTCCATGGGCCCTCACTTTAGACTTTTGCCTTGGGTTTAATTGTATGTGTTCAGAAGTGATGTCTTTCAATTCCAGTGCATGTCAGCATGCTCTGTGCAGGGATTTACTCTCAGTAGATGGCAAAAACTATGATTCTTCAGGTCACCGAGCTACACTGTGAACGATATTTTATTTTGGTTTTCTTTGTAGCAATGCAGAGTCTCCCGAGAAGAGATTTAGACTCAACAGCTTTGTGTCAGACTTTGGAAGACCGCTGCTGCCCAAGGTGTTCTCTGGCAGTGCAATGACGAATCTAGGTCCCTCTTTCACTGCTACATCAATGAAGTGGACCACTTGGACAAGGCCAAAGCTGGTATCGCTACCATAGCCCTTTACAGTGTTATTCGGCTCCAGGAAGCCATCAGATGCAGCAGGTGGCCAGAGGAGGAGCCGAACAGACTCATGAAATGTGACATCCCCAACTTTATCAACACGGACCAGAACTCTGCCTTTGTGGAAGATGATTTCCTGATTTTGTAACTACCGATTGTTCTAGAAAATAAGCCAGTTGCCCAGAACTCACACAAAGACTTGAATTGAGAAACGTGCTTTCTCAGGTATCTTTCTGAAGATGTGAAGTCTGTCTTTGTATGGAAGGAAGTCCCCTTTCACAAAACTGAATGTGTTTGTGTCTGAGAGAGGGAAATGGAGACAGAAAGACGAAGAAGCAGAAGAGAGCCCCCTCAGAAGAGATCTAGTTAAGGTGAGTTTTTGTGCCTTTAAAAAACATTTGGGGTTTTAGGGGGAACAAAGTATTTACACTGTCTTATTCTCCTCATTGGAAACCTTGGCCCCGTCGTCAGAGTCAGCGGCCTTGAACGGGGGTTGCACGCTGCGTTTCATCTGGCACTGCCACTTCCACGCTCTGCCTTTAGCACGTTGCTTTGCCTGTCAGGGTTGCCACCCTTTTAACTGTAAGGTGAGGAGTCTGGAGTAGATGATCCACCCCAGCTCTGCTGTTTTGCAAATTTCTGATTTCGTATTCGGATGAGTCTGGGATACACCCAGAGCAGTATAAACCAGGCCCTACCTCCTGCCTATTGCTGGGGCATCCCTCAGGTCTGTGCCTTCTACTCAACCCTTTACTGAGCCCAGCTTTTGTCAGGAGCCCAAGTGCCTACCGGGATGGCAGGGGACTTGTCTTTCGTGGTCACGGTGGCCAAGAATTCTATTGGTGTGCTGAAACAACTCTTCTGAGATCCTCCACCCACCCCTGCTCAAACCTAATGACAGCACTACGGTTCCTTTCCTAGGAGGAGAATCAATCCATGGTGCATTTTATGACAATCCTGTCCCCAGGGATGCACGGAAGTTTATCAGCTGAGTGAGGGGAGGTGCCTCTGTGTCCCTGTATCTCTGTCTGCTGACAGTTCGCTGCCACCGGCTACTGAACAAGAAAAGTGCTATTCACCATGTTGTGTGTTTTCCAAATGTGTAGGTGATGGTCTTGTGGCTCGTGCGTGGGCTTTGATTTGGGATGGTGAAGGGCTTATAAATACCTCATCAACATGTATTCGAGGTGGCCTGGTGCCACACAGATTTGATTCATGAAGGCATCAAGCCTGCACACTGGTTTGGAAACAACTTGGTTTTGATCATTCACACTGCATGCATGACTCGCTGCTAATCTCTGGGTGGTTTTTCATTTCAGATTTATTCACCCCATGTCTTGCTTAAGCTGAAAAATACATTTATTTCACCAGAATATTCTCTGATTCTTTGTTTACACACATCCAGTTTTTTTAATTCCTTTAAAAATGATTCTGTGTTTATAATGCCTCCTAATTTCTATCATCTCTATGTTGCCAGTGGCCTGAGACATGCACCAGATTTGATGCCGGAACAGTTCCACCAAAAGAAATCCCTTTGCCGTAATATCTTTTGAGGAAAATATTATTCTTTAAGGCTCTAACAGTAAATCGTAGAAGAAAGCATGGAACATTTCTTGTAGTTAATACATGTTCATGTGAAAAGAAATGATATTTTCATTAAACAATGTTGATTTTAATAACTTTTACAAATGTGAACATTATTATTCATAATTTAAGTAACCAGATAAAACCACAGTTATTTATTATGAAGATTGAAAACTATTTACACGGTCTCTTAATTAGAAGTAGCTTTATTAGAAGACTGAAGGGTATTTAAAAGATGGAAAAATACCCATGATGACACCATCATTTTTATTAACTAAATATCAAGAACTGTGCAGGGATAAGATTTAACCCTCTGCAAACTGCCAAGTTAGCATGAGGTAGTTTGTGGATGCTGCCAGAGGACAGGACACTCCCCCAGGATCAGAGACAAAGGACTTCCTGCCAGCACAGCAGGCAGCCTGTGGTTCAAGTTCATATTGGTTCCTGAGTTCCTTTCCTATTGCTGTTGTAACAAAGGACCACAGACTCAGTGGCTTAAAGCAATACACATTCATCTTCTCACTGTTCTAGGGTGCAGTAGTGCAAAGTCAATGTCAGTGGGTAAAACCAACGAGTGGCCAAGGCTAAGTTCCACACCGAGGCTCTTGGGAGGGATTCGTCATCCTACCTTTCCCAGCTTGCAGAGGTGCTCACACTCCTTGGCCCAGGGCCCTGTGTCACTGTGACCTCTGCTGCCACTTTACATCTCTGTCTCTGACTATATAGATATAGAGGAAGAGTCTTCTACATCTGGTATGGACCCTTTTTCCTACATGGACATTGTATCCCTATTTATGTGCAGATGAAAACCCCTTCCCTCCAGGGTGCGGTGGCATCAGCTCACAAGATGACCACTCTGGGCTTTAAGTGTCCTCTTTGTATTGTCATCAGGGAACTTCTCTCTCCATAGTTAGCTCTGTGTTAATTTGTTGTTATATTTTACCCAGAATTACTGAAAGTTTTACTTAAAAGGGATCCTAATTAGCTCTGTTTACCTGTTTCCAGAGCTGAAAGCTTCAGTTCTAGAGTATCAGTTTGATTTTTCCTAAAAATACATTCCAGTATATTTCTCTGGTGAAAGTCTCTACCCTGTTATCTATTGTCCCATCATTTCCTTATTTTCTTGAATATATTAAAAGTATTTTATAGCCTTTATTGGTAACTCTGATGCCTACATCACATGGGGTTTGCATCCTTTGTCTAATGCTCCTTATTCTCATGTTATCTGTCATATAGTCTGGACATGTTGCATGTCTAGAAATTCTTTATTACATGGCAGACATTGCAAATGAAAAATCCATGTTATCTTCTGTGAGAGCTTTTCTACCTTCCCGTTAGGCAGACAGTGTGAGGGACTGATCATGTCACTCCAATCAGGCGCTGAGGTGGATCAGGACTAAAGTGCCTTTTTTCTTAAAACAGCTTTGAGGTATACTTGGCAAAATAATTTTCACACGTTTAAAGTGTACAGCTTAATACGTTTTGACGTAAGTATATCCCCAAGGAACCATGACCACACTCAAGACAGTGAACATACCCATCACCCACAAAGCTTCTCTCCTGACTTTTGTTGTCCCTCCCTCCCTCCCCGTCTCTTCTCCTGGGAACCATTGATCTGCTTTCTATCACAACATATTGGTTTGCATTTTCAAGATCCTTATATGAATGGATTCATGCAGTATCTACTCTATGTTGTCTGACTTCTTTCATTCAGTGTAATTATTTTGAGAATCATCTGTGTTGCTGTATTAATAGCTTGTTTGTCTTATAGTAGAGTATTGTTTAGTGCTGAGATTTTACTGAAGAGTTTATTGTGAGCAGTGTTTGTATAGACCATCATTTCTTTCTGCATTTACTTCTTGATGGATGCATGGGTTATTTACAACTTGTGCTATTATAAATAAAATAGCAGTGAATATTTGGTTACAAGTCTTTGTATGGACATATGCTTTTCCTTTCTAAAGCACCAGATGAGGAATGTCTGGATTATATGGTACACAGGTGTTTACCTTTTTAAAAGAATCTGTTAAAGACTTTTCCAAAATGGTTGTACTATTGTAAATTCCTCGTGGTGTGTATCAGTTCTGGTTGCTCTACTTCCTTGCCAGCACCTTGTAAGGTCAGTCTTTCTAACTGTATTCATTCTAGTATGTATGTGAACTAGTATCTCACTGTGGTTTTTAAAAGTATTTCTCTAATGACTAATGACACCTTTAATCAGCATCTTTTCATATGCTTATTATCCATCTGGATATCTTTACTGAAGTGTGTTTTCTGGCCTCATTCATTCAGGTGTTTGAATTATTATTGAATTTTGAGACCTCTTTATTCTGGATCAGATACAATGAGAGAACTTTATCAGATATATGATCTGCAAATAGCTTCTGTCTATGGCTTGTCTTTTCATTTGCTTAGCAGTGTTTAGAAGAGCATTGAAGAGTCTTCATGTTCATAAAGTTCACTCTATCAGTTTCTTTTTAAAATAGATGATACTTTTGGTGTCATAGCAAAGAAAAATTTGCCAAACCCAAGGCCATAAAGCTTAAGCCTATGCTTGTTCTCCTAGCTGTTTTATAGTTTTAGATTTCCTATTAAGATCTATGATCCATTTTGAGGTAAATTTGGTATATTTTGTGAGGTGTGGATCAAAGTTCATTTTTTTTTTTTTGCGTATCACGATCTAATTGTTCCAGCACTACATGCTGAAAAGATCCTTTCTCCACAGCATCCTTTTTGAGAATCAATTGTCTGTATAAGTCTTGGTTTAGTTCTGAACATTCTATTGTGTTCCATTATTCTATTTTTCTGTTTTACACCAACACCATAATTTCTGATTACTGTAGCTTTATAAAAAAAGTTTGAAAATCAGATACTGCAAGTCTTCCAACTTTGTTTTTCTTGTTCAAAGTTGTTTTGGATTTTTGGGATCCTTTGAATTTTTATATGAATTATAGAATAAGTTTTTAAATTCCTTACATCCTGTTCTGCCAAAATTCCACCCATGTCTTTGGCCGTCTCCAAAGCCACATTTTCTGAAGAAGTCTCTCTAGATCCCAGGTGAAAGGAATTTCTCTTTCGTCTGTGCTCAAATCACATTTGATATTATTTGATTACATTTAATCATATTTGCCTGTATGTACTTGTCTGACCTTTCCAGCAATTTAGTAAATCTCAAAAGATTAGGAATCTTGACTTGGTTCCCTCTGTGTGCTGAGAAACTAGTTCTATGCTTTGCAGGAGTGAGCCCTGCAGTAAGAGGTATCTGCAGCACACATCTAGCTCATTGCTTGAATATTGTCAAGGAATTCTGCAGATTTAGAATTGTTTATTGATTGTTGTCTCCAAGACGGCTCAGTCTTTTTTATTTCTATTGCTACTGCTGCAGTTTCAAAGAACAATGGGCTAGTTATTTTCCAAATATCAAATCATACTCTAATTGTGTTGTCACGCAAATTATGTGCTGCTGTGTCTTAACAACCTGCTTAGTGTTCACAGGCTCCTTCACTCATGGAAAATTTGGGAGAATGTCATATCCTTAGAGATAGCAATGCTGTCTTTGGCGACCTGAGCAGCAGTATCTGAATTCACTCCTGCTGTTTTTCCAGTGTCCCCTCTAGACCTCCTCCAGCCCTCCATGGGGGGCCCTGCAGTTCTGCCCTAGAAAAGCCTGTTGCTTCTCAGGAAGACTTCCCTATGAAACATAACCATGTCCTTCTTGTGGGGACATTCAGTCCAGAGACCTGAAAGCAGGGGAAAATATTTAGCCTGCTTTTGGTAGAACCTAAATTCTTCCATACTTGTTAGAAGCAATTTCAATGAGGAAACTGTTTTGGCATCTAACAAATCAGCATAAATGACTGATGAGGAAGATCAGCTTCCCCATCCCACTCAGTCGTCATGTTGATGTGACACACACATTGGCAAACATTTTCTCCTGTGAGCAACGTAAAGTTCAAGACGTTATGAATGGCTTTTTGTTTTTATTTCTTAGTCTTTCCACATTCACTGTGTCTCGTGAGATTATATGAATCCTGCTTATTTTCAGCCCAGCACTAAACTTTTTAAAAGGATCACGTGTTTAAAAGGCTAGTGGACAATTTTTTAGAAGACAGAAACCCTTAAATTTTGGTCCCAGAGTTGAATCTTGGTTAGTGGTGAATGAAAATTCCCGTTAAAATTTTAAATTCAGTGATATAAAGTCTTAAAAATAGTTAAATATTAGTCAATTTCATTAAACACTATAAGAGTTATTTACCTTTAAGCCTGTTTCTGGGGCAATTTTGCAATGATTCCCTCCCTTTATCAATTCCCTCTTTATCAGAATCCTTGAGAGGCCCCTGTCATCATTGTCAGTATCATCATCATCAACATGGAACTGATTCTTCTGGAAGATTCTAGGAAAATAAAGAGATGGACGGGATTATGTGTAGGTCAGTGTGTGCATATACAATAAGAACAGCTGTCAGACATTAGATGCAAGATACCCATTTCATTTAGGGGAGAATGTGGTCATGAAATCCTGATGTGGTGAATGAAGGAAGCGGTGGGAACAGGATAGTCAATGGAAAGGAGGAGGAAGTGAGTGAATTGGAGAGCATAGATCCTTGGTTAGTTGATCAGCACATTGGTGAGAATGAGGGGAGTGTGATGGCAGAATCATGTCCCTCCCCGGCCACAGGGTAGCCACCTGTGACATGTTACTGTACATGGCAAAAGGGATGACAGATATTTTAGGATTAAAAATCTTAGAGGATTTCTGTCTCCTAAATTGTCTATTAGTTAGCCTTTAAACCCATGATACATTATTATAGATTAGTGCAGGGGCACAAATAAAAAGGATTCATATAATCTCACCAGACAAACTGAATGTAGAAAGGATAAGGAAGAAAAACAAAAAGTCACTTATAAGTGCCTTGAACCATAAATTGCTCATGAGGAAATGTTACACAAGGTGAATGTCACAGCCACATACATACTGCCTGAGTGGGATGGGACAAGGGGATCCTGAGATGAGACAATAGGGTGAGTAGTCTGGATTGTCCAGGTGGGCTGAATGTAATCACAGGGGTCCTTAAAATGGAGGATATTTCCCAGCTGAGTTTAAAATCAGAGGGAGGTGTAGCGATGGAGCAATGTTCAGAAAGGCTGCTGACCATGAAAATGGAGGAAGTTGAGGGGCACAAGCTAAGGAAGGTGGGTGACCTCTGTAAACTGGAAAAAAAAAGGAAACATTCTCTTCTAGACCCTCTAGAAGGAAGGAACCCTGCTGGTATCTTGAATTTATCCCAATGAGAACTGTGTTGGATCTCTGACATCCACAGCCATAAGCTAATAAGTCTGTGCTGGTTTAAGCTATTAAGCTTAATGGAATTTGTTACAGTGGTAATAGGAAAATAACATAGTGAGCGGTAGTGTAAGGGATTAAAGGTCTAGGATGGGGTGTGGAGAGAATTCTGACATTTACACCTAAAAAACAACCAGGTGAAGGGGGAAGGTGTTTTAAGGAAGACCTACCTGGCAGGGCTGTCAAGCAGACTGGAGTGAGCGAATCCTTGGAGTTAGAGGAATCAATTAAACCTCTACAAGGAAAATAAGAAATAAAATGTAGCAGGGCTTCAGTGTTAGTAGATGTAGGAATGGAAATGGGCAGAGAGATATAAACATTATTTTGAAATTAGCTACAGGTTTGATGACTGCATGTTTGGGAGAGTTAGCCGATGTGTGGACTGAATGCATCCCCTCAAAATCCATATGTCGAAACCTCATCTCCCAGGGTGATGATATAGGGATGCGGGGCCTTTGGGAGGTGATTAGTAGGATAAAATGAGGTCATGAGAGTAGAGCCCTCATGAATGGTATTAGTGTTCTTATACAGGGCCCCAAAGTGCTTGCTTCTCTCTCCTCTCTGGGCCATGAAGATAGTGGGAAGACAGCCATCTTCGAGCTGGCAATCCTCTCCCAGATACATTGACCTTGAAAGCCTCAGCCTCCAAACCATAAGGAATATGCTGGTTGTTTAAGCCACCCGACACACGGTAATTTGTTACAGAATCCCAGACTGACGAAGACAGTGGAGAATGCCACTGTGTTTTGCACTGATTGCCTGGAGAATGCTGAAACCCAGGGAAGTGGGCAGCACAGACGTTTACTCATTTAATCCTGCCAACACTGTAGGGGATAGAGTCTACATTTTCCTCGCTATTTAAAAGGTAAGGAAAAAGAGGCACAAATAATAACAATGACAACGACAACAACAACAACAACAGCAACAATAATTTGTCCAAGATTCACACAGAACTCCCTGGAGGGAGAGTGAGAATTAATACTTATGCAGGCTGGCCCCAGAGCCCCTGCTCATAACTACTAAGTCAGATCACCTTGCTTATTTAATCAGTTTTTTTCAACTGTGATATGAGTGTACTGTGTCCAGTAACTTATAATTTCAAAATACCTCACTGTAAGGGAAACATTAGTCGCAGGCATTACAACCCACAGAAAGCTAGACATACAAAAATAACTTGTTAAGGCAAGATAACCAATAATGTTTTTAAATATTATACCTGCTGACCCTTTGCAATAAAGTGTTTATTTATAATTCTGTCTGGCTACAGAATAACATCATAATCCTGCATGTGGCTGGTGGCTCCCGTGTTGGACAGCACGGGTCTAGAGAATTTAAATGACTTGCCCAGCCTTGCCCAGGAAGCTCGTGGTGGGATCAGAGCTATAGTCTGGGACTGTTCCTTCCTATCCAAGTCCCTCATGGAAGTTTAGAAGCTTCTCCTTTGGTGCCCAGCTGTCTATCCGTACTTATGACATCTTGTCAGGTGCCCCGGCCTGCTCCTGAACATCAGCCAGAACCCACTTCTGCTCTTTTTTGGCCAGGTAATACCTTCTAGCAACTTCCATTGCCTTCTTGGCATCAGTTTTTACATGGAAGGGTAGTGGCTAGAGAAGGAAATGTGTCCACATGACAGGTTTTTCATAAATAAAGTAGGAGTGGTCAAGAGAAGAAAACCTCAGGAATACGAGTGGAAGCAGGTCATTTAATATACCAGATGCGTACTTTCAATGTATGTTTGTGTTTCCGAGTCCACGCTTGTTCTACTCGTGCATTATAGGCCAACACATCAGGAGACAAGGATTTGGGGCAAGAAATAGCGGCTTTAATTTGTAAAGCCAGTGGAGAAGATGGTAGACCAATGTCCTGGAGAACCATCATCCCAAGTCAGAATTCAGGCTCTTCTTATATTAAAAAGGGGAAGCGGGAATGCTTGGTTGATGCAAACTTGGTGTATGAATTCTTTGTTTTTAGAATCCTTTGTTCTTGCAGCTCTTCACCTGGGTCAGATCCGTGTAAACCTCCAACAAGCAAATGTTATTTTCTATTCTGTATCTTGTTATCTTTATACGAATGGAAAAGTGATAATATCCTTCAAAGTCAGAGCCTTGAGATTAGGGTCTCCTGTATATTTCAGGATCTAGGCAACATTGTTTCACAAAAGGTGCAGAAACAGCAAGACTAAGCCTAGGAAACAGGGCACAGGTTTAAAGTCAAAGGAACAGATCTAATATGGAGTCAGATTTGTTCTTTCCTATTTCAGTAGTGCCATGGAGAAGGCACTGTGGGCAGCTTTCTGTAGGGTCCTGGAGGCTTTCTCTCTCAGCCTCTGTGCGCCTCTATTGAAAACCCGTCATCGCTATCTGGCCTGCTGGAAAACCAGTCTGCCTGTTTTGCCCTGAAGTTGTGTTCTGTTTATAACTCATCTCTACTCCTTGGAAAACAACTCAATAAAAACTCAGTTGGTTTCCCACCAGCCCTGAGCAGGGGTGAGGGATAGCATGTTATTATTTTATAAAAAAAAATATAAAAAAGTTTTAAAACAGCACTGGGCACATAGGAGAGAGACAATCAATGCTTCCTGGCTTAAATCGAAAATGATGACTCAGTGAGTCTATGGCTGCTGTATTTGCTGAGCTAGTTACTCCTTTGCTCCATTACACATTTATTTTAACTGAAAAAGAAATATATGCATATGGTTAAAAAAATTCAAACAGAGCAAAAAATACTCAAGTGAAAGAAGTTTTCCCTCATCCTCTGTTCTTACACGCCTCCCTGGAGATGCCAATGTTTACAATCCTTTGTGTGCTTTTCCAGATATGCTATGCAAGTTCCCACCAATGTATGTAAATTCCTTTAAAGTTTTACTTATTTTTAACTTTAAGGGATATAAATCCTCAAGTGGCTTCTGCCACAGTAATAGAAAAGAAGAAATCTGACTCCATATTAGATCTGTTCCTTTGACTTTAACCCTGTGCTCTGTCTCCTAGGCTTCTTCTTGCTTGTAAAACAATGTTGCCTAGAGCCCAAAATATACAGGAGAGCCTATTCTGAAGGCTCTGACCTTTAAGGGTATTTAACACTTTTCCAATCATATAAAGATAACACGTTGCAGAATAGAAAATAACGTTTGTTTTGTTGGAGGTTTACAGGGATCTGACCCAGGGAGATAGCTGGAAGAACAAAGGATTCTAACAAGAAGGAATTCCTACACCAAGAAGTTTGCAAAAACCAAGCACATAGGAAAGCAGCCTGAATTGTGACTTGGGGAGATGGTTTTCCAGGACATTAGTTTGCCATCTAGGTCTACAGAAACTTGCTATTCCATGCCCCAACACTTGGTCTCCCAACTTACTGGCCTGTCCTGCACTGAGGAGAATGAATTTGGACTCAATAACACTTCTACCTACCTAGCAAGTTGGACACTGGGACTGAGGGCAGCTCTCCCACACACAGGGGCCTACGGTGAGCCCTTGATTATTCCCCGAGGTTGGGGTGTGGTTTACCCAGGAGGGATGGGGACTCTACACCAACACTCAGGCAGTCTGCTCCTTCTGGGGCTCTGACATTTTACCTCCCGCTCCCTGCCAGCCCAACATTTGGGACAGTGGAGCTAAGGCAGAGATCGTGCCTGCCTGTTTCCCAGCGTGTAAAAGGGGAATATGTACTCTTCCCAAGGTAGTTCTGAGAAACAACACCTGCGGGTGCTTGGTTCCCTGAGCAACAGTAAACCTAGCTCCTTGTGGGGGCAACGGGTATGATACCCGTAGGGTTTCTGCAGAGACCTTAGCTGGAGGGCTGGGCCAGGGACGTAAAATATGAGCTGTGGGCAATGACGGGTAAGAGAAGGGTGTATAGGCAGGACTGCTGCCTCCTTCGGGGTGCCACAAGAGGTAAAACGCTTTCTCCCCATCTCTGTTTCTCCCCTCCCAATTCCAGATAACTGCCTTCCCTCTGCTCCTCCTGTCCATGTGTCTCCCTCCACTTTTCCCCGCCTCCCCTCCTCCTCCCCTATTCTCCCTCCCTCGGTTCCCCTTCTCTCTCAGGACCCAGAGCGGATCGCTGGCCCTCCTGCGCATGCGCAGTTGCTGCCAGCTGGACCGCGGGTTGGAAGCTCCAGCTCCGAGCCGGGGATCGGCCCCAATGGCTTCTCAGCTCTGTCGCCCTGAAGGCCTTTGGCTACTGCCTGGGGCCGGGGCCTCTGGCTGTGGAAGTGCAAGGTGAGGGGATATCGGGAAAGGGGTGAGGCGGCTGCGGGAGGGCGGTCGGCGTGTCACAGCCCCCAGGGCGCCAGTCAGCGTGTGTTCAGCTGGATTGCTCGGGCCAGACCCCTCTGCCCGCGCCACCTGCCCCGGCGCCCCGGCCACAGCTGTCCAGGGCCAGGTGTGCCCCTGCCGCCTCTTGGCCCAGCCGGGCTCCCCTCAGTCCGCGGCTGGCGTCCGCTTCCCCTCTCCCGCCCGCGAGTCCTCCCCTCCCGGGCTTCCTCTCCTTGGCCGCCGACCCGTCCCCACCACTGGGCGGGCTGTGTCCCGGGCGGGCGGGGTCTGCACACCCGGACGGGGCGGGCGGCTTGGGCTGGGGCTGGGGCTGGCCTCCGAGCGGGGCTGCAGCCCGCGTCCCCCACCCCGCTCTCCCTGCCCCGCGACCCCGGGGCTGCCTTCCTCTCCCTTTCCCGATCCCTGAGGTCCAGATTAGCGGCGTGGGCGCTGCTCCCCAGGCTGAGAGCCCGCGGCTGTAACTCCCAGCTTCTCCTGGTGGAGTCGGGAAAAGGGAGCGGCAGTGCTGAGGGAGCTTCTGTCTCCTTGATCAGGATTTCTGCCCCAGGTAAGTACCTTGAACACTTTCAGGTGTTATGATGGCGGTGCTTGTTGATGTCACATGTTTTTATACTGAGAGGGATTACAGTGGTGAAAGCAGGGCTTGGTTCAGTTAAAAATGAGCTGAAGGCATGAGGCTGTCTCATCCTCCATCATTCACTCTCCCAGGGTGAAACGTGAGACCGTCGATCTTAAAAAGATACTTATAGTCCCTAACTAGTCCAGCCCAGCTATTGTGTGTTAACAGGAACAGCACAACCCGAGGCGTTGGAGACCCAGGGACATTGCACTCCTAAAGAGCTCCTGGCAAAATCTGGTTTGTTTTGTTTTTTTTGTTTGTTTGTTTTACTTAAATTGTGGGACAGACTAGTAGTATAGAGGGAAAAATAATTGGCAAGAAGGATTTTTTCATTTAACAGCTTTATTGTGATATTGTTCACACACCATGAAGTCCACCCACTTGAATGTTACAATTCAGCAGCTTTTAGCATATTCACATTTGTGCAACCATTATTATTCCAGAACGTTTTCATCACATCAGAAAGACCAGTTGAAATGCATGACCTATCCACCCCTTCCCAGTGGTGGTTCTAAAGAAGTTTCTTGGCTGTTCCTGACCATAAATTAACTTGTTACATTCCATGAAATATCTGGGAGGAATTCTAATCAGAATTGCAATGAATCTGTCTATCAAAGCAGGAAGAATTAATGTCTTTATGGCATAAACTTCTTCTACACATGAATATATTTGGGACCCTATCTTTTCATCTGTCCAGAGCCAGGCCTATGGGAAATCCTCATTAATTCTTGGGTTTGTGAATGATGAGATTCAATACATCATTAGATGCAACTGTAGCCTTTCACTGAAGAGAAAAGTAACCTCGTAGAAGCCAAGTGATTCTCTGATGGTTAGAATGAGTGACCGCCAGTGCTGGAGTATTCGAGTGGACTTGGTGCTTGCAGAGTTCTCCACCACCTACAGCTAAGGGGATTACCGTGTTCTTTTACTTTTTTTTTTTATGGCGTTGCTTTTATTTTTACTTATTATATAAAATTATTTTTTATTGAAGTGTTGTAAATTTACCATGTTAGCTTCAGATGTACAGCAGAGATTCAGTTATAAGCTTATGCATATGTATATAAATGTTTTTCAGATTGTTTTTAGTACAACTCATTACAAGAAATTGAAAATAGTACCCTGTGCTATATAGTAGGTCCTTGTCATTTATTTTATATTTATTAATGTGTATCTGTTAATCCTCCCTTTCCTGCCTGCTAACAACAGTTGGCTTTCTATGTCCATGAGTCTATTTCTAGCAGCACCATTTTTGCTAGCAATATATGCTGGTTGGCTCTTTTCTGTTTCAGTAGTTCCATCTTATGTGTGGGCGTTTTTCTTCTGGTGGGCCTGTGTGTTTTGCACACGTGATAATAGAGATCTGTATTTGGGAGAACTCCAGGCCTCGTGTAGTCCCTCGTATGGAGCGCCCACTGAACTGATGCTTGAACTTGGAAAAAAACAGTAAATGATGGAATTTCCACTATGGTTGAGACTTCCAGGTTTCTATAACCTCTTTAGCCCACCTAAATTTTGGCTGCACCCAATACTGGATAATTTGGTGGAACTTCATGGTATGGTGATGTAGAGACAGGGCCTTGTATGCTTCTTCTCTTTCCTTTTTCTAACAATCATTTTCCTGGGCCTTCCAGGTACTCCCCCAGAAGGGCCCAGGGCTGGCTTGGTGCTGCACTGAGGCAATATTTGTTAATAATTCCCTTTCCTCATCTCTTCTGAGCCTCCATTTCCTTCTCTACACAATGAGGGCTTAGACTAGATAAGTGCTTTTCAGTTTCTTTTAAAGCCATGTTTCCTTTGAGAAACAGAAAATTCAAATCTCTCCTCCCATCACAGCCCTTTAGATTTTGACACGTCCTCCAAGGAGTCACATAGCTCTTTGTGGTAAATTGATGTGATTGTGATTCCACGTGGCACAGAAAAGACTCTTCAGAGATTTATTGCAGGGAGAGGGCAGGAAAGGGGCAGTATGTCACACTTTCTTGTGTGAGCACTGGAGCAAAGGCTTGGGTTTAAATACAGTTTCTGATGTGGCATCTCTCTAATCTTGCACAATGTGATAAACCTCTATCCCTAGTTTCTTAATGTGTCAAGTTGGGGTGGTAATGTTTTAAGGCTTTTGTGAAACATTATACACATAAGCCATTTGTGTCTCGGTAGATACAAGACCTGCTAGAGAGTCGGAATTTCTTTAAAAATACATATATATTGTCCACATCACTCTGTCTGTGTGTATTTTGAAGTTCCTGGAGGGTGAGGGTTGAGTGTAATGTCCATCGTGGGACAGGTGGCCCATGGGTCTGTGTGCCTCAGATTGCCCCCTCCTCCCCAGTCCTCTTCCTCTCAGTCCAGGATGAAGTTCCCTAGTAGATTTACACACAGGTCTTGTGGAAATGGCTTTTCATTTTATTGTTTCACCAAGGAGGGTTGCCATCATGATCTCTGTGGTCAGGTTTTGGTGACCTGAAGGCTATGCAATTGGGGATTTCTATTTTATAAAAAGAAAAAAAATTACAAATACAAAATTAGACCTAGGTTGGTGGCAGGGGCTTTTGAAAGTGGGGACCATTAGCTTTTTTAGCTTCAGGTGCAGTGGCCTCTGGCCACGAGGACACATCCTCATGCTCTGAATTTGGAGGGACCAGTGGGTTCAGTGGGAATATTTACTGAGTGCATCTCATGGGCTGCGCATTCTCTTATTTGTACTGTGTGTTCCTTATTTGAGTTGGTGAGCTGATTTAAACTCAATAGCCTCTTTAAAATAATAGACTTTTTATTTTTAGATGTAATGTAGATTCCCATGTAGTTGTAAGAGATAATATGGAGAGGGCCTATGGACTCTTTGCCCAATTTTCTTTAATAGTTCCATCTTGCAAAGTTGGGGTACTATTCATTCGTGACTCACTAACCCTTTTAGGTTTGTGTTATTGCCCTCATTTCTATTTATGAATAAACTGGTGTTGAGAGAAGCACACAGGTCTGCCCAGGTCACCCACGTGGTTAGTGAAGATTTGGGTGGAACGTGGGCATGGCATTTCCAAGCAGTACCATTATGATGGTCTGTGGCAGGGAGCAGCATTCACATTGCTTGTTTATTCATTCATTCAACAAACATTTATTGAATAAACTCTGTGGGTCAGATGCTTTCATAGGGTTATCTGATTCTTCAGCAGTATGGAGAATCAGGTAATGTTTTCTTTTTTTTTTTTTTTTAATATGAGAAAAATATCTCTGAGAGGTTATAATCTCCCCAAAGGAAAAATAGCTCATAAATGAGGGATAGTACATTTGTACAGTTCCTTCTTCTTATGCAAATGGTACCCTAGGCATTTTACATTTGCAAACTTCCATAATCCAGATATATTCTTGTAAGGCAAGAAGTTTTTTTTTTAATTGAAGTATAGTCAAGTTTACAATGTTGTGTCAATTGCAAGGTGGTTTTTTTTGAATTTTGAATGGAGAAAATATTTTTTGAGGGGGTTAATTAAGTTTATTTATTTGTTTCATTTTTCTAAAATGAGGTACTGAGGATTGAGCCTAGGTCCTTGAACATGCTAAGCACGTGCTCTACCACTGAACTGTACCCTCCTCCCCAAAGCAAGTTTTCTTACCCATTATTCTGCACCTTAGGAGTTCAAATAAATTGGCGTTGAAATCCAGATATTTTGATCCTACTATGGTTCTTTGCATTATATCCTGCTGAGGGGTGGGGAAGCAGTTCCTTTATTCATTCATTTATTCAGCAGTTTTGAGCACCGACTTTGCATCAGGGCCTGCCTAGGTGCTTGGAAACAGAAAACAAGAAATGATCCTTTTCTGCAGGGGATGGCAGCCTAGACCAAAAGCTGGGTAATGTGATCTGAGCTTCAGTAGCCATGTGCAGACGCTGAGGACAAACTTATCCCCGATTTGCTTGGACTTCCCTTGCCTTCTGGCTGGTGCACACCAGGTCGCCGCATCCCAGTGAGGCCCGCAGCCCACAGCACAGTATGTACATCGATTTACCCTCCCTTCTCGGCAGCGCCTGCAACATGAACGCCCCTGACTACATGCAGTGCGCTGAGGACCGCCAGACTCTCCCGATTGTGGTCCAACCTGTGGGGATCATCTTAGAGAATTTCTTTTGCATCTATAATGGAATCTCCTTGGTGAGCCAGATCAGACCGTGCGGCTCCCAGTGGGCACTCTGTATCTACTATAGGTATCTCTATGCGCCCGAGAATGGATGGAGTGACTTCCAGACCCACCGCAATGTCATGGGCCTTGTCACCATTACTGACTGCCTCTTGGCCAAGACCTTCTAGAAGCTCCACGCACAGAGGAGCTGTATGGCACCACGCTCTACGACTCTCAGCTCTTTGTCTTTGTGCTGTATGGGGAGGTGGCCGAGCAGCCGCACACCGACGTGGCCTTCAATCTACGAGGACTGCAGGGTGGTGGAGAAGAGGATCGACGACTTCACTGAGTCACTCTTCATCTTGCCCAAGTCCAAGTGGCTGGATGGGGACCCCGAAAATTCTGGGGAGAAGACCCCCCTCCTCTACATCCTATTTGAGAAGGAGGACTTCGTGGGACTGGACACAGACAGCAGGCAAGTCAACCTGAAGGCCGGGCCACCCTGGCTGTGTGACAGATTGCTTCCCTACATCCAGAATGGGATCATCAAGGAGGAGGGCTTTCTTGTAGCCAAGGCGGGAAGGAGGTGTAGCCCGCCGGTTTTCAGACGTTTAAAACTAAATCCGCCTTTGTTTCAGAGAGATCCTTTTAGGGTTAGTGTGGACACTTACTCCCCTCTTTCAGCCAGGACACTTGGGGGGACCCCTGGAGTTGCTGTCCAATAGAGTAGCCACAGCTACTGTTGTTAGTAGTGCTGGGGAGGAGGCCGGTCTGAGCTGAGATGTGCTGTAGGTCAAATGCACATCAGACGCTGAAACTTGTCTAGTAAAAAGAATATAAACTATCTTGTTACTTTCTATATTGATTACACGTCAAAATGATAGTATTTTACATACAGTAGAATAAGTAAGGTCTGTTCTTAAAATCAGTTACTTGGTTTTTTTTGTTGTTGTTACATTTTAAACGTGGCAACTGAGAAACATTATTTACATGACTCTCATTTCATTCCTGTTGGACAGCCTGTCCTGGGACAGTTTCATCCCTTTGCTTATAAATGAGACTCTGAATCCCGAGACGCAGAACGAGGTGCTGGTTGAGCTCAGGGTGGAGCCGATGTCTCCTGCCTCCCAGGCCCAGCACCAGCACGGCTCAGGCCCTCTCCCCTGCCTGACAGCCACCATGCCAAGTTAGGACATCAGAAACACTGCCAGGGGCTTCCGAATTATCTCCTTACGCAGGGAAAGGCGTGTCACGGTGTATGGGACACAGCAGGGAAACATTCGTCCTCACTTTGTCCCTGTGATTAGGTCAAAGGCCCCACTCTGCCTTGGAAGTGCAGACGATCTCTTCTGGGCTGCCTAACCCCTCACCCTCTACTATGTTTCCCTGTGTATCTTTCAAGCTGTCCCTCGGGCAGAAGAGGGTGAGACGTCTTTGCCGAGAGGTGGTCCCCCTTTACTGGGGAGAGTGAGGTGAGCTGTGTCCCCCCGGCCTACGGCCTCGGGCCTTGAGTCTGGAGAGCGCTCATGGCGGTCCCACAGGTGACGGTCGGAGGACATGGCACGTGCTGCCGGGCCCGCTGTGCAGGAGGGGCTCTGTGATTCTCTGTGATTCTAAGTTCAGATTCTACTTTCTTGTTGTTGGTAAGATGGAGGAGAAGATGCCAGAGAATTGATAAAAAGAAAATCCACACCAGTCCTGTGAATGACAGACACAGGGGATCCGTGTCCCACCTGCGTGTGGTGCCTGGCGGGCTCTGGAATAATTTTCACTTCCTCCCCGGACATTCCTCTATGGCTTAAGGAAGGGGAGAGGCATGTCGTGGCCATGATCTGTACTTGTCCTCACAGGGCCCTGTGATCTACATGCCCACACTACACTTCTGCTCCTTGGAGATGAGGTGTCAGGTTTAGGAAACTGGGCACTGCTGAGGGCATAGCTGCCAGAACCGTGCTACACCAAGGCTGGCTCCGTTCACCTCACCTGTCACCTCCTGTTGAGTCCTAAGGCGTCATTCAAGGTAGGTGCATCGGTGCAATGAAAGCAGGGACCTCCTTCACCCCCTGGACAGACTGGTGGGTGATCAGTGGAAGCCTGGAGCCCTGCCCCAGCCCCACGCCAGTGCCTCCTATTTTGTCATAGGAGGCACTGGTGACATTTTTGCTCAGCAACTGCTTGGCTCTGATTCTGCAGAGCCAACAGAGAATGCCAGCTTGTTTTTGCCTTTTGAAGTCTGCCCTTGGGATTTGGCGGAGTAGCTGGATGTGTGCTTAGCCCATAGTGGTTGACACTGTCACCATTGTTTACCCAGAACCTCGTGTACCAGGCATGGCTGCCGGCATCAAAATACAGCAGCACATTAAACCTCCCTCCTGGTGGGTCTGTCTGTTCTGGTACCATAAGGGCTCAGCCAGCATCTGAACGTCAGTGAGATAACGTGGCCAGTGAGCTCGGGTCAAGCACGTTCTCCTCCAGTGACTTTTACTCCATTGTTGCTTTTACTATTACACAGTCATTAATTTTTTAAACAATGCTTTGGTTCAGGAGCAGAACCTAATTCTCCCCTGTTCCTCTTGGTGGGAGTGAGTAAAGTTGTCCAGCTTGAAATGCGACCACATTTTGTAGCTCAAAAGCTGTCTACACGCATCTAGGTGAAGTTTTGGTTTGGGGCGCTGACCACGTTGGGGTCCCCAGGCAGCATCGCTCCCCTCAGGCCCCTGCCTTCCCTGGATCAGGAGGTGAGGGTGGGTCTCACCGTCCCCGCGTCCCTGTCCTCATCACACTCACGTAATTTCTTGTAAATGCTGTCAAAGTCATTTTTGTTCTCGTGTGTTTCTAATTTTGGCTGTTCCTCTATTCCTTTTTCTATTTTCCTTTATCCCTTATACCACCCCGTGAGCATGTTGTTCGGTCTGAAAATGTGGGCTGTGCACACCCTGCATTGGAATAGCCAGATCGCCCTCTGTGCCGTCTCCATCGCTATAAAAAGCAAAAACTTTACAGTTGCCATGATTCGTATATTATCCTAGTCATCTTATTTTCTACTTTTTTGGAATTTTTGCTCTGTTAGCACATCACCCACTGGAGTTTGATATATGTTAAAGTCCTTGCTTTGAGGAACCTATTAGTTCGTCCTTATATTTGGTAACAAATGCTCTCTTACTAATTTTGTTTATTTGTTTTGAAGAAGTGAGATGCGAATTGATTTAGGCGGCTGCTGAGGGATTTTTTTCATGGAGTATTTAAACTTGGAAAGTCAAAATCTGCAGCACCTTGCTTGATTCTGGCTTTTACACAAACGTGCTCGGCACACGGTTCCTGGCTGTCGCTGTGTGACGTGCGTGACGGCGCTTCCTGGCCGGCGGTCACTGGTGAGGAAGTGGCCGGCTCGGGGGTGAGCAGCTGCACGGGACGCTGTTGGAGGAAGCAGTCACCGGTTTTTTGTTTTTTGGTTTTTTTTTTTGCATTCACCTTCCCAGTGCCATTTACTTTACTTTGCATTCATAGAGGGGGAGGAGCGGGCCTAAAACCATGCCACTCTTTTGTTCCCTTTATGAGGCTGGTTTTTCTAAGTATCAGGAAAACATTGCCTTGTCCTAAGGAGCTGGTTCACTTGGATCTGGTGGACACAGGGACCCCTAAATGGGACCATAGCTTCCTCTCTGCTTCAGCCAGTGGGCGTTCAGAGCCGGGTCTGTGGTTTGCCTCAGCAGCCGTGCAGGCCTCCCTGCACCGGCCTTTACTTTTACCCCTTTTTGGCAGTAAATAGCTGACTCTGTGTCTGTTGCAGCTGATGTCCACCACTGACGGCCGTGTGGTTATTTTGCGGTAGTGAGTCTCCAACACCCCTGTCAGCCGTGAAGGGACCTTGCATTCTCACCCCGACCCTGGTTCATCTCACCCAGGGAAAGGGCTTGGCCACCACCGTCATGCTGGACATGAGGCCTTGTTTCTCCTTTCATGCTCTGGTCCAAATGTGGACACTTCATCCTTCACTGACTTGGTCTCGCTTGAGACAGTCCAGACTTTCTGAAAGAGTCCATCACATTCTGGGGGGGAACAGAACAGAAGTAAGGGTCGCAAGTAGGAGTCTAGGCTGTCTGGGTTGGCAAATGCAGGCTGGGATCTGTGATGGCCGGTCTGTGCCCTGGAAACTGGCCTTTCCCGTGGCTCCCGAGAGAAAAGGGGTCGGAGCAAGAACAGAGTTGCCTGGGTTCCTACCATCCTCATCTGCTCACTGACAGGAGTGTCAGCTAACAAGGAGCTCCCCCAGACCTCGGGCCCTTCAAACCTCAGATCACGGGAGATCCTTGAGTCCCTTCTTCTGGTCCTTCTTTGTGAGAATCCAGTGCCTTCTGAGGTGACTGGCAGCAGGAGATGCCTCCCCCTCCAGGGAACTCCCTTCGGAGGACTGTGACTCAGTGCACCTTGCTGTGAGCTTGTGGGTTTCCATCGTGCTCCCTGCAGAACCAGACTTGAGACTGGCTTAGCGACAGAAATAACAAGACTGATTCCAGGGCAGGGCCAGGTGGAGGGAACAGTGGAAATTGAATGTGACCTCAAACACCTAGGTGGGTGCTGGGGCTGTTACTAAAATGGGGAGCCTGGGAGGTACCTGCCAGGAATCGAAGTCTAGAGTAAATGGTGGACATAAGGCCTTTTTTTTTTGACATATGGCATTTTTAAGATGCCATTTGTCATCCAAGTTAGGACTTCCAAGAGGCACTCGTGTCTATGAGCCTGGGGCTCAGGTGAAGGAGCTGGACTAGAGATACACATTGGGATTCGTCATTCTTAGCTGGTGTTCACAGCCGTGCAAGTGGATCAGCTCATCTCAAGAGGTGCAGACTGTGTCTGAGGGGGGGCAGGGCTGTGTCTGGTTTGGAGGAAAGCCCGGACCATGCAGCTTTGGTGTGTCAGACAGCGGCGTTTGTGATTTTCAGAGCAATGGCATTTATCCTTAAGGTTCTGGGGGGTGGGCAGGCCCACCCAGGAAGAAATCTGAAGAGAGGGTTTTGGCCACGTGTGCGCGTCTTGGGACGATCCAGAGGCTTCAGGGTCCAGAAGGGGAAACTCCTCAGAAGCTGGAGTCGGAGTGGGGAGTTGGGAGAATGTAGTCACACTCTCCTGTGATGAAGGGAGGGAGGCCTAGGGAGTCCGCACCCTAGCGGACTCTCTTTCTCACGAACAAAAGGCAATCAGACAGAAGATTTGAGGTAAGAAGGGATGGGCGTTGGGAGAGGAGCCAACCTGGAGAACGGTGGTTGAACAATTCTTGAATAGTCTCCCTGAAACATAGAGTTAAAAAAACCCAGACTCTTAAGAATATTGATAGTGACTGGGGAGGAGGCAGTTGTTTTTCTGACCTCCTAAGGGTAAGGTATGTATCCGGGGATATACAGAAGAATCGGGCAGTCTGTTCCTGGGGCTTCACCCTTACCAGGGGGAACAGTGCAAGTTTAAAGGGGGAGAAGGGCAGCGGAGGGAAACTAGCCAGGCCCCGTGTCACGTACCAGTCGGCCGCCCTACTTGCGTGTTGCATTCACATCCATGCCTCCCAAGTGGGCGGTGGCAGCCCCGTTTTGAAGATTGGGAAGCCTCCTCAGAGGTTTAAGGAATTGGTTCATTTAGCAGCTAGTAAATGCTGTAGCAGGATTCCAGCAGGGCCTTGTCAGACTTCAAGGGCATGTTCTCTCTACTAATTCCGGTTGTACCTGAAATGGTGAAGTGAGTCAGTTTCGGAGCCTTTCAGAGAAAGTACGCTTTAAGTGCCTCAGGACTGTTGCACAAAGCTCAGTGTTCTTTCATGGTTCAGAACCAGCACAGTGCTTTTTGCCCCACAGATGTAAGGTCTTACTCCTTTGACGATGGCGTGGTTGTAAATGACATACAGGTGCAAAACCACACTTAGCAGCTTCTGAAGGGAAACTCTCCTGTTCTCCCTTGATCGGCTTTCTTCCACGGGATGTAACTGTGCTGCAGCTGAGGCCTGAGCTTTCCGTATGGAGTGAGGGTTTGATATCCAAATTTAGCATAAAACAGTCAGATGGAGAAAATCGAAGATGACAATATATTTTGGGGTTTCATTAGACAAGACATACTATCTGTTAATGGCTCATAAAGCTAATGAGATTGAGTACAGAACATTTCATTTCTTACTTTCTACTGAGAGCTGTCTTCCAACATAAGGTTCTCTGCTTTGGAACTTCAGCTCAGCCACTAGGGCGCCTGTCATTGTGTTGGTGTGATTGCATTTACACAGTGCATGTAATCTGGGCTTCCTTAGCCCCAAACACTCCAGTGCAGAATCATAGGCTGTAGCCATCACTTAGTTATACAAATACTTCTAAAACTATATGATACCAAAAAAAATAAATAAATAAAAATAAAGAGAGAGAGGGAGATTGCCTTTATCAAAGTTCCTTTGGATTTTAACTGCAAAGTGTTGTTGAGCAGCTCTGGTTTCCTTTGGATATGAATATATACATTTCTTTGCATGTAACTTGGATTTCAGGCTTGAACACCAAGCTCTTGTTTTCCATGAGCCACAAAAATCATAGCCAAATGACACACGTATTAAACAGTTTATTCTTTTTATCTGAGACAGAATCCTTGAATTTGGGACTTGAGCTGCGACTTTCCTGTTTGCTCTTCCCACCCCTCTTGTCACCTCACTCCTTTTTCCCACGTGGCCTCCAAGAGGTCATGGTCTCATAGGAGCAGGTGGACAAATACCAGTTGGTCGCCAAGCAGTGCTGCTGTAGATGGAGCCAGCCAAGAGCTAAAGGACATCATCAGGGAGGACTTCCTGGAAGAAATTGGCTCTACATTCAGTTCTGAGGACAGAGTAAGAGTCAGCCAGGGGAAGGAATCAAGAGGGTGACTCAGGTGGCAGGAGCAGCCTGGGTAGAGGCCTGGAGGCTTGTGGGGTGAGGACTCGGGGAGACTGCCCTGTGTGGTCCAGGGTGGTGGGTGACCCTGCTTTGAAGGACACTGGAGAGGGCCTAGGGGTGGAGGGCTTTGGAGGAGCTTGGTTTTTACTAGAACTGACACAGAAGAGGCAGTGAAGGGTGTCAGCAGGAAGTGACCCTTAGGAGAGCAGCTCTGCCTGTCCTTTTGAGTCCCACCCCTTCATTCTTTTATTCACAAAACACGCAATTCTGAGTGTCTAGGGGAGAGGGGGTGGACCCACAGTAGTAAGCAAAATGTACTTGCTTCTTGAGAGCTTAGCAGTGTCAGAAGTTGACTTAGATTAAAATGTTTTATTAACACAGCAGGGCACCTAATCCAAAGTGCGGAGGTTGGAGGGAAGGAAGACTTCCTTGACAAACAGTTAAAATGAGCCTGGAGGCTAGTGGGAAGTAGCAGCAGGTCACGGGGCCCCTGAGGTCACTGGGGACCTGGTACTGAGGTGAGGATGGACAAGCAGGGTCGGGGGTGGGGCTAGAACTCTACCAGGGAGCCTCTGATGGGTTTGAAGTGGGGGAGATGTAATCAAATTTGTGCTTTGGGAAGGCTGCCTTGGCTGTGTGTGTGTGTGTGTGTGTGTGTGTGTAGCGGGGAAGAGGGGGAGGGTGTCACCAACTGGGAGGGTCATTAGAAGACCATTCACAGGCTCGGAGGCCACCAGTGGGAGAGGGGCGTCGGGACTGCTTGGGGACCGCAGGGGCAGAGTGGATGCCGGGTTTCCTTGTGTGGAGGGCTTGTTAGCGGGGTCGCTCTAGCGACACCTTGTGGCTGGAAGTAAACAGATGGAGGCCACCAGGTGGACTTTCCTCTTCTCTCCTTCCCTGCCTTGTGTGATGATCTTAGCTCTGCCAACATATGGAACAGAAGAGCTAAGTTCCAGAGTAGCCCAGGACTTTGCTGGGCTCGTTCAAGTGAGAGCAGATAGGATTTAGGCTTGTGTTGAGATCTGTAAGTTAACTTAGCTAGAAACGTCCTGTCTTTTGGATTTTCATAGGGGTAGTAATTCTTGATAAAGATTGCTTTCTTGGTGAGAGGAAATTTAATACAACTGATGTCTTTCTCAAAAAATATCTTATCTTTTAAGAAATTTAATATTCAAAATAATAGGAATATTTTAAAATGATAAACTAAGGCTTTCGTGTAGTTTCTTTGGTTTCTGAGTTGATGTGTAGGTAGACCCTTTGCATTACATAATAGCACATCTTTGACAGTATTTAAAGAGCTGTTAGTGAGCGCCCCCAATTTGAAAGCATCATTAAAGCTTGCTCTGAAATAGTGAAGTCATATAGGTCTTGTTTGCAGAAACCAGATATTTGGTTTATAATCTGCAGCATAGCTCCCTTTATAAAATAATAATAGATTCAAAATTAACAAAGTGGAAAATAATTGATTTTTTTAAAAAATGAAACATAAACTTTCTTGTGCTATTGTTGCAACTGGAAATTTTGAAAAGAAAAATCCTATTGTAATATCATCTAAGTGAAATACATATATGTCTGTCACATTTGAATAGTAACTGCACAGTGGTTTTTGAAGTCAGGATCATTCCAGCTCAGATACTGGCAGTGATGGTTGCTGGTTTTCAATGGAAGAGCCTAAATTTGCTTTCTTAGCTTTATTCTTTTCTTTTCTTATATTTTCTTTTCTTTTCTTTTCTTCTCTTTTCTTTTCTTTTCTCTCTCTCTCTTTTTTTTTTTTTTGGGGGGGTAGTGCGAGGGTTGAGTAGTGCTGTGCCAGCATGATTTGGGGGCAACTTGTGGGCAGATGTCGTGCAGCAGCAGTGAGATATTTCCATGCATTTTACTTTCCGGACATCACCAGGGAACATGTGTGGTTTGTGCCTGCAGGATGGGATGCTGCAGGACTCCCTGGTCCATCAATGTTATGTCTTGGAGCTGCTCCGGTCAGTGAATGATTTTCTGTGGCTTGGAGCTAATGTGGTCTGATGCAGATGATCAGATGTGTAACTAAAGTACTGTTACTTGAAATAAGAGAAAAGCTAGCAAAAATGTCTCTAAAATACAGGATGAGGGAGGAGAATTGGCTGAGCTGCTTGCAGTGGGGATATTCTTAGGTGACTCCCTCACTGTGTCTCCTGTCACTATCCCCCACAGCCCTGCATGGCAGTCCTACTGAAGCAACCATGCACTTTCTCAGAAACGCGCTGAATTTCCTTGTGCCTCTGATTGTTCACTTTTTTTTTTGAAAGCACATCTTGCCCTTTGCTTAAATGCCATCCCTGCTAGCCACCACTTACACTCATTCTTCTGGACCTCATCCATATATAGCTGCTGAATGAAAGAACAAAATGTAGTATCTCCATTTAGTGGAATATTATTCAGACATAAGAGTGAATAAAAAAGAAAAAATAAATAAAGGGGAATATGAAAAAAGCCATCTGCTCTGGGTAGTCCACCCTGACTGCTCAACCTGGCCTTTTCCCTTTGAAACCCCATCCCTTATACCCCACTCTACTATTTTTGATAGTATTTACCACCTTCTAATAAAGTTTAACATTTTCAAAAAAAAAGAGACATGCTGATACCACTTCAACATGGGAAAGCCTTGATAACAGCACGTTAACTGAAAGGAACCAGACACAAACGGCCACATATTGTTGATTTCAGTGATCTTAGAAATGCCCAGAATTGGCTCATGCAGTGGCAGAGAGCAGATGATGGTTGCAAGGGGCTGGGTGGAGGGGGGTTGTGGAGTGACTGCTAGTGACAGGGGTGTTCTATTGGGGTGATGAAGTGTTCTGGAAATAGATGGTGGTGAGGGCTGCACAACCGTGAGTGTGCAGAAGACTGCTGAGCGCTGTCTCTGGGAGTGCTTGTTGTTGGGGGGGCTTTATTTTGTTCTCATCCTGTAATGTGAAGGGTCATCTTGTGCTGAGACCATTCAACTCCTGTGAGTGGTAAGGCTAAGAGACTTTGCAGAGTCATGTTTCTTTTTTCCCCCTTGCTGAGTGTAGGCAAAAATGGTTTAAGCCTGAGAAAGTGCTCCATATGCAGAAATGTCTTTCAGTTTTGGCTGGTGTAAAAAACTTGTGAGCTTTTTAATCATTTAGGACAGTCTGTAGGGGGAAACAGCCTGTGAAGCCTGGGTGAGACTTGGAAGAGCCGCGCTACCCTCCCAGACACGGGTGGGGATTTCACCCCCATTCAGGCAGTGAAGGGCCAAGACCCGTGAGAGGAGTTGACAGTCATGAATATTTATGTGTATCCGCTGCTTCATCTTGGATATTAATTTCTAGCTGAGTCATTTTGTGGCGGCAGCCTCATCCTACATCAGGAATTTATAGTATCTGCTCTTTGAGGTGAAGAGCTGACAGACTTGATTATTTAACAGTCTATCTTGTATTGATATCTCAGATTCCTTTGTCAATCGCAAAACAGCAGAAATACAGACGTCCTTTAATGCCGACGTGACCTGGAGCAGGTTTAGTTTCTGTACCTCAGTGACCTTATCTGCGTGTGGGGAAGATGATAACAGTGCTTCCCTCAGAGGGGCTGGTGAGAGGAGACTGAGAAGCACAAATGGAAGACTTACACGAGATGCTCATGAATGACAAAATTTAGTGCTCTCAGCCTGGTGAGGCCTCAGGGGCAGAGATGTCAGAACAGAGCAGTCCTAGCCGGAGTTCGATCCGCATTGGCAGGTTTTATGATCACTATCAGCACTGTGGGTTATCAGGTAGTTTTAAGACTTGGTAATATGAATTCATGAATAATGTTAAAGACTAGACAACTCAGATCCGGTTTACATAGTTCTCAAGATTTCCTGTGAGAAATGGATATTTTTTCCCCATCTTAAATCTGAGTGGATTCTCTAAAAAAATTCTGTAGTCCTCCATCTTTTTCCTTTAATTCTCCTTTTTTTTTAATAAAAGTTTTTAAATGGAGTTACTGGGGACTGAACTGAGGGCCTCATGCGTGCTGAGCACATACTCTCTCAACTGAGGTATACTCTGCCCCATAATTTTTTTAAACTTTACTTTCTTAGTATTCAGAGGTTAGAGGCCTCTAATTCTTTTTTTGGAGACTTGTCCATACACCGGTAAATCTAAAATTAATGGACAAAATTTGGTTTATTAAAAAAATCATTAGAACTTTTATCAATCCATTCAAAAGGAAATGCTTATTGAGTTAAAATGTTTCTCCTTTATGGTGATTTCTAATTTTTGGTCTAGCTTAACTTATTAAAAGTAATCCTCATCATCATAATGACCAAGCTTGCTGTGAGTGGACACCTACCAAAGGCTAAACTGTTTTTCTCATGTTTTAATTCAAAGCAGGTGTTTGACGGTAGGTATCAATGTCTCCTTTTTGCAGCTGAGGGATTGAGAGGTGGGCAGCTTGTCCCAAATCAAACGCAGCTGGCGGTGCCTAGCTCGGTGCTGGAACCCAGGCTGCACAGGATGCATTCTCAATTTCTCCTCTGATCAGCCTCCCGTTGAGTGGTTTCCCGAACTCCTGTGAGTCCATAAATGACCGATTTTGGCGATCTCAGCCTGATGAGGCCTTCAAAGGAGAGACACCAGTGAGAATGTGAGACAGAGTGGCATAAATTAAAATTGTACATTTTCACAAATGTTGCATTCTCAGGTAATGACTTAAATAGTTTATGTTTTCTTTATATTAGTGCTATGTAAGCACTAAAAACAAAACATTAAAAATGATTATAGTGCAAAATAGGAGTGGGCTTTGAAAGTCCAATCATTGCTAATGATGTTGCTTGTTTTTCTCTAGTGGTGCTTATTGACAGAATAATTTACAATGACTGAATTTGTTTTATGTATGTAGTCTTAGTATGGAGGAAAAGTTTGTCAGTGCATATTGAAAGTAAAATCTTTACTCTTTTCTTTCCTGATGATAAATATGTACGTTGTTTCCATGGCTTAAGTATATTTCCTCATTTGTGAAATTTGAGTGATGCCGTTTACCATGTCTGACTGTGAGAGGTAGACGCCTTGTATACAAAGCATCCAAGAGCTGCTTAGTAAAAATGTGCTGTCACAATGACAGATAGTTTAGAAGGATCAACTGTGAATACTAAAGAGGGTGGCTTGTTTCTGATGCATATTCAATATGGATATATATGAATATGGCTTAAAGTAACAAGGATTCAGGGTTTTGTGTGTGTGTGTGCGTGCAGTATGAAGTTTTAATGAAATCTGTATCATTCTATTGAGACAGGGACTAGTTAAATTGACTTAAGCAGACGACCTTGAAGATTATTTACACAGAATGTGTATTGTTACAACTCAGTGTTCATGCTGCCGTGTAACTATACACTCAGACATTTAAATTCGTAGGACTCTGACCAGAAGCATTAAGTTTAGAAAAATCCACATTGATCATTTTCAGGGAATAAGCTTCTCTCTTTTGTGATTAAAGAAAATTTTGATTTATTTTTCTGCACTCTTAATAGGTTTTAAAATATCAAAACATTGATTTGACATGTCAGCTTTTTTAATAGAAAAAAGCTCATGCTGTTTTAATATGTAAATAAATGTTTTTGTATTTCAATACACTTCTATGATTTCCTGGCTCTTTGAGAAGTATTTTGCAAGATACTTAGATTACCTCCTGTTGGAAAAATACAGACATGACTTTTATGAATATAGGCCTAGTACAGGTCTGTTGGTTTTTGCTACAGTGCAAGACATGAGGACTAGGAGAGCAGTATGTGCTACATAAGCTTTTAGTTATCTGATTCTTGTTTCTGATCCACAGGCAATTTTTGTGTTGCACCTTTCCAGGCAACCAGGAAGGCCTTTTAAGCCATAGGTGGAGCTGTTACACCTTCTTACAGTCTTAACTTTCCTGTTTGTAAAGGAAGTCTTAAACAACGTTTTTTTTTTTTTGATTCCTTTGCTTAGTGCTTCAGGGTAGCACAATGTCCATTATGTCTGACTACCTGGAACTATTATTCTGCTTATGTCTTAGTTTTATTCTATCATCTCGCTGTGAACATTTCAGACTTCCTGTGCAAACAGTTGCAACATCGGACTTTTCTTGCAGTGTTAGAAACCAGTGAGCCGGGATTTTATAAAAGAGCTAGAAGCGGCCTCTGGAGCACCTTAAAGCTGAAAAGTGTACTGAGTTCCCTAAGTATTATCCCCACCGCTGTGTGTCAATGGGTGGTAGGAGATTTGGTACATATACAAAGGGGTGTGGTGTTTTGACTTGGGTTTGTGTGCACGCGCTGCCACTGAGCTACGTGATCCTGAGTCAGTTCGTTCTGAGTTTTTCCCTCGTCTGTGAGATGGGGACACTCATTTCTGCTTTGTAGAATTGTGAGAATTAGAAATTATGTAAAGTGTTTAGCACAGTGTGTATGACAAGAGGGCTCATAATCTTAACTGCTATTTGGTGTGAAGCCATCATTTGATAGTCTTTGGCAATTACTGAGAAACAGGAAAATAAGAAAAGCTGGTTTTATGATGAAAGATATTTGAGGAGGTTCCATAGTTCCTATACACATAATTTAGCATCAGCAGAGTCAGGACAGTTACACAGTCGCCCTGAACCAATGTTAAGCCACAGAATTTTTGTTACTTCATATATGTTGGGGCTTAAGGGGACCCAATACTTATACACATGTTGTGTCCAGCAGCCAACTGAGAGATGACAAAGAAGAACAGGCAGGCGATAAATGTCTCCTTTATTACTGATGAAGCCACGTTCTCCATGAAATTCAGGGCTGTGGGA
The DNA here is from genome assembly GCF_048564905.1 of Vicugna pacos. Lineage (NCBI taxonomy): Eukaryota > Metazoa > Chordata > Mammalia > Artiodactyla > Camelidae > Vicugna > Vicugna pacos. The sequence goes on along the minus strand of NW_027328740.1, from coordinate 77,317,439 downwards.
GAGTGAGTGTCATGACACTATGTCCCAGAATTAGAGACTTACGCAGTCCCAGGTAACTCTGGTCCACAGCGAGCATTCCCTTGAGAGATTCTGACCCATAATGCACAGGACTGTCTTGCCATGGAACTGAGCATCCCGGCTGCTTCCTAAGGGTGGCCAACACTGGAGGGGAAGGAAAGCTTTCATATGCCCTGCTTGTCTCCCCGGACTCACACCTCAATCTGTTAGTGTGAGGAGGGCTAGCCGTGGGCCAGTGGTCAGGAGTGTGAAGGGAGAAGCAGTCTCCCATGGACCAGAGGAGTGGGGAGGAGGGAATCCCCCCTCAGTTTAAACAGGTGGTGGCTTGAAACAGAAGGGTGCTCCTCAAGAGTTTATAAGAGGGGAAATAAGTATTTCCTTTGGGACTCAGAATAGTCATGAAACACAGAAGATGATTAGATGGGAGACTTGTAAATCACTTTCTTATTAAATTGAAATTTGTTGGGCACCAAAAATGTGCTACATTCTTTTCTGAGAGTTTTACAGAAATGAATCCTCCAATTTTCACAACAAGTGAGTAAGAAAGATTTGATTGTTATCCCAGGTTTACAGTGTGGAAATTGAGGCACACAGAGGGTAAGTAATTTGGCCAAGGTAACAGAGCTAGTAAGTGGCAGAGCTGGGATTTAAATCCTGGCTATCTGGTTTCCAGGCTCCCAGGGATGGGCTTTGGGTGTTTACAGGTATCTGCATCCCTGGATCTCTGTACCTCTGCATCAGTTAGACCAGAAAGGACAGGGAAAGTGGAGTTATACAGGTGCTCACAGTCGTGTCTCAGCCACTGTCCATGGAGTGTGCCCCGTGATTGGCATTAATTGTTTTCCAGGCAGTAGATCTGTTCTTATAACAGAAATTTAGTCCATTGAGTTAATCTAGAAACCCTTCCTGCTCTGCTTCTGTCCACGCTTGCCATGTGACTGCCTGCCCGAGATTGGGCCGTGGAGGAGAATCTGTACTCATGGTTGAACTCTGATATTTCAATCTGGTTTGTAGTTTCACATCTCCTGTTACATTAATAAATTAAATTTCTGGTTTTCTTGCATCAGTGTGTCATAAGTTTGCTTAATGTGAAACCAGTCCATGGGAGCCGAGGGGTGCTGACGGTATAATTTCTGAGCATGTGGCATTTCTACCCGTGCAGAAATGGCTGGAGGATGTCCACCTTCCTCACTGATTTCTCCCAGCAGCAGGGTCCTCTCCCACCCCCGGATGTGAGGATGGGATCTCTCTGAGTAGGCCATTCAGAGGCCGAGTCCACCAATCCGAAAATGATGAAGTACCTGGAAGTGGGTTTAATAGAAGACAAGGGCTTCCAGGTTGTCAGATGTGCTGTTCGAGTCCATTTGGTGAAAAGCTGTCCACTATCTGTGGTTGAGCTGCTTCTTTGCTGTTTAAAAGTCTGTATTACATGAAGGGATTTTAAAAAGCAGAAAGGTGTGATTTCAGGTGGTACATCCGCACCGGTGAGTAGTGCTGGATGACCGCCTGTGTGAGGAATAGACAGAGTCTTACAAACTTCATAAAACAGCTTTTAAAACTCTTCCATCTGAGTGCACTTCGTATGGGGTCCAGTTCATGACTGGTCGCGCTGAGAGGGCACGTAACTGATGATGGCAGAAAGGACACGGAGGCATCAAAAAGGTCCCAGACATTTTCTCTGTTTAGAGGATGGGGCACAGAGTAATATATTTGAGCTGGTTTTTCATTGAACACTTTTGAGTATTTTCTAGGACTCCCCAATCCCCCATGGTTCCATGCAGCTGGGTGTCCCCTCAGTGCAGCTCTGTCAGCGCTTGCCCTGGGCTGACGCGATGTCACGGGGAGCAGGACGGTCAGTGTCCCCGGCTCCTCCGAGCTCCGTCTCCTCATCCGCAGAGCCGGGTTTCTCATCCGTGTCTACTTAGTAGGATTGCTGAGAATCACACGTGATGGTTGTCAGGTGTGATTTGTGGTTGTCTCTGTGATTGGCGTATAGTCAATATTTGATAGAAACTCTTGTTTTTTATTATAATTGTGGCTCCTAGATTGCAGTGGTTTTTAGTCTGCATTTATTTTTTTATATAAATTTATTCTTATTTTTAAGTAAGCACTTGTATTTATTTATTTTCATGAAGGTACTGGGGATTGAAGCCAGGAACATGTGCGTGCACAACAGGTGCTCTACAATGGAGTAATACCCACCCTCCTTGTCTGCACTTAAAAATAAATATTTCAATACACAAAATATTTCTTAAACACCATCATGGGTCCTATTTTCTGCATAGACAATTGAATACATATGCCATCTCAATAAGAATAAATGTCATAGGGACATACCTTTCTAAATCTGTTTACATGTTTTAAAACGATCATAGCTAGTGAAAAACACGAGTCTTGGATCCACTACTTCTTAGGGTCTGCTTTGCCATCATGGGGAATTACATTCTACAGAGAAGGCTAATTGGATCTCATTGATATTTGGATGATTTTGCAATGTTCAAGGCTTTCAAAAGCTGACCGTTTTGTATTTTAAACTAACTACAAAGTTATCTTCTAGAAGTTGTAAGTCCTTAGCTTGTGAAGTGCCCAGTAATTCAGTTTGTATATGTCTGTGTCTCTGTGAACGTGTATGTGTGTGATTTCAGGAATGTAGCAATAAGTTCCATATAGCCTTCTGAAATCTTTCTCCTCCAGTTCAAGGTGTAGGTATATATTTACACAAATAAATTGATACTCTTTTGTGATTTGGCATATTGGTGGGAATAAGAGGTTCTCATAATTGTTTCAGAAGGGTTGGGGAGCATGAGCTTAGAAAATGGGAGGAGATAGAGGCAGGGAGGTTCTTTAAACTTTGTGCAAGATGAGAAACAGTAGCTTTTCTTTTTTCTTCTAAAGCAAACTGGCACTGAATTGTAACATACTAATACTCAGAATTGCTTTTCTGATCAGAGACAAGTGCCTCAGATTTTTCAAGGCAACATGAATGATGAAATGTGTTTTAGCAGTTATCTTTAAAAGTAGTTTTATTTTTCAAGTATAAGTCTATAGACTGTTCTTTTTTTCCAGCTGTACAAGAATTTCTCATTGATCCAGGTACGTGATCAATGTGTTTAGTTTCTTTGGGTTATTTATTTTTTTTAAGTGCTTGATTCATTCTGGTGTGAATGAATGTTTAAAATTTCTGGATTTTGATCTTTAAAACTTGCTGATTTATCAGAACTGCAAAAAACCTGATGTTTGTTCCTTGTTTGGTGGGGCAACCTATTGATTTATGTTGTCTGTTATAGAGGGAAATTCTTCCGCTAGCCTGTAGATAATTAAGTGAATGGTTTGCAGTGTGCCTTAAAAATTATTTGAATGCATTGAGCATGTTTGTCCAGTGAATTTTGGATTGAGTCATAATAATGACTTTGCTTTGATTCTGTGGCTTTTGTCCTCTCCACAAGAATTTGAATTCTCTGTTGCATTTTGTATTCGTGTTCTTAACAGGGGAAGGAATTTTGCATTTTTTACAGAGGTGGGTTTTCCTATCCCCTCTGAATTCCTTCTGTAATTGATACAGCGAAAATCTGTTATTGCAGTGCTTAATTATTTCATAAAAAATTTTTTGGCTTAATCAGAAACAATGACAAAGAATGATAATAAAAAATACGAAAACCTTCCTTCCTTTGAAGAATAGAAATGAGGTGGTCAGGCTCACGCATGCTTTGTACCTGACACACTTACTCTCATGTCATTGTGTATCATGATTCGGAGATGGAGTTGCTTCAGGTTTATAGATTTTTGTTTTAACATTTGTGTTGAATTCATTCTCTAGGCATGATGATTCCTGTTGCCTTTGTGGAAAGTGTAGATGAAGGGAAACAAATGCTTTGTTTTGTTTTCAGGAGGCCTGAGATGCTGATGAGAAAAGAGTAGAGGGTGGGCTGAGGAAAATAGTGATAGACCCTCACCTCCAGGCTGAAATTGATGAACAAAGAAATCAATTAAGTGTATTGGTATTTGACTAATAGAAGTCAGACAGCCCAGACTGTCTAGTTATACCCAAAGGAAAGTACTGAATTCACCTGCAGAATTAGGTGCTTTACCATGTAGAAGCAGCTTAGAGCAATCAGAAAAATCAGTCTTATGATGAGATATAAAAAGAATATAATATCTTTTATTTCTGAAACTTTTCTACATTAAGTTGTGTAGAGCTAAAATTAAGTTTCAAGCACCAGGAGTTAAGAGTTTAGGTGGTTCTGTGGGATCGTTATTCAGGGATGTGTCTAGACCCTGCTGGAGTGGCCGAAGCTGGCAGGAAAAGATCCAGAGCCAGGATTTGTCATCCTAGGATGTCCTCCATAATGGTTCCATGTGGGAGCCCATGATTGAGTTAACAAGTTGTAACACATCGCAGCCGCCTGTCAAATTTAAGAAAAAAAATGTGCTTATTAACTGCTTTAAAGCAAACACCTGTGCATCCTCACTCCTGTCTCCTTGCCATAAAAAGCAGAGACAATGCCTTGCTTGCATATTTGAGGTTATAGATAGCACACTGCTTATTGCAGAGCAATGACCCAGGCCCTCAGCTATAAACGCCAGGCCTGCATGGTGTTAGATAGTCTATTATCCCCAAAACAGGGACCAGGCTGGTCTGGTGGTCTGCTTTGTAATGAACATGTCTAAAAAATGTATCTTGTTCCCCTCAGCCCATGACTTCCCTAAAGGTAAACTAAGCCTTAGTACTCATGGTGGAGTCTACAATCTCTGTCTCATCCCTTCTTTCCCCAAGTTCCTGCCTACTATCTCACAACTGTTATTGACTTTTTACTTTGATTATACACAATAAATATGGGAGCATTTGAGAGACTCGTGGATTTGGCTCCCTAATCCCTCTCGCTTTCTTTCCTTTTTCCGCAGTCTTGAGAAATTCATTCCGTGTCGGTAAGACTTCCGCCAGCCAGAACCCACAGTTCCAGGTGAGAAGGATGCAGGCTTTATCCCTCCTACCCGAGGGAGAGAGAGGAGATAATTGAGATATGCTCCCCTGTGGTCCCTTCCTGCCCCAGGGCCACTCCAGTTCACCTGCAGCCTTCTGGCCTCTGCTCACAGGGCCTCTGTCCCAGGATTGACCGCAGCCTTTTATTCCCTTGTCAACATTCCCTGTGCCTTTCAGAGGTTGCTCTCTTCTCTGCAATTCAACCCTGGCAGATGTGATGGTGGTCAGCGTCCTGATGGTCAGTTACTTGGGGACTCCCAGGAGCCATGCTGATTCTCCTGAGTCATTCGGGGTTACAGAACTGTCAAGCACTGCAGGAAGCCCATTCACGTGAGTTCAACACAGCATTACATCACTTTCATTTTATTTTTGAATTTTCAGTGGAGAAATTATTTGTAGCACACTGTTCCAGATTTTAGGCCGCCTGCTTTCCTCACCACCATTTCCTTGTTGGCTCTGGTGCTTGTTTTAAGAACCAGGTTTCTTCTCTGGTCATTTGTAGCAGCTGGGCTTGCCGAATCCTTGATTTGCATTTGAAGCAGAATGCTTCTTCGTGATGTCAAACTGATTTTCCTTGTCATGTCTGAATATTTCTTGTACACTCAGCAACAGTTTCAAGTGAAATGCTCTTGTCCAATTTCGGTTAACTTATATTTGCTGATCTCCTGCTTTCATGCTGAGGGCAGTTTCTTCTTCCTGTAATAAATGTTAGCAATTTGCATTTACTATGGAAGTTACTAATCCGAGGTGCTTTTGTTCTTAACAGTTTTAATACAAATCACCCATTAAAATGTACAGCGGATTTTACTCTATGCCCAGAAATGTGCATCCCAGTCAATCTTAGAATATTTTCTTCCCCCCAACAGGAAACCCAGTACGCATAAGCAGACATTATCAACTTCCCCATCCTCCCCAAGCCCCAGGGAGCCACTCTTCTGTCTCTGTGGATTTGCCTGTGCTGAACATTTCATGCAATTCGAGTCACTTCATGTAAGTGGAACCGTCTATTTTGACTGACTTCTTTCACACTGAGTAACGTTTTCAATGTTTGTCCATGTTGTGGCCTGAGTCAGTACTCTATGCTTTGCTATTGCTGAATAATATTTCACTGTATGGCTGGGCCCCTTTATTTACCCATTCATCACGTGATAGTCATTTGGGTTGTTTCTGTTTTTTGGCTCTGAAAATTAATGGCGAAAAGTAATGGTGAATATTCCTGTAGGAGTTTTTATGTTAACATTTGTTTTCAGTTCTCTTACTTGTGTGCCCAGGAAGCAGAATTGCTGGATCATTCAGAAGCCAAATGTTCAACTCTCTGAGGACGTGCCAGGATGTTTTCCAAAGTGGTCACGCTGTGTTACATCCTCACCAGCAATGGCTGCGGGCTCTGCTTCCTCTGTGTCCTCATTAGTGCTTGTTAATCTTTTTTTGATTTTAACCTATTGTAGTGAATGTGAAGCGGTTTCTCCTAGTTGTTTTGACTTGATTTCCTTTAGAGCTAATGTTATTGAACACCGTTTCATTGTGCTTATTGGCCATTTGTATATTTTCCTTGAAAAATATCTTTTCAGATTCTTTTTTCATTTTTTAATTGAGTTGCCTTTTTATTGTTGAGCTGTGGAATTTTTTTTTGATACACAAATTCCTTATCAGATAAATGATTTGAAAAAATTTTCTCCTGAGTGTTGTTTTTTCACTTTCTGGATGGTGTTTTTTGAAGCAAAGTTTTAAAGTTTAATGAACTCCAATTTATCTGTTTTCATTTTTCCTTGTGCTTTTGGGGTAATATTTAATATCTGATGTATTTTATTAAAACTTGTATATATAAAATAACTTAATTCTTAGGACCGTTCTAGGAGATGGGTGCGGTTGTTGTCCCCAGTCTATGCATCGGAGACTGAGGTGCAGAGAATTTGACTGACATATTAGTGTCAAAGCTACCCAGTGCTGTGGGAATTCAGACCCTCATGTTTTTCCCTAGCATCTGAGCTCAACACCACCATGCTCCAATCTTTCCAGGAAACGTTAATGAAAAAATCTTTACTTTTTTGATTTCTTGTTAGATTTTTTTCTTATTGGGGACCTCAAATTCTCATTTTCTTTTCGGATATCAGTGTCGATTTATTTTAGGTCTCATGTAGGGAGAAGCATTGCTATCAGTTAACTTCTTTATTACTCACTCTCCAGTGATGATTGTTGCTAGTTGATCTAATCAAGTCATGCTTAAGTCTTTCCTGCTCATGACACTAACAGCAGAGTCATGACTTATAGAATGCTCAAAGAAGAAAGTACTTGATTGATTTTATTTTGCCAACCAATCAAACCAATCAGATAAAACCCTGGTGTTGACACAGACTATAAGCCCTCCAGAATAGGGTCACTGTCTTCATTGTGTTTCATTTGTTGGGTCACAGTGTCTGGATAGTGCCTTGCTCTCCAGCAGTTTTGTGAGGATACGGTGCTCGTGAATCATTGTAAGGACAGAATTTTGACAACAGGCTGTGTTGTTCATTTCACGACGGGAAAGGTAATATAGAATTACTGTTCAGATCTGTTTTAAGATTAAGCTTTGAATTTTGAGAATAGTTCAAGGAGCCATACAAAGCTCTTTTTCACTAATTTTAGATCTATCTTAGACACATTATGTTTACATAGCAGAGTAACTTATCAAGTAGATTTGACAAAAGGAGTGTTATATTGATTATTTGTTTTAGTTGAAATATTCTACCAGGGATAAAGTCATAAGTGCCCATAAATGAACAAATATATTTGTATTTAAATGCAACATGGGAGCAGACTACATATGTTTCTATATAATATATATGACTGTGTGTTTTAATCTTTCTGTCAGTGTTTTAATAGTTTTTCAGCAATTTTGTAACTTTAGAATTCTTCTATGGAAATCACCCCCAATTCTAGTGCAGTTTGTACTGTGTATCCTATCTTATGCATGGGATTCCACTGTCCCCTCAGTGAGGAATTTCCTCTCCTATTGTGTTAGGAGCAGAGTTAAAGGAACTGTGATTTCTAGGCCTTTGCTCTCCATGTGTTTGCAGTTGGCTCTCAGTCACGATTTTCCCTTTCCAGAGTTTTCATTGTTAAATTAGAATTTCTGAAAATAACTATTAATATGTTGCATTGGTCTCCCTAGAAACTTGACGTCTTTGTGCTTTTCAGTTTTCAATTTATGAAAAATGCAAATGCACTCTTGTTTTTAAGTTGTCCTTTTTCAATAGATATTTATCTCTTAATTGATAGAATAATTTTTCCCAATGAATGAATTGGTGTGCATGTTTTAAAGGATAACTTACTTTTTATTTTTCTTATTGTAACAGTAATATTCATTGTAGAGAATTTAGTAAATAAGGATTAACACAGTAATAACTTCACAATGGCCTCTAATCTCACCTGGAGATACAGTTGTAAGGTTTGAAATTGAGAATTATAAGTCCTCTCAAATTTTTCTTTTTCAAGTACGTATAGGTTACTGAGATCCTCGAATTCCCATATGAATTGTAGCAGCAGATAGTCAGTTTCTGCAGAGGAGCCCGCTGGGATTGTGATCGAGACCACGTTGAATATACGGATCGATCTGGGGAGCACTGCCATTCCAAGAGCACTTTCTTTTGATAGGGGAATGTGTGTGGAGTGTCTGTCCTGGTATTTAGGTCTTCTTTAACTTTTTTTTTCAACAATGCTTTGAGTTTACAGAGTATTATTTTACTTTAATTATCTTTGCCTTTATATTGAGGACAAGTGTGCAAGGTACCGGGATCAGAAGTGTATTTGAGCCCCGCAACTTGCTGCCACCATGGACGCTGCGCTCTTGCTTCACCCGCTGTACAATCTTGCACAGAATACGACCTCAGTAACTCTCTCTTGAATGAATGATTATATGATTGTTGGATGATGCTTGAGAGTCCTTGTGATGATTTTTTTCCCCAGCCTTTCCCCAGTTCTTAACTATGCCCTTTCTCTTCCTAAACTCCAGCCTGGGTTTCAGCCTGCCTGTGGCATTGATTTTCCTTGTCTGTGGACTCTTCCTTTCACTGGTTCCCGATAATGTTACATGTGGGCTGTGGAAACTTGCTAGATGTCAAGAAAGAGCTAATCCATTGTAGGCCAGTATTTTTAGAGTTTGTTATTGTTTTATTGATTGAAATTAAATGAGGCTGCCCCCTGAGCCCTCCCGTGAGCACTTTTGACCTTCCTACAGCTGATACTGCTCTAGTTGCTGCATGTGCCCTTTCCCCAGCCTTGATTTTGTAATTGAATAAGTCACCATCACTGGAGCCCTCTCTTTAAAAGATAAAGAGAACATTTGCTCCTTTTCCCTGTTTGGAGACTTCGATGAGATGAGATCCCAGATAAAGAATGGAGCCCCACCTCTTTCTGACCCCCGCTGTTTCCGTTCCTTTCTTCAGGGGAAAAGAGTACAATTCAACAGTATAAAGATTGATTGTGAGCTAATGAGATAGACAAGACAACCGATCATTTATTAAATAACCTTTCATGATAGAAACAAATGTATTATACACACAAACAGCACACAAAGCACTGTAGTACCATGGTTACAATCGTGGGTCCGAGTTCGTGTCCTGCTCTGGAGAGACCAGTCCTGTGAGATGGAGAACTGTTAAGTCGGCTTAGCCTCTCCAGAACTGGTTTTCTGTCCTGCAGAGACGGGGCTCGCTAGGCGTCCCCCCCGTAGAGGTGCTGTGGGGTGTAAATGATGCGCATGGGCAGCCTGAGCACAGCTGCTCATTCCTCGTAAGTGCAGGGTAGCATAGCTTTTGCGGTGATGGCTTTATGACCGCCCCATGTAGACTGTCAGTGCTCTGAAGGGATGCCTTGTGGTTTGGAGATGGGATTCTCACTTCTGTAAATACCCAAGTGTAGTGTTATTGGGCCCTGCTGATTTCAGTCTATTCTTTAGAAAGTACATATTGTAGATATATTTTTCAAGCATGCGTGCTTTTTTTCTTTTACTATTTAAAGTTCTACCCTCTCATCTCTTGGTATTACTTTTCATGGAATCCAGGAAACAGTCCTAAGCTACCTGCCTCTTCACACTTTTCCGTGGTGGTTTCCTTCCCTGATTAGAAGAGGGTTTTGCATAGGAAATTTTATTTGTTCCCCTTTTCTTGGAGTCTCTCTCTCTGTCTGCCCATCTCTCACCTCTCAATCTGTCCATTTCTCAACCCACTGCTTCTTCTGACATGTTCCAAAACGCATTTCAGGTAGCTTACAGAAGAACAGATACCAAATAAACAGGTGAGAAAATGGGGCCCAGTTCAGACAGTGAGGCTAGGAGGCGAGCCTGTGTGAGGATTGCAGGCGTGAGACACATGCCTCTGCCATGTGACTTATAAGATCGACAGCAGCAGTGTGCTTCAAGCTCCCAGCAGACACAGGGAAGCAGGATTTGAGGGAGATGCTTACTGGCTGTGAAATAAATAAGTGACTTAGGAGAAGCCCAGCCTTTCCAGCTACTAAGGCTTAGGAGAATATTTTGAGTGTCTTCCAAAATCAGAGTATGGCATCTTTTCTTTTTTCAGAGTTCTATGTATAGTTGGTTACATTCTATACCTGGAAATTTCTCCAAAACTGCTTCCCACGTGAGTCCCATGGCTCGGGGATTGGGTGGTTCTGCTCATTGATGGGGGTTGGCCAGAAACAGAAAATGAGAGCCTCAAAGGGGCCTGGGATTTGTCAGTTATGTTTTGTCAGTGCTGTAGGGTTCAAGAAATGCTTTCACCGTTTCTCTCCATCTGAGGCGGCAGCGTAATCTCTTACCAGCATCAGGAGCTCAGGGCCACGGGATGGTGGGGGCTGACTGCACTGCCGTCAAGACAGCTGAGCTAGTCACTGCAGGTGTGGTTCTTTTACATACTGCATTTCATGTTCTTTACTAGAATGTTTCAACAGGGAGTTAATTAACTGAGTTAATTAACATTTAATAAATATGATCTTTGTTGAAAAGACAGTTATAGGCAGAATATAAGCTGTGAAGTCTTTAAAAACGGTTTCATTACTGAAATTTCATTTGGGGAGATACACGGTTTATCTTATATATGGCTCTCTTTTAAAGTAACAAAGAAACAAGACAGAAAAGGCAGAGGATGATTTCTGTTCTTCCTCTCGGCTTGCAGGTGCCCTCACCCCCAGTAGCATCAATCAAGACACCAGCACTGACACTGGCCGTGCTCAGAACTGCCTCAGCCCTGAAGACACTGCTGACAAATGGAAGGGGGCCACGCCCTGTTACAGCAGGTGCTCTCACTTTGTGGGTCCTTATGTAACTGCGTGGTGTTAATCAGGATCGCCCGTCCTACATTGTGTGATGCTGCTGCTTTGTCTCCTAGTTACTTGTTTCTCTAAGTATTCTTGTATTATTCTCCAATGCATAGTACTACACACCCAAAAATGCTTTTTTCAGATGAAAAAGAATGTGCATTTAAAATAATAACTCTGAAAAGCGGGGCAAAAGAGGCTATCCTTGTCCCGCTATTCAAAGATAATAATTAAGACGTTAACGTATATTTTCATCAGTGTGGATCACCTCTGTCATAAAAAACCAGAGAGCACTCTGTGACTGTTTACTGTGTGGACACCTCCATTTTCCATTTGGCTTTTTATATGTTTTTCTACAATATTCTATCTCCTCTGGCATGATTTTTGATGACCAGTATAGCATTCTGTCTTGTGGAGGCATTGTCAATTTTACTTCGGACTTAAATAAACTTTTAAATTCCAAGTATACTTAACTGAAATACTGAAAAGAGAACTGTGGTGGTACAGGAAGGCCCTACCTCCCTTCCCCTTATTTCCGAAGAGTAAAAACTGTTGAAAATTTGATATATATATTTCATGACCTTTATGCCTATGACATACATATATACACACATATGAGAATTCCATGTATACGTGTGTGTATATATGCTTTATTTAAAAATGAGACCATACTATATGTTTTTCTGCAGCTCGCTTTAATCACTCAGGTGTATATCATAGACGTCCTCCCACTCCAGACTCACCCGGTCCTTTCAGATAGAGTGGAGGGGTCTCCTGATTTGCGGGTGTGGTCTCTTTCCCACGCACACCTTTGGTGAGAGAATGCTGTGGACAAGGCCCTGGACCACAGCGAAACGCTGGCTCCCTCATTGCTCGCAGCTCGTCGTGATTTACCGCATCATTGTCTTGATGGTGGACAGTTAAATTTTCTCCATTTTCCACTGTCAGAAAGGATATTTGACCGGCATCCTTCTTGTACAGACATTCCTGTGATCTTTTATGAGTATTCCCTTAGTTAAGGCTTCTGGAAATTTAGTCCCTGGATGTGACATTTACATTCATCACAGACTCCATTCAAGTAACTCTAGAAATTCCTTCCATAGGGGAATGAAAAGATGCACAATTACTTATGTAACCAATTCTCCATTGCTGGATATGATTTCACTTCAGTTTTTCTTCCCACCATTGTAAACAGTGCTGTGTAAATGCCCTGATGGGTACATCTTTTTGGACCTAATTTGTTTTTTCCTAAAGGAAACGATTCCTAGAAGTGGTGTTGAGTCATTGTGTACGTACTTTTTCAGAGTTTACATATCCATTGACATGTCGTCCTCTGAAAATGTCGCTCATGGTTTCTTCTCCCACAGATGGACACTAGATAGAATATCTTTTAAAAATATTTGCCAATATGATGAGCAAAAGTGCTTTTTCATTGTTTTAGTTTGCATTTGATGACCAGTGAGGTATTGAGCATTTTTCACTCATTAGCCATTTGACTTTTTTAAAATGAATGATTCCTTTTATCCTTTGCACACATTTAAGTGGGGGAGCTTCTTGTTGGTTTGTGACAGCTCTTTGTATGTTATGAACATTAACTTCTTGTCTTCAACAACATGTATCAGAGAGCTTTTTCTTGTCATTTCTTTCCTTTCATTTTGTTTAGGAGGATTTTAATTTTGGTAGTGTCTCAAAATATTCTTATGATAATAAATGTATTCCTTATGTGTTTTATCTTTGAAATTATTCTTAAAAATAATTTCTTATACTGGAATAAATCTCCTCTGTAGGTTTTTTTTAATCTCTAAGATGGAGATGATAATAGTACTTGTTAATGTAAGGGTAAGTTGAGTTAATAAGAGCAAAGTGTTGTATTTGCTGTTATTAGTACTTTTTTATATTTACATCACTGTCTGTAAATTATCTTGTGGTCCTTATGAGAGGAATAGTATTTATTCTTTCTAGGTGATTGTCTGATTGTCTCAGGACAATTACTGAAGTCATACTTTTCTCTTTGATTTGAAATCCCACCTTTACAAAATACTTGTGTACACTAGAGTCTCTTTTTGAGCTCATGGTTCCCTTCTGTCAATCTGCCTTTCTTACTCCAGCACCATAACTTACATATTGTAAAAATTTATTTAATAATTGGCAGTCTGAATTTTTTTCATTCTTTTCTTCCATCCCAAATTTTCTTGTCTAGTATTATGATTTTATTATTCCTGAAGAATTCCAAAATATTTTGTTCAAGTTAAAAAAAATCAGATTGGAGTTGTCATGGGAGTTTTCAGTAAGTTTTGAATTATTCTGATGAGAACTTACATCTTTACAAAACTGCTTTCCTCCATGCAATTTGTTGATGTCTCTACATTCTCACCTCTTACTTTACCCCTCAGTACAGCCCTGAAGTTTCTCCATTTAGAACATGGGCATTATTTTTTAACTTATTCCAGATTATTGTTTATGTTTTTGTCAATTTTGTAAGTGAAAATTTTTTGCTATTATATTTTTAAACGCTTAAAACTGAAATTTAGAAAGGAAGATTCGGTTTGTAAATACTCACTTTGTATTTTGTCATTTAAAATTGTAAGTATTAAGTAGTTGTTCCAGAATCCTTTCTTTTTTGTTTTTAAAAATTTGTGTCGAAGATTCTCAAAATGTTCATAGCTAAGTAGTATAGGTGGGGAGACAGATGGAGAGAGGTAGTGTGGCTCATGTACAAACTGTGAGCAGTTTCATGGCTGCCTTTAGGCTGGAGAAACCACAGAAGAGCCCAGGTTAGACAAGGAATGGCTTTGTATGCACTTGAAAGCCAGCTTTCCTGCCTGTATGGTGAAGCCTGGTGGGCGTGGCAGGTAGATGATCAAGGTCTGATCAAGGTCATTTGCTGCACAGAGCGCTGTGTCTGTGAGAAATGGTGACCATTGCCATGGCAAATGCTTGGTGCCAGGAACAATGCAGGGGAGCTGGGGAGCCTGTGTTAAGGATTTTCCAGTCCTGGGAGTGGGAAGATCAGACTCTGCATTCAGATCTGAGTTTGAATTAATCCTCTTTAGTTTACTGGACCTCTGACTTTTGTCAAGTTATGCATCCTGTTTGAACTCCTGCTTTGTTGTCTCTCAAAACAGAAGAATTACAGCCTGCTGCTAGAGTGTTTGATCAGGGTAAATGATTTGTGTCTATAAGATGCCACGTACAGTCACAAGCTCAGTGAGCAATGAGCTGTCCCCTCTTCTCCTGCAACTCAGTGATCGATAAGTCATCAGCAGAAAGCGAGTCCCTAATTTGTATGTGGTGCAAGGAAGAACAAAACTAACGTCTTGCCTTTCCCTGGCAGTATTCTTACTTCTTTGCTTCATGTACCTCTTTCCTCCTTCACTCTCCCCTTTCACCTCCTCCACCAAGAGCCCGAGACTCTCTCAGAACACTAGATTCAAATTATTTAAATGTTGGCTCATTCCCATGAAATGACAGTGACTTAAAAAAACTGTACACATCCCAGAATTCATTGTATTTGATTTACACACACACACACGTGCACACACACACACACACACATCAGGCTACCTCCCATTTACTGAGGGAGAAGGGCCACTTTTTCTGAGTTTTCATTTACTCAGCGTGAGAGCAGTCTCTTAAGCAGAATTTCACCTGGCTTCGTGCATGGTTTTTTAAATTGGATTTCTGCTTTTTGTCCATAAAAATATTCTCCTATTAGAAGACAGGAAGTGGAGACATAGATATTCTGCTGAGATATTGGTGTTATCATATTTGAGTTTTAATGGACATAAGGCGGCATAGAGTCATACATTATTATGGATGAGAATCCTTGATGATGTAACTTGGACAAGAATCTGGGTCTCCTGCCATCGTGTCCACGCGGGTGAAGAGGCAACTGGGTGGGGGATGGCAGGGAACCTTCTTGCTTGAGTTCCAGGTTCTTGTTAGTTTTCATTGCTCAGCTGCCTTTAGTTTATGTCCATGAGGCCTCTCATGGGAAGGTCACTATGTCCTGAGAGACTGAGTTACTAATCAGCAGAAAGCTCTGGACCCACTCATATTTTCCAGAGTTTTTCTGCTGACCTGCTGACACTTTATATAAATGAGACCTAACAAACTACTGGATATAAAATCCTTATTGTTATCATTTGCCCTCGAGTTCCATAGGAATGGGGTGCTGTCTCAGGCTGTCTAAGGCTAGATCTGAACAAAGATAGGGTGATAGGCTCTGCTGCTGGACCCTCCCCAGTCAAATGGGATTTCCACCTTAGTTTTTAGAATCAGGCAGATGAGTTCAAATCTTGTCTTTACCAGTTATTAGCTTTGTGACCTTGGGGAAATAACTACTTTTTTGGTTCCAATTTTCTTTATCTGTAAATAAGTTCAGTATTTATTTTAGGGTTTTTGTTTTAGAATTGAATGTGCTAATTCCCTAATTTATTCCTAAAATACTGATCACATGGTTCTATGCTGGTGCCTTAGTAGTTGATTGCTAAGGGACTCAACAGTGAGAATGGGGGTGGAGCCCCCTGGATCATACAGCTTATATTCCAGGATATGCTTGTAAAAGACAAGATTGCAGTGGATTTTTAGTAAATGTCCATTCCTTTCCTAATCCCCATTGATTGTGTATATATCTTTATACTAATATATGAACAATTTTTTGCAGTTTAAATCTCTTTGTAGTATTTAAAGAATGTAGCTATAACAAAAATACGTGAAATAAAATGACTTGACTTTTATTTTCCTTTCAATAAGCAAAACAAAATAAAATAGAAAAGAAAAGAAAAAGTATTGAAGGAGTAGAAATAATTTTATTTCCGTGGAATCAACTACCTATGTTAGGTTTTTCCATTGTGTTGTTCAACATCATATAAAATTGACAGGTTGTGACTTCAGTGTTGATAGCTAGGTGAGTATAGTTTCTTTTTGTGGTTGTCTTTGATGAATTATTTGCACTAGATCATAAATGATGTGCATGTTACATATTGGAAATGAGGAAACATTGGATACATACTACCTCCAATGCAGTCATTTTGTTACTGAGTCCAAACTCGTTCTGCTCGCCACATGACAGGCCAATATACCGGGAGATGAGGTGTTGGAGCAAGGAATAGTGACTTCACTTGCAATGCTGGCAGACCCAGAAGACGGCAGACTGATGTCCTGGAGAACTATCTTCCCCAAGTAAGAATTCAGTCTCCTTTTATACTAAAAAGGGGCGGGGTTGTGGTTGGTTGTTGCATACTTCTTGCTTTATGAATTGTTTGTCCTTTGAATCCGCTGTTCTTGCAGCTGTCCATGTGGATCAAATCATGGTACCCCTGTAAAACCTCCAAAAAAACAAAGGCTATTGTCTATTATGCAACTTGCCATCTCTACAGAAGTGCAGATGAGCTAACATTTTTAAAGATCAGGGCCAGGAGAATAGGCTTTCCTGCAGATTTCAGGCTAAAGGCAACTTTCTTTTTCAAATGGTGCAGAGCTACCAAGTCTGAGCCTAGGAAACAGGGCACAGGTTTAAACTCAAAGGAACAGATTTAACATAGGGTAAAAACTGTACATTTTATTACAATTCCGTTTCCAGCTTCATAGATAATATTAGTAAGAAATACGAGCAATTTTGTATTTTTGCTTCTTAATAACCGATAAGTGTACCAACTATATATTGTGAGCAGGGATGCTGTGCAGGCATTGGGGTGACAGCAAACTCTTGTAGGGGGTGGCCGACCCTGCAACATCTCTGATGCCCCGTGAGTGTTGGTGAGGGTCCCCGTAGCCAGGGGCTCTCTTCAGGAACCAGCATATGGGCATTGACCTCTGGAGACCTCTTTTTCGGCTGCAGGAATTTTTTTCAGATATTGAGATTGAAAAATCACTCCAGCTGGGAATAATTAGGGAAAAAAACAAAAGGAAAAGGGTTTGGAGTAGAGTAGAAGAGTAGGACATAAGATCACGGAGCCTGAGTGCTTGGCAGCGGGGCCTCGGGAGAGAGGGGAGCAGAGGTGGGGAGGGGCCTGGCTCCAGAAACAGCTCCTGTAATTGCCCCCGCACGCAAGCCACATAGCTTTAAATTGGCCTGGGCCACCTCTCTGGGCTGGATATCACCCTGGGCAGAACCGTGGTATCTGTAAAGTAAAATGACTTCACAACAATTGCACAGAGCTGCAGGTGTAAGAGAGCCTAAGCCTGTCTCAGAGTGCAGGGGACAAGCGGAAAGGAATGGCAAAATTTCCACTGACAATTGAAATTTTGTTAAATAGCCTGCTACAGTTGTTTGCATCACTTGAATGAATGCAGGCATATTTCTGTGGGCATTTATAGGTTCACTGAACCCCACCAGCCCCTCTTGCCCCCATCGGAGATGGGCTTTCTCAAGCACAGTGCCCCTCCTGCTTGGGTGGAAAACGCTGCTGGTCCTTGCCTGGGGCCGGGCTGCTGCAGGGCACTGAATCCCCGAGGCACGGCCTGTGAGACACGACAGGAACATCTCTGCTCTTGACTGGGTGCCTCCGTTTCCCCTTCAGTGTAAAAATGCCGATGACTGAGTTAGAAGCATGCTTCCAAGCTGTCCATGTCCTTGGCATCCAGAAGCGGAGCCTGGAAGCTTTCGAATTTATCCAGAATGCGGTTTACATTCACCTTCAGCAGGTGAGTGTATGTCCTTACACAAGTGGAGGAATTACTGCAGTTTTCCTGGAACTTTCTCACTACAAGTCCATTTGATTTTTCTGTGCTAGGATTCAGTATGGCCTGCTAAAAACTCTGGAGTGAGATCTTGAAACCCTGATGAAGAGCATTATTTATTTCATTTCTCTATATGATACTCTTTTACTTTTAAAATTCAGAATTTTTGGTTGTTTCAAAAATTTTGGGGGGGGTTGGAGAATCATGTTTGCTCTTACCATCTTTGCAACCTGTTGCTTTGTGCCTCTCACCTGTCTTCTGTCACTTGTGAGGCGGTTCCATTTGTGACCCTGTCCGGGTTGTTCATGTTATAAAACATAAAGCCTGTAAAAGTACAGTCCCTTTTCCTCCGAAGACATTCCACAAATACTCCTTTAACCTGGGTGTGGTTTTAAGAAGACAGAATCTTTAGAACATGTCCTTGCAGGTTGCTAGTGCAAAATCCCAAAATCAATAGTCTAGCTCAACATCTAAAATCTTTCTAATTTACCTTGGAATTGTATGGATAATTGAAGCAGTTTGCTAAGAACTCAGACCAGGTTTAGAATACAGGCTGGTGTAGCTCAGCAGGTCCTCCCAAGCTGATGCTCTGCCAGAGGGCGGGGCCGAGGGGAGAGGGCGGGACCGAGGGGAGAGGGCGGGTCCTGCCCTCCCTGAGGTGACAATTTCATGGCAAAGACTTTCACCTGGTGAAGAACTTGGAGTTTCTTCTAAGAAGAGTGGGTCTGAAAAGAGTCCAGAAAGCGCGGGAGTGACAAAGTCCCATTTGTCTCAAGTAGGGGAGAGTGGCTGTGGGGCCACGTAGGAGACTCGTGAGTCCAGGTGGGCAGTGTTGGTGGCTTCCACTTGAGCAGTGGGACGGTCAGTGTTTAAAAGCGAACATATTGAAGGCATGTTTAGATGTTAAAAAGGAAAGGATGAAGGCTGTCTGTGAATGTAGGATGGAGTAAGGCCCAGGTTTCTGGGTGGATTAATGAGGTAAATGATGGTCCTTCTGTGCTCTGAGGAGGGAAAGCTGCAGAGGGAGTTCTGCGGAAATCTGATGAGTTCAGCTGTGGGTAAAGTGAAAGGTTGTTAGATGTGTGGTCTGGGAGCTCAGGTGAGAGCCAGTAGTGAGTAGGGGGAGGTGAGAGGGACTTTCAAATAATTTTGTATTGTGAACATACAAATAAGTATGAGTAATGACACATTTAACACCTCTATATTCTGGATTTAAAGCCCAGTAACATTTTGCTATACTGACTGCAGAGGTTCTTAATATTTTTTAATAGAAATAAGTAGAAACAAAATAGTGGAGTTAGTGAGCATCTTAGAGTAGATGTGTGTCCTTGTATGTATTTTTATACCTCATCTGTTTATAACCATAATCTACAAAAAGTTATCTTGCTTAGCATAAGAGTTAAACAAAGGGACGTGACACACATTGTTGGGGGTTGAAGCTGATCTTCTCGGGCAAATTATGGACCCTCTCTTTGCCTTAGTTGCATCGTCTGTGACTGCCCCAGGGCCCCTCATCACAGCTGATTTCCTAGAGTAGATGTTGGGAGGGAGGCTGCTGAAGGGAGTAAGAGGTGGCAACTGCTAGGGATATTGAAGAGAGACAAAAACAGATTAAAGCCGATAAACTGAGTACAAATACCCTCTAAATAGAAGGAATCCCGCAGTGTTTTGAGCCGCTTATCATAAGGGAAAGAAAATCACGTGGATCCAAAGCTCTTGAGCATATGAGTATTGTGGGTGGGAGGGTGTCATTATAAAAGTGTTGAGAAAAGGCCTCTTTGTTTTCCTTGACATTGCCAGTAAGGATGGGGAGCAGAAGTGAAACCCTCTGCTTCACAGTTGAAGGTGCTGTTTTGTGCGAAACTGACCAAAGTTTGGAAACCAGTCATCAGCGATGCTGGCAAATGAAGAGGCTTCTGGATTGGGTGGGGCACTTGCTGTGACTTCCAGGTGACCTGCTGGCTGGGGGCTGTGTGGCGGGCAGTAGTTTTGCAGGGTAGCCCGGGCATAATCCCTGGCTCTGATGCTGCTGGTCTGATTAACAGACCTGGGCGCACACTGTCCTAATGGGGCAGCTCGGGATGTGGCCCTGCCGTGCTGAGAGCGAGAAGAGGGCTCCCCTGAGGAGGTGTCCCTGCGGAGAGTGGAAATGTACTCCTGTAGGGGAGGAAGAGCCTCTGAGCAGCGGGCCGGATGCACAGGCAAGACCAGCATGAGCACTGATGTTTCCGGGAGCCGGAAGTCATACAGTGGCCCAAACGGCCTTGTTCCTAAGAGACTGGAGGGAATAGATGCTGAAAAGGCAGGCTAGGGTCAGACCCTGTGGTGGGTTATGAGTGACAGGAGAGGATTGTTCAGGCAGGCATGAGACAACCCTGTGGGCGTCCCAGCTGGGGCGTCACGCCGAAGGGAAGAGCAGAGTTATAGACTTTGCCACTTATTAGCTGTGTGACTTTAAGCAATATCACCCCACCTCTCTCTATATATATCTTCATCTGTAAAGTGACACAGTGACAAGGTCGTGTCATCAGAAGTATTAGCTTAGCTCTGATCCTCTTTGTCGACTCCTGTCAGTGCTTCCCTGCAAGGTTCTGCAATGGCTGCTTTTACTCTGAGACAGGAGGGCGTAGAGGGACACTGTAATACCCGAGGGCAGGAAGGGGTTGCTTTAAAAGCAGACATGTAACAGCCTGCAGCTGCAGACCTGCAGGCAGTTTGGTTGACGGTCCTTGAGAGGACATTGGAGGCCTTAGCGTCGTCTTAAGTCTTGTTTCCCTTTGGGGACCGGATTTGCCTTTGGGGATTGATGTTGAAGATTTGAGTTTCTGCAAAGCTGTTTTCAGAGATGGGTATATACGTAAAATATCATATAAAATAAAATGATTTATTTAACGTGTGCGAATTTGTAGCTGTTAGGAACAGCTCTGTTGGCCTGGTCTCCACGGGGGACACCAAGGGTCAGCAGAGCGTGCAGGAGGGCAGGCAGCCTGCAGTGCTTCTGCGGGGTGTTCTCCCCAGCAGGGCGCTCTGCTGAGTTGAGTCTTCTACGAGTTTTGTTGCCAGAGGAGCAGACAGCAAATTAATGAGTTCTAGAGGGATTGTATAATGACAGGAAGAAATAGGAACCCGGAGATTTTCCGGACTAAAACACGCTTTGGTTCCTGATTCAGTGTGTTCCATTACAGAATTGATGAGTTGTGTCTATTCTGGAACGTCATTGAAATAAACGTTCAGCCTATATGTTAAGGGCTTTGTTTTATTTGGCTGCAGGACTCGAGCCGGGATGACAGCCTCTCAGATCACTCTGAGGGACTGCTCCCAAGAGGTAGGGGAGGAGCTAGGATATATAGAAGCTTACAACAAAGACCAGGTAATTGGAACAATAAAACATTGCTTGTTATCTAAAGAAAACCAGATATCTCAAGTTCAAGTATTTACTGCTTTTCTATGTATGGTGAGAAGCAAACATTTGGGTCATTGAATTCATTCCTTTGGCAATCCCCTGGCTATCTAGGGCCAGTATCCTGTCCTTTCTTACTCTGAGTCTGCTCAGAGGGCACCACTGTGAGTGGCTGAGAGGCCGGGCTGTAGGCATGTACTCGCTGGGGGTTGGCAGCAGCCGCTGATGACTCGGATTCAGCATTCTTTGTTTACTGTCATGGTTGCAGTATTTTCATGCACATTGTAGTATTTTCATTCACAGTGCTCCCACTTGGTCCTAAATTCGACCAATATTTTGAGAGAAATTTCATGACCAATTTTGTCCCACGGTGCTAGGATGGCTCATTCCTAGTTCAGGTGAAGAATCTTCTGAGTTGCCATTCAAGGTGTTAGTTTTTTTTGTCAGGCCCTGTTGATACTAAAAGTTCTCTGGATCACCTGTCTTACTAGTCTATTATGATACAGAAAGTGTTTACCCATCTTTGCTCATTCCCATACCTAGAATCACACTATTATATTTATTTTATTCAGGGTTATAAATTTTATCTGTTTCTTCAAGATGTTTAGCCATCATCAATCTTGTGGGCCTAGTTACACATTGGGAATTGTAACAGACAACAATTTTATAAAATAGACAGGATATAAGTAATACAGCTAGTAACGTTAATAAAGTCACGAGTAAGAATTTAATAGTCGAGAAGTTGTATTTTTGGGTTAAAATTTTGCTTGTGTTTCTGAGTTTGATCCTATGAGAAAGTTCATATTTATGGTCAGGGTCAGAGCAGGTATTAATTGGCCAGTTGAAATCTCCCACCTTGTAAGATCAACAGTGGCCTAAACAGAACTATAAATTCTTTTTAGAATAACGTTTCTGAGGGCTATCTAGTTAGAGCCTTGGAGTAGGGAAACCCACCAAGGTAACACAGAAGTACTAGACATAGGTAATTTATCATAAACTTAACAAGTGGAGTAGTTCATAATCAAAGGTTGGAGAAATTATCAAAGTAATTGGTATACAGTCCTGGTCCGGTGTCTTGGGTCAGCTGTCTAGCTCAGATGTCATCTTCTTCTCATCCTGGTCTGGTAGCTTTTTCTCCATTTGGGCATTGTTTTCAGGGGAGCAGCTCTCGATAGGCCAGTGCAGTGCAGGGGATGTTTCTGATAGGAAATGAATCGGAGACTCCGTTTCCTTCAGCTTTGGTGTGTATGGTCTGGTAAAGAGTACCTGAAAAAGGGTCCTTCCATTCAGGTTGGAGACAGTTCTTTAAGTCATGCCTGTTGCAGTATGTATAACCCCTGGCTGCAGGTCATGGGGCATTGGAACTTTACCCAAGGATAGATTTCTGAGCTTCAGAAACAAACCTAGAGTATCTTTTTCGTAATTCAATTAAACCGTAGAGTAATGTGACATAACAGCAAGGAATGATCTGGGAAGTGTCTTAGTAAATATGGACCTCAATTAACAAAACTAGAATTTAATATTCACTAAAATATAATTTATTTTCTCTCTTAAGTTACCCTCAGTTTTCTCAAATATAGCCAAATCAAGATTAATTTTTTACAAGTTAAGTCTGATTATTTGATCATATAGGCTTTTTTAAATTGGCTGTGTTGGAAGTTTTAATACGGAGTCTCAGGGTAGAATGTTAAGGTTTGCTAAGGCCAAGAAAGCCACGTCAAGGCTTTTCATGGGTTTCTGCCTTACAGATTTAGGTAAATTCTTTTCTCTTTAAAATCCTTAAAATATCTTTATACTCCTATATCTGTTAGGAGATGATCTCCCTAATTTGTTTGATAGAGCCACTGGGGACCTAAGTGTTTTTAGTCTCTTGAGGGATCAGATAGAGAGAAAAGATAAGTGTTCCATGTGTGATTACATAGGTATAATTTATCAAATTGCTGTGAACCATAACTAGCTTAAGGAGAAGAGATTCTTTACGTCTGGGAAACAGGTTAAAAGCCAGTAGTATTTCAAACAATATCAAAAATTATAACCATATTCAGCAGGTTAATCAGTCCCATGTAACTAATTCTTTTAATGAGAGTTTTCATTAGAACTTTAAAATTTCTTACCCAGTTTAGTTCAGTGCTGTAGTTTGAAATTTATTAGAAATCAGTAAATCTCCTTGAAGAGAAAGCATTTTGCAAAACCATCAGAAGAAAACAATTAACTGTCTATAAATGACAAAAATTTAAAAGCATGGTTAAACACCGTTACACTATAATCAATAAAGAAACCTGTTCACTATACCCATAATTATCACTGGTAACATTTCAGATATGCCAGAATTTTAGGGAGTCCATGTAATTTCTACAATACCTATATTAATAATATTTCTCATTCAATATATCCTTAGAAGTTTTATGATTCATTTGACAATTCCATGTTATTTAAAATGCCAAATGAAACTTTATAGTTAAAAATCTCTCTTTGGGATGTTTCAGGGGCCTTCTGTAGCATCCCAAACTTAACTGGAGATTAAAAGAATTTTAATTAATTAAATTAATTTTTATTTAATTAATTAGAATTTTATATTTGGGGAGCTTTGTGAAAGATTTCAGAACACTTGATCAGATAAACATATAGATCACTGTAAAGTAGTACTAATTCATTAACAAGAAAATATGTCAAATGTAAAGGCAGAACAGATCAGCTAAGTGGTATAAGAAGTTTTACAATCTGTTACTGAAGGTGGATTAATATTTTAAGAAAATTTTTTCCTCTTAACAGAGAGAAAACCAAATCTAATCTTGTTCCAGCTAACTTCTAAGATTCATTTACGTTGCCCAATTTGATTCTAAACTTAGCCAATTCTGACCACGTACAAAACTTTCCTCAGGGTTCCTTTTCCACAAGCCTTCCACAGCTTTCTATACTTATATTAGTGTGTCCCTTATTTTGTCTTCCATTCAGAGGTAACCAGCTTCAGGAGAAAGTCACTATTTTTCATTAACAAAGTATTATTCCATTCTTACATCTTCCTTTATGCATTTATATTACTTTCCTAGGATACTGAGATCATTCCCTTACTAATAGAGACTATTTCTGTGTGACACCAACCATTTATTAATATTTCTAAACACCTTTAGTTTCACTGTAAGAGGAAGTTAAATGTTAAGTAATTCATATTTCAATCTTATTTTATCTGAAAATGGCATTGATATTTAATAAAATCTTGTCATTTAACTTAATTTAGCACAACTCTAGAATTTAAAGATATCAAACATTTAGAGATTATTTTAAGCATACATTTTAAAAATATATTTTAAATATTTACCCAAAGCTCTCATCTCATTTGCATTTAATTTACTTAAAATTTTACCACAGCACATTACTGTTATTTTTTTTTTTGACAAATCTGCAACAGATATAACAGGATCTTATTTGACTTTCATTAAACCTAGGTACAGTAAAGGTATTATACATAATATTGATGACTTTAAAGATGTCTATATTAATTAGAACATACTTAAACTAAACAATATCAAATATTATCTTAATATTGAATATTTTCCATTTCACATGACGCTGAAAGTCAATTTGTTCAGTTGTTATTTTAAAAATACTTAATGTTTAAGCTCTTATATTTTTACGTCAATTAAGCAGAGCTCTATGACTTTGAATTTTTTTTCTTTAGCAGTAGAAATATCTCACTTCTATAATGTGTACACAGGCTTATAATCAGAAAAAAGCTAGAGATCTCATAGCTTCACTTTAAAACTTACTTATAAGATAGGTATAATAATAGTTGGAGTAAGCTGAATTTGCTTGCTCAAATCACTAAGGCTTACTTTTTATGAAACAGACAGTTAAAATATCTTCACAAAGGCTGAAGGACCCTTCAGAGTTCTGAGTTCTAATATGCCAAAAATTTCTTGGCCTTAAGGTTTATTTCGTTGAGCTAATTAGACTCAGTCCTAGGTCACTGTTTGTTATATTTATATTTCTGATGTGCAAGACAAAGACACTGTCTTCCAGGTCCCCAGAGAACTGCTCTCTCACCCATGCCGTATTTTATCTCCTTAAATGGCATTTTTGTATCAGTGAGAAGAGCTGTAAACAAAGAATTCCATGTTTTAAAACATTAAGGCTTACTTAAATATGTCTTCCAAAACTTGCATAAGGCATTTAGTAAGATCTCTTTTCCTTGTGTTATAAGTTAAACCCAGGGTAAACCTGTATTTTTTTATTAGCCACTCAAATTAGTTTTTAGTTTTACATTATATTGGACGGCTTATGTAACTATATTGGTTTATTTTAATTTGTTCAATTAATATTTTCAGAGGGACAGATATGTGCCTAGCCTTATAATACCAAGAAGGGGAAGTGTTTTTCCTCTTAAACATACGTATCCCACAACATAAGCAAAAGTTTTGTATAAAGACCATTTAAATATACCAATTTCACAAACTTTTATCTCAATTTTATTAAATCTTATACCTTTAATTTTTATATTTATTAAGTTTAATCAATAATTCTTATTTTTAGAAGGAGTGCCAGAAAACTTTTTTTGTGTGTGTGTGCATTGTATATAATTTTATAGAAGTCTCTAGGATGCCCAAGTTTCAGCCAAAGAGCTTAGGCACTTCTCAGTTTTTAATTTCATTAATTGGTCTGTTATCCCAATTATTGATCAAGTATTTCAGTCTATATATACATATATTTCAAACTGTGGTAAGTAAAATGGGCTTGTTTGAACTTTAGTCTTGGGGGGGAGTAGGTGAACTCTTTGGCCCTTTTTTTTTTAACTTTACGTTGTGTAGTATCAAAACCCTGTATGTAAATCCAAAAATGTCCATTTTATGTATTTGATTCAAAATAACCATATAAAAATATTTATCCTTTTGGGATAAGCCACTTAATTTTTTTTTCGACATTTTTACAATCATTTTTCCAGTTATTCAACCTAATTAACATTAATAATTCTAAGTTTTTATTAGCATATCTAGAAACATTTATTAGAAAGGAAAAACACAAACGTAGCTTTTCAAACCAGTTTTATTTTTTTAACTAAGTTCTTAGGTTAACCAGTAGATATAATTTTCTACATTTAAACTTGATTTTAATAGAAACCATAAAACAACTGTTTATAATGAGATCTCTTTAAACTTTCACCAATTAAAAAGTTTTCCAAATTAAAAAATCCATCATATGGCCGTCAATTTATATACAAATATAATATATATATAGTGATTTTAAACCAAAAAGATGAAGAGGCCCTTCCACATGAGAGTCGGGGTGTTGCCTAAATAAAATTCAAAGGTTTACTCTCCAAAAGCTAAAAGCCTTTGTGGTCCAGGCTGATGCAACAAAGTTTAAGATGGCAAAATATCTGAAAATTGGTACTATCAAAGAATTGCTTAGAATCCCAATTTATTTGCGTGGCCACCATATGTACACAATACTTGAAACTTTTGTATGGTGGAGTCCAAGGTTTCCTTTAAAAAATAAACTAAACATACATATACATACATACACACACTTAAAACACCCAGAGAAAGATAAAACATTTACATTTCAAGGACACAGGAAGAGAAATCCAAGTTACCCCTAAAGGGGATTTTGTTTTTATAAGTTCAGAATGCCAAAATTGTTTTTATCAGGCCTGGTTAGTTATTTTCAGAGTGAGTTTTTTTTTTCTTATTCCCAATTAATGTTGTAAATTTTGTATGTACATAAACCTGGCTGGGGTAATAGTTGGAGACTGGCAATCTGTCATTTCTTTTTCTTTTCTTTTCTGTTCTTTATTTTTTTTTTGAAAGTTCTATTCCCCATTGTAAGGTCGGGTTCTCAGAATAAATTTGCTAGTAAGATTTCCCACAGGGACAACTCTGTGTCATGAAGTCTTTGTGTCTACCACTCCTGGAAGATTCTCTGTCACCCGAGAAAGCTGTTACCAGCCAGGAGGATGGTCCGAATTTTGGAGTTGAAAGTTTCCTCATAAGAGTTTTACTTTTATCCTGAAAAATTCAATGTAGGTAACCAAATTGAGGAAAATATTAGACCAGACTCTTACCTAACCACTCAGTCCTGAACCCAGTGTCTTTCAACTTGGACTCACTCAGGATGTCTCCACTGGGTGAGTATTTTCCTCATATGTTTCCACCAGCCCCACTTTGGACATATCCTCAAGGTGGATATTTCCTGTTATCTTTCAACCAGGCCCCACCCAATATGTCTCCACTGGGTGGGTAATTCACCTCAGGTTCTTTCAACTGGAGGGCCACGTACCTGGATACACCGCCAGATAAACTTAGGATCATCAACCAATATGTGAGATCCGAGAACCAAGAGAGACTCACCCAAATTCATCTGGACTCCCCGAGGAGGTGGATGGGCACAAAGGGCCACTGCTGGTACCAAGGTTCCGGTTACTTGGAGAGTTCAGGTGGAGAGAAATCTGCTGTGGTGCTTCATGGTGTCCAAAACTGTTGACTGAAATACATGTGCAGCCGAAAATTTAAGAGTTATGTTTCATTTGGCGGGAGGACTCGAGCCGGGATGACAGCCTGTCAGAACTCTCTGAGGGACTGCTCCCAAGAGGTTGAGGCAGAGCTAGGATAAATAGGAGCTTTACAACAAAGACCAGGTTGTTGGAACAATAAAAGATTGCTTGTTATCTAAAGAAAGCCAGGTATCTCAAGTTCAAGAATTTAGTACTTTTGTATGTGTGAGAGGAAGCAAATATTTGGACTCACTGAATTCATTTTTTAGACAAGCACCTAGCTATCTCGGGCCAGTAGCCTGTCCTTTCTTATTCTGAGTCTGCTCAGACGACACCATTGTGAGTTGCTGTAGCAGCTGGGCTGCAGGCCTGTCCTAGCTGGGGGGTGGCGGCAGCCTTTAATGACTTGGTTTCAGTATTCTTTGTTTACTGTCATGGTTGCAGTATTCTCATTCACATTGTAGTATTTTCGTTCACAGACTGATTATGGATAATCTGCAACCTTGGAAAGCAACCGAGATGGAATTACTGCAGGTACCTTCTGCTTTAATAAGCCGTGTGCAAACATAAACAGGGAGGAAGCATACACTTGGATTTGGAGGTGTAGGAAAGGGATCCTGCACATTGCAGGAGAACGCAATGCAGAATTCCTTAAGTCCACCTTTCTTTACTGTAGTGGTTTCTGAGAACAGTTTATGGTAATTAACCAACATTGACAAACTGCACAAATTGCATTTAAGAGCTGGCCGGCTGAAACTTGTGTATTGGAGAGGTGGAATTCAAAGGCAAGTGGTCAGGTGGATTGGAGAGAGATGGAGCCAAGGCCTGGGCCCAGATTCCGGTTTAAATTGCCATTTCTTCACCATAGGGCCTTGGAATAGAATTCAAAATCTCTTAACCTGTTGGTGAATCTGTGAAATGGGCATAACATTCGTTTCACCCTGGGATTGTTGTAAGATCTAAAGAGTATTATAGCACACATGAAGCACTTAACCCACTGGCACTTAGCAGTGTTCACTGTGTGGGGCCGCCCCGCTTAGCATGTGTCAGAGCCGTAAAGGCAGCATTTGTCTGTTGAGGATGCACTTGTAGCCCCTTGGCTAGGGTATGAATTTGGTGATTTCCTATAATCCTTGTAATTCTATGTGCCATGGACAGTTATTTTCATGGACAGATGAGGAATCTCATGGTAAAAAGACTGTATAATTTGCCCAAAATCAGACCATAATTTTGGGTGCAGAGGCCTCGGTTCAGCATGGCCCCCTGGGCCTTCTGCCCTCTCTGTTCAGCACCAGAGCCAGATATGGAGTCGGCTGTTTCCCTGCCAAGAATATCCGGCAGGCCGCAAGACACATCTGGCCCTGTGCTGCTTGAGCAAAAACTCCGAAGGAGAGACAGTTACAAAAGGGATAAACATAAAAACAGACGACAGCAAATTGTGATCAGCTCTGAGAAGGAAAGGAACACGTCTCGCCGTGCAGAGCTGGGAGCTTTCCCGTCGAGGCTGCTCTGGGGGTGTTCATCTCAGCTAAACAAGTTCTGCTGCTGCACCAAGGCAGGAAGGCAGGGCGCGTGTGGCCAGGTAGACAGGGCCTCGTTGATCGTACTCATTCCTCATTAAGCGGCAGCTTTCACGGGCACTTACCTAGTAAACAGATGTTGGCCATAATCATCACGCACTTTGCTTGGTAGTTTTCTTGGCCCCAGCATTGAGATGAGGTCATTGAAGCTGGGGAGTTTGCTGCATGCCCGTGATTACCTTGCAAATACCCCGACTGTTCTTTCAATCTAGACTGGTGTGGCTGTCATGTCCCAGCCCTGTGAATGGCATCGTGTAGATTCTCCCAAGTGGCCCAAATGACTGACATTGATATGCTTAATTCGTTGGAAATAGTATGTGACAATAATAGAAAAAGGTAGTAAGAAATTGTTTGGAAAACTGGAAAAAACCTTTTCTTCCCCAGCTGGGGGAGCGTAACCCGTATCACTCACCCTACTCACTGCCTGTCACCTCCTCCCCGCCGACTCCGTGTTCATAAGCCACACTGAGCCTTGGGAGAACATTTTGCCTCATGACACTTTTGACTAGGACCTGCAACTTCTTTGTCCCTAGTTAACTCTCTCTTCAAAGCCATTCAACTTTTTGCAGGCTCCTCCACTCAGATGTAAGAATAGCCTCTTTAAACTTCTTGATACAGCTCCTTAATGAAGATCTTGTGATGGAAACCTAGCCAAAACTGGGATGTATGCATATAGTGACTGCAAACTCAGCACTTTGTTAGTTCAGAATCAGAGGGGTGAGTGACTCAGGAAATGCTTTTTTAAGGTAACAAGGGGAAAGTGAAAGGACACTTGCTGTGTGAGAAAGAAACATCTCAATCACAGCCAGTAAGGCACCTGTGTTCAGGATGGGGTGTGGCGAGTGCAGAGTTCTCACAAAAAATAGTGGTGTGATGGGAGCGAGGACAGTTGGGTACTTTATTGGGGAGGAAAAAAAGTGGGCTGAACATTTCCTTGTTGAACAAGAGGATTGTGACATGACGTGCTTGTATTTTGGAGAGAAGGGTTTTGTGGGGACAAGCCTAGGAGTACGCTGTATGTCTGGGGAGTGAGCACAACAGAGAAACACAGAGAACCGGGCAGACCCCAAGACCCATGCTGGGGGAGAGACTGCCCACCAATTGGAGCCCTGGAGGCTGCTTCTGTCCCTTAGCTGTGGCCTCAGACCTCCCTTCACAGCCCAGTCCTGTTGATACAAGAATAAAAAACGTTGGGCATGAGAAGGGCTGTGTCCCAGGCTTTCATTGAGCCCCTGGGATGTGCCCCACCAGATTTTGTTCCTTAACTTCATGCAGTAAAGAATTCAAGAGCAAGCCAGTGTTGAGTAAAGGTAGATTTATTCAGAGAGATACATTGTAATGCAAGAGAAACGTCACGAGGTGTGGGGGTTTGATGCTCATATTAGAAGTAGGTACACACTCCACAGATTGAGGGCCTTCCCCAAAGAGGGAGAGAGAGTGGTGACCGCGAGGTGGCACTGTGTTGCTTGTTTTCTTGGGCTTGGTGGTTTCATATGCTAATAAGTAGAAGGACCAGCCTTAGGGTAAGGCGCTGGGGTTCCCAGGGAGTTGGCCATTTCCCACCCTTTGACCTTTTGTGGCTATCATTGGGACTGCCATGTTGCCTGGGGCATGTTATTGACCAAGTTACTAATACAATGGATGTTTACTGAAGCTCAAGATCTGCTAGAAGTTAAATCTCTTCATCCTGAGCCTCAAGGCCTATTGGGGGTTGAATCCTTTAACATTTTGATGTTAATTGCTGTGGCCTTCCTTGAATGGCTGTGCTCTTCCCCCTTCCATCCTGTCTCACTGTGATGACACAGAGACAGCAAAGGTCTGGCCCTACCTGTGCTCTTGCATTTAACTGCGGGAGGTGTGAGGTGGGCTTATGATGACCCTGAATGGTGAGAAAAATATTTCAGATTTTCCTACGTGAGACATGGGGACCTGACAGCAACCTCCGCAGATTTATCTCACGGGCATTATCGCTTGTGTTGTTATAGAAACAACAGGCAAGCCAAGAAACAAGTATAACTCACAGGGTTGTAGTACTGAGATTTATTATGCTGACACGCTCAGAGGGGCTTCTTTTCCAAACCTCTGAGCACCTCCAAGACGTGCACATGAGGTTTTATAGGGTTAATTACAAGTATGGGGCTATTAGCCAATAAGGCTCAAACAACAAAAAGCAAGGAATCAGTACACTGAAGCTTATCAATTTGGAACAGATCCCGTTACTGACAATTGTTGTCCTTGGATTTACGTGTTAGCTTATTAGCCCATTAAACTGACACTAAACTTCAGGTTTACCAAGTAGCTCAGCAAAACTTAGATCAGTAAACCGACATTATCACACTTAGATTTGTGACTTAGCTTGTTAGCCCAGCTGGGGTTTTCCTTCACAGTGTCACTTATCTTTTTTATTTTTCTTTTTATCTGTTTTTAAGTATTTAACCCAAATTTAATATCAGGGTTTTTTGGGAAAGAAATTTCTCTTTCTTTTCTTTGGGGTTCTTTTGGTGGGAAGGTAATTAGATGTATTTATCTGTTAGTGGAGGCCCTGGGGCTTGAACCCAGGACCCCGTGCACGCTAAGCACATGCTCTACCACCCACCCCTTCATCATATTCTTTTTGCTTTAGCTGCCAAGAATCTTACAGCTGAATTTGTAGTCGGCCTTTAACACTTGCCCTGACTTCATCGAATCCATTTTTATGAGCTTATCTCCCCCTGGTTTCATTTAAGTATTGAATCTCCATTTTCTCTTCACTCTCCGTTTTGCCTTTTTGTTGTTATGGTTGTTAAGCTGTGTTTAAAAAAATTGTTTAAATTCTCTTTTAGCAAGAGGCTGAATGTAAATATGCAAACAAACAGCACAATTAAATGCTTTTATATATTCTAAGCTGTTTAGTATTTACTTAAAAACCGATTTGAATATTAAAGTGATAACATTTTAAAAATATTTTTTAATTTTTTATAGAGATATAGCTGATTTAAAATATGATATTAGTTTCAGGTGTACAATAGATGCTCCATTTATAGTTACTGTAAAACATTGTCTGTATTCCCTGTGTTGTAAGATACATCCCTCTAGCGTGTTTACATTACATGTTGCAGTTTGTATAAGAAAGTTGGGTAACGCAGAGTCTGGAACGTGGCTGTGTATGACTCAGGTTCACGCTCACCCTGCATGGCAGAGCTCAGGCCTTCACTCCTTTCTGCAGGGGAGCGAGTGGAGGCAGCTGTCATCAGCGCTGGCACCACCCTCTGAGTGGCAGTGACAGCAGTGACTGTGTGTGGACGTGCAAATTGTTTTTCCAAGAGCTTTATATGCGTTTCTGCATTTAATAATCAAAGCCCTCCTGTGAGGAAGCGTTTTAAGTTTTTAATGCATAATACATTTTATTTTGATATTGATAGATTTCAAACCTCTGGAAAATTTACAGGAGTAGTACAATAAATGCTTAGATACAGTTCACCTTAAAGGGCACTATTTGGCTTTCTGTGTCTGGCTTATTTAACATAAAATTTCAAGGTTCATCCATATTGTAGCCTGAATCAGTACTTTATTCTTTTTGTTTGATAATATCCTTTTCCATTTTTTTTGGTTTTAGTCTATTTAAAAATATTTTCATTGAAGTCTAGTCAGTTTATAATGTTGTGTCAGTTTCTTGTCTACAGCACAAGACTTCAGTTAAAAAGGAACATACCGGCATTCATTTTCATACTGTTTTTAAACATAAGTTACTATAAGATATTAAATATATTCTCCTGTGCTATACAGTATAAACTTGCTGTTTATTCTTTACATACTCAGTAACTGCAAATCTTGAACTCCCAATTTATTCCTTCCCACACCCTCCCCCCTCTGGTAACCACAGTTTGGTTCCTGTGACTCTGTGTCTGTTTCTGTTCTGTAGAGAAATTTATCTTTTTGTTTCTTTCTTTTTTTTTTTTTTTGATTCCACATGTCAGCAATCTCATGTGGTATTTTCCTTTCTCTTTCTGGCTTACTTCACTTAGAATGACATTCTCCAGGTCCATTGATGTTGCTGCAAATGGCATTATTTTATTATTATTTTATGGCTGAATAGTAGTCTATTGGACAAATATGCTACAACCTCTTTATCCAGCCATCTGTCAGTGGACATTTCGGTTGTTTCCATGTCTTGCTATTGTAAATAGTGCTGCTGTGAACATTGGGGTGTAGGTGTCTTTTTTAATTAGGGTTCCTTCTGGATATATGCCCAGGAGTGGGATTGCTGGGTCATCTGGGAGGTCAAGGTTTTGTCTTTGATGAACCTCTATAATTTTTCCACAATGGCTCCACCAAACTGCATTCCCACCACAGTGTAGGAGGGTTCCCAATTCTCCGCAGCCTCTCCAGTATTTATTGTCTGTGAACTTCTCAATGATGGCTATTCTGACTGGTGAGAGGTGATATTTGATTGCAGTTTTGATTTGCATTTCTCTGATAATGATATTGAACATTTTTTCATGTGCCTACTGGCCATTTGTGCGTCTTCATTGGAGAAATGTTTCTTTAGGACTTCTGCCAATTTTTGAATTGAATTGTTTGTTTTTCTTTCTTATTAAGTGTAATAGCTGTTTACATATTCTGGGAATTAAGCCCCTAGCAGTTTCATTTATTGCAAATATTTTCTCCCATTCCATAGGTTGGTTGTCTTTTTGTTTTGCTTACTGTTTCCATAGCTGTGCAAATGTTTGTAAGTTTAATTAGAGCCCTCTTGTATATTTTTGGTTGTTTTTCTATTGCTTGAGTAGACTGCTCTAGGAAAACATTGCTGAGATGTATGTCACATGTTTTGCCTATGGTTGCTTCTAAGAGGTTTATAGTGTCTTGTCTACATGTTTAATTCTTTAACACATTTTGAATTCATTTTTGTGTATGCTGTGAGGGAGTAGTCTAACTTCATTGATTTACATGCAGCTGTGCAGTTTTCCCTGCACCATTTGCTGAAGAGGCTGTCTTTACTCCATTGTATGTTCTCACCTCCTTTGTCAAAGTTTCAATGACCAAAAGTTTGTGGGCCTATTCTTGGTAAATGTGTTTATCCGTTCATTGATGGATGGATATTGTTAGTAACTTTTGGCTACTCTGAATGATACTGCTATGAATATTGATGTGAAATTTTTATGAGAATATGTTTTCATTCTGTTGGTTGTACAGTTGGCCCTCCATATCTGTAGTTTCCACTACATGGATCCAGATGGCTGATTGTAAAGGGACTCGAACATCCTTGGATTATGGTATCCAGGGTGTGGGGTTCCTGAAACCAACCACCCAAGGGTATTGAGGGATGACTCTACATATAGGAGTGGAATTGCTGAGCCATATAACTCTAAGCTTTTGAGGAAATACCAGACTTCTCCGAAGATGTTGCACAATTGTCCCTTTCCCCTGGCCGCATATGAGGTTTCTCTGCCTCCTGAATGACATTTGTTATTGTCCATGATTTGGTAATAACCATCCTAGTGGGTGTAAAATGAGATCTCATTTTGATTTTGATTTGTCTAGTGATGTTGAGCATCTTTTCATATGCTTATTGGCCATTTGTATATGTATCTAAATTTGTGGTAAATTTAAAAATTGGGTCTGTTTTATTGTATTGTTCAGTTGTAAGAATTCGTTATATATCCTGGATGCTACTCTCTTATTAGATAAATGTTTTGCAAAATTGTTCTTCTATTCTGCACATTGTCTTTCACTTTATTTTTTTTAAACATTAAAACAATTTCTTTACAGGGGAGGTAGTTAGATGTAATGATTTATTTTATTTTTCTTGCTAAGCACGCACTCTCTGACTTGAGATACCCATTTCCCCTGTCATTTGACTTTCTTGATGATGTCTTTTGTAAGAAAAGGGTTTTAATTTTGATGAAGTCCAGTTTATCTGCTTTTTTCTTCTATCACTTGTGCTCTTGGTATTGTATCCAGGAAACCAAAGCCTATCCTAGGACCACAAAGATTTATACTGTGTCTTCTTTTAGAAAGTTTATAGGTTTAATTTTTACATTTCTGTCTGTGATCTACTTTGTTTTAATTTTTATTTGTTATATAAAATATGGGTGTTCAGATTCCAGATTGATTCTTTTGCCTGCAGATACCCAGCTGTCCCTGCACAATTTGTTGAATAGACTATTCTTTCAATGGGGTGTTTTTGGCCCCGTAGTGGAAAACTGTCTGTAAATGTAAGTTTTTCCCCGTGGGTTTTTATTGTGTCTCATAGATTTATTTATCCAAACTTATGCCAGCATCATACTGACTTATTACTATAGCATTTTAGTACCTTTTAAAGTGAGTCCTCCAACTTTACTCTTCTTTTGCAAGGTTGTTTTGCCTATCCTGGGCCCCTTGCACGTCCATATTAATTTTGGGATCAGTTTTTCAATTTTTGCAAAGAAGTCAGCTGGAATTTTGATAGGGATTCCACTGTATATGTAGATCATTTTGAGGAGTCTTAATATTTTTAATAATACTGTCTATCATTCCATGGAAATGGGATGTCTTCCATATATGTAGATCTTTTAAAATTTATTTTGGTGATACTTCAAAAAGTTCAATGTACAAATCTTGTAAACTTTTGTTAAATGTATCCCTCATTTTATTTTTAATGCTGCTGTAATTGGACATGCTGAGTTTCTTATGGGTGGGACTATATATCAATCTTCTTATTTCTAGAATTCCTTAACAGCAATTACCCTAGTTATATATTTGCTACTTAAATCTATCCACAACTATTCCCCGCCCCGTGTTATAAGAAACCAAGACCCAAGTTAAGCTACCTGAACACCTATGTGGAAATGTGAAATGAGACCCTTGGGTGGGGCTTTGTGCAGATGATACTGGAGCTTATTCAGGATGGCTTCATCGTAATTTCTTTTAAACAACCCTTCCGGTGTATTTAGTCAGATACATTAAGAACATGCCCTTTTGATGTGCGGAGTAGCTAAGACTATGATTTTCAAATAATTTCTAGTGAGAGTGTTGTTCTTGAAACCTAATTTGCATCAATCTTTGAAGATTTATGTTTCAGGTGCTTTGACTAAAGAACCCCCACCTGTCTTTAATCAATAACGACAACTAAATGCTCAAGCA
The DNA here is from genome assembly GCF_048564905.1 of Vicugna pacos. Classification (NCBI taxonomy): domain Eukaryota; kingdom Metazoa; phylum Chordata; class Mammalia; order Artiodactyla; family Camelidae; genus Vicugna; species Vicugna pacos. Next base: position 77,280,894 of record NW_027328740.1, on the reverse strand, counting down.
ACATGTAAGAGCTTGAGCAAACTGCCCCCACCCCGTAGTGCTGGGTGGCTGCAGCTGCAACTGGAGTCAGCGCTTACCTATCCCAGTACGCTTGTGCTGATCTGCTCAAAGTGGTTCGTCCAACAGTTTGTCAGTAGTCTGTTGGACAAAGTCATTAAAAATTGATTGAAGGTTGCTGGAATGCAATATATTCTTATTAATATTAATTAAGCACATATTGAGTGCTTATTGTATGATGGAATTGTCCCTCAGCCTCACATGAATATTATTTCTCATAAAACCTCACATATTTCCTTGTTAATCTCACTTTACAGATAAGGAGACTGAGAATTAGGTCTTCTCTCTTTCGGGGGAGCTCATTATCAATGATGGGAAGTTATAAGGAAAAAGATATTTATTCATCATGAGAAAACATTTTTCTGAGGGTCAGCAAAGAAGAAGATGAACACTGAAGAAGGTGATCATTGTTCAAGTGAGACAAGCCCTGGGTTGTGCGGAGTCTGCATCCCTGTCCTAGAGAAGGCACGTGTAGATCTGCGTACTGGGTGAGGCGGCGTGGCCGCGCAGGGAACGCGGATGCTGGGCCGTTGGGCTGTGCTCAGGCCTGGTGGGGCTTTCTCCTAAGGGCAGCGGACCATCATTGACAGATTTTATGTTGGAGAGTGGGGTGCTCTCGTAGTTCACTTTTGTCTTGTAGAATGCTTGGAAACATTTAGAAGGCTTGGCAGGAGGTGATGTGATGAGTCAGAGTAGGGTGGCTGCGAGGTGTAGCAGTGTTCAATTTTCAAGTGGTTTTCAGGCCCAGGCTTGTGGCTCAGTAGCCGTGTCAGTTTGAATGACGCACTCAAGGAAGTGAAACAATTTATCTAATCAATTGAAGCAGCGATGTACCCAATTCCCAGGACTGTTGTGGAGATCCAGTGAGATAACGTTTGCAGTGTGCAGCATGGTCCCAGCACAGAGTCAGTGCTGAGTGAGTGCCAGTGAGTATCTGGTAGGTCAGGTGTGGGTGGTGGGACTCGGTGTCTGAGGATATCTGGGCCCTGAAGGAGGGGTTCATTCACATCTGTGAGTGATGGGTCTGAGTTGGGAGAGGCACGGAGAATTTAGCCCCCGACCAGAGGCCCTGGGCAGGACGGCTATGGGAGGAGCACCGTGAAGTCAGCTCTTTGCAGGTGGAGTTGGAGGTGCCCTTGTGACATCTAAGTGCAGTGTCACGAGCTGAAAGTGGAGGTCTGCGCCCAGGCTGTGCATTTTCGAATAATGTCAACTCCTGAGGACACCGAAGTATTGATCACTGAACGGAAGTCATACTTTACAGGACAAATGAATAGTAGTATCACCTCTGTCATCAAAGCTCACGTCTATTTATTCATCACTCAGTTTGCTAATTGGGTACTTACAGAGCTCACTTCACCGTCCTCCCGTGGGCTCAGGCTCCACAGAAAAGAGCTGGTGTGTCTTCCTCTTTTCCAGAAGAAGACACATTTAGCTTGTAGACTTCTGTACCTCGCCAGACTTAGGATATTAGTTTGTTGGTTTAATTGTATTTTCTGTTGGCCATGTCCTGACAGGAGAGAAATTTTACCTCATGGTCATTTTTCAATTAGCTGTTACTGAGAATTGCTGATCTGATACATAGTGTATGTATTATATTAACTTTGTAGAGTAGTTATCATTTTTCTGTCTTTGCCCTTTAATTTTGATTGCCCCTTCAGTGTTCTATCCTTTTTGGGGCCTTATTTTTTTTTAATTAAAAAAATGTCTGTTAACAGTTAAGAAAACAAAAACAAAGAAAAAATGCACATGGGAGCTAAATTTAGAAAATGTCTAGTGTGTTTTCTTTCTCGGCAATGGAGGGTTCTAGAAACTCGTGAAAACTTTCATTACACAAATTCCTTAAAATGCTGATTAAGAAATAAAACCTTCCTTCCTCATCTTTCAAGCTGCACAACAAATTGTCAAGAAAGTGAGGGAAAATTCTCAGAAGCCAAGACAAATGAGAAAGCAGGGTTTCTGGGAGATAAGCGAGCCTTAGAATCCCTGGGGTGCTGGTTTGATCCTGAACTGATTTTCAGTTGCCTTGACAGGAGGGCAGGATGTGAGCCCCAGGCCTCTGACACTAGGAGTTGGATGGGGGATCATATTATGGGCCAAGCCCATCCTGAGGATCTTGGTTTACTAAAGGGTGAAATAGGAAAAAAAAAATTCCTCAAGGCAAGAAATTAAGGAAAGTCAATTTTGTTGGAAGAGGGGAAAAATAACAAATCCAAAGTAAGGATATAATTTAAAGTTGTTCTGGCATTAGAGTGACCACAAACACCTGGCAGAAAAGCCCAGATACTCCTTGATTGATAAGTTGTGTTTTGAAAGAATCAGTGAACAGCCATTCTGAAAAAGGCCTCCAGAGTCTTGTGGATCAAGATACTGGACAGCAAACACCTCCCTTCCAAGGTCTCATTCAAATAACCAGAAAGGTTTTAAAGGAAAGAAGCCATAATCATAGATCTTTTTATTAACAGTTCTATATGCTACGAATTCAGAGGTGACTATGTAGTTGTCTCCTCTATTATGGACCTTACTTTCTCTTTGGGGAGACAAAATGACATAGTTGGTAATCTTGGTGGAGGGAGGTGTTAGTCTGTTGCAATTAGCCAGGAGAGGAGATTAAGAAAACAGTGAAGGGTGGGTGAAATTTTTAGCTGAGGACAGTCTTGTTCACTTGGCTTTTAATTGCAGGCTCAATGAACTGTCACTGGAGGGAATAGATCTTACGGAGGATGGACATAGCTCAGGCCTCATTGGAATGGACAAATGAACCTGGAGAAAGACAGTCAAATCTGTGCAGACATTAAAGTTCACTTGAACGTGCTGCATCCCTGAGCCAAAGATAGGACAAATATGCAGCAATTCTTGAGGACAGAAGAGTGGTTTTTAAGGTTCTCCAAGAATGAATCCCATGGAACCGAGATGGCCAGTTGTCAAACTGAGACTTTGTTCTTTGGACGGTGTACCCAGCAAGGGTATTGGCCTTTTATATGTTTCCATTTGTCTTTAATACATGTCTGTTGATGAGGACGTGGGCACAAATGTTTGACACCTTGTCGAGGCGATTTTGGATACCTGCCTAGAAGCACGGGCACAGTTGCGGCTGCTTCATACATCTTGCAACCCATCCCATTCCCCGGCTCCGTGATCACGGCAGAGTGGTTCCTTGTTGACCTGTCCGTTTCCTCTGTGACATCATAACCCATGAAAAGACCGGAGCATATTAACTTGGCTTTGTTAAAGTCAAAGAAACAGATCAAATGTGGAGTCAGATTTGTTCTTTCCTATTTCAGTAGTACCATGGAGATGGCAGTTTGGGCAGCTTTTTGTAGTGTCCTTGAGGCTTTCTCTCTCAGCTTCTTTGCGCCTCAATTGAAAACCCTTCATTGCTGTCTGGCCTGCTGGTAATGCACACTGCCTGTTTTGCCCTGAAGATGTATTCTGTTTATAAACTCATCTCTACTCCTTGGAAAACAACACAAGAAAAACTCAGTTGGTTTTCCACCAGTCATGGGCAGGGGTGAGGTATACCATGTTATTATTTCATAAAATAGTAGTAATAATAGTAATAGTAATAGTACTAGAAATAATAATAGTATAATAATAATAATAATAATAATAATTATTATTATTATTATTATTATTATAATAAAAGAAGTCTTAAAACAGGACTGAGCACATTGGAGAGAGTCAATAAATGCTTTCTGGCTTAAATCAAAAGTGATGACTTAGTGATTCCATGGCTGCTGTATTTGCTAAGCTAGTTACTCCTTTGCTCCATTACACATTATTTTAACTGAAAAAGAAATGCAAGCAAAAGGTTAAAAAAAAAAAACTCAAACAGAGCACAAAAATACACAAGTGAAAGAAGTTTTCCCTCATCCTCTGTTCTTTCAGCCCTGTCTGGAGATGCCACTGTTTACTATCTTTTGGGTGCTTTTCCAGATATGCTTTGCACATTCCCACCTATGTATGTAAATTCCTTTAAAATTTTAGTTATTTTTAACTTAAAGAGATTTAAATCCTCAAGTGGCTTCTGCCCGGGTAATAGAACAGAACAAATCTGACTCCATATTAGATCTGTTCCTTTGAATTTAACCCTATGCTCTGTCTCCTAGGCTTCATCTTGCTTGTAAAAAATTGTTGCCTAGAGCCTGAAATACACAGGAGAGCTTATTCTGAAGCTCTGACCTTTAAGGATATTTAACATTTTTTCATTCATTAAAAGATAGCAAATTGCAGAATAGAAAATAACGTTTGTTTTGTTGGAGATTTACAGGGATCTGACCCACGCAGATAGCTGTAAGAACAAAGGATTCTAACAAGAAGGAATTCCTACACTAAGAAGTTTGCAACAACCAAGCGCGTAGGAAAGGAGCCTGAATTGTGACTTGGGGAGATGGTTTTCCAGAACATTAGTTTGCCAACTAGGTCTACAGAAACTTGCTATTCCAAGCCCCAACATCTGGTTTCCAAACTTATTGGCCTGTCCTGCACTGAGGAGAATGAATTTGGACTTGGTAACACTCCTATCTACCTAGAAAGCAGGGCACTGGAGCTGAGTGTTATGGAAACAGGCCAGCCAAGAAACAAGCACCAATCGGAGTGCTGGAGTACTCAGAATTTTTATGCCGGCGGGCTCAGAGGGGCTTCTGCTCCGAATTTCTGAGCACCTCCAAGACGTGCACATGAGGTTTTAAAGACTTCAATACAAGTAAGGGGATATTAGCCAATAAGACTCAAAGAACAAAATGCAAGGAATCAGTACACTGGAGCTTATCAATTTGTAATAGTTCACATTACTGACACTTGTTGAGCTTGGAATTACGAGTTAGGTTGTTAGCCCAATAAACTGACACTAAACTTCAGATTTACGAGATAGCCCAGCAGAACTTAGATCAGTAAACCGACACTTATCACACTTAGATTTGTGACTTAGCTTGTTAGCCCAGCTGGACTTTTCCTTCACATGAGGACAGCTCTCCCACCCCCAGGAAACCACTGTGAGCCCTTGATGTTTCCACTAGGTTGGGGTATGGTTTACCCAGGAGGGATGGGGACTATGCACCAACACTCAGGCAGTCTGCTCTGTCTGGGGCTCTGATCTTGTACCACACCTCTCCCCGCCAGCCCAACACCTCGGACAGTGGAGCTAAGGCAGTGATCCTTCCTGCCTGTTTCCCAGCGTGTAAAAGGGGAATATGTGCTCTTCCCAAGGAAGTTCTGAGCGACAACACCTGCGGGTGCTTGGTTCTCAGAGCAACAGAAAACCCAGCTCCGCATGGGGGCAACGGGTGTGATCCCCGTAGTGTTTCTGCAGAAGCATCTGATGGAGGGCTGGATCAGGGAGGTAAAACATGAGCTGCGGGACTTGAACGGTTACAGAAGGGTACAGAGGTAGGTCTGCCATCTCAGGGTGCCCTAGAGGTAAAGCTTTTTCTCTCCAACTCCGCTACGACACTCCCCTATCCAGACCCATCCCTTCTCTGCTCTTCCTGTCCATCTGTATCCCTCCACTTTTCCCCTCTTCTCCACCCGCTCCCATCTTCTCCCTCCCTCGCTGTCCCACCTTCTCTCGCAGAATGCAGAGAGGATCCATGTCCCTCCTGCGCATGCGCTGTCGGTGCCTGGTGGTCCCCTGGTTCGAAGCTCCATGTCCGAGCCGGGGATTGGCCCCAAATGCTTCTCAACTCTGTCGCCCGTTAGGCCTTTGGTTCCTGCCTGGGGCCGGGGCTTCTGGCTGTGGAAGTGCAAGGTGGGGGGCTCCAGGGAAAGGGTTCAGGCGGCTTCGGGAGGGTGATCCGCCTTTCACAGCCCCCAAGGGCGCCAGTCAGCCCGTGTTCAGCTGAATTTCTCTGGCCAGACCCTTCTGACAGCACCACCTGCCCCGGCGCCCCGGCCACAGCTGTCCAGGTCCAGGTGTGCGCCTGCCACCTCTCACGCAGCCGGGATCCCCTCAGTCCACGGCTGGCGTCCCCTTCCCCTCTCCCGCCCGCGAGTCCTCTCCTCCCGGGCTTCCTCTCCTCGGCCGCCTGCCCGTCCCCACCAATGGGCGGGCTGTTTCCCGGGCGGGCGTGGTCTGCGGACCTGGACGGGAGCGGGCGGCTTATGCTGGTGCTGGGGCTGGCCTCCGAGCGGGGCTGCAGCCCGCACCCCCCCTTTCCCTCCCCCCTAGGGCTGCCCTCCTTTCCCTTTCACCCTCCCTCAGGACCAGCTCAGTGGCGTGTGTGCTGCTCCCCGGACTGAGAGCCTCTGGCTGTAGCGCCCAGCTTCACCTGGTGGAGTCGGGAAAAGGGAGCATCAGTGCTGAGCAAGCTTCTGTCTCCTCCCTCAGTGTTTCTGCCGCAGGTAAGTATCTTGAACACTTTCAGGTGTTATGATGGCGGTGCTTGTTGATGTCACGTGTTTTTATAGTGAGAGGGATTAACAGTGGTGAAAGCAGGGCTTGGTTCTGTTAAAAATGAGCTGAAGGCATGAAGCTGTGATATCCTCCTTCCTTCCCTCTCCAAGGGTGAAACGTGTGACAGTCAATTTTAAAAAGATAGTTACAGTCCCTAGCTAGCCCAGCCCAGCTAGTGTGTGTTAACAGGAACAGCATCACCAGAGGCCTTGGAGACCCAGGGATATTGCAGTCCTAAAGAACTCCTGGCACAGTTTTGTTTGTATTGGTTTTTTGTTTTTCTTAAATTGTGGGACAGACTAGTGGTATAAAAAGAAAAATATTTGTCAAGAAATATTTTTTCATATAACAGCGTTATTGTGATATAGTTCACACACCATGAAGTACATCCATTTAAATGGTAAAATTCAGCAGCTTTTAGCATATTCACAGTTGTGCAACCATTATTATTCCAGAACGTTTTTATCACTTCAGAAAGAGCAGTGGAAATTAATGACCTATCCACCCCTCCCCAGTGGTGGTTCTAAAGAAATTTCTTGGCTAATCTTGACCATAAATTCACTTGTTACATTCCAAGAAAAATCTGGTAGGAATTCTAATCAGAATTGCAATGAATCTGTCTATCAAAACAGGAAGAATTAACGTCTTTATGGCACAAACTTCTTCTACCCATGAATATATTTCGGACCCTATATTTTCCTCTGTCCAGAGCCTGGCCCATGGGAAGTCCTCACTACTTGTTGGGCTTGTGAATGATGAGATTCTATACATCGTTAGTTGCAGCTGTAGCCTTTCACAGAAGAGAAAAGAAACCTCAGTGAAGCAAGTGACTCTCTGATGGTCAGAAAGAGTGACAGCCATTGCTGGAGTGATCCAGTGGACTTGGTGTTTACAACCAGAATTCTCCACCACCTACAGCTAAGGGGATTAGAGTGTTCTTTTATTTTTTCTTAATGGCGTTGCTTTTATTTTTACTTATTTTTTAAATTATTTTTTATTTAAGTGTAGTCAATTTACAATGTTAGTTTCAGGTGTACAGCAGAGATTCAGTTATAAACATATGCATATGTATATACATATGTTTTAGATTGTTTTTAGTATAACTCATTACAAGAAATTGAATATAGTTCCCTGTGTTATATAGCAGGTCCTTGTCATTTATTTTATATTTACTAATTTGTATCTGTTAATCCCTCCTTTCCTGCCTGCTAAATACAGTTTGCTTTCTATGTCCATGAGTCCATTTATAGGAGCACCATTTTTCCTAGTAATATATGCTCTTTGGCTGCTTTCAGTTTCAGTAATTCCATCTTATCTGTGGGCGCTTTTCTTCTGGTTGCCTTTATGTGGTTTGCACACGTGGTAATAGAGATCTTTATTTGGGAGAACTCCAGGTCTCGTGTAGTCCCTGGTACAGAATGCCCACTGAATTGATGATTGAACTGGGAAAAAAGCACAGTAAATGCTGGAATTTCCACTATGGTTGAGAATTCCAGGTTTCAATAACCTGTTTAGACAACCTTACTATTGGCTGCACCCATACTGGGTAATTTGGTGGAAATTCATGGTATGGTGGTGTAGAGACGGGACCTTATATTTTCTTCTCTTTCTATTTTCTAACACTCATTTTCCTGGGCCTTCCAGATCCTCCCCCAGAAGTGCCCAGGGCTGGCTTAGTGCTGCGCTGAGGCAATATTTGTTAATAACGCCCTTTCCTCTTCTCCTCTGAGCCTCCGTTTCTTTCTGTGCACAATGAGCGCTTAGACTAGATAAATACTTTTCAGTTTCTTTTAAAGCCATGTTTCCTTTGAGAAACAGAAAATGCAAATATCTCCTCTCAACCCAACCCTTTAGATTTTGGTATGTCCTCCAAGGAGTGACATAGCTCTTTGTGAAAAATTGATGTGATTTTGATTGCAGGTGACACAGAAAAGACTCTTCAGAGATTTATTGCAGGGAGAGGGCAGGAAAGAGGCAGTATGTGACACTTTCTAGTGTGAGCAACGGAGCAGGGACTTGGATTTAAATACGGTGTCTGACGTGGCCTCTCTCTAATCTTGTAGAATGTGATAAACTTCTCTACCTCAGTTTCTTGATGTGTCAAGTTGGGGTGATAATATTTTAAGGCTTCTGTGAAACATTATACAAATAAGACATTTGTGTCTCGGTAGAAACAAGATCTGCTAGGGATTCAGGGATTTGTTTAAAAAAAATTCTTGTCCATAGCACTCTGTCTGTGTGTATTTAGAAGTTCCTGGAGGATGAGGGTGAGTCTAAAGTCCATTGTGGGACAGGTGGCCCATATTTCTCCGTGTCCCAGTTTACCCCCTACTCCCCAGTCCTCTTCCTCAGTCCAGGATGAAGTTCCCTAGTAGATTTACACAGAGGTCTTGTGGAAATGGCTTTTCATTTTATTGTTTCACCAAGAAGGGCTGCCATCATGATCTCTGTGGTCAGGTTTTGAAGGGCTGCCATCATGATATCTGGTAAGAATTCTATGCAATTTGGAGTTCCAATTTAATGAAAAGAAAAAAATTACAAATAGAAAATTAGAACAAGGGTGGTGACAGGGGCTCTTTTAAGTGGACACCATTAGCTTTGTTAGCTTCAGGTGCTGTGGCCTGTTGCCACGAGGACCCATCCTCTTGCTCTGAAGTTGGAGGGACTAGTGGGCTCAGTGGGAATGTTAACTGAGTGTATCTCATGGGCTGGGCATTGTCCTATTTGTACTGTGTGTTCCTTATTTGAGACAGTGAGCTCACCTAACCTCGATAACCTCTTTAAAATATTAGACTTTTAATTTTGAGATGTAATGTAGATCCCCATGTGGTAGTAAGAGATTATATGGAGAGGGCCTATGGGCCCTTTGCCCAGTTTTCTTAATGGTTCCATCTTGCAGTGTTGGGGTACAATTCATTACTGACTCACTAACAATTTGAGGTTTGTGTTATTGCCCTTATTTCTATTCACGATTAAACTGGGGCTTCGAGAAGCACACAGGCCTGTCCAGGTCACCCACATTGTTAATGCAGAGTCGGGTGAACGTGGGCTTGGGATTTCCAGGCAGTACCATTATGATGGTTTGTGGCAGGGAGCAGCATTCACTTTGCTTGTTTATTCATTCATTCAACAAACATTTATTGAGTAAACTCTGTGGGTCAGATGCTTTCATAGAGTTATCTGATTCTTCAGCAGTACTGAGAATCAGGTAATGTTTATATTTTTTAATCTGAGAAAATTAGCTCTGAGAGGTTATAACCTCCCCAAAGGAAGTATAACTCATAAAGGAGGGATAGAACATGTGTACAGTCACCTCCTTTTATGCAGGTGGTACCCTATGCATTTTACATTTTCAAACATCCGTAATCCAGATATATTCTTGTAAGGCAAGGCTTTTTTTTTAATTGAAGTATAGTCAAGTTTACAATGTTGTGTCAATTGCAAGGTGTTTTTTGACTTTTGAATTAAAAAATACTTTTTCAGGAGGGAAATTAGGTGTATTTATTTGTTTGATTTTTTAAAATGAGGTACTGGGGTTTGAACCCAGGACCTCGTACATGCTAAGCATGTGCTCCACCAATGAACAGTACCCTCTACCCCAAGGCAAGTTTTCTTATCCATTATTATGAAGCTTAGGAGTTCAAATAAATTGAATAGGAATCCAGATCTTTTGATCCTACTGTCGTCCTTCTCTTTATATTCTGCTGAAGGGGGTTGGGGAAGCATTTCCTTTGTTCATTTCTTTATTCAGCATTTTTGAGCAGTGACTTTGCATCAGGGCCTTGCTAGGTGCTTGGAAATAGAAAATAAGAAATGACCTTTCTCTGCAGAGGCAGGAAGCCTAGACCAAAAGCTGGGTAATGTGATCCGAGCTACAGTAGCCATATGCAGACTCTGAGGACAAACTGTACCCTTGGATTTGCTTTGGCTTCCCTTGTCTTCTGGCTGGTACACACCAGGTCACCGCAACCCAGATGGCCCCGTAGCACACAGCAGAGAATGTACCTCGATCTCCTCTCCCCTCTCGGCAGGGCCTGCAACATGAGCATCCCTGACTACGTGCAGTGTGCTGAGGACCACCAGACTCGTCCCGTTGTGGTCCAATCCATAGAGATCATCTCAGAGGAGAATTTCTTTTGCATCTATCAGCTACTCACCTCGGTTAGCCATATCAGCCCTTGTGGCTCCCAGTGGACACTCTGTATCCACTACAGGCACCGCTATGTGCCCGAGAATCGGTGGAGCGTCTTCCAGAAACACCCCAAGGTCGTGGGCCTTCTCACCATTACCGAATGTCTCTCTGCCAAGGCCTTCGAGAAGCTCCACATGCAGAGGAGCTGTATGGCGCATCGCTTAATGACTCTCAGCTTTTTGTCTTTGTGCAGCATGGGGAGGTAGCCGAGCAGACGCGCACCGACGTTGCCTTCAATCTAAGAGTACTGCAGGGTGGTGGAGAAGAGGATCGAGGACTTCACTGAGTCACTCTTCATCTTGCTCAAGTCCAAGTGGCTGGATGGTGGCCCCAAGAATTCTGGGGACAAGATCCCCCTCCCCTGCATCCCGTTTGAGAAGGAGGACTTCATGGGACTGGACACAGACAGCAGGTAAGTTTACCTGGAAGCCAGTCCACCTTGGCTGTGTGCTGGATTGCTTCCCTACATCCAGAAAGGGATCAGCAAGGAAGAAGTCAATCTTGTAGCCAAGGGGGGAGGGAGGTGCAGCCCGCCGGTTTCCAGACATTTCAAAGTGAATCCGCCTTTATTTCAGAGAGATCCTTTTAGGGTTAGTGTGGACACTTACTCCCGCTTTACAGCCAGGAACATGGTGGGACCCCTGGAGTTGCTGTCCAATAAAGTAGCCAAAGCCACTGATGCTAGGAGCACTGGGGAGGAGGCTGGACTCAGCTGAGATGTGCTGTAGGTCAAATGCACATCAGACGCTGAGGCTTGTCTAGTAAAAGTACATAAACTATCTCTCTACTTCCTATATTGATTACATGTCAAAAGAATAGTATTTTACATACAGTAGATTAAGTAAGATCTGTTCTTAAAATCACATTCTAGTATTTGTTTTTTGTTTGTTGGTTTGTTTCTTTGTTTCAAATTTTAAACGTGGCAACTGGGAAACTTTCTTTACATGGCTCTCATTTCATTTCTGTTGCGCAGCCTGTCCTGGTACATGCTCATCCCTTTGCTTATAGATGAGATGCTGAACCCCGAGAGGCAGAACGAGGCGCTGGTTGAGCTGCGGCTGGAGCCGCTGTCACCTGCCTCCCAGGCCCAGCACCTTTTCAGCTCAGGCCGTCTCTTCCTGCCCGACAGCCACCATGCCAAGTTAGGACATCAGAAACACCGCCAGGGACTTCCTAATGAACTCCTTATGCAGGGAAAGGCGTATCACGGTGTATGGGACAGAGCAGGGAAATGTTCATTCCCACTTTGTCCCTGTGATTAAGTCAATGGCCCCACTTTGCCTCGGAAGTACAGATGAGCTCTTCTGGGCTGCCTACCCCCCACCTTCTGCTCTGTTTCCCCGTATATCTATCATGTTTTCCCTCGGGCTGAAGAGGGTGAGATGCCTTTGCCGAGACGTGGTCCCCCTTTGCTGGGGTGAGTGAGGGAAGCTGTGTCCCCCCGGCCTACGGCCTCGGTCCTTGAGTCTGGAGAGGGCTCATGGTGGTCCCACAGGTGGCGGTCAGAAGACCTGGCATGTGCTACCGGGCCCGCTTTGGAGGTGGTGCTCTGTGATTCTTGAACTTACCTAAGATCAGATCCTACTTTCTGGTTGTTGGTAAGTTGGAGGAGAAGATGCTAGGGAATTAATAAAAAGAATGTCTAGACCAGCCCTGTGAGTGAGAAGCACAGGGGACACTAGTCCCACCTGCGAGAGCCCACCTAGCAGGCTCTGGATGAATTTTCTGTTCCTCCCCAGAAATACCTCTATGGCTTAAGGAAGAGGAGAGGCATGTCGTGGCCATGATCTGTACTTGTCCTCACAGGGCCCTGTGATCTACATGCCCGCACTCCCCATCTGCTTCTTGGAGATGAGCTGGCATGTTTAGGAGCCTGGGCACTGCTGAGGGCATAGCTCCCAGCACCGTGCTACACAGAGTCTCGCTCTGTTCACCTCATCTGTCAACTCCTGCTGAGGCCCCAGACATTAGTCAAGTAGGTGCATCAGCGAAACCTAAGCAGGGACCACCTTCTCCCCCTGGACAGACTGGTGAGTGAGCAGTGGAAGCCTGGAGCCCTGCCCCAGCCCCCACGCCAGTGCCACTTCTTTTGTCATAGGAGGCACTGGTGACATTTTTGCTCAACAAATGCTTGTCTCTGAGTCTGCAGACCCACCAGAGAATGCCAGCTTGTTTTTGCCTTTTGAAGTCTGCCCTTGGGACTTGGCGGAGTAGCCGGATGTGTACTTAGCCCACAGTGGTTCAGCGCATTAAACCTGCCTCCTTGTGGGTCTGTCTATTCTGGTACCATAAGGGCTCAGCCAGCATCTGAACGTCATTGAGATAACGCGGCCAGTGAGCTCGGGTCAAGCACATTCTCCTCCAGTCACTTTTACTCCATTGTTTCTTTTACTATTCCACAGTCATTAATTTTTTAAACAATGCTTTGGTGCAGGAGCAGAGCCTCATTCTCTCCTGCTACTCTTGGTGGAAGTGAGTAAAACGGTCCAGACTGAAATGCGACAATAATTTGTAGCTCAAAAGCTGCCTAGTCACTTGTAGGTCGAATTTTGGTTAGGGGAGCTGAACACGTTGTGGTCCCCCGGCAGCGCCGCTCCCCTCAGGCCCCTGCTTTCCCTTGAGCAGGAGGTGAGGTTGGGCCTCACCATCCCCGCGTCCCTGGCCTCACACACTCACATAAATTCTTGTACATGCAGTCAAAATTATTTTTGTTCTTGTGTGATTCTAATTTTCTCTTGTTCCTCTTTTCCTTTTTCTTTACTCCTTTTTCACTTGTACTGCCCAGTGAGCATGTTGTTGCTTCTGAAAATGTGGGCTGTGCACACCCTGCATTTGAAATAGCCAGATTGCCCTCCGTACAGTCTCCATCGCTTTAAAAAGCAACAACTTAACAGCTGTTTTGATCCATCTATTATCTTAGTCATTTTTTATTTTCTAATTTTTTGGAATATTTGCTTTGTTAGCTCATCACCCACTGGTGTTTGATACCTGTTGAAATCCTTGCTTTTGAGGAACATGTTTGGTCCTCCTTTTATTTGATGACAAATGCGCCCTTATTAAATTTGTTTCATTGTTTTGAAGAAGTAAGATGTGAATTGATTTTGTCGGGTGCTCAGGGATTCTTTTCATGGAGTATTTAAACTTGTAAGGTCAAACTCTGCAGCATTTTGCTCGATTCCTGCTTTTACACAAACGTGCTCAGCACGCGGTTCCTGGCTGTCGCTGTGTGACGTGCGTGACGTCGCTTCCTGGCCGGCGGTCACTGGTGAGGATGTGGCCGCCACGGAGGTGACAGCTGCAGGGGACGCTGTTGGAGGAAGCGGTCACCGTTTGGTTCTTTAATTTTTTTTTTTTTTGCATTCAACTTCCCCGTGCCATTTACTTTACTTTGCCTTCATAAATGGGCAGAATTGGGTCTAAAATCCATGCCACTATTTTTTCCCTTTACGAGGCTGGTTTTTCTGAGTATCAGGACAACATGGCCTTCTCCTAAGTAGCTGGCTTACCTGGATCTGTTGGGCAAAGGGACTGCTAAAAGGGCCGTAGCTTCCTCTCTGCTCCAGCCAGTGGGCATTCAGAGCTGGGTCTGTGGTTTGCCTCAGCAGCCGTGCAGACCTTCCTGCCTCGGCCTTTACTTTTAACCCATGTTGGCTGTAAAGAGCTGAATCCGTTTCTGTTGCAGCTGACGCCCACCACGTGGGCCCCCTAACGTGTCGTTAGTTTGTGGTAGTCAGTCCCCAACACCCCAGTCAACAATGAAGGAAGATGATTTGTCCAACCCAGGACCTTGGATTCTCAACCCTACCCTTGTTCATCTCACCTGGTGGAATTGTTTGGCCACCACCATCATGCTGACCATGAGGCCTTGTTTCTCCTTTCATGCTCTGGTCCAAATGTGGACACTTCATTTTTCACTGAATTTGTCTCGCTTGAGACAGGCCAGAATATCTGAATGAGTCCATCACATTCTGGGTGGGGAACAGAATAGAAGTAAGTGTCGCAAGTAGATGGAGTCTAGGCTGTCCAGGTTGGCAAATGCAGGCTGGGATCTGTGATGGCTGGGCTGTACACTGGACACAGGCCTTTCCCATGGCTCCTGAGAGCCCATGAGTTGAAGTGATAACAGCCTTGCGTGGGTTCCCCCATCCTCATCTGCTCATTGGCAACTGTGTCTGCTAATTAGAAGCTCCCCCAGACCTCGGGCCCTTCAAAGCTCAGACCATGGGAGAACCTTGAGTCCCTTCTCCTGGGCCTCCTGTGTGAGAATCCACTGCCTTCTGAGGTGACCAGCGGCAGGAGATGCCTCCCCATCCAGGGAGCACCCTACGGAGGACTGTTAGTGCACCATGCTGTGAGCTTGTGTGTTTCCGGCCATGGTCCCTACAGAACTACACTTGAGATGGGCTTATTGATGGAGATAACAGGACTGATTCCAGGGCAGGGCCTGGGGGAGGGAACAGTGGAAATTGAATGTGACCTCAGACACCTCGGTGGGTGCTGGGGCTGTTACTAAAATGGGGAGTCTGGGAGATACCTGACAGGAATGGAATTCCAGAGTAAATGGTGGACATGAGGCATTTTTAAGATGCCATTTGTCATCCAAATTAGGACTTCAAAGAGGCACTCGGGTCGATGAGCCTGGGGCTCAGGTGAAGGAGCCGGACTAGAGATACACGTTGGGAGTCGTCATTCTTAGCTGGTGTTCACAGCCTTGCATGTGAATTAGATCATCTCGAGAGCTGCAGACTGAGACTGAGGGGGGCAGGGCTGTGTCTTGGTTGGAGGAAAGCCCAGACCATACAGCTCTGGTGTGTCAGTCAGTGGCGTTTGCCATTTTCAAAGCAATGCCAGTTATCCTTAAGGGGCCAGGGGCTGGGCAGGGCCAGCCAGGAAGAAATCTGAAGGGAGGGTCGTGGCCACGTGTGCGTCTTGGGAAGGTGCAGAGGCTGCAGGGTACGGGAGGGTAGACTCATCAGAAGCTAGAGTTGCAGTGAGGAGTGGGGAGAAGTTAGTCACAATCACCTGTGAGGGAGGGAGGGAGGCCTAGGGAGCCCCACCTTACCGGACTCGCTTTCCCATGAACAGAAGGCAGTCAGACAGAGGATCTGAGGTGAGAAGGGATGGGCACTGGGAGGGGAGCCAACCTGGAGAATGGTGCTTGCAAAATTCTGGAATAGTCTCCCTGAAAAATAGAGTTAAAAATACCCAGACTCTTAAGAACATTGTTAGTGACTTGGGAGGAGGCAGTTGTTTTTCTGGCCTCCTAAGGGTAAGGCATGTATCCAGGGATACACAGAAGATACGGGCAGTCTGTTCCGGGGGCTTGATCGTTACCGGGGGAACAGTGCAAGTTTAAAGGGGGAGAAGGGCAGCGGAGGGAAACTAGCCAGGCCCCGTGTCAGGTAGCAGTCGGCCGCCCTACTTGCGTGTTTCATTCACATCCATGCCTCCCAGGTGGGCGGTGGCAGCCCCCTTTTGGGGATTGGGAAGCCTTCTCAGAGGGGTTAAAGAATTGGTCCTTTTAGCGACTAGTAAATGCTGTAGCAGGATTCAAGCAGGGCCTTGTCAGAATTCAAGGGCATGTTCTCTCTACTGTTTCCAGTACTTCCCTGTTATACCTGGAATGGTGAAGTGGGTCAGTTTTGGAGCCTTTCAGAAAAAGTATGATTTAAGCGCCTCTGGACTGTTTCACAAAGCTCAGCATTCTTTGATGGTTCTGAAGCACGCAGTGATTTTCGTACCAGAGAGGTAACGTCTAACTCCTTTGATGATGACGTGGTTGCAAATGGTGTACAGGTGCAAAACCAGACTTTGCAGCTTCTGAAGGGAAACTCTCCAGTTCTCCCTTGGTCGGCTTTCTTCCACGGGATGTAACTGTGTTGCAGCATAGGCCTGAGCTTTCCATATGGAGTGAGAGTTTAATATCCGATGTTAGCATAAAACGGTCAGATGAAGAAAATCGAAGTTGACAATTTATTTTTGGGTTTCATTAGTCAAGATATACTATCAGTTAATGGCCCATATAGCAAATGAAATTGAGTACAGGACATTGCATTTCTTACTTTCTATTTAGAGTTCTCTTACAGAATAATGTTGCCTGCTTTGGAACATCAGCTCCACCACTCACGGCACCTATCAGTGTGTTGGTGTGATTGCATTTACAGAGTGAATGTAATCTAGGCTTCCTCAGCCTCAAACACTTCAGTGCAGAATCACGGGCTGTAGCCGTCTGTTAGTCACGCAAATACTTCTAAAATTATATGATTCCAGTAAAGAAAGAAGAGAGAGAGATTGCCTATATCAAATTTCCTGTCAGTTCTAAATGAAAACTGTTGTTGAGCAGCTCTGGTTTCCTTTGGATAAGAATATATACATTTCTTTGCATGTAACCTGGGTTTTGGGCTAGAACACCAAGTTCTTGCTGTCCACAAGCCACAAAAATAGTAGCCAAATGGCACACGTGTGAAATATTTTATACTTTTTTCTGAGAAAGTATCCTTGAATTTGGGACTTGGGCTGTGATTTCTGCTTTTTGATTCCCCCACCTGTCTTGTAATTTCTCACTCCTTCCCACGTGGTTCCCAAGTGTTCGTGGTCTCAAAGGAGCGGGCAAACACCCAGTTGGTCACCATGTACTGCTGCTATAGATAGAGCCCAGACAAGACTTAAAGGACATTATCAGAGAGGACTTCCTGGAAGAAATGGGCTGTACATTCAGTTGTGAGGACAGAGTAAGAGTCAGCCAAGAGAAGGGGTCAAGAATGTGGCTCAGGTCGCAGGTGCAGCCCGGGCAGAGGCCTGGAGGCTTTTGGCGTGGGGACCCGGGGAGAGTGCCCTGTGCGGTCCAGGGTGGAGGGAGCCCCTGCTGGGGAGGACACTGGAGAGAGTCCGGGGTGTAGGGCTTTGGAAGAAGTTGAGTTTTACTAGAACTGACACAGTAGGCAGTGAAGGGTGTCAACAGAAGTGACCCTCAGGGAAGGTACTTCTGGTTTTGCTTCTGATATACTACAGACAAAAGAGTCGGGACGGGTGAGAGCAGGTATGTCTGTCCCTTTGAGATCCAACCCGTCATTCATTTATTCATAACACGTGCACTTCAGTGAGTCTAGGGGAGAGAGAGTGTAGCCACATAAATAAGCAAAATGTATTTGCTTCTTGAGAGCTTAGCGTTGTCAGTTAGCCTAGAATGTTCTAGGAAGAGAGGAACAAATTGTGGAGGTTGGAGGGAGGGAAGGCTTCCTTGGGAAACAGTCAAAATGAACCTGGAGGCAAGTGGGAAGTAGGAGCAGGTCAGGGGGCTCCTGAGGTCACTGGGGACCTATGTACTGAGATGAGGCTGGGCGAGCAGGGTCTGGGGTGGGGCTAGAACTCTACCAGGGAGCCTCTGAACTGTTTGAAGTGGGGTTGATGTAATCAAATTTGTGCTTTGGGAAGGCTGTCGTGGCTTTGTGTGTGTGTGTAGCGGGGAAGAGGTGGAGGGTGCCACCAACTGGGGGATCATTTGAAGACCATTCACAGGCTGGGATATGGGCTTCGGGGCTACTTGGGGATGGCAGGGGCAGTGTGGATGCCGGCTTTTCTTATGGGGGACTTGTTAGCGGGGCTGCCCTAGAGGCACCTTGTGGCTGGAAGAAAACTGATGGAGGCTGCCAGGTGGACATTCCTCTTCTCTCTTTCCATGCCTAGTGTGATTATCTTAGCTCAGCCAACATTTGGAACAAAAGAGCTAATCTCCAGGGTTGCCCAGGCCTTTGTAGAGCTCCTTCGAGTGAGATCTGATAGGATTTAGGTTTGTGTTCAGATCTGGATGTTCACTTAGCTAGAAACGTCCTGTCATTTCGATTTCCATAGGGGTTTTTATTCCTGATAAAGATTGCTTTCTTGGTGAGAGGAAAATTATTACAGCTGTTGTCTTTTTCACAAAAAATCATATGTTTTAAGAGCTTTAATATTCAAAAGAATAGGAATATATAAAATATTTAAGGAAGTCTTTGGTGTGGTTTCTTTGCTTTCTGAGCTAATGTGGACTTAGAGCCTTTGTATTACTTAATAGCACATCCTTGTCAGTATTTAAAGAGCTGTTAGTGAGCACCCCAGGCCCCACCTCTCAAAGAATCGTTAAAGTTTGCTCTGAAATAGTGAGGTCATAAACGTCTTGTTTTCAGAAATCAAAAGGTTTTAAATACGCACCATAGCTCCATTTATAAAATAATAATAAGTTCAAAATTAAGAAAATGGAGGATAATTGATTTTTTTTAAAGCCTAAACATAAACTTTCTTGTGCTAATTTTGCAACTGGAAATTTTGAAAAGAAAAATCCTACTGCAATATCATCTACGTGGTATATATATATGAGTTTCACGTTTG
This sequence comes from Vicugna pacos, assembly GCF_048564905.1. NCBI lineage: Eukaryota > Metazoa > Chordata > Mammalia > Artiodactyla > Camelidae > Vicugna > Vicugna pacos. The sequence continues at coordinate 77,261,887 of NW_027328740.1, read as the reverse complement.
AAATGTAACTGTGCAGTGGTTTTCAAAGTCAGGAGCATTCCAGCTCAAATACTGGCAGTGGTGGCTGCTGGTTTTCAATGGAAGAGCCTAAATTTGCCTTCTTAGCTTTTTTTTTTTTTGTACTGAGAAGGTTGAGTAGTGCTTTGCCAGCATGATTTTCGGGCAATTTGAGGGCAGATGTCGTGTTCCAGCAGTGAGATATTTCCATGCATTTTATTTTCTGGACATCACCAGGGCACATGTGGGGTTTGTGCCTGCAGGCTGGAATGCTGCAGGACTCCCTAATCCATCACCATTATGTCCTGGTGCTGCTCCGGTCAGTGAATGATTTTCTGTGACTTGGAGGTAATGTGGTCTGATGGTGATGATCAGACGTGCAGTTAAATGCTATTAATTGAAATAAGAGTAACCTAGAAACATTGCTCTAACAATACAGGATGAGGGAGGAGGATTGGCTGAGCTGCTTGCAGTGGGATGTCTTCTCAGGTGACTCCCTCACCGTGATTCCTGCCAATATCCGCCCCAGCCCTGCACGGTAGTCCTGCCGAAGCAAGCAAGCACTTTGCTCAGAAACGCACTGAATTTCCTTGCGCCTCTGTTTGTTGGCTTTTTTTTGAAAACACATTTTGCCCTTTGCTTAAATGCCATCCATGCTAGTCACCCTTTACACTCATTCTTCTGGACCTCGTCCATACATAGCTGCTGAATGGATGAACAGAATGTAGTATCTCCATGTAGTGGAACATTATTCACACGTAAGAGTGAATAAAAAAGAAAAAAAAAGAGGAAAATGAAAAATGCCACCTGTTTTGGGAAGTCCACCCTGACTGTTCAACCCACACTTTTCCCTTTGAAACACAATCACTTATGCTCCACTCTACTCTTTTTGATAGTACTTACCACCTTCTAATAATCTTTAACGTTTCCAAAAAAAATAAAAAATAAAGAGATGCTGATGCCACTTCAAAATATACAAGCCTTGCTAACAGCATGTTAATTGAAAGGAAGCAGACACAAACGGCCACATATTGTTGATTTCAGTGATCTGAAATGCCCAGAAAAGGCACATGCAGAGGCAGAGAGCAGGTGATGGTTGGAAGGGGCTGGGTGGAGGGGGATTACGGAGTGAATGCTAGTGATAGGGGGATTCTTTTGGGCTGATGAAGTGTTCTGGAAATAGAAGGTGTTGAGGGCTGCACAACTGTGATTGTGCAGAAGACTGCTGAGCGCTGTGTCTGGGAGTGCCTGTTGTTGGGGCATCTTTATTTTGTTCACATCCTGCAATGTGAAGGGCCATCTTCTGCTGTGGTCATTCTACTCCTGTGAGTGGTGAGGGTCAGGACTTTGTAGAGTCCTGTTTCTTTTCTCCCTCTGGCTGAGTGTAGGCAAAAAAATTTAAGCCTGAGAAAGTGCTCCATCTACAGAAATGTCTTTCAGTTTTGCCTGGTGTAAAAATCTTGAGAGCTTTTAACCGTTGAGGCTAGTCTGTGGGGGTAAATAGCCTATGAAGCCTGGGTGAGCCCGGGAAGAGCCGCGCTTCCCTCCCAGACACGGGTGGGGATTTCACCCCCTTTCAGGTAGTGAAGGGCCCAGACCCGTGGGCAGACTTGACAATCGTGAATATTTACGTGTATCCGCTGCTTCATCTTGGATATTAATTTCAAGCTGAGTCAGTTTGTGACGGCAGCCTCATCCTACATCAGGAATTTATAGTATCTGCTCTTTGAGGTGAAGACCTGACAGACTTGATTATTTAATAGTATGCTTTGAATTGATATCTCAGATTCCTTTGTCAAAAGCAAAACAGCAGAAATACAGACGTCCTTTAATTCCAATGTGGCCTGGAACGGGTTTAGTGTCTGTGCCTCAGTGGCCTTATCTGCGGGTGGGGAAGATGATAACAGTGCTTCCCTCAGAGGAGCTGGTGAGGGGAGAGTGAGAAGCACAAATGGAGGACTTACACGAGATGCTCATAAATGACCGAATTTAGTGCTCTCCGCCTGGTGAGGCCTTAGGGGTAGAGATGTCAGAACAGAGCAGTCCTAGCCGGAGCTCGATACGTGATGGTAGCTGTTATGATCAGTATCACCACTGTGGGTTATCAGGTAGTTTTAAGACTTGGTAATATGATTTCATGAATAATGTTAAAAGACTAGACATCTCAGATCCAGTTTACATAGTCCTCAAGATTTCTTCTGAGAATTGGATGGTTTCTTCCCTATCTTAAATCTGAGATGAGTCTCTAAAAATTTCCGTATTCCTCCATCCTTTTGCTTTAATTCTCTATTTCTTAAAAAACAAAGTTTTTAGATGGAGTTACTGGGGACTGAATTGAGGGCCTCATGCATGCTAAGCACATACTCTCCCAAATGAGGTATAATCTCTTCCCTGATTTTTTTTTTAAATTTACATCTTAATTTTCAGAGGTTAGAGGCCTCTAATTATTTTTCTGGAGACTTGTCCATGAACCTGTAAATCTACAATTAATGGACAAAATTTGGTTTATTAAAAAAAAATCTATAGAATATTCTACAGTCCACCCAAAAGGAAATACTCATGGACTTAAAATGTTTCTCCATTAAGGTGATTTCTCCTGTTTGGTCGAGCTTAATTTGTTAACAGCCATCCTCATCATCATAATGACCAAACTCGCTGTGAGTGGACGCCTAACTGAGGCTAAAATGCTTTGCTCATATTTTACTTCATAGCAAGTGTTTGATTGTAGGTATCAGTGTCTCCTTTTTTGTAGCTGAGGGATTGAGAGATGGGTCAGCTTGCCCCAAATGACATGCAGCTGGCGGTGGCTAGCTCGATGCTGGAATCCAGGCTGCACAGGATGAATTCTCAATTGCTCCTCTAATCAGCTTCCCGTTGAGTGTTTTCCCGAACTCCTGTGAGCCCATAAATGACCGATTTTAGCTATCTCAGCCTGATGAGGTCTTCAAAGGAGAGACACCAGTGAGAATGAGAGGCAGAGTGGCACAAATTAAAATTGTACATTTTCACAAATGTTTTATTCTCAGGTAATGACTGTAAAGGAAATAGTTTTTTAATTTAGTGCTTTGTGAGAACTAAAAACAAAACATTTAAAATAACTATTGTGCAAGAGAGAAGTGGTCTTTGAAAGTCCAACTGTTGCTAATGATGTTACTTGTTTTTTCTAGTGGTGCTTATTTACTGAAAAATTTCCAAACACTGAATTTGTTTTATGTAGTCTTAGTATGAAAGAAAACTTTGTCAGTGAGTATTGTAAGTAAAATCCTTACTCTTTTCTTTCCTGATGATGAATATCTTAGTTGTTTACATGGCTTAAGTATATTTCGTCATTTGTGAAATTTGAGTAATATGGTTTACCTTGTCTGACTGTGAGAGCTGGACGCCTTGTATACAAAGCACCGTAGAGGTGCTTAATAAAAATGTGCTTTCACAGTGACTGATAGTTTAGAAGTATCAACTCTGAATACTAAAAAGGGTAGCTTATTTCTGATGCATATTCAATATGTGTATATATGATATACATTAATATGGCTTAAAGTAACTAGGATTGTTTTTTTTAAGTGCAGTATGAAGCTTTAATGAAATCTGTGTCATTCTAGTGAGACAGGGACTACTTAAATTGCCTTAAGCAGACGACCTTGAAGATTATTTACACAGAATGTAAGCTCAGAGTTCATGTTGCCGTGTAACCATCCATCAGACATTTAATTTCTCGGGATTCTGACCAGAACCATTAAGTTTAGAAAAATCCACATTGATTATTATCAGGGAATAAGCTTCTCTCTTTTGTGACTAAAGAAAATTTTGATTTTTTTCTGCACTCTTTTCAGGTTTTAAAATTTCAAAATTTTGATTTGACATGTCACTTTTTTAATAGAGATAATAAAGCTCATGCTGTTTTAATATGTAAATAAATGTTTTTGTATTTCAATACCCTTCTATGATTTCCTGGCTCTTTGAGAAGTATTTTGCAAGATACTTAGATTACCTACTGTTGGAAAAATACAGACGTGACTTTTATGAATATAGGCGTAGTACAGTTCTGTTGGTTTTTACTACAGTGCAAGACATGAGACCTAGGAGAGCTTTGCTGCTGATTGCCAGGAGGACAGATCTCAGGTCTCAGTCTCCCCTCGTGTAAAATGAAGTGGCTGGACTGGATTCTTTCCTCTTCTAAGATGAGCTTCCATGAGCCTATGTCTTTTGTTTATATTTAGGAGTATTAGCAATATCAGATTAAATACTGAATACCCCTCCATCCCCCCGAAGCAAAGTGCAGTATATGCTACATAAGCTTCTAGTTATCTGATTCTCGTTTCTCATCTTACAGTCAATTTTTGTGTTGCATGTTTCCCGGCAACCTGGAAGGTCTTTTTAGCCATAGGTGGCGCTGTTGCAACTTTTTACAGTCTTAATTTTTCTGTTTGTAAAATAAGGCTTAAACAATGTGATTTTATTTTGATTCCTTTGCTTAATGCTTCAGAATAGCACAACGTCCATTATGTCTTTCTACCTGGAAAATTTTTTCTGCTTATATCATAGTTTTATTCTTTTATCTCGCTGTGAACATTTCAGACTTGCTGTGCAAACAATGGCAAAATCGGGCTTTTCTTCTAGTGTTAGAAACCAGTGAGCCGGGATATTATAAAACAGCTAGAAGCTGCCTCTGGAGCACCATAAAGCTGAAAGGTGTGTTGAGTTCCCTGAGTATTGACCCCGCCGCTGTGTGTTAATTGGTGGGAGTTGATTTGGTACATATATGATGGGGTGTAGTTTCTTGACTTGGGTTTGCCTGCACGTGCTGACACTGAACCATGTGATCCTGAGTCAGCTCGTTCTGAGTTTTCCCCTCGTCTGTGAGAAGGGGACACTCATATCTGCTTTGTAGAATTGTGAGAATTAGTAATTATGTAACATGTTTACCACAGTGGGTATGTCAAGAGAGCTCATAAACTTTAGCTGCTGTTTTGTGTGCAGCCATCATTTTATAGTCTTTGGTAATTACAAAGAAACAAGAAAATAAGAAAAGCTGATTTTATGATGAAAGATATTTGAGGACGTTCCATAATTCCTACACCCATAATTTAGCATCAGCAGAGTCAGAACTGTTACACAGTCGCCCTGGACCAACGTTAAGCCACAGAAATTTTTGTTACTTCATATATGTTGGGGCCTAAGGGGAACCAATACTTATACACATGTTGTCTCCAGCAGCCAACTGAGAGATGACACAAAAGAGTAGGCAGGCGATAAATGTCTTCTTTGTTACTGATGAAGCCACGTTCTCCATGAACTTCAGGGCTGTGGATAAATGAGTGTCATGATACTGTGTCCCAGAAGTAGAGACTCACCCTGTCCCAGGTATCTCTGGGCCACAGCAAGCCTTCCCTTGAGAGAATGAGCCCCATCATGCACAGGGCTGTTCTGCAATGGAGCTGAGCATCCAGGGTGCTTCCCTAGGGTAGTCAACACTGGAGGGAAAGGAAGGGTTTCACATGCCCTGCTTGTCTCCCCGGAATCACAACTCAATCTGTTAATGTGAGGAGGGCTAGCTGTGGACCAGGGGTCAGGGCTGTGAAGGGAGTAGCACTCTGCATGGCCCAGAGGAGTGGGGAGGAGGTATCCCTTCCATCAGTTTAAACAGGTGGTGGGATGGAACAGAAGGGTTCATCCCATGAGTTTATAAAAGGAGAAATAAGAATTTCCTTTGGGTATTAGTCTAGCCAGGAAACACAGAAGATGATTAGGAAGGAGACTTGTAAACCACTGTAATATTAATTTGACATTTGTTGAGCACCCAAAATGTGCTACATTCTTTTCTGAGCGTTTTACAGAAATGAATCCTTCAATCTTCTCAACAAGCGAGTAAGGAAGGTTTGATTGTTATCCCAGTTTCACAGTGTGGAAATTGAGGCACACAGAGGGTAAGTTGACCAAGGTCACAGAACTAGTAAGTGGCAGAGCAAGTATTTTAACCCTGGCTGTATGATATTGTGGCTCCCAGAATGGGCTTTGGGTGTTTAGATGTATCTGCATCCCTCGATTTCTGTGCGTCTGTGCATCAATTAGCCCAGAAAGGACAGGGAAAGGAGAGTTACACAGGTGCTCACAGTCGTGTCTCGGCAACTGTCCACGAAGAGTGCACCGTGATTAGAATTAATTGTTTTCCAGGCAGCAGATCTGTTGGTATAACAGAAATTTAGTCCATTGAATTCATCTAGAAATCCTTCCTACTCTGCTTCTGTCCACACTTGCCATGTGACTGCCTGCCCGTGTTTGGGCCGTGGAGGAGAACATATACTCATGGTTGAACTCTGATATTGCAGTCTGGTTCATAGTTTCACATCTTCTGTTACATTAATAAGTTAAATTTCTGGTTTTCTTGCATCAGTGTCTCATGAGTTTGGTTAATGTGAAACCAGTCCATGGGAGCCCAGGGGTTATGATGGTATAAATTTTTAGCACGTTGTGGCACTTCTAGCCATGCAGACATGACTGGGGGATGTACGCCTTTCTCACTGATTTCTCCCAACAGCAGGGTCCTCTCACGGATGTGAGGCTGGGAGCTCTCTGAGTAGCTCAGTCAGAGGCCAAGTCCACCAATCCGAAAATGATGAAGTACCTGGAAGTGGGTTTAATAAAAGTAAAGGGCTTCCAGGTAGTCCGATGGGCTGTTCAAGAAATTTGGTGAAAAGCTGTCCACTGTCTGTGGTTTAGCTGCTTCTTTGCTATTGAAAAGTCTGGAGTAGATGAAGGGATTTTAAAAAGCAGAAAGGAGTGATTTCAGGTGGTACATCCACACCGGTGAGAAGTGATGGATGACCGCCTGTGTGAGGCACAGACAGAGTCTTACAAACTTCATAAAACAGCTTCAAATGCTCTGCCATCTGAGTGCGCTTCATATGGGGTCCAGTTCATCACTGGTCACGCTGTGAGGGCAAGTAACTGACGATGGCAGAAAGGACACGGAGGCATCAAAAAGGTCTCACTCATGTTCCCTGTTTAAAGAATGTGGCACAGTGTATTATATTTGAGCTGGTTTTTCACTGAACAGTTTTTAGTGTTTTCTGGGACTCCCCAGTGCCCCAAGGTTCCATGCAGCTGGGTGTCCCCTCATTGCAGCTCCGTCAGCGCTTGCCCTGGGCTGATGTGGTGTCACGGGAAGCAGGACGGTCAGCGTCCCCGGCTCCTCTGAGCTCCGTCTCCTCATCTGCAGAGCCTGGTTTCCCAACCGTGTCTACTTAGTAGGGTTGCTGAGAATCACACGTGATGGTTATCAGGTGTGATTTCTGGTTGTCTCTGCGATTGGCAAATAGCCAATAATTGATAGAAACTTGTTTTTTTTATTGTAATTGTGTCTCCTAGATTGCAGTGGTTTTTAGTCTGCATTTTTTTATAACTTTACTCATTTTTAAATATGCCCTTATTTTATTTATTTTTTTTTTGAGGTACTGGGGACTGAAGCCAGGACATTGTGCATGCTATGCAGGTGCTCTACAACTGAGTAATACCCATCCTCCTTTTCTGCACTTAAAAATAAATATTGCAATACACAAAATAGCTCTTAAACTCCATCATGGGACCTGGTCTCTGTATAGGCAAATGAACACGTATACTATTTCAATAAGAATAAATGCTGTTGAGACATAAGTTTCTGAATCTGTTAATGTGCTTAAAAACGATCATAGCTAGTGATAAACACGAGACTTAGATCAAGGACTTTTTAGGGTATGTTTTGCCATCATGGGAAATTACATTCTACCGAGAAGGCTAATTGGGTCTCTTTGATATTTGGATGGTTTAGCAGGTGATCAAGGCTTTCCAAAGCTGACAGTTTTGTATTTTAAACTAACTACAAAGTTATCTTCTAGAAGATGGAAATCCTAAGTTTGTGAATTTCCCAGTAATCCAGGGGGTATGTGTCTGTGTCTGTGTCTGTGTGAACGTTTGTGTGTGTGATTTCAGGAATGTAGAAATAAGTTCCATATAGACTTCTGATATCTTTCTCTTCCAGTTCAAGGTTTAAGCATATACTTACACAAATAAATTGATTTTCTTTTGTCATTTGGCATATTGGCGGGAATAAGAGGTTCTCATACTTGTTTCAGAAGGGTTGGGAAGCATGAGCTTAGAAAACGGGAGGAGAAAGAGGCAGAGAGACACTTCACACTTTGTGCAGTATATGAGAAACGGTAGCTTTTCTTTTCTCTTTTCTTCTAAAGCAAACTGGCTCTGAATTGTAACACACTATTACTCAGAATTGCTTTTCTAATCAGATACAAGTGCCTCAGATTTTTCAAGGCAACATGAATGATGAAATGTGTTTTAGCATTTATCTTTAAAAGTAGTTTTATTTCTCAAGTAAAAGACTATAGCCTGTTTCTTCCAGCGTCTCAAGAAATTCTCATTGATCTATGTACATGTTCTATGTGCTTATTTTCTTTTCTTTTTTTTTAAGTGCTTGTTTCATTGTGGTGTGAATCAATGTTTAAAATTTCTGGATTTTGATCTTTAGAAAATGCTGATATATCAGAACTGTTAAAAACCTGATTGTTCTTTGGTCCTTGTTTGGTGGGGCACCCTATTGATTACTCTTGTCTGTTAAAGAGAGAAATTCTTCCTCTAGCCTGCAGATCATTAAGTGTATGGTTTGCAGTATGCCTTTAAATTTCATTGAATGCATTGAACATGATTGTCCAGTGAATTTTGAGTTGACTCATAGTAATGACTTTGCTTTGATTCTGTGGCTTTTGCTCCTCTCCACAAGAGCTTGAATTCTCTGTTGCATTTTGTATACGTGTTCTTCACAGTGGAAGAAATTTTGCATTTTTTACAGAGGTGGTTTTTCCTAACACCTCTGAATGCCTTCTGTAATTGATACAACAAAAATCTGTTATTTCAATGCTTAATTATTTCATAAACTAGTTTTTGGCTTAATCAGAAACAATGACAGAGTGATAATAAAAAATAGGAAAACTTTCCTTCCTTTGAAGAATAGAAATCAGGTGGTCAGGCTCACCCATGCTTTGGGCCTGACACACTTAATCTCATGTCATTGTGTATCATGATTCGGAGATGGAGTTGCTTCAGGTTTATTGATTTTTGTTTTAACATTTGTGTTGAATTCTTTCTCCAGGCTTATGTATCCTGTTGGGTTTGTTGAAACTGTAGAAGGGAAACAAAAGCTTTTTTTGGTTTCCGGAGGCCTGAGTTGCTGATGATAAGGGTTGAGGGTGGGCTGAGGAACAGAGTGACACTCCCTCTGCTCCCAGCTGAAATTGATGAACAATGAAATCAATTAAGTGTATCGGTATTTGACCAATAGAAGTTAGTGAGCCCAAACTGGCTAGTTATGCCCAAAGAAAGTACTGAATTCACCTGCAGAATTAGGTGCTTTACCAAGAAGAAGCAGCTTAGAGCAATCAGAAAAATCAGTCCTATGATGAGATATAAAGTAAATATGATATCTTTTATTTCTGAAACTTTTCTACGTTAAGTTGTGTAGAGCTAAAATTAAGTTTCAAGCACCAGGAGTTAACAGTGTGGGTGGTTCTGTATGATCATTATTCAGGAATGTGCCTAGACTCTGCTAGAGTGGCTGAAGCTGGCAGGAAAAGACCCAGAGCCAGGATTTGTCACCTTAGGGTGTCCTCCATAATGGTTCCATGTGGGAGCCCATGATTGGGTTAACAAATTGTAACAGACCCCAGCCGCCTGTCAAATTTAAGAAGAAAACGTATGCTTAGTAACTGCTTTGCAAGCAAGTGCCTGTGCATCCTCACTCCTGTCTCCTTGCCTTAAAAAGCAGAGATAATGCTTTGCTTGCGTAGATGATGTTTTAGATAGCACTCTGCTCATCGCAAAGCAATGACCCAGGCCCACAGCTATAAAGGCTGGGCTTGTGTGCAGTTAGATACTCTATTATCCCCCAAGCAAGGACCTAGCTGGTCTGGTGGTCTGCTTTGTAATTCACATGTCTAAAGAATGTATCTTATTCCCCTCACCCCATGACTTACCTAAAGATACACTAAGCCTTTGTACTCATGGTGGATTCTACAATCTCTGTCTCATCCTTCTTTCCCCAAGTTCCTGCTTACTATCACACAACTGTTAATGACGTTTTCCTTTGATTATACACAATAAATATGGGATCATTTGAGAGGCTCGTGGAGTTGGGTCCCTACGCCCTCTCTCTTTCGTGACTTTTTCCACAGAGTCTTGAGTATTCATTCCCTGTACGTAAGACTTCTGCCAGCCAGAACCCACAGTTCCAGGTGAGAAGGATGCAGGCTTTATCTCTCCTACCTCTAGGGAGAGAGAGTAGAAAATTGAGATCTGCTCTTCCGTGGTCCCTTCCTGCCCCAGGTCTGCTCCAGTTCACCTGCAGCCTTCTGGCCTCTGCTCACACTGCCTCTGTCCCAGGACTGACAGCAGCCTTTTCTTCCCTGGTAAACATTTCCTGTGCCTTTTAGAAGTTGGTCTCTTCTCTGCAATACAACCCTGGCAGATGTGATGGTGGTAAACGTGCTGGAGGGCAGTCACTTGGGGACTGCCAGGAGCCATGCTGATTCTCCTGAGTCTCTCATTCGGGGTTACAGAACTGTCGAGCAGCAGAGGAAGCCCTTTAACGTGAGGCCAGCTCAGCATTGCATCACTTTCATTTTATTTTTGAATTTTCAGTGGAGAAATTATTTGTAGCAAACTGTTCCAGATTTTTGGCTGCCTGCTTTCCTCACCACCATTTCCTTGTTGGCTCTGGTGCTTGTTGTAAGAACCAGGTTTCTTCTCTGGTTATTTCTAGCAGCTGGGCTTGCCGAATCCTTGATCTGCATTTGAAGCAGAATGCTTCTTCGTGATGTCAAGCTGATTTTCCTATTTCTGAATATTTCGTGTACACTCAGCAACTCTTTCAAGTGAAATGCTCTTGTCCAATTCTGTTAACCCATATTTGCCGATCTCCTGCTTTCATGCTGAGGGCAGTTTCTTTTTCCTGTAATAAAAGTTAGCAATTTGCATTTACTATTTGAAGGTTCTGGCCCTAGGTGCTTTTGTCCTTAACAGTTTTAATACAATTCACCCATTAAAATGTGCAGCGGTTTTTACTCAAAGCCCAGAATTGTGCATCGCAGTCAATCTTAGAATATTTTCATCCCCCAACAGGAAGCCCTGTATGCACAAGCAGTCATTCCCATCTTCCTCATCCTCCCCCAGCCCCAGGCAGCCATTGTTCTCTCTCTATGGATTTGCCTGTGCTGGACATTTCATGTAAAACAAGTTATTTCATGTAAATGGAACTGTCTATTGTGACTGACTTCTTTCACACTGAGTAACTTTTTCAATGTATTTCCAGGTTGTGGCCTGGGTCAGTACTCTATGCTTTGCTATTGCTGAATTATATTCTACTGTATATCTGGGCCCTACTGTTTACCCATTCATCAGGTGATAGTCGTTTGTGTTGTGTCTGCTTTTTGTTTGTGAAGAGTAATGGCGCCGTGAATACTCCTGTAGGAATTTTTATGTGGACATTTGTTTTCAGTTCTCTTACTTGTGTGACCAGAGAGCAGAAATGCTGGGTCATTCATAAACCAAATGTTCAACTCTCTGAGGACCTGCCAGGCTGTTTTCTAAAGTGGCCACCCTGTGTTACATCCTCAAAAGCAAGGGCTGCGCGCTCCGCTTCCTCTGTGTCTTCATTAGTGCTTGTTACACATTTTTTTTATTATAACCTATTGTAGTAAGTGTGAAGCGGTTTCTCCTAGTGGTTTTGACTTGATTTCTTTTACAGCTAATGATATTGAACATCGTTTGATTGTGCTTATTGGCCATTTGTATATTTTCTTTGAAAAATACATTTTCAGATACTTTATACACATTTTAATTGAGTTCTCTTTTTCTTGTTGAGTTGTAGGAGTTTTTTCTTTTATTTGAAGATACAAATACTTAATCAGATAAATAATTTGAAAAAATTTTCTCCTCTCTGATGTTTTTTCACCTTCTGGATGGTGTCCTTTGAAGCAAATTTTTAACATTTGATGAACTCCAATTTATCACTGTTTTCTTTGTTCCTTGAGCTTTTGGGGTAATATTTAAAATCTGAGGTATTTTATTTAAACTTTTATATAAAAAATAACTTAATTCTTAAGACTGTTCTAGGAGATGGGTGCTGTGGCTGTCCCCAGTCTATGGATAGGAGACTGAGGTGCAGAAAATTTCACTGAAATATCAGTGTCACAGCTACCCAGTGCTGTGGGATTTCAGACCCTCATGTTTGTCCCCAGCATTTGTGATCTTCACCACCATGCTCCACTACTGCCTGGAATCATTAATGAAAAAGTTTTCCTTTTTTGATTTCTTGATTGTTTGTTTTCTCATTGGGGAACTCACCTCTTCATTTTCCTTGCAGAGATCTGTGTAGGTTTATTTTAGATCTCATGTACTTATTTATTACACAGGCTCCAGCGATGATTGTGCCTAGTTGATCTAATCAATTCATACTCAAGTCTTTCCTGCTCATGACACTAAAAAGAGAGTCATGATTTACATAATGCTCAAAGAAGAATGTACTTGAGTGATTTTATTTTTCTAACCAATCAAACAAATCAAATAAAAACCCGGTGTTGGAACAGATTATAAGCCCTGCAGAATAGGGTCACTGTCTTCCTTGTGTTTCATTTGATTTGTCACAGTGTCTGGATAGTGCCTTGCTGTCCAGCAGTTTTGTGAGTATACGGTGCTCGTGAATCATTGTAAGGAAAGAATTTTGACAACAGACTGTGTTGTTCATTTCACAAGGGAAAAGATCATATAGAAATACTGCTCAGATTTATTTTAAAATTAAGCTTGGTGTTTTGAGAAGGGTTCAAGAAACCATACAAAAATCTTTTTCACTAATTTTAAATCTATCTTAGACACATTATGCATACATAGCAGAGTAACTTATCAACTAGTTTTGACAAGAGGAGTGTATTATTGATTATCTATTTTAGTTGAAATATTCTACCTGGGATAAAGTAATCAGTGCCCATAAATGAACAAATATGTTTGTATTTCTATGCAACATGGGGGCAGAATTCATATGTTTTTATATAATATATATGACTGTGTGTTTAATCTGTCTGTCAGTGTTTTTATAGTTTTTCATCAATGTTGTAACTTTAGAATTCTTCTATGGAAATCACCCCCAATTCTAGTGCAGTTTGTACTGTGTATCCTGTCTTATGCATGGGATTCCACTGTCCCCTCACTGAGGAATTTCCTCTCCTATTGAGTTAGTAGCAGAGTTAAAGGAACTGTGATTTCTAGGCCTTTGCTCTCCATGTGTTTGCAGTTGGCTGTCAATCAAGATTTTCTCTTTCTTGAGTTTTCATTGTTCAATTAGAATTTTGGAAATAACAATTAATATGTTGCAACACTCTCCCTAGAAACTTGATGTGTTTGTGCTTTTCAGTTTCCAATTTACAAAAAATGTAAATGCACTCTTGTTTTTAAATAGTCCTTTTTCACTAGATATTTGTTTACTTCTTTATAGTCAAAATATTTTTTTCCCAATGAATGAATAGGTTTGCATGTTTTAAAAGATACCTTACTTTTTAAATTTCTTATTCTAACAGGTATATTCGTTGTACAGAATTTAGAAAATAAGGATAAACACAATTATAACTTAAAAATGGCCTCTAATCTCACCTGGAGATACAGTTGTAAGGTTTGAAATTGAGAATTACAAGTCCTCTCAAACTGTTCTTCTATTTCAAGTACGGTTTGGTTACTGAGATCCTCGAATTCCCATATGAATTGTAGCAGCAGATAGTCAGTTTCTGCAGAGGAACCCACTGGGATTGTGATCGAGTCCACGTTGAATATATGGATCGCTCTGGGGAGCACTGCCATCCCAAGAATGCTGTCATTTGATTCAGGAATGTGCGTGGTGTGTCTGTCCAGGTATTTAGGTATTCTTTAATTTTTTTCAGCATTGCATAGAGTTTACATTGGATTATTTTACTATATATTTTGCCTTTATACTGAGGACAAGTGTGCAAGGTACCGGGATCAGAAGTGTATTGGAGCTCCGCAGCTTGCTGCCACCATGGACGCTGTGCTCTTGCTTCGCCCACTGTACAATGTTGCACAAAATAGGACCTAAGTAACTCTCTCTTGAAAGAATGATTATATGATTGCTGGATGATGCTTGAGAGTCCTTGTGATGATGTCTTTTTCCCAGAATTTCCCCTCTTCTTTACTATGCCCTTTCCCTTCCTTTCCTCCAGCCTGTGTTTCAGCCTGCCTGTGGCATTGATTTTCCTTGTCTGTGGACTCTTCCTTTCACTAGTTCGTGATAATGTTACATGTGAGATGTGGAAACTTGCTAGATGTCAAGAAAGAGGAAATCCATTGCATTCTAGTTTTTTTAGAGTGTGCTATTGTATTATCGATTGAAATGAAATCAGGCTGACCCATTGAGCCATCCCCTGAGCTCTTTTTGCCTTCCTACAGGTGATACTGCTCTCGTTGCTGCATGTGCCCTTCCCCCAGACTTGGTTTTGGGGTTGAGTAAGTCACCGTCACTGGAGCCCTCTCTTTAAATGATGAAGAGAACATTTGCTCTTTCTCCCTGTTTGGGGACTTGGATGAGATGAGGCAACAGATAAAGAATGGAGCCCCACCTCATTCTGACCCCCGCTCTTTCCGTTCCTTTCTCCAGGGGAAGAGTACAATTCAAAAATATAAAGATTGTGAACTAATGAGATAGACAAGACAACCGATCATTTATTAAATACCCTTTCATGCCAGAAACAAATGTATTATACACACAAAAAGCACATAAAATACGGTAGTACTGTGGTTACAAACGTGGGTCCGAGTTCGAGTCCTGGTCTGGAGTGACAAGTCCTGTGAGATGGAGAATTGGTAGGTCGGCTTAGCCTCTCTTGGACTTGTTTTCTGTCCTGCAGAGATGGGGCTCGCTAGGCGTCCCTCCCCCGTAGAGGTGCTGAGGGGTGTAAAAGACACGTGTAGGCAGACCGAGCACAGCTGCTCTTTCCTCGTAAGTGCAGGATAGCATCGCTTTTGCGGTGATGGCTTTATGACTGCACCCTGTAGACTCTCAGTGCTCCAAAGGGATGCCTTGCAGATTGGAGATGGGATTCTCACTTCTGTATATACCCAAGGATTGTGTTATTGGGCCTTGCTAATTTGACTCTATTCTTTAGAAAGTACATAATGTAGATATATTTTTCAAACATGCATGATTTTTTCTTTTATTATTTAGAGTTCTACCCTCTCATCTCTTGGTGTGACTTTTCATGGAATCCAGGAAACAGTCCTAAGCAACCTGCCTCTTCACACTTCTCCGTGGTGGTTTCCTTCCCTGACTAGAAGAGGGTTTTGCATAGGTAATTTTGATTGCTCCCCTTCTCTTGGAGACTCTCTGTTTTTCTGCCCATCTCTCACCTGTCCATCTGTCCATTTCTCTACCCACTCATTCTTCTGACTTGTTTCAATAAGCATTTCAGGCAGCTTACAGAAGAACAGGTACCAAATAAACAGGTGAGAAAATGGGGCCAAGTTCATACAGTGAGGCTAGGAGTTGAGCCTGTGTGAGAGTTGCCAGCGTGAGACACACGCCTCTGCCTTGTGACTTATAAGATAGACAACATCAATGTGCCTGAAGCTCCCAGCAGACACAGGGAAACAGGGTTTGTGGGAGATGCTCATTGGCTGTGAAATAAATAAGTGGCTTAGTAGAAGCCCAGCCTTTCCAAGTACTAAGGCTTAGGAGAATATTTTAGTGTCTTCCAAAATCAGATTATTGCATCTTTTCTTTTTCAGAGTTTTATGTATAGTTGGTTTACATTCTATACCTGGAAATTTCTCCAAAACTTCTGCCCACGTGAGTCCCATGACTCGGGAATGGGGTGGTTCTGCTCATTGACGGGTGTTGGCCAGAAACGGAAAATGACAGCCTCAAAGGAGCCTGGGATTTATCAGTTATGTTTTGTCAGTGCTGTAGATTTCAGAAAATGCTTTCACCTTTTCTTTCCATCTGAGGCAGCAGCGCGCTCTCTTACCAGCATCAGGAGCTCAGGGCCACGGGATGGTGGGGGCTGACTGCACTGCCGTCAAGACAGCTGAGCTAGTCACTGCAGGTGTGGTTCTTTTACATACTGCAGTTCATGCTCTTTACTAGAATGTTTCAACAGGGAGTTAATTAACTGAGTTAATTAACATTTTATAAATATGATGCTTTGTTGAAAAGACAGTCATAGGCAGAATATAAGTTGTGATCACTTTAAAAATGGTTTCATTACTGAAGTTTCAGTAGGAAAGATCCAGTTTATCTTATTTCCGCCTCTCTTTAAAAGTAACAAAGAAACAAGACAGAAAAAGCAGAGGATGATTTCTGTTCTTCCTCTCGGCTTGCAGGTGCCCTCACCTCCAGTGGCATCCATCCAGACACCAGCACTGACACTGGCCGTGCTCAGAACTGCCTCAGCCCTGAAGACACATCTGACAAATGGAAGGGGGCCGCGCCCTGTTACAGCAGGTGCTCTCACTTTGTGGGTCCTTATGTAACTGCGCGGTGTTATTCAGGATCGCCCTTTCTACACTTTGTGACGCTGCTGCGGTGTCTCCTAGTTATTTGTTTCTGTAAGTACTCGTGTAATTTTCCAATGTGTGGTACTAGACATCTAAAAATGCATTTTTCAGATGAAAAATAGTGTGTATTTAATATAAATGTATGAAAAAAGGGTCAAATGGATCTATCCTGGTGCCAGTACTCAGAGATAATAATTAACACATTAACATCTATTTTCTGTTCTTTTCATCAGTGTGTATTACCTCTGTCATAAAAACCAGCGAGCAATGTGTGCCTGTATACTGTGTGGAGACCTCCATTTTCCATTCGGCTTATTACACATTTTTCTACAATATTCTATCTCCCCTGGCATGATTTTTAATGACTAGTATAGCATTCTGTCTTGTGGAGTCCTCGTCCATTTTACTTTGGACTTAAATAAACTTTTAAATTCCAAGTATACTTAACTGAAATTCTGAAAAGAGATCTGTTGTGTTACCGAAAGTCCCCTACTTCCTTCCCCTTTTTTCCTGAGAGTAAAAACTGCTGACAATGTGGAGTATATATTTCATGACCTTTATGCCTGTGTCATATAAATAAACACATACATACACGTATATGAGAAATCTATGTCTATGTGTGTGTATATATGCTTTATTGAAAAATAAGGCCATACTATATGTTTTCTGCAGCTCGGTTTATTCACTCAGGTATATATCACAGACGTCCTCTCTCTCCAGACTCACCCGGTCCTTTCAGATAGAGTAGAGGGTTTTCCTGATATGCAGGTTTGGTCTCTTGTGTAAGGACACCTTTCGTGGGAGCGTACTGTGGACAAGGCCTTGGACCACGCCGAAACACCGGAACTTTAGTGCCCACAGCTCACCGTGATTTACCGCATCATTGTCTTGATGGTGGACACTTAAGTTTTCTCCATTTTCCACTGTCAGAAAGGGTGTTTGACTGGCATACTTCTTATACAAACATTCCTGTGATCTTGTATGAGTATTATTTTCGTTAAGTTTTCTGGAAATTTAGTCCTTGGATGTGACAACTACATAAATCACAGGCTCCTTTCAAGTGAATCTAGAAATTCCTTCTCCTGTGGGGCATGAAAAGATGTAGAATAACTTATGTAACCAATTCTCTATCGCTGGATATGATTTCACTTCAGCTTTTCTTCTCACCATTGTAAACAGTGCTGTGTAAATGCTCTGATAAGTACATCTTTTTGAACTGAATTTTTCTAAATGAAACGATTCCAAAATGTGGAGTTCAGCCTGTGTGTACACACGTTTTTCAGAGTTTACATATCCATTGACATGTCATCCTCCAAAAGATCGCTCACAGTTTGTTCTCTCAAAGATGGACACTAGCTAGAATATCTTTTAAAAATATGTGCCAATATGATGAGCAAAAGTACTTTTTCATTGTTTTAATTTGCACTTGATGACCAGTGAGGTATTGAGCATTTTTCACTCATTAGCCATCTGACTTTTAAAAAGTGAATGATCTCTTTTGTCCTTTGCACACATTTAAGTGAGGCAGCTTCTTGTTGCTTTGTGACAGCTCTATGTATATTATGAACATTAACCCCTTGTCTTCATCAACATGTATCAGAGAGCTTTTCCTTGTCATATTTTGCCTTTCATTTTGTTCAGTAGGTTCATTTTTGTTGTGGCCCAAAATAATCTTAAGATTGTAAATGTCTTCTTTTTGGGTTTTATTCCTGATATTATTCTTAGAAATACTTTCTTATAATGGTATAAATTTCTTCTGTAGGTTTTTTTAATCTCTAAGATGGAGATGATGATGGTACTTGTTATAGTGAAGAGAAGTTGAATTAGTATGAGCAAAGAATTATATTCGCTCTTATTAGTACTTTCTAATATTCACATCACATTCTGTAATTTTTCTTGCGGTCATTATGACTGGAATAGAATTTGTTTTTTCCAGGGGATTCTCTGATTGTCCCAAGACAATTATTGAATTCCTACTTTGCTTTTTAACTTGAAATCCCACCTGTAAAGAATACTTATGTACACTAGAGTCTCTTTTTGAGCTCATGGTTTATTTTTATCAATCTTACTTTCTTACACTAGCACTATATCTTACATATTGTAAACATTTATTTAATATCTGACAGTGCGATTTTTTGATTCTCTTTTCGATCCCAAATTTTCTTGGTTAGTATTATGACTTTATTATTCCTGAAGAATTCTAATATAATTTTTCAAGTTAAAAAAAAAAAGAAGTGCTGTCGTGGGATTTTTTAGTACTTTTGAATTATCTTTAGGAGAACGTACATTTTTACAAAACTGCTTTCCTCCATACAAAATGTTGATGTCTCTACTTTCACACCTCTTACTTTACCCCACAGTACAGTCCTGTACTTCCACCATGTACAACATGGGCATTATTTTTGAGTTTATTCCAGATTATTGTTGATGTTTTTGTTAATGATTTAAGTCAGAATTTTTTGCTATTGTATATTTTAACTGTTAAAACTGACACCTAGGAAGGCAGATTCGGTTTGTAAATACTCACTTTGTAACTTCTCATTTAAAATTGTAAGTATTAAGTACTTGTTACAGAATCCTTTCTTTTCTGTTTTTAAAAATTTGTTTCCAAGATTCTCAAAATGGTCATAGCAAAGTAGTATAGGTGGGGACAGAGATGGAGAGAGGTAGTGTGGCTCATGTACAAACTGTGAGCACTTTCATGGCTGCGTTTACGCTGGAAAAGCCGCTGAAGAGTCCAGGATAAAACGGGTGGCTTTGTATGCAGTTGAAAGCCAGCTTTCTTGCCTGGTGAAGCCTGGTGGGCGTGACAGGTAGATGATCAAGGTCGAATGGAGGTTATTGGCTGCACAGAGCGCTGTGTCTGAGAACTGGAGAATATCGCCATGGGAAATGCTTGGTGCCAGGAACAAAGCAGAGGAGCTGGGGACCCTGTGTGTTAAGGAATTTCCAGCCCTCGGAGTGGGAAGATCAGACTCTGCATTCAGATCTGAGTTTGAATTCATCTTCTTTAGTTTACTTGTCCTCTGACTTTGGTCAAGCTATATACCCTCTTTCACTTCCTGTTTTCTTATCTCTCAAAATAGGAGAATTACAGCCTGCTGCTAGATTGTTTGATCAGGTTAAGTAATTAGTGTCTATAAGATGCCACGTACAGTCACAAGCTCAGTGAGAAATGGGCTGTCACCTGTTCTTCTGCAACTCAGTGCTTGACAAGACATGTGGGAAAGCCAGTCCCTAATTTGTGTGTGATGCAAGTAGGAACAAAATTAATGTCTTGCCTTTCCCTAGCAGTATACTTACAGCTTTGCTTCATTTACTTCTTTCCTCCTTTCCTTTCCCCTTTCCCATCCTCCACCAAAAGATCCTGAGACTCTCTCAGAATAGTAGATTCAAATTACTTTAAAGGTTGGCTCATCCTCATGAAATGATAGTAACATAAAAAAAATCTGTGCACATCCCACAATACATTGTATTTGATTTACACACACACGTGTGCACACATACACACACACAATCAGGCTACCTTCCACTTGCAGAGGGATAAGGACCACTTTTTCTGAGTTTTCACTCACTGAGCTTGAGAACAATGTCTCTTACACAGACTTTCACCAGGCTTCGTGCATGGTGTTTTTAATTGAATTTCGGCTTTGTGGCCATAGATATAGTCTCCTAATAGAAGAGAGAAAGTGGAGACATAGACATTCCGCTGAGATATTGGTGTCATCATATTTTAGTTGGAAAGGACTTAAGACAGCATAGAGTCGTAATATTATATGGGTGAGAATCCATGATGTTGTAACTTGGACAAGAACATGGACCTTCTGCCGTCTTGTCCACAAAGGTGAAGAGGCAACTGGGCAGGGGATGGTAGGGATCCTTCTTGCTTGAGTTCCATGTTCTTGCTAGTTTTCATTGCTCAGTTGCCTTTAGTTTATGTCCATGAGGCCTCTCATGGGAAGGTCACTCTGTCCTGATAGATTGAGTTTCTTATCAGCAAAAAGCTCTGGACCCACTCATATTTCCCAGAGTTTTCTGCTGACCTGCTGACACTTTATATAATTGAGACCTAAGAAACTACTGAATATAAAATCCTTATTGTTATTGTTTGCCCTCGAGTTCCATAGGAAGGGGTGCTGTCTCAGGCTGTCTAAAGCCAGATCTGAACAAAGATAGGGTGACAGGCTGTGCTGCTGGTCCTCCACAGTTGAAGGGGATTTCCAACTTAGCTTTATATTCAAGGCAGATGAGTTCAAATCTTGCCTTTACCAGTTATTATCTTTGTGAATTTGGGGAGAAACTGTACTTTTTTGTGTCCAAATTTGTTTATCTGTAAGTAAGTTCAGTATTTATTTTAAGGTTTCTGTTTTAGAATTGAATGAGCTAATACTCTCATTTATACCTAAAATAGTGATCTCATGGTTCTATGCTGGTGCCTTGGTAGTTGATTACTAAGGGACTCCGCAGTGAGATTGGGGGTGGGGGACCCTGGATAATAGAGCTTATATTCCAGGATATGCTTGTAAAAGACTGGATGTGCAGTGGATTTTTAGTAAATATCTACTCCTTTCCTAATCTGCATTGATTGTGTATATATCTTTATACTAATATATGAACAATTTTTATTGCAATTTAAATATCTTTGTAGTATTTACAATATCTAGTTATAAAAATACGTGAAATAAAAAGATTTGAATTTATTTTCTTTTCAATAAGCGAAACAAAATAAAATAGAAAAGAAAAAAGTTTTGAAGGAGTAGAAATAATTTTATTTCTCTGGAATCAATTCCTTGTAATAGGTTTTTTGTTCATGTTGTTAAAAAGCATAGAAAATTGATAGGTGGTGAAATACTGGAAATGAGGAAACAGTGGAGACATACTACCTCTAAGGCAGTCAATTTGTTACCAAGTCCAAACTCGTTCTGCTTGCTGCATGACAGGCCGATTAATCGGGAGATGAGATGTTGGAGTAAGGAAAAGAGACTTTATTTGTAAAGCTGGCAGACCCAGAAAATGGCATATTGTTATCCAGTAGAACTCTCTTCCCCAGGGCAGAATTCAGTCTCCTTTTATACTAAAAAGCGGCGGGGATGTGGCTGGTTGTTGCAAACTTCTTGCTGTATGAATTGTTTGTCCTTGAAATCCTTTGTTCCTGCAGCTGTCCATGTGGGTCAAATTATGGTGCCCCTGTAAAACCTCCAAAAAAAAAGAAAGGTTATTCACTATTTTACAACTTGCCATCTATACATAAGTGTAGAAGAGCAAATATCCTTAAAGATCAGAGCCCGGAGAATAGGCCCTCCTGGATATTTCAGGCTAAAGGCAACTTTCTTTTACAAAAGGTGCAGAGATAGCAAGTCTGAGCCTAGAAAACAAGGTACAGGATTAAAGCCAAATGAACACATCTAACATGGAGTGAAATTTGTTCTTTCTATTACAATTTCTTTTTCTCCCTCATAAATAATTTTAGTAAGAAACATGAGCAATTTTTTTATTTTTGCTTCTTAATAAAGGACTACAACTACAATTTAGTGAGCAGGGATGCTGTGCGTGCCTTGGTGTCACAGCAAACTCTTGTTGGTGGTGGTCGACCCTGCAACATGCCTGATGCCCCGTGAGTGTTGGTGAGGGTCCCCCTAACCAGGGGCTCTATTCAGGAACCACCATATGCGCGTTGACGTCTGGCACCTCTTTTTCAGCTGCAGGAAATTTTTTCAGATTCTATGATAGAAAAATCACTCCAGCTAGGGATAATCAGGGAGTAAAGGAAGAGGAAAAGGGCTTGAAGTAGAGTAGAAGAGAAAGACAGAAGCTCAGGGAGCCTGGGGGCTTGGCAGCGCTGCCTCGGGAGAGAGAGGAGCAGAGGTGTGGATGGGACCGGCTACAGAACCAGCTCCTGCAGCTTTCCCTGCACCCAAGCCACACAGCTTTTAATAGGGCCCAGGACTCTCTCCTGGCTGGATGTCACCCTGGGCAGAACCTTGAGAATCGAAGGTAAGGGGTGGGCAGCACTCACCTAGGGGGTCACTGAGGACTTTGGTCAAGTCCACATTGACTTTTCCAGTCATGTGCCTTCACCTGTTCTTTATCTCAGGATCTGAGAAGCAGGAGCAAGGAACTCAGGGAGAGATGCAGGAAGATATCTGACTGTGTTAAGAGACGACAGTCACAGTGACACTGGGAGCGAAGACACTTGCAGCAAAGTAAAATAACTTCACAACCATTGCATCAGAGCTGCATGTGTGAGAGAGCCTAAGCCTGTCTCAGAGTGCAGGGGACAAGCGGAATGGAATGGTAAAATTAACACTGACAATTGAAATTTTGTTAAATAGCCTGCTACTTTTAATTTTATCACTTCAATGTATGCAGGTGTATTTCTATGAGCATTTATAGGTTCACACAACCACACCAGCCCCTCTTGCCCCCATGGGGGATGGGATTTCTCAAGCACAGTGCCCCTCCTGCTTGCTTGGGCCACGCTGCGGGTCCTCACCTGGGGCCGGACTGCTACAGTACACTGAGTCCCCGAGGCACGGCCTGGGATACATGACAGGAACAACTGTGCTCTTGGCTGAGGGCCTCCATTTCCCCCTGCAGTGTAAGAATGCCGGTGACTCAGTTAGAAGCATGCATCCAAGCCGTCCTTCCGTGTCATCACCATCTAGAAGCGGTGCCTGAATCTTCTGAATTTCTGCAGAATGTGGTTTACAATCACCTTGAACAAGTGAGTGTGTGTCCTCTTTCAAGTGGAGGAGTTACTGCCATTTTCCTGGAACTTACTCACCACTAGTCCATCTGATTTTTCTGTGCTAGGATTCAGTATGGCCTGCTAATAACTCTGCAGTCAGATCTAGAAACCCTGATGAAGAGGATTATTTATTTTCTTTCTTTATATGATAGTATTTTACTTTCAAATTTCTGAGTTTTCAGTTCTTGGAGGGATGTTTTGGGGGTTGGAGAAACAATTTTGCTCTTACCATCTTTGTGACCTGTTGCTATATGCGTCTCACCTGTCTTCTGTCACTTGTGAGGCGGTTCTATTTTTGACCCTGTCCGGGTTGTTCATATTTTAAAACATAAAATCTGTAAAAGTACAGTCCCTTTTACTCTGAAGACATTCCACAAATACTCCTTTAATCTGGGTATGGTTTTAAGAAGACACAATAATTGGAATATATACTTGCAGGTTGCCAGTGCAAAATCCCCAAATTAATAGTCGAGCTTAACATCTAAAATCTTTCTAATCTACCATGGATTTGTATGGATAAGTGAAGTAGTTTGCTAAGAACTCAATCCTCCCAAGCTGATGCTCTGCCAGATGGTGGAGCCGAGGGACGAGGGTGTGTCCTGCCCTTCCTGAGCTGACAGTTTCATGGCAAGGACCTTCACCAGGTGAAGAAATTGAAGTTTCTTCTAAGAACAGTGGGTCTGAAATGAGTCCAAAAGCGTGGGAGAGACACAATCACATTTGTCTCAAGTAGGGGAGAGTGGCTGTGGGGCCACCTGGGAGACTCATGAGTCCAGGTGGGCAGTGTTGTTGGCTTCCAATTGAGCGGTGGGACGGTCAGTGGGTAAAAGCGAACAGATTGAAGGCATGTTTAGATGGTAAAGAGGAAAGGATCAATGCTGTCTGTGAAGGTAGGATGGAGTAAGGCCCAGGTTTCTGGGTGGATTAATGAGTTAAATAATGGTCCTGCTGTGTTCTGAGGAGGGAAAGCAGCAGAGGGAGTTCTGGGGGAAAACTGATGAGTTCAGCTGTGGGTAAAGTGAAAGGCTGTTAGATGTGTGGTCTGGGAGCTCTGGTGAGAGCCAGTAGTGAGTAGGGGGCGGGGAGAGAGACTTTCAAATCATTTTGTCTTGTGAAAATACATACAAGAATGAGTAATGACACAACCCCTGTATATTCTGGATTTAAAACCCAGTAACATTTTGCTATATTGACTGCAGGGGTTCTTAATTTTTTAATAGAAATAAAATAAATAGAAACAAAATAGTGGAGTTAATGAATATCTTAGAGTTGATGTGTGTCCTTGTATGTATTTTCATACCTCATCTGTTTATAACCATAATCTACAAAAAGTTAACTTGCTTAGCATTAGAGTTAAACAGAGGGACGTGACACACTCTGTTGGTGGTTCAAGGTGATTTCTTGGGCAAATTATGTAGCCTCTCTGTGCCTTAGTTGCATCTTCTGTGACTGCCCCCATGCCCCTCATCACAGCTGATTTCCTAGACTTGAAGTTGGGAGGGAGGCTGCTGAAGGGAGTAAGAGGTGGCAACTGCTAGGGTCACTGAAGAGAGAGACAAAAACAGATTAAAGCCGAGAAACTGAGTGCTAATACCCTCAAAGGAGAAAGAATCCCTTAGTTTTTTGAGCCACTTAGCCTAAGAGAACGAAAATCATGTGGATCCAAAGCTCTTGAGCATATGAGTATTGTGGGTGGGAGGGTTTCATCAGAAAAGGGTTGAGAAAAGGCCTTTTGGTTTCCTTTTACGTTTCCAGTAAGGATGAGGCGCAGAAGAAAAACCACCCGTTTCACAGTAGAAGGTGCTGTTTTGTGCGAAACTGTCCGAAGGTTGGAAACCATTCATCAGTGGTGCTGGCAAAAGAAGAGACTTCTGGATTGGGTGGGGCACTTGCTGTGACTTCCAGGTGACCTGCTGGCTGGGGGCTGTGAGGCGGGCAGTAGGTTTGCAGTGTGACCTGGGTATAATCCCTGGCATTGAGGCTGCTGATCTGACTAGCAGAGCTGGGCAGACACCGTCCTAACGGGGCTGCTCGGGATGAGGCCTGGGACACCTGCCATGCTGAGGGCGAGAGGAGAGCTCCCCTGAGGTTGTGTCCCTGTGAAGATTAGAAACGTCCTCCTGCAGGGGAGGAAGAGCCTCTGAGCAGCGGGCCGGATGCACAGGCAAGACCAGCCTGAGCACGGAGATTTCAGGAAGCCGGAATTCATACAGGCCCGAACAGCCTTGTTCCTGAGAAACTGGAGGGAAAAGATGCTGCAAATGCAGGCTAAGTTCAGACACTATTGTGTGTCATGAGTGATAGGAAAAGACTGTTCAGGCAGCCACGAGAGAACCCTGTGGTTGTCCCAGTTGGGCGTCACACAGGAGGGAGGAGCAGAGTTATATACTTTGCCACTTATTAGCTGTGTGACTTTGAGCAATATCACCCCACTTCTCTCTATATATATCTACATCTGTAAAGAGACACAGTGACAAGCTCGTGTCATCAGAATGCTTTGTTTAGCTCTGATCCCCTTTGTCCAGTCCTGTCAGTGCTGCCCTGCAAGGTTCTGCAGCGGCTGCTCTTGCCCTGTGATGGGAGGGCATAAAAGGGCATTGTAGCACCCGAGGGCAGAAAGGTGTTGCTTTAAAAGCAGACATGTAGCCTCCTGCAGCTGCAGACCTGCAGGCAGTTTGGTTCATGGTCGTGGAGAGGACTTTGGAGGCCTTAGCGTCGTCTTAAGACTTGTTTTCCCTTGGGGACCTGATTTGCCTTTGCAGATTAATGTTGAAGATTTGGGCTTCTGGCAAAGCTGTTTTCAGAGATGGGTATATACGTAAAATATCATATAAAATAAAATGATTTATTTAACGTGTGCGACTTTGCAGCTGTTGGGAAGAGCTGTGTTGGCCTGGTCTCCACGGGGGACACCAAGGGTCAGCAGAGCGTGCGGGAGGGAAGGCAGCCTGCAGTGCTTCTGCGGGGTGTTCTCCCCAGCAGGGCGCTCTGCTGAGTTGTCTCTTCTCTGAGTTTGGTTGCCAGAGGAGCAGACAGCAAAGTAATGAGTTCTGGAGGGATTGTATAATGACAGGAAGAAATAGGAACCTGGAGATTTTCTGGACTAAAACACGCTTTTGGTTCCTGATTCAGTGTGTTCCATTACAGAATTGATGAGTTGTGTCTATTCTGGAACGTCATTGAAATAAACGTTCAGCCTAAATGTTAAGGGCTTTGATTTATTTGGCTGGAGGACTCGAGCCAGGATGACAGCCTCTCAGATCACTCTGAGGGACTGCTCCCAAGAGGTAGTGGAGGAGCTAGGATAAATAGAATCTTTACAACAAAGATCAGGTAATTGGAACAATAAAATATTGCTTGTTATCTAAAGAAAACCAGATATCTCAAGTTCAAGTATTTACTGCTTTTCTATGTATGGTGGGAAGCAAACATTTGGGTCATTGAATTCATTCCTTTGGCAAGCACCTGGCTATCTAGGGCCAGTATCCTGTCCTTTCTTGCACTGAGTCTGCTCAGAGGGCACCACTGTGAGTGGCTGAGAGGCCGGGCTGTAGGCATGAACTCACTGGGGGTTGGCAGCAGCCGCTGATGATTTGGATTCAGCATTCTTTATTTACTGACATGGTTGCAGTATTTTCATGAACATTGTAGTATTTTCATTCACAGTGTTCCCCCTTGGTCCTAAATTCGACCAATATTTTGAGAGACATTGCATGACCAATTTTGTCCCACGGTGCTAGGATGGCTCATTCCTAGTTCAGGTGAAGAATCTTCTGAGTTGCCATTCAAGGTGTTAGTTTTTTTTATCAGGCCCTGTTGATACTAAAAGTTCTCTGTATCACCTGTCTTACTACTCTATTATGATCCAGGAAGTGTTTACCCATCTTTGCTCATTCCCATACCTAGAATCACACTATTATATTTATTTTATTCAGGGTTATAAATTTTATCTGTTTCTTCAAGATGTTTAGCCATCATCCATCTTGTGGGCCTAGTTACACATTGGGAAATGTAACAGACAACAATTTTATAAAATAGACAGGATATAAGTAATACAGCTAGTAACGTTAATAAAGTCACGAGTAAGAATTTAATAGTCGAGAAGTTGTATTTTTGGGTTAAAATTTTGCTTGTGTTTCTGAGTTTGATCCTATGAGAAAGTTCATATTTATGGTCAGGGTCAGAGCAGGTATTAATTGGCCTGTTGAAATCTCCCACCTTGTAAGATCAACAGTGGCCTAAACAGAACTATAAATTCTTTTTAGAATAACGTTTCTGAGGGCTATCTAGTAAGAGCCTTGGAGTAGGGAAACCCACCAAGGTAACACAGAAGTACTAGACATAGGTAATTTATCATAAACTTAACAATTGGAGTAGTTCATAATCAAAGGTTGGAGAAATTATCAAAGTAATTGGTATACAGTCCTGGTCCGGTGTCTTGGGTCAGCAGTCTAGCTCAGATGTCGTCTTCTTCTCATCCTGGTATGGAAGCTTTTTCTCCATTTGGGCATTGTTTTAAGGTGAGCAGCACTCTATAGGCCAGTGCACTGCAGGGGCTGTTTCAGATAGGAAATGAATCGGAGACTCCGTTTCCTTCAGCTTTGGTGTGTATGGTCTAGTTAAGAGTATCTGAAAAAGGGTCTTTCCATTCAGGTTGGAGACAGTTCTTTAAGTCATGCCTGTTGCAGTATGTATAATCCCCTGGCTGCAGGTCATGGGGCATTGGAATTTTACCCAAGGATAGATTACTGAGCTTCAGAATCAAACCTAGAGTATTCTTTTCATAATTCAATTAAACTGTACAGCAGTGTGACATAACAGCAAGGAATGATCTGGGAAGTGTCTTAGTAAATATGGACCTCAATTAACAAAACTAGAATTTAATATCGACTAAAATATAATTTTTTTCTCTCTAAAGTTACCCTCAGTTTTCTCAAATATAGCCAAATCAAGATTAATTTCTTTACAAATTAAATCTGATTATTTGATCATATAGGCTTTTTAAATTGACTGTGTTGGAAGTTTTAATACGGAGTCTCAGGGTAGAATGTTAATAAGGTTTTCTAAGGCCAAGAAAGCCACGTCAAGGCTTTTCATGGATTTTTGCCTTACAGATTTAGGTAAATTCTTTTCTCTTTAAAATCCTTAAAATACCTTTATACTCCTATATCTCTTAGGAGATGATCTCCGTAATTTGTCTGATAGAGCCACTGGGGACCTAAGTATTTTTAGTCTTTTGAGGGATCAGATAGAGAGAAAAGATAACTGTTCCAAATCTGTATACATAGTTATAATTTATCAAATTGCTGTGAACCATAACTAGCTTAAGGAGAAGAGATTCTTTATGTCTGGGAAACAGGTTAAAAGGCAGTAGTATTTCAAACAATATCAAAAATTATAACCATATTCAGCTGGTTAATCAGTCCCATGTAACTAATTCTTTTAATGAGAGTTTTCATTAGAACTTTAAAATGTCTTACCCAGTTTAGTTCAGTGCTGTAGTTTGAAATTTATTAGAAATCAGTAAATCTCCTTGAAGAGAAAGCATTTTGCAAAACCATCAGAAGAAAACAATTAACTGTCTATAAATGACAAAATATTTAAAAGCATGGTTAAACACCGTTACACTATAATCAATAAAGAAACCTGTTCACTATACCCATAATTATCACTGGTAACATTTCAGATAAACCAGAATTTTAGGGAGTCCATATAATTTCTACAATACCTATATTAATAATATTTCTCATTCAATATAACCTTAGAAGTTTTATGATTCATTTGACAATTCCATGTTATTTAAAATGCCAAATGAAACTTTATAGTTAAAAATCTCTCTTTGGGATGTTTCAGGGGCCTTCTGTAGCATCCCAAACTTAACTGGAGATTAAAAGAATTTTAATTAATTAAATTAATTTTTATTTAATTAATTAGAATTTTATATTTGGGGAGCTTTTTGAAAGATTTCAGAACACTTGATCAGATAAACATATAGATCACTGTAATGTAGTACTAATTCATTAACAAGAAAATATGTCAAATGTAAAGGCAGAACAGATCAGCTAAGTGGTATAAGAAGTTTTACAATCTGTTACTGAAGGTGGATTAATATTTTAAGAAAATTTTTTCCTCTTAACAGAGAGAAAACCAAATCTAATCTTGTTCCAGCTAACTTCTAAGATTCATTTACGTTGCCCAATTTGATTCTAAACTTAGCCAATTCTGACCACGTACAAAACTTTCCTCAGGGTTCCTTTTCCACAAGCCTTCCACAGCTTTCTATACTTATATTAGTGTGTCCCTTATTTTGTCTTCCATTCAGAGGTAACCAGCTTCAGGAGAAAGTCACTATTTTTCATTAACAAAGTATTATTCCATTCTTACATCTTCCTTTACGCATTTATATTACTTTCCTAGGATATTGAGATCATTCCCTTACTAATAGAGACTATTTCTGTGTGACACCAACCATTTATTAATATTTCTAAACACCTTTAGTTTCACTGTAAGAGGAAGTTAAATGTTAAGTAATTCATATTTCAATCTTATTTTATCTGAAAATGGCATAGATATTTAATAAAATCTTGTCATTTAACTTAATTTAGCACAACTCTAGAATTTAAAGATATCAAACATTTAGAGATTATTTTAAGCATACATTTTAAAAATATATTTTAAATATTTACCCAAAGCTCTCATCTCATTTGCATTTAATTTACTTAAAATTTTACCACAGCACATTACTGTTATTTTTTTTTTGACAAATCTGCAACAGATATAACAGGATCTTATTTGACTTTCATTAAACCTAGGTACAGTAAAGGTATTATAGTTAAGATGGATGATTTTAAAGATGTCTACATTTATTAGAACATACTTAAACTAAACAATATCAAATATTACCTTAATATTGAATATTTTCCAATTCACATGACACTGAAAGTCAATTTGTTAAGTTTTTATTTTAAAAATACTTAATTTTTAAGCTCTTATATTTTTACATCAATTAAGCAGAGCTCTTTGACTTCGAAATTTTTTTTTTTTAGCAGTAGAAATATCTCACTTCTATAATCTGTATGCAGGCTTATAAACAGACAAAAGCTAGAGATCTCATAGCTTCACTTTAAAACTTACTTATATTTATAATAATAGTTGGAGTAAGCTGAATTTGCTTGCTCAAATCACTAAGGCTTACTATTTATGAAACAGATAATTAAGATTTCCTCACAAAGTCTGAAGGACCCGTCAGAGTTCTGAGTTCTAAAATGCCAAAAATTTCATGGCCTCAAGTTTTATTTCGTTGAGCTAATTAGGCTCAGTCCTAGGTCACTGTTTGTTGTATTTATATTTCTGATCTGCAAGACAAAGACACTCTCTTCCAGGTCCCCAGATAAATGCTCTGTCACCCAGACCCAATTTTATCTCCTTAATTGGCATTTTTGTATCAGTGAGAAGAGCTGTAAACAAAGAATTCCATGTTTTAAAACTAAGGTTTTCTTTATTTTGTCTTCCAAAGCTTGCATAAGACATTTATTAAGGTCTCTTTTCCTTGAGTTATAAGTTAAACCCAGGGTAAACCTATATTTTTTTTTTTAGCTACTCAAATTACTTTTTAGATTTACGTTATATTGGACGTCTCAAGTAACTATATTGGTTTCCTTTAATTTGTTCAATTAATATTTTCAGAGGGATAGACATGTGCCCAGCCTTATAATACCAAGAAGGGGAAGCGTTTTTCCACTGAAACATATCTATCCCACAACATAAGCAAAAGGTTTATATAAAGACCATCTAAATATACCAATTTCACAAACTTTTATCTCAATTTTATTAAATCTTATACCTTTAATTTTTATATTTATTAAGTTTAATCAATAATTCTTATTTCTAGAAGGAGTGACAGAAACCTTTTTTTTGTGGGTGTACATTGTATATAATTTTATAGAAGTCTCTAGGATGCCCAAGTTTCAGCCAAAGAGCTTAGGCCCTTCTCGATTTTTAATTTCATTAATTGGTCTGTTGTCCCAATCCTTGATCAAGTATTTCAGTCTACATATAAATATATTTTAAACTGTGGTAAATAAAACGGACTTGTTTGAACTTTAATGTTGGGGGGGAGTAGGTGAACTCTTTGGCCCTTTTTTTTTAACTTTACGTAGTGTAGTATCAAAACCCTGTATGTAAATCCAAAAATGTCCATTTTATTTATCTCATTCAAAATAACCATATAAAAATATTTATCCTTTTGGGATAAGCCACTTATCTGTTTTTTTGACATTTTTACAATCCTTTTTCCAGTTATTCAACCTAATTAACATTAATTATACTAAGTTTTTATTAGCATCTCTAGAAACATTTATCAGAAAGGAAAAACAAAAATGTAGCTTTTCAAACCAGTTATATTTTTATATCTGAGTTCTTAGGTTAACCATTAGATATATTTTTCTGCATTTAAACTTTATTTTAATAGGTACCAATAAAACAGCCGTTTATAATGAGATCTCTTTAAACTTTCACCAATTAAAAAGTTTTTCCAAATTAAAAAATCCATCATATGGCCATCAATTTATATATATATAAATATATATATATATATATATATATATATATATAGTGATTTTAAACCAATAAGATGAAGAGGCCCTTCCACATGAGAGTCGGGGTGTTGCCTAAATAAAATTCAAAGGTTTACTCTCCAAAAGCTTAAAGCCTTCGTGGTCCAGGCTGATGCAACAAAGTTTAAGATGGCAAAATATCTGAAAATTGGTACAATCAAAGAATTGCTTAGAATCCCAATTTATTTGCGTGGCCACCGTATGTACACAAT
Source organism: Vicugna pacos (assembly GCF_048564905.1). Lineage (NCBI taxonomy): Eukaryota > Metazoa > Chordata > Mammalia > Artiodactyla > Camelidae > Vicugna > Vicugna pacos. The sequence continues at coordinate 77,229,722 of NW_027328740.1, read as the reverse complement.
ACTTGAACTTTTGTATGGCAGAGTCCAAGGTTTCCTTTAAAAACTAAACTAAACATATATATACTTACATGCACACACTTAAAACATCCAGAGAAAGATAAAACGTTTACATTTCAAGGACACAGGAAGAGAAATCCAAGTTCCCACTAAAGGGGATTTTGTTTTTATAAGTTCAGAATGCCAAAAAATGTTTTTATCAGGCCTGGTTATTTCCAGAGTGAGTTTTTTTTTTTCTTATTCCCGATTAATGTTGTAAGTTTTGTATGTACATAAATCTGGCTGGGGTTTTACTTGGAGACTGGCAATCTGTCATTTCTTTTTCTTTTCTTTTCTGTTCTTTATTTTTTTTTTGAAAGTTCTATTCCCCATTGTAAGGTCGGGTTCTCAGAATAAATTTGCTAGTAAGATTTCCCACAGGGACAACTCTGTGGCATGAAGTCTTTGTGTCTACCACTCCTGGAAGATTCCCTGTCACCCGAGAATGCTGTTACCAGTCAGGAGGATGGTCCAAAATTTGGAGTTGAAAGTTTCCTCATAAGAGTTTTACTTTTATCCTGAAAAATTCAATGGAGGTAACCAAATTGAGGAAAACATTAGACCAGCCTCTTACCTAACCACTCAGTCCTGAACCCAGTGTCTTTCAACTTGGACCCACTCGGGATGTCTCCACTGGGTGGGTAATTCACCTCAGTTTCTTTCAACTGGAGGGCCACGTACCTGGATACACCGCCAGATAAAACTTAGGATCATCAACCAATATGTGAGATCTGAGAACCAGGAGAGACTCAGCCAAATTCATCTGGACCCCCCGAGGAGGCGGATGAGCACAAAGGGCCACTGCTGGTACCAAGGCTCTGGTTACTTGGAGAGTTCAGGTGGAGAGAAATCTGCTGTGGTGCTTCATGGTGTCCAAAACTGTTGACTGAAATAAACGTGCAGCCTAAAAGTTAAGAGTTATGTTTCATTTGGCGGGAGGACTCGAGCCAGGATGACCGTCTCTCAGAACTCTCTGAGGGACTGCTCCCAAGAGGTTGAGGAAGAGCTAGGATATATAGGAGCTTTACAACAAAGACCAGGTTGTTGGAACAATAAAAGATTACTTGTTATCTAAAGAAAGCCAGGTATCTCAAGTTCAAGAATTTAGTGATTTTGTATGAATGGGAGGAAGCAAATATTAGGACTCACTGAATTCATTTTTTAGACAAGCACCTAGCTATCTCGGGCCAGTAGCCCGTCCTTTCTTATTCTGAGTCTGCTCAGAGGGCACCATTGTGAGTTGCTGCAGTGGCTGGGCTGCAGGCCTGTCCTCGCCGGGGAGTGGCGGAAGCCTTTAATGACTTGGTATCAGTATTCTTTGTTTACTGACATGGTTGCAGTATTCTCATTCACATTGTAGTATTTTCGTTCACAGACCGAATATGGATAATCTGCAAACTTGGAAAGCAACCGAGATGGAATTACTGCAGATACCTTCTGCTTTAATAAGCCGTGTGCAAACATAAACACGGAGGAAGCATACACTTGGATTTGGAGGTGTAGGAAAGGGATCCTGCACATTGCAGGAGAACGCAATGCAGAAATCCTTAAGTCCAACTTTCTTTACTGTAGTGGTTTCTGAGAACAGTTTATGGTAATTAAACAACATTGACAAACGGTGGCACACATTGCTTTTAAGAGATGGCCGGCTGCAAACTTTTATATTGGACAGGTGGAATTCATAGGCAAGTGGTCAGGTGGATGGGAGAGAGATGGAGCCAAGGCCTGGGCCCAGATTCCGGTTTAAATTGCCATTTCTTCACCATAGGGCCTTGGAATAGAATGCATACTCTCAACCTGTTGGTGAATCTGTGAAATGGGCATGATAATATTCATTTCTTCCTGGGATTGTTGTAAGATCTAAAGAGTATTATAGCACACATGAAGCATTTAACACCCTGGCACTTAGCAGTGTTCACTGTGTGGGGCCGCCCCGCTTAGCGTGCGTCAGAGCCGTAAAGGCAGCATTTGTCTGTTGAGGATGCACTTGTAGCCCCTTGGCTAGGTTGTGAATTTGTTGATTTCCTTTAATACTTGTAACTCTGTGTGACATGGGCAGTTATTTTCATGGACAGATGAGGAATCTCAGGGTAAAGAAGACTGTGTAATTTGCCCAAGGTCAGACCATAATTTTGGGTGCAGGGGCCTCAGTTCAGCATGGGCCCCTGGGCCTTCTGCTCTCTCCGTTCAGCACCAGAGCCAGATATGGAGTTGGCTGTTTCCCTGCCCAGAATATCCGGCAGGACCCAAGACACACCTGGCCCTGTGCTGCTTGAGCAAAAACTCCGGAGGAGAGGGAGTTACAAAAGGGATAAACATAAAAACAGACGACAGCAAACTGTGATCAGCTCTGAGAAGGAAAGGAACACGTCTCGCCGTGCAGAGCTGGGAGCTTTCCCGTCTGGGCTGCTCTGAGGGTGTTCATCTCAGCTAAACAAGTTCTGCTGTTGCAGCAAGGCAGGAAGGCAGGGCGCATGTGGGCAGGTAGACAGGGCCTCATTGATCGTACTCATTCCCCATTAAGCGGCAGCTTTCACGGGCACTTACCTAGTAAACATTGGCCATAATCTTCACGCAATTTGCTTGGTAGTTTTATTGACCCCAGCTTTGAGATGAGGTCATTGAAGCTGGGGAGTTTGTTGCATGCCCGTGATTACCTTGCAAATACCCCCACTGGTCTTTCAACCTAGACTGGTGTGGCTGTCATGCCCCATCCCTGTGAATGGCATCGTGTAGCTTCTCCCAAGTGGCCCAAATGACTGACATTGATATGCTTAATTCGTAGGAAATGGTATGTGGCAATAAGAGAAAAAGATAGTAAGAAATTGTTTGGAAAACAAGAAAAAAACCTATTCTTCCCCAGCTGGGGGAGCGTAACCTGTATCACCCACCCTAATCACTGCCTGTCACCTCCTCCCTGAGGATTCTGTGTTCAGAAGCCACTCTGAGCCTTGGGAGAACATTTTTCCTCATGACACTTTTGACTAGGACCCGCGACATCTCTGTCCCTGGTTAACACTCTCTTCAAAGCCGTTTAAATTTTTTGCAGGTTCCTCCACTCTGATGTAAGAATACCCTGTATAACTTCTTGATGCAGCTCCTTAATGAAGATCTTGTGATGGAAACCTAGCCAAAACTGGGATGTATGCACATAGTGACTGCAACTTCAGCACATTGTGAGTTCATAATCAGAGGGGTGGGTGACTCAGGAAAGGCTTTTTTAAGGTCACAAGGGGAAAGTGAAAGGACGCTTGCTGTGTGAGAAAGAAACATCTCGGTCACAGCCAGCAAGACACCTGTGTTCAGGATGGGGTGTAGCGAGTGCAGAGTTCTCACAAAGAAAGAAGTGATGTGATGGGAGGGAGGACAGTTGGGTAATTTATTGGGGAGGAAAAAAGTGGGCTGAACATTTCCTGGTTGAACAAGAGGATTGTGACATGACGTGCTTGTATTTTGGAGAGAAGGGTTTTGTGGGGACAGGCCTAGGAGTACGCTGTATGGCTGGGGAGTCAGCACAACAGAGAAACACAGAGAACCGGGCAGACCCCAAGGCCCAAGCTGGGGGAGAGGCTGCCCGCAAATTGGAACCCTGGAAGCTGGTTCTGTCCCTTAGCTGGGGCCTCAGACGTCACTTCACAGCCCAGTCCTGTTGATACAAGAATCAAAAACGTTGGGCATGAGAAGGGCTGTGTCCCAGGCTTTCGTTGAGCCCCTGGGATGTGCCCCACCAGATTTTGTTCTTTGACTTCATGCAGTAAAGAATTCAAGAGCAAGCCAGTGTTGAGTAAAGGTAGATATATTCAGACAGATACATTGAAATGCAAGAGAAACGTCACGAGGTGTGGGGGTTTCATGCACAGATTAGAAGTAGGTACACACCCCACAGACAGAAGGTCTGTCTTCTCCAAAGAGGGACAGAGAGTGGTGACCGCGAGGTGGCGCTGTGTTGCTTGTTTTCTTGGGCTTGGTGGTTTCATATGCTAATAAGTAGAAGGACCAGCCTTAGGGCAAGGGGCTAGGATTCCCAGGGAGTTGGCCATTTCCCACCCTTTGACCTTTTGTGGCTATCATTGGGACTGCCATGGTGCCTGGGGCATGTTATTCACCAGGTTACTATTACAATGGATGTTTACTGAAGCTCAAGATCTGCTAGAAGTTAAATCTCTTCATCCTGAGCCTCAAGGCCTATTGGGGGTTGAATCCTTCACCATTTTGATGTCAATTGCTGCGGCCTTCCTTGAATGGCTGTGCTCTTCCCCCTTCCATCCTGTATCACTGTGATGACACAAAGACAGCAAAGGCCGGGCCCTAACCGTGCTCCTGCATTTAACGGCAGGAGGTGTGGTGTGGGCTTATGATGACTCTGAGTGGTGAGAAGGATGTTTCAGATTTTCCCACGTAAGACATGGCGACTTACCAGCAGCCTCCCCAGATTTATCTCACGGGCATTATCGCTTGTGTTGTTATGGAAACAAAAGGCCAGCCAAGAAATAAGAATCACACAGAGGGTTGGAGTACTGAGATTTATTACGCTGGCGGGCTCAGAGGGGTTTCTTTTCCAAAGCTCTGAGCACCTCCAAGACGTGCACATGAGGTTTTATAGGGTTAATTACAAGTATGGGGCTAATACCCAATAAGGCTCAAACAACAAAAAGCAAGGAATCAGTACACTGAAGCTTATCAATTTGGAACAGATCACGTTACTGACAACTGTTCACCTTGGATTTTCGGGTTAGCTTATTAGCCCAGTAAACTGACACTAAACTTCAGATTTACCAGGTAGCCCAGCAAAACTTAGATCAGGAAACCGACACTTATCACACTTTGATTTGTGACTTAGCTTGTTAGGCCAGCTGTGGTTTTCCTTCAGTGTCACTTATCTTTTGAATTTTTCTTTTTTTCTTTTTTTTAATATTTAATCCAAATTTAATATCAGGGTTCTTTGGGAAAGAAATTTCTCTTTTTCTTTTCTTTGGTGATCTTTTAGGGGGGCAGTTAATTAGATGTATTTACCTGTTAGTGGAAGCCCTGGGGCTTCATCCCAGGACCCCGTGCACGCTAAGCACACGCTCTACCACCCGCCCCATCATCTTTTCTTTTTGGTTTCGCTGCCAAGAATCCTACAGCTGAATTTCTAGTCAGCCTTAACCCCTTCCCTGACTTCATGGAATCCATTTTTATGAGTTTACTTCCCCCTGGTTTCATTTAAGTATTGAATCTCCATTTTCTCTTCACTCTCCGTTTTGCCTTTTGTTGTTATGGTTGTTAAGCTGTGTTTAACAGAATTGTTTAAATTCTCTTTTAGCAAGAGGCTGAATGTAAATAAATATGTAAGCAAACAGCACAATTAAATGCTTTTATACATTCTGAGCTGTTTAGTAGTAACTTAAAAACCGAATTGAATATTAAAGTGATAGCATTTTAAAAATATTTTTTAATTTTTCATAAAAATATAGCTGATTTAAAATATGATATTAGTTTCAGGTGTACAATTGATGCTCCATTTATAGTTACTGTAAAACATTGTCTGTATTCCCTGTGTTGTAAGATACATCCCTCTAGCGTGTTTACATTACATGTTGCAGTTTGTATAAGAAAGTTGGGTAACGCAGAGTCTGGAACGTGGCTGTGTATGACTCAGGTTCACGCTCACCCTGCCTGTCAGAGCTCAGGCCTTCACTCCTTTCTGCAGGGGAGCGAGTGGAGGCAGCTCTCATCAGCGCTGTCACCACCCTCTGAGTGGCAGTGACAGCAGTGACTGTGTGTGGACGTGCAAATTGTTTTTCCAAGAGCTTTATATGCGTTTCTGCATTTAATAATTAAAGCCCTCCTGTGAGGAAGCGTTTTAAGTTTTTAATGCATAATACATTTTATTTTGATATTGATAGATTTCAAACCTCTGGAAAATTTACAGGAGTAGTACAATAAACGCTTAGATACAGTTCACTTTAAAGGGCACTATTTGGCTTTCTGTGTCTGGCTTATTTTAGCATAAAGTTTCAAGATTCATCCATAATTGTAGCCTGAATCAGTACTTTATTTTTTTTGCTTCATAATATCCTTTTCCTTTGTTTTCGTTTTTGGTCTATTTAAAAATATTTTCATTGAAGTCTTGTTAGTTTATAATTTTGTGTTAGTTTCTTGTGTACAGCACAACACTTCAGCTAAATAGGAACCTACCTGTATTCATTTTCATCCTCTTTTTAAACATAAGTTACTATAAGATATTAAATATATTCTCCTGTGCTATACAGTATAAACTTGCTGTTTATTCTTTACATACTCAGTATCTGCAAATCTTGAACTCCCAGTTTATTCCTTCCCACACCCTCTCCCCACTGGTAACCATAGTTTGGTTTCTATGTCTCTGTGTCTGTTTCTGTTCTGTAGATAAGTTTATTTTTTTGTTTCTTTCTATTTTTTTTTTTTAGAGTCCACATGTGAGCAATCTCATATGGTATTTTCCTTTCTCTTTCTGGCTTACTTCACTTAGAATGACATTCTCCAGGTCCATTGATGTTGCTGCCAATGTCATTATTTTATTATTATTTTATGGCTGAATAGTAGTCTATTGGACAAATATGCTACAACCTCTTTATCCAGTCATCTCTCAGTGGACATTTCGGTTGCTTCCATGTCTTGATATTGTAAATAGTGCTGCTGTGTACATTGGGGTGTAGGTGTCTTTTTCAATTAGGGTTCCTTCTGGATATATGCCCAGGAGTGGGATTGCTGGGTCATCTGGGAGGTCAATTTTATGTCTTTAGAGGAACATCTATACACTTTTCCACAATGGCTCCACCAAACTGTATCCCCACCACAGTGTAGGTGTGTTCCCAATTCTCTGCAGACTTTCCAGTATTTATTGTCAGTGAACTTCTGAATGATGGCTATTCTGACTGGTGAGAGGTGATACTTGATTGCAGTTTTGATTTGCATTTCTCTGATAATGATAATGAATATTTTTTTATGTGGCTACTGGCCATTTGTACGTCTTCATTGGAGAAATGTTTCTTTAGGACTTCTGCCAATTTTTGAATTGAATTGTTTGTTTTTCTTTCTTATTAAGTGTAAAAGCTGTTTACATATTCTGGGAATTAAGCCCCTAGCAGTTTCATTTATTGTAAATATTTTCTCCCATTCCATAGGTTGGTTGTCTTTTTGTTTTGCTTACTGTTTCCATAGCTGTGCAAAAGCTTGTAAGTTTAATTAGATCCCTCTTGTATATTTTTGGTTGTTTTTCTATTGCTTGAGTAGACTGCTCTAGGAAAACATTGCTGAGATGTATGTCAGATGTTTTGCCTATGGTTGCTTCTAAGAGGTTTATAGTGTCTTGTCTACATGTTTAAGTCTTTAACACATTTTGTATTCATTTTTGTATATTCTGTGAGGGAGTAGTCTAACTTCAATGATTTACATGCAGCTGTTAAGTTTTCCCTACACCATTTGCTGAAGAGGCTGTCTTTACTCCATTGTATGTTCTCACCTCCTTTGTCAAAGTTTCAATGACCAAAAGTTTGTGGGCCTATTCTTGGTAATTTTGTTTATCCGTTCATTGATGGATGGATATTGTTAGTAACTTTTGGCTACTCTGAATGATACTGCTATGAATATTGATGTGAAATTTTTTATGAGAATATGTTTTCATTCTGTTGGCTGTACATTTGCCCCGCCATATCTGTAGTTTCCACTACATGAATCCAGATGGTTGATTGTAAAGGGACTCGAACATCCTTGGATTATGGTATCCAGGGTGTGGGGTTCCTGAAACCAACCCCCCAAGGATATTGAGAGATGACTCTATATGTAGGAGTGGAATTGCTGAGACATATAACTCTAAGCTTTTGAGGAAATACCAGACTTCTCCAAAGAAGCTGCAACATTGTTCCTTTCCCCTGGCCGCATATGAGGTTTCTCTGCCTCCTGAACGACATTTGTTATTGTCCATGTTTTGGTTATAACCATCCTAGTGGGTGTAAAATGAGATCTCATTTTGTTTTTGACTTCCCTAGTGATGCTGAGCATCTTTTCATATGATTATTGGCCATTTGTATATCTATTTAAATTCGTGGTAAATTTAAAAATTGGGTGTATTTTTTTGTATTGTTCAGTTGTAAGCATTTGTTATATATCCTGGATACTACTCTCTTATTAGATACATGCTTTGCCAAATTTTTCTTCTATTCTGCACATTGTCCTTTAACTATATTTTTTTAAACATTAAAACAATTTCTTTACAAGGGAGGTAGTTTGATGTAAGATTTATTTTATTTTTTTGCAAAGCACGCACTCTCTGACTTGAGATACCCTTTTCCCCTGTCATTTCACTTTCTTGATGATGTCCTTTGTAAGAAAAAGGTTTTAGATTTGATGAAGTCCAGTTTATCTGCTTTTTCCTTCTATCACTTGTGCTCTTGGTTTTGTATCTAGGAAACCAAAGCCTATCCTAGGCCCACAAAGATTTATACTGTGTCTTCTTTTAGAAAGTTTATAGGTTTAATTTTTACATTTCTGTCTGTGATCTATTTTCAATTAATTTTATTTGTTATATAAAATATGGGTGTTCAGATTCCAGATTGATTCTTTTGCCTGCAGATACCCAGCTGTCCCTGAACCATTAGTTGAATAGACTATTCTTTCAATGGAGTGTTTTTGGCCCCCTAGTGGAAAAGTGTCTGTAAATGTAAGTTTTTCCCCGTGGGTTTTTATTGTGTCTCTTAGACTTATTTATCCAAACTTATGCCAGTATCATACTGACTTAGTACTATAGCATTTTAGTACACTTTAAAGTGAGTCCTCCAACTTTACTCTTCTTTTTCAAGGTTGTTTTTGCTGTCCTGGGCCCCTTGCACGTCCATGTGAATTTTGGGATCAGTTTTCAATTTTGCATAGAAGTCAGCTGGAATTTTGATAGGGATTCCAATGAATATATAGTTCACTTTGAGGATTCTTAACATTTTTAATAATATTGTCAATCATTCCATGAAAATGGGATGTCTTCCATATATGTAGATCTTTTAAAATTTATTTTGGTGATACTTCAAAAAGTTCAATGTACAAATCTTGTAAATTTTTGTTAAATGTATCTCTCACTTTATTTTTAATGCTGTTGTAAATGGAAAGGCTGAATTTCTTATGGGTGGGACTATGTATCAATCTTCTTATTTGTAGAATTCCTTCACAACAAATACCCTTGGTATATATTTGCTACATAAATCTATCCACAACTATTCCCCGCCCCGTGTTATAAGAAACCAAGACCCAAGGTAAGCTACTTGAAAACACCTATGTGGAAGTGAGAAATGAGACCCTTGGGTGGGTCTTTGTGCAGATGATACTGAGAGCTTATTCTGAATGGCTTCTTCTTAATTACTTTTAAACAACCCTTTCAGTGTATTTAGTCAGATACATTAAGCTTATGCCCTTTTGATGTGCGGAGTAGCTAAGACTATAATTTTCAAATAAATTCTAGTGAGAGTGTTGTACTTGAAACCTAATTTGCATCAATCTTTGAAGATTTATGTTTCAGGAGCTTTGACTAAAGAACAACTGTCTTTATTCTATAATGAGAACTAAATGCTCAAGCAACATGTAAGAGTTTGAGCAAACTGCCCCCGCCCCGTAGTGCTGGGTGGCTGCAGCTGCAACTGGAGTCAGCACTTACCTCTCCCAGTATGCTTGTGCTGATCTGCTCAAAGTGGTTCGTCCAACAGTTTGTCAGTAGTCTGTTGGACAAAGTCATAAAACATTGATTGAAGGTTGCTAGAATGCAATATATTCTTATTAATATTAAGTAAGCACATATTGAATGCTTACTGTATGATGGAATTGTCCCTCAGCCTCACATGAATATTATTTCTCTTGAAACCTCACATATTTCCTTGTTATTCTCACTTTACAGATAAGGAGACTGAGAATTAGGTCTTCTCTCTTTGGGGGGAGCTCATTATTAATGATGGGCAGTTGTAAGGAAAAAGATATTGATTCATCATGAGAAAACATTTTTGTGAGAGTCAGCAATGAAGAAGATGAACACTGAAGAAGGTGATCATTGTTCAAGTGAGACAAGCCCTGGGTTGTGCGGAGTCAGCATCCCTGTCCTAGACACGGCACGTGTAGAGCTGCGTGGTGGGTGAGGCGGCGCGGCCGTGCAGGGAAAGCGGATGCTGGGGCCTTAGGCTGTGCTCAGGCCTGGTTGGGCTTTCTCCTAAGGGGAGTGAACCATCATTGACAGATTTTAAGTAGGAGAGTGGGGTGCTCTCATAGTTCATATTTGTCTTCTAGAATGTTTGGAAACATTTAGAAGGCTTGGCAGGAGATGATGTGATGAGTCAGAGTAGGGTGGCTGCGAGGTGTAGCAGTGTCCAATTTTCAAGTGGTTTTCAGGCCCAGGCTTGTGGCTTAGTAGCCGTGTCAGTTTGAATGACGCACGCAAGGAAGTGAAACAATTTATCTAATCAATTGAAGCAGTGATGTACCCAATTCCCAGGACTATTGTGGAGATCCAGTGAGATACACTGTGCAGTGTGCAGCGTGGTCTCCAGCAGAGAGTCAGTGCTGAGTGAGTGCCAGTGAGTATCTGGTAGGTCAGTTGAGGGTAGTGGGACTCGGTGTCTGAGGATATCTGGTCCCTGAAGGAGGGGTCCATTCACATCTGTGAGTGATGGGCCTGAGTTGGGAGACGCAGGGAGACCTTACCCTCCGACCAGGGGCCCTGGTAAGGACGGCTATGGGAGGAACACCGTGAAGTCAGCTCTTTGCATGTGGAGTTGGAGCTGCCTTTGAGACAACTAACTGCAGTGTCACGAGCTTAAAGAGGAGATCTGGGCCCAGGTTGTGCATTTTCCTAAAATCTCAACTCCTAAGGACGCCGAAGTATTGATCACTGAACGTGAAGTCATACTTTAAAGGACAAACGAATAGTAGTATTATCTCTGTCATCAAAGCTCACGTCTATTTATTCATCACTCACTTTGCTAATTGGGTACTTACAGAGCTCACTTCACCGTCCTCCCGTGGGCTCAGGCTCCACAGAAAAGAGCTGGTGAGACTCCCTCTTTTCTAGAATAAGACACATTTAGCTTGTAGACTTCTGTACCTCGCCAGACTTAGGAAATTAGTTTGTTGGTTTAATTGTATTTTCTGTTGGCCATGTCCTGACAGGAGAGAAATTTTACCTCATGGTCATGTTTCAATTAGCTGTTACTGAGAATTGCTGATCTGATACATAGTGTATGTATTACATTAACTTTGTAGAGTAGTTATCATTTTTCTGTCTTTGCCCTTTAATTTTGTTTGCCCCTTCAGTGTTCTATTCTTTTTGGGGCCTTATTTTTTTTTTAATTAAAAAATGTCTGTTAGCAGTTAAGAAAAAAAAAGCAAAGAAAAAATGCACATGAGAACTAAATTTAGAAAATGTCTAGTGTGTTTTCTGTCTCGGCAATGGAGTGTACTAGAAACTCCTGAAAACCTTCATTACACAAGTTCCTTAAAATGCTGATTGAGAAATAAAACCTTCCTTCCTCATCTTTCAAGCTGCACAACTCATTGTCAAGAAAGTGAGGGAAAATTCTCAGAAGCCAAGACAAACGAGAAAGCAGGGTTTCTGAGAGATACGTGAGCGTTAGAAGCCGTGGTGTGCTGGTTGGCTCCTGAACTGATTTTCAGTTGCCTTGACAGGAGGGAGGGATGTGAGCCCCAGACCTCTCACACTAGGAGTTGGATGGGTGATCATATAATGGGCCAAGCCCATCCTGAGAATCTTGCTTTACTAAAGGGTGAAATAGGAAAAAAAAATTCCTCAAGACAAGAAAGTAAGAAAAGTCAATTTTGTTGGAAGAGGGGAAAAATAACAAATCCAAAGTAAGGATATAGTTTAAAGCTGTTCTGGCATGAGAGTGACCACAAACTCCTGGCAGAAAAGCACAGCTACTCCTTGAATGATAAGTTGTATTTTGAATGAATCAGTGAACAGCTATTCCGAAAAAGGCCTCCGGAGTCTTGTGGATCAAGATACTGGACAGCAAACACCTCTCTTCCAAGGTCTCATTCAAATAACCAGAAAGGTTTTAAAGGAAACTAACAATAATCTGAGTTGTATTTATTGACATTACTATATGCTAAGAATTCAGAGGTGACTATGGAGTTGTCTCCTCTTTTATGGACCTTATTTTCTCTTTGGGGAGAAAAATGACATAGTTGGGTATCTTGGTGGAGGGAGGTGTTAGTCTGTTGCAATTAGCCAGGAGAGGAGATTAAGAAAACAGTGAAAGATCGGTGAACTTTTTAGCTGAGGACAGTCTTGTTCACTTGGCTTTTAATTGCAGGCTCAATGAGCTGTCACTGGAGGGAATAGATCTTACGGAAGATGGACATAGCTCAAGCCTCTTTGGAATGGACAAGTGAACCTGGAAAAAGACAGTCAAATCTGTGCAGACATTAAAGTTCACTTGAACGTGCTGCATCCCTGAGCCAAATATAGGACAAATATGCAGCAATTCTTGAGGACAGAAGAGTGGTTTTTAAGGTTCTCCAAGAATGAATCCCATGGAACCGAGATGGCCAGTTGTCAAACTGAGACTTTGTTCTTTGGACGGTGTACCCAGCAAGGGTATTGGCCTTTTATATGTTTCCATTTGTCTTTAATACATGTCTGTTGATGAGGACATGGGCACAAATGTTTGACACCTTGTCGAGGCGATTTTGGATACCTGCCTAGAAGCACGGGCACAGTTGTGGCTGCTTCATACATCTTGCAGCCCATCCCTTTCCCCGGCTCCGTGATCACGGCAGAGTGGTTCCTTGTTGACCTGTCCGTTTCCTCTGTGACATCATAACCCATGAAAAGACCGGAGCATATTAACTTGGATTTGTTAAAGTCAAAGAAACAGATCAAATATGGAGTCAGATTTGTTCTTTCCTATTTCAGTAGTACCATGGAGATGGCAGTTTGGGCAGCTTTTTGTAGTGTCCTGGAGGCTTTCTCTCTCAGCTTCTGGGTGCCTCTATTGAAAACCCTTCATTGCTGTCTGGCCTGCTGGTAATGCACACTGCCTGTTTTGCCCTGAAGATGTGTTCTGTTTATAAACTCATCTCTACTCCTTGGAAAACAACTCAAGAAAAACTCAGTTGGTTTTCCACCAGCCATGGGCAGGGGTGAGGTAAACCGTGTTATTATTTCATAAAATAATAGTAATAATAGTAATAGTCATAGTAGTAGTACTTGTAGTAATAGTAATAATAATAATAATAATAATAATAATAATAATAATAATAATAATAATAATAATAATAATAATAATATTAATAGAAGTCTTAAAACAGGACAGAGCACATTGGAGAGAGTCAAAAAATGCTTTCTGGCTTAAATCAAAAGTGATGGCTAGTGATTCCATGGCTGCTGTATTTGCTAAGCTAATTACTCCTTTGCTCCATTACACATTTCTTTTATCTGAAAAAGAAATACAAGGAAATGGTTTAAAAAAAACTCAGAGAACAAAAATACACAAGTGAAAGAAGTTTTCCCTCATCCTCTGTTCTTTCAGCCCTCTCTGGAGATGCCTCTGTTTACTATCCTTTGGGTGCTTTTCCAGATATGCTTTGCACATTCCCACCTATGTATGTAAATTCCTTTAAAATTTTAGTTATTTTTAACTTAAAGGGGTTTAAATCCTCAAGTGGCATCTGGCCGGGTAATATAACAGAACAAATCTGACTCCATATTAGATTTGTTCCTTTGAATTTAACCCTATGCTCTGTCACCTAGGCTTCCTCTTGCTTGTAAAACAATGTTGCCTAGAGCCTGAAATAAACAGGAGACCCTATTCTGAAGGCTCTGACCTTTAAGGATATTTAACACTTTTTCATTCATTAAAAGATAGCAAATTGCAGAATAGAAAATAACGTTTCTTTTGTTGGAGGTTTACAGGGATCTGTCCCACGCAGATAGCTGCAAGAAGAAAGGATTCTAACAAGAAGGAATTCCTACACTAAGAAGTTTGCACTAACCAAGCACATAGGAAAGGAGCCTGAATTGTGACTTGGGGAGATGGTTTTCCAGGACATTAGTTTGCCATCTAGGTCTACAGAAACTTGCTATTCCATGCCCCAACATCTGGTCTCCCAACTTATTGGCCTGTCCTGCACTGAGGAGAATTAATTTCGACTTGGTAACACTCCTATCTACCTAGAAAGCTGGGCACTGGAGCTGAGTGTTATGGAAACAGGCCAGCCAAGACAAAAGCACCAATCGGAGTGTTGGAGTACTCAGAATTATTATGCCGGTGGGCTCAGAGGGGCTTCGGCTCCGAAGTTTTGAGTACCTCCAAGACGTGCACATGAGGTTTTAAAGGCTTAGTTACAAGTAAGGGGGGATTAGCCAATAAGGCTCAAAGAACAAAAAGCAAGGAATAAGTACACTGGAGCTTATCAATTTGTAACAGATCACATTACTGACACTTGTTGAGCTTGGAATTACGAGTTAGGTTGTTAGGCCAATAAACTGACACTAAACTTCAGATTTACGAGATAGCCCAGCAGAATTTAGATCAGTAAACTGACACTTATCACACTTAGATTTGTGACTTAGCTTGTTAGCCCAGCTGGACTTTTCCTTCACATGAGGACAGCTCTCCCACACCCAGGGAACTACTGTGAGCCCTTGATGTTTCCACTAGGGTGGGGTATGGTTTACCCAGGAGGGATGGGGACTATGCACCAACACTCAGGCAGTCTGCTCTGTCTGGGGCTCTGATCTTGTACCATCCTGCTCCCCGCCAGCCCAACACCTGGGACAGTGGAGCTAAGGCAGAGATCCTGCCTGCCTGTTTCCCAGCGTGTAAAAGGGGAATATGTGCTCTTCCCAAGGTAGTTCTGAGCGACAACACCTGCGGGTGCTTGGTTCTCAGAGCAACAGAAAACCCAGCTCCGCGTGGGGGCAACGGGTGTGATCTCCCTAGGGTTTCTGCAGAAGCATCGGACGGAGGGTTGGATCACGGTGGTAAAATTGAGCTGCGGGGCTTGAAGGGTAACAGAAGGGTACAGAGGCAGGTCTGCCGCATAGGGGTGCCCCAGAGGTAAAGCTTTTTTTCTCCAACTCCTCTAAGACCCTCCCTTCTCCAGATCCCTTCCTTCTCTCTGCTCATCCTGTCCATCTGTATCCCTCCAATTTTCCCGTCCTCTCCACCCGCTCCCATCTTCTCCCTCCCTCGCTGTCCCACCTTCTCTCACAGAACCCAGAGAGGATCGCTGGCCCTCCTGCGCATGCGCAGTCAGTGCCAAGTGGTCCGCTGGTTGGGAGCTCCATATCCGAGCCGGGGATCGGGCCCAAAGGCTTCTCAACTACGTCGCCCGGTAGGCCTTTGGTTCCTGCCTGGGGTCGGGGCCTCTGACTGTGGAAGTGCAAGGTGGGGGGCTCCTGGGAAAGGGGTCAGGCGGCTGCGGGAGGGCGGTCCGCCTGTCACAGACCCCAAGGGCGCTAGTCAGCCCGTGTTCAGATGAATTGCTCAGGCCAGACCCCTCTGCCAGCGCCACCTGCCCCGGCGTCCCGGCCACAGTGTCCAGGGCCTGGTGTGCACCTGCCATCTCTCACCCAGCCGGGATCCCCTCAGTCCGCGGCTGGCGTCCCCTTCCCCTCTCCCTCCCGCTAGTCCTCTCCTCCCGGGCTTGCTCTTCTCGTCCGGCGGCCCGTCCCCGCCCCTGGGCGGGCTGTGTCCCGGGCGGGCGGGGTCTGCGGACCCGGACGGGGGCGGGCGCCTGGGACTGTGGCTGGGGCTGTCCTCCGAGCGAGGCTGCAGCCCGCGTCCCCCTCCCCGCTTTCCCTGCCCCGCGACCCCGGGGCTGCCCTGCTCTCCCTTTCCCGCTCCCTGAGGACCAGCTCTGTGGCGTGGGCGCTGCTACCTGGGCTGAAAGCCTCCGGCTCTAACGCCCAGCTTCTCCTGGTGGAGTCGGGATAAGGGAGCGTCACTGCTAAGCGAGGTTCTGTCTCCCCCCTCCATGTTTCTGCCTCAGGTAAGTACCTTGAACACTTTCAGGTGTTATGATGGCGGTGCTTGTTGATGTCACGTGTTTTTATAGTGAGAGGGATTGCAGTGGTGAAAGCAGGGCTTGGTTCTGTTAAAAATGTGCTGAAGGCATGAGGCTGTGAAATCCTCCTTCCTTCCCTCTCCCAGGGTGAAAGGAGTGATCCTCGATTTTCAAAAGATAGTTACAGTCCCTAACTAGCCCAGCCCAGCTAGTGTGTGTTAACAGGAACAGCACCACCAGAGGCCTTGGAGACCCAGGCATATTGCAGCCCTAAAGTGCTCCTGGCATAGTTTGGCTTGTTTAGGTTTTTTGTTTTTCTTAAATTGTGGGACAGACTAGTGTATAAACTGAAAAATAATTGTCAAGAAATAATTTTCATAGGACAGTTTTATTGTGATATAGTTCACACACCATGAATTCCATCCATTTAAATGGTACAATTCAGCAGCTTTTTGCATATTCACAGTGGTGCATGCATTATTATTCCAGAACGTTTTCATCACTTCAGAAAGAGCAGTGGAAATGAATGACCTATCCACCCCTCCCAAGTGGTGGTTCTAAAGAAATTTCTTGGCTATTCCTGACCATAAATTAACTTGTTATATTCCAAGAAAAATCGGGTAGGAATTCTAACCAGAATTGAAATGAATCTGTCTATCAAAACAGGAAGAATTTATACCTTTATGGTATAAACTTCTTCTACCCATGAATATATCTGGGACCCTATCTTTTCATCTGACCAGAGCCTGGCCCATGTGAAGTCCTCACTACTTTTTGGGCTTGTGAATGATGAGATTCTATACATCGTTAGTTGCAACTGTAGCCTTTCACAGAAGAGAAAAGTAACCTCAGTGAAGCAAGTGACTCTCTGATGGTCAGAAAGAGTGACAGCCAGTGCTGGAGTGATCCAGTGGACTTGGTGTTTGCAGCTAGGTTTCTCGACCACCTACAGTTAAGGGGATTAGAGAGTTCTTTTATTTTTTCTTAATGGCGTTGCATTTATTTTTACTTATTTTTTAAAATTATTTTTTATTTAAGTGTATTCAATTTACAATGTTAGTTTCAAGTGTACAGCAGAGATTCAGTTATAAACATATGCATATGTATATATATATGTTTTAGATTGTTTTTAGTATAAATCACTACAAGAAATTGAATATAGTTCCCTGTGTTATGTAGCAGGTCCTTGTCATTTATTTTATATTTACTAATTTGTATCTGTTAATCCCCCCTTTCCTGCCTGCTAAACACAGTTTGCTTTCTATGTCCATGAGTCCATTACTAGGAGCACCGTTTTTCCTAGTAATATATGCTCTTTTGCTGCTTTCAGTTTCAGTAATTCCATCTTATCTGTGGGCGCTTTTCTTCTGGTGGCCTTAATGTGGTTTGCACACGTGGTAAAAGAGATCTGTATTTGGGAGAACCCCAGGCCTCGTGTAGTCCCTGGTACAGAGTGCCCACTGAATTGATGCTTGAACTGGGAAAAAAGCACAGTAAATGTTGGAATTTCCACTATGGTTGAGAATTCTATAACCTCTTTTGACAAATTTAATATTGGCTGCACCCATTCTGGGTAATTTGGTGGAAATTCATGTTATGGTGGTGAAGAGACGGGGCCTTGTATGCTTCTTCTCTTTCTGTTTTCTAACACTCATTCTCCTGGGCCTTCCAGATCCTCCCCTAGAAGTGCCAGGTCTGGCTTGGTGCTGCGCTGAGGCAATATTTGTTAATAAGGCCCTTTCCTCATCTCTTCTGAGCCTCCGGTTCTTTCTCTGCACAATGAGGGCTTAGACTAGATAACTACTTTTCAGTTTCTTTTAAAGCCATGTTTCCTTTGAGAAACAGAAAATGCAAATCTCTCCTCTCAAACCAACCCATTAGATTTTGAAAAGTCCTCCAAGGAGTGACATAGCTCTTTGTGGAAAATGAATGTGATTGTGATTCCAGGTGACACAGAAAAGACTCTTCAGAGATTGATTGCAGGGAGAGGGCAGGAAAGGGGCAGTTTGTCACACTTTCTAGTGTGAGCACTGGAGCAGGGGCTTGGATTTAAATACGGTGTCTGACGTGGCCTCTCTCTAATCTTGTAGAATGTGATAAACTACTCTACCTCAGTTTCTTGATGTGTCAAGTTGGGGTGATAATATTTTAAGGCTTTTGTGAAACATTATGCAAATAAGACATTTGTGTATGGGTAGAAACAAGACCTGCTAGGGATTCAGGGATTTGTTTAAAAAAAAAAATCTTGTCCATAGCACTCTGTCTGTGTGTATTTAGTAGTTCCTGAAGGGTGAGGGTGAGTCTAAAGTCCATCGTGGGACAGGTGGCCCATGATTCTCTGTGCCCCTGAATGCCCCCTCCTCCCCAGTCCTCTTCCTCAGTCCAGGATGAAGTTCCCTAGTAGATTTACTCAGAGGTCTTGTGAAAATGGCTATTCATTTTATTGTTTCACCAAGAAGGGCTGCCATCATGATCTCTGTGGTCAGGTTTTGAAGGGCTGCCATCATGATATCTGGTAAGAATTCTATGGAATTGGGTGTTTTTATTTAATGAAAAGAAAAAAATTACAAATAGAAAATTAGAACAAGGATGGTCACATGGGCTCTTGGAAGTGGACACCATTAGAAGTTGGAGGGACTAGTGGGCTCAGTGGGAATGTTAACTGAGTGTATCTCATGGGCTGGGCATTGTCCTATTTGTACTGTGTGTTCCTTATTTGAGACAGTGAGCTCACCTAACCTCGAAAACCTCTTTAAAAAATTAGACTTTTTATTTTGAGATGTAATGTAGATTCCCATGTGGTAGTAAGAGATAATATGGAGAGAGCCTATGGACTCTTTTCCCAGTTTTCCTTAATGGTTCCATCTTGCAATATTGGGGTACAATTCATTACTGACTCACTAACAATTTGAGGTTTGTGTTATTGCCCTCATTTCTATCCACGATTAAATTGGGGCTTAGAGAAGCACACAGGCCTGCCCAGGTCACCCACATTGTTAGTGCAGAGTCTGGTGAACGTGGGCTTGGGATTCCCAGGAAGTATCATTATGATGGTCTTTGGCAGGGAGCAGCATTCACTTTGCTTGTTTATTCATTCATTCAAGAAACATTTATTGAGTAAATTCTGTGGGTCAGATGCTTTCTTAGGGTTATCTGATTCTTCAGCAGTACTGAGAACCAGGAAATATTTATATTTTTTAAACTGAGAAAATTAGCTCTGAGAGGTTATAACTCCCCCAAAGGAAGAATAGCTCATAAAGGGGGGATAGTACAATTGTACAGTCACCACTTTTTATGCAGGTGGTACCCTAGGCATTTTACATTTGCAAACGTCCGTAATCCAGATATATTCTTGCAAGGCATGGATTTTTTTTAATTGATGTATAGTCAAGTTTACAATGTTGTGTCAATTGCAAGGTGTTTTTTGACTTTTGAATTAAAAAATACTTTTTCAGGAGGGAAATTAGGTGTATTTATTTGTTTGATTTTTTAAAATGAGGTACTGGGGTTTGAACCCAGGACCTCGTACATGCTAAGCATGTGCTCCACCAATGAACAGTACCCTCTACCCCAAGGCAAGTTTTCTTATCCATTACTATGAAGCTAAGGGGTTCAAATAAATTGAATAGGAATCCAGATCTTTTGATCCTACTGTGGTCCTTCTCTTTATATTCTGCTGAAGGGGGTTGGGGAAGCATTTCCTTTGTTCATTTCTTTATTCAGCATTTTTGAGCAGTGACTTTGCATCAGGGCCTTGCTAGGTGCTTGGAAATAGAAAATAAGAAATGACCTTTCTCTGCAGAGGCAGGAAGCCTAGACCAAAAGCTGGGTAATGTGATCCGAGCTACAGTAGCCATGTGCAGACTATGAGGACAAACTGTACCCCCGGATTTGCTTTGGCTTCCCTTGCCTTCTGTCTGGTACACACCAGGTCACCGCAACCCAGATGGGCCCATAGCACACAGCAGAGTATGTACCTCGATCTCCTCTCCTGTCTCGGCAGGGCCTGCAACATGAGCATCCCTGACTACGTGCAGTGTGCTGAGGACCACCAGACTCTTCCCGTTGTAGTCCAAACCATGGAGATCATCTCAGAGGAGAATTTCTTTTGCATCTATCAGCTACTCACCTCGGTGAGCCTTATCAGCCCATGTGGCTCCCAGTGGACACTCTGTATCCACTACAGGCACCGCTATGTGCCCGAGAATGGGTGGAGCGTCTTCCAGAAACACTGCAAGGTCGTGGGCCTTGTCACCATTACCGACTGTCTCTCTGCCAAGGCCTTGGAGAAGCTCCACGTGCAGAGGAGCTGTATGGCACCTCGATAATGACTCTCAGCTCTTTGTCTTTGTACTGCATGTGGAGGAAGTCGAGCAGCCGCGCACCGACGTTGCCTTCAAATTTAGAGGACTGCAGGGTGGTGGAGAAGAGGATCGAGGACTTCACTGAGTCACTCTTCATCTTGCTCAATTCCAAGTGGCTGGATGGTGGCCCCAAGAATTCTGGGGACAAGATCCCCCTCCCCTGCATCCCGTTTGAGAAGGAGGACTTCATGGGACTGGACACAGACAGCAGGTAAATTTACCTGGAGGCCAGTCCACCCTGGCTTTGTGCCGGATTGTTTCCCTACATCCAGAAAGGGATCAGCAAGGAAGAAGTCTGTCTTGTAGCCAAGGGGGGATGGAGATGCAGCCCGCCGGTTTACAGACATTTCAAAGTGAATCCGCCTTTGTTTCAGAGAGATCCTTTTAGGGTTAGTGTGGACACTTACTCCCGCTTTACAGCCATGACCATGGTGGGACCCCTGGGGTTGCTGTCCAATAAAGTAGCCAAAGCCACTGATGCTAGGAGCACTGGGGAGGAGGCTGGACTGAGCTGAGATGTGCTCTAGGTCAAATGCACATCAGACACTGAGGCTTGTCTAGTAAAAGTATATAAACTATCTCTTTACTTCCTATATTGATTACATGTCAAAATGATAGTATTTTACATACAGTAGATTAAGTAAGATCTGTTCTTAAAATCAGTTTCTAGTATTTGTTTTTTGTTTGTTGGTTTGTTTCTTTGTTTACCATTTTAAACGTGGCAAATGGGAAACGTTATTTACATGGCTCTCATTTCATTTCTGTTGGGCAGCCTGTCCTGGGACAGTCTCATCCCTTTGCTTATAGATGAGATGCTGAACCCCGAGAGGCGGAACGAGGAGCTGGTTGAGCTGGGGCTGGAGCCGGTGTCTCCTGCCTCCCAGGCCCAGCACCTATTCTGCTCAGGCCCTCTCTTCTTGCCCGACAGCCTCCATGCCAAGTTAGGACATCAGAAACACCGCCGGGGACTTCCGAATGAACTCCTTATGCAGGGAAAGGCGTATCACGGTGTATGGGACAGAGCAGGGAAATGTTCATTCTCACTTTTTCCCTGTGATTAAGTCAACGGCCCCACATTGCCTCGGAAGTACAGACGAGCTCTTCTGGGCTGCCTACCCCCCCAACTTCAGCTCTGTTTCCCGGTGTATCTGTTGTGCTGTCCCTCAGGCAGAAGAGGGTGAGATGCCTTTTCCGAGACGTGGAAACCTTTGCTGGGGAGAGTGAGGGAAGCTGTGTTCCCCCGGCCTACGGCCTCTGTCCTTGAGTCTGGAGAGGGCTCATGGTGGTCCCACAGGTGACGGTCGGAGAACCTGGCACATGTTTCTGGGCCCGCTGTGAAGGAAGTGCTCTGTGACTCTTGAACTTAGCTAAGATCAGATCCTACTCTCTGGTTGTTGGTAAGTTGGAGGAGAAGATGCTAGAGAATTGATAAAAAGAATGTCTAGACCAGCCCTGTGAGTGAGAAGCACAGGGGACACGAGTCCCACCTGCGAGAGATAATGTAGCGGGCTCTGGATGAATTTTCTGTTCCTCCCAGACATACCTCTATGACTTAAGGAAGGGGAGAGGCATGCTGTAGCCATGATCTGTACTTGTCCTCTCAGGGCCCTGTGATCTACATGCCCGCACTCCCCATCTGCTTCTTAAGATGAGCTGGCATGTATAGGAGCCTGGGCACTGCTGAGGGCATAGCTGCCAGCACCGTGCTACACCAAGTCTGGCTCCGTTCACCTCTCCTGTCAACACCTGCTGAGGCCCCAGGCATTAGTCAAGGTAGGTGCATCAGTGCAACATAATCAGGGACCACTTCTCCCCCTGGACAGACTGGTGAGTGAGCAGTGGAAGCCTGGAGCCCTGCCCCAGCCCCCACGCCAGTGCCTCCTCTTTTGTCATAGGAGGCACTGGTGATATTTTTGCTCAACAAATGCTTGTCTCTGAGTCTGCAGCCCCACCAGAGAATGCCAGATTGTTTTTGTCTTTTGAAGTCTGCCCTTGGGACTTGGCGGAGTATCCGGATGTGTAATTAGCCCACAGTGGTTGACACTGTCCCCATTGTTTACCCAGAACCTCGTGTACCAGGCATGGCTCCCAGTATCGAAATACAGCAGCGCATTAAACCTCCCTCCTTTTGGGTCTGTCTGTTCTGGTACCATAAGGGCTCAGCCAGCTTCTGAACGTCAGTGAGATAACGCGGCCAGTGAGCTCGGGTCAAGCACATTCTCCTCCAGTCACTTTTACCCCATTGTTGCTTTTAGTATTCCACAGTCATTAATTATTTAAACAATTCTTTGGTACAGGAGCAGAGCCTAATTCTCTCCTGCTACTCTTGGTGGAAGTGAGTAAAACGGTCCAGACTGAAATGCGACCACAATTTGTAGCTCAAAAGCTGCCTTGAAGCTTGTAGGTGGAATTTTGGTTAGGGGCGCTGACCACGTTGGGGTCCCCTGGCAGCGCCACTCCCCTTAGGTCCCTGCTTTCCCTGGAGCAGGGGGTGAGGGTGGGTCTCACCATCCCCTCATCCCTGGCCTCACACACTCACGTAAATTCTTGTACATGCTGTCAAAATCATTTTTGTTCTTGTGTGTTTCTAATTTTCTCTTGTTCCTCTTTTCCTTTTTCTTTATTCCTTTTTCATTTGTACTGCCCAGTGAGCATGTTGTTGCATCTGAAAATGTGGGCTGTGCACACCCTGCATTGGAAATAGCCAGATTGCCCTCCATACTGTCTCCATCGCTTTAAAAAGCAAAATCTTAATATCTGTCTTGATCCATGTATTATCCTAGTCATTTTGTATTTTCTAATGTTTTGGAATATTTGCTTTGTTAGCACATTACCCACTGGTGTTAGATACCTGTTAAAATCCTTGCTTTGAGGAACCTGTTTGGTCCTCCTTTTATTTGGTGACAAATGCGCCCTTATTAAATTTGTTTGATTGTTTTGAAGAAGTAAGATGCGAATTGATTTAGTCGGCTGCTCAGGGATTCTTTTCATGGAGTATTTAAACTTGTAAGGTCAAACTCTGCAGCATTTTGCTCGATTCCTGCTTTTACACAAACGTGCTCGGCACGCGGTTCCTGGCTGTCGCTGTGTGACGTGCGTGACGGCGCTTCCTGGCCGGCGGTCACTGGTGAGGAAGTGGCCGGCTCGGGGGTGACAGCTGCAGGGGACGCTGTTGGAGGAAGCGGTCACCGTTTGGTTCTTTAATTTTTTTTTTTTGCATTCAACTTCCCCGTGCCATTTACTTTACTTTGCCTTCATAAAGGGGCAGAATTGGGTCTAAAATCCATGACACTATTTGTTCCCTTTACGAGGCTGGTTTTTCTGGGTATCAGGACAACATGACCTTCTCCTAAGTAGCTGGCTCACCTGGATCTGTTGGACACAGGGACAGCTAAAAGGGCCGTAGCTTCCTCTCTGCTCCAGCCAGTGGGCATTCAGAGCTGGGTCTGTGGTTTGCCTCAGCAGCCGTGCAGACCTCCCTGCCCCGGCCTTTACTTTTAACCCATGTTGGCAGTAAAGACTTGAATCCGTTTCTGTTGCAGCTGACATCCACCACTGACAGCCGTGTCGTTAGTTTGTGGTAGTCAGTCTCCAACACCCCAGACAACCGTGAAGGAAGATGATTTGGCCGACCTAGGACCCTGGATTCTCACCCTCACCATGGTTCATCTCACCCGGTGGAAGGGTTTGGCCACCACCATCATGCTGACCATGAGGCCTTGTTTCTCCTTTCATGCTCTGGTCCAAATGTGGACACTTCATTTTTCACTGAATCTGTCTCGCTTGAGACAGGCCAGAATATCTGAATGAGTCCATCACATTCTGGGTGGGGAACAGAACAGAAGTAAGTGTCGCAAGTAGATGGAGTCTAGGCTGTGCGGGTTGGCAAATGCAGGCTGGGATCTGTGATGGCTGGGCTGTACACTGGACACAGGTCTTTCCCGTGGCTCCCGAGAGCCCAGGAGTTGGAGTGATAACAGCCTTGCGTGGGTTCCCCCATCCTCATCTGCTCACTGGCAAGTGTGTCTGCTAATTAGGAGCTCCCCCAGACCTCGGGCCCTTCAAAGCTCAGACCACGGGAAAATCTTGAGTCCCTTCTCCTGGGCCTCCTGTGTGAGAATCCAGTGCCTTCTGAGGTGACCAGCGGCAGGAGATGCCTCCCCCTCCAGGGAGCACCCTACGGCGGACTGTTAGTGAACCATGCTGTGAGCTTGTGTGTTTCCGGCCATGGTCCCTGCAAAACCACACTTGAGATCAGCTTATTGGCGAAAATAACAGGACTGATTCCAGGGCAGGGCCGGGGGGAGGGAACAGTGGAAATTGAATGTGAGCTGAGACAACTAGGTGGGTGCTGAGGCTGTTACTAAAATGGGGAGTCTGGGAGGTACCTGCCAGGAATCGAATTCCAGAGTAAATGGTGGACATGAGGCATTTTTAAGATGCCATTTTTCATCCAAGTTAGGACTTCAAAGAGGCACTCGGCTCTATGAGACTGGGGCTCAGGTGAAGGAGCTGGACTAGAGATACAAGTTGGGAGTCGTCATTCTTAGCTGGTGTTCACAGCCTTGCATGTGAATTAGATCATCTCGAGAGCTGCAGACTGAGGCTGAGGGAGGGGAGGGCTGTGCCTCGGTTGGAGGTAAGCCCAGACCATGCAGCTTTGGTGTGTCAGCCAGCGGCGTTTATCATTTTCAGAGCAATCCCATTTATCCTTAAGGGGCCTGGGGGTCAGCAGGGCCAGCCAGAAAGAAATCCAAAGGGAGAGTCTTGGCCACGTGTGCGTCTTAGGAAGGTGCAGAGGCTGCAGGATACGGAAGGTTAGAATCCTCAGAAGCTGGAGTTGGAGTGGGGAGAAGGTATTCACAGTCACCTGTGAGGGAGGGAGGGAGGCCTAGGGAGTCCCCACCCTACTGGACTCGCTTTCCCATGAACAGGAGGCAGTCAGACAGAGGATCTGAGGTAAGAAGGATGGGCACTGGGAGGGGAGCCAACCTGGAGAATGGTGCTTGGAAAGTTCTGGAATAGTCTCCCTGAAAAATAGAGTTAAAAATACCCAGACTCTTAAGAATATTGTTAGTGACTTGGGAGGAGGCAGTTGTTTTTCTGGCCTCCTAATTGTAAGTCATGTATCCAGGGATACACAGAAGATACGGGCAGTCTGTTCCGGGGACTTGATCCTTACCAGGGGGATCAGTGCAAGTTTAAAGGGGCAGAAGGGCAGCGGATCGAAACTAGCCAGGCCCCGTGTCAGGTAGCAGTCGGCCGCCCTACTTGCGTGTTTCATTCACATCCATGACTCCCAGGTGGGCGCTGACAGCCCCCTTTTGGGGATTGGGAAGCCTTCTCAGAGGGGTTAAGGAATTGGTTTTTTTAGCGGTTGATAAATACTGTAGCAGGATTCAAGCAGAGCCTTGTCAGACTTCAAGGGCATGTTCTCTCTACTGTTTCCAGTACTTCCCTGTTATACCTGGAATGGTGAAGTGGGTCAGATTTGGAGCCTTTCAGAAAAAGTATGATTTAAGTGCCTCAGGACTGTTTCACAAAGCTCAGCGTTCTTTGATGGTTCTGAAGCATGCAGTGCTTTTCGCCCCACAGAGGTAACGTCTAACTCCATTGTCGATGATGTGGTTGCAAATGATATACAGGTGTAAAACCACACTTCGCAGCTTCTAAAGGGAAACTCTCCAATTCTCCCTTGGTCGGCTTTCTTCCACGGGGTGTAACTGTGCTGCAGCATAGGCCTGAGCTTCCGTATGGAGTGAGGATTTAATATCCGAAGTTAGCATAAAATGGTCAGATGAAGAAAACCGACATTGACAATTTATTTTTGGGTTTCATTAGTCAAGATATACTATCAGTTAATGGCCCATATAGCAAATGAAATTCAGTATAGGACATTGCATTTCTTCCTTTCTATTCAGAGTTCTCTTACCGAATAAGGTTGCCTGCTTTGGAACATCAGTTTCACCACACGGCACCTATCAGTGTGTTGGTGTGATTGCATTTACAGAGTGAATCTAATCTGGGCTTCCTCAGCCCCAAACACTTCAGTGCAGAATCACGGGCTGTAGACGTCTGTTAGTCACGCAAATACTTCTAAAATTATATGATGCCAGAAAAGAAAGAAGAGAGAGAGAGAGAGATTGCCTTTATCAAAGTTCCTTTCAGTTCTAACTGCAAACTGTTGTTGAGCAGCTCTGGTTTCCTTTGGATATGAATGTATACATTTCTTTGCATGTAACCTAGGTTTTGGACTAGAACACCAAGTTCTTGCTGTCCCCAAGCCACAAAAATAGTAGCCAAATTGCACACGTGTGAAATAGTTTATACTTTTTTCTGAGAAAGTATCCTTGAATTTGGGACTTGGACTGTGATTTCTGCTTTTTGCTTCCCTCAACCGTCTTGTAATCTCTCACTCCTTCCCACGTGGTTCCCAAGTGTTCGTGGTCTCAAAGGAGCGGGCAAACACCCAGTTGGTCACCATGTACTGCTGCTATAGATAGAGACCAGACAAGACCTAAAGGACATTATCGGAGAGGAATTCCTGGAAGAAATGGGCTCTACATTCAGTTGTGAGGACAGAGTAAGAGTCAGCCAGGAGAAGGAGTCAAGAATGTGTCTCAGATCGCAGGTGCAGCCCGGGCAGAGGCCTGGAGGCTTTTGGCGTGGGCACCCGGGGAGAGTGCCCTGTGCAGTCCAGGGTGGAGGGAGCCCCTGCTGGGGAGGACACTGGAGAGAGTCCGGGATGTAGGGCTTTGGAAGAAGTTGAGTTTTACTAGAACTGACACAGTAGGCAGTGAAGGGTGTCAACAGAAGTGACCCTCAGGAAAGGTACTTCTGGTTTTGCTTCTGATATTCTACAGACCGAAGGATCGGGACGGGCGAGAGCAGGTATGTCTGTCCCTTTGAGACCCAACCGGTCATTCATTTATACATTACACATGCACTTCTGTGAGTCTAGGGGAGAGAGCGTGTAGCCACTTTAGTAAGCAAAATGTATTTGCTTCTTGAGAGCTTAGCATTGTCAGAAGTTGACTTAGCCTAGAATGTTCTAGGAAGAGAGGAACAAATTGTGGAGGTTGGAGGGAGGGAAGGCTTCCTTGGGAAACAGTCAAAATGAGACTGGAGCAAGTGGGAAGTAGGAGCAGGTCAGGGGCCCCTGTGGTCACTGGGGACCTGTGTACTTAGGTGAGGATGGGCGAGCAGGGTCTGGGGTGGGGCTAGAACTCTAACAGGGAGCCTCTAAAGGGTTTGAAGTGGGGGTTGATGTAATCAAATTTGTGATTTGGGAAGGCTGCCGTGGCTCTCTGTGTTTGTATAGCGGGGAAGAGGGGGTGGGTGCCACCAACTGGGGGATCATTAGAAGACCATTCACAGGCTGGGATATGGGCATCGGGGCTACTTGGGGATGGCAGGGGCAGTGTGGATGCCGGCTTTCCTTATTGGGGGACTTGTTAGCGGGCCGACCTAGAGGCATTTTGTGGCTGGAAGAAAACTGATGGAGGCCGCCAGGTGGATTTTCCTCTTCTCTCCTTCCCTGCCTAGTGTGATGATCTTAGCTCAGCCAACATTTGGAAAAAAAGAGCTAATTTCCAGGGTTGCCCAGGACTTTGTAGAGCTCCTTCGAGTGAGATCTGATCGGATTTAGGTTTGTGTTCAGATCTGGATGTTCACTTAGCTAGAAACGTCCTGTCATTTCGATTTCCATAGGGGTTTTTTACTTCATAAAGATTGCTTTCTTGGTGAGAGGAAATTTAATACAGCTGTTGTCTTTTTCAAAAAAATCATATCATTTAAGAACTTTAATATTCAAAAGAATAGAAATATATAAAATTTTTAAGGAAGTCTTTGGTGTAGTTTCTTTGCTTTCTGAGCTAATGTGGAGTTAGAGCCTTTGCATTACTTCATAGCACATCCTTGTCAGTATTTAAAGAGCTGATAGTGGGCGCCCCAGGCCCCACCTCTCAAAGAATCGTTAAAGTTTTCTCTGAAATAGTGAGGTCATAAAGGTCTTGTTTTCAGAAATCAAACGGTTTATAATACGCAGCATAGCCACATTTATAAAATAATAATTAGTTCAAAATTAAGAAAGTGGAGGATAATTGATTTTTTAAAGCCTATACATAAACTTTCTTGTGCTAATGTTGCAAGTGGAAATTTTGAAAAGAAAAATCCTACTGCAATATCATCTACATGGAATACATATATGAGTTTTACGCTTGAAAAGTAACTGCGCAGTGGTTTTCAAAGTCAGGAGCATTCCAGCTCAGATACTGGCAGTGATGGTTGCTGGTTTTCAATGAAAGAGCCTAAATTTGCCTTCTTAGCTTTTTTATTTTTGTATTGAGAGGGTTGATTAGTGCTTTGCGAGCATGATTTTGGGGCAAATTGAGGGCAGATGTCGTGTAAAAACAGTGAGATATTTCCATGCATTTTATTTTCTGGACATCACCAGGGCACATGTGGGGTTTGTGCCTGTAGGCTGGAATGCTGCAGGACTCCCTAATCCATCACCATTATGTCCTGGAGCTGCTCAGGTCATTGAATGCTTTTCTGTTGCTTGGAGGAAAGGTGGTCTGATGGAGATGATCAGATGTGCAGTTAAAGTGCTATTACTTGAAATAAGAGTAACCTAGAAACATTGTTCTAACAATACAGGATGAGGGAGGAGAATTGTCTGAGCTACTTGCAGTGGGGAGTCTTCTCATGTTTCTCCCACACCGTGACTCCTGCCAATATCCGCCACAGTCCTGCACGGTAGTCCTGCCGAAGCAAGCAAGCACTTTGCTCAGAAACGCACTGAATTTCCTTGTGCCTCTGTTTGTTGGCTTTTTTTTGAAAGCACATTTTGCCCTTTGCTTAAATGCCATCCATGCTAGTCAACTCTTACACTCAGTTTTCTGGAACTCGTCCATACATAGCTGCTGAATGGATGAACAGAATGTAGTATCTCCATGTAGTGGAAGATTATTCACACGTAAGAGTGAATAAAAAAGAAAAAAAAAAGAGGAAAATGAAAAAGGCCACCTGTTTTTGGAAGTCCACCCTGACTGTTCAACCCACACTTTTCCCTTTGAAACCCAATCACTTATGCTCCACTCTACTCTTTTTGATAGTGCTTACCACCTTCTAATAATCTTTAACGTTTTCAAAAAAAAAAAAAGAAAGAGGTGCTGATACCACTTCAAAATATACAAGCCTTGATAACAGCTTGTTAATTGAAAGGAAGCAGACACAAACGGTCAAATATTGTTGATTTCAGTGATCTGAAATGCCCAGAAAAGGCACATGCAGAGGCAGAGAGCAGGTGATGGCTGGAAGGGGCTGGTTGGAGGGGGATTAGGGAGTGACTGCTAGTGATAGGCGGATTCTTTAGGGGTGATGAAGTGTTCTGGAAATAGAAGGTGATGGGTGCTACACAACCGTGAGTTTGCAGAAGACTGCTGAGCGCTGTGTCTGGGAGTGCCTGTTGTTGGGGCATCTTTATTTTGTTCTCATCCTGCAATGTGAAGAGCCATCTTCTGCTGTGGCTGTTCTACTCCTGTGAGTGGTGAGGGTCAGAGACTTTGCAGAGTCATGTTTCTTTTTTCCCCCTGGGTGAGTGTAGGCAAAAAAAGATTTAAGCCTAAGAAAGTGCTCCATCTGCAAAAATGTCTTTTTGTTTTGAATGGTGTAAACACCTTGAGAGCTTTTAATCGTTGAGGCCAGTCTGTGGGAGGAAATAGCCCGTGAAGCCTGTTTGAGCCCGGGAAGCACCGTGCATCTCTCCCAGACACGGGTGGGGATTTCACCCCCGTTCAGGCAGTGAAGGGCCCAGACCCGTGAGCAGACTTGACAATCGTGAATATTTACGTGTATCCGCTGCTTCATCTTGGATATTAATTTCAAGCTGAGTCAGTTTGTGGCGGCAGCCTCATCCTACATCAGGAATTTATACTATCTGCTCTTTGAGGTGAAGACCTGACAGACTTGATTATTTAACATTCTGCCTTGAATTGATATCTCAGATTCCTTTGTCAAAAGCAAACAGCAGAAATACAGAATTCCTTTAATGCCAATGTGACCTGGAACGAGTTTAGTCTCTGTGCCTCAGTGGCCTTATCTGTGAGTGGGAAAGATGATAACAGTGCTTCCCTCAGAGGAGCTGGTGAGGGGAGAGTCAGAAGCACAAATGGAGGACTTACAAAAGATGCTCTTGAATGACCGAATTTAGTGCTCTCAGCCTGGTGAGGCCTGAGGGGCAGAGATGTCAGAACAGAGCAGTCCTAGCCGGAGCTCGATCCGTGATGGAAGCTGTTATGATCAGTATCACCACTGTGCGTTATCAGGTAATTTTAAGACTTGGTAATATGAATTCTTGAATAATGTTAAAGGACTAGACATCTCAGATCCAGTTTACATAGTCCTCAAGATTTCTTCTGAGAAATGGATGGTTTCTTCCCCATCTTAAATCTGAGATGAGTCTCTAAAAAATTCTGTATTCCTCCATCTTTTTGCTTTAATTTTCCATTTCCTAAAAAACCATGTTTTTAAATGGAGTTAATGGGGACTGAACTGAGTGCCTCATGCATGTTAAGCACTTACTCTCCCAAATGAGGTATAATCTCCTCCGTGATTTTTGTTAAAATTTACTTTCTTAGTTTACAGAGGTAAGAGGCCTCTAATTCTTTTTCTGGAGACTTGTCCATGAACCTGTAAATCTATAATTAATGGACAAAATTTGGTTTATTAAAAAATCATTAGAATATTCTGCAATTCATCCAAAAAGAAATGCTCATTGACTTAAAATGTTTCTCCTTTAAGGGGATTTCTCCTGTTTGGTCTAGCTTAATTTGTTAACAGCCATCCTCATCATCATAATGACCAAACTCACTGTGAGTGGACACCTACCTAAGGCTAAAATGTTTTCCTCATGTTTTAATTCATAGCAGGTGTTTGATTGTAGGTATCAGTGTCTCCTTTTTTGCAGCTGAAGGATTGAGAGATGGAGCAGCTTGTCCCAATTACACGCAGCAGGCTGTGGCTAGCTCGGTGCTGGAACCCAGGCTGCACAGAATGCATTCTTAATTGCTCCTCTTATCAGCCTCCCGTTAAGTGGTTACCCGAACACCTGTGACTCCATAAACGGCCGAGTTTAGTGACCTCAGACTGATGAGGCCTTGAAAGGAGAGACACCATTGAGAAGTTGAGACAGAGTGGCAGAAATTAAAATTGTTCATTTTCACAAATTTTTAATTCTCAGGTAATTACATAAAAAGTTATTTTTTTTATTTTAGTGCTCTGTAAGCACTAAAAACAAAACATTAAAAATAATTATAGTGCAAAAGAGAAGTGAGCTCTTAAAGTCCAACCACTGCTAATGATGTTGCTTGTTTTTCTCTTGTGGCCCTTTTTGACAGAAATACTTACAAAGACTGAATTGGTTTTATGTAGTTTTAATATGGAAGAAAAGATTGTCAGTGAATATTGTAAGAAAAGTCTTTACTCTTTTCTTTCCTGTTGATGAATATGTACTTTATTTTCATGGCTTAAGTACATTTCCTCATTTGTGAAATTTGAGTAATATCGTTTAATTTGTCTGACTGTGAGAGGTAGATGCCTTGTATACAAAGAACCCAAGAGGTGCTTAATAAAAGTGTGCTGTCACAATGACAGATATTTTAGAAGGATCAACTCTGAATACTAAAGAGTGTCGCTTATTTCTGATACATATTCAATATGTATTTGTATGATATATTTGAATATGGTTTAAAGTAACAAGGATTCATTTTTTTTTTGGTGTAGTATGAAGTTTTAATGAAATCTGTATCATTCTAGTGAGACAGGGACTAGTTAAATTGCCTTAATCAGATGACCTTGAAGATTATTTACACAGAATATGTATTGTTACAAATCAGAATTTATGTTGCCGTGTAACCATCCACTCAGACATTTAAATTCGTGGGATTCTGACCAGATCCGTTAAGTTTAGTAAAATCCATATTGATCATTTTCAGGGAATAAACTCCTCTATTTTGTGATTAAAGAAAATTTTGATTTTTTTCTACATTCTTAACAGGTTTAAAATATCAAAACATTGATTTGACATGTCACTTTTTTAATAGAGAGAATAAAGCTCATGCTGTTTTATTATGTAAATAAATGTTTTTGTATGGCAACAAAATTGTATGATATCCTGGCTCTTTTAGTATTTTGCAAGATACTTAGATAACCTACTGTTGGAAAAATACAAACGTGAATTTTATGAATATAGGCCTAGTACAGATCTGTTGGTTTTTGCTACAGTGCAAGACATGAGGCATAGGAGAACTTTGCTGCTGATTGCCAGGAGGACAGATCCCATGTCTCAGTTTCCCCTCCTGTAAAATGAAGTGGCTGAACTGGATTCTTTCCTCTTCTAAGATGAGTTTCCATGAGCCTATATCTTCTGTTTATATTCAGGAGTATTAGCAATATCAGATTAAATACTGAATATCCCTCCTTTCCCCCGAATCAAAGTGCAGCATGTGCTATATAAGTTTTATTTATCTGATTCTCGTTACTGATCCTACAGGCAATTTTTGTGTTGCATCTTTCCTGGTAACCTGGAAGGTCATTTTAGCCATAGGTGGCACTGTTGCACCTACTTACAGTCTTAACTTTCCTGTTTGTAAAAGGAGGCTTAAACAACGTTATTTTATTTTGATTACTTTACTTAATGCTTCAGAATAGCCCAATGTCCGTTATGTCTGTCTAACTGGAAAAGTTATTCTGCTTATATCTTAGATTTATTCTGTCATCTCACTGTGAACATTTCAGACTTGCTGTGCAAACAATAGCAAAATCGGGCTTTTCTTCTAGTGTTAGAAACCAGTGAGCCGGGATTTTATAAAACAGCTAGAAGCGGCATCTGGAGGACCTTAAAGGTGAAAAGTGTATTGAGTTCCCTGAGTTTTGACCCCGCCGCTGTGTGTTAATTGGTGGTAGGAGATTTGGTACATATACGAAGGGGTGTAGTTTTTGATATGGTTTGCCTGCACGCGCTGCCACTGAGCCACTTGAGCCTGAGTCAGTTCGTTTTGAGTTTTTCCCTCGTCTGTGAGATGGGGACATTCGTATCTGATTTGTAGAATTGTGAGAATTAGAAATTATGTTCAGTGTTTACCACAGTGTGTATGTGAAGAGGGCTCTTAAACTTTAGCTGCTGTTTTGTGTGAAGCCATCATTTGAGAGTCTTTGGCAATTACTAAGAAACAGGAAAATAAGAAGAGATGGTTTTATGATGAAAGATATTTGAGGAGGTTCCATAGTTCCTATACCCATAATTTAGCATCAGCAGAGTCAGAACTGTTACACAGTCGCCCTAAACCAACGTTAAGCCACAGAATTATTTGTTACTTCATATATTTTGGGGTTTAAGGAGATCCAATACTTATACATATGTTGTCTCCAGCAGCCTACTGAGAGATGACACAAAAGAGTAGACAGGCAATAAATGTCTTCTTTGTTACTGATGAAGCCACGTTCTCCATGAACTTCAAGGCTGTGGGAAAATGCGTGGCATGATACTGTGTCCCAGAAATACAGACTCACCCTGTCCCATGTAGCTCTGGGCCACAGCGAGCCTTCCCTTGAGAAGACCTGCCCTTTCATGCACAGGGCTTTCCTGAAATGGAGCTGAGCATCCCGCGTGCTTCCCAATGGTGACCAACACTGGAGTGAAAGGAAGGGTTTCACATGCCCTGCTTGTCTCCCCGGACTCACACCTCACTCTGTTAGTGTAATGAGTGCTAGCTGTGGGCCAGGGGCCAGGGGTGTGAAGGGAGAAGCACCCTCCATGGCCCAGAGGAGTGGTTAGGAGACATCCACTCCCTCAGTTTAAACAGGTGGTTGGATGGAACATAAGGGTGCTCCCCAAGAGTGTGTAAAAGGAGAAATAAGGATTTTATTTGGGACTTAGGCTAGCCAGGAAACAGATAAGATGATTAGAGGGGACACTTGTAAAACAATTTGATATTAAGTTGACATTTGTTGAACACCCAAAATGTGCTACATTCTTTTCTGAGCATTTTACAGAAATGAATCCTTCAATCTTCTCAACAAGCGAGTAAGGAAGGTTTGATTGTTATCCCAGTTTTACAGTGTGGAAATTGAGGCACACAGAGGGTAATTAAGTTGGCAAAATCACAGAACTAGTAATTGGCAGAGCTGGTATTTAAACCCTGGCTGTCTGGTTTTGAGGTTCCCAGAGATGGGCTTTGGGTGTTTAGCATTATCGACATCCCTGAATCTTTATACCTCTGTGCATCAGTTAGCCTAGAAAGGACAGGGAAAGGAGTGTTACACAGGAGCTCATAGTCATTTCTTGGCCGCTGTCCACGGAGAGTGCACCGTGATTGGCGTTAATTGACTTCTGGGCAGTAGATCTGTTCGTATAATAGAAATATAGTCCATTGAATTAATCTAGAAACCCTTCCTGCTCCGTTTCTGTCCATGCTTGCCATGTGACTGCCTGCCCGTGATTGGGCCGTGGAGGAGAAAATGTACTCATGGTTGAACTCTGATATTTCAGTCTGGTTCATAGATTCACGTCTTCTGTTACATTAAAAATTTAAGTTTCTGGTTTCCTTGCATCAGTGTCTCATGAGCTTGGTTAATGTGAAACCAGTCCATGGGAGCCCAGGGATGATGACGGTATAATTTCTGAGCACGTTGAGGCACTTCTACCCGTGCAGACGTGGCTGGAGGATGTCCAGCTTCCTCACTGATTTCCCCCAACAGCATGGTCCTCTCCCACCCCTGGATGTGAGGTTGGGAGCTCTCTGAGTAGGCCAGTCAGAGGCCGAGTCCACCAATCAGAAAATGATGAAGTACCTGGAAGTGGGTTTAATAGAAGACAAGGGCTTCCAGGTTGTCAGATGGGCTGTTCGAGTCCATTTGGTGAAAAGCTGTCCACTGTCTGTGGTTGAGCTACTTCTTTGCTGTTGAAAAGTCTGGAGTAGATGAAGGGATTTTAAAAAGCAGAAAGGAGTGATTTCAGGTGGTACGTCCACACCGGTGAGAAGTGATGAATGACCGCCTTTGTGAGTCATAGACAGTCTTACAAACTTCATAAACCAGCTTTAAAAGCTCTTCCATCTGAGTGCACTTCATATGGGGTCCAGATCATCACTGGTCGCACTGTGAGGGCAAGTAACTGATAATGGCAGAAAGGACACGGAGGCATCAAAAAGGTCTCAGTCACTTTCCCTGTTTAAAGGATGCAGCACAGTGTAATATATTTTAGCTGGTTTTTCACTGAAAAGTTTTTAGTGTTTTCTGGGACTCCCCAGTGCCCCAAGGTTCCATGCAGCTGGGTGTCCCCTCAGTGCAGCTCTGTCAGCGCTTGCCCTGGGCTGACGCGGTGTCACGGGGAGCAGGACAGTCAGCGTCCCCGGCTCCTCCGAGCTCCGTCTCCTCATCCGCAGAGCCGGGTTTCTCATCCGTGTCTACTTAGTAGGGTTGCTGAGAATCACACGTGATGCTTCAGGTGTGACTTTTGGTTGTCTCTGTGATTGGCATATAGTTAATATTTGATAGAAACACTTGTTTTTTTAGTATAATTGTAGCACCTAGATTGCAGTGGTTTTTAGTCTGCATTTTTTATAACTTTATTCTTATTTTTAAATATGCACTTATTTTTATTTATTTTTTTTGGAGGTACTGGGGACTGAAGCCAGGACATTGTGCATGCTAAGCAGGTGCTCTACAACTGAGTAATACACACCCTCCTTTTCTGCACTTGAAGGTAAATATTGCTATACACAAAATAGCTCTTAAACACCATCATGGGACCTAGTCACTGTATAGACAATTGAACACGTATACTATTTCAATAGGAATAAATGTTTTTGAGACATACATTTCTGAATCTGTTAATGTGCTTAAAAACGATCATAGGTAGTGATAAACACGAATCTTTGATCCAGTACTTCTTAGAGACTGTTTTGCCATCAAGGGAAATTACATTCTACAGAGAAGGCTAATTGGGTCTCTTTGATATTTAGATGGTTTAGCAGATGATGAAGGCTTTCAAAAGCTGACAGTTTTGTATTTTAAAGTAACTACAAAGTTACCTTCTACAAGTTGTAAGTACTAAGCTTGTGAAGTGCCCAGTAATCCAGGGGGTATGTGTCTGTGTCTGTGTCTGTGTCTGTGTGAACGTTGGTGTGTGTGATTTCAGGAAGGTAGAAAGAAATTCCATATAGACTTCTGATACCTTTCTCCTCCATTTCAAGGTGTTGGCATATATTTACACTAATAAATTGATATTCAGTTGTCATTTGGCATATTGGGAATAAGACTTTCTCATACTTGTTTCAGAAGGATTAGGGAGCATGAGCTTAGGAAATGGGAGGAGATAGAGGCAGGGAGGTTCTTTAAACTTTGTGCAGAATTAGAAACAGTAACTTTTCTCTTTTCTTCTAAAGCAAACTGGCACTGAATTGTAACATACTATTACTCAGAATTGCTTTTCTGATCAGATACATGTACCTCAGATTTTTAAATGCAACATGAATGATGAAATGTGTTTTAGCAGTTATTTTTAAAAGTAGTCTCTTTTCAAGTAAAAGGCTATAGCCTGTTCTTTCTTCTAGCGGTACAAGAAATTCTCATTGTTCTGTTGCAATGATCTATGTGCTTACTTTCTTTTTTTTTTTTTTTCTTTAAGTGCTTTTTTCATTGTGGTTTGAATGAATGTTTAAAATTTCTGGATTTTTATCTTTAGAACATGCTGATTTCTCAGAACTGTTAAAAACCTGATTGTTCACTGCTCTTTGTTTGGTGGGGCACCCTATTGATTTCTGTTGTCTGTTAAAGAGTGAAATTCTTCCTCTAGCCTGCAGATCATTAAGTGAATGGTTTGCAGTGTGCCTTTAAAATTATTTGTATGCATTGAGCATGTTTGTCCAGTGAATTTTAAATTGACTCATTGTAATGACTTTGATTTGATTTTGTGTCTTTTGCTCCTCTCCACAAGAATTTGAATTCTCTGTTGCATTTTGTATACGTGTTCTTTACAGGGGAAGAACTTTTGCATTTTTTACAGAGGTGGGTTTTCCTATCCCCTCTGAATGCCTTCTAAAATTGATACAATAAAAATCAGTTATTGCAGTGCATAAATATTTCATAAATTATTTTTTGGCATAATCAGAAACAATGACCAAGAATGATAATAAAAAATACGAAAACCTTCCTTCCTTTGAAGAATAGAAATCAGGTAGTCAGGCTCCCTCATGCTTTGTGCCTGACACACTTAATCTCATGTCATTGTGTATCATGATTCGGAGATGGTATTGTTTCAGGTTTATAGATTTTTGTTTTAACATTTGTGTTGAATTCTTTCTCCAGGCTGATGTTTCCTGTTGGGTTTGTGGAAAGAGTAGAAGGGAAAAAAATACTTTGTTTTGTTTTCAGGAGGCCTGAGTTGATGGGAAAAGAGTTGAGGGTGGGCTGAGGAAAAGAGTGACACTCCCTCTCCTCCTGGTTGAAATTGATAAACAAAGAAATCAATTAAGTATATCGATATTTGACCAAAAGAAGTTAGCGAGCCCAAACTGGCTAGAAATGCACAATGGAAATTACTGAATTCAGCTTCAGAATGAGGTGCTTTACCAAGTAGAAGCAGCTTAGAGCAATCAGAAAATCAGTAATATGATGAGATATAAATGGAATATTATATCTTTTATTGCTGAAACTTTTCTACGTTAAGTTGTGTAGAGCTAAAATTAAGTTTCAATCACCAGGAGTTAAGAGAGTGAGTGGTACTGTAGGATCGTTATTCACGGATGTGCCTAGACCCTGATAGAGTGGCTGAAGATGGCAGGAAGAGACCCACATCCAGGATTTTCATCCTAGGGTGTCCTCCATAATGGTTCCATGTGGAAGCAGATGATTGGGTTAACAAATTGTAACACACCCCAGTCGCCTCTGAATTTTAAGAAGAAAAAATATGCTTTGATACTGCTTTACAAGCAAGTTCCTGTGCATCCTCACTCCAGACGCCTTGCCTTAAAAAGCAGAGACAATGCTTTGCTTGTGTAGTTGAGGTTTTAGATAGCACTCTGCTGGTTGCAAAGCAAGGACCGAGACCCTCAGCTATAAACGCTGGGCTTGTGTGTTGTTAGATAATGTATTATCCCCAAAACAAGGACCTGGCTGGTCTGGTGGTCTGCTTTTTAATGAACATATCTAAAAATGTATCTTGTTCCCCTCACCCCATGACTTCCCTAAAGATACACTAATCCTTTGTACTCATTGTGTATTCTACAATCTCTGCCTCATCCTGTCTTTCCCGAATTTCCTCCTTACTATCTCACAACTGTTAACGAAGTTTTCCTTTGATTATACCCTATAAATATGGGAGCATTTGAGAGGCTTATGGAGATGGCTCCCTAATCCCTCTCGATTTCTTGACTTTTTCCACAGAGTCTTGAATAATCATTCCTTGTCAGTAAGACTTCTTCCAGCCAGAACCCACAGTTCCAGGTGAGAAGGATGCAGGCTTTATCTCTCCTACCGGAGGCAGAGACAGAAGAGAATTGAGATATGCTCCCCCGTGATCCCTTCCTGCCCCAGGTCTACTGCAGTTCACCTGCAGCCTTCTGGCCTCTGCTCAGAGGGCCTCTGTCCCAGGACAGACCTCAGCGTTTTCTTCCCTTGTCAATATTTCCTGTGCCTTTCAGAACTTGGTCTCTTCTCTGCAATTCAAACCTGGCAGATGTGATGGTGGTCAGCGTGCTGGTGGGCAGTCCTTTGGGGACCCCCAGGAGCCATGCTGATTCTCCTTAGTCTCTCAATCGGGGTTACAGAACAGTCGAGCACAGAAGGAAGCCCATTCTCGAGATGTCAACAGAGCATTTCATCACTTTCATTTTATTTTTCAATTTTTGGTGGAGAAATTATTTGTAGTGAACTGTTCCAGATATTTGCCGCCTGCTTTCCTCATCACCATTCCTTGTTGTCTCTGGTGCTAGTTTTATAAACCAGGTTTCTTCTCTGGTCATTTCTGGCAGCTGGGCTTGCCGAATCCTTGATCTGTATTTGAAACAGAATGCTTCCTCGTGATGTCAAGGTGATTTTCCTATTTCTGAATATTTCGTGTACACTCAGCAACTGTTTCAAGTGAAATGCTCTTGTCCAATTTCGGTTAACTCACATTTGCTGATCTCCTGCTTTCATGCTGAGAGCAGTTTCTTTTTCCTCTAATAAAAGTTAGCAATTTGCATTTACTATGGAAGATACTGGCCCAAGGTCCTTTTGTTCTTAAGAGTTTTAATACAATTCACCCATTAAAATGTACATCGGTTTTTACTCTATGCCCAGAATTGTGCATCCCATTCAATCTTAGAATATTTTCATCCCCCCAACAGGAAGCCCTGTATGCATAAACAGACATTCCCATCTTCCCCATCCTCCCCCAGCCCCAAGGAGCCACTTTTCTCTCTGTGGATTTGCCTGTGCTGGACATTTCATGTAAATCGAGTCACTTCATATAAGTGGAAACGTCTATTGTGACTGACTTCTTTCACACTGAGTAACGTTTTCAATATTTGCTCATGTTGTGGCCTTAGTCACTATTCTATGCTATGCTATTGCTGAATAACATTCCACTCTATGGCTGGGCCCCACTGTTTACCCATTCATCAGGTGATACGCATTTGGGTTGTTTCTGTTTTTGGCTGTGATGAGTAATGTCGCCGTGAACACTCATGTGGTATTATTTATGTGGATATTTGTTTTCAGTTCTCTTACGTGTGTGCCCAGAGAGCAGAATTGCTGGGTAAGTCAGAAACGAAATGTTCAACTCTCTGAGGCCCTGCCAGGCTGTTTTCCAAAGTGGCCACGCTGTGTTACATCCTCACCAGCAAGGGCTGCGTGCTCTGCTTCCTCTGTGTCCTCTTTAGTGCTTGTTACGCTTTTTTTTTTATTATACCCTATTGTAGTGAGTGTGAAGCGGTTTCTCCTAGTGGTTTTGACTTGATTTCCCTTACAGCTAATGCTATTGAACATCATTACATTGTGTTTTATGGACATTTGTATATTTTCCTTGAAAAATACCTTTTCAGATACTTTATTAACCTTTTAATTGAGTTGCCTTTTTATTGTTGAGTTGTAGGGTTTTTTTTTCTTCATTTTGAGATACAAATTCCTTGCCAGATAAGTGATTTGAAAAAATTTTCTCCTCTGTGTTGTTGTTTCACTTTCTGGATGGTGCCCTTTGAAGCAAAGTTTTAAATTTTGATGAACTGCAATTTGTCTCTGTTTTCTTTGTTTCTTGTGCTTTTGGGGTATTATTTAAACTCTGAGGTATTTTATTTAAGCTTTTATATATAAAATAACTTAATTCTTAGGACCGTTATAGGAGATGGGTGCAGTTGTTGTCCCCAGTCTATGGATAGGAGACTGAGATGCAGAAAATTTCACTGAAATATCAGTGTCACATCTACCTAGTGCTGTGGGATTTCAGACCCTCATGTTTGTCCCCAGCATTTGTGATCTTCACCACCATGCTCCACTACTGCCTGGAATCGTTAATGAAAATGACTTTCATTTTTTGATTTCTTGTTAGTTTGTTTTCTCATTGGGGACCTCATCTCCTTATTTTCCTTTCGGATATCAGTGTAGATTTATTTTAGGTCTCATGTAGGCAGAAGCATTGCTATCAGTTAACTTCTTTATTACTCACTCTCCAGTGATGATTGTTGCTAGTTGACCTAACCAAGTCATGCTTAAGTCTTTCCTGCTAATGACACTAAAAACAGTCATGACTTATAGAATGCTCAAAGAAAGTACTTGATTGATTTTATTTTGCTACCCAATCAAACCAATCAAGTAAAAACCCCAGTGTTGACACAGACTATAAGCCCTCCAGAATAGGATCACTGTCTTCCTTCTGTTTCATTTATTTGGTCACAGTGTCTGGATAGTGACTTGCTGTCCAGCAGTTTTGTGAGGATATGGTGCTCGTGAATCATTGTAAGGACAGAATTTTGACAACAGACTGTGTTGTTCATTTCACAAGGGAAAAGATAATATAGAAATACTGCTCAGATCTATTTTAAAATTAAGCTTGGAATTTTGAGAAGAATTCAAGAAACCATACAAAGCTCTTTTTCAATAATTTTAGATCTATCTTAGACACATATGGTTACATAGCAGAGTAAGTTATCAAGTACATTTGACAATAGGAGTGTAATATTGATTATTTGTTTTAGTTGAAATATTCTACCTGGGATAAAGTAATCAGTGCCCATAAATGAACAAATATGTTTGTATTTCTATGCAACATGGGAGCAGAGTTCATGTTTCTATATAATATGTATGACTGTGTGTTTTAATCTGTCTGTCAGTGTTTTTATAGTTTTTCAGCAATGTTGTAACTTCAGAATTCTTCTAACATATTCACTCCCGATACTACTGCAGTTTGTACTGTGTATCCTATCTTATGCATGGGATTCCACTGTCCCCTCAGTGAGGAATTTCCTCTCCTATTGAGCTAGTAGCAGAGTTAAAGGAACAGTGATTTCAAGGCCTTTGCTCTCCACGTGTTCGCAGTTTCCTGTCAATCACGATTTTCTCTTTCTTGTGTTTTCATTGTGCAATTAGAATTTTTGAAAATAATTATTAATATGTTTCACCAGTCTTCCTAGAAATTTGATGTGTTTGTGCTTTTCAGTTTTCAATTTATGAAAATTGTAAATGCAGACTTGTTTTTAAGTGGTCCTTTTTCACTAGATATTTGTTTACCTCTTTATAGTTAAAATAATTTTCCCCAATGAATGAATCGGTGTGCATGTTTTAAAAGATACTTTAGTTTTTATTTTTCTTATTCTAACAGGTATATTCGTTGTACAGAATTTAGAAAATAAGGATAAACACAATAATACCTTAAAAATGGCCTCTAATCTCACTTGTAGATACAGTTGTAATGTTTGAAATTGAGAATTACAAGTCCTCTCACTTTGTTCTACTCTTTCAGGTACGTTTTGGTTACTGAGACCCTCGAATTCCCATATGAATTGTAGCAGAAGCTAGTCAGTTATTGCTGAGGAGCCCGCTGGGAATGTGATCAAGACCACGTTGTATGTGTGCTTCACTCTGGGGAGCACTGCCATCCCAAGAATATTGTCATGTGATCCAGGAATTTGCGTGGTTTGTCTTTCCAGGTATTTAGGTCTTCTTTAATTTATTTCAGCAATGTGTATGGTTTACATAGTATTATTTTACTTTAATTTTTGCCTTTATACTGAGGACAATTGTGCAAGGTACCAAGATTAGAATTGTATTATAGCCCCGCAACTTGCTGCCACCATGGACGCTGTGGTCTCTCTTTGCCCTTTGTAAAATCTCGCACAAAATAGGACCTAAGTAACTCTCTCTTGAAAGAATGATTATATGATTGCTGGATGACGCTTGAGAGTCCTTGTGATGATGTCTTTTTCCCAGACTTTCCCCTCTTCTTAAATATGCCCTTTCTCTTCCTTTCCTCCAGCCTGGGTTTCAGCCTGCCTGTGGCATTGATTTTCCTTGTCTGTGGACTCTTCTTTTCACTAGTTCATGATAATGTTACATGTCGGCTGTGGAAACTTGCTAGATGTCAAGAAAGAGCAAATCCATTGCATGCTAGTATTTTTAGAGTGTGTTATTGAATTATCAATTGAAATTAAATCAGGCTGACCCATTGAGCCATCCCCTGAGCTCTTTTTGCCTTCCTACAGGTGATACTGCTCTCGTTGCTGCATGTGCCCTTCCCCCAGACTTAGTTTTGGAGTTGAGTAAATCACCATCACTGGAGCCCTCTCTTTAAAAGATGAAGAGAACATTTGCTCCTTCTCCCTGCTTGGGGACTTGGATGAGATGAGGTAACAGATAAAGAATGAAGCCCCACCTCATTCTGACCACTGCTCTTTCCGTTCATTTCTCCAGGGGAAGAGTACAATTCAAAAATATAAAGATTGTGAGCTAATGAAATATACAAGACAACCGATCATTTATTAAATACACTTTCATGCCAGAAACAAATGTATTATACACACAAAAAGCACATAAATTACGGTAGTACTGTGGTTACAAACGTGGGCCGAGTTCGAGTCCTGCTCTGGAGTGACAAGTCCTGTGAAATGGAGAACTTGTAGGTCGGCTTAGCCTCTCCCGGACTTTTTTCTTTCCTGCAGAGGCAGGGCTCGCTAGTCATCCCTCCCCCGTAGAGGTGCTGTGGGTTGTAAACGACGCGCGTGGGCAGGCCAAGCACAGCTGCTCGTTCCTCGTAAGTGCAGGATAGCACAGCTTTTGCTGTTACGGCTTTATGATCGCACCGTGTAGACCCTCAGTGCTCCGAAGGGATGTCTTGCGGATTGGAGATGGGATTCTCA
The DNA here is from genome assembly GCF_048564905.1 of Vicugna pacos. NCBI lineage: Eukaryota > Metazoa > Chordata > Mammalia > Artiodactyla > Camelidae > Vicugna > Vicugna pacos. The sequence goes on along the minus strand of NW_027328740.1, from coordinate 77,185,906 downwards.
CTTCTGTAAATACCCAAAGATTGTGTTATTGAGCCTTGCTGATATAAACCTATTCTTTAGAAAGTACATAATGTAGATATATTTTTCAAACATGCATGCTTTTTTTCTTTTATTATTTATACTTCTACCCTCTCATCACGTGGTGTGACTTTTGATGGAATCCAGGAAACAGTCCTAAGCCACCTGCCTCTTCACACTTCTTCGTGATGGTTTTCTTCCTTGACTAGAAGAGGGTTTTGCATAGGAAATTTTGTTTGCTCCCCTTCTCTTGGAGTCTCCCTGTTTGTCTGCCCATCTCTCACCTGTCCATCTGTCCATTTCTCTACCCACTCATTCTTCTGACTTGTTCCAAGAAGCACTTCAGGCAGCTTACAGAAGAACAGATACCAAATAAACAGGTGAGAAAATGGGGCCAAGTTCACAAATTGAGGCTCGGAGTTGAGCCTGTGTGAGAGTTGCAGGCGTGAGACACACGCCTCTGCCTTGTGACTTATAAGATAGACAGCATCAATGTTCCTGAGGCTCCCAGCACACACAGGGAAGCAGGGTTTGTGGGAGATGCTCACTGGCTGTGAAATAAATAAGTGGCTTAGGAGAAGCCCAGCCTTTCCAAATACTAAGACTTAGGAGAATATTTTGAGTGTCTTCCAAAATCTGAGTATTGCATCTTTTCTTTTTCAGAGTTTTATGTATAGTTGGTTAACATTCTATAACTGGAAATTTCTCCAAAACTGCTGCCCACGTGAGTCCCATGACTCGGGAATGGGGTGGTTCTGCTCATTGACGGGTGTTGGCCAGAAACGGAAAATGACAGCCTCCAAGGAGCCTGGGATTAAGCAGTTATGTTTTGTCAGTGCTGTAGATTTCAGAAAATGCTTTTACCGTTTCTCTCCATCTGAGGAAGCAGCGTGCTCTCTTCCCAGCATCAGGAGTTCAGGGTCTCGGGATGGTGGGGGCTGACTGCACTGCCGTAAAGACAGCTGAGCTAGTCACTGCATGTGTGGTGCTTTCACGTAGTGCATTTCATGTTTTTTAAAAGGTTTCAACATGTAGTTAATTAACTGAGTTAATTAACATTTAATAAATATGAGGCTTTTTTGAAAAGACAGTTATAGGCAGAATATAAGTTGTGAACACTTTAAAAATGGCTTCATTAGTGAAATTTCAGTAAGGAAGGTTCAGTTTATCTTATTTACGCCTCTCTTTAAAAGTAACAAAGAAACAAGACAGAAAAAGCAGAGGATTACTTCTGTTCTTCCTCTCGGCTTGCAGGTGCCCTCACCTCCAGTGGCATCCATCCAGACACCAGCACTGACACTGGCCGTGCTCAGAAATGCCTCAGCCCTGAAGACACAACTGACAAATGGAAGGGAGCCGCGTCCTGTTACAGCAGGTGCTCTCACTTTGTGGGTCCTTATGTAACTGCGTGGTGTTATTCAGGATCGCCCTTTCTACACTGTGTGACGGTGCTGCGGTGTCTCCTAGTTATTTGTTTCTGTAACTACTCATGTATTTTTTCCAATGTGTGGTACTAGACATCTAAAAATGCATTTTTCAGATGAAAAATAATGTGTATTTAATATAAAAGTCTGAAAAAAGAGTCAAAAGGGTCTATCCTGGTCCCAGTACTCAAAGATAATAATTAACACTTTAACATCTATTTTCTGTTCTTTTCATCAGTGTGTATCAGCTCTGTCATAAAAACCAGTGAGCACTGTGTGCCTGTTTACTGTGTGGAGACCTCCATTTTCCATTCGGCTTATTACACATTTTTCTACAATATTCTATCTCCCCTGACATGATTTTTAATGACCAGTATAGCATTCTGTTTTGTGGAGGCATCGTCCATTTTACTTTGTATTTAAGTAAACTTTTAAATTCCAAGTATACTTAATTGAAATTCTGAAAAGAGAACTGTGGTGGTACCGAAAGTCCCCTACTTCCCTTCCCCTTTTTTCCTGAGAGTAAAAGCTGCTGACAATGTGGAGTATATATTTCATGACCTTTATGCCTTTGTCATATATATATACACACATACATACACGTATATGAGAAATCTATGTATATGTGTGTGTATATATGCTTTATTGAAAAATAAGGCCATACTATATGTTTTCTGTAGCTCGGTTTATTCACTAACGTATATATCATAGACCTCCTCCCACTCCAGACTCACCCGGTCCTTTCAGATAGAGTAAAGGGGTCTCCTGATGTGCAGGTTTGGTCTCTTGTGTAACGACACCTTTCGTGGGAGAGTACTGTGGACAAGGCCTTGGACCACGCTGAAACGCTGCAACTTTAGTGCCCACAGCTCTCCGTGATTTACCGCATCATTGTCTTGATGGTGAACACTTAAGTTTTCTCCATTTTCCACTGTCAGAAAGGGTGTTTGACTGGCATCCTTCTTGTACAAACATTCCTGTGATCTTGTATGAGTATTCCTTTAGCTAAGGTTTCTGGAAATTTAGTCCTTGGATGTGACAACTTCATACATCACAGGATGCTTTCAAGTGAATCTTGAAATTCCTTCTCCTGTGGGGCATGAAAAGATGTAGAATAACTTATGTAACCAATTCTCTATCGCTGGATATGATTTCACTTCAGCATTTCTTCCCACCATTGTAAACAGTGCTGTGCAAATGTTCTGATGAGTACATCTTTTTGAACTGATTTTTTCTAAATGTAACGATTCCTAAAAGTGGAGTTCAGCCTGTGTGCACACACGTTTTTCAGAGTTTACATATCCATTGACATGTCATCCTCCAAAAGATCGCTCACAGTTTGTTGTCTCAAAGATGGACACTAGCTATAATATCTTTTAAACATATTTGCCAATATGACGAGCAAAATGATTTTCATTATTTTAGTTTGCACTTGATGACCAGTGAGGTTTTGAGCATTTTTCACTCATTAGCCATCTGACTTTTAAAAAGTGAATGATCCCTTTTGTCCTTTGCAAACATTTAAGTGGGGGAGCTTCTTGCTGCTTTGTGACAGTTCAATGTGTATTATGAACATTAACCCCTTGTCTTCATCAACATGTATCAGAGAGTTTTACTTGTCATTTCTTGCCTTTCATTTTGTTCAGTAGGTTCATTATTGTTGTGGCCCAAAATAATCTTAAGATAGTAAATGTCTTCTTTTTGGGTTTTATTCTTAGAAATGCTTTCTTATAATGGTATAAATTTCTTCTGTAGGTTTTTTCAATCTCTAAGATGGAGATGATAATGGTACTTGTTACAGTGAGGAGAAGCTGAATTGATATGAGCAAAGAGTTGTATTTGCTCTTATTAGTACTTTCTAATATTTACATCATTTTCTGTAATTTTTCTTGTGGTCATTTTGACGGGAATAGAATTTGTTTTTTCCAGGTATTCTCTGATTGTAACAAGACAATTATTAAATTCATACTTTGCTTTTTAATTTGAAATCCCACCTGTAAAAAATACTTATGTATACTAGAGTCTCTTTTTGAGCTCATGATTTATTTCTGTCAATCTTACTTTCTTACTCTAGCACTATATCTTACATATTGTAAAAATTTATTTAATATATTACAGTGTGAATTTTTTGATTCTTTTTTCGATCCCTAAATTTCTTGGCTTGTATTATGACTTTATTATTCCTGAAGAATTCTAATATAATTTTTTCAAGTTAAAAAAAAAAGATAAGTGTTGTCATGGGATTTTTTAGTAATTTTGAATTATCTTTACGAGAACGTACATCTTTAAAACTGCTTTCCTCCATACAAAAGGTTGATGTCTCTACTTTCACACTTTTACTTTACCCCTCAGTACAGTCCTGTACTTTCTCCATGTACAACATGGGCATTGTTTTTGAGTTTATTCCAGATTATTGTTGATGTTTTTGTTAATTTTTTAAGTGAGAAATTTTTGCTATTATATTTTTTAACTGTTAAAACTGACACCTAGGAAGGCAGATTCGGTTTGTAAATACTCACTTTGTAACTTCTCATTTAAAATTGTAAGTATTAAGTACTTGTTACAGAATCCTTTCTTTTCTGTTTTTAAAAATTTGTTTCCAAGATTCTCAAAATGGTCATAGCTAAGTAGTATAGGTGGGGAGACAGATGGAGAGAGGTAGTGTGGCTCATGTACAAACTGTGAGCACTTTCATGGCTGCCTTTATGCTGGAAAAGCTGATAAACAGTCCAGCTTAAACCAGGGTGGCTTTGTATGCACTTGAAATCCAGCTTTCCTGCCTGTATGGTGAAGCCTGGTAGGCGTGGCAGGTAGATGATCAAGGTCGAATGGAGGTTATTGGCTGCACAGAGCACTGTGTCTGAGAATTGGAGACCATCGCCATGGGAAATGCTTGGTGCCAGGAACAATGCAGAGGAGCTGGGGAACCTTGTGTTAAGGATTTTCCAGCCCTGGGAGTGGGAATATCAGACTCTGCATTCAGATCTGAGTTTGAATTCATCCTCTTTAGTTTACTTGTCCTCTGACTTTTGTCAAGCTATATACCGTCTTTCACTTCCTGTTTTCTTGTCTCTCAAATTAGGAGAATTACATCCTGCTGCTAGAGTGTTTGATCAGGTTAAATAATTTGTGTCTATAAGATGTCACATACAGTCACAAGCTCAGTGAGAAATGGGCTGTCGCCTGTTCTTCTGCAACTCAGTGCTTGACAAGACATGGGGGAAAGCCAGTCCCTAATTTGTGTGTGATGCAAGTAGGAACAAAATTAATGTCTTGCCTTTCCCTAGCAGTATTCTTACAGCTTTGCTTCATTTACTTCTTTCCTCCTTTCCTTTCCCCTTTCCCATCCTCCACCAAAAGAGCCTCTCAGAAAAATAGATTCAAATTACTTTAAAGGTTGTCTCATCCTCATGAAATGATAGTATCATAAAAAAAACTGTGCAAATCCCAGAATATATTTTATATGATTTACACACACACATGTGCGTGCAAACACACACACACACAAAATCAGTCTACCTCCCACTTACAGAGGGAGAAGGTCCACTTTTTCTGAGTTTTCATTCACAGAGAGTGAGAACAATGTCTCTTACACAGACTTTCACCAGGCTTCGTGCATGGTGTTTTTAATTGAATTTCTGTTTGTGGCCATAGATATAGTCTCCTAATAGAAGAGAGAAAGTGGAGACATAGACATTCCGCTGAGATATTGGTGTCATCATATTTTAGTTGTAAAGGACTTAAGACAGCATAGAGTTGCAACATTTTATGGGTGAGAATCCATGATGTTGTAACTTAGACAAGAACCTGGGTCTTCTGCCATCTTGTCCACGCGGGTGAAGAGGCAACTGGGCAGGGGATAGTAGGGATCCTTCCTGCTTCACTTCCATGTTCTTGCTAGTTTTCATTTCAGCTGCCTTTAGTTTATGTTCATGAGGCCACTCATGGGAAGGTCACTCTGTCCTGATAGATTGAGTTTCTTATCAGCGAAAAGCTCTGGACCCACTCATATTTCCCAGAGTTTTCTGCTGACCTGCTGACACTTTATATAATTGAGACCTAAGAAACTACTGAATATAAAATCCTTATTGTTATCGTTTCCCCTCGAGTTCCATAGGAATGGGGTGCTGTCTCAGGCTGTCTAAAGCCAGATCTGAACAAAGATAGGGTGATGGGCTGTGCTGCTGGACCTACACAGTCGAAGGGGATTTCCACCTTAGCTTTATAATCAGGCAGATTAGTTCAAATCTTGCCTTTACCAATTATTATCTTTGTGTCTTGGGGGAGAAACTGTACTTTTTTGTGTCCAAATTTGTTTATCTGTAAATAAGTTCAGTATTTATTTTAAGGTTTCTGTTTTAGAATTGAATGAGCTAATTCATTCATTTATACCTAAAATAGCGATCGCATGGTTCTATGCTGGTGCCTTGGTAGTTGATTACTAAGGGAATCGGCAGTGAGAATGGGGGTGGGGGACCCCTGGATAATAGAGCTTATATTCCAGGATATGCTTGTAAAAGACTGGATGTGCAGTAGATTTTTAGTAAATATCTACTCCTTTCCTAATCTGCATTGATTGTTTATATATCATTATACAAATATATTAACAAGTTTTATTGCAATTTAAATATTTTTGTAGTATTTACATTATGTAGCTATAAAAATACATGAAATAAAATGATTTGACTTTTATTTTCTTTTCAATAAGCAAAACAAAATAAAATAGAAAAGAAAAAAGTCTTGAGGGAGTAGAAATAATTTTATTTCTGTGGAATCAATTCCTTGTAATAGGTCTTTGTCATGTTGTTAAACAGCATATAAAATTGATAGGTTGTGACATACTGGAAATGAGGAAACAGTGGAGACATACTACCTCTAATGCAGTCATTTTGTTACCAAGTCCAAACTCGTTCTGCTTGCTGCATGACAGGCCAATAAATGGGGAGATGAGATGTTGGAGTAAGGAAGAGTGACTTCATTTGAAAATCTGGCAGACCCAGAAAATGGCATATTGATATCCAGTAGAACTCTCTTCCCCAAAGCAGAATTCAGTCTCCTTTTATACTAAAAAGCGGCGGGGATGTGGTTGGTTGTTGCAAACTTCTCGCTGTACGAATTGTTTGTCCTTGGAATCCTTTGTTCCTGCAGCTGTCCATGGTGGGTCAAATTAAGGTGCCCCCGTAAAACCTCCAAATAAAAGAAAGGTTATTATCTATTTTGCCACTTGCCATCTGTACATAAGTGTAGAAGAGCTAATATCCTTAAAGATCAGAGCCCGGAGAATAGGCTGTCCTGGATATTTCAGGCTAAAGGCAACTTTTTTTCACAAAAGGTGCAGAGATAGCAAGTCGGAGCCTAGAAAACAAGGTACAGGTTTAAAGCCAAACGAACACATCTAACATGGAGTCAAATTTGTTCTTTTCTTTTACAATTTCTTTTTCTAACTCATAAATAATTTTAGTAAGAAACATGAGAAATTTTTTTTATTTTTGCTTCTTAATAACGGATTACAACTACACTTTAGTGAGCAGGGATGCTGTGCGTGCCTTGGGGTCACAGCAAACTCTTGTTGGGGGTGGTCGACCCTGTAACATACCTGATGTCCCGTGAGTGTTGGTGAGGGTCCCCCTAACCAGGGGCTCTATTCAGGAACCACCATATGCGCGTTGACCTCTGGCACCTCTTTTTCAGCTGCAGGAAATTTTTTCAGATTTTGTGATGGAAAAATCTCTCCAGCTGCAGATAATCAGGGAATAAAGGAAGAGGAAAAGCGCTTGAAGTAGAGTAGAAGAGAAGGACAGAATATCAGGGAGCGTGGGGACTTGGCAGCGGGGCCTCGGGAGAGAGAGGAGCAGAGGTGTGGAGGGTCCCGGCTATGGAACTAGCTCCTGCAACTTTCCCCGCACCCAAGCCACACAGCTTTTAATTGGGCCCAGGACTCCCTCCTGTCTGGATGTCACCCTGGGCAGAACTTTGAGAATCGAAGCTAAGGGGTGGTCAACACTCACCTAGGGGGTCACTGAGGACTTTGCTCAAGTCCACATTGACTTTTCCAGTCATGTGCCTTCACCTGTTCTTTATCTCAGGATCTGAGAAGCAGGAGCAAGGAACTCATGGAGAGATCCAGGAAGATATCTGACTGTGTTAAGAGACGACAGTCACAGTGACACGTGGAGCGAAGACACTTGCAGTAAAGTAAAATAACTTCACAACTATTGCATCAGAGCTGCAAGTGTGAGAGAACCTAAGCCTGTCTCAGAGTGCAGGGGACAAGAGAAAAGGAATGGTAAAATTACCACTGACATTTGAAATTTTGTTAAAAAGAATGCTACTGTTAATTGTATCACTTGAATGTATGCAGGTGTTTTTCTATGAGCATTCATAGGTTCACAAAACCCCACCAGCCACTCTTGCTCCCATCTGGTGTGGGCTTTCTCAAGCACAGTGCCCTTCCTGCTTGGGTGGGCCACGCTGCTGGTCCTCGCCTGGGGCCGGACTGCTACAGGACACTGAGTCCCCGAGGCACGACCTGGGATACATGACAGGAACATCTCTGCTCTTGGCTGAGGGCCTCCGTTTCCCCCTGCAGTGTAAGAATGCCGGTGACTCAGTTAGAAGCATGCATCCAAGCCATCCTTCCGTGTCATCACCATCTAGAAGCGGTGCCTGAATATTCTGAATTTCTGCAGAATGTTGTTTACAATCACCTTGAACAAGTGAGTGTGTGTCCTCTTTCAAGTGGAGGAATTACTGCCGTTTTCCTGGAACTTACTCACCAGTAGTCCATCTGATTTTTCTGTGCTAGGATTCAGTATAGCCTGCTAATAACTCTGCAGTCAGATCTTGAAACCCTGATGAAGAGGATTATTTATTTTCTTTCCTTATATGATAGTATTTTACTTTCAAAATTCTGAGTTTTCTGTTCTTGGAGGAATTTTTTGGGGGTTTGGAGAAACAACTTTGCTCTTACCATCTTTGTGACCTGTTGCTATATGCATCTCACCTGTCTTTTGTCACTTGTGAGGCGGTTCCATTTGTGACCCTGTCCGGGTTATTCATGTTATAAAACATAAAATCTGTAAAAGTACAGAACCCTTTTACTCCGAAGACATTCCACAAATACTCCTTTAATCTGTGTGTGGTTTTAACAAGACACAAACATTAGAACATATACTTGCAGGTTGCCAGTGCAAAATCCCCAAATGAATAGTCTAGCTCAACATCTAAAATCTTTCTTATCTACCTTGGATATGTATGGATAAGTGAAGCAGTTTGCTAAGAACCCAAGACCAGGTTTAGGATACAGGCTGATGTAGCTCAGCGGGTCCTCCCAAGCTGATGCTCTGCCAGAGAGTGGGGTTGAGGGGAGAGGGCGTGCCCTGCCCTCCATGAGCTGACAGTTTCATGGCAAACACCTTCACAAGGTGAAGAAATTGGGGTTTCTTCTATGAACAGTAGGTCTGAAAAGAGCCCAAAAAGCATGGGAGTGACACAATCCCATTTGTCTCAAGTAGGGGAGAGTGGCTGTGGGGCCACTTGGGAGACTCGTGAGTCCAGGTGGGCAGTGTTGGTGGCTTCCACTTGAGCGGTAGGATAGTGGGTAAAAGCGAACAGATTGAAGGCATGTTTAGATGGTAAAAAGAAAGATTTAAAGCTGTCTGTGAAGGTAGGATGGAGTAAGGCCCAGGTTTCTGGGTGGATTAATGAGTTAAATGATGGTCCTGCTGTGTTCTGAGGAGGGAAAGCTGCAGAGGGATTTCTGGGGGAAAACTGATGAGTTCAGCTGTGGGTAAAGTGAAAGGTTGTTAGATGTGTGGTCTGGGATCTCAGGTGAGAGCCAGTAGTGAGTAGGGAGAGGGGAGAGAGACTTTCAAATAATTTTATCTTGTGAACATACATATAAGGATGAGTAATGACACACTTAACCCCTCTATATTCTGTATTTAAAACCCAGTAACATTTTGCTATATTGGTTGCAGGGGTTCTTAATTTTTTAATACAAATAAAATAAATAGAAACAAAATAGTGGAGTTAATGAATATCTTAGAGTTGATGTGTGTCCTTGTATGTATTTTGATTTCTCATCTTTATAAACATAATCTACAAAAAGTTAACTTGCTTAGAATAAGAGTTAAACACAGGGACATGACACACTCTGTTGGGGGTTGAAGGTGATATCTTTGGCAAATTATATAGCCTCTTTTTGCCTTTGTTGCATCTTCTGTGAATGCCCCCGTGCCCCTCATCACAGCTGATTTCCTAGACTAGAAGTTGGGAGGGAGGCTGCTGAATGGAGTAAGAGGTGGCAACTGCTAGGAACAAAGAAGACAAAGACAAAAACAGATTAAAGCCGAGAAACTGAGTCCTAATACCCTCAAAGGAAAAATAATCCCGCAGTGTTTTGAGCCACTTATCGTAAGGGAAACAAAATCACGTGGATCCAAATCTCTTGAGCATATGTATATTGTGGGTGGGAGGGTATCATCAGAAAAGGGTTGAGAAGAGGCTTTTTGGTTTCCCTTAACGTTTTCAGTAAGAATGGGGTGCAGAAGCAAAAACCACCCGCTACACAGTAGAAGGTGTTGTTTTGTGCGAAACTGACCAAAGTTTGGAAACCAGTCATCAGTGGTGCTGGGAAATGAAGAGGCTTCTGGATTGGGTGGGGCACTTGCTGTGACTTCCAGGTGACCTGCTGGCTGGGGTCTGTGAGGCGGGTAGTAGGTTTGCAGTGTGACCTGGGCATAATCCCTGGCTCTGAGGCTGCTGGTCTGACTAGCAGACCTGGGCAGATGCAGTCCTATTGGGGCATCTCGCGATGTGGCCTGGGACACCTGCCAAGCTGAGGGCGAGAGGAGGGATCCCCTAAGGGGGTGTCCCTTTGAAGAGTAGAAACGTCCTCCTGCAGGGGAGGAAGAGCCTCTGAGCAGCGGGCCGGATGCACAGGCAAGAGCAGCCTGAGCACGGAGATTTCGGGGACCTGGAAGTCATAAAGTGGCCCGAACAGCCTTGTTCCTGAGAAACTGGAGGGAAAAGATGCTGCAAATGCAGGCTAATTTCAGACCCTGTGGTGGGTCATGAGTGATAGGAAAGAACTGGTCAGGCAGGCACGAAAGAACCCTGTGGTTGTCCCAGTTGGGGCGTCACACCAGAGGGAGGAGCAGAGTTATAGACTTTGTCACTTTTTATCTGTGTGACTTTGAACAATAACACCCCACCTCTCTCTATATATATCTTCATCTGTAAAGTGACCGAGTGACAACTCGTGTCATCAGAAGGCTTAGTTTAGCTCTGATCCTCATTGTCCAGTCCTGTCAGTGCTGCCCTGCAAGGTTCTGCAGTGGGTGCTCTTACCCTGAGATGGGAGGGCGTAGAAGGGCATTGTAGCACCCGAGGGCAGGAAGGGGTTGCTTTAAAAGCAGACATGTAGCCTCCTGCAGCTGCAGACCTGCAGGCAGTTTGGTTTATGGTCGTGGAGAGGACTTTGGAGGTCTTAGCATCGTCTTAAGACTTGTTTTCCCTTGGGGACCTGATTTGCCTTTGCAGATTAATGTTGAAGATTTGGGCTTCTGGCAAAGCTGTTTTCAGAGATGGGTATATATGTAACATATAGTATAAAATGAAAGGTTTTATTTAATATTTGGGACTTTGTAGCTGTAGGGAACAGCTCTGTTGGCCTGGTTTCCACGGAGGACACTAGCAGTCGTCAGAGCGTGCGGGAGGGCAGGCAGCCTGCAGTGCTGCTGCAGGGGTTCTCCCCAGCAGGACGCTCTGCTGAGTTGACTCTTCTCTGAGTTTGGTTGCCAGAGGAGCAGACAGCAAAGTAATGAGTTCTGGTGGGATTGTATAATGACAGGAAGAAAGAGGGAGCCGTAGTTCTTAGGGACTACTACACTCTTTTGGTTCCTGATCCAGTGTGTCCCATTACACAATTGATGAGTTGTGTCTATTCTGGGACTTGATTGAAATAAACGTGCAGCCTGAATATTAAGAGTTATGTTTTATTTGTCAGAAGGACTCGAGCCAGGATGACCGCCTCTCAGAACACTCTGAGGGACTGCTCGCAAGAGTAGGGGAGAAGCTAGGATTATATAGGAGCTTTACAACAAAGACCAGGTAGTCAGAACAATAAAACATTGCTTGTTATCTAAAGAAAGCCAGGTATCTCAAGTTCATGAATTTAATGCTTTTCAATATATGGGAGGAAGCCAACATTTGGGCTGACTGAATATATACTTTAGACAAGCACCTAGCTATCTAGGGCCAGTAATCTGTCCTTTCTTATTCTGAGTCTGCTCAGAGGGCACCGTTGTGAATGGCTGCAGGCCTGTCTTCACTGGGGGGTGGCGGCAGCCGCTGATGACTTGTTTTCAGCATTCTTTGTTTAGTGACATGGTTGCAATATTTTCATTCAATTTGTAGTGTTTTCATTCACAGAAAATTATGGTATTACCCTGATTATGGATAATCTGGAAGCTTGGAATGGAACCGAGATGGAATTACTGCAGGTAACTTCTACTTTAATAAGCCATGTGTAAACATGAACACGGAGGAAGCATACAAAAGGATTCGGTGGTGAATGGGAAGGGTTTCTGCACGTTACAGGAGAAGGCAAGGCAGAATTCTTCTTCTTTGTGGGCAGGTATGTGAGTCCAACTTTCCTTTCTGAAGTGCTTTCTGAGAACTGTTTATGGTAATGAACCAACATTGACAAACGGTGACACACATTGCATTTAAGAGCTGGCTGGCTTCAACTTGGGTATTGGACAGGTGGAATTCATAGGCAGTGGTCAGGTGGATGGGACAGAGATGGAGCCCAGGCCTGGGCCCATATTCAGGTTGAAATCGCCATTTACTCACCATAGCGCCTTGGACTTGAATGTAACCTCTCTTAAACTGATGGTGAGTCTGTGAAATGGGCATGATAATATTCGTTACTTCCTGGGCTTGTTGTAAGTTCTGAAGATTATTATAGCACACATGAAGCACTTAACACACTGACACTTAGCAGTGTACACTTTGTTCGACCACCACGCTTGGTGTGTGTCAGAGCCTTAAAGGCAGCATGTGTCTGTTTAGGATGCACTGGTAGCCCCTTGGCTACTTTGTGAATTTGGTGATTTCCTTTAATACTTGTAACTCTGTGTGCCATGGGCAGTTATTTTTATGGACAGATGAGGAATCTCAGGGTAAAAAAGACTGTGTAATTTGCCCAAAGTCAGACCATAATTTTGTGTGCAGGGGCCTCGGTTCAGCATGGGCTCCTGGGCCTTCTGCTCTCTCCGTTCAGCACCAGAGCCAGATGTGGGCTCGGCTGTTTCCCAGCCCAGAATATCCGGCAGGCCACAAGACACACCTGGTCCTGTGCTGCTTGAGCAAAATCTCCGGAGGAGAGGCAGTTACAAAAGGGATAAACATAAAAACAGACGACAGCAAATTGTGATCAGCTCTGAGAAGGAAAGGAACACGTCTGGCCGTGCAGAGCTGGGAGCTTTCCCGTCGGGGCTGCTCTGGGGGCGCTCATCTCAGCTAAACAAGCTGTGCTGCTGCACCAAGGCAGGAAGGCAGGGCGCGTGTGGCCAGGTAGACAGGGCCTCGTTGATCGTACTCATTCCCTATTAAGTGGCAGGTGTCACAGGCACTTAACTAATAAACAGACATTGGCCAGAATCATCACGCATTTTGCTTGGTAGTTTTATTGGCGCCAACTTTGAGAGGAGGTCATTGAAGCTGGGGAGTTTGCTGCATGCCCGTGATTACCATGGAAATACCCCCACTGGTCTTTCAACCTAGACTGGTGTGGCTGTCATGTCCCAGCCCTGTGAATGGCATCGTGCAGCTTCTCCCAAGTGGCCCAAATGACTGACATTGATATGCTTAATTCGTAGGAAATGGTATGTGGCAATAAGAGAAAAAGGTAGTAAGAAATTGGAAAACTAGAAAATAACCAATTCTTCCCCTGCTGGGGGACCGTACCCTGTGTCTCTCACCCCACTCACTGCCTGTCACCTCCTCCCTGCCGACTCCGTGTTCAGAAGCCACTCTGAGCCTTTGAAGAACATTTTGCCTCATGACACTGTTGACTAGGACCTGCGACCTCTCTGTCCCTGGTTAACTCTCTCTTCAAAGCCATTTAAATTTCTTGCAGGCTCCTCCACTCAAATGTAAGAATAGCCCCTTTAAACTTCTTGATGCAGCTCCTTAATGAAGATCTTGGGAAGGAAACCTAGCCAAAACCTGGGAGGTATTCACAGAGTGAATGTAACCTGAGCATTTTTTGACGTTCAGAATCAGAGCGGTGGGAGACACAGGAAGGCCTTTTTAAGTTAGAAAGTGGAAAGAGAAAGGACTCAGGATGTTTGAGACTGAAACATCTCGGTCCCAGCCAGCAAGGCACCTGCGTTCAGGATGGTGTGTGGGGAGTGCAGAGTTCTCAAAAAGAAAGAAGTGGTGGGATGGCAGGGAGGACATTTAGGTACTTAACTGGGGAAGGAAAAAGTTGGCTGAACAATTCATGGTTGAACAAGAGGATTGTGACATGATGTGCTTGTATTTTGGAGAGAAGGGTTTTGTGGAGCCAGGCCTAAGGAGAAATCTCTCTGACTGGGGAGTCAGCACAACAAAAAAACACAGAGAACCAGGCAGACCCCATGGCCCCTGATGGGGGAGAGGCTGCCCACCAATTGGAGACCTGGAGGCTGCTTCTGTCCCTTAGCTGGGGTCTCAGACCTCACTTCACATCCCAGTCCTGTTGATACAAGAAAAAATATGTGGGGCATGAGAAGGGCTGTGTCCCAGGCTTCCGTTGAGCCCCTGGGATGTGCCCCACCAGATTTTGTTCCTTGGCTTCATGCAGTAAAGAATTCAAGAACAAGCCAGTGTTGAGTAAAGGTAGATTTATTCAGAGAGATACATTGACAGGCATGAGAAACGTCACGAAGTATGGGGGTTTGATGCTCAGATTAAAAGTAGGCACACACTCCACAGAAATAGTGTGGGCCTTTTCCGAAGAGGTAGAGAGAGGGGTTCCTGGGATGTGGCTCTGTGTTGCTCCTTTTCTTGGGCTTCGTGGTTTCATATGCTAATAAGTAGAAGGACCAGCCTTAGGGCAAGGGGCTGGGATTCCAGGGAGTTGGCCATTTTCCACCCTTTGACCTTTTGTGGCTAGCCTTGTGACGGCCATGGTGCCTGGGGCCGTGTTATTCACCATGTTACTATTACAATGGGTGTATAATGAAGCTCAGGATCTACTAGAAGTTAAATCTCTTCATCCTGAGCCTCAAGACCTATTGGGGGTTGAATTCTCCACCATTTTGATGTTAATTGCTGTGGTCTTTCTTGAATGGCTTGCTCTGCCCCCTTCCATCCTGTCTCACTGTGATGACACAGAGAGAGCAAAGGCCGGGCCCTGCGTGTGTTCCTGCATTTAACAGCGGGAGATGTGGGGTGGGCTGAGGATGACTCTGAGTGGTGAGAAATATGTTTCAGATTTTCCCACATGAGACATGGGGACCTGCCAGCAGCCATTGCAGATTTATCTCACGGGCATTATCGCTTGTGTTGTTACGGAAACAACAGGCCAGCCAAGAAATAAGCAGCACTCAGAGGGTGGGAGTACTGAGATTTATTATGCCAGCGGGCTCAGAGGGGCTTCTGTTCCCAAGCCCTGAGCACATCCAAGACGTGCACATGAGGTTTTATAGGGTTAATTACAAGTATGGGGCTTTTAGCCAATAAGGCTCGAACAACAAAAAGCAAGGAATCAGTACACTGAAGCTTATCAATTTGGAACAGATCACGTTACTGACAATTGTTGACCTTGGATTTACGAGTTAGCTTGTTAGCCCAGTAAACTGACACTGAACTTCAGATTTACGAGTTAGCCCAGCAAAACTTAGATCAGTAAACCGACACTTATCACACTTAGATTTGTGACTTAGCTTGTTAGCCCAGCTGGGGTTTTTGTTCACAGTGTCACTCATCTTTTCTATTTTCCTTTTATTTTTAAAGTATTTAATCCAAATTTAATATCAGGATTTTTTTGGAAAGAAATTTCTCTTTTTCTTTTCTTTGGGGCTCTTTTGGGGGGTAGGTAATTAGGTATATTTATCTGTTAGTGGAGGCCCTGGGGCTTGAACCCAGGACCCTGTTCACACTAAGCACACGCTCTACCACCTGCCCCATCATCTTTTTCTTTTTGCTTTAGCTGCCAAGAATCTTACAGCTGAATTTCTAGTCGGCCTTTAACACTTGCCCTGACTTCATGGAATCCATTTTTATGAGTTTACCTCCCCCTGGTTTCATTTAAGTATTGAATCTCCATTTTCTCTTCACTCTCAGTTTTGCCTTTTTGTTGTTATGGTTGTTAAGCTGTGTTTAAAAAATTGTTTAATTTCTCTTTTAGCAGGAGGCTGAAGTAAATAAATATGTAAACAAACATCACACTTAAATGCTTTTATATATTCTAAGCTGTTTAGTAGTTAATTAAAAACCAAATTGAATATTAAAGGGATAACATTTTTAAATTATTTTTTAATTTTTTATAAAGACATAGCTGATTTAAAATATATGTTTCAGGTGTACAATAGATGCTCCATTTATAGTTACTGTAAAACATTGTCTGTATTCCCTGTGTTGTAAGATACATCCCTCTAGAGTGTTTACATTACATGTTGCAGTTTGTATAAGAAAGTTGGGTAACGCAGAGTCTGGAACGTGGCTGTGTATGACTCAGGTTCACGCTCACCCTGCCTGTCAGAGCTCAGGCCTTCACTCCTTTCTGCAGGGGAGCGAGTGGAGGCAGATCTCACCAGCGCTGGCACCACACTCTGAGTGGCAGTGACAGCAGTGACTGTGTGTGGACGTGAAAATTGTTGTTCCAAGAGTTTTATATGCTTTTCTGCATTTAATAATTAAAGCCCTCCTGTGAGGAAGGGTTTTAAGTTTTTAATGAATAATACATTTTATTTTGGTATTGATAGACTTCAAAACTCCGGAAAATTTACAGGAGTAGTACAATAAATGCTTAGATACAGTTCACCTTAAAGGGCACTATTTGCCCTTTTGTGACGGGCTTATTTTAGCATAAATTTTCAAAGTTCATTCATATTGTAGCCTGAATCAGTACATTATTCTTTTTGTTTGATAATATCCTTTTCCTTTTTTTTCGTTTTTGGTCTATTTAAAAATATTTTCATTGAAGTCTAGTCAGTTTATAGTGTTGCATCAGTTTCTTGTGTACAGCACAAAACTTCAGTTAAATAGGAACATACCTGCATTCATTTTCATATCCTTTTTAAACATAAGTTACTATAAGTTATTAAATATATTCTCCTGTGCTATACAGTATATACTTGCTGTTTATTGTATACATACTCAGCATCTGCAAATCTTGAACTCCCAATTTATTCATTCCACACCCTCTCCCCTCTGGTAACCATAGTTTGGTTTCTATGTCTCTGTGTCTGTTTCTGTTCTGTAGATAAGTTTATCTTTTTGTTCCTTTGTTTTTGTTTTTTTTTTTTGTTTTAGATTCCACATGTGAGCGATCTCATATGGTATTTTTCTTTCTCTTTCTGGCTTATTTCACTTAGAATGTCATTCTCCTGGTCCATTCATATTGCTGCAAATGGCATTATTTTATTATTATTTTATTGCTGAATAGTAGTCTATTGGACATATATACTACAACCTCTTTATCCAGTCGTCTGTCAGTGGACATTTAGGTTGTTTCCATGTCTTGATATTGTAAATAATGCTGCTGTGAACATTGGGGTGAAACTGTCTTTTTGAATTACGTTTCCTTTCGGATATATGCCCTGGAGTGGGATTGCTGTGTCATCTGGGCCCCCAAGGTTTTGTCTTTTGAGGAACCTCTATACAGTTTTCCACAATGGCTCCACCAAACTGCATTCCCACCACAGTGTAGGAGTGTTCCCAATTCTCCACAGCCTCTCCAGCATTTAGTGTCTATGAACTTCTGAATGATGGCTATTCTGACTGGTGAAAGGTGATACTTGTTTGCAGTTTTGATTTGCATTTCTCTGATAATGATATTGAGCATTTTTTCATGTGCCTATTGGCCATTTGTATGTCTTCATTGGAGAAATGTTTCTTTAGGTCTTCTGCCCATTTTTGGATTGAATTGTTTGTGTTTCTTTTTTATCAAGTGTAAAAGCTGTTTACATATTCTGGGAATTAAGCCCTTGTCACTTTCATTTAATGCAACTATTTTCTCCCACTCCATAGGTTGTCTTTTTGCTTTAATTTTTGTTTTCTTTTCTGTGCAAAAGCTTGTAAGTTTAATTAGAACCCACTTGTATATTTTTGCTTGTATTTCTATTGCTATAGTAGACTGCTCTTGGAAAATATTGTTGAGATATATGTCAGATGTTTTGCCTATGTCTTCTTCTAAGAGGTTTATAGTGTCTTGTCTACAATTTTTAGTCTTTAAGCCATTTTGAATTCATTTTTTTGTATGTTGTGAGGGGGTAGTCTAACTTCATTGATTTACATGCAGCTGTGCAGTTTTCCCTGCACCATTTGCTGAAGAGGCTGTCTTTGCTCAATTGTATGTTCTCACCTCCTTTGTCAAAGATTCAATTACCAAAAGTTTGTGGGACTATTCTTGGTAATTTTGTTTATCCATTCATTGATGGATGGATATTTTTAGTGACTTTTAGCTACTCTGAATGATACTGCTATGAATATTGATGTGCAAGTTTTTGTGAGAATACATTTCCATTCTGTTGGCTGTACAGTTGGCCCACCATATCTGTAGTTTCCACTTCATGGACCAAGATGGCTGATTGCAAAGGGACTTGATCATCCTTGGATTATGGTATCCAGGGTGGGGGTTCCTGAAACCAACCCCCCGAGGACACTGAAGGATGACTCTACATGTAGGAGTGGAATTGCTCAGCCACATAACTCTAACCTTTTGAGGAAACATCGGGCTCTTCCAAAGAAGCTGCACCATTGCCCCTTTCCAACGGCTGCATATTGAGGGTATCCATTTCTCTGCCTCCTGATTGACACTTGTTATTGTCCATGTTTTGATTATAACCATCCTAGTGAGTTTAAAATGAGATCTCATTTTGATTTTGATTTCGCTAGTGATGCTGACCATCTTTTCAGATGCTTATTGGCCAATTGTGTATCTATTTAAATCCTTGGCAAATTAAAAAATTGGGTCGATTTTCTTTGTATTGTTCAGTTGTAAGCATTTGTTTTATATCCTGGATACTAGTCTCTTATTAGATATATGCTTTGCAAGATTTTTCTCCTATTCTGCAGATTGTCATTTCACTTTAATTTTTTTAAACATTAAAACAATTTCTTTATAGGGGAGGTAATTAGATTTATTCATTTTGTTTTTCTTCCTTAGTACGCACTCTATCATTTGAGCTACCCCTTTCCCCTTTCATTTCACACTCTTGATGTTGTCCTTTGTAACAAATGATTTTAATTTGATGAAGTCCATTTTATCTATTTTGTTTTATCACTTGTGCTCTTGGTATTGTATCTAGGAAGCCATAGCCTATCCTATGACCACAAAGATTCATACTATGTCTTCTTTTAGAAAGTTCATATATTTAGTTTTTACGTTTCTGTCTGTGATCCATTTTGAATTAATATTTGTTATATAAAATACGGGGTCCAGATTCCAGATTCATTCTTTTGCCTTCAGATACCCAGGTGTCTCTGCTCCATTTGTTGGATAGACTATACTTTCAATGGAGTGTTGTTGGCACATTTCTGGAAAACTGACTGTAAATGTAAGTTTCCCCCCAGGATTTTTTATTGTGTCTCATAGATTTCTGCATCCAAACTTATGACAGAAGCATAATGACTTGAGTGCTATAGATTTGCTGTAACCTTTGAGTGAGTCCTCCAAATTTGCTCTTCTTTTTCAAGATTGTTTTGGCTGACCTGGGTCCCTTGCTTTCAATATGAATTTTGGGATCAGTTTTTCAATTTTTGCAAAGAAGTCAGCTGGAATTTTGATAGGGATTCCATTAAATATGTAGATTACTTTGGGAAGTCTTAACATTTTTAACAATATTTTCTACCATTGCATGATCATGGGATGCCTTCCATATATGAAGATATTTTAAAATTTTTTTGGTGATACTTCAAAATATTCAATGTACAAATCTTGTAAACTTTTGTTAAATGTATCTCTCATTTTATTTTTTATGCAGTTGTAAATGGAACGGCTTAGCTTCATAAGGGTGGGACTATATATATCAATTTATTTATTTCTAGGATTCCTACATAGCAAATACACTAGGTTTATATTTGCTACATTGATCTATCCACAATTCTTCCCACCCCCATGTCATAAGAAACCAAGACCCAGCTTAAGCCATCTGAACACCTATGTGGAAGTGAGAAATGAGACCTTTGGGTGGGGTTTGTGTAGATGATACTGAGATCTTATTCAGGATGGCTTCATCTTAATTTCTTTTAAACAATCCTTTCAGAGTACATAGTCAGATACATTAGGAAAATGCTGTTTTGATGTGCGGAGGAGCTAAGACTATAATTTTCAAGTAATTTCTAGTGAGAGTGTTGTACTTGAAACATAATTTGCATCAATCTTTGAAGATTTATGTTTCAGGAGCTTTGAGTAAATAATACCTGTCTTTATTCAATAACTACAACTAAATGCTCAAGCAACATGTAAGAGTTTGAGCAAACTGCTCCCGCCCTGTAGTGCTGGTTGGTTGCAGCTGTAACTGGAGTCAGCGCTTACCTCGCCCAGTACACTTGTGCTGATCTGCTCAAAACAGTTCGTCCAACAGTTTGTCGGTAGTCTTTTAGACAAAGCCATAAAGCATTGATTTAAGGTTGCTGGAATGTAATCTATTCTTATTAATATTAAGTAAGCACATATTGAGTACTTACTGTATGTTGGGAATTGTCCCTCAGCCTCACATGAATATTACTTCTAATAAAACCTCTCATATTTCCCTGTTATTTGCACTTTACAGATAAGGAGACTGAGGATTAGGTCTTCTCTCTTTTGGGGGGAGCTCATTATCAATGATGGGAAGTTGTAAGGAAAAAGATATTGATTCATCCAGAGAAAATATTTTTCTGAGATTCAGTATTGAAGAAGGTAACCACTGAAGAGGGTGATCATTGTTTGAGTGAGACGAGCCCCGGGTTGTACGGAGTCAGCATCCCTGTCCTGGACGCTGCACGTGTAGAGCTGCGTGGTGGGTGAGGCGGCGCGGCCGCGCAGGGAAAGCGGATGCCGGGCCGTTGGGCTGTGCTCAGGCCCGGTGGGGCTTTCTCCTAAGAGCAGTGGACCGTCATTGACAGATTTTAAGTAGGCTAGTGCGATGCTCTCGTAGATCACTTTTGTCTTGTAGAATGCTTAGAAACATTTAGAAGGCTCGGCAGGAGGTGATGTGATGAGTCAGAGTAGGGTGGCTGCGAGGTGTAGCAGTGTTCAATTTTCAAGTGATTTTCAGTCCCAGGTTTGTGGCTCAGTAGCCGTGTCACTTTGGATGACACACCCAAGGAAGTGAAACAATTTATCTAATCAATAGAAGCAGTGATGTACCGAACTCCCAGGACTGCTGTGTAGATCCAGTGAGATAACGTGTGCACAGTGTGCAGCATGGTCCCCAGCACAGAGTCAGTGCTGAGGGAGTGCCAGTGAGTACCTGGTAGGACAGGTGTGGGTGGTGGATCTCGTTGACTGAGGAAATTTGCCCCTGAAGGAGGGGTCTTGTCACATCTGTGAGTGATTGGCCTGAGCTGGGAGAGGCAGGGAGACCTTGCCCCCGACCAAGGGCCCTGGGCAGGATGGCTATGGGAGGAACACCGTGAAGTTAGCTCTTTGCAGGTGGAGTTGGAGGTGCCCTTGAGACATCTAAGTGCAGTGTCACAATCACAGAAGTGGTCTGGTCCCGGGCTGTGCATTTTCCTGCTGAGATATTGATCTCTGAACGCGAAGACATACTTTACAGGACAAGTGAATAGTAGTATCATCTCTCATCAAAGCTCACATCTCTTTATTCATCACTCACTTTGCTAATTGGGTACTTACAGAACACACTTCACTGTCCTCCCCTGGGCTCAGGCTCCACAGAAAAGAGCTGGTGAGTCTCCCTCTTTTCCAGAAGAAGACACACTTAGCTGGTAGACTTCTATACCTCGCCAGACTTAGAATTTTAGGTTGTTGATTTAATTCTATTTTCTGTTGGTCATCTCCTGACAGGAGAGACGTTTTACCTCATGGTCAGGTTTCAATTAGCTGTTACTGAGAATTGCTGGTCTGATCCATAGTGTATTTATTCTATTAACTTTGTAGAGTACTTATCATTTTTCTGTCTTTGCTCTTTAATTTTGTTTGCCCCTTCAATTTTCTATCTTATTTGGGACCTTATTTTATTTTTTAATTAAAAAATGTCTATTAGCAGTTAACAAAACAAAAGCAAAGAAAAAATGCACATGATAGCTAAATTTAGAAAATATCTTGTGTGTTTTCTGTCTCAGCAATGGAGGGTTCTAGAAACTCGTGAAAAGCTTCATTACATAAGTTCCTTTAAATTCTGATTAAGAAATAAAACCTTCCTTCCTCATCTTTCAAGCTGCACAGCTAATTGTCAAGAAAGTGAGGGGAAATTCTCAGAAGCCAAGACAAACCAGAAAGCAGGGATTCTGGGAGATACGTGAGCCTTAGAAGCCCTGGGGTGCCGGTTGGCTCCTGAACTGAGTTTCAGTTGCCCTGGCAGGAGGGCAGGAGGTGAGCCTGTGTCCTCTCACACTGGGAGTTGGATGGCTGTTCTTATATAAGGCCAAACACATCCTGAGAATCCTGCTTTATAAAAGGTTGAATTAGAAAGAAAAGAATAAAAGCATTCCTCAAGGCAAGGAAGTAAGGAAAGTAAAATTTTTTGGAAGCGGGAAAAATAACATATCCAAAGTAAGGATTTAGTTTAAAGCTGTTCTGGCATGAGAGTGACCACAAACCCATGGCAGAAAATCACAGCTCCTCCCGGAAAGAGAAGGTGTGTTTTGAATGAATCAGTGGACAGCCATTCTGAAAAAGGCCTCCAGAGTCTTCTGGATCAAGATACTGGACTCAAACACCTCCCTTCCATGGTCTCATTTAAATAACCAGAAAGGTTTTAAAGGAAAGAAGCCATAATCATAGTTCTATTTATTGACATTACTTTATGCTAGGAATTCAAAGGTGACTATGGAGTTGTCTCCTCTTTTATGGACCTTACTTTCTATTTGACATAGTTGGGGAACTTGGTGGAGGGTGGTGTTAGTATGTTGCAATTAACCAGGAGAGGAGTTTAAGAAAGCAGTGAAGGGTTGGTGACATTTTTCGCTGAGGACAGTCCTGTTCAGTTGGCTTGTAATTACAGGCTCGTTGAGTTGTCACTGGAGGGAATTAATCTTAAGGAATTTGGACTTAGCTCAGGCCTCTTCAGAATGGACAAGTGAACCTGGAGAAAGACAGTCAAATCTGTGCAGACATTGAAGTTCACTTCAACATGTGGTATCCATGAGCCAAAGATAGGACTAGTAGGCAGCACTTCTTGAGGGCAGAGGAGTGGTTTTTAAGGTTCTTCAAGAATGAATCCCAAGGTACCGGGATGGCCAGTTGTCAAACTGTGACTTTGCTCTTTGGACGGTGTATCCACCAAGGGTATTGGCCGTTTATAAGTTTCCATTTCTCCTTAATACATGTCAGGTTATGAGGACGTGGGCATAAACGTTTCACACCTTGTCAAGGTGACTTTGGGTACCTGCCTAGAATCATGGGCACAGTTGCGGCTGCGTCATACATCTTGCCGCACATCCCGCTCCCCGGCTCCGTGATCACGGCAGAGTGGTTCCTTATTGAGCTGTCCATCTCCTCTGTGACATCGTAACCAAACAAAAGATTGGAGAGTATTAGCTTGGCTTTTTTCTTTTCTAACATTCCCTTCAAATTATGATGACTGATAGTGGACCCAGTTACGTTTGCAGATGATTTACAAGTAGGGCTGTCAGTACAAACCTTGTAATCCCCGCTGTGTGATCTAGAGAAGAAAGTTACACTCTTTCCAAATTGTTTTGATGCACTTATGTGGGAAAATGATGTATGTTTGAATATGTATTTCCTCTCTTACTCATCATGGCTAGAGATGAATATTTGTAGACATGGAATGAGTACTCTGTATTTGAACTGTATGGTCCCCTAAATTCTCCCCAGCTTTTTAAAGTCATCACTGGAGTGCTACCTCCAGAGTGCCGCAAAGCATCCAACACTGCCTGCTCTTCGGACACTGTAAGTTTCCAAGTTGGAGAAGGCTGCTGGCTGGTGAGGCAATCTCTCGCACATCTCTGGTTGGGTGATGTGAGCTGAGAACACAAGAATTGGCAGACAGTAACTAACCACGATCACGTCCATTTCTGGAACACTCATGGAGGATTTTACACCTATGCTAGTGGAATACGTTATTTCATTTAGTTTTCCCAAAAATCATATTTAGATTTTATCACCTGTATTAAAAAGGAAACTGTCAAAGCGAGTGACGTGCAGACTTTGGACTGGAACACGGGTCTTTCTGATCCCTGTCTCTGTTCCCTCCCCGGCCTATCCTTGCAAATGACCAGGAGACTCTTCCTCTGTCTTGAGTTTCCCTCTGATGTTACCGCTCTCTTTGTTTCTAAGAGAGGAAAACAAGTCTAAACTTACTTTCCAGTTGGAAATGGAATGGAGAGTTAACGTTGGAAGCCGGGAGAATCTGTCCTGTGATGAAGTGGTCTCCGAGCCACTTCCACTGGGATGTCACATCACTGTCTGGGCCCCTTGCTCAGCCTGTGCACAGGTGACAGCGCAGTTGTGCCGAGCAGTCCTCCCGGACAGGGCAGTGGGTTGGAAATGAGTTTGGGGATTTGGTTTCATTACACAAGTTCCTGAGGGCCTTGACCTGGCACTTCGAGTGGGAGCATTCCCTGTCCCACAGACTGTGCTCTGGGCCCGTGCAGACCTGACGTGGCCTCAGCCTGAGTCTCAGGGCCCGTGGTGATGAGGAGCATTTTAGCCCAGGGTCTGCCGGAGGCTCTGAGACTACTGGGCTGTGGGACTTTGTCCAGGATGATAATAATTCCTCCCCGAGTTTCAGATTTCCTTGCCTGTGAGCCGGGGTAGTAGTTGTTTCTGAGATGATTGTAATGATTCAGTAATGGGTGCAGCGTGTGCTGACAGGTAGCTGGGTGCTTTAGGAGCAGAAGTCGCAATCACTCTGTCAGCTTCTCCCTGTGCGCTCTGTGCTTTGAGAAGTTGTGTGTTTGGTGAAAGTCCCGCCCAGACCCTAGGGTCTAGATGAACTGTTGTTCCTTTACTTTCCCTTCCTTTTCTTCTTTCCCTTCTCTGTGTCCCATGTTTAGGTAGCAGATTCCTCTATTTCAGGGAATACGGGCTTTTCTAGTAAAGGGACAGGTGGAATGCGGAGAGGTGGGGCCCAGAGGGGGTCTGGAGTGTCTGCACAGTGCTGCTTCCCTGCGTTTCTGCATCCGGTCCCATCAGTGCACTAAGTCAGCCTTCCTCTTCCTTCCTGTGTCATCGGGTCTCTGTTTTAAGGGAAAACCATTTTTATGGGTCTTTTTTCACTTACGTGTTTCATTCAGATGCTTGTTGCTTTTCTCCCTGTGCTTCAGCGTTCCGAGGAGAAAATTCAGCCGTGCAGCATCCTCTCCGAGCTCTACAGTTGATCGGCTTCCACTGCAAGTCCACCTTCTTCAAGCGGGTGGCCCCCGTGCGCCACGCGGCCCCCGGCATCCCGGAGCCTGGCGGGAAGGCCTGCTCCCGACTCCTCCTGCAGACGCTTCCTGGCTACAGTCTGTCACTGGACTTGCAGGACTTCAGCAAATGTGTTGGAAATAAAACATTGCTTCAGCCCCATTAACCATGCCTGGTTTGGGCCCTGCTGTCCTGCCTCATCAGGGTGAATCTTGATTCATTTAGAACAGGGCTCAGCAGACTTTTCCTTTCAAGGGCTTGGGGGTAAATATTTCAGGGTCTGAAAACCTCCTGATCTCTGGTGCAGCTGCTCAGCTCTACTGTTTAGATGCCAGAACAACCAGATAGTCCACACACCCATAGAGCTTTATTAACAGCGGTGGCTGGGGCTGGATTGGGTGTATGAACTGCAGTTTGCCCCCACAGCCTCCTCAATATTGACACCTGCACCAGAGTGTACATTTGTGACAATGGGTGAACCTACACTGACATGTCATCATCACCCATAGCCCATAGTTGACACTAGGATTTACACATTGTGTTGTGCACTCTGTGGGTTTGGACAGATGTACAATGACATGTATCCACCATCACAGCATCATACAGAGTCGTGTGTCTTAGTGACCTTAAAATGCTCCGTGCTGCACCTCATTCATTGCTCTTTCCCCTCTAGCCTCTGGCAGCCACTGATCTTTCAGTCTCTGTGTTTTTCCCTTTCCCAGAACACCATACAGTTGGAATCAGACAGTTGCTGAAACTTCCCAGATTGGCTTCTTTCACTTGGTAATATGCATTTAAGGTTCCTCCATGTCTTTTCATTCCTTGATAACTCATTTCATTTTAGCACCAAATAATAGTCCATTTTCTGGCGGGACCACAGTTTATTTATCCATTCACCTACTGAAGAAGAGCTTAGTTGCTTCTGAATCCTGTTGAGTATGAATAAAGCTGCTATTAACATCTGTATGCAGATTTGTGTGTGAACATAAGTTTCCATTTCATCGAGTAAACACCAAGGAGCACAGTTGCCGGATCATATGTTAGAATTACGTCTAGCTCTGTAAAAAATTGCCAGACCGTCTTCCAAAGTACCTGGGCCATTTTTCATTCCCACCAACAATGCATTATAATTTCTGGTGCTCCACATCCTCACCAGCATTCGGTGCTGTCAGTGTTCTGCATTTTGGCAGTTCTGACAGGTGTGCAGTGGTATCTCGCCGTTTCAGTCTGCATCCCCTTGATGACAGGTGCTGTGGAGCATCTTTCCAAAGGCTTCTTTGGCATCCAGATTTCTTCTTTGATGAGGTGTGTGTTCAGGCATTTTGCTCATTTTTTAATCAGGTTATTCATCCTTCTTGTTGAGTGTAAAGAAATTTTGGTATATTCTGGATTTCAGCCCTTTATCAGTGTGTCCCTGCCCTTCACCTTCAGTGCCAGAGTTGTCCTTTGGGTCTCAGTGGAGTGTCAGATCTTCAAAGAGATTCCCTGTCTTCCCTCAGCCTAAATACTGTCCTTGTATTTTTCACTTTCAGTGACTCATTTTGTTCTTTTTAAATAGCATTTCCCATAATTTGTAAGTATATTAAAGACAAAAGGGCAATGATTGAACACCGCCTGCCCAACCAGGCTGTGTGCCCTGTGAGAGCAGAGGCCCTATCCCCACTCACCGTTTCCCATGACAGCACATGGCACATGTCCATGTAAAAGTGTGTAACGTGGGGCCAAACCTGATGAGCAGCTATGACGACATGTGTTGTCTACCATTTATTGAGTAGACTTTGTTTCTGATCTTAATTATTAAATCATATGAATGAAACTTGGTTGTTTTGAAAAATAAAACAACAAAGCACACCTCAATGTAATTGGTAATTTCTACTTAGATTTCTGACTCAGGAGGGGATGTTCACCATCATTTTGTGGAGGAGGTTGGGAAGGTAAAGTAAGAGAGTGAGATCAAATAAAGTAAAAATGATAACAGTCAGTTGGCTTTATTTTCACTGAAATAAAAGTTATTTTAAACCCTATCTCAGCTGTTGTCCTGTTGTTTTAAACATTTCTCATAGAATTAAATGGAAGCCCACTAAACCCTGAAAGGGAAACTGTGTGCTCAGGTCCTGAAAATTGTTTATGTCTATTTCTTGAGATACAAATTTCCCTGCTGGTTACAGAAATACGAGGCGGGAACACAACAGTGCACTGCATGTGTCTGCCGGCTTCACGGGCTGCTCAGTGTCAATTTCATTTCTTGGGTTGCAGTTTAGGACGGATTTCCATGAGAAATATTGCTCAGACTTTTCCTGAATGAAGGATTGAATTTTCCACAGGAAATATTATGAAACAGAGTGACAAGGCACAAGGGTTTCCCATAAAGGAATAGTTGATATAATAAACTCTCACTATGGTGAATATTTTTAATAAAAGCAAGTTGAAAATTTTATCACTAGGTCAAATGGCACAAATCCGTCTGAAGAAAAAAGATTCAAATTTTATAGAAGAAGTGGTTTGAATCAAGTAGAAATTATGATTTCTACACTATTTGTTGTAAGAAGTTATACTCAGTCTTATCATAATTGCCGGTGGTAGGAAGTGGATCATTATTTATTTATTAAAAAAAATTCACAAGGTGCTATTTGCCCCATTCTTGATGCGGCAGTCCTGTGGTTAGTTAAGTTGGGACATTTAGGAAACTTAGCTAGGTCTTCCGGACATTGATTTCAGCCACTTTATATTAACTACAATCCCTTCTTTTGTGTCGGCATATGGTCCATACATAAATATGGGGAGGAACAACCTCCAACTCGGTTTTACAGTGAAAACCGAAGGAAATTCAAACCGGCACTAAGAAACAAACTGAGAAACCACAGTAAGGGTTTCTTCTGCAAACCGTTCCATTTGTACTGGATGAACGAACGTCTCTCAACATGCTCAGTTCTGAGAGATAAGTGTGTGTGAAAGCCGTCCTTCACCTAGCTTGAAGGGAACACAAAGTTTCTTTTCAGTTGCCAACTCCACTCCATACATATATATGGGGAGGTACAAGCTCCAACTCGGTTTTACAGTGAAAACGGCAGGCACTTCAAACCGGCACTAGGAAACAGACTGAGAAACCAGAGTAAGGGTTTCTCCTGCAACCCGTTGCCTTTGTGCTGGATGAACGAAGGTCTCTCCACATACTCAGGTCTGAGAGATAAATGAGTGTGAAAGCCGACCTTCACCTAGCTTGAAGGGAACACAAAGTTTCTTTTCAGTTGCAAACCCCACTCCATATGTATATATGGGGAGGTACAAGCTCCAACTCGGTTTTACAGTGAAAACGGCAGGCACTTCAAACCGGCACTAGGAAACAGACTGAGAAACCAGAGTAAGGGTTTCTCCTGCAACCCGTTCCATTTGTGCTGGATGAACGAACGTCTCTCCACATGCTCAGGTCTGAGAGATAAGTGTGTGTGAAAGCCGTCCTTCACCTAGCTTGAAGGGAACACAAAGTTACTTTTCAGTTGCCAACTCCACTCCATACATATATATGGGGAGGTACAAGCTCCAACTCGGTTTTACAGTGAAAACGGCAGGCACTTCAAACCGGCACTAGGAAACCGACTGAGAAACCAGAGTAAGGGTTTCTCCTGCAACCCGTTCCCTTTGTGCTGGATGAACGAACGTCTCTCCACATGCTCAGTTCTGAGAGATAAGTGTGTGTGAAAGCCGTCCTTCACCTAGCTTGAAGGGAACACAAAGTTTCTTTTCAGTTGCCAACTCAACTCCATACATACATATGGGGAGGTACAAGCTCCAACTCGGTTTTACAGTGAAAACGGCAGGCACTTCAAACCGGCACTAGGAAACAGACTGAGAATCCAGAGTAAGGGTTTCTCCTGCAACCCGTTCCATTTCTGCTGGATGAACGAACGTCTCTCCACATGCTCAGTTCTGAGAGATAAGTGTGTGTGAAAGCCGTCCTTCACCTAGCTTGAAGGGAACACAAAGTTTCTTTTCAGTTGCCAACTCCACTCCATACATATATA
The DNA here is from genome assembly GCF_048564905.1 of Vicugna pacos. NCBI lineage: Eukaryota > Metazoa > Chordata > Mammalia > Artiodactyla > Camelidae > Vicugna > Vicugna pacos. The sequence goes on along the minus strand of NW_027328740.1, from coordinate 77,156,687 downwards.
TGGGGAGGTACAAGCTCCAACTCGGTTTTACAGTGAAAACGGCAGGCACTTCAAACCGGCACTAGGAAACAGACTGAGAAACCAGAGTAAGGGTTTCTCCTGCAATCCGTTCCTTTGTGCTGGATGAACGAACGTCTCTCCACATGCTCAGTTCTGAGAGATAAGTGTGTGTGAAAGCCGTCCTTCACCTAGCTTGAAGGGAACACAAAGTTTCTTTTCAGTTGCCAACTCCACTCCATACATACATATGGGGAGGTACAAGCTCCAACTCGGTTTTACAGTGAAAACGGCAGGCACTTCAAACCGGCACTAGGAAACAGACTGAGAAACCAGAGTAAGGGTTTCTCCTGCAACCCGTTCCCTTTGTGCTGGATGAACGAACGTCTCTCCACATGCTCAGTTCTGAGAGATGTGTGTGTGTGAAAGCCGTCCTTCACCTAGCTTGAAGGGAACACAAAGTTTCTTTTCAGTTGCCAACTCCACTCCATACATATATATGGGGAGGTACAAGCTCCAACTCGGTTTTACAGTGAAAACGGCAGGCACTTCAAACCGGCACTAGGAAACCGACTGAGAAACCAGAGTAAGGGTTTCTCCTGCAACCCGTTCCCTTTGTGCTGGATGAACGAAAGTCTCTCCACATGCTCAGTTCTGAGAGATAAGTGTGTGTGAAAGCCGTCCTTCACCTAGCTTGAAGGGAACACAAAGTTTCTTTTCAGTTGCCAACTCCACTCCATACATATATATGGGGAGGTACAAGCTCCAACTCGGTTTTACAGTGAAAACGGCAGGCACTTCAAACCGGCACTAGGAAACCGACTGAGAAACCAGAGTAAGGGTTTCTCCTGCAACCCGTTCCCTTTGTGCTGGATGAACGAACGTCTCTCCACATGCTCAGTTCTGAGAGATAAGTGTGTGTGAAAGCCGTCCTTCACCTAGCTTGAAGGGAACACAAAGTTTCTTTTCAGTTGCCAACTCCACTCCATACATATATATGGGGAGGTACAAGCTCCAACTCGGTTTTACAGTGAAAACGGCAGGCACTTCAAACCGGCACTAGGAAACAGACAGAGAAACCAGAGTAAGGGTTTCTCCTGAAACCCGTTCCATTTGTGCTGGATGAACGAACGTCTCTCCACATGCTCAGGTCTGAGAGATAAGTGTGTGTGAAAGCCGTCCTTCACCTAGCTTGAAGGGAACACAAAGTTTCTTTTCAGTTGCCAACTCCACTCCATACATATATATGGGGAGGTACAAGCTCCAACTCGGTTTTACAGTGAAAACGGCAGGCACTTCAAACCGGCACTAGGAAACCGACTGAGAAACCAGAGTAAGGGTTTCTCCTGCAACCCGTTCCCTTTGTGCTGGATGAACGAACGTCTCTCCACATGCTCAGTTCTGAGAGATAAGTGTGTGTGAAAGCCGTCCTTCACCTAGCTTGAAGGGAACACAAAGTTTCTTTTCAGTTGCCAACTCAACTCCATACATACATATGGGGAGGTACAAGCTCCAACTCGGTTTTACAGTGAAAACGGCAGGCACTTCAAACCGGCACTAGGAAACAGACTGAGAATCCAGAGTAAGGGTTTCTCCTGCAACCCGTTCCATTTGTGCTGGATGAACGAACGTCTCTCCACATGCTCAGGTCTGAGAGATAAGTGTGTGTGAAAGCCGTCCTTCACCTAGCTTGAAGGGAACACAAAGTTTCTTTTCAGTTGCCAACTCCACTCCATACATATATATGGGGAGGTACAAGCTCCAACTCGGTTTTACAGTGAAAACGTCAGGCACTTCAAACCGGCACTAGGAAACCGACTGAGAAACCAGAGTAAGGGTTTCTCCTGCAACCCGTTCCCTTTGTGCTGGATGAACGAACGTCTCTCCACATGCTCAGTTCTGAGAGATAAGTGTGTGTGAAAGCCGTCCTTCACCTAGCTTGAAGGGAACACAAAGTTTCTTTTCAGTTGCCAACTCCACTCCATACATACATATGGGGAGGTACAAGCTCCAACTCGGTTTTACAGTGAAAACGGCAGGCACTTCAAACCGGCACTAGGAAACAGACTGAGAATCCAGAGTAAGGGTTTCTCCTGCAACCCGTTCCATTTCTGCTGGATGAACGAACGTCTCTCCACATGCTCAGGTCTGAGAGATAAGTGTGTGTGAAAGCCGTCCTTCACCTAGCTTGAAGGGAACACAAAGTTACTTTTCAGTTGCCAACTCCACTCCATACATATATATGGGGAGGTACAAGCTCCAACTCGGTTTTACAGTGAAAACGGCAGGCACTTCAAACCGGCACTAGGAAACAGACTGAGAAACCAGAGTAAGGGTTTCTCCTGCAACCCGTTCCTTTGTGCTGGATGAACGAACGTCTCTCCACATGCTCAGTTCTGAGAGATAAGTGTGTGTGAAAGCCGTCCTTCACCTAGCTTGAAGGGAACACAAAGTTTCTTTTCAGTTGCCAACTCAACTCCATACATACATATGGGGAGGTACAAGCTCCAACTCGGTTTTACAGTGAAAACGGCAGGCACTTCAAACCGGCACTAGGAAACAGACTGAGAAACCAGAGTAAGGGTTTCTCCTGCAACCCGTTCCCTTTGTGCTGGATGAACGAACGTCTCTCCACATGCTCAGTTCTGAGAGATAAGTGTGTGTGAAAGCCGTCCTTCACCTAGCTTGAAGGGAACACAAAGTTTCTTTTAAGTTGCCAACTCCACTCCATACATATATATGGGGAGGTATAAGCTCCAACTCGGTTTTACAGTGAAAACGGCAGGCACTTCAAACCAGCACTAGGAAACAGACTGAGAAACCAGAGTAAGGGTTTCTCCTGCAACCCGTTCACTTTGTGCTGGATGAACGAACGTCTCTCCACATGCTCAGTTCTGAGAGATAAGTGTGTGTGAAAGCCGTCCTTCACCTAGCTTGAAGGGAACACAAAGTTTCTTTTCAGTTGCCAACTCCACTCCATACATATATATGGGGAGGTACAAGCTCCAACTCGGTTTTACAGTGAAAACGGCAGGCACTTCAAACCGGCACTAGGAAACCGACTGAGAATCCAGAGTAAGGGTTTCTCCTGCAAACCATTCCCTTTGTGCTGGATGAATGAACGTCTCTCCACATGCTCAGTTCTGAGAGATAAGTGTGTGTGAAAGCCGTCCTTCACCTAGCTTGAAGGGAACACAAAGTTTCTTTTCAGTTGCCAACTCCACTCCATACATATATATGGGGAGGTACAAGCTCCAACTCGGTTTTACAGTGAAAACGGCAGGCACTTCAAACCGGCACTAGGAAACAGACTGAGAAACCAGAGTAAGGGTTTCTCCTGCAATCCGTTCCTTTGTGCTGGATGAACGAACGTCTCTCCACATGCTCAGTTCTGAGAGATAAGTGTGTGTGAAAGCCGTCCTTCACCTAGCTTGAAGGGAACACAAAGTTTCTTTTCAGTTGCCAACTCCACTCCATACATACATATGGGGAGGTACAAGCTCCAACTCGGTTTTACAGTGAAAAAGGCAGGCACTTCAAACCGGCACTAGGAAACAGACTGAGAAACCAGAGTAAGGGTTTCTCCTGCAACCCGTTCCCTTTGTGCTGGATGAACGAACGTCTCTCCACATGCTCAGTTCTGAGAGATGTGTGTGTGTGAAAGCCGTCCTTCACCTAGCTTGAAGGGAACACAAAGTTTCTTTTCAGTTGCCAACTCCACTCCATACATATATATGGGGAGGTACAAGCTCCAACTCGGTTTTACAGTGAAAACGGCAGGCACTTCAAACCGGCACTAGGAAACCGACTGAGAAACCAGAGTAAGGGTTTCTCCTGCAACCCGTTCCCTTTGTGCTGGATGAACGAACGTCTCTCCACATGCTCAGTTCTGAGAGATAAGTGTGTGTGAAAGCCGTCCTTCACCTAGCTTGAAGGGAACACAAAGTTTCTTTTCAGTTGCCAACTCCACTCCATACATATATATGGGGAGGTACAAGCTCCAACTCGGTTTTACAGTGAAAACGGCAGGCACTTCAAACCGGCACTAGGAAACCGACTGAGAAACCAGAGTAAGGGTTTCTCCTGCAACCCGTTCCCTTTGTGCTGGATGAACGAACGTCTCTCCACATGCTCAGTTCTGAGAGATAAGTGTGTGTGAAAGCCGTCCTTCACCTAGCTTGAAGGGAACACAAAGTTTCTTTTCAGTTGCCAACTCCACTCCATACATATATATGGGGAGGTACAAGCTCCAACTCGGTTTTACAGTGAAAACGGCAGGCACTTCAAACCGGCACTAGGAAACAGACAGAGAAACCAGAGTAAGGGTTTCTCCTGAAACCCGTTCCATTTGTGCTGGATGAACGAACGTCTCTCCACATGCTCAGGTCTGAGAGATAAGTGTGTGTGAAAGCCGTCCTTCACCTAGCTTGAAGGGAACACAAAGTTTCTTTTCAGTTGCCAACTCAACTCCATACATACATATGGGGAGGTACAAGCTCCAACTCGGTTTTACAGTGAAAACGGCAGGCACTTCAAACCGGCACTAGGAAACAGACTGAGAAACCAGAGTAAGGGTTTCTCCTGCAACCCGTTCCATTTGTGCTGGATGAACGAACGTCTCTCCACATGCTCAGGTCTGAGAGATAAGTGTGTGTGAAAGCCGTCCTTCACCTAGCTTGAAGGGAACACAAAGTTTCTTTTCAGTTGCCAACTCCACTCCATACATATATATGGGGAGGTACAAGCTCCAACTCGGTTTTACAGTGAAAACGTCAGGCACTTCAAACCGGCACTAGGAAACCGACTGAGAAACCAGAGTAAGGGTTTCTCCTGCAACCCGTTCCCTTTGTGCTGGATGAACGAACGTCTCTCCACATGCTCAGTTCTGAGAGATAAGTGTGTGTGAAAGCCGTCCTTCACCTAGCTTGAAGGGAACACAAAGTTTCTTTTAAGTTGCCAACTCCACTCCATACATATATATGGGGAGGTATAAGCTCCAACTCGGTTTTACAGTGAAAACGGCAGGCACTTCAAACCAGCACTAGGAAACAGACTGAGAAACCAGAGTAAGGGTTTCTCCTGCAACCCGTTCCCTTTGTGCTGGATGAACGAACGTCTCTCCACATGCTCAGTTCTGAGAGATAAGTGTGTGTGAAAGCCGTCCTTCACCTAGCTTGAAGGGAACACAAAGTTTCTTTTCAGTTGCCAACTCCACTCCATACATATATATGGGGAGGTACAAGCTCCAACTCGGTTTTACAGTGAAAACGGCAGGCACTTCAAACCGGCACTAGGAAACCGACTGAGAAACCAGAGTAAGGGTTTCTCCTGCAACCCGTTCCCTTTGTGATGGATGAACGAACGTCTCTCCACATGCTCAGTTCTGAGAGATAAGTGTGTGTGAAAGCCGTCCTTCACCTAGCTTGAAGGGAACACAAAGTTTCTTTTCAGTTGCCAACTCAACTCCATACATACATATGGGGAGGTATAAGCTCCAACTCGGTTTTACAGTGAAAACGGCAGGCACTTCAAACCGGCACTAGGAAACAGACTGAGAATCCAGAGTAAGGGTTTCTCCTGCAACCCGTTCCCTTTGTGCTGGATGAACGAACGTCTCTCCACATGCTCAGTTCTGAGAGATAAGTGTGTGTGAAAGCCGTCCTTCACCTAGCTTGAAGGGAACACAAAGTTTCTTTTCAGTTGCCAACTCCACTCCATACATATATATGGGGAGGTACAAGCTCCAACTCGGTTTTACAGTGAAAACGGCAGGCACTTCAAACCGGCACTAGGAAACCGACTGAGAAACCAGAGTAAGGGTTTCTCCTGCAACCCGTTCCCTTTGTGCTGGATGAACGAACGTCTCTCCACATGCTCAGTTCTGAGAGATAAGTGTGTGTGAAAGCCGTCCTTCACCTAGCTTGAAGGGAACACAAAGTTTCTTTTCAGTTGCCAACTCCACTCCATACATACATATGGGGAGGTACAAGCTCCAACTCGGTTTTACAGTGAAAACGGCAGGCACTTCAAACCGGCACTAGGAAACCGACTGAGAATCCAGAGTAAGGGTTTCTCCTGCAAAACGTTCCCTTTGTGCTGGATGAATGAACGTCTCTCCACATGCTCAGTTCTGAGAGATAAGTGTGTGTGAAAGCCGTCCTTCACCTAGCTTGAAAGGAACACAAAGTTTCTTTTCAGTTGCCAACTCCACTCCATACATATATATGGGGTGGTACAAGCTCCAACTCGGTTTTACAGTGAAAACCGAAGGAAATTCAAACCGGCACTAGGAAACAAACTGAGAAACCACAGTAAGGGTTTCTTCTGCAAACCGTTCCATTTGTACTGGATGAACGAACGTCTCTCAACATGCTCAGTTCTGAGAGATAAGTGTGTGTGAAAGCCGTCCTTCACCTAGCTTGAAGGGAACACAAAGTTTCTTTTCAGTTGCCAACTCCACTCCATACATATATATGGGGAGGTACAAGCTCCAACTCGGTTTTACAGTGAAAACGGCAGGCACTTCAAACCGGCACTAGGAAACAGATTGAGAAACCAGAGTAAGGGTTTCTCCTGCAACCCGTTGCCTTTGTGCTGGATGAACGAAGGTCTCTCCACATACTCAGGTCTGAGAGATAAATGAGTGTGAAAGCCGATCTTCACCTAGCTTGAAGGGAACACAAAGTTTCTTTTCAGTTGCAAACCCCACTCCATATGTATATATGGGGAGGTACAAGCTCCAACACGGTTTTACAGTGAAAACGGCAGGCACTTCAAACCGGCACTAGGAAACAGACTGAGAAACCAGAGTAAGGGTTTCTCCTGCAACCCGTTCCAATTTCCTGGATGAACGAACGTCTCTCCACATGCTCAGGTCTGAGAGATAAGTGTGTGTGAAAGCCTTCCTTCACCTAGCTTGAAGGGAACACAAAGTTTCTTTTCAGTTGCCAACTCCACTCCATACATATATATGGGGATGTACAAGCTCCAACTCGGTTTTACAGTGAAAACGGCAGGCACTTCAAACCGGCACTAGGAAACCGACTGAGAAACCAGAGTAAGGGTTTCTCCTGCAACCCGTTCCCTTTGTGCTGGATGAACGAACGTCTCTCCACATGCTCAGTTCTGAGAGATAAGTGTGTGTGAAAGCCGTCCTTCACCTAGATTGAAGGGAACACAAAGTTTCTTTTCAGTTGCCAACTCAACTCCATACATACATATGGGGAGGTACAAGCTCCAACTCGGTTTTACAGTGAAAACGGCAGGCACTTCAAACCGGCACTAGGAAACAGACTGAGAAACCAGAGTAAGGGTTTCTCCTGCAACCCGTTCCCTTTGTGCTGGATGAACGAACGTCTCTCCACATGCTCAGTTCTGAGAGATAAGTGTGTGTGAAAGCCGTCCTTCACCTAGCTTGAAGGGAACACAAAGTTTCTTTTCAGTTGCCAACTCCACTCCATACATATATATGGGGAGGTACAAGCTCCAACTCGGTTTTACAGTGAAAACGGCAGGCACTTCAAACCGGCACTAGGAAACCGACTGATAAACCAGAGTAAGGGTTTCACCTGCAAACGGTTCCCTTTGTGCTGGATGAACGAACGTCTCTCCACATGCTCAGTTCTGAGAGATAAGTGTGTGTGAAAGCCGTCCTTCACCTAGCTTGAAGGGAACACAAAGTTTCTTTTCAGTTGCCAACTCCACTCCATACATATATATGGGGAGGTACAAGCTCCAACTCGGTTTTACAGTGAAAACGGCAGGCACTTCAAACCGGCACTAGGAAACAGACTGAGAAACCAGAGTAAGGGTTTCTCCTGCAACCCGTTCCCTTTGTGCTGGATGAACGAACGTCTCTCCACATGCTCAGTTCTGAGAGATAAGTGTGTGTGAAAGCCGTCCTTCACCTAGCTTGAAGGGAACACAAAGTTTCTTTTCAGTTGCCAACTCCACTCCATACATATATATGGGGAGGTACAAGCTCCAACTCGGTTTTACAGTGAAAACGGCAGGCACTTCAAACCGGCACTAGGAAACAGACAGAGAAACCAGAGTAAGGGTTTCTCCTGAAACCCGTTCCCTTTGTGCTGGATGAACGAACGTCTCTCCACATGCTCAGTTCTGAGAGATAAGTGTGTGTGAAAGCCGTCCTTCACCTAGCTTGAAGGGAACACAAAGTTTCTTTTCAGTTGCCAACTCCACTCCATACATATATATGGGGAGGTACAAGCTCCAACTCGGTTTTACAGTGAAAACGGCAGGCACTTCAAACCGGCACTAGGAAACAGACTGAGAAACCAGAGTAAGGGTTTCTCCTGCAACCCGTTCCCTTTGTGCTGGATGAACGAACGTCTCTCCACATGCTCAATTCTGAGAGATAAGTGTGTGTGAAAGCCGTCCTTCACCTAGCTTGAAGGGAACACAAAGTTTCTTTTCAGTTGCCAACTCCACTCCATACATATATATGGGGAGGTACAAGCTCCAACTCGGTTTTACAGTGAAAACGGCAGGCACTTCAAACCGGCACTAGGAAACAGACTGAGAAACCAGAGTAAGGGTTTCTCCTGCAACCCGTTCCCTTTGTGCTGGATGAACGAACGTCTCTCCACATGCTCAGTTCTGAGAGATAAGTGTGTGTGAAAGCCGTCCTTCACCTAGCTTGAAGGGAACACAAAGTTTCTTTTCAGTTGCCAACTCCACTCCATACATATATATGGGGAGGTACAAGCTCCAACTCGGTTTTACAGTGAAAACGGCAGGCACTTCAAACCGGCACTAGGAAACCGACTGAGAATCCAGAGAAAGGGTTTCTCCTGCAAAACGTTCCCTTTGTGCTGGATGAACGAACGTCTCTCCACATGCTCAGTTCTGAGAGATAAGTGTGTGTGAAAGCCGTCCTTCACCTAGCTTGAAGGGAACACAAAGTTTCTTTTCAGTTGCCAACTCCACTCCATACATATATATGGGGAGGTACAAGCTCCAACTCGGTTTTACAGTGAAAACGGCAGGCACTTCAAACCGTCACTAGGAAACAGACAGAGAAACCAGAGTAAGGGTTTCTCCTGAAACCCGTTCCCTTTGTGCTGGATGAACGAACGTCTCTCCACATGCTCAGTTCTGAGAGATAAGTGTGTGTGAAAGCCGTCCTTCACCTAGCTTGAAGGGAACACAAAGTTTCTTTTCAGTTGCCAACTCCACTCCATACATATATATGGGGAGGTACAAGCTCCAACTCGGTTTTACAGTGAAAACGGCAGGCACTTCAAACCGGCACTAGGAAACAGACTGAGAAACCAGAGTAAGGGTTTCTCCTGCAACCCGTTCCCTTTGTGCTGGATGAACGAACGTCTCTCCACATGCTCAGTTCTGAGAGATAAGTGTGTGTGAAAGCCGTCCTTCACCTAGCTTGAAGGGAACACAAAGTTTCTTTTCAGTTGCCAACTCCACTCCATACATATATATGGGGAGGTACAAGCTCCAACTCGGTTTTACAGTGAAAACGGCAGGCACTTCAAACCGGCACTAGGAAACAGACTGAGAAACCAGAGTAAGGGTTTCTCCTGCAACCCGTTCCCTTTGTGCTGGATGAACGAACGTCTCTCCACATGCTCAGTTCTGAGAGATAAGTGTGTGTGAAAGCCGTCTTTCACCTAGCTTGAAGGGAACACAAAGTTTCTTTTCAGTTGCCAACTCCACTCCATACATATATATGGGGAGGTACAAGCTCCAACTCGGTTTTACAGTGAAAACGGCAGGCACTTCAAACCGGCACTAGGAAACCGACTGAGAATCCAGAGAAAGGGTTTCTCCTGCAAAACGTTCCCTTTGTGCTGGATGAATGAACGTCTCTCCACATGCTCAGTTCTGAGAGATAAGTGTGTGTGAAAGCCGTCCTTCACCTAGCTTGAAGGGAACACAAAGTTTCTTTTCAGTTGCCAACTCCACTCCATACATATATATGGGGAGGTACAAGCTCCAACTCGGTTTTACAGTGAAAACCGAAGGAAATTCAAACCGGCACTAGGAAACAAACTGAGAAACCACAGTAAGGGTTTCTTCTGCAAACCGTTCCATTTGTACTGGATGAACGAACGTCTCTCCACATGCTCAGTTCTGAGAGATAAGTGTGTGTGAAAGCCGTCCTTCACCTAGCTTGAAGGGAACACAAAGTTTCTTTTCAGTTGCCAACTCCACTCCATACATATATATGGGGAGGTACAAGCTCCAACTCGGTTTTACAGTGAAAACGGCAGGCACTTCAAACCGGCACTAGGAAACAGACTGAGAAAACAGAGTAAGGGTTTCTCCTGCAACCCGTTGCCTTTGTGCTGGATGAACGAAGGTCTCTCCACATACTCAGGTCTGAGAGATAAATGAGTGTGAAAGCCGACCTTAACCTAGCTTGAAGGGAACACAAAGTTTCTTTTCAGTTGCAAACCCCACTCCATATGTATATATGGGGAGGTACAAGCTCCAACACGGTTTTACAGTGAAAACGGCAGGCACTTCAAACCGGCACTAGGAAACAGACTGAGAAACCAGAGTAAGGGTTTCTCCTGCAACCCGTTCCATTTGTGCTGGATGAACGAACGTCTCTCCACATGCTCAGTTCTGAGAGATAAGTGTGAGTGAAAGCCGTCCTTCACCTAGCTTGAAGGGAACACAAAGTTTCTTTTCAGTTGCCAACTCCACTCCATACATATATATGGGGAGGTACAAGCTCCAACTCGGTTTTACAGTGAAAACGGCAGGCACTTCAAACCGGCACTAGGAAACCGACTGAGAAACCAGAGTAAGGGTTTCTCCTGCAACCCGTTCCCTTTGTGCTGGATGAACGAACGTCTCTCCACATGCTCAGTTCTGAGAGATAAGTGTGTGTGAAAGCCGTCCTTCACCTAGCTTGAAGGGAACACAAAGTTTCTTTTCAGTTGCCAACTCAACTCCATACATACATATGGTGAGGTACAAGCTCCAACTCGGTTTTACAGTGAAAACGGCAGGCACTTCAAACCGGCACTAGGAAACCGACTGAGAAACCAGAGTAAGGGTTTCTCCTGCAACCCGTTCCCTTTGTGCTGGATGAACGAACGTCTCTCCACATGCTCAGTTCTGAGAGATAAGTGTGTGTGAAAGCCGTCCTTCACCTAGCTTGAAGGGAACACAAAGTTTCTTTTCAGTTGACAACTCCACTCCATACATATATATGGGGAGGTACAAGCTCCAACTCGGTTTTACAGTGAAAACGGCAGGCACTTCAAACCGGCACTAGGAAACAGACTGAGAAACCAGAGTAAGGGTTTCTCCTGCAACCCGTTCTTTGGGCTGGATGAACGAACGTCTCTCCACATGCTCAGTTCTGAGAGATAAGTGTGTGTGAAAGCCGTCCTTCACCTAGCTTGAAGGGAACACAAAGTTTCTTTTCAGTTGCCAACTCAAATCCATACATACATATGGGGAGGTACAAGCTCCAACTCGGTTTTACAGTGAAAACGGCAGGCACTTCAAACCGGCACTAGGAAACAGACTGAGAAACCAGAGTAAGGGTTTCTCCTGCAACCCGTTCCCTTTGTGCTGGATGAACGAACGTCTCTCCACATGCTCAGTTCTGAGAGATGTGTGTGTGTGAAAGCCGTCCTTCACCTAGCTTGAAGGGAACACAAAGTTTCTTTTCAGTTGCCAACTCCACTCCATACATATATATGGGGAGGTACAAGCTCCAACTCGGTTTTACAGTGAAAACGGCAGGCACTTCAAACCGGCACTAGGAAACCGACTGAGAAACCAGAGTAAGGGTTTCTCCTGCAACCCGTTCCCTTTGTGCTGGATGAACGAACGTCTCTCCACATGCTCAGTTCTGAGAGATAAGTGTGTGTGAAAGCCGTCCTTCACCTAGCTTGAAGGGAACACAAAGTTTCTTTTCAGTTGCCAACTCCACTCCATACATATATATGGGGAGGTACAAGCTCCAACTCGGTTTTACAGTGAAAACGGCAGGCACTTCAAACCGGCACTAGGAAACCGACTGAGAATCCAGAGTAAGGGTTTCTCCTGCAAACCGTTCCCTTTGTGCTGGATGAATGAACGTCTCTCCACATTCTCAGTTCTGAGAGAAAAGTGTGTGTGAAAGCCGTCCTTCACCTAGCTTGAAGGGAACACAAAGTTTCTTTTCAGTTGCCAACTCCACTCCATACATATATATGGGGAGGTACAAGCTCCAACTCGGTTTTACAGTGAAAACGGCAGGCACTTCAAACCGGCACTAGGAAACAGACTGAGAAACCAGAGTAAGGGTTTCTCCTGCAACCCGTTCCCTTTGTGCTGGATGAACGAACGTCTCTCCACATGCTCAGTTCTGAGAGATAAGTGTGTGTGAAAGCCGTCCTTCACCTAGCTTGAAGGGAACACAAAGTTTCTTTTCAGTTGCCAACTCCACTCCATACATATATATGGGGAGGTACAAGCTCCAACTCGGTTTTACAGTGAAAACGGCAGGCACTTCAAACCGGCACTAGGAAACCGACTGAGAAACCAGAGTAAGGGTTTCTCCTGCAACCCGTTCCCTTTGTGCTGGATGAACGAACGTCTCTCCACATGCTCAGTTCTGAGAGATAAGTGTGTGTGAAAGCCGTCCTTCACCTAGCTTGAAGGGAACACAAAGTTTCTTTTCAGTTGCCAACTCCACTCCATACATATATATGGGGAGGTACAAGCTCCAACTCGGTTTTACAGTGAAAACGGCAGGCACTTCAAACCGGCACTAGGAAACAGACTGAGAAACCAGAGTAAGGGTTTCTCCTGCAACCCGTTCCCTTTGTGCTGGATGAACGAACGTCTCTCCACATGCTCAGTTCTGAGAGATAAGTGTGTGTGAAAGCCGTCCTTCACCTAGCTTGAAGGGAACACAAAGTTTCTTTTCAGTTGCCAACTCCACTCCATACATATATATGGGGAGGTACAAGCTCCAACTCGGTTTTACAGTGAAAACGGCAGGCACTTCAAACCGGCACTAGGAAACAGACAGAGAAACCAGAGTAAGGGTTTCTCCTGAAACCCGTTCCCTTTGTGCTGGATGAACGAACGTCTCTCCACATGCTCAGTTCTGAGAGATAAGTGTGTGTGAAAGCCGTCCTTCACCTAGCTTGAAGGGAACACAAAGTTTCTTTTCAGTTGCCAACTCCACTCCATACATATATATGGGGAGGTACAAGCTCCAACTCGGTTTTACAGTGAAAACGGCAGGCACTTCAAACCGGCACTAGGAAACAGACTGAGAAACCAGAGTAAGGGTTTCTCCTGCAACCCGTTCCCTTTGTGCTGGATGAACGAACGTCTCTCCACATGCTCAATTCTGAGAGATAAGTGTGTGTGAAAGCCGTCCTTCACCTAGCTTGAAGGGAACACAAAGTTTCTTTTCAGTTGCCAACTCCACTCCATACATATATATGGGGAGGTACAAGCTCCAACTCGGTTTTACAGTGAAAACGGCAGGCACTTCAAACCGGCACTAGGAAACAGACTGAGAAACCAGAGTAAGGGTTTCTCCTGCAACCCGTTCCCTTTGTGCTGGATGAACGAACGTCTCTCCACATGCTCAGTTCTGAGAGATAAGTGTGTGTGAAAGCCGTCCTTCACCTAGCTTGAAGGGAACACAAAGTTTCTTTTCAGTTGCCAACTCCACTCCATACATATATATGGGGAGGTACAAGCTCCAACTCGGTTTTACAGTGAAAACGGCAGGCACTTCAAACCGGCACTAGGAAACCGACTGAGAATCCAGAGAAAGGGTTTCTCCTGCAAAACGTTCCCTTTGTGCTGGATGAATGAACGTCTCTCCACATGCTCAGTTCTGAGAGATAAGTGTGTGTGAAAGCCGTCCTTCACCTAGCTTGAAGGGAACACAAAGTTTCTTTTCAGTTGCCAACTCCACTCCATACATATATATGGGGAGGTACAAGCTCCAACTCGGTTTTACAGTGAAAACGGCAGGCACTTCAAACCGGCACTAGGAAACAGACAGAGAAACCAGAGTAAGGGTTTCTCCTGAAACCCGTTCCCTTTGTGCTGGATGAACGAACGTCTCTCCACATGCTCAGTTCTGAGAGATAAGTGTGTGTGAAAGCCGTCCTTCACCTAGCTTGAAGGGAACACAAAGTTTCTTTTCAGTTGCCAACTCCACTCCATACATATATATGGGGAGGTACAAGCTCCAACTCGGTTTTACAGTGAAAACGGCAGGCACTTCAAACCGGCACTAGGAAACAGACTGAGAAACCAGAGTAAGGGTTTCTCCTGCAACCCGTTCCCTTTGTGCTGGATGAACGAACGTCTCTCCACATGCTCAGTTCTGAGAGATAAGTGTGTGTGAAAGCCGTCCTTCACCTAGCTTGAAGGGAACACAAAGTTTCTTTTCAGTTGCCAACTCCACTCCATACATATATATGGGGAGGTACAAGCTCCAACTCGGTTTTACAGTGAAAACGGCAGGCACTTCAAACCGGCACTAGGAAACAGACTGAGAAACCAGAGTAAGGGTTTCTCCTGCAACCCGTTCCCTTTGTGCTGGATGAACGAACGTCTCTCCACATGCTCAGTTCTGAGAGATAAGTGTGTGTGAAAGCCGTCTTTCACCTAGCTTGAAGGGAACACAAAGTTTCTTTTCAGTTGCCAACTCCACTCCATACATATATATGGGGAGGTACAAGCTCCAACTCGGTTTTACAGTGAAAACGGCAGGCACTTCAAACCGGCACTAGGAAACCGACTGAGAATCCAGAGAAAGGGTTTCTCCTGCAAAACGTTCCCTTTGTGCTGGATGAATGAACGTCTCTCCACATGCTCAGTTCTGAGAGATAAGTGTGTGTGAAAGCCGTCCTTCACCTAGCTTGAAGGGAACACAAAGTTTCTTTTCAGTTGCCAACTCCACTCCATACATATATATGGGGAGGTACAAGCTCCAACTCGGTTTTACAGTGAAAACCGAAGGAAATTCAAACCGGCACTAGGAAACAAACTGAGAAACCACAGTAAGGGTTTCTTCTGCAAACCGTTCCATTTGTACTGGATGAACGAACGTCTCTCCACATGCTCAGTTCTGAGAGATAAGTGTGTGTGAAAGCCGTCCTTCACCTAGCTTGAAGGGAACACAAAGTTTCTTTTCAGTTGCCAACTCCACTCCATACATATATATGGGGAGGTACAAGCTCCAACTCGGTTTTACAGTGAAAACGGCAGGCACTTCAAACCGGCACTAGGAAACAGACTGAGAAAACAGAGTAAGGGTTTCTCCTGCAACCCGTTGCCTTTGTGCTGGATGAACGAAGGTCTCTCCACATACTCAGGTCTGAAAGATAAATGAGTGTGAAAGCCGACCTTAACCTAGCTTGAAGGGAACACAAAGTTTCTTTTCAGTTGCAAACCCCACTCCATATGTATATATGGGGAGGTACAAGCTCCAACACGGTTTTACAGTGAAAACGGCAGGCACTTCAAACCGGCACTAGGAAACAGACTGAGAAACCAGAGTAAGGGTTTCTCCTGCAACCCGTTCCATTTGTGCTGGATGAACGAACGTCTCTCCACATGCTCAGTTCTGAGAGATAAGTGTGAGTGAAAGCCGTCCTTCACCTAGCTTGAAGGGAACACAAAGTTTCTTTTCAGTTGCCAACTCCACTCCATACATATATATGGGGAGGTACAAGCTCCAACTCGGTTTTACAGTGAAAACGGCAGGCACTTCAAACCGGCACTAGGAAACCGACTGAGAAACCAGAGTAAGGGTTTCTCCTGCAACCCGTTCCCTTTGTGCTGGATGAACGAACGTCTCTCCACATGCTCAGTTCTGAGAGATAAGTGTGTGTGAAAGCCGTCCTTCACCTAGCTTGAAGGGAACACAAAGTTTCTTTTCAGTTGCCAACTCAACTCCATACATACATATGGTGAGGTACAAGCTCCAACTCGGTTTTACAGTGAAAACGGCAGGCACTTCAAACCGGCACTAGGAAACCGACTGAGAAACCAGAGTAAGGGTTTCTCCTGCAACCCGTTCCCTTTGTGCTGGATGAACGAACGTCTCTCCACATGCTCAGTTCTGAGAGATAAGTGTGTGTGAAAGCCGTCCTTCACCTAGCTTGAAGGGAACACAAAGTTTCTTTTCAGTTGCCAACTCCACTCCATACATATATATGGGGAGGTACAAGCTCCAACTCGGTTTTACAGTGAAAACGGCAGGCACTTCAAACCGGCACTAGGAAACAGACTGAGAAACCAGAGTAAGGGTTTCTCCTGCAACCCGTTCTTTGGGCTGGATGAACGAACGTCTCTCCACATGCTCAGTTCTGAGAGATAAGTGTGTGTGAAAGCCGTCCTTCACCTAGCTTGAAGGGAACACAAAGTTTCTTTTCAGTTGCCAACTCAACTCCATACATACATATGGGGAGGTACAAGCTCCAACTCGGTTTTACAGTGAAAACGGCAGGCACTTCAAGCCGGCACTAGGAAACAGACTGAGAAACCAGAGTAAGGGTTTCTCCTGCAACCCGTTCCCTTTGTGCCGGATGAACGAACGTCTCTCCACATGCTCAGTTCTGAGAGATGTGTGTGTGTGAAAGCCGTCCTTCACCTAGCTTGAAGGGAACACAAAGTTTCTTTTCAGTTGCCAACTCCACTCCATACATACATATGGGGAGGTACAAGCTCCAACTCGGTTTTACAGTGAAAACGGCAGGCACTTCAAACCGGCACTAGGAAACCGACTGAGAAACCAGAGTAAGGGTTTCTCCTGCAACCCGTTCCCTTTGTGCCGGATGAACGAACGTCTCTCCACATGCTCAGTTCTGAGAGATAAGTGTGTGTGAAAGCCGTCCTTCACCTAGCTTGAAGGGAACACAAAGTTTCTTTTCAGTTGCCAACTCCACTCCATACATATATATGGGGAGGTACAAGCTCCAACTCGGTTTTACAGTGAAAACGGCAGGCACTTCAAACCGGCACTAGGAAACCGACTGAGAAACCAGAGTAAGGGTTTCTCCTGCAACCCGTTCCCTTTGTGCTGGATGAACGAACGTCTCTCCACATGCTCAGTTCTGAGAGATAAGTGTGTGTGAAAGCCGTCCTTCACCTAGCTTGAAGGGAACACAAAGTTTCTTTTCAGTTGCCAACTCCACTCCATACATATATATGGGGAGGTACAAGCTCCAACTCGGTTTTACAGTGAAAACGGCAGGCACTTCAAACCGGCACTAGGAAACCGACTGAGAATCCAGAGTAAGGGTTTCTCCTGCAAACCGTTCCCTTTGTGCTGGATGAATGAACGTCTCTCCACATTCTCAGTTCTGAGAGAAAAGTGTGTGTGAAAGCCGTCCTTCACCTAGCTTGAAGGGAACACAAAGTTTCTTTTCAGTTGCCAACTCCACTCCATACATATATATGGGGAGGTACAAGCTCCAACTCGGTTTTACAGTGAAAACGGCAGGCACTTCAAACCGGCACTAGGAAACAGACTGAGAAACCAGAGTAAGGGTTTCTCCTGCAACCCGTTCCCTTTGTGCTGGATGAACGAACGTCTCTCCACATGCTCAGTTCTGAGAGATAAGTGTGTGTGAAAGCCGTCCTTCACCTAGCTTGAAGGGAACACAAAGTTTCTTTTCAGTTGCCAACTCCACTCCATACATATATATGGGGAGGTACAAGCTCCAACTCGGTTTTACAGTGAAAACGGCAGGCACTTCAAACCGGCACTAGGAAACCGACTGAGAAACCAGAGTAAGGGTTTCTCCTGCAACCCGTTCCCTTTGTGCTGGATGAACGAACGTCTCTCCACATGCTCAGTTCTGAGAGATAAGTGTGTGTGAAAGCCGTCCTTCACCTAGCTTGAAGGGAACACAAAGTTTCTTTTCAGTTGCCAACTCCACTCCATACATATATATGGGGAGGTACAAGCTCCAACTCGGTTTTACAGTGAAAACGGCAGGCACTTCAAACCGGCACTAGGAAACAGACTGAGAAACCAGAGTAAGGGTTTCTCCTGCAACCCGTTCCCTTTGTGCTGGATGAACGAACGTCTCTCCACATGCTCAGTTCTGAGAGATAAGTGTGTGTGAAAGCCGTCCTTCACCTAGCTTGAAGGGAACACAAAGTTTCTTTTCAGTTGCCAACTCCACTCCATACATATATATGGGGAGGTACAAGCTCCAACTCGGTTTTACAGTGAAAACGGCAGGCACTTCAAACCGGCACTAGGAAACAGACAGAGAAACCAGAGTAAGGGTTTCTCCTGAAACCCGTTCCCTTTGTGCTGGATGAACGAACGTCTCTCCACATGCTCAGTTCTGAGAGATAAGTGTGTGTGAAAGCCGTCCTTCACCTAGCTTGAAGGGAACACAAAGTTTCTTTTCAGTTGCCAACTCCACTCCATACATATATATGGGGAGGTACAAGCTCCAACTCGGTTTTACAGTGAAAACGGCAGGCACTTCAAACCGGCACTAGGAAACAGACTGAGAAACCAGAGTAAGGGTTTCTCCTGCAACCCGTTCCCTTTGTGCTGGATGAACGAACGTCTCTCCACATGCTCAGTTCTGAGAGATAAGTGTGTGTGAAAGCCGTCCTTCACCTAGCTTGAAGGGAACACAAAGTTTCTTTTCAGTTGCCAACTCCACTCCATACATATATATGGGGAGGTACAAGCTCCAACTCGGTTTTACAGTGAAAACGGCAGGCACTTCAAACCGGCACTAGGAAACAGACAAAGAAACCAGAGTAAGGGTTTCTCCTGAAACCCGTTCCATTTGTGCTGGATGAACGAACGTCTCTCCACATGCTCAGTTCTGAGAGATAAGTGTGTGTGAAAGCCGTCCTTCACCTAGCTTGAAGGGAACACAAAGTTTCTTTTCAGTTGCCAACTCCACTCCATACATATATATGGGGAGGTACAAGCTCCAACTCGGTTTTACAGTGAAAACGGCAGGCACTTCAAACCGGCACTAGGAAACCGACTGAGAATCCAGAGTAAGGGTTTCTCCTGTAAACCGTTCCCTTTTTGCTGGATGAATGAACGTCTCTCCACATGCTCAGTTCTGAGAGATAAGTGTGTGTGAAAGCCGTCCTTCACCTAGCTTGAAGGGAACACAAAGTTTCTTTTCAGTTGCCAACTCCACTCCATACATATATATGGGGAGGTACAAGCTCCAACTCGGTTTTACAGTGAAAACGGCAGGCACTTCAAACCGGCACTAGGAAACAGACTGAGAAACCAGAGTAAGGGTTTCTCCTGCAACCCGTTCCCTTTGTGCTGGATGAACGAACGTCTCTCCACATGCTCAGTTCTGAGAGATAAGTGTGTGTGAAAGCCGTCCTTCACCTAGCTTGAAGGGAACACAAAGTTTCTTTTCAGTTGCCAACTCCACTCCATACATATATATGGGGAGGTACAAGCTCCAACTCGGTTTTACAGTGAAAACGGCAGGCACTTCAAACCGGCACTAGGAAACCGACTGAGAAACCAGAGTAAGGGTTTCTCCTGCAACCCGTTCCCTTTGTGCTGGATGAACGAACGTCTCTCCACATGCTCAGTTCTGAGAGATAAGTGTGTGTGAAAGCCGTCCTTCACCTAGCTTGAAGGGAACACAAAGTTTCTTTTCAGTTGCCAACCCAAATCCATACATACATATGGGGAGGTACAAGCTCCAACTCGGTTTTACAGTGAAAACGGCAGGCACTTCAAACCGGCACTAGGAAACAGACTGAGAATCCAGAGTAAGGGTTTCTCCTGCAACCCGTTCCATTTGTGCTGGATGAACGAACGTCTCTCCACATGCTCAGGTCTGAGAGATAAGTGTGTGTGAAAGCCGTCCTTCACCTAGCTTGAAGGGAACACAAAGTTTCTTTTCAGTTGCCAACTCCACTCCATACATATATATGGGGAGGTACAAGCTCCAACTCGGTTTTACAGTGAAAACGGCAGGCACTTCAAACCGGCACTAGGAAACCGACTGAGAAACCAGAGTAAGGGTTTCTCCTGCAACCCGTTCCCTTTGTGCTGGATGAACGAACGTCTCTCCACATGCTCAGTTCTGAGAGATAAGTGTGTGTGAAAGCCGTCCTTCACCTAGCTTGAAGGGAACACAAAGTTTCTTTTCAGTTGCCAACTCAACTCCATACATACATATGGGGCGGTACAAGCTCCAACTCGGTTTTACAGTGAAAACGGCAGGCACTTCAAACCGGCACTAGGAAACAGACTGAGAATCCAGAGTAAGGGTTTCTCCTGCAACCCGTTCCATTTCTGCTGGATGAACCAACGTCTCTCCACATGCTCAGTTCTGAGAGATAAGTGTGTGTGAAAGCCGTCCTTCACCTAGCTTGAAGGGAACACAAAGTTTCTTTTCAGTTGCCAACTCCACTCCATACATATATATGGGGAGGTACAAGCTCCAACTCGGTTTTACAGTAAAAACGGCAGGCACTTCAAACCGGCACTAGGAAACAGACTGAGAAACCAGAGTAAGGGTTTCTCCTGCAACCCGTTCCTTTGTGCTGGATGAACGAACGTCTCTCCACATGCTCAGTTCTGAGAGATAAGTGTGTGTGAAAGCCGTCCTTCACATAGCTTGAAGGGAACACAAAGTTTCTTTTCAGTTGCCAACTCAACTCCATACATACATATGGGGAGGTACAAGCTCCAACTCGGTTTTACAGTGAAAACGGCAGGCACTTCAAACCGGCACTAGGAAACCGACTGAGAAACCAGAGTAAGGGTTTCTCCTGCAACCCGTTCCCTTTGTGCTGGATGAACGAACGTCTCTCCACATGCTCAGTTCTGAGAGATAAGTGTGTGTGAAAGCCGTCCTTCACCTAGCTTGAAGGGAACACAAAGTTTCTTTTCAGTTGCCAACTCCACTCCATACATATATATGGGGAGGTACAAGCTCCAACTCGGTTTTACAGTGAAAACGGCAGGCACTTCAAACCGGCACTAGGAAACAGACTGAGAAACCAGAGTAAGGGTTTCTCCTGCAACCCGTTCCCTTTGTGCTGGATGAACGAACGTCTCTCCACATGCTCAGTTCTGAGAGATAAGTGTGTGTGAAAGCCGTCCTTCACCTAGCTTGAAGGGAACACAAAGTTTCTTTTCAGTTGCCAACTCCACTCCATACATATATATGGGGAGGTACAAGCTCCAACTCGGTTTTACAGTGAAAACGGCAGGCACTTCAAACCGGCACTAGGAAACAGACAGAGAAACCAGAGTAAGGGTTTCTCCTGCAACCCGTTCCCTTTGTGCTGGATGAACGAACGTCTCTCCACATGCTCAGTTCTGAGAGATAAGTGTGTGTGAAAGCCGTCCTTCACCTAGCTTGAAGGGAACACAAAGTTTCTTTTCAGTTGCCAACTCCACTCCATACATATATATGGGGAGGTACAAGCTCCAACTCGGTTTTACAGTGAAAACGGCAGGCACTTCAAACCGGCACTAGGAAACAGACTGAGAAACCAGAGTAAGGGTTTCTCCTGCAACCCGTTCCCTTTGTGCTGGATGAACGAACGTCTCTCCACATGCTCAGTTCTGAGAGATAAGTGTGTGTGAAAGCCGTCCTTCACCTAGCTTGAAGGGAACACAAAGTTTCTTTTCAGTTGCCAACTCCACTCCATACATATATATGGGGAGGTACAAGCTCCAACTCGGTTTTACAGTGAAAACGGCAGGCACTTCAAACCGGCACTAGGAAACAGACTGAGAAACCAGAGTAAGGGTTTCTCCTGCAACCCGTTCCCTTTGTGCTGGATGAACGAACGTCTCTCCACATGCTCAGTTCTGAGAGATAAGTGTGTGTGAAAGCCGTCCTTCACCTAGCTTGAAGGGAACACAAAGTTTCTTTTCAGTTGCCAACTCCACTCCATACATATATATGGGGAGGTACAAGCTCCAACTCGGTTTTACAGTGAAAACGGTAGGCACTTCAAACCGGCACTAGGAAAAAGACTGAGAAACCAGAGAAAGGGTTTCTCCTGCAACCCGTTCCCTTTGTGCTGGATGAACGAACGTCTCTCCACATGCTCAGTTCTGAGAGATAAGTGTGTGTGAAAGCCGTCCTTCACCTAGCTTGAAGGGAACACAAAGTTTCTTTTCAGTTGCCAACTCCACTCCATACATATATATGGGGAGGTACAAGCTCCAACTCGGTTTTACAGTGAAAACGGCAGGCACTTCAAACCGGCACTAGGAAACAGACTGAGAAACCAGAGTAAGGGTTTCACCTGCAACCCGTTCCCTTTGTGCTGGATGAACGAACGTCTCTCCACATGCTCAGTTCTGAGAGATAAGTGTGTGTGAAAGCCGTCCTTCACCTAGCTTGAAGGGAACACAAAGTTTCTTTTCAGTTGCCAACTCCACTCCATACATATATATGGGGAGGTACAAGCTCCAACTCTGTTTTACAGTGAAAACCGAAGGAAATTCAAACCGGCACTAGGAAACAAACTGAGAAACCACAGTAAGGGTTTCTTCTGCAAACCGTTCCCTTTGTACTGGATGAACGAACGTCTCTCAACATGCTCAGTTCTGAGAGATAAGTGTGTGTGAAAGCCGTCCTTCACCTAGCTTGAAGGGAACACAAAGTTTCTTTTCAGTTGCCAACTCCACTCCATACATATATATGGGGAGGTACAAGCTCCAACTCGGTTTTACAGTGAAAACGGCAGGCACTTCAAACCGGCACTAGGAAACAGACTGAGAAACCAGAGTAAGGGATTCTCCTGCAACCCGTTGCCTTTGTGCTGGATGAACAAAAGTCTCTCCACATACTCAGGTCTGAGAGATAAATGAGTGTGAAAGCCGACCTTCACCTAGCTTGAAGGGAACACAAAGTTTCTTTTCAGTTGCAAACCCCACTCCATATGTATATATGGGGAGGTACAAGCTCCAACACGGTTTTACAGTGAAAACGGCAGGCACTTCAAACCGGCACTAGGAAACAGACTGAGAAACCAGAGTAAGGGTTTCTCCTGCAACCCGTTCCATTTGTGCTGGATGAACGAACGTCTCTCCACATGCTCAGGTCTGAGAGATATGTGTGTGTGAAAGCCGTCCTTCACCTAGCTTGAAGGGAACACAAAGTTTCTTTTCAGTTGCCAACTCCACTCCATACATATATATGGGGAGGTACAAGCTCCAACTCGGTTTTACAGTGAAAACGGCAGGCACTTCAAACCGGCACTAGGAAACCGACTGAGAAACCAGAGTAAGGGTTTCTCCTGCAACCCGTTCCCTTTGTGCTGGATGAACGAACGTCTCTCCACATGCTCAGTTCTGAGAGATAAGTGTGTGTGAAAGCCGTCCTTCACCTAGCTTGAAGGGAACACAAAGTTTCTTTTCAGTTGCCAACTCAACTCCATACATACATATGGGGAGGTACAAGCTCCAACTCGGTTTTACAGTGAAAACGGCAGGCACTTCAAACCGGCACTAGGAAACAGACTGAGAATCCAGAGTAAGGGTATCTCCTGCAACCCGTTCCATTTCTGCTGGATGAACGAACGTCTCTCCACATGCTCAGTTCTGAGAGATAAGTGTGTGTGAAAGCCGTCCTTCACCTAGCTTGAAGGGAACACAAATTTTCTTTTCAGTTGCCAACTCCACTCCATACATATATATGGGGAGGTACAAGCTCCAACTCGGTTTTACAGTGAAAACGGCAGGCACTTCAAACCGGCACTAGGAAACAGACTGAGAAACCAGAGTAAGGGTTTCTCCTGCAACCAGTTCTTTGGGCTGGATGAACGAACGTCTCTCCACATGCTCAGTTCTGAGAGATAAGTGTGTGTGAAAGCCGTCCTTCACCTAGCTTGAAGGGAACACAAAGTTTCTTTTCAGTTGCCAACTCAACTCCATACATACATATGGGGAGGTACAAGCTCCAACTCGGTTTTACAGTGAAAACGGCAGGCACTTCAAGCCGGCACTAGGAAACAGACTGAGAAACCAGAGTAAGGGTTTCTCCTGCAACCCGTTCCCTTTGTGCTGGATGAACGAACGTCTCTCCACATGCTCAGTTCTGAGAGATGTGTGTGTGTGAAAGCCGTCCTTCACCTAGCTTGAAGGGAACACAAAGTTTCTTTTCAGTTGCCAACTCCACTCCATACATATATATGGGGAGGTACAAGCTCCAACTCGGTTTTACAGTGAAAACGGCAGGCACTTCAAACCGGCACTAGGAAACCGACTGAGAAACCAGAGTAAGGGTTTCTCCTGCAACCCGTTCCCTTTGTGCTGGATGAACGAACGTCTCTCCACATGCTCAGTTCTGAGAGATAAGTGTGTGTGAAAGCCGTCCTTCACCTAGCTTGAAGGGAACACAAAGTTTCTTTTCAGTTGCCAACTCCACTCCATACATATATATGGGGAGGTACAAGCTCCAACTCGGTTTTACAGTGAAAACGGCAGGCACTTCAAACCGGCACTAGGAAACCGACTGAGAATCCAGAGTAAGGGTTTCTCCTGCAAACCGTTCCCTTTGTGCTGGATGAATGAACGTCTCTCCACATTCTCAGTTCTGAGAGAAAAGTGTGTGTGAAAGCCGTCCTTCACCTAGCTTGAAGGGAACACAAAGTTTCTTTTCAGTTGCCAACTCCACTCCATACATATATATGGGGAGGTACAAGCTCCAACTCGGTTTTACAGTGAAAACGGCAGGCACTTCAAACCGGCACTAGGAAACAGACTGAGAAACCAGAGTAAGGGTTTCTCCTGCAACCCGTTCCCTTTGTGCTGGATGAACGAACGTCTCTCCACATGCTCAGTTCTGAGAGATAAGTGTGTGTGAAAGCCGTCCTTCACCTAGCTTGAAGGGAACACAAAGTTTCTTTTCAGTTGCCAACTCCACTCCATACATATATATGGGGAGGTACAAGCTCCAACTCGGTTTTACAGTGAAAACGGCAGGCACTTCAAACCGGCACTAGGAAACCGACTGAGAAACCAGAGTAAGGGTTTCTCCTGCAACCCGTTCCCTTTGTGCTGGATGAACGAACGTCTCTCCACATGCTCAGTTCTGAGAGATAAGTGTGTGTGAAAGCCGTCCTTCACCTAGCTTGAAGGGAACACAAAGTTTCTTTTCAGTTGCCAACTCCACTCCATACATATATATGGGGAGGTACAAGCTCCAACTCGGTTTTACAGTGAAAACGGCAGGCACTTCAAACCGGCACTAGGAAACAGACTGAGAAACCAGAGTAAGGGTTTCTCCTGCAACCCGTTCCCTTTGTGCTGGATGAACGAACGTCTCTCCACATGCTCAGTTCTGAGAGATAAGTGTGTGTGAAAGCCGTCCTTCACCTAGCTTGAAGGGAACACAAAGTTTCTTTTCAGTTGCCAACTCCACTCCATACATATATATGGGGAGGTACAAGCTCCAACTCGGTTTTACAGTGAAAACGGCAGGCACTTCAAACCGGCACTAGGAAACAGACAGAGAAACCAGAGTAAGGGTTTCTCCTGAAACCCGTTCCCTTTGTGCTGGATGAACGAACGTCTCTCCACATGCTCAGTTCTGAGAGATAAGTGTGTGTGAAAGCCGTCCTTCACCTAGCTTGAAGGGAACACAAAGTTTCTTTTCAGTTGCCAACTCCACTCCATACATATATATGGGGAGGTACAAGCTCCAACTCGGTTTTACAGTGAAAACGGCAGGCACTTCAAACCGGCACTAGGAAACAGACTGAGAAACCAGAGTAAGGGTTTCTCCTGCAACCCGTTCCCTTTGTGCTGGATGAACGAACGTCTCTCCACATGCTCAGTTCTGAGAGATAAGTGTGTGTGAAAGCCGTCCTTCACCTAGCTTGAAGGGAACACAAAGTTTCTTTTCAGTTGCCAACTCCACTCCATACATATATATGGGGAGGTACAAGCTCCAACTCGGTTTTACAGTGAAAACGGCAGGCACTTCAAACCGGCACTAGGAAACAGACAAAGAAACCAGAGTAAGGGTTTCTCCTGAAACCCGTTCCATTTGTGCTGGATGAACGAACGTCTCTCCACATGCTCAGTTCTGAGAGATAAGTGTGTGTGAAAGCCGTCCTTCACCTAGCTTGAAGGGAACACAAAGTTTCTTTTCAGTTGCCAACTCCACTCCATACATATATATGGGGAGGTACAAGCTCCAACTCGGTTTTACAGTGAAAACGGCAGGCACTTCAAACCGGCACTAGGAAACCGACTGAGAATCCAGAGTAAGGGTTTCTCCTGCAAACCGTTCCCTTTTTGCTGGATGAATGAACGTCTCTCCACATGCTCAGTTCTGAGAGATAAGTGTGTGTGAAAGCCGTCCTTCACCTAGCTTGAAGGGAACACAAAGTTTCTTTTCAGTTGCCAACTCCACTCCATACATATATATGGGGAGGTACAAGCTCCAACTCGGTTTTACAGTGAAAACGGCAGGCACTTCAAACCGGCACTAGGAAACAGACTGAGAAACCAGAGTAAGGGTTTCTCCTGCAACCCGTTCCCTTTGTGCTGGATGAACGAACGTCTCTCCACATGCTCAGTTCTGAGAGATAAGTGTGTGTGAAAGCCGTCCTTCACCTAGCTTGAAGGGAACACAAAGTTTCTTTTCAGTTGCCAACTCCACTCCATACATATATATGGGGAGGTACAAGCTCCAACTCGGTTTTACAGTGAAAACGGCAGGCACTTCAAACCGGCACTAGGAAACCGACTGAGAAACCAGAGTAAGGGTTTCTCCTGCAACCCGTTCCCTTTGTGCTGGATGAACGAACGTCTCTCCACATGCTCAGTTCTGAGAGATAAGTGTGTGTGAAAGCCGTCCTTCACCTAGCTTGAAGGGAACACAAAGTTTCTTTTCAGTTGCCAACCCAAATCCATACATACATATGGGGAGGTACAAGCTCCAACTCGGTTTTACAGTGAAAACGGCAGGCACTTCAAACCGGCACTAGGAAACAGACTGAGAATCCAGAGTAAGGGTTTCTCCTGCAAACCGTTCCATTTGTGCTGGATGAACGAACGTCTCTCCACATGCTCAGGTCTGAGAGATAAGTGTGTGTGAAAGCCGTCCTTCACCTAGCTTGAAGGGAACACAAAGTTTCTTTTCAGTTGCCAACTCCACTCCATACATATATATGGGGAGGTACAAGCTCCAACTCGGTTTTACAGTGAAAACGGCAGGCACTTCAAACCGGCACTAGGAAACAGACAGAGAAACCAGAGTAAGGGTTTCTCCTGAAACCCGTTCCCTTTGTGCTGGATGAACGAACGTCTCTCCACATGCTCAGTTCTGAGAGATAAGTGTGTGTGAAAGCCGTCCTTCACCTAGCTTGAAGGGAACACAAAGTTTCTTTTCAGTTGCCAACTCCACTCCATACATATATATGGGGAGGTACAAGCTCCAACTCGGTTTTACAGTGAAAACGGCAGGCACTTCAAACCGGCACTAGGAAACAGACTGAGAAACCAGAGTAAGGGTTTCTCCTGCAACCCGTTCCCTTTGTGCTGGATGAACGAACGTCTCTCCACATGCTCAGTTCTGAGAGATAAGTGTGTGTGAAAGCCGTCCTTCACCTAGCTTGAAGGGAACACAAAGTTTCTTTTCAGTTGCCAACTCCACTCCATACATATATATGGGGAGGTACAAGCTCCAACTCGGTTTTACAGTGAAAACGGCAGGCACTTCAAACCGGCACTAGGAAACAGACAAAGAAACCAGAGTAAGGGTTTCTCCTGAAACCCGTTCCATTTGTGCTGGATGAACGAACGTCTCTCCACATGCTCAGTTCTGAGAGATAAGTGTGTGTGAAAGCCGTCCTTCACCTAGCTTGAAGGGAACACAAAGTTTCTTTTCAGTTGCCAACTCCACTCCATACATATATATGGGGAGGTACAAGCTCCAACTCGGTTTTACAGTGAAAACGGCAGGCACTTCAAACCGGCACTAGGAAACCGACTGAGAATCCAGAGTAAGGGTTTCTCCTGCAAACCGTTCCCTTTTTGCTGGATGAATGAACGTCTCTCCACATGCTCAGTTCTGAGAGATAAGTGTGTGTGAAAGCCGTCCTTCACCTAGCTTGAAGGGAACACAAAGTTTCTTTTCAGTTGCCAACTCCACTCCATACATATATATGGGGAGGTACAAGCTCCAACTCGGTTTTACAGTGAAAACGGCAGGCACTTCAAACCGGCACTAGGAAACAGACTGAGAAACCAGAGTAAGGGTTTCTCCTGCAACCCGTTCCCTTTGTGCTGGATGAACGAACGTCTCTCCACATGCTCAGTTCTGAGAGATAAGTGTGTGTGAAAGCCGTCCTTCACCTAGCTTGAAGGGAACACAAAGTTTCTTTTCAGTTGCCAACTCCACTCCATACATATATATGGGGAGGTACAAGCTCCAACTCGGTTTTACAGTGAAAACGGCAGGCACTTCAAACCGGCACTAGGAAACCGACTGAGAAACCAGAGTAAGGGTTTCTCCTGCAACCCGTTCCCTTTGTGCTGGATGAACGAACGTCTCTCCACATGCTCAGTTCTGAGAGATAAGTGTGTGTGAAAGCCGTCCTTCACCTAGCTTGAAGGGAACACAAAGTTTCTTTTCAGTTGCCAACCCAAATCCATACATACATATGGGGAGGTACAAGCTCCAACTCGGTTTTACAGTGAAAACGGCAGGCACTTCAAACCGGCACTAGGAAACAGACTGAGAATCCAGAGTAAGGGTTTCTCCTGCAAACCGTTCCATTTGTGCTGGATGAACGAACGTCTCTCCACATGCTCAGGTCTGAGAGATAAGTGTGTGTGAAAGCCGTCCTTCACCTAGCTTGAAGGGAACACAAAGTTTCTTTTCAGTTGCCAACTCCACTCCATACATATATATGGGGAGGTACAAGCTCCAACTCGGTTTTACAGTGAAAACGGCAGGCACTTCAAACCGGCACTAGGAAACCGACTGAGAAACCAGAGTAAGGGTTTCTCCTGCAACCCGTTCCCTTTGTGCTGGATGAACGAACGTCTCTCCACATGCTCAGTTCTGAGAGATAAGTGTGTGTGAAAGCCGTCCTTCACCTAGCTTGAAGGGAACACAAAGTTTCTTTTCAGTTGCCAACTCAACTCCATACATACATATGGGGCGGTACAAGCTCCAACTCGGTTTTACAGTGAAAACGGCAGGCACTTCAAACCGGCACTAGGAAACAGACTGAGAATCCAGAGTAAGGGTTTCTCCTGCAACCCGTTCCATTTCTGCTGGATGAACCAACGTCTCTCCACATGCTCAGTTCTGAGAGATAAGTGTGTGTGAAAGCCGTCCTTCACCTAGCTTGAAGGGAACACAAAGTTTCTTTTCAGTTGCCAACTCCACTCCATACAAATATATGGGGAGGTACAAGCTCCAACTCGGTTTTACAGTAAAAACGGCAGGCACTTCAAACCGGCACTAGGAAACAGACTGAGAAACCAGAGTAAGGGTTTCTCCTGCAACCCGTTCCTTTGTGCTGGATGAACGAACGTCTCTCCACATGCTCAGTTCTGAGAGATAAGTGTGTGTGAAAGCCGTCCTTCACATAGCTTGAAGGGAACACAAAGTTTCTTTTCAGTTGCCAACTCAACTCCATACATACATATGGGGAGGTACAAGCTCCAACTCGGTTTTACAGTGAAAACGGCAGGCACTTCAAACCGGCACTAGGAAACCGACTGAGAAACCAGAGTAAGGGTTTCTCCTGCAACCCGTTCCCTTTGTGCTGGATGAACGAACGTCTCTCCACATGCTCAGTTCTGAGAGATAAGTGTGTGTGAAAGCCGTCCTTCACCTAGCTTGAAGGGAACACAAAGTTTCTTTTCAGTTGCCAACTCCACTCCATACATATATATGGGGAGGTACAAGCTCCAACTCGGTTTTACAGTGAAAACGGCAGGCACTTCAAACCGGCACTAGGAAACAGACTGAGAAACCAGAGTAAGGGTTTCTCCTGCAACCCGTTCCCTTTGTGCTGGATGAACGAACGTCTCTCCACATGCTCAGTTCTGAGAGATAAGTGTGTGTGAAAGCCGTCCTTCACCTAGCTTGAAGGGAACACAAAGTTTCTTTTCAGTTGCCAACTCCACTCCATACATATATATGGGGAGGTACAAGCTCCAACTCGGTTTTACAGTGAAAACGGCAGGCACTTCAAACCGGCACTAGGAAACAGACAGAGAAACCAGAGTAAGGGTTTCTCCTGCAACCCGTTCCCTTTGTGCTGGATGAACGAACGTCTCTCCACATGCTCAGTTCTGAGAGATAAGTGTGTGTGAAAGCCGTCGTTCACCTAGCTTGAAGGGAACACAAAGTTTCTTTTCAGTTGCCAACTCCACTCCATACATATATATGGGGAGGTACAAGCTCCAACTCGGTTTTACAGTGAAAACGGCAGGCACTTCAAACCGGCACTAGGAAACAGACTGAGAAACCAGAGTAAGGGTTTCTCCTGCAACCCGTTCCCTTTGTGCTGGATGAACGAACGTCTCTCCACATGCTCAGTTCTGAGAGATAAGTGTGTGTGAAAGCCGTCCTTCACCTAGCTTGAAGGGAACACAAAGTTTCTTTTCAGTTGCCAACTCCACTCCATACATATATATGGGGAGGTACAAGCTCCAACTCGGTTTTACAGTGAAAACGGCAGGCACTTCAAACCGGCACTAGGAAACAGACTGAGAAACCAGAGTAAGGGTTTCTCCTGCAACCCGTTCCCTTTGTGCTGGATGAACGAACGTCTCTCCACATGCTCAGTTCTGAGAGATAAGTGTGTGTGAAAGCCGTCCTTCACCTAGCTTGAAGGGAACACAAAGTTTCTTTTCAGTTGCCAACTCCACTCCATACATATATATGGGGAGGTACAAGCTCCAACTCGGTTTTACAGTGAAAACGGTAGGCACTTCAAACCGGCACTAGGAAAAAGACTGAGAAACCAGAGAAAGGGTTTCTCCTGCAACCCGTTCCCTTTGTGCTGGATGAACGAACGTCTCTCCACATGCTCAGTTCTGAGAGATAAGTGTGTGTGAAAGCCGTCCTTCACCTAGCTTGAAGGGAACACAAAGTTTCTTTTCAGTTGCCAACTCCACTCCATACATATATATGGGGAGGTACAAGCTCCAACTCGGTTTTACAGTGAAAACGGCAGGCACTTCAAACCGGCACTAGGAAACAGACTGAGAAACCAGAGTAAGGGTTTCACCTGCAACCCGTTCCCTTTGTGCTGGATGAACGAACGTCTCTCCACATGCTCAGTTCTGAGAGATAAGTGTGTGTGAAAGCCGTCCTTCACCTAGCTTGAAGGGAACACAAAGTTTCTTTTCAGTTGCCAACTCCACTCCATACATATATATGGGGAGGTACAAGCTCCAACTCTGTTTTACAGTGAAAACCGAAGGAAATTCAAACCGGCACTAGGAAACAAACTGAGAAACCACAGTAAGGGTTTCTTCTGCAAACCGTTCCCTTTGTACTGGATGAACGAACGTCTCTCAACATGCTCAGTTCTGAGAGATAAGTGTGTGTGAAAGCCGTCCTTCACCTAGCTTGAAGGGAACACAAAGTTTCTTTTCAGTTGCCAACTCCACTCCATACATATATATGGGGAGGTACAAGCTCCAACTCGGTTTTACAGTGAAAACGGCAGGCACTTCAAACCGGCACTAGGAAACAGACTGAGAAACCAGAGTAAGGGATTCTCCTGCAACCCGTTGCCTTTGTGCTGGATGAACAAAAGTCTCTCCACATACTCAGGTCTGAGAGATAAATGAGTGTGAAAGCCGACCTTCACCTAGCTTGAAGGGAACACAAAGTTTCTTTTCAGTTGCAAACCCCACTCCATATGTATATATGGGGAGGTACAAGCTCCAACACGGTTTTACAGTGAAAACGGCAGGCACTTCAAACCGGCACTAGGAAACAGACTGAGAAACCAGAGTAAGGGTTTCTCCTGCAACCCGTTCCATTTGTGCTGGATGAACGAACGTCTCTCCACATGCTCAGGTCTGAGAGATATGTGTGTGTGAAAGCCGTCCTTCACCTAGCTTGAAGGGAACACAAAGTTTCTTTTCAGTTGCCAACTCCACTCCATACATATATATGGGGAGGTACAAGCTCCAACTCGGTTTTACAGTGAAAACGGCAGGCACTTCAAACCGGCACTAGGAAACCGACTGAGAAACCAGAGTAAGGGTTTCTCCTGCAACCCGTTCCCTTTGTGCTGGATGAACGAACGTCTCTCCACATGCTCAGTTCTGAGAGATAAGTGTGTGTGAAAGCCGTCCTTCACCTAGCTTGAAGGGAACACAAAGTTTCTTTTCAGTTGCCAACTCAACTCCATACATACATATGGGGAGGTACAAGCTCCAACTCGGTTTTACAGTGAAAACGGCAGGCACTTCAAACCGGCACTAGGAAACAGACTGAGAATCCAGAGTAAGGGTATCTCCTGCAACCCGTTCCATTTCTGCTGGATGAACGAACGTCTCTCCACATGCTCAGTTCTGAGAGATAAGTGTGTGTGAAAGCCGTCCTTCACCTAGCTTGAAGGGAACACAAATTTTCTTTTCAGTTGCCAACTCCACTCCATACATATATATGGGGAGGTACAAGCTCCAACTCGGTTTTACAGTGAAAACGGCAGGCACTTCAAACCGGCACTAGGAAACAGACTGAGAAACCAGAGTAAGGGTTTCTCCTGCAACCAGTTCTTTGGGCTGGATGAACGAACGTCTCTCCACATGCTCAGTTCTGAGAGATAAGTGTGTGTGAAAGCCGTCCTTCACCTAGCTTGAAGGGAACACAAAGTTTCTTTTCAGTTGCCAACTCAACTCCATACATACATATGGGGAGGTACAAGCTCCAACTCGCTTTTACAGTGAAAACGGCAGGCACTTCAAACCGGCACTAGGAAACAGACTGAGAAACCAGAGTAAGGGTTTCTCCTGCAACCCGTTCCCTTTGTGCTGGATGAACGAACGTCTCTCCACATGCTCAGTTCTGAGAGATGTGTGTGTGTGAAAGCCGTCCTTCACCTAGCTTGAAGGGAACACAAAGTTTCTTTTCAGTTGCCAACTCCACTCCATACATATATATGGGGAGGTACAAGCTCCAACTCGGTTTTACAGTGAAAACGGCAGGCACTTCAAACCGGCACTAGGAAACAGACTGAGAAACCAGAGTAAGGGTTTCTCCTGCAACCCGTTCCCTTTGTGCTGGATGAACGAACGTCTCTCCACATGCTCAGTTCTGAGAGATAAGTGTGTGTGAAAGCCGTCCTTCACCTAGCTTGAAGGGAACACAAAGTTTCTTTTCAGTTGCCAACTCCACTCCATACATATATATGGGGAGATACAAGGTCCAACTCGGTTTTACAGTGAAAACGGCAGGCACTTCAAACCGGCACTAGGAAACAGACTGAGAATCCAGAGTAAGGGTTTCTCCTGCAACCCGTTCCCTTTGTGCTGGATGAATGAACGTCTCTCCACATGCTCAGTTCTGAGAGATAAGTGTGTGTGAAAGCCGTCCTTCACCTAGCTTGAAGGGAACACAAAGTTTCTTTTCAGTTGCCAACTCCACTCCATACATATATATGGGGAGGTACAAGCTCCAACTCGGTTTTACAGTGAAAACGGCAGGCACTTCAAACCGGCACTAGGAAACAGACTGAGAAACCAGAGTAAGGGTTTCTCCTGCAACCCGTTCCCTTTGTGCTGGATGAACGAACGTCTCTCCACATGCTCAGTTCTGAGAGATAAGTGTGTGTGAAAGCCGTCCTTCACCTAGCTTGAAGGGAACACAAAGTTTCTTTTCAGTTGCCAACTCCACTCCATACATATATATGGGGAGGTACAAGCTCCAACTCGGTTTTACAGTGAAAACGGCAGGCACTTCAAACCGGCACTAGGAAACCGACTGAGAAACCAGAGTAAGGGTTTCTCCTGCAACCCGTTCCCTTTGTGCTGGATGAACGAACGTCTCTCCACATGCTCAGTTCTGAGAGATAAGTGTGTGTGAAAGCCGTCCTTCACCTAGCTTGAAGGGAACACAAAGTTTCTTTTCAGTTGCCAACTCCACTCCATACATATATATGGGGAGGTACAAGCTCCAACTCGGTTTTACAGTGAAAACGGCAGGCACTTCAAACCGGCACTAGGAAACAGACAGAGAAACCAGAGTAAGGGTTTCTCCTGCAACCCGTTCCCTTTGTGCTGGATGAACGAAGGTCTCTCCACATGCTCAGGTCTGAGAGATAAGTGTGTGTGAAAGCCGTCCTTCACCTAGCTTGAAGGGAACACAAAGTTTCTTTTCAGTTGCCAACTCCACTCCATACATATATATGGGGAGGTACAAGCTCCAACTCGGTTTTACAGTGAAAACGGCAGGCACTTCAAACCGGCACTAGGAAACAGACTGAGAAACCAGAGTAAGGGTTTCTCCTGCAACCCGTTCCCTTTGTGCTGGATGAACGAACGTCTCTCCACATGCTCAGTTCTGAGAGATAAGTGTGTGTGAAAGCCGTCCTTCACCTAGCTTGAAGGGAACACAAAGTTTCTTTTCAGTTGCCAACTCAACTCCATACATACATATGGGGAGGTACAAGCTCCAACTCGGTTTTACAGTGAAAACGGCAGGCACTTCAAACCGGCACTAGGAAACAGACTGAGAATCCAGAGTAAGGGTTTCTCCTGCAACCCGTTCCCTTTGTGCTGGATGAACGAACGTCTCTCCACATGCTCAGGTCTGAGAGATAAGTGTGTGTGAAAGCCGTCGTTCACCTAGCTTGAAGGGAACACAAAGTTTCTTTTCAGTTGCCAACTCCACTCCATACATATATATGGGGAGGTACAAGCTCCAACTCGGTTTTACAGTGAAAACGGCAGGCACTTCAAACAGGCACTAGGAAACAGACCGAGTTGGAGCTTGTACCTCCCCATATATATGTATGGAGTGGAGTTTGCAACTGAAAAGAAACTTTGTGTTCCCTTCAAGCTAGGTGAAGGACGGCTTTCACACACACTTATCTCTCAGAACTGAGCATGTGGAGAGGCGTTCGTTCATCCAGCACAAAGGGAACGGGTTGCAGGAGAAACCCTTACTCAGGTTTCTCAGTCTGTTTCCTAGTGCCGGTTTGAAGTGCCTGCCGTTTTCACTGTAAAACCGAGTTGGAGCTTGTACCTCCCCTTATATATGTAAGGAGTGGAGTTGGCAACTGAAAAGAAACTTTGTGTTCCCTTCAAGCTAGGTGAAGGACGGCTTTCACACACACTTATCTCTCAGAACTGAGCATGTGGAGAGACGTTCGTTCATCCAGCACAAAGGGAACGGGTTGCAGGAGAAACCCTTACTCTGGTTTCTCAGTTTGTTTCCTAGTGCCGGTTTGAAGTGCCTGCCGTTTTCACTGTAAAACCGAGTTGGAGCTTGTACCTCCCCATATATATGTATGGAGTGGAGTTGGCAACTGAAAAGAAACTTTGTGTTCCCTTCAAGCTAGGTGAAGGACGGCTTTCACACACACTTATCTCTCAGAACTGAGCATGTGGAGAGACGTTCGTTCATCCAGCACAATGGGAACGGGTTGCAGGAGAAACCCTTACTCTGGTTTCTCAGTCTGTTTCCTAGTGCCGGTTTGAAGTGCCTGCCGTTTTCACTGTAAAACCGAGTTGGAGCTTGTACCTCCCCATATATATGTATGGAGTGGAGTTTGCAACTGAAAAGAAACTTTGTGTTCCCTTCAAGCTAGGTGAAGGACGGCTTTCACACACACTTATCTCTCAGAACTGAGCATGTGGAGAGACGTTCGTTCATCCAGCACAAAGGGAACGGTTTGCAGGAGAAACCCTTACTCTGGTTTCTCAGTCTGTTTCCTAGTGCCGGTTTGAAGTGCCTGCCGTTTTCACTGTAAAACCGAGTTGGAGCTTGTACCTCCCCATATATATGTATGGAGTGGAGTTGGCAACTGAAAAGAAACTTTGTGTTCCCTTCAAGCTAGGTGAAGGACGGGTTTCACACACACTTATCTCTCAGAACTGAGCATGTGGAGAGACGTTCGTTCATCCAGCACAAAGGGAACGGGTTGCAGGAGAATCCCTTACTCTGGTTTCTCAGTCGGTTTCCTAGTGCCGGTTTGAAGTGCCTGCCGTTTTCACTGTAAAACCGAGTTGGAGCTTGTACCTCCCCATATATATGTATGGAGTGGAGTTGGCAACTGAAAAGAAATTTTGTGTTCCCTTCAAGCTAGGTGAAGGACGGCTTTCACACACACTTATCTCTCAGAACTGAGCATGTGGAGAGACGTTCGTTCATCCAGCACAAAGGGAACGGCTTGCAGGAGAAACCCTTACTCTGGTTTCTCAGTCGGTTTCCTAGTGCCGGTTTGAAGGGCCTGCAGTTTTCACTGTAAAACCGAGTTGGAGCTTGTACCTCCCCTTATATATGTAAGGAGTGGAGTTGGCAACTGAAAAGAAACTTTGTGTTCCCTTCAAGCTAGGTGAAGGACGGCTTTCACACACACTTATCTCTCAGAACTGAGCATGTGGAGAGACGTTCGTTCATCCAGCACAAAGGGAACGGGTTGCAGGAGAAACCCTTACTCTGGTTTCTCAGTCGGTTTCCTAGTGCCGGTTTGAAGTGCCTGCCGTTTTCACTGTAAAACCGAGTTGGAGCTTGTACCTCCCCATATATATGTATGGAGTGGAGTTGGCAACTGAAAAGAAACTTTGTGTTCCCTTCAAGCTAGGTGAAGGACGGCTTTCACACACACTTATCTCTCAGAACTGAGCATGTGGAGAGACGTTCGTTCATCCAGCACAAAGGGAACGGCTTGCAGGAGAAACCCTTTCTCTGGTTTCTCAGTCGGTTTCCTAGTGCCGGTATGAAGTGGCTGCCGTTTTCACTGTAAAACCGAGTTGGAGCTTGTACCTCCCCATATATATGTATGGAGTGGAGTTGGCAACTGAAAAGAAACTTTGTGTTCCCTTCAAGCTAGGTGAAGGACGGCTTTCACACACACTTATCTCTCAGAACTGAGCATGTGGAGAGACGTTCGTTCATCCAGCACAAAGGGAACGGGTTGCAGGAGAAACCCTTACTCTGGTTTCTCAGTCGGTTTCCTAGTGCCGGTTTGAAGTGCCTGCCGTTTTCACTGTAAAACCGAGTTGGAGCTTGTACCTCCCCATATATATGTATGGAGTGGAGTTGGCAACTGAAAAGAAACTTTGTGTTCCCTTCAAGCTAGGTGAAGGACGGCTTTCACACACACTTATCTCTCAGAACTGAGCATGTGGAGAGACGTTCGTTCATCCAGCACAAAGGGAACGGTTTGCAGGAGAAACCCTTACTCTGGTTTCTCAGTCGGTTTCCTAGTGCCGGTTTGAAGTGCCTGCCGTTTTCACTGTAAAACCGAGTTGGAGCTTGTACCTCCCCTTATATATGTATGGAGTGGAGTTGGCAACTGAAAAGAAACTTTGTGTTCCCTTCAAGCTAGGTGAAGGACGGCTTTCACACACACTTATCTCTCAGAACTGAGCATGTGGAGAGACGTTCGTTCATCCAGCACAAAGGGAACGGGTTGCAGGAGAAACCCTTACTCTGGTTTCTGAGTCGGTTTCCTAGTGCCGGTTTGAAGTGCCTGCCGTTTTCACTGTAAAACCGAGTTGGAGCTTGTACCTCCCCATATATATGTATGGAGTGGAGTTGGCAACTGAAAAGAAACTTTGTGTTCCCTTCAAGCTAGGTGAAGGACGGCTTTCACACACACTTATCTCTCAGAACTGAGCATGTGGAGAGACGTTCGTTCATCCAGCACAAAGGGAACGGGTTGCAGGAGAAACCCTTACTCTGGTTTCTCAGTCGGTTTCCTAGTGCCGGTTTGAAGTGCCTGCCGTTTTCACTGTAAAACCGAGTTGGAGCTTGTACCTCCCCATATATATGTATGGAGTGGAGTTGGCAACTGAAAAGAAACTTTGTGTTCCCTTCAAGCTAGGTGAAGGACGGCTTTCACACACACTTATCTCTCAGAACTGAGCATGTGGAGAGACGTTCGTTCATCCAGCACAAAGGGAACGGGTTGCAGGAGAAACCCTTACTCTGGTTTCTCAGTCGGTTTCCTAGTGCCGGTTTGAAGTGCCTGCCGTTTTCACTGTAAAACCGAGTTGGAGCTTGTACCTCCCCATATATATGTATGGAGTGGAGTTGGCAACTGAAAAGAAACTTTGTGTTCCCTTCAAGCTAGGTGAAGGACGG
This sequence comes from Vicugna pacos, assembly GCF_048564905.1. NCBI lineage: Eukaryota > Metazoa > Chordata > Mammalia > Artiodactyla > Camelidae > Vicugna > Vicugna pacos. The sequence goes on along the minus strand of NW_027328740.1, from coordinate 77,118,435 downwards.
CTTTCACACACACTTATCTCTCAGAACTGAGCATGTGGAGAGACGTTCGTTCATCCAGCACAAAGGGAACGGCTTGCAGGAGAAACCCTTACTCTGGTTTCTCAGTCTGTTTCCTAGTGCCGGTATGAAGTGGCTGCCGTTTTCACTGTAAAACCGAGTTGGAGCTTGTACCTCCCCATATATATGTATGGAGTGGAGTTGGCAACTGAAAAGAAACTTTGTGTTCCCTTCAAGCTAGGTGAAGGACGGCTTTCACACACACTTATCTCTCAGAACTGAGCATGTGGAGAGACGTTCGTTCATCCAGCACAAAGGGAACGGGTTGCAGGAGAAACCCTTACTCTGGTTTCTCAGTCGGTTTCCTAGTGCCGGTTTGAAGTGCCTGCCGTTTTCACTGTAAAACCGAGTTGGAGCTTGTACCTCCCCATATATATGTATGGAGTGGAGTTGGCAACTGAAAAGAAACTTTGTGTTCCCTTCAAGCTAGGTGAAGGACGGCTTTCACACACACTTATCTCTCAGAACTGAGCATGTGGAGAGACGTTCGTTCATCCAGCACAAAGGGAACGGGTTGCAGGAGAAACCCTTACTCTGGTTTCTCTGTCTGTTTCCTAGTGCCGGTTTGAAGTGCCTGCCGTTTTCACTGTAAAACCGAGTTGGAGCTTGTACCTCCCCATATATATGTATGGAGTGGAGTTGGCAACTGAAAAGAAACTTTGTGTTCCCTTCAAGCTAGGTGAAGGACGGCTTTCACACACACTTATCTCTCAGAACTGAGCATGTGGAGAGACGTTCGTTCATCCAGCACAAAGGGAACGGGTTGCAGGAGAAACCCTTACTCTGGTTTCTCAGTCTGTTTCCTAGTGCCGGTTTGAAGTGCCTGCCGTTTTCACTGTAAAACCGAGTTGGAGCTTGTACCTCCCCATATATATGTATGGAGTGGAGTTGGCAACTGAAAAGAAACTTTGTGTTCCCTTCAAGCTAGGTGAAGGACGGCTTTCACACACACTTATCTCTCAGAACTGAGCATGTGGAGAGACGTTCGTTCATCCAGCACAAAGGGAACGGGTTGCAGGAGAAACCCTTACTCTGGTTTCTGAGTCGGTTTCCTAGTGCCGGTTTGAAGTGCCTGCCGTTTTCACTGTAAAACCGAGTTGGAGCTTGTACCTCCCCATATATATGTATGGAGTGGAGTTGGCAACTGAAAAGAAACTTTGTGTTCCCTTCAAGCTAGGTGAAGGACGGCTTTCACACACACTTATCTCTCAGAACTGAGCATGTGGAGAGACGTTCGTTCATCCAGCACAAAGGGAACGGGTTGCAGGAGAAACCCTTACTCTGGTTTCTCAGTCTGTTTCCTAGTGCCGGTTTGAAGTGCCTGCCGTTTTCACTGTAAAACCGAGTTGGAGCTTGTACCTCCCCATATATATGTAAGGAGTGGAGTTGGCAACTGAAAAGAAACTTTGTGTTCCCTTCAAGCTAGGTGAAGGACGGCTTTCACACACACTTATCTCTCAGAACTGAGCATGTGGAGAGACGTTCGTTCATCCAGCACAAAGGGAACGGGTTGCAGGAGAAACCCTTACTCTGGTTTCTCAGTCTGTTTCCTAGTGCCGGTTTGAAGTGCCTGCCGTTTTCACTGTAAAACCGAGTTGGAGCTTGTACCTCCCCATATATATGTATGGAGTGGAGTTGGCAACTGAAAAGAAACTTTGTGTTCCCTTCAAGCTAGGTGAAGGACGGCTTTCACACACACTTATCTCTCAGAACTGAGCATGTGGAGAGACGTTCGTTCATCCAGCACAAAGGGAACGGGTTGCAGGAGAAACCCTTACTCTGGTTTCTCAGTCTGTTTCCTAGTGCCGGTTTGAAGTGCCTGCCGTTTTCACTGTAAAACCGAGTTGGAGCTTGTACCTCCCCATATATATGTATGGAGTGGAGTTGGCAACTGAAAAGAAACTTTGTGTTCCCTTCAAGCTAGGTGAAGGACGGCTTTCACACACACTTATCTCTCAGAACTGAGCATGTGGAGAGACGTTCGTTCATCCAGCACAAAGGGAACGGGTTGCAGGAGAAACCCTTACTCTGGTTTCTCAGTCTGTTTCCTAGTGCCGGTTTGAAGTGCCTGCCGTTTTCACTGTAAAACCGAGTTGGAGCTTGTACCTCCCCATATATATGTATGGAGTGGAGTTGGCAACTGAAAAGAAACTTTGTGTTCCCTTCAAGCTAGGTGAAGGACGGCTTTCACACACACTTATCTCTCAGAACTGAGCATGTGGAGAGACGTTCGTTCATCCAGCACAAAGGGAACGGGTTGCAGGAGAAACCCTTACTCTGGTTTCTCAGTCGGTTTCCTAGTGCCGGTTTGAAGTGCCTGCCGTTTTCACTGTAAAACCGAGTTGGAGCTTGTACCTCCACATATATATTTATGGAGTGGAGTTGGCAACTGAAAAGAAACTTTGTGTTCCCTTCAAGCTAGGTGAAGGACGGCTTTCACACACACTTATCTCTCAGAACTGAGCATGTGGAGAGACGTTCGTTCATCCAGCACAAAGGGAACGGGTTGCAGGTGAAACCCTTACTCTGGTTTCTCAGTCTGTTTCCTAGTGCCGGTTTGAAGTGCCTGCCGTTTTCACTGTAAAACCGATTTGGAGCTTGTACCTCCCCATATATATGTATGGAGTGGAGTTGGCAACTGAAAAGAAACTTTGTGTTCCCTTCAAGCTAGGTGAAGGACGGCTTTCACACACACTTATCTCTCAGAACTGAGCATGTGGAGAGACGTTCGTTCATCCAGCACAAAGGGAACGGGTTGCAGGAGAAACCCTTACTCTGGTTTCTGAGTCGGTTTCCTAGTGCCGGTTTGAAGTGCCTGCCGTTTTCACTGTAAAACCGAGTTGGAGCTTGTACCTCCCCATATATATGTATGGAGTGGAGTTGGCAACTGAAAAGAAACTTTGTGTTCCCTTCAAGCTAGGTGAAGGACGGCTTTCACACACACTTATCTCTCAGAACTGAGCATGTGGAGAGACGTTCGTTCATCCAGCACAAAGGGAACGGGTTGCAGGAGAAACCCTTACTCTGGTTTCTCAGTCGGTTTCCTAGTGCCGGTTTGAAGTGCCTGCCGTTTTCACTGTAAAACCGAGTTGGAGCTTGTACCTCCCCATATATATGTATGGAGTGGAGTTGACAACTGAAAAGAAACTTTGTGTTCCCTTCAAGCTAGGTGAAGGACGGCTTTCACACACACTTATCTCTCAGAACTGAGCATGTGGAGAGACGTTCGTTCATCCAGCACAAAGGGAACGGGTTGCAGGAGAAACCCTTACTCTGGTTTCTCAGTCGGTTTCCTAGTGCCGGTTTGAAGTGCCTGCCGTTTTCACTGTAAAACCGAGTTGGAGCTTGTACCTCCCCATATATATGTATGGAGTGGAGTTGGCAACTGAAAAGAAACTTTGTGTTCCCTTCAAGCTAGCTGAAGGACGGCTTTCACACACACTTATCTCTCAGAACTGAGCATGTGGAGAGACGTTCGTTCATCCAGCACAAAGGGCACGGCTTGCAGGAGAAACCCTTACTCTGGTTTCTCAGTCTGTTTCCTAGTGCCGGTTTGAAGTGCCTGCCGTTTTCACTGTAAAACCGAGTTGGAGCTTGTACCTCCCCATATATATGTATGGAGTGGAGTTGGCAACTGAAAAGAAACTTTGTGTTCCCTTCAAGCTAGGTGAAGGACGGCTTTCACACACACTTATCTCTCAGAACTGAGCATGTGGAGAGACGTTCGTTCATCCAGCACAAAGGGAACGGGTTGCAGGAGAAACCCTTACTCTGGTTTCTCAGTCTGTTTCCTAGTGCCGGTTTGAAGTGCCTGCCGTTTTCACTGTAAAACCGAGTTGGAGCTTGTACCTCCCCATATATATGTATGGAGTGGAGTTGGCAACTGAAAAGAAACTTTGTGTTCCCTTCAAGCTAGGTGAAGGACGGCTTTCACACACACTTATCTCTCAGAACTGAGCATGTGGAGAGACGTTCGTTCATCCAGCACAAAGGGAACGGGTTGCAGGTGAAACCCTTACTCTGGTTTCTCAGTCTGTTTCCTAGTGCCGGTTTGAAGTGCCTGCCGTTTTCACTGTAAAACCGAGTTGGAGCTTGTACCTCCCCATATATATGTATGGAGTGGAGTTGGCAACTGAAAAGAAACTTTGTGTTCCCTTCAAGCTAGGTGAAGGACGGCTTTCACACACACTTATCTCTCAGAACTGAGCATGTGGAGAGACGTTCGTTCATCCAGCACAAAGGGAACGGGTTGCAGGAGAAACCCTTACTCTGGTTTCTGAGTCGGTTTCCTAGTGCCGGTTTGAAGTGCCTGCCGTTTTCACTGTAAAACCGAGTTGGAGCTTGTACCTCCCCATATATATGTATGGAGTGGAGTTGGCAACTGAAAAGAAACTTTGTGTTCCCTTCAAGCTAGGTGAAGGACGGCTTTCACACACACTTATCTCTCAGAACTGAGCATGTGGAGAGACGTTCGTTCATCCAGCACAAAGGGAACGGGTTGCAGGGGAAACCCTTACTCTGGTTTCTCAGTCGGTTTCCTAGTGCCGGTTTGAAGTGCCTGCCGTTTTCACTGTAAAACCGAGTTGGAGCTTGTACCTCCCCATATATATGTATGGAGTGGAGTTGGCAACTGAAAAGAAACTTTGTGTTCCCTTCAAGCTAGGTGAAGGACGGCTTTCACACACACTTATCTCTCAGAACTGAGCATGTGGAGAGACGTTCGTTCATCCAGCACAAAGGGAACGGGTTGCAGGAGAAACCCTTACTCTGGTTTCTCAGTCTGTTTCCTAGTGCCGGTTTGAAGTGCCTGCCGTTTTCACTGTAAAACCGAGTTGGAGCTTGTACCTCCCCATATATATGTATGGAGTGGAGTTGGCAACTGAAAAGAAACTTTGTGTTCCCTTCAAGCTAGGTGAAGGACGGCTTTCACACACACTTATCTCTCAGAACTGAGCATGTGGAGAGACGTTCGTTCATCCAGCACAAAGGGAAATTGTTGCAGGTGAAACCCTTACTCTGGTTTCTCAGTCGGTTTCCTAGTGCCGGTTTGAAGTGCCTGCCGTTTTCACTGTAAAACCGAGTTGGAGCTTGTACCTCCACATATATATGTATGGAGTGGAGTTGGCAACTGAAAAGAAACTTTGTGTTCCCTTCAAGCTAGGTGAAGGACGGCTTTCACACACACTTATCTCTCAGAACTGAGCATGTGGAGAGACGTTCGTTCATCCAGCACAAAGGGAACGGGTTGCAGGTGAAACCCTTACTCTGGTTTCTCAGTCTGTTTCCTAGTGCCGGTTTGAAGTGCCTGCCGTTTTCACTGTAAAACCGAGTTGGAGCTTGTACCTCCCCATATATATGTATGGAGTGGAGTTGGCAACTGAAAAGAAACTTTGTGTTCCCTTCAAGCTAGGTGAAGGACGGCTTTCACACACACTTATCTCTCAGAACTGAGCATGTGGAGAGACGTTCGTTCATCCAGCACAAAGGGAACGGGTTGCAGGAGAAACCCTTACTCTGGTTTCTGAGTCGGTTTCCTAGTGCCGGTTTGAAGTGCCTGCCGTTTTCACTGTAAAACCGAGTTGGAGCTTGTACCTCCCCATATATATGTATGGAGTGGAGTTGGCAACTGAAAAGAAACTTTGTGTTCCCTTCAAGCTAGGTGAAGGACGGCTTTCACACACACTTATCTCTCAGAACTGAGCATGTGGAGAGACGTTCGTTCATCCAGCACAAAGGGAACGGGTTGCAGGAGAAACCCTTACTCTGGTTTCTCAGTCGGTTTCCTAGTGCCGGTTTGAAGTGCCTGCCGTTTTCACTGTAAAACCGAGTTGGAGCTTGTACCTCCCCATATATATGTATGGAGTGGAGTTGACAACTGAAAAGAAACTTTGTGTTCCCTTCAAGCTAGGTGAAGGACGGCTTTCACACACACTTATCTCTCAGAACTGAGCATGTGGAGAGACGTTCGTTCATCCAGCACAAAGGGAACGGGTTGCAGGAGAAACCCTTACTCTGGTTTCTCAGTCGGTTTCCTAGTGCCGGTTTGAAGTGCCTGCCGTTTTCACTGTAAAACCGAGTTGGAGCTTGTACCTCCCCATATATATGTATGGAGTGGAGTTGGCAACTGAAAAGAAACTTTGTGTTCCCTTCAAGCTAGGTGAAGGACGGCTTTCACACACACTTATCTCTCAGAACTGAGCATGTGGAGAGACGTTCGTTCATCCAGCACAAAGGGAACGGGTTGCAGGAGAAACCCTTACTCTGGTTTCTGAGTCGGTTTCCTAGTGCCGGTTTGAAGTGCCTGCCGTTTTCACTGTAAAACCGAGTTGGAGCTTGTACCTCCCCATATATATGTATGGAGTGGAGTTGGCAACTGAAAAGAAACTTTGTGTTCCCTTCAAGCTAGGTGAAGGACGGCTTTCACACACACTTATCTCTCAGAACTGAGCATGTGGAGAGACGTTCGTTCATCCAGCACAAAGGGAACGGGTTGCAGGAGAAACCCTTACTCTGGTTTCTCAGTCTGTTTCCTAGTGCCGGTTTGAAGTGCCTGCCGTTTTCACTGTAAAACCGAGTTGGAGCTTGTACCTCCCCATATATATGTATGGAGTGGAGTTGGCAACTGAAAAGAAACTTTGTGTTCCCTTCAAGCTAGGTGAAGGACGGCTTTCACACACACTTATCTCTCAGAACTGAGCATGTGGAGAGACGTTCGTTCATCCAGCACAAAGGGAACGGGTTGCAGGAGAAACCCTTACTCTGGTTTCTGAGTCGGTTTCCTAGTGCCGGTTTGAAGTGCCTGCCGTTTTCACTGTAAAACCGAGTTGGAGCTTGTACCTCCCCATATATATGTATGGAGTGGAGTTGGCAACTGAAAAGAAACTTTGTGTTCCCTTCAAGCTAGGTGAAGGACGGCTTTCACACACACTTATCTCTCAGAACTGAGCATGTGGAGAGACGTTCGTTCATCCAGCACAAAGGGAACGGGTTGCAGGGGAAACCCTTACTCTGGTTTCTCAGTCTGTTTCCTAGTGCCGGTTTGAAGTGCCTGCCGTTTTCACTGTAAAACCGAGTTGGAGCTTGTACCTCCCCATATATATGTATGGAGTGGAGTTGGCAACTGAAAAGAAACTTTGTGTTCCCTTCAAGCTAGGTGAAGGACGGCTTTCACACACACTTATCTCTCAGAACTGAGCATGTGGAGAGACGTTCGTTCATCCAGCACAAAGGGAACGGGTTGCAGGAGAAACCCTTACTCTGGTTTCTCAGTCTGTTTCCTAGTGCCGGTTTGAAGTGCCTGCCGTTTTCACTGTAAAACCGAGTTGGAGCTTGTACCTCCCCATATATATGTATGGAGTGGAGTTGGCAACTGAAAAGAAACTTTGTGTTCCCTTCAAGCTAGGTGAAGGAAGGCTTTCACACACACTTATCTCTCAGAACTGAGCATGTGGAGAGACGTTCGTTCATCCAGCACAAAGGGAACGGGTTGCAGGAGAAACCCTTACTCTGGTTTCTCAGTCGGTTTCCTAGTGCCGGTTTGAAGTGCCTGCCGTTTTCACTGTAAAACCGAGTTGGAGCTTGTACCTCCCCATATATATGTATGGAGTGGAGTTGGCAACTGAAAAGAAACTTTGTGTTCCCTTCAAGCTAGGTGAAGGACGGCTTTCACACACACTTATCTCTCAGAACTGAGCATGTGGAGAGACGTTCGTTCATCCAGCACAAAGGGAACGGCTTGCAGGAGAAACCCTTACTCTGGTTTCTCAGTCGGTTTCCTAGTGCCGGTTTGAAGTGCCTGCCGTTTTCACTGTAAAACCGAGTTGGAGCTTGTACCTCCCCATATATATGTATGGAGTGGAGTTGGCAACTGAAAAGAAACTTTGTGTTCCCTTCAAGCTAGGTGAAGGACGGCTTTCACACACACTTATCTCTCAGAACTGAGCATGTGGAGAGACGTTCGTTCATCCAGCACAAAGGGAACGGGTTGCAGGAGAAACCCTTACTCTGGTTTCTCAGTCGGTTTCCTAGTGCCGGTTTGAAGTGCCTGCCGTTTTCACTGTAAAACCGAGTTGGAGCTTGTACCTCCCCATATATATGTATGGAGTGGAGTTGGCAACTGAAAAGAAACTTTGTGTTCCCTTCAAGCTAGGTGAAGGACGGCTTTCACACACACTTATCTCTCAGATCTGAGCATGTGGAGAGACGTTCGTTCATCCAGCACAAAGGGAACGGGTTGCAGGAGAAACCCTTACTCTGGTTTCTCAGTCGGTTTCCTAGTGCCGGTTTGAAGTGCCTGCCGTTTTCACTGTAAAACCGAGTTGCAGCTTGTACTTCCCCATATATATGTATGGAGTGGAGTTGGCAACTGAAAAGAAACTTTGTGTTCCCTTCAAGCTAGGTGAAGGACGGCTTTCACACACACTTATCTCTCAGAACTGAGCATGTGGAGAGACGTTCGTTCATCCAGCACAAAGGGAACGGGTTGCAGGAGAAACCCTTACTCTGGTTTCTCAGTCTGTTTCCTAGTGCCGGTTTGAAGTGCCTGCCGTTTTCACTGTAAAACCGAGTTGGAGCTTGTACCTCCCCATATATATGTATGGAGTGGAGTTGGCAACTGAAAAGAAACTTTGTGTTCCCTTCAAGCTAGGTGAAGGACGGCTTTCACACACACTTATCTCTCAGAACTGAGCATGTGGAGAGACGTTCGTTCATCCAGCACAAAGGGAACGGGTTGCAGGAGAAACCCTTACTCTGGTTTCTCAGTCTGTTTCCTAGTGCCGGTTTGAAGTGCCTGCCGTTTTCACTGTAAAACCGAGTTGGAGCTTGTACCTCCCCATATATATGTATGGAGTGGAGTTGGCAACTGAAAAGAAACTTTGTGTTCCCTTCAAGCTAGGTGAAGGACGGCTTTCACACACACTTATCTCTCAGAACTGAGCATGTGGAGAGACGTTCGTTCATCCAGCACAAAGGGAACGGGTTGCAGGAGAAACCCTTACTCTGGTTTCTCAGTCTGTTTCCTAGTGCCGGTTTGAAGTGCCTGCCGTTTTCACTGTAAAACCGAGTTGGAGCTTGTACCTCCCCATATATATGTATGGAGTGGAGTTGGCAACTGAAAAGAAACTTTGTGTTCCCTTCAAGCTAGGTGAAGGACGGCTTTCACACACACTTATCTCTCAGAACTGAGCATGTGGAGAGACGTTCGTTCATCCAGCACAAAGGGAACGGGTTGCAGGAGAAACCCTTACTCTGGTTTCTCTGTCTGTTTCCTAGTGCCGGTTTGAAGTGCCTGCCGTTTTCACTGTAAAACCGAGTTGGAGCTTGTACCTCCCCATATATATGTATGGAGTGGAGTTGGCAACTGAAAAGAAACTTTGTGTTCCCTTCAAGCTAGGTGAAGGACGGCTTTCATACACACATATCTCTCAGAACTGAGCATGTGGAGAGACGTTCGTTCATCCAGCACAAAGGGAACGGGTTGCAGGAGAAACCCTTACTCTGGTTTCTCAGTCGGTTTCCTAGTGCCGGTTTGAAGTGCCTGCCGTTTTCACTGTAAAACCGAGTTGGAGCTTGTACCTCCCCATATATATGTATGGAGTGGAGTTGGCAACTGAAAAGAAACTTTGTGTTCCCTTCAAGCTAGGTGAAGGACGGCTTTCACACACACTTATCTCTCAGAACTGAGCATGTGGAGAGACGTTCGTTCATCCAGCACAAAGGGAACGGGTTGCAGGAGAAACCCTTACTCTGGTTTCTCAGTCTGTTTCCTAGTGCCGGTTTGAAGTGCCTGCCGTTTTCACTGTAAAACCGAGTTGGAGCTTGTACCTCCCCATATATATGTATGGAGTGGAGTTGGCAACTGAAAAGAAACTTTGTGTTCCCTTCAAGCTAGGTGAAGGACGGCTTTCACACACACTTTTCTCTCAGAACTGAGCATGTGGAGAGACGTTCGTTCATCCAGCACAAAGGGAACGGGTTGCAGGAGAAACCCTTACTCTGGTTTCTCAGTCTGTTTCCTAGTGCCGGTTTGAAGTGCCTGCCGTTTTCACTGTAAAACCGAGTTGGAGCTTGTAGCTCCCCATATATATGTATGGAGTGGAGTTGGCAACTGAAAAGAAACTTTGTGTTCCCTTCAAGCTAGGTGAAGGACGGCTTTCACACACACTTATCTCTCAGAACTGAGCATGTGGAGAGACGTTCGTTCATCCAGCACAAAGGGAACGGGTTGCAGGAGAAACCCTTACTCTGGTTTCTCAGTCGGTTTCCTAGTGCCGGTTTGAAGTGCCTGCCGTTTTCACTGTAAAACCGAGTTGGAGCTTGTACCTCCCCATATATATGTATGGAGTGGAGTTGGCAACTGAAAAGAAACTTTGTGTTCCCTTCAAGCTAGGTGAAGGACGGCTTTCACACACACTTATCTCTCAGAACTGAGCATGTGGAGAGACGTTCGTTCATCCAGCACAAAGGGAAATTGTTGCAGGTGAAACCCTTACTCTGGTTTCTCAGTCTGTTTCCTAGTGCCGGTTTGAAGTGCCTGCCGTTTTCACTGTAAAACCGAGTTGGAGCTTGTCCCTCCCCATATATATGTATGGAGTGGAGTTGGCAACTGAAAAGAAACTTTGTGTTCCCTTCAAGCTAGGTGAAGGACGGCTTTCACACACACTTATCTCTCAGAACTGAGCATGTGGAGAGACGTTCGTTCATCCAGCACAAAGGGAACGGGTTGCAGGAGAAACCCTTACTCTGGTTTCTCAGTCGGTTTCCTAGTGCCGGTTTGAAGTGCCTGCCGTTTTCACTGTAAAAACCGAGTTGGAGCTTGTACCTCCCCATATATATGTATGGAGTGGAGTTGGCAACTGAAAAGAAACTTTGTGTTCCCTTCAAGCTAGGTGAAGGACGGCTTTCACACACACTTATCTCTCAGAACTGAGCATGTGGAGAGACGTTCGTTCATCCAGCACAAAGGGAACGGGTTGCAGGAGAAACCCTTACTCTGGTTTCTCAGTCGGTTTCCTAGTGCCGGTTTGAAGTGCCTGCCGTTTTCACTGTAAAACCGAGTTGGAGCTTGTACCTCCCCATATATATGTATGGAGTGGAGTTGGCAACTGAAAAGAAACTTTGTGTTCCCTTCAAGCTAGGTGAAGGACGGCTTTCACACACACTTATCTCTCAGAACTGAGCATGTGGAGAGACGTTCGTTCATCCAGCACAAAGGGAACGGTTTGCAGGAGAAACCCTTACTCTGGTTTCTCTGTCTGTTTCCTAGTGCCGGTTTGAAGTGCCTGCCGTTTTCACTGTAAAACCGAGTTGGAGCTTGTCCCTCCCCATATATATGTATGGAGTGGAATTGGCAACTGAAAAGAAACTTTGTGTTCCCTTCAAGCTAGGTGAAGGACGGCTTTCACACACACTTATCTCTCAGAACTGAGCATGTGGAGAGACGTTCGTTCATCCAGCACAAAGGGAACGGGTTGCAGGAGAAACCCTTACTCTGGTTTCTCAGTCGGTTTCCTAGTGCCGGTTTGAAGTGCCTGCCGTTTTCACTGTAAAACCGAGTTGGAGCTTGTACCTCCCCATATATATGTATGGAGTGGAGTTGGCAACTGAAAAGAAACTTTGTGTTCCCTTCAAGCTAGGTGAAGGACGGCTTTCACACACACTTATCTCTCAGAACTGAGCATGTGGAGAGACGTTCGTTCATCCAGCACAAAGGGAACGGGTTGCAGGAGAAACCCTTACTCTGGTTTCTCAGTCTGTTTCCTAGTGCCGGTTTGAAGTGCCTGCCGTTTTCACTGTAAAACCGAGTTGGAGCTTGTACCTCCCCATATATATGTATGGAGTGGAGTTGGCAACTGAAAAGAAACTTTGTGTTCCCTTCAAGCTAGGTGAAGGATGGCTTTCACACACACTTATCTCTCAGAACTGAGCATGTGGAGAGACGTTCGTTCATCCAGCACAAAGGGAACGGGTTGCAGGAGAAACCCTTACTCTGGTTTCTCAGTCGGTTTCCTAGTGCCGGTTTGAAGTGCCTGCCGTTTTCACTGTAAAACCGAGTTGGAGCTTGTACCTCCCCATATATATGTATGGAGTGGAGTTGGCAACTGAAAAGAAACTTTGTGTTCCCTTCAAGCTAGGTGAAGGACGGCTTTCACACACACTTATCTCTCAGAACTGAGCATGTGGAGAGACGTTCGTTCATCCAGCACAAAGGGAACGGGTTGCAGGAGAAACCCTTACTCTGGTTTCTCAGTCGGTTTCCTAGTGCCGGTTTGAAGTGCCTGCCGTTTTCACTGTAAAACCGAGTTGGAGCTTGTACCTCCCCATATATATGTATGGAGTGGAGTTGGCAACTGAAAAGAAACTTTGTGTTCCCTTCAAGCTAGGTGAAGGACGGCTTTCACACACACTTATCTCTCAGAACTGAGCATGTGGAGAGACGTTCGTTCATCCAGCACAAAGGGAACGGCTTGCAGGAGAAACCCTTACTCTGGTTTCTCAGTCTGTTTCCTAGTGCCGGTTTGAAGTGCCTGCCGTTTTCACTGTAAAACCGAGTTGGAGCTTGTACCTCCCCATATATATGTATGGAGTGGAGTTTGCAACTGAAAAGAAACTTTGTGTTCCCTTCAAGCTAGGTGAAGGACGGCTTTCACACACACTTATCTCTCAGAACTGAGCATGTGGAGAGACGTTCGTTCATCCAGCACAAAGGGAACGGGTTGCAGGAGAAACCCTTACTCTGGTTTCTCAGTCTGTTTCCTAGTGCCGGTTTGAAGTGCCTGCCGTTTTCACTGTAAAACCGAGTTGGAGCTTGTACCTCCCCATATATATGTATGGAGTGGAGTTGGCAACTGAAAAGAAACTTTGTGTTCCCTTCAAGCTAGGTGAAGGACGGCTTTCACACACACTTATCTCTCAGAACTGAGCATGTGGAGAGACGTTCGTTCATCCAGCACAAAGGGAACGGGTTGCAGGAGAAACCCTTACTCTGGTTTCTCAGTCGGTTTCCTAGTGCCGGTTTGAAGTGCCTGCCGTTTTCACTGTAAAACCGAGTTGGAGCTTGTACCTCCCCATATATATGTATGGAGTGGAGTTGGCAACTGAAAAGAAACTTTGTGTTCCCTTCAAGCTAGGTGAAGGACGGCTTTCACACACACTTATCTCTCAGAACTGAGCATGTGGAGAGACGTTCGTTCATCCAGCACAAAGGGAACGGGTTGCAGGAGAAACCCTTACTCTGGATTCTCAGTCTGTTTCCTAGTGCCGGTTTGAAGTGCCTGCCGTTTTCACTGTAAAACCGAGTTGGAGCTTGTACCTCCCCATATATATGTATGGAGTGGAGTTGGCAACTGAAAAGAAACTTTGTGTTCCCTTCAAGCTAGGTGAAGGACGGCTTTCACACACACTTATCTCTCAGAACTGAGCATGTGGAGAGACGTTCGTTCATCCAGCACAGAGGGAACGGGTTGCAGGTGAAACCCTTACTCTGGTTTCTCAGTCTGTTTCCTAGTGCCGGTTTGAAGTGCCTGCCGTTTTCACTGTAAAACCGAGTTGGAGCTTGTACCTCCCCATATATATGTATGGAGTGGAGTTGGCAACTGAAAAGAAACTTTGTGTTCCCTTCAAGCTAGGTGAAGGACGGCTTTCACACACACTTATCTCTCAGAACTGAGCATGTGGAGAGACGTTCGTTCATCCAGCACAAAGAGAACGGGTAGCAGGAGAAACCCTTTCTCTGGTTTCTCAGTCTGTTTCGTAGTGCCGGTTTGAAGTGCCTGCCGTTTTCACTGTAAAACCGAGTTGGAGCTTGTACCTCCCCATATATATGTATGGAGTGGAGTTGGCAACTGAAAAGAAACTTTGTGTTCCCTTCAAGCTAGGTGAAGGACGGCTTTCACACACACTTATCTCTCAGAACTGAGCATGTGGAGAGACGTTCGTTCATCCAGCACAAAGGGAACGGGTTGCAGGAGAAACCCTTACTCTGGTTTCACAGTCGGTTTCCTAGTGCCGGTTTGAAGTGCCTGCCGTTTTCACTGTAAAACCGAGTTGGAACTTGTACCTCCCCATATATATGTATGGAGTGGAGTTGGCAACTGAAAAGAAACTTTGTGTTCCCTTCAAGCTAGGTGAAGGACGGCTTTCACACACACTTATCTCTCAGAACTGAGCATGTGGAGAGACGTTCGTTCATCCAGCACAAAGGGAACGGGTTGCAGGAGAAACCCTTACTCTGGTTTCTCAGTCGGTTTCCTAGTGCCGGTTTGAAGTGCCTGCCGTTTTCACTGTAAAACCGAGTTGGAGCTTGTACCTCCCCATATATATGTATGGAGTGGAGTTGGCAACTGAAAAGAAACTTTGTGTTCCCTTCAAGCTAGGTGAAGGACGGCTTTCACACACACTTATCTCTCAGAACTGAGCATGTGGAGAGACGTTCGTTCATCCAGCACAAAGGGAACGGGTTGCAGGAGAAACCCTTACTCTGGTTTCTCAGTCTGTTTCCTAGTGCCGGTTTGAAGTGCCTGCCGTTTTCACTGTAAAACCGAGTTGGAGCTTGTACCTCCCCATATATATGTATGGAGTGGAGTTGGCAACTGAAAAGAAACTTTGTGTTCCCTTCAAGCTAGGTGAAGGACGGCTTTCACACACACTTATCTCTCAGAACTGAGCATGTGGAGAGACGTTCGTTCATCCAGCACAAAGGGAACGGGTTGCAGGAGAAACCCTTACTCTGGTTTCTCAGTCGGTTTCCTAGTGCCGGTTTGAAGTGCCTGCCGTTTTCACTGTAAAACCGAGTTGGAGCTTGTACCTCCCCATATATATGTATGGAGTGGAGTTGGCAACTGAAAAGAAACTTTGTGTTCCCTTCAAGCTAGGTGAAGGACGGCTTTCACACACACTTATCTCTCAGAACTGAGCATGTGGAGAGACGTTCGTTCATCCAGCACAAAGGGAACGGTTGCAGGAGAAACCCTTACTCTGGTTTCTCAGTCGGTTTCCTAGTGCCGGTTTGAAGTGCCTGCCGTTTTCACTGTAAAACCGAGTTGGAGCTTGTACCTCCCCATATATATGTATGGAGTGGAGTTGGCAACTGAAAAGAAACTTTGTGTTCCCTTCAAGCTAGGTGAAGGACGGCTTTCACACACACTTATATCTCAGAACTGAGCATGTGGAGAGACGTTCATTCATCCAGCACAAAGGGAACGGCTTGCAGGAGAAACCCTTACTCTGGTTTCTCAGTCTGTTTCCTAGTGCCGGTTTGAAGTGCCTGCCGTTTTCACTGTAAAACCGAGTTGGAGCTTGTACCTCCCCATATATATGTATGGAGTGGAGTTGGCAACTGAAAAGAAACTTTGTGTTCCCTTCAAGCTAGGTGAAGGACGGCTTTCACACACACTTATCTCTCAGAACTGAGCATGTGGAGAGACGTTCGTTCATCCAGCACAAAGGGAACGGGTTGCAGGAGAAACCCTTACTCTGGTTTCTCAGTCGGTTTCCTAGTGCCGGTTTGAAGTGCCTGCCGTTTTCACTGTAAAACCGAGTTGGAGCTTGTACCTCCCCATATATATGTATGGAGTGGAGTTGGCAACTGAAAAGAAACTTTGTGTTCCCTTCAAGCTAGGTGAAGGACGGCTTTCACACACACTTATCTCTCAGAACTGAGCATGTGGAGAGACGTTCGTTCATCCAGCACAAAGGGAACGGCTTGCAGGAGAAACCCTTACTCTGGTTTCTCAGTCGGTTTCCTAGTGCCGGTTTGAAGTGCCTGCCGTTTTCACTGTAAAACCGAGTTGGAGCTTGTACCTCCCCATATATATGTATGGAGTGGAGTTGGCAACTGAAAAGAAACTTTGTGTTCCCTTCAAGCTAGGTGAAGGACGGCTTTCACACACACTTATCTCTCAGAACTGAGCATGTGGAGAGACGTTCGTTCATCCAGCACAAAGGGAACGGGTTGCATGAGAAACCGTTACTCTGGTTTCTCAGTCTGTTTCCTAGTGCCGGTTTGAAGTGCCTGCCGTTTTCACTGTAAAACCGAGTTGGAGCTTGTACCTCCCCATATATATGTATGGAGTGGAGTTGGCAACTGAAAAGAAACTTTGTGTTCCCTTCAAGCTAGGTGAAGGACGGCTTTCACACACACTTATCTCTCAGAACTGAGCATGTTGAGAGACGTTCGTTCATCCAGCACAAAGGGAACGGGTTGCAGGAGAAACCCTTACTCTGGTTTCTCAGTCTGTTTCCTAGTGCCGGTTTGAAGTGCCTGCCGTTTTCACTGTAAAACCGAGTTGGAGCTTGTACCTCCCCATATATATGTATGGAGTGGAGTTGGCAACTGAAAAGAAACTTTGTGTTCCCTTCAAGCTAGGTGAAGGACGGCTTTCACACACACTTATCTCTCAGAACTGAGCATGTGGAGAGACGTTCGTTCATCCAGCACAAAGGGAACGGGTTGCAGGAGAAACCCTTACTCTGGTTTCTCAGTCTGTTTCCTAGTGCCGGTTTGAAGTGCCTGCCGTTTTCACTGTAAAACCGAGTTGGAGCTTGTACCTCCCCATATATATGTATGGAGTGGAGTTGGCAACTGAAAAGAAACTTTGTGTTCCCTTCAAGCTAGGTGAAGGACGGCTTTCACACACACTTATCTCTCAGAACTGAGCATGTGGAGAGACGTTCGTTCATCCAGCACAAAGGGAACGGGTTGCAGGAGAAACCCTTACTCTGGTTTCTCAGTCTGTTTCCTAGTGCCGGTTTGAAGTGCCTGCCGTTTTCACTGTAAAACCGAGTTGGAGCTTGTACCTCCCCATATATATGTATGGAGTGGAGTTGGCAACTGAAAAGAAACTTTGTGTTCCCTTCAAGCTAGGTGAAGGACGGCTTTCACACACACTTATCTCTCAGAACTGAGCATGTGGAGAGACGTTCGTTCATCCAGCACAAAGGGAACGGGTTGCAGGAGAAACCCTTACTCTGGTTTCTCAGTCGGTTTCCTAGTGCCGGTTTGAAGTGCCTGCCGTTTTCACTGTAAAACCGAGTTGGAGCTTGTACCTCCCCATATATATGTATGGAGTGGAGTTGGCAACTGAAAAGAAACTTTGGGTTCCCTTCAAGCTAGGTGAAGGACGGCTTTCACACACACTTATCTCTCAGAACTGAGCATGTGGAGAGACGTTCGTTCATCCAGCACAAAGGGAACGGGTTGCAGGAGAAACCCTTACTCTGGTTTCTCAGTCTGTTTCCTAGTGCCGGTTTGAAGTGCCTGCCGTTTTCACTGTAAAACCGAGTTGGAGCTTGTACCTCCCCATATATATGTATGGAGTGGAGTTGGCAACTGAAAAGAAACTTTGTGTTCCCTTCAAGCTAGGTGAAGGACGGCTTTCACACACACTTATCTCTCAGAACTGAGCATGTGGAGAGACGTTCGTTCATCCAGCACAAAGGGAACGGGTTGCAGGAGAAACCTTTACTCTGGTTTCTCAGTCTGTTTCCTAGTGCCGGTTTGAAGTGCCTGCCGTTTTCACTGTAAAACCGAGTTGGAGCTTGTACCTCCCCATATCTATGTATGGAGTGGAGTTGGCAACTGAAAAGAAACTTTGTGTTCCCTTCAAGCTAGGTGAAGGACGGCTTTCACACACACTTATCTCTCAGAACTGAGCATGTGGAGAGACGTTCGTTCATCCAGCACAAAGAGAACGGGTAGCAGGAGAAACCCTTTCTCTGGTTTCTCAGTCTGTTTCGTAGTGCCGGTTTGAAGTGCCTGCCGTTTTCACTGTAAAACCGAGTTGGAGCTTGTACCTCCCCATATATATGTATGGAGTGGAGTTGGCAACTGAAAAGAAACTTTGTGTTCCCTTCAAGCTAGGTGAAGGACGGCTTTCACACACACTTATCTCTCAGAACTGAGCATGTGGAGAGACGTTCGTTCATCCAGCACAAAGGGAACGGGTTGCAGGAGAAACCCTTACTCTGGTTTCTCAGTCGGTTTCCTAGTGCCGGTTTGAAGTGCCTGCCGTTTTCACTGTAAAACCGTGTTGGAGCTTGTACCTCCCCATATATATGTATGGAGTGGAGTTGGCAACTGAAAAGAAACTTTGTGTTCCCTTCAAGCTAGGTGAAGGACGGCTTTCACACACACTTATCTCTCAGAACTGAGCATGTGGAGAGACGTTCGTTCATCCAGCACAAAGGGAACGGGTTGCAGGAGAAACCCTTACTCTGGTTTCTCAGTCGGTTTCCTAGTGCCGGTTTGAAGTGCCTGCCGTTTTCACTGTAAAACCGAGTTGGAGCTTGTACCTCCCCATATATATGTATGGAGTGGAGTTGGCAACTGAAAAGAAACTTTGTGTTCCCTTCAAGCTAGGTGAAGGACGGCTTTCACACACACTTATCTCTCAGAACTGAGCATGTGGAGAGACGTTCGTTCATCCAGCACAAAGGGAACGGGTTGCAGGAGAAACCCTTACTCTGGTTTCTCAGTCGGTTTCCTAGTGCCGGTTTGAAGTGCCTGCCGTTTTCACTGTAAAACCGAGTTGGAGCTTGTACCTCCCCATATATATGTATGGAGTGGAGTTGGCAACTGAAAAGAAACTTTGTGTTCCCTTCAAGCTAGGTGAAGGACGGCTTTCACACACACTTATCTCTCAGAACTGAGCATGTGGAGAGACGTTCGTTCATCCAGCACAAAGGGAACGGGTTGCAGGAGAAACCCTTACTCTGGTTTCTCAGTCTGTTTCCTAGTGCCGGTTTGAAGTGCCTGCCGTTTTCACTGTAAAACCGAGTTGGAGCTTGTACTTCCCCATATATATGTATGGAGTGGAGTTGGCAACTGAAAAGAAACTTTGTGTTCCCTTCAAGCTAGGTGAAGGACGGCTTTCACACACACTTATCTCTCAGAACTGAGCATGTGGAGAGACGTTCGTTCATCCAGCACAAAGGGAACGGGTTGCAGGAGAAACCCTTACTCTGGTTTCTCAGTCGGTTTCCTAGTGCCGGTTTGAAGTGCCTGCCGTTTTCACTGTAAAACCGAGTTGGAGCTTGTACCTCCCCATATATATGTATGGAGTGGAGTTGGCAACTGAAAAGAAACTTTGTGTTCCCTTCAAGCTAGGTGAAGGACGGCTTTCACACACACTTATCTCTCAGAACTGAGCATGTGGAGAGACGTTCGTTCATCCAGCACAAAGGGAACGGGTTGCAGGAGAAACCCTTACTCTGGTTTCTCAGTCGGTTTCCTAGTGCCGGTTTGAAGTGCCTGCCGTTTTCACTGTAAAACCGAGTTGGAGCTTGTACCTCCCCATATATATGTATGGAGTGGAGTTGGCAACTGAAAAGAAACTTTGTGTTCCCTTAAAGCTAGGTGAAGGACGGCTTTCACACACACTTATCTCTCAGAACTGAGCATGTGGAGAGACGTTCGTTCATCCAGCACAAAGGGAACGGCTTGCAGGAGAAACCCTTACTCTGGTTTCTCAGTCTGTTTCCTAGTGCCGGTTTGAAGTGCCTGCCGTTTTCACTGTAAAACCGAGTTGGAGCTTGTACCTCCCCATATATATGTATGGAGTGGAGTTGGCAACTGAAAAGAAACTTTGTGTTCCCTTCAAGCTAGGTGAAGGACGGCTTTCACACACACTTATCTCTCAGAACTGAGCATGTGGAGAGACGTTCGTTCATCCAGCACAAAGGGAACGGGTTGCAGGAGAAACCCTTACTCTGGTTTCTCAGTCTGTTTCCTAGTGCCGGTTTGAAGTGCCTGCCGTTTTCACTGTAAAACCGAGTTGGAGCTTGTACCTCCCCATATATATGTATGGAGTGGAGTTGGCAACTGAAAAGAAACTTTGTGTTCCCTTCAAGCTAGGTGAAGGACGGCTTTCACACACACTTATCTCTCAGAACTGAGCATGTGGAGAGACGTTCGTTCATCCAGCACAAAGGGAACGGGTTGCAGGAGAAACCCTTACTCTGGTTTCTCAGTCTGTTTCCTAGTGCCGGTTTGAAGTGCGTGCCGTTTTCACTGTAAAACCGAGTTGGAGCTTGTACCTCCCCATATATATGTATGGAGTGGAGTTGGCAACTGAAAAGAAACTTTGTGTTCCCTTCAAGCTAGGTGAAGGACGGCTTTCACACACACTTATCTCTCAGAACTGAGCATGTGGAGAGACGTTCGTTCATCCAGCACAAAGGGAACGGGTTTCAGGAGAAACCCTTACTCTGGTTTCTCAGTCTGTTTCCTAGTGCCGGTTTGAAGTGCCTGCCGTTTTCACTGTAAAACCGAGTTGGAGCTTGTACCTCCCCATATATATGTATGGAGTGGAGTTGGCAACTGAAAAGAAACTTTGTGTTCCCTTCAAGCTAGGTGAAGGACGGCTTTCACACACACTTATCTCTCAGAACTGAGCATGTTGAGAGACGTTCGTTCATCCAGCACAAAGGGAACGGGTTGCAGGAGAAACCCTTACTCTGGTTTCTCAGTCTGTTTCCTAGTGCCGGTTTGAAGTGCCTGCCGTTTTCACTGTAAAACCGAGTTGGAGCTTGTACCTCCCCATATATATGTATGGAGTGGAGTTGGCAACTGAAAAGAAACTTTGTGTTCCCTTCAAGCTAGGTGAAGGACGGCTTTCACACACACTTATCTCTCAGAACTGAGCATGTGGAGAGACGTTCGTTCATCCAGCACAAAGGGAACGGGTTGCAGGAGAAACCCTTACTCTGGTTTCTCAGTCTGTTTCCTAGTGCCGGTTTGAAGTGCCTGCCGTTTTCACTGTAAAACCGAGTTGGAGCTTGTACCTCCCCATATATATGTATGGAGTGGAGTTGGCAACTGAAAAGAAACTTTGTGTTCCCTTCAAGCTAGGTGAAGGACGGCTTTCACACACACGTATCTCTCAGAACTGAGCATGTGGAGAGACGTTCGTTCATCCAGCACAAAGGGAACGGTTTGCAGGAGAAACCCTTACTCTGGTTTCTCAGTCTGTTTCCTAGTGCCGGTTTGAAGTGCCTGCCGTTTTCACTGTAAAACCGAGTTGGAGCTTGTACCTCCCCATATATATGTATGGAGTGGAGTTGGCAACTGAAAAGAAACTTTGTGTTCCCTTCAAGCTAGGTGAAGGACGGCTTTCACACACACTTATCTCTCAGAACTGAGCATGTGGAGAGACGTTCGATCATCCAGCACAAAGGGAACGGGTTGCAGGAGAAACCCTTACTCTGGTTTCTCAGTCTGTTTCCTAGTGCCGGTTTGAAGTGCCTGCCGTTTTCACTGTAAAACCGAGTTGGAGCTTGTACCTCCCCATATATATGTATGGAGTGGAGTTGGCAACTGAAAAGAAACTTTGTGTTCCCTTCAAGCTAGGTGAAGGACGGCTTTCACACACACTTATCTCTCAGAACTGAGCATGTGGAGAGGCGTTCGTTCATCCAGCACAAAGGGAACGGGTTGCAGGAGAAACCTTTACTCTGGTTTCTCAGTCGGTTTCCTAGTGCCGGTTTGAAGTGCCTGCCGTTTTCACTGTAAAACCGAGTTGGAGCTTGTACCTCCCCATATATATGTATGGAGTGGAGTTGGCAACTGAAAAGAAACTTTGTGTTCCCTTCAAGCTAGGTGAAGGACGGCTTTCACACACACTTATCTCTCAGAACTGAGCATGTGGAGAGACGTTCGTTCATCCAGCACAAAGGGAACGGGTTGCAGGAGAAACCCTTACTCTGGTTTCTCAGTCTGTTTCCTAGTGCCGGTTTGAAGTGCCTGCCGTTTTCACTGTAAAACCGAGTTGGAGCTTGTACCTCCCCATATATATGTATGGAGTGGAGTTGGCAACTGAAAAGAAACTTTGTGTTCCCTTCAAGCTAGGTGAAGGACGGCTTTCACACACACTTATCTCTCAGAACTGAGCATGTGGAGAGACGTTCGTTCATCCAGCACAAAGGGAACGGGTTGCAGGAGAAACCCTTACTCTGGTTTCTCAGTCTGTTTCCTAGTGCCGGTTTGAAGTGCCTGCCGTTTTCACTGTAAAACCGAGTTGGAGCTTGTACCTCCCCATATATATGTATGGAGTGGAGTTGGCAACTGAAAAGAAACTTTGTGTTCCCTTCAAGCTAGGTGAAGGACGGCTTTCACACACACTTATCTCTCAGAACTGAGCATGTGGAGAGACGTTCGTTCATCCAGCACAAAGGGAACGGGTTGCAGGGAAACCCTTACTCTGGTTTCTAAGTCTGTTTCCTAGTGCCGGTTTGAAGTGCCTGCCGTTTTCACTGTAAAACCGAGTTGGAGCTTGTACCTCCCCATATATATGTATGGAGTGGTGTTGGCAACTGAAAAGAAACTTTGTGTTCCCTTCAAGCTAGGTGAAGGACGGCTTTCACACACACTTATCTCTCAGAACTGAGCATGTGGAGAGACGTTCGTTCATCCAGCACAAAGGGAACGGGTTGCAGGAGAAACCCTTACTCTGGTTTCTCAGTCTGTTTCCTAGTGCCGGTTTGAAGTGCCTGCCGTTTTCACTGTAAAACCGAGTTGGAGCTTGTACCTCCCCATATATATGTATGGAGTGGAGTTGGCAACTGAAAAGAAACTTTGTGTTCCCTTCAAGCTAGGTGAAGGACGGCTTTCACACACACTTATCTCTCAGAACTGAGCATGTGGAGAGACGTTCGATCATCCAGCACAAAGGGAACGGGTTGCAGGAGAAACCCTTACTCTGGTTTCTCAGTCTGTTTCCTAGTGCCGGTTTGAAGTGCCTGCCGTTTTCACTGTAAAACCGAGTTGGAGCTTGTACCTCCCCATATATATGTATGGAGTGGAGTTGGCAACTGAAAAGAAACTTTGTGTTCCCTTCAAGCTAGGTGAAGGACGGCTTTCACACACACTTATCTCTCAGAACTGAGCATGTGGAGAGACGTTCGTTCATCCAGCACAAAGGGAACGGGTTGCAGGAGAAACCCTTACTCTGGTTTCTCAGTCGGTTTCCTAGTGCCGGTTTGAAGTGCCTGCCGTTTTCACTGTAAAACCGAGTTGGAGCTTGTACCTCCCCATATATATGTATGGAGTGGAGTTGGCAACTGAAAAGAAACTTTGTGTTCCCTTCAAGCTAGGTGAAGGACGGCTTCCACACACACTTATCTCTCAGAACTGAGCATGTGGAGAGACGTTCGTTCATCCAGCACAAAGGGAACGGGTTGCAGGAGAAACCCTTACTCTGGTTTCTCAGTCTGTTTCCTAGTGCCGGTTTGAAGTGCCTGCCGTTTTCACTGTAAAACCGAGTTGGAGCTTGTACCTCCCCATATATATGTATGGAGTGGAGTTGGCAACTGAAAAGAAACTTTGTGTTCCCTTCAAGCTAGGTGAAGGACGGCTTTCACACACACTTATCTCTCAGAACTGAGCATGTGGAGAGACGTTCGTTCATCCAGCACAAAGGGAACGGGTTGCAGGAGAAACCCTTACTCTGGTTTCTCAGTCTGTTTCCTAGTGCCGGTTTGAAGTGCCTGCCGTTTTCACTGTAAAACCGAGTTGGAGCTTGTACCTCCCCATATATATGTATGGAGTGGAGTTGGCAACTGAAAAGAAACTTTGTGTTCCCTTCAAGCTAGGTGAAGGACGGCTTTCACACACACTTATCTCTCAGAACTGAGCATGTGGAGAGACGTTCGTCCATCCAGCACAAAGGGAACGGGTTGCAGGAGAAACCCTTACTCTGGTTTCTCAGTCTGTTTCCTAGTGCCGGTTTGAAGTGCCTGCCGTTTTCACTGTAAAACCGAGTTGGAGCTTGTACCTCCCCATATATATGTATGGAGTGGAGTTGGCAACTGAAAAGAAACTTTGTGTTCCCTTCAAGCTAGGTGAAGGACGGCTTTCACACACACTTATCTCTCAGAACTGAGCATGTGGAGAGACGTTCGTTCATCCAGCACAAAGGGAACGGGTTGCAGGAGAAACCCTTACTCTGGTTTCTCAGTCTGTTTCCTAGTGCCGGTTTGAAGTGCCTGCCGTTTTCACTGTAAAACCGAGTTGGAGCTTGTACCTCCCCATATATATGTATGGAGTGGAGTTGGCAACTGAAAAGAAACTTTGTGTTCCCTTCAAGCTAGGTGAAGGACGGCTTTCACACTCACTTATCTCTCAGAACTGAGCATGTGGAGAGACGTTCGTTCATCCAGCACAAAGGGAACGGGTTGCAGGAGAAACCCTTACTCTGGTTTCTCAGTCTGTTTCCTAGTGCCGGTTTGAAGTGCCTGCCGTTTTCACTGTAAAACCGAGTTGGAGCTGGTACCTCCCCATATATATGTATGGAGTGGAGTTGGCAACTGAAAAGAAACTTTGTGTTCCCTTTAAGCTAGGTGAAGGACGGCTTTCACACACACTTATCTCTCAGAACTGAGCATGTGGAGAGACGTTCGTTCATCCAGCACAAAGGGAACGGGTTGCAGGAGAAACCCTTACTCTGGTTTCTCAGTCTGTTTCCTAGTGCCGGTTTGAAGTGCCTGCCGTTTTCACTGTAAAACCGAGTTGGAGCTTGTACCTCCCCATATATATGTATGGAGTGGAGTTGGCAACTGAAAAGAAACTTTGTGTTCCCTTCAAGCTAGGTGAAGGACGGCTTTCACACACACTTATCTCTCAGAACTGAGCATGTGGAGAGACGTTCGTTCATCCAGCACAAAGGGAACGGGTTGCAGGAGAAACCCTTACTCTGGTTTCTCAGTCTGTTTCCTAGTGCCGGTTTGAAGTGCCTGCCGTTTTCACTGTAAAACCGAGTTGGAGCTTGTACCTCCCCATATATATGTATGGAGTGGAGTTGGCAACTGAAAAGAAACTTTGTGTTCCCTTCAAGCTAGGTGAAGGACGGCTTTCACACACACTTATCTCTCAGAACTGAGCATGTGGAGAGACGTTCGTTCATCCAGCACAAAGGGAACGGGTTGCAGGAGAAACCCTTACTCTGGTTTCTCAGTCTGTTTCCTAGTGCCGGTTTGAAGTGCCTGCCGTTTTCACTGTAAAACCGAGTTGGAGCTTGTACCTCCCCATATATATGTATGGAGTGGAGTTGGCAACTGAAAAGAAACTTTGTGTTCCCTTCAAGCTAGGTGAAGGACGGCTTTCACACGCACTTATCTCTCAGAACTGAGCATGTGGAGAGACGTTCGTTCATCCAGCACAAAGGGAACGGGTTGCAGGAGAAACCCTTACTCTGGTTTCTCAGTCGGTTTCCTAGTGCCGGTTTGAAGTGCCTGCCGTTTTCACTGTAAAACCGAGTTGGAGCTTGTACCTCCCCATATATATGTATGGAGTGGAGTTGGCAACTGAAAAGAAACTTTGTGTTCCCTTCAAGCTAGGTGAAGGACGGCTTTCACACACACTTATCTCTCAGAACTGAGCATGTGGAGAGACGTTCGTTCATCCAGCACAAAGGGAACGGGTTGCAGGAGAAACCCTTACTCTGGTTTCTCAGTCTGTTTCCTAGTGCCGGTTTGAAGTGCCTGCCGTTTTCACTGTAAAACCGAGTTGGAGCTTGTACCTCCCCATATATATGTATGGAGTGGAGTTGGCAACTGAAAAGAAACTTTGTGTTCTCTTCAAGCTATGTGAAGAACGGCTTTCACACACACTTATCTCTCAGAACTGAGCATGTGGAGAGACGTTCGTTCATCCAGCACAAAGGGAACGGGTTGCAGGAGAAACCCTTACTCTGGTTTCTCAGTCTGTTTCCTAGTGCCGGTTTGAAGTGCCTGCCGTTTTCACTGTAAAACCGAGTTGGAGCTTGTACCTCCCCATATATATGTATGGAGTGGAGTTGGCAACTGAAAAGAAACTTTGTGTTCCCTTCAAGCTAGGTGAAGGACGGCTTTCACACTCACTTATCTCTCAGAACTGAGCATGTGGAGAGACGTTCGTTCATCCAGCACAAAGGGAACGGGTTGCAGGAGAAACCCTTACTCTGGTTTCTCAGTCTGTTTCCTAGTGCCGGTTTGAAGTGCCTGCCGTTTTCACTGTAAAACCGAGTTGGAGCTTGTACCTCCCCATATATATGTATGGAGTGGAGTTGGCAACTGAAAAGAAACTTTGTGTTCCCTTCAAGCTAGGTGAAGGACGGCTTTCACACACACTTATCTCTCAGAACTGAGCATGTGGAGAGACGTTCGTTCATCCAGCACAAAGGGAACGGGTTGCAGGAGAAACCCTTACTCTGGTTTCTCAGTCTGTTTCCTAGTGCCGGTTTGAAGTGCCTGCCGTTTTCACTGTAAAACCGAGTTGGAGCTTGTACCTCCCCATATATATGTATGGAGTGGAGTTGGCAACTGAAAAGAAACTTTGTGTTCCCTTCAAGCTAGGTGAAGGACGGCTTTCACACACACTTATCTCTCAGAACTGAGCATGTGGAGAGACGTTCGTTCATCCAGCACAAAGGGAACGGGTTGCAGGAGAAACCCTTACTCTGGTTTCTCAGTCTGTTTCCTAGTGCCGGTTTGAAGTGCCTGCCGTTTTCACTGTAAAACCGAGTTGGAGCTTGTACCTCCCCATATATATGTATGGAGTGGAGTTGGCAACTGAAAAGAAACTTTGTGTTCCCTTCAAGCTAGGTGAAGGACGGCTTTCACACACACTTATCTCTCAGAACTGAGCATGTGGA
Source organism: Vicugna pacos (assembly GCF_048564905.1). Taxonomy (NCBI): domain Eukaryota; kingdom Metazoa; phylum Chordata; class Mammalia; order Artiodactyla; family Camelidae; genus Vicugna; species Vicugna pacos. The sequence goes on along the minus strand of NW_027328740.1, from coordinate 77,091,754 downwards.
GAGACGTTCGTTCATCCAGCACAAAGGGAACGGGTTGCAGGAGAAACCCTTACTCTGGTTTCTCAGTCTGTTTCCTAGTGCCGGTTTGAAGTGCCTGCCGTTTTCACTGTAAAACCGAGTTGGAGCTTGTACCTCCCCATATATATGTATGGAGTGGAGTTGGCAACTGAAAAGAAACTTTGTGTTCCCTTCAAGCTAGGTGAAGGACGGCTTTCACACACACTTATCTCTCAGAACTGAGCATGTGGAGAGACGTTCGTTCATCCAGCACAAAGGGAACGGGTTGCAGGAGAAACCCTTACTCTGGTTTCTCAGTCTGTTTCCTAGTGCCGGTTTGAAGTGCCTGCCGTTTTCACTGTAAAACCGAGTTGGAGCTTGTACCTCCCCATATATATATGGAGTGGAGTTGGCAACTGAAAAGAAACTTTGTGTTCCCTTCAAGCTAGGTGAAGGACGGCTTTCACACACACTTATCTCTCAGAACTGAGCATGTGGAGAGACGTTCGTTCATCCAGCACAAAGGGAACGGGTTGCAGGAGAAACCCTTACTCTGGTTTCTCAGTCTGTTTCCTAGTGCCGGTTTGAAGTGCCTGCCGTTTTCACTGTAAAACCGAGTTGGAGCTTGTACCTCCCCATATATATGTATGGAGTGGAGTTGGCAACTGAAAAGAAACTTTGTGTTCCCTTCAAGCTAGGTGAAGGACGGCTTTCACACACACTTATCTCTCAGAACTGAGCATGTGGAGAGACGTTCGTTCATCCAGCACAAAGGGAACGGGTTGCAGGAGAAACCCTTACTCTGGTTTCTCAGTCTGTTTCCTAGTGCCGGTTTGAAGTGCCTGCCGTTTTCACTGTAAAACCGAGTTGGAGCTGGTACCTCCCCATATATATGTATGGAGTGGAGTTGGCAACTGAAAAGAAACTTTGTGTTCCCTTCAAGCTAGGTGAAGGACGGCTTTCACACACACTTATCTCTCAGAACTGAGCATGTGGAGAGACGTTCGTTCATCCAGCACAAAGGGAACGGGTTGCAGGAGAAACCCTTACTCTGGTTTCTCAGTCTGTTTCCTAGTGCCGGTTTGAAGTGCCTGCCGTTTTCACTGTAAAACCGAGTTGGAGCTGGTACCTCCCCATATATATATGGAGTGGAGTTGGCAACTGAAAAGAAACTTTGTGTTCCCTTCAAGCTAGGTGAAGGACGGCTTTCACACACACTTATCTCTCAGAACTGAGCATGTGGAGAGACGTTCGTTCATCCAGCACAAAGGGAACGGGTTGCAGGAGAAACCCTTACTCTGGTTTCTCAGTCTGTTTCCTAGTGCCGGTTTGAAGTGCCTGCCGTTTTCACTGTAAAACCGAGTTGGAGCTTGTACCTCCCCATATATATGTATGGAGTGGAGTTGGCAACTGAAAAGAAACTTTGTGTTCCCTTCAAGCTAGGTGAAGGACGGCTTTCACACACACTTATCTCTCAGAACTGAGCATGTGGAGAGACGTTCGTTCATCCAGCACAAAGGGAACGGGTTGCAGGAGAAACCCTTACTCTGGTTTCTCAGTCTGTTTCCTAGTGCCGGTTTGAAGTGCCTGCCGTTTTCACTGTAAAACCGAGTTGGAGCTGGTACCTCCCCATATATATGTATGGAGTGGAGTTGGCAACTGAAAAGAAACTTTGTGTTCCCTTCAAGCTAGGTGAAGGACGGCTTTCACACACACTTATCTCTCAGAACTGAGCATGTGGAGAGACGTTCGTTCATCCAGCACAAAGGGAACGGGTTGCAGGAGAAACCCTTACTCTGGTTTCTCAGTCTGTTTCCTAGTGCCGGTTTGAAGTGCCTGCCGTTTTCACTGTAAAACCGAGTTGGAGCTGGTACCTCCCCATATATATGTATGGAGTGGAGTTGGCAACTGAAAAGAAACTTTGTGTTCCCTTCAAGCTAGGTGAAGGACGGCTTTCACACACACTTATCTCTCAGAACTGAGCATGTGGAGAGACGTTCGTTCATCCAGCACAAAGGGAACGGGTTGCAGGAGAAACCCTTACTCTGGTTTCTCAGTCTGTTTCCTAGTGCCGGTTTGAAGTGCCTGCCGTTTTCACTGTAAAACCGAGTTGGAGCTTGTACCTCCCCATATATATGTATGGAGTGGAGTTGGCAACTGAAAAGAAACTTTGTGTTCCCTTCAAGCTAGGTGAAGGACGGCTTTCACACACACTTATCTCTCAGAACTGAGCATGTGGAGAGACGTTCGTTCATCCAGCACAAAGGGAACGGGTTGCAGGAGAAACCCTTACTCTGGTTTCTCAGTCTGTTTCCTAGTGCCGGTTTGAAGTGCCTGCCGTTTTCACTGTAAAACCGAGTTGGAGCTTGTACCTCCCCATATATATGTATGGAGTGGAGTTGGCAACTGAAAAGAAACTTTGTGTTCCCTTCAAGCTAGGTGAAGGACGGCTTTCACACACACTTATCTCTCAGAACTGAGCATGTGGAGAGACGTTCGTTCATCCAGCACAAAGGGAACGGGTTGCAGGAGAAACCCTTACTCTGGTTTCTCAGTCTGTTTCCTAGTGCCGGTTTGAAGTGCCTGCCGTTTTCACTGTAAAACCGAGTTGGAGCTGGTACGTCCCCATATATATGTATGGAGTGGAGTTGGCAACTGAAAAGAAACTTTGTGTTCCCTTCAAGCTAGGTGAAGGACGGCTTTCACACACACTTATCTCTCAGAACTGAGCATGTGGAGAGACGTTCGTTCATCCAGCACAAAGGGAACGGGTTGCAGGAGAAACCCTTACTCTGGTTTCTCAGTCGGTTTCCTAGTGCCGGTTTGAAGTGCCTGCCGTTTTCACTGTAAAACCGAGTTGGAGCTTGTACCTCCCCATATATATGTATGGAGTGGAGTTGGCAACTGAAAAGAAACTTTGTGTTCCCTTCAAGCTAGGTGAAGGACGGCTTTCACACACACTTATCTCTCAGAACTGAGCATGTGGAGAGACGTTCGTTCATCCAGCACAAAGGAAACGGGTTGCAGGAGAAACCCTTACTCTGGTTTCTCAGTCTGTTTCCTAGTGCCGGTTTGAAGTGCCTGCCGTTTTCACTGTAAAACCGAGTTGGAGCTTGTACCTCCCCATATATATGTATGGAGTGGAGTTGGCAACTGAAAAGAAACTTTGTGTTCCCTTCAAGCTAGGTGAAGGACGGCTTTCACACACACTTATCTCTCAGAACTGAGCATGTGGAGAGACGTTCGTTCATCCAGCACAAAGGGAACGGGTTGCAGGAGAAACCCTTACTCTGGTTTCTCAGTCTGTTTCCTAGTGCCGGTTTGAAGTGCCTGCCGTTTTCACTGTAAAACCGAGTTGGAGCTGGTACCTCCCCATATATATGTATGGAGTGGAGTTGGCAACTGAAAAGAAACTTTGTGTTCCCTTCAAGCTAGGTGAAGGACGGCTTTCACACACACTTATCTCTCAGAACTGAGCATGTGGAGAGACGTTCGTTCATCCAGCACAAAGGGAACGGGTTGCAGGAGAAACCCTTACTCTGGTTTCTCAGTCTGTTTCCTAGTGCCGGTTTGAAGTGCCTGCCGTTTTCACTGTAAAACCGAGTTGGAGCTTGTACCTCCCCATATATATGTATGGAGTGGAGTTGGCAACTGAAAAGAAACTTTGTGTTCCCTTCAAGCTAGGTGAAGGACGGCTTTCACACGCACTTATCTCTCAGAACTGAACATGTGGAGAGACGTTCGTTCATCCAGCACAAAGGGAACGGGTTGCAGGAGAAACCCTTACTCTGGTTTCTCAGTCTGTTTCCTAGTGCCGGTTTGAAGTGCCTGCCGTTTTCACTGTAAAACCGAGTTGGAGCTGGTACCTCCCCATATATATGTATGGAGTGGAGTTGGCAACTGAAAAGAAACTTTGTGTTCCCTTCAAGCTAGGTGAAGGACGGCTTTCACACACACTTATCTCTCAGAACTGAGCATGTGGAGAGACGTTCGTTCATCCAGCACAAAGGGAACGGGTTGCAGGAGAAACCCTTACTCTGGTTTCTCAGTCTGTTTCCTAGTGCCGGTTTGAAGTGCCTGCCGTTTTCACTGTAAAACCGAGTTGGAGCTGGTACCTCCCCATATATATGTATGGAGTGGAGTTGGCAACTGAAAAGAAACTTTGTGTTCCCTTCAAGCTAGGTGAAGGACGGCTTTCACACACACTTATCTCTCAGAACTGAGCATGTGGAGAGACGTTCGTTCATCCAGCACAAAGGGAACGGGTTGCAGGAGAAACCCTTACTCTGGTTTCTCAGTCTGTTTCCTAGTGCCGGTTTGAAGTGCCTGCCGTTTTCACTGTAAAACCGAGTTGGAGCTTGTACCTCCCCATATATATGTATGGAGTGGAGTTGGCAACTGAAAAGAAACTTTGTGTTCCCTTCAAGCTAGGTGAAGGACGGCTTTCACACACACTTATCTCTCAGAACTGAGCATGTGGAGAGACGTTCGTTCATCCAGCACAAAGGGAACGGGTTGCAGGAGAAACCCTTACTCTGGTTTCTCAGTCTGTTTCCTAGTGCCGGTTTGAAGTGCCTGCCGTTTTCACTGTAAAACCGAGTTGGAGCTGGTACCTCCCCATATATATGTATGGAGTGGAGTTGGCAACTGAAAAGAAACTTTGTGTTCCCTTCAAGCTAGGTGAAGGACGGCTTTCACACACACTTATCTCTCAGATCTGAGCATGTGGAGAGACGTTCGTTCATCCAGCACAAAGGGAACGGGTTGCAGGAGAAACCCTTACTCTGGTTTCTCAGTCTGTTTCCTAGTGCCGGTTTGAAGTGCCTGCCGTTTTCACTGTAAAACCGAGTTGGAGCTGGTACCTCCCCATATATATGTATGGAGTGGAGTTGGCAACTGAAAAGAAACTTTGTGTTCCCTTCAAGCTAGGTGAAGGACGGCTTTCACACACACTTATCTCTCAGAACTGAGCATGTGGAGAGACGTTCGTTCATCCAGCACAAAGGGAACGGGTTGCAGGAGAAACCCTTACTCTGGTTTCTCAGTCTGTTTCCTAGTGCCGGTTTGAAGTGCCTGCCGTTTTCACTGTAAAACCGAGTTGGAGCTTGTACCTCCCCATATATATGTATGGAGTGGAGTTGGCAACTGAAAAGAAACTTTGTGTTCCCTTCAAGCTAGGTGAAGGACGGCTTTCACACACACTTATCTCTCAGAACTGAGCATGTGGAGAGACGTTCGTTCATCCAGCACAAAGGGAACGGGTTGCAGGAGAAACCCTTACTCTGGTTTCTCAGTCTGTTTCCTAGTGCCGGTTTGAAGTGCCTGCCGTTTTCACTGTAAAACCGAGTTGGAGCTGGTACCTCCCCATATATATGTATGGAGTGGAGTTGGCAACTGAAAAGAAACTTTGTGTTCCCTTCAAGCTAGGTGAAGGACGGCTTTCACACACACTTATCTCTCAGAACTGAGCATGTGGAGAGACGTTCGTTCATCCAGCACAAAGGGAACGGGTTGCAGGAGAAACCCTTACTCTGGTTTCTCAGTCTGTTTCCTAGTGCCGGTTTGAAGTGCCTGCCGTTTTCACTGTAAAACTGAGTTGGAGCTTGTACCTCCCCATATATATGTATGGAGTGGAGTTGGCAACTGAAAAGAAACTTTGTGTTCCCTTCAAGCTAGGTGAAGGACGGCTTTCACACGCACTTATCTCTCAGAACTGAGCATGTGGAGAGACGTTCGTTCATCCAGCACAAAGGGAACGGGTTGCAGGAGAAACCCTTACTCTGGTTTCTCAGTCTGTTTCCTAGTGCCGGTTTGAAGTGCCTGCCGTTTTCACTGTAAAACCGAGTTGGAGCTGGTACCTCCCCATATATATGTATGGAGTGGAGTTGGCAACTGAAAAGAAACTTTGTGTTCCCTTCAAGCTAGGTGAAGGACGGCTTTCACACACACTTATCTCTCAGAACTGAGCATGTGGAGAGACGTTCGTTCATCCAGCACAAAGGGAACGGGTTGCAGGAGAAACCCTTACTCTGGTTTCTCAGTCTGTTTCCTAGTGCCGGTTTGAAGTGCCTGCCGTTTTCACTGTAAAACCGAGTTGGAGCTTGTACCTCCCCATATATATGTATGGAGTGGAGTTGGCAACTGAAAAGAAACTTTGTGTTCCCTTCAAGCTAGGTGAAGGACGGCTTTCACACGCACTTATCTCTCAGAACTGAGCATGTGGAGAGACGTTCGTTCATCCAGCACAAAGGGAACGGTTTGCAGGAGAAACCCTTACTCTGGTTTCTCAGTCTGTTTCCTAGTGCCGGTTTGAAGTGCCTGCCGTTTTCACTGTAAAACCGAGTTGGAGCTTGTACCTCCCCATATATATGTATGGAGTGGAGTTGGCAACTGAAAAGAAACTTTGTGTTCCCTTCAAGCTAGGTGAAGGACGGCTTTCACACACACTTATCTCTCAGAACTGAGCATGTGGAGAGACGTTCGTTCATCCAGCACAAAGGGAACGGGTTGCAGGAGAAACCCTTACTCTGGTTTCTCAGTCTGTTTCCTAGTGCCGGTTTGAAGTGCCTGCCGTTTTCACTGTAAAACCGAGTTGGAGCTTGTACCTCCCCATATATATGTATGGAGTGGAGTTGGCAACTGAAAAGAAACTTTGTGTTCCCTTCAAGCTAGGTGAAGGACGGCTTTCACACACACTTATCTCTCAGAACTGAGCATGTGGAGAGACGTTCGTTCATCCAGCACAAAGGGAACGGGTTGCAGGAGAAACCCTTACTCTGGTTTCTCAGTCTGTTTCCTAGTGCCGGTTTGAAGTGCCTGCCGTTTTCACTGTAAAACCGAGTTGGAGCTTGTACCTCCCCATATATATGTATGGAGTGGAGTTGGCAACTGAAAAGAAACTTTGTGTTCCCTTCAAGCTAGGTGAAGGACGGCTTTCACACACACTTATCTCTCAGAACTGAGCATGTGGAGAGACGTTCGTTCATCCAGCACAAAGGGAACGGGTTGCAGGAGAAACCCTTACTCTGGTTTCTCAGTCTGTTTCCTAGTGCCGGTTTGAAGTGCCTGCCGTTTTCACTGTAAAACCGAGTTGGAGCTGGTACCTCCCCATATATATGTATGGAGTGGAGTTGGCAACTGAAAAGAAACTTTGTGTTCCCTTCAAGCTAGGTGAAGGACGGCTTTCACACACACTTATCTCTCAGAACTGAGCATGTGGAGAGACGTTCGTTCATCCAGCACAAAGGGAACGGGTTGCAGGAGAAACCCTTACTCTGGTTTCTCAGTCTGTTTCCTAGTGCCGGTTTGAAGTGCCTGCCGTTTTCACTGTAAAACCGAGTTGGAGCTGGTACCTCCCCATATATATGTATGGAGTGGAGTTGGCAACTGAAAAGAAACTTTGTGTTCCCTTCAAGCTAGGTGAAGGACGGCTTTCACACACACTTATCTCTCAGAACTGAGCATGTGGAGAGACGTTCGTTCATCCAGCACAAAGGGAACGGGTTGCAGGAGAAACCCTTACTCTGGTTTCTCAGTCTGTTTCCTAGTGCCGGTTTGAAGTGCCTGCCGTTTTCACTGTAAAACCGAGTTGGAGCTTGTACCTCCCCATATATATGTATGGAGTGGAGTTGGCAACTGAAAAGAAACTTTGTGTTCCCTTCAAGCTAGGTGAAGGACGGCTTTCACACACACTTATCTCTCAGAACTGAGCATGTGGAGAGACGTTCGTTCATCCAGCACAAAGGGAACGGGTTGCAGGAGAAACCCTTACTCTGGTTTCTCAGTCTGTTTCCTAGTGCCGGTTTGAAGTGCCTGCCGTTTTCACTGTAAAACCGAGTTGGAGCTTGTACCTCCCCATATATATGTATGGAGTGGAGTTGGCAACTGAAAAGAAACTTTGTGTTCCCTTCAAGCTAGGTGAAGGACGGCTTTCACACGCACTTATCTCTCAGAACTGAGCATGTGGAGAGACGTTCGTTCATCCAGCACAAAGGGAACGGGTTGCAGGAGAAACCCTTACTCTGGTTTCTCAGTCTGTTTCCTAGTGCCGGTTTGAAGTGCCTGCCGTTTTCACTGTAAAACCGAGTTGGAGCTTGTACCTCCCCATATATATGTATGGAGTGGAGTTGGCAACTGAAAAGAAACTTTGTGTTCCCTTCAAGCTAGGTGAAGGACGGCTTTCACACACACTTATCTCTCAGAACTGAGCATGTGGAGAGACGTTCGTTCATCCAGCACAAAGGGAACGGGTTGCAGGAGAAACCCTTACTCTGGTTTCTCAGTCTGTTTCCTAGTGCCGGTTTGAAGTGCCTGCCGTTTTCACTGTAAAACCGAGTTGGAGCTGGTACCTCCCCATATATATGTATGGAGTGGAGTTGGCAACTGAAAAGAAACTTTGTGTTCCCTTCAAGCTAGGTGAAGGACGGCTTTCACACACACTTATCTCTCAGAACTGAGCATGTGGAGAGACGTTCGTTCATCCAGCACAAAGGGAACGGGTTGCAGGAGAAACCCTTACTCTGGTTTCTCAGTCTGTTTCCTAGTGCCGGTTTGAAGTGCCTGCCGTTTTCACTGTAAAACCGAGTTGGAGCTGGTACCTCCCCATATATATGTATGGAGTGGAGTTGGCAACTGAAAAGAAACTTTGTGTTCCCTTCAAGCTAGGTGAAGGACGGCTTTCACACACACTTATCTCTCAGAACTGAGCATGTGGAGAGACGTTCGTTCATCCAGCACAAAGGGAACGGGTTGCAGGAGAAACCCTTACTCTGGTTTCTCAGTCTGTTTCCTAGTGCCGGTTTGAAGTGCCTGCCGTTTTCACTGTAAAACCGAGTTGGAGCTGGTACCTCCCCATATATATGTATGGAGTGGAGTTGGCAACTGAAAAGAAACTTTGTGTTCCCTTCAAGCTAGGTGAAGGACGGCTTTCACACACACTTATCTCTCAGAACTGAGCATGTGGAGAGACGTTCGTTCATCCAGCACAAAGGGAACGGGTTGCAGGAGAAACCCTTACTCTGGTTTCTCAGTCTGTTTCCTAGTGCCGGTTTGAAGTGCCTGCCGTTTTCACTGTAAAACCGAGTTGGAGCTGGTACCTCCCCATATATATGTATGGAGTGGAGTTGGCAACTGAAAAGAAACTTTGTGTTCCCTTCAAGCTAGGTGAAGGACGGCTTTCACACACACTTATCTCTCAGAACTGAGCATGTGGAGAGACGTTCGTTCATCCAGCACAAAGGGAACGGGTTGCAGGAGAAACCCTTACTCTGGTTTCTCAGTCTGTTTCCTAGTGCCGGTTTGAAGTGCCTGCCGTTTTCACTGTAAAACCGAGTTGGAGCTGGTACCTCCCCATATATATGTATGGAGTGGAGTTGGCAACTGAAAAGAAACTTTGTGTTCCCTTCAAGCTAGGTGAAGGACGGCTTTCACACACACTTATCTCTCAGAACTGAGCATGTGGAGAGACGTTCGTTCATCCAGCACAAAGGGAACGGGTTGCAGGAGAAACCCTTACTCTGGTTTCTCAGTCTGTTTCCTAGTGCCGGTTTGAAGTGCCTGCCGTTTTCACTGTAAAACCGAGTTGGAGCTTGTACCTCCCCATATATATGTATGGAGTGGAGTTGGCAACTGAAAAGAAACTTTGTGTTCCCTTCAAGCTAGGTGAAGGACGGCTTTCACACACACTTATCTCTCAGAACTGAGCATGTGGAGAGACGTTCGTTCATCCAGCACAAAGGGAACGGTTTGCAGGAGAAACCCTTACTCTGGTTTCTCAGTCTGTTTCCTAGTGCCGGTTTGAAGTGCCTGCCGTTTTCACTGTAAAACCGAGTTGGAGCTGGTACCTCCCCATATATATGTATGGAGTGGAGTTGGCAACTGAAAAGAAACTTTGTGTTCCCTTCAAGCTAGGTGAAGGACGGCTTTCACACACACTTATCTCTCAGAACTGAGCATGTGGAGAGACGTTCGTTCATCCAGCACAAAGGGAACGGGTTGCAGGAGAAACCCTTACTCTGGTTTCTCAGTCTGTTTCCTAGTGCCGGTTTGAAGTGCCTGCCGTTTTCACTGTAAAACCGAGTTGGAGCTGGTACCTCCCCATATATATGTATGGAGTGGAGTTGGCAACTGAAAAGAAACTTTGTGTTCCCTTCAAGCTAGGTGAAGGACGGCTTTCACACACACTTATCTCTCAGAAGTGAGCATGTGGAGAGACTTTCGTTCATCCAGCACAAAGGGAACGGGTTGCAGGAGAAACCCTTACTCTGGTTTCTCAGTCTGTTTCCTAGTGCCGGTTTGAAGTGCCTGCCGTTTTCACTGTAAAACCGAGTTGGAGCTTGTACCTCCCCATATATATGTATGGAGTGGAGTTGGCAACTGAAAAGAAACTTTGTGTTCCCTTCAAGCTAGGTGAAGGACGGCTTTCACACACACTTATCTCTCAGAACTGAGCATGTGGAGAGACGTTCGTTCATCCAGCACAAAGGGAACGGGTTGCAGGAGAAACCCTTACTCTGGTTTCTCAGTCTGTTTCCTAGTGCCGGTTTGAAGTGCCTGCCGTTTTCACTGTAAAACCGAGTTGGAGCTTGTACCTCCCCATATATATGTATGGAGTGGAGTTGGCAACTGAAAAGAAACTTTGTGTTCCCTTCAAGCTAGGTGAAGGACGGCTTTCACACACACTTATCTCTCAGAACTGAGCATGTGGAGAGACGTTCGTTCATCCAGCACAAAGGGAACGGGTTGCAGGAGAAACCCTTACTCTGGTTTCTCAGTCTGTTTCCTAGTGCCGGTTTGAAGTGCCTGCCGTTTTCACTGTAAAACCGAGTTGGAGCTTGTACCTCCCCATATATATGTATGGAGTGGAGTTGGCAACTGGAAAGAAACTTTGTGTTCCCTTCAAGCTAGGTGAAGGACGGCTTTCACACACACTTATCTCTCAGAACTGAGCATGTGGAGAGACGTTCGTTCATCCAGCACAAAGGGAACGGGTTGCAGGAGAAACCCTTACTCTGGTTTCTCAGTCTGTTTCCTAGTGCCGGTTTGAAGTGCCTGCCGTTTTCACTGTAAAACCGAGTTGGAGCTGGTACCTCCCCATATATATGTATGGAGTGGAGTTGGCAACTGAAAAGAAACTTTGTGTTCCCTTCAAGCTAGGTGAAGGACGGCTTTCACACACACTTATCTCTCAGAACTGAGCATGTGGAGAGACGTTCGTTCATCCAGCACAAAGGGAACGGGTTGCAGGAGAAACCCTTACTCTGGTTTCTCAGTCTGTTTCCTAGTGCCGGTTTGAAGTGCCTGCCGTTTTCACTGTAAAACCGAGTTGGAGCTTGTACCTCCCCATATATATGTATGGAGTGGAGTTGGCAACTGAAAAGAAACTTTGTGTTCCCTTCAAGCTAGGTGAAGGACGGCTTTCACACACACTTATCTCTCAGAACTGAGCATGTGGAGAGACGTTCGTTCATCCAGCACAAAGGGAACGGGTTGCAGGAGAAACCCTTACTCTGGTTTCTCAGTCTGTTTCCTAGTGCCGGTTTGAAGTGCCTGCCGTTTTCACTGTAAAACCGAGTTGGAGCTTGTACCTCCCCATATATATGTATGGAGTGGAGTTGGCAACTGAAAAGAAACTTTGTGTTCCCTTCAAGCTAGGTGAAGGACGGCTTTCACACACACTTATCTCTCAGAACTGAGCATGTGGAGAGACGTTCGTTCATCCAGCACAAAGGGAACGGGTTGCAGGTGAAACCCTTACTCTGGTTTCTCAGTCTGTTTCCTAGTGCTGGTTTGAAGTGCCTGCCGTTTTCACTGTAAAACCGAGTTGGAGCTGGTACCTCCCCATATATATGTATGGAGTGGAGTTGGCAACTGAAAAGAAACTTTGTGTTCCCTTCAAGCTAGGTGAAGGACGGCTTTCACACACACTTATCTCTCAGAACTGAGCATGTGGAGAGACGTTCGTTCATCCAGCACAAAGGGAACGGGTTGCAGGAGAAACCCTTACTCTGGTTTCTCAGTCTGTTTCCTAGTGCCGGTTTGAAGTGCCTGCCGTTTTCACTGTAAAACCGAGTTGGAGCTTGTACCTCCCCATATATATGTATGGAGTGGAGTTGGCAACTGAAAAGAAACTTTGTGTTCCCTTCAAGCTAGGTGAAGGACGGCTTTCACACACACTTATCTCTCAGAACTGAGCATGTGGAGAGACGTTCGTTCATCCAGCACAAAGGGAACGGGTTGCAGGAGAAACCCTTACTCTGGTTTCTCAGTCTGTTTCCTAGTGCCGGTTTGAAGTGCCTGCCGTTTTCACTGTAAAACCGAGTTGGAGCTTGTACCTCCCCATATATATGTATGGAGTGGAGTTGGCAACTGAAAAGAAACTTTGTGTTCCCTTCAAGCTAGGTGAAGGACGGCTTTCACACACACTTATCTCTCAGAACTGAGCATGTGGAGAGACGTTCGTTCATCCAGCACAAAGGGAACGGGTTGCAGGAGAAACCCTTACTCTGGTTTCTCAGTCTGTTTCCTAGTGCCGGTTTGAAGTGCCTGCCGTTTTCACTGTAAAACCGAGTTGGAGCTGGTACCTCCCCATATATATGTATGGAGTGGAGTTGGCAACTGAAAAGAAACTTTGTGTTCCCTTCAAGCTAGGTGAAGGACGGCTTTCACACACACTTATCTCTCAGAACTGAGCATGTGGAGAGACGTTCGTTCATCCAGCACAAAGGGAACGGGTTGCAGGAGAAACCCTTACTCTGGTTTCTCAGTCTGTTTCCTAGTGCCGGTTTGAAGTGCCTGCCGTTTTCACTGTAAAACCGAGTTGGAGCTGGTACCTCCCCATATATATGTATGGAGTGGAGTTGGCAACTGAAAAGAAACTTTGTGTTCCCTTCAAGCTAGGTGAAGGACGGCTTTCACACACACTTATCTCTCAGAACTGAGCATGTGGAGAGACGTTCGTTCATCCAGCACAAAGGGAACGGGTTGCAGGAGAAACCCTTACTCTGGTTTCTCAGTCTGTTTCCTAGTGCCGGTTTGAAGTGCCTGCCGTTTTCACTGTAAAACCGAGTTGGAGCTGGTACCTCCCCATATATATGTATGGAGTGGAGTTGGCAACTGAAAAGAAACTTTGTGTTCCCTTCAAGCTAGGTGAAGGACGGCTTTCACACACACTTATCTCTCAGAACTGAGCATGTGGAGAGACGTTCGTTCATCCAGCACAAAGGGAACGGTTTGCAGGAGAAACCCTTACTCTGGTTTCTCAGTCTGTTTCCTAGTGCCGGTTTGAAGTGCCTGCCGTTTTCACTGTAAAACCGAGTTGGAGCTGGTACCTCCCCATATATATGTATGGAGTGGAGTTGGCAACTGAAAAGAAACTTTGTGTTCCCTTCAAGCTAGGTGAAGGACGGCTTTCACACACACTTATCTCTCAGAACTGAGCATGTGGAGAGACGTTCGTTCATCCAGCACAAAGGGAACGGGTTGCAGGAGAAACCCTTACTCTGGTTTCTCAGTCTGTTTCCTAGTGCCGGTTTGAAGTGCCTGCCGTTTTCACTGTAAAACCGAGTTGGAGCTGGTACCTCCCCTATATATATGTATGGAGTGGAGTTGGCAACTGAAAAGAAACTTTGTGTTCCCTTCAAGCTAGGTGAAGGACGGCTTTCACACACACTTATCTCTCAGAAGTGAGCATGTGGAGAGACTTTCGTTCATCCAGCAAAAAGGGAACGGCTTGCAGGAGAAACCCTTACTCTGGTTTCTCAGTCTGTTTCCTAGTGCCGGTTTGAAGTGCCTGCCGTTTTCACTGTAAAACCGAGTTGGAGCTTGTACCTCCCCATATATATGTATGGAGTGGAGTTGGCAACTGAAAAGAAACTTTGTGTTCCCTTCAAGCTAGGTGAAGGACGGCTTTCACACACACTTATCTCTCAGAACTGAGCATGTGGAGAGACGTTCGTTCATCCAGCACAAAGGGAACGGGTTGCAGGAGAAACCCTTACTCTGGTTTCTCAGTCTGTTTCCTAGTGCCGGTTTGAAGTGCCTGCCGTTTTCACTGTAAAACCGAGTTGGAGCTGGTACCTCCCCATATATATGTATGGAGTGGAGTTGGCAACTGAAAAGAAACTTTGTGTTCCCTTCAAGCTAGGTGAAGGACGGCTTTCACACACACTTATCTCTCAGAACTGAGCATGTGGAGAGACGTTCGTTCATCCAGCACAAAGGGAACGGGTTGCAGGAGAAACCCTTACTCTGGTTTCTCAGTCTGTTTCCTAGTGCCGGTTTGAAGTGCCTGCCGTTTTCACTGTAAAACCGAGTTGGAGCTTGTACCTCCCCATATATATGTATGGAGTGGAGTTGGCAACTGAAAAGAAACTTTGTGTTCCCTTCAAGCTAGGTGAAGGACGGCTTTCACACACACTTATCTCTCAGAACTGAGCATGTGGAGAGACGTTCGTTCATCCAGCACAAAGGGAACGGGTTGCAGGAGAAACCCTTACTCTGGTTTCTCAGTCTGTTTCCTAGTGCCGGTTTGAAGTGCCTGCCGTTTTCACTGTAAAACCGAGTTGGAGCTTGTACCTCCCCATATATATGTATGGAGTGGAGTTGGCAACTGAAAAGAAACTTTGTGTTCCCTTCAAGCTAGGTGAAGGACGGCTTTCACACACACTTATCTCTCAGAACTGAGCATGTGGAGAGACGTTCGTTCATCCAGCACAAAGGGAACGGGTTGCAGGAGAAACCCTTACTCTGGTTTCTCAGTCTGTTTCCTAGTGCCGGTTTGAAGTGCCTGCCGTTTTCACTGTAAAACCGAGTTGGAGCTTGTACCTCCCCATATATATGTATGGAGTGGAGTTGGCAACTGAAAAGAAACTTTGTGTTCCCTTCAAGCTAGGTGAAGGACGGCTTTCACACACACTTATCTCTCAGAACTGAGCATGTGGAGAGACGTTCGTTCATCCAGCACAAAGGGAACGGGTTGCAGGAGAAACCCTTACTCTGGTTTCTCAGTCTGTTTCCTAGTGCCGGTTTGAAGTGCCTGCCGTTTTCACTGTAAAACCGAGTTGGAGCTTGTACCTCCCCATATATATGTATGGAGTGGAGTTGGCAACTGAAAAGAAACTTTGTGTTCCCTTCAAGCTAGGTGAAGGACGGCTTTCACACACACTTATCTCTCAGAACTGAGCATGTGGAGAGACGTTCGTTCATCCAGCACAAAGGGAACGGGTTGCAGGAGAAACCCTTACTCTGGTTTCTCAGTCTGTTTCCTAGTGCCGGTTTGAAGTGCCTGCCGTTTTCACTGTAAAACCGAGTTGGAGCTTGTACCTCCCCATATATATGTATGGAGTGGAGTTGGCAACTGAAAAGAAACTTTGTGTTCCCTTCAAGCTAGGTGAAGGACGGCTTTCACACACACTTATCTCTCAGAACTGAGCATGTGGAGAGACGTTCGTTCATCCAGCACAAAGGGAACGGGTTGCAGGTGAAACCCTTACTCTGGTTTCTCAGTCTGTTTCCTAGTGCTGGTTTGAAGTGCCTGCCGTTTTCACTGTAAAACCGAGTTGGAGCTGGTACCTCCCCATATATATGTATGGAGTGGAGTTGGCAACTGAAAAGAAACTTTGTGTTCCCTTCAAGCTAGGTGAAGGACGGCTTTCACACACACTTATCTCTCAGAACTGAGCATGTGGAGAGACGTTCGTTCATCCAGCACAAAGGGAACGGGTTGCAGGAGAAACCCTTACTCTGGTTTCTCAGTCTGTTTCCTAGTGCCGGTTTGAAGTGCCTGCCGTTTTCACTGTAAAACCGAGTTGGAGCTGGTACCTCCCCATATATATGTATGGAGTGGAGTTGGCAACTGAAAAGAAACTTTGTGTTCCCTTCAAGCTAGGTGAAGGACGGCTTTCACACACACTTATCTCTCAGAACTGAGCATGTGGAGAGACGTTCGTTCATCCAGCACAAAGGGAACGGGTTGCAGGAGAAACCCTTACTCTGGTTTCTCAGTCTGTTTCCTAGTGCCGGTTTGAAGTGCCTGCCGTTTTCACTGTAAAACCGAGTTGGAGCTTGTACCTCCCCATATATATGTATGGAGTGGAGTTGGCAACTGAAAAGAAACTTTGTGTTCCCTTCAAGCTAGGTGAAGGACGGCTTTCACACACACTTATCTCTCAGAACTGAGCATGTGGAGAGACGTTCGTTCATCCAGCACAAAGGGAACGGGTTGCAGGAGAAACCCTTACTCTGGTTTCTCAGTCTGTTTCCTAGTGCCGGTTTGAAGTGCCTGCCGTTTTCACTGTAAAACCGAGTTGGAGCTGGTACCTCCCCATATATATGTATGGAGTGGAGTTGGCAACTGAAAAGAAACTTTGTGTTCCCTTCAAGCTAGGTGAAGGACGGCTTTCACACACACTTATCTCTCAGAACTGAGCATGTGGAGAGACGTTCGTTCATCCAGCACAAAGGGAACGGGTTGCAGGAGAAACCCTTACTCTGGTTTCTCAGTCTGTTTCCTAGTGCCGGTTTGAAGTGCCTGCCGTTTTCACTGTAAAACCGAGTTGGAGCTGGTACCTCCCCATATATATGTATGGAGTGGAGTTGGCAACTGAAAAGAAACTTTGTGTTCCCTTCAAGCTAGGTGAAGGACGGCTTTCACACACACTTATCTCTCAGAACTGAGCATGTGGAGAGACGTTCGTTCATCCAGCACAAAGGGAACGGGTTGCAGGAGAAACCCTTACTCTGGTTTCTCAGTCTGTTTCCTAGTGCCGGTTTGAAGTGCCTGCCGTTTTCACTGTAAAACCGAGTTGGAGCTTGTACCTCCCCATATATATGTATGGAGTGGAGTTGGCAACTGAAAAGAAACTTTGTGTTCCCTTCAAGCTAGGTGAAGGACGGCTTTCACACACACTTATCTCTCAGAACTGAGCATGTGGAGAGACGTTCGTTCATCCAGCACAAAGGGAACGGGTTGCAGGAGAAACCCTTACTCTGGTTTCTCAGTCTGTTTCCTAGTGCCGGTTTGAAGTGCCTGCCGTTTTCACTGTAAAACCGAGTTGGAGCTTGTACCTCCCCATATATATGTATGGAGTGGAGTTGGCAACTGAAAAGAAACTTTGTGTTCCCTTCAAGCTAGGTGAAGGACGGCTTTCACACACACTTATCTCTCAGAACTGAGCATGTGGAGAGACGTTCGTTCATCCAGCACAAAGGGAACGGGTTGCAGGAGAAACCCTTACTCTGGTTTCTCAGTCTGTTTCCTAGTGCCGGTTTGAAGTGCCTGCCGTTTTCACTGTAAAACCGAGTTGGAGCTTGTACCTCCCCATATATATGTATGGAGTGGAGTTGGCAACTGAAAAGAAACTTTGTGTTCCCTTCAAGCTAGGTGAAGGACGGCTTTCACACACACTTATCTCTCAGAACTGAGCATGTGGAGAGACGTTCGTTCATCCAGCACAAAGGGAACGGGTTGCAGGAGAAACCCTTACTCTGGTTTCTCAGTCTGTTTCCTAGTGCCGGTTTGAAGTGCCTGCCGTTTTCACTGTAAAACCGAGTTGGAGCTGGTACCTCCCCATATATATGTATGGAGTGGAGTTGGCAACTGAAAAGAAACTTTGTGTTCCCTTCAAGCTAGGTGAAGGACGGCTTTCACACACACTTATCTCTCAGAACTGAGCATGTGGAGAGACGTTCGTTCATCCAGCACAAAGGGAACGGGTTGCAGGAGAAACCCTTACTCTGGTTTCTCAGTCTGTTTCCTAGTGCCGGTTTGAAGTGCCTGCCGTTTTCACTGTAAAACCGAGTTGGAGCTTGTACCTCCCCATATATATGTATGGAGTGGAGTTGGCAACTGAAAAGAAACTTTGTGTTCCCTTCAAGCTAGGTGAAGGACGGCTTTCACACACACTTATCTCTCAGAACTGAGCATGTGGAGAGACGTTCGTTCATCCAGCACAAAGGGAACGGGTTGCAGGAGAAACCCTTACTCTGGTTTCTCAGTCTGTTTCCTAGTGCCGGTTTGAAGTGCCTGCCGTTTTCACTGTAAAACCGAGTTGGAGCTTGTACCTCCCCATATATATGTATGGAGTGGAGTTGGCAACTGAAAAGAAACTTTGTGTTCCCTTCAAGCTAGGTGAAGGACGGCTTTCACACACACTTATCTCTCAGAACTGAGCATGTGGAGAGACGTTCGTTCATCCAGCACAAAGGGAACGGGTTGCAGGTGAAACCCTTACTCTGGTTTCTCAGTCTGTTTCCTAGTGCTGGTTTGAAGTGCCTGCCGTTTTCACTGTAAAACCGAGTTGGAGCTTGTACCTCCCCATATATATGTATGGAGTGGAGTTGGCAACTGAAAAGAAACTTTGTGTTCCCTTCAAGCTAGGTGAAGGACGGCTTTCACACACACTTATCTCTCAGAACTGAGCATGTGGAGAGACGTTCGTTCATCCAGCACAAAGGGAACGGGTTGCAGGAGAAACCCTTACTCTGGTTTCTCAGTCTGTTTCCTAGTGCCGGTTTGAAGTGCCTGCCGTTTTCACTGTAAAACCGAGTTGGAGCTTGTACCTCCCCATATATATGTATGGAGTGGAGTTGGCAACTGAAAAGAAACTTTGTGTTCCCTTCAAGCTAGGTGAAGGACGGCTTTCACACACACTTATCTCTCAGAACTGAGCATGTGGAGAGACGTTCGTTCATCCAGCACAAAGGGAACGGGTTGCAGGAGAAACCCTTACTCTGGTTTCTCAGTCTGTTTCCTAGTGCCGGTTTGAAGTGCCTGCCGTTTTCACTGTAAAACCGAGTTGGAGCTTGTACCTCCCCATATATATGTATGGAGTGGAGTTGGCAACTGAAAAGAAACTTTGTGTTCCCTTCAAGCTAGGTGAAGGACGGCTTTCACACACACTTATCTCTCAGAACTGAGCATGTGGAGAGACGTTCGTTCATCCAGCACAAAGGGAACGGGTTGCAGGAGAAACCCTTACTCTGGTTTCTCAGTCTGTTTCCTAGTGCCGGTTTGAAGTGCCTGCCGTTTTCACTGTAAAACCGAGTTGGAGCTGGTACCTCCCCATATATATGTATGGAGTGGAGTTGGCAACTGAAAAGAAACTTTGTGTTCCCTTCAAGCTAGGTGAAGGACGGCTTTCACACACACTTATCTCTCAGAACTGAGCATGTGGAGAGACGTTCGTTCATCCAGCACAAAGGGAACGGGTTGCAGGAGAAACCCTTACTCTGGTTTCTCAGTCTGTTTCCTAGTGCCGGTATGAAGTGCCTGCCGTTTTCACTGTAAAACCGAGTTGGAGCTTGTACCTCCCCATATATATGTATGGAGTGGAGTTGGCAACTGAAAAGAAACTTTGTGTTCCCTTCAAGCTAGGTGAAGGACGGCTTTCACACACACTTATCTCTCAGAACTGAGCATGTGGAGAGACGTTCGTTCATCCAGCACAAAGGGAACGGGTTGCAGGTGAAACCCTTACTCTGGTTTCTCAGTCTGTTTCCTAGTGCTGGTTTGAAGTGCCTGCCGTTTTCACTGTAAAACCGAGTTGGAGCTGGTACCTCCCCATATATATGTATGGAGTGGAGTTGGCAACTGAAAAGAAACTTTGTGTTCCCTTCAAGCTAGGTGAAGGACGGCTTTCACACACACTTATCTCTCAGAACTGAGCATGTGGAGAGACGTTCGTTCATCCAGCACAAAGGAACGGGTTGCAGGAGAAACCCTTACTCTGGTTTCTCAGTCTGTTTCCTAGTGCCGGTTTGAAGTGCCTGCCGTTTTCACTGTAAAACCGAGTTGGAGCTTGTACCTCCCCATATATATGTATGGAGTGGAGTTGGCAACTGAAAAGAAACTTTGTGTTCCCTTCAAGCTAGGTGAAGGACGGCTTTCACACACACTTATCTCTCAGAACTGAGCATGTGGAGAGACGTTCGTTCATCCAGCACAAAGGGAACGGGTTGCAGGAGAAACCCTTACTCTGGTTTCTCAGTCTGTTTCCTAGTGCCGGTTTGAAGTGCCTGCCGTTTTCACTGTAAAACCGAGTTGGAGCTTGTACCTCCCCATATATATGTATGGAGTGGAGTTGGCAACTGAAAAGAAACTTTGTGTTCCCTTCAAGCTAGGTGAAGGACGGCTTTCACACACACTTATCTCTCAGAACTGAGCATGTGGAGAGACGTTCGTTCATCCAGCACAAAGGGAACGGGTTGCAGGAGAAACCCTTACTCTGGTTTCTCAGTCTGTTTCCTAGTGCCGGTTTGAAGTGCCTGCCGTTTTCACTGTAAAACCGAGTTGGAGCTGGTACCTCCCCATATATATGTATGGAGTGGAGTTGGCAACTGAAAAGAAACTTTGTGTTCCCTTCAAGCTAGGTGAAGGACGGCTTTCACACACACTTATCTCTCAGAACTGAGCATGTGGAGAGACGTTCGTTCATCCAGCACAAAGGGAACGGGTTGCAGGAGAAACCCTTACTCTGGTTTCTCAGTCTGTTTCCTAGTGCCGGTTTGAAGTGCCTGCCGTTTTCACTGTAAAACCGAGTTGGAGCTTGTACCTCCCCATATATATGTATGGAGTGGAGTTGGCAACTGAATAGAAACTTTGTGTTCCCTTCAAGCTAGGTGAAGGACGGCTTTCACACACACTTATCTCTCAGAACTGAGCATGTGGAGAGACGTTCGTTCATCCAGCACAAAGGGAACGGGTTGCAGGAGAAACCCTTACTCTGGTTTCTCAGTCTGTTTCCTAGTGCCGGTTTGAAGTGCCTGCCGTTTTCACTGTAAAACCGAGTTGGAGCTTGTACCTCCCCATATATATGTATGGAGTGGAGTTGGCAACTGAAAAGAAACTTTGTGTTCCCTTCAAGCTAGGTGAAGGACGGCTTTCACACACACTTATCTCTCAGAACTGAGCATGTGGAGAGACGTTCGTTCATCCAGCACAAAGGGAACGGGTTGCAGGAGAAACCCTTACTCTGGTTTCTCAGTCTGTTTCCTAGTGCCGGTTTGAAGTGCCTGCCGTTTTCACTGTAAAACCGAGTTGGAGCTTGTACCTCCCCATATATATGTATGGAGTGGAGTTGGCAACTGAAAAGAAACTTTGTGTTCCCTTCAAGCTAGGTGAAGGACGGCTTTCACACACACTTATCTCTCAGAACTGAGCATGTGGAGAGACGTTCGTTCATCCAGCACAAAGGGAACGGGTTGCAGGAGAAACCCTTACTCTGGTTTCTCAGTCTGTTTCCTAGTGCCGGTTTGAAGTGCCTGCCGTTTTCACTGTAAAACCGAGTTGGAGCTGGTACCTCCCCATATATATGTATGGAGTGGAGTTGGCAACTGAAAAGAAACTTTGTGTTCCCTTCAAGCTAGGTGAAGGACGGCTTTCACACACACTTATCTCTCAGAACTGAGCATGTGGAGAGACGTTCGTTCATCCAGCACAAAGGGAACGGGTTGCAGGAGAAACCCTTACTCTGGTTTCTCAGTCTGTTTCCTAGTGCCGGTTTGAAGTGCCTGCCGTTTTCACTGTAAAACCGAGTTGGAGCTTGTACCTCCCATATATATGTATGGAGTGGAGTTGGCAACTGAAAAGAAACTTTGTGTTCCCTTCAAGCTAGGTGAAGGACGGCTTTCACACACACTTATCTCTCAGAACTGAGCATGTGGAGAGACGTTCGTTCATCCAGCACAAAGGGAACGGGTTGCAGGAGAAACCCTTACTCTGGTTTCTCAGTCTGTTTCCTAGTGCCGGTTTGAAGTGCCTGCCGTTTTCACTGTAAAACCGAGTTGGAGCTGGTACCTCCCCATATATATGTATGGAGTGGAGTTGGCAACTGAAAAGAAACTTTGTGTTCCCTTCAAGCTAGGTGAAGGACGGCTTTCACACACACTTATCTCTCAGAACTGAGCATGTGGAGAGACGTTCGTTCATCCAGCACAAAGGGAACGGGTTGCAGGTGAAACCCTTACTCTGGTTTCTCAGTCTGTTTCCTAGTGCCGGTTTGAAGTGCCTGCCGTTTTCACTGTAAAACCGAGTTGGAGCTGGTACCTCCCCATATATATGTATGGAGTGGAGTTGGCAACTGAAAAGAAACTTTGTGTTCCCTTCAAGCTAGGTGAAGGACGGCTTTCACACACACTTATCTCTCAGAACTGAGCATGTGGAGAGACGTTCGTTCATCCAGCACAAAGGGAACGGGTTGCAGGAGAAACCCTTACTCTGGTTTCTCAGTCTGTTTCCTAGTGCCGGTTTGAAGTGCCTGCCGTTTTCACTGTAAAACCGAGTTGGAGCTTGTACCTCCCCATATATATGTATGGAGTGGAGTTGGCAACTGAAAAGAAACTTTGTGTTCCCTTCAAGCTAGGTGAAGGACGGCTTTCACACACACTTATCTCTCAGAACTGAGCATGTGGAGAGACGTTCGTTCATCCAGCACAAAGGGAACGGGTTGCAGGAGAAACCCTTACTCTGGTTTCTCAGTCTGTTTCCTAGTGCCGGTTTGAAGTGCCTGCCGTTTTCACTGTAAAACCGAGTTGGAGCTTGTACCTCCCCATATATATGTATGGAGTGGAGTTGGCAACTGAAAAGAAACTTTGTGTTCCCTTCAAGCTAGGTGAAGGACGGCTTTCACACACACTTATCTCTCAGAACTGAGCATGTGGAGAGACGTTCGTTCATCCAGCACAAAGGGAACGGGTTGCAGGAGAAACCCTTACTCTGGTTTCTCAGTCTGTTTCCTAGTGCCGGTTTGAAGTGCCTGCCGTTTTCACTGTAAAACCGAGTTGGAGCTGGTACCTCCCCATATATATGTATGGAGTGGAGTTGGCAACTGAAAAGAAACTTTGTGTTCCCTTCAAGCTAGGTGAAGGACGGCTTTCACACACACTTATCTCTCAGAACTGAGCATGTGGAGAGACGTTCGTTCATCCAGCACAAAGGGAACGGGTTGCAGGAGAAACCCTTACTCTGGTTTCTCAGTCTGTTTCCTAGTGCCGGTTTGAAGTGCCTGCCGTTTTCACTGTAAAACCGAGTTGGAGCTTGTACCTCCCCATATATATGTATGGAGTGGAGTTGGCAACTGAAAAGAAACTTTGTGTTCCCTTCAAGCTAGGTGAAGGACGGCTTTCACACACACTTATCTCTCAGAACTGAGCATGTGGAGAGACGTTCGTTCATCCAGCACAAAGGGAACGGGTTGCAGGAGAAACCCTTACTCTGGTTTCTCAGTCTGTTTCCTAGTGCCGGTTTGAAGTGCCTGCCGTTTTCACTGTAAAACCGAGTTGGAGCTTGTACCTCCCCATATATATGTATGGAGTGGAGTTGGCAACTGAAAAGAAACTTTGTGTTCCCTTCAAGCTAGGTGAAGGACGGCTTTCACACACACTTATCTCTCAGAACTGAGCATGTGGAGAGACGTTCGTTCATCCAGCACAAAGGGAACGGGTTGCAGGAGAAACCCTTACTCTGGTTTCTCAGTCTGTTTCCTAGTGCCGGTTTGAAGTGCCTGCCGTTTTCACTGTAAAACCGAGTTGGAGCTTGTACCTCCCCATATATATGTATGGAGTGGAGTTGGCAACTGAAAAGAAACTTTGTGTTCCCTTCAAGCTAGGTGAAGGACGGCTTTCACACACACTTATCTCTCAGAACTGAGCATGTGGAGAGACGTTCGTTCATCCAGCACAAAGGGAACGGGTTGCAGGAGAAACCCTTACTCTGGTTTCTCAGTCTGTTTCCTAGTGCCGGTTTGAAGTGCCTGCCGTTTTCACTGTAAAACCGAGTTGGAGCTGGTACCTCCCCATATATATGTATGGAGTGGAGTTGGCAACTGAAAAGAAACTTTGTGTTCCCTTCAAGCTAGGTGAAGGACGGCTTTCACACACACTTATCTCTCAGAACTGAGCATGTGGAGAGACGTTCGTTCATCCAGCACAAAGGGAACGGGTTGCAGGAGAAACCCTTACTCTGGTTTCTCAGTCTGTTTCCTAGTGCCGGTTTGAAGTGCCTGCCGTTTTCACTGTAAAACCGAGTTGGAGCTTGTACCTCCCCATATATATGTATGGAGTGGAGTTGGCAACTGAAAAGAAACTTTGTGTTCCCTTCAAGCTAGGTGAAGGACGGCTTTCACACACACTTATCTCTCAGAACTGAGCATGTGGAGAGACGTTCGTTCATCCAGCACAAAGGGAACGGGTTGCAGGTGAAACCCTTACTCTGGTTTCTCAGTCTGTTTCCTAGTGCCGGTTTGAAGTGCCTGCCGTTTTCACTGTAAAACCGAGTTGGAGCTTGTACCTCCCCATATATATGTATGGAGTGGAGTTGGCAACTGAAAAGAAACTTTGTGTTCCCTTCAAGCTAGGTGAAGGACGGCTTTCACACACACTTATCTCTCAGAACTGAGCATGTGGAGAGACGTTCGTTCATCCAGCACAAAGGGAACGGGTTGCAGGAGAAACCCTTACTCTGGTTTCTCAGTCTGTTTCCTAGTGCCGGTTTGAAGTGCCTGCCGTTTTCACTGTAAAACCGAGTTGGAGCTTGTACCTCCCCATATATATGTATGGAGTGGAGTTGGCAACTGAAAAGAAACTTTGTGTTCCCTTCAAGCTAGGTGAAGGACGGCTTTCACACACACTTATCTCTCAGAACTGAGCATGTGGAGAGACGTTCGTTCATCCAGCACAAAGGGAACGGGTTGCAGGAGAAACCCTTACTCTGGTTTCTCAGTCTGTTTCCTAGTGCCGGTTTGAAGTGCCTGCCGTTTTCACTGTAAAACCGAGTTGGAGCTTGTACCTCCCCATATATATGTATGGAGTGGAGTTGGCAACTGAAAAGAAACTTTGTGTTCCCTTCAAGCTAGGTGAAGGACGGCTTTCACACACACTTATCTCTCAGAACTGAGCATGTGGAGAGACGTTCGTTCATCCAGCACAAAGGGAACGGGTTGCAGGAGAAACCCTTACTCTGGTTTCTCAGTCTGTTTCCTAGTGCCGGTTTGAAGTGCCTGCCGTTTTCACTGTAAAACCGAGTTGGAGCTTGTACCTCCCCATATATATGTATGGAGTGGAGTTGGCAACTGAAAAGAAACTTTGTGTTCCCTTCAAGCTAGGTGAAGGACGGCTTTCACACACACTTATCTCTCAGAACTGAGCATGTGGAGAGACGTTCGTTCATCCAGCACAAAGGGAACGGGTTGCAGGAGAAACCCTTACTCTGGTTTCTCAGTCTGTTTCCTAGTGCCGGTTTGAAGTGCCTGCCGTTTTCACTGTAAAACCGAGTTGGAGCTTGTACCTCCCCATATATATGTATGGAGTGGAGTTGGCAACTGAAAAGAAACTTTGTGTTCCCTTCAAGCTAGGTGAAGGACGGCTTTCACACACACTTATCTCTCAGAACTGAGCATGTGGAGAGACGTTCGTTCATCCAGCACAAAGGGAACGGGTTGCAGGAGAAACCCTTACTCTGGTTTCTCAGTCTGTTTCCTAGTGCCGGTTTGAAGTGCCTGCCGTTTTCACTGTAAAACCGAGTTGGAGCTTGTACCTCCCCATATATATGTATGGAGTGGAGTTGGCAACTGAAAAGAAACTTTGTGTTCCCTTCAAGCTAGGTGAAGGACGGCTTTCACACACACTTATCTCTCAGAACTGAGCATGTGGAGAGACGTTCGTTCATCCAGCACAAAGGGAACGGGTTGCAGGAGAAACCCTTACTCTGGTTTCTCAGTCTGTTTCCTAGTGCCGGTTTGAAGTGCCTGCCGTTTTCACTGTAAAACCGAGTTGGAGCTTGTACCTCCCCATATATATGTATGGAGTGGAGTTGGCAACTGAAAAGAAACTTTGTGTTCCCTTCAAGCTAGGTGAAGGACGGCTTTCACACACACTTATCTCTCAGAACTGAGCATGTGGAGAGACGTTCGTTCATCCAGCACAAAGGGAACGGGTTGCAGGAGAAACCCTTACTCTGGTTTCTCAGTCTGTTTCCTAGTGCCGGTTTGAAGTGCCTGCCGTTTTCACTGTAAAACCGAGTTGGAGCTTGTACCTCCCCATATATATGTATGGAGTGGAGTTGGCAACTGAAAAGAAACTTTGTGTTCCCTTCAAGCTAGGTGAAGGACGGCTTTCACACACACTTATCTCTCAGAACTGAGCATGTGGAGAGACGTTCGTTCATCCAGCACAAAGGGAACGGGTTGCAGGAGAAACCCTTACTCTGGTTTCTCAGTCTGTTTCCTAGTGCCGGTTTGAAGTGCCTGCCGTTTTCACTGTAAAACCGAGTTGGAGCTTGTACCTCCCCATATATATGTATGGAGTGGAGTTGGCAACTGAAAAGAAACTTTGTGTTCCCTTCAAGCTAGGTGAAGGACGGCTTTCACACACACTTATCTCTCAGAACTGAGCATGTGGAGAGACGTTCGTTCATCCAGCACAAAGGGAACGGGTTGCAGGAGAAACCCTTACTCTGGTTTCTCAGTCTGTTTCCTAGTGCCGGTTTGAAGTGCCTGCCGTTTTCACTGTAAAACCGAGTTGGAGCTTGTACCTCCCCATATATATGTATGGAGTGGAGTTGGCAACTGAAAAGAAACTTTGTGTTCCCTTCAAGCTAGGTGAAGGACGGCTTTCACACACACTTATCTCTCAGAACTGAGCATGTGGAGAGACGTTCGTTCATCCAGCACAAAGGGAACGGGTTGCAGGAGAAACCCTTACTCTGGTTTCTCAGTCTGTTTCCTAGTGCCGGTTTGAAGTGCCTGCCGTTTTCACTGTAAAACCGAGTTGGAGCTTGTACCTCCCCATATATATGTATGGAGTGGAGTTGGCAACTGAAAAGAAACTTTGTGTTCCCTTCAAGCTAGGTGAAGGACGGCTTTCACACACACTTATCTCTCAGAACTGAGCATGTGGAGAGACGTTCGTTCATCCAGCACAAAGGGAACGGGTTGCAGGAGAAACCCTTACTCTGGTTTCTCAGTCTGTTTCCTAGTGCCGGTTTGAAGTGCCTGCCGTTTTCACTGTAAAACCGAGTTGGAGCTTGTACCTCCCCATATATATGTATGGAGTGGAGTTGGCAACTGAAAAGAAACTTTGTGTTCCCTTCAAGCTAGGTGAAGGACGGCTTTCACACACACTTATCTCTCAGAACTGAGCATGTGGAGAGACGTTCGTTCATCCAGCACAAAGGGAACGGGTTGCAGGAGAAACCCTTACTCTGGTTTCTCAGTCTGTTTCCTAGTGCCGGTTTGAAGTGCCTGCCGTTTTCACTGTAAAACCGAGTTGGAGCTTGTACCTCCCCATATATATGTATGGAGTGGAGTTGGCAACTGAAAAGAAACTTTGTGTTCCCTTCAAGCTAGGTGAAGGACGGCTTTCACACACACTTATCTCTCAGAACTGAGCATGTGGAGAGACGTTCGTTCATCCAGCACAAAGGGAACGGGTTGCAGGAGAAACCCTTACTCTGGTTTCTCAGTCTGTTTCCTAGTGCCGGTTTGAAGTGCCTGCCGTTTTCACTGTAAAACCGAGTTGGAGCTTGTACCTCCCCATATATATGTATGGAGTGGAGTTGGCAACTGAAAAGAAACTTTGTGTTCCCTTCAAGCTAGGTGAAGGACGGCTTTCACACACACTTATCTCTCAGAACTGAGCATGTGGAGAGACGTTCGTTCATCCAGCACAAAGGGAACGGGTTGCAGGAGAAACCCTTACTCTGGTTTCTCAGTCTGTTTCCTAGTGCCGGTTTGAAGTGCCTGCCGTTTTCACTGTAAAACCGAGTTGGAGCTTGTACCTCCCCATATATATGTATGGAGTGGAGTTGGCAACTGAAAAGAAACTTTGTGTTCCCTTCAAGCTAGGTGAAGGACGGCTTTCACACACACTTATCTCTCAGAACTGAGCATGTGGAGAGACGTTCGTTCATCCAGCACAAAGGGAACGGGTTGCAGGAGAAACCCTTACTCTGGTTTCTCAGTCTGTTTCCTAGTGCCGGTTTGAAGTGCCTGCCGTTTTCACTGTAAAACCGAGTTGGAGCTTGTACCTCCCCATATATATGTATGGAGTGGAGTTGGCAACTGAAAAGAAACTTTGTGTTCCCTTCAAGCTAGGTGAAGGACGGCTTTCACACACACTTATCTCTCAGAACTGAGCATGTGGAGAGACGTTCGTTCATCCAGCACAAAGGGAACGGGTTGCAGGAGAAACCCTTACTCTGGTTTCTCAGTCTGTTTCCTAGTGCCGGTTTGAAGTGCCTGCCGTTTTCACTGTAAAACCGAGTTGGAGCTGGTACCTCCCCATATATATGTATGGAGTGGAGTTGGCAACTGAAAAGAAACTTTGTGTTCCCTTCAAGCTAGGTGAAGGACGGCTTTCACACACACTTATCTCTCAGAACTGAGCATGTGGAGAGACGTTCGTTCATCCAGCACAAAGGGAACGGGTTGCAGGAGAAACCCTTACTCTGGTTTCTCAGTCTGTTTCCTAGTGCCGGTTTGAAGTGCCTGCCGTTTTCACTGTAAAACCGAGTTGGAGCTTGTACCTCCCCATATATATGTATGGAGTGGAGTTGGCAACTGAAAAGAAACTTTGTGTTCCCTTCAAGCTAGGTGAAGGACGGCTTTCACACACACTTATCTCTCAGAACTGAGCATGTGGAGAGACGTTCGTTCATCCAGCACAAAGGGAACGGGTTGCAGGAGAAACCCTTACTCTGGTTTCTCAGTCTGTTTCCTAGTGCCGGTTTGAAGTGCCTGCCGTTTTCACTGTAAAACCGAGTTGGAGCTTGTACCTCCCCATATATATGTATGGAGTGGAGTTGGCAACTGAAAAGAAACTTTGTGTTCCCTTCAAGCTAGGTGAAGGACGGCTTTCACACACACTTATCTCTCAGAACTGAGCATGTGGAGAGACGTTCGTTCATCCAGCACAAAGGGAACGGGTTGCAGGAGAAACCCTTACTCTGGTTTCTCAGTCTGTTTCCTAGTGCCGGTTTGAAGTGCCTGCCGTTTTCACTGTAAAACCGAGTTGGAGCTTGTACCTCCCATATATATGTATGGAGTGGAGTTGGCAACTGAAAAGAAACTTTGTGTTCCCTTCAAGCTAGGTGAAGGACGGCTTTCACACACACTTATCTCTCAGAACTGAGCATGTGGAGAGACGTTCGTTCATCCAGCACAAAGGGAACGGGTTGCAGGAGAAACCCTTACTCTGGTTTCTCAGTCTGTTTCCTAGTGCCGGTTTGAAGTGCCTGCCGTTTTCACTGTAAAACCGAGTTGGAGCTTGTACCTCCCCATATATATGTATGGAGTGGAGTTGGCAACTGAAAAGAAACTTTGTGTTCCCTTCAAGCTAGGTGAAGGACGGCTTTCACACACACTTATCTCTCAGAACTGAGCATGTGGAGAGACGTTCGTTCATCCAGCACAAAGGGAACGGGTTGCAGGAGAAACCCTTACTCTGGTTTCTCAGTCTGTTTCCTAGTGCCGGTTTGAAGTGCCTGCCGTTTTCACTGTAAAACCGAGTTGGAGCTTGTACCTCCCCATATATATGTATGGAGTGGAGTTGGCAACTGAAAAGAAACTTTGTGTTCCCTTCAAGCTAGGTGAAGGACGGCTTTCACACACACTTATCTCTCAGAACTGAGCATGTGGAGAGACGTTCGTTCATCCAGCACAAAGGGAACGGGTTGCAGGAGAAACCCTTACTCTGGTTTCTCAGTCTGTTTCCTAGTGCCGGTTTGAAGTGCCTGCCGTTTTCACTGTAAAACCGAGTTGGAGCTTGTACCTCCCCATATATATGTATGGAGTGGAGTTGGCAACTGAAAAGAAACTTTGTGTTCCCTTCAAGCTAGGTGAAGGACGGCTTTCACACACACTTATCTCTCAGAACTGAGCATGTGGAGAGACGTTCGTTCATCCAGCACAAAGGGAACGGGTTGCAGGAGAAACCCTTACTCTGGTTTCTCAGTCTGTTTCCTAGTGCCGGTTTGAAGTGCCTGCCGTTTTCACTGTAAAACCGAGTTGGAGCTTGTACCTCCCCATATATATGTATGGAGTGGAGTTGGCAACTGAAAAGAAACTTTGTGTTCCCTTCAAGCTAGGTGAAGGACGGCTTTCACACACACTTATCTCTCAGAACTGAGCATGTGGAGAGACGTTCGTTCATCCAGCACAAAGGGAACGGGTTGCAGGAGAAACCCTTACTCTGGTTTCTCAGTCTGTTTCCTAGTGCCGGTTTGAAGTGCCTGCCGTTTTCACTGTAAAACCGAGTTGGAGCTTGTACCTCCCCATATATATGTATGGAGTGGAGTTGGCAACTGAAAAGAAACTTTGTGTTCCCTTCAAGCTAGGTGAAGGACGGCTTTCACACACACTTATCTCTCAGAACTGAGCATGTGGAGAGACGTTCGTTCATCCAGCACAAAGGGAACGGGTTGCAGGAGAAACCCTTACTCTGGTTTCTCAGTCTGTTTCCTAGTGCCGGTTTGAAGTGCCTGCCGTTTTCACTGTAAAACCGAGTTGGAGCTTGTACCTCCCCATATATATGTATGGAGTGGAGTTGGCAACTGAAAAGAAACTTTGTGTTCCCTTCAAGCTAGGTGAAGGACGGCTTTCACACACACTTATCTCTCAGAACTGAGCATGTGGAGAGACGTTCGTTCATCCAGCACAAAGGGAACGGGTTGCAGGAGAAACCCTTACTCTGGTTTCTCAGTCTGTTTCCTAGTGCCGGTTTTGAAGTGCCTGCCGTTTTCACTGTAAAACCGAGTTGGAGCTTGTACCTCCCCATATATATGTATGGAGTGGAGTTGGCAACTGAAAAGAAACTTTGTGTTCCCTTCAAGCTAGGTGAAGGACGGCTTTCACACACACTTATCTCTCAGAACTGAGCATGTGGAGAGACGTTCGTTCATCCAGCACAAAGGGAACGGGTTGCAGGTGAAACCCTTACTCTGGTTTCTCAGTCTGTTTCCTAGTGCCGGTTTGAAGTGCCTGCCGTTTTCACTGTAAAACCGAGTTGGAGCTTGTACCTCCCCATATATATGTATGGGAGTGGAGTTGGCAACTGAAAAGAAACTTTGTGTTCCCTTCAAGCTAGGTGAAGGACGGCTTTCACACACACTTATCTCTCAGAACTGAGCATGTGAGAGACGTTCGTTCATCCAGCACAAAGGGAACGGGTTGCAGGAGAAACCCTTACTCTGGTTTCTCAGTCTGTTTCCTAGTGCCGGTTTGAAGTGCCTGCCGTTTTCACTGTAAAACCGAGTTGGAGCTTGTACCTCCCCATATATATGTATGGAGTGGAGTTGGCAACTGAAAAGAAACTTTGTGTTCCCTTCAAGCTAGGTGAAGGACGGCTTTCACACACACTTATCTCTCAGAACTGAGCATGTGGAGAGACGTTCGTTCATCCAGCACAAAGGGAACGGGTTGCAGGTGAAACCCTTACTCTGGTTTCTCAGTCTGTTTCCTAGTGCCGGTTTGAAGTGCCTG